>NC_088792.1:197542457-198820790 GCF_011386835.1 Chrysemys picta bellii
TAGGCCTGGAACAGATTTCCAAAACTGCATATAGTGGAAGCCCCTCAAGATGAAGAGAAATAAAGACATAAACACACCTTATTTAATGCATTTTTAGAACAGGCACTCAAATACCACATTGTGATAGATGTGATGTGAGAAACACAGTAGAAGAGACTAGACCAGCCTCTGCCTATCCTCTTTTGAGTTGTATACAGCATTAGCTGTTGAAGGACAATGAAAACAAATTCATGTTTACATATGCATTTGGCATGTCCACTTTCACCTGTCACAGCATGTGCTGTTTTAAGGATCCTTGGAACCATTCCTCCTACCTTTCATTTGAAACCCAATCTGGTATTGTTTAGCTGGTTTAGGTGATAGCAATAACAAAATAGATATCATTTTCCTATTTGGCAATCTGTCTGGTTCTTATTGAAGTGGTATCTGCATGACAAAAACACTGTCACACTAGCTGGTATGTGTAGAGTTGCTAAGATTCTTAGCAGGAAGGACAACGGCTGAACAGATATGAAAACAGAACTACCACGAGGTAGTTTAAGGTACCTAGAAGTGCACCTTAAAGGAAAAGAATGGCAGGGTGTTGGGGTCCTGATCATACAAAGACCTAACCACACAGGGTGACACTTTCAGAAGAGCTCAGCTCCTATTTAGGCACCTACAAGAAGTGGACAGCTTTTTCAAGAGATTTTAGCTCCCATTGTTCTTGGTAGGAGGTGCTGCATGCTGAACTCGTCTGAAAATCTGGCCACATACTTAGGTCCTGTCTACAAACACTCTCAGTGAATTACACACACGCTTAAAGTAAATCATGTAGGGAAAAAATTGCAGTGTTGGAGGTCTCAGGTGCTTAATAATAATACCTAGCTGTTATAGTGCTTTTCATCAGCAGATTTTAAAACACTTTACAAAGGGATGTCACTACCATTGTCCCCAGTTTACAGATTGGAATACTGAGTTACAGAGAGGGGAAGTGCAGGTGCAGGGGAGTTTTAGGATATAGATATTCAGGCTTGTCTGTACAGGCCTATACTTTAAGAATTTAGGTGTATTCTTATCACTTAGCTAGTTATAGAGGTATAAAAGAAAGAATCAAAATCACTGTCTGTCTGTGTAAGGGCCTTCTCTTACTGTGACAGTCTGAGGCCTGGTTCTTAGGCTAAGGCCTTCAGCTAAGCAGCAGAGGCCAGCCATAAACTGGGAAGTGTATGGTCACATCCTCACATTCCAAACTAGTCACATTGAAATAAGGTGCTATTGGGCTGTTAGGAATAAAATCCTGTCCTGATATTCCTATCACCTCCAGAGAAAGGGAAGAGCCTAGAAGATGTAAAAGGAAACTTAGTTTGATAGCATCCTGTCTGGCAAGAACTCACTTATCAATAGCTGGGATGTGAAATCCTCATTTCTGTATTGTTCTATCACTGTAGTCTCCACTTCCCTATTGCTTGTCTGTATAATCTCTATCTGGTTTTGTGATTGTTTCTGTCTGCTGTATAATTAATTTTGTTGAGTGTAAACCAATTAAGGTGGTGGGATATAATTGGTTAAGTAACCATATTACAGTATGTTAGGATTCGTTAGTTAAATTTCAGTAAAATGATTGGTTAAGATATAGCCAAGCAGAACTCAAGTTTTACTATATAGTCTGCAGTCAATCAGGAAGTAAGGGGGAAATGGGAACAGGGACACAAGCAAGGCTCTGTGGTGTCAGAGCTGGGAAGGGGGACACTGAGGAAGGAAACTGGAATCATGCTTGCTGGAAGTTCACCCCAATAAACATCGAATTGTTGGCGCCTTTGGACTTCGGGTACTGTTGCTCTCTGTTCATGTGAGAAGGACCAGGGAAGTGAGAGGGTGAAGGAATAAGCCCCCTAACACTTGCCCAAGGTCACTCCACAGGCCAGAGGCAGAACTGGGAATCAAACCCAAGTCTTCTGTGCCCCAGTCCAGTGGTCTATCGAGACCATACTGATTCTCCAAAATGAAAGTTGATCTCTTTTGACACTTTGTGTGTAAAGTTACTTATGTTCATAAGCGTTTGCAAGATCAGAACACTACTCTGGTGGTGTTTGCATTTCTGCTTTCTGTGCTATACCTTTTCTGTGATAAACTTCCATGTTTAGAAGACTTATCTCCAGAGCTATCAAGCATTCATTTGCAATAACATAGTTCAAATTATTTTTAAAGCACACAAACACAAGGTGACTTTAATCAGAAGCCTCTCCTGAACACATGCTGTAATTCATGCTTAGAGCATCCTTACTGCTCATATAGAATACAGCAATGATACACTTTTGATATGATTCAATGATATTTTTCTAAATAACTCTTTTGCCTCACTCAGATCTAGCTGGAAAATTGGATAAAAAGATCTAAACTACGGGAGGAAAGTTGTCATTAAAGCGTGCTTTCCTACAAACAATAAAGGGAAAAAAATCAGGCTTGACTGAAATACTTTAATTTGCTTATTTTCTTTGCTCCTGTTAACAAAGGATGGTGATATGGGTTTCCATAAAAAACTGGAATTTACACTTTGACTTTGTCATTATATCCATGTGATGAAAATGCTCATTTACTTTTAATATTTTCTTTCAGTTAAAATAAACATAGGCCACAGTCTTACTTTTGTATATCATCATGCCCAGTGAATGTCAGTCAGTGGCCCCAAGGGTCCATGTACGGGGATCCATTTGTAGAATGTGGACTATAATCTGAATATTTGCACATACAGTATGTACGTAGGGTATGGGAAGCAGATTGTGCTTTTTTGCTCAAGCCATTCCACATATTGACAATTCTGTATCGTGGTCAGAGAGTAAAGTATAACTTTTTGTCATTTAAGAGCTGCGGGGGTTGTGCATAGGGTTGTCAACTCTGACTGAAGCTACTCCGGGAGATTATTTTTCCCCCCCCAACATGACATAATGCCATTTTCTTAAAATATCCTATTAAAATCTCCTGGATTGCTTTCAATAGTCACCAGGAGATGGATGCTGATTCCGGGAGACTCCAGACCAATCCTGGAGGGTTGGCAACCCTAGTTGTGCAACTGTCATTGATCCCTGCAAAGGAGTTGGTGTAGAACCGCACCACCCCTGGAGGAGAACCAAGAGAGAATGTTCCCCAGGAGACATGATTTCTCATGACTATTTGGTGCATGTGGAGTGTATGCTATGTGTAATCCATTAGAATTGTGCAAATTTTTCACTTTACTGTCCATTTCTGCAGCCCAGCTCGCACCAGATCCGTGGATGAGCTCTGCTCTGAAGAGGGAGGTGTTTGGGGGCAGGTCCTTGTCACTGATGGTCAGGACCTGTGGCACTGGATTCTGGTTGCAGACTGTGATCTCACTAGGGTCTAGCTCAGGCGCGTTGTCATTCACATCCAGAAGAGTCAGAAGCAAGGTGCCCAGGTCAATATGGTGTGGGGAGGGTAATGGCTGTGCTTTCTCTCTAACCCTTAGAGGCCACTCTAGCTATAGATAAACTAGATATCTGCCTAGTATGGAATATGTCTGGGGATGACTAGACCAAATCTGAGCGAGTGGTGTTGCAACCTGGTATGCTCAAGGGTGGGGTGTGTTTTTGTAGTGGGGAAGGGGAACAGCACACTGAAGTTTTACCTAGGAAACCAGATTTCTTGAGTGGCCTCAGCTTATCCTCTCCATCCTTTTTTAAACAGTTTGTTCACCAATGAGCGGCATATTTACTTCTCAAGTAGAGCATGGGTCCCTCCCCTCCCCCCAATGGCCTATACATAAAGGTTTATGATTAGGATTCAGAGATCCCACATTTAATCCCCACAAATGACTCAGCCAGCAGTGGTGTTAGCATCTGCCCTTGTATGGGCTTGCAGTGGTTGATCACACTTAGCCCTAATATTTCTCCTGCCTTCAGAGACGCATGGAATACAGGACCTTCCAGTAGTGACACCGATAGACTAAAACTGAAGTTGTTCTATAGAAAGAAAAGACTCTATGGGGGTTCTATACTGGTATTTGTTGTGACTGTGTTGCCAGAAACTCTGCTGATTAAAATAAATAAAATTAAATCAATAGTCTTATTTCTTAGGTAGGTACTATGCCACCAGGCTTAACCAGAAAAGATAAGGTGAGAGAGAGAGAGAGAGAATTAAAATTTGAGAAAAGAACTATGCTAGTTTTAGAATGCTTGTTAGTCTACATAATAGGCGATGCTATATATTGTATTTAACTGTATTTCTGCAGATACAAAATAAGGATTGGAAATGAAACAATAATATATAAATAAGTGCCTAGATACCGTCTGGTTTGTGATGTTTCATTGCCTAAAACATGTGTGGGGAGAGATACAAACATTTCAGTGTGGCTGCCCTCAGTTAGGCTCCTAAATCCATATAAAGGCACCTAAATAAAAGGCCTGATTTTAAAAAGTGTCGGACAGCCACAGCTCCGATTAAAGTTGATGGTAGAAGTGGGTTAGATCTTACATTCTGTTCCGAGCAAAAAAAAATGTCCCAGTTCTGTGAATACAGCACAGCATCTCTGTATTCTAAATAGTACTATATTGCCCTTTGAGACGCATATGTTCAACATGGTACAGATCTTCCATTAATGCAGTCCCAATGTCAGCAATTTGGCCATTTACCAGAATCAACACATGGCATTGTCTAGGATCTGTATATTTAATATAGCATCACCACATTCTGAGTACTCTATGATTTGACGTGATTTGAGTCAGGAAGCTGCCACAAATCTTATTCCCCAGCCTCTCAACAATTAGGAAAAGCCAGTTATTTTGCACATCTGGTACAAGAGTGTTTATTCTTTTAAATGGACTACCGTGGAGGAGCATGAAATTTTGAAGTTAACTTGCAAGCTCAGATTTCCAAGTCTTTGCTGTCATCTGATGTGCATTCTGGTGCTGTTGCCTGCAGCCACATGCATGTGTGTATATGTATATTTCATTCCCCCCTTCTGCTCCACCTCCTTTGTTTAATTGTATGGTGCTACAACTGGGGTTTGTAATATATCCAGTGTCTACATTTATTTTCCTGAAAATATTAACATATTACCTAAACATAGGAGAGACCGTCTGTCTGTCTCTCTCTCTTGATATGTGCCCCTAATTTTATTTATATATATATAATCCTTTTCTGTTTCTTCCTTTATTCATTGCTAAGTAATGCCATCACATACTGCCATGTACCTGATTGCTTTACTGTCAAGAGCTTATTTAGGAAATATTCTGATTCTCAACGTCTTCCCCAGGCCAGCAACCCTGGGCTTCATAGAGCTGAAGTATGTTTTTTCTCAGCCTCCTAATGAGGGACTCTGACCCTCCTTGCACTGTTTATGAATATTCACTGACAGTGAACCATAGACTAAGGCAAAGTATTCTTTTGCCCTCAATTTCTGTCAATCATTTTGGTTGATAAAGTATTGCTTTGGACCTCTTATTCTTATGCATTTAACACCCAGCACAAGTGAGTTATCTCATAGTAGCAATAACATCTCTTTAAGCTGCATCTAGACTTTGCTGACAAGTTTTTGTTTTAGTAAGATTTAACATTTTATAATTATAGGCTAATGGATGAAGATAATTATATGTAGTGGCAACAGTACAAGGCTGTACAGGCAAACATGAAGACAACGTACATGTCTCAATGTGCTTACTATCTAAACATTAGAGGGAGCCAACAGTAACTTTATTAAGATTTTGTAATACTTCCCAATATAAAAGATTATTTTAAAAACATTTTTTTTCTGATAAACTCAGATACATCCATTATTTATGATAAGCTTTTGAAATGCAGCAGGAAGAAAGTCTTTGGGCTAGCAATGTGCCTTTTCTTTGTCCCATGAAATTTTGTTCAAGTTTTGCTGAGATATAAACTGCCACATCCCTTCTCACATGCAAAAATTTCATGAGACATGCAACTTGCAAAAATACCTAAACACAAACATTCTAAGGCCAGGACCACACTGCCACCTGAGCATCATCAGCACTCACTGCAATGGGAGTGCTTCGGAAATCCTGAGAGAGAGAACCAGGCTGGGCTTGCCTGGACCCAGCACATGGCAATAGAAGTCTAGCCACATTCTGGGCTCACAGTCTTATTCTGATGCCAGCTAATGTAGTTAGTCCCGTAGATTATATGGCAAAGGTCTGTGCTGAAAGCTCAAGATTCAAAACCTACCAATGATTCATGATGGGAGTTCAAAACCTACTGATGATTCAGGATTGTTAGTTACACATCACAAAATCTAGGAAATTACTTTTAAAAACCTACATTAAAAGAACATTATTCAGGTGGCAAAGTCAAACACTCAAAAATTAGAAAATATCAGTTTTAAGGTTGCTTGTGAAAACTGAATTCAGCTCCCTTGACACACATGCATTATGATACAGTCATGATTACATATTATTGTTCCACAGGATCCCTGACTTTTGACAGCTTACCTTTTCAACCTAAATTATGTTCTTTTAACCTAGTATATGTATGTGTGTGTATGTGTGTATATATTTTCTATATATAAATATAAAATAAAACCTTCAATAGATGAAGGCTGGGGGAAGGGATGCAACACGGCAGAGTAGTGAAATTAAGTGTATGTTCTCCTTTTTGTTGCACTATTTCTGTCTAATATATTTTGTTATGAGAGATTTTTTACAGCCATACATTTTGTTGTTGTTCACATTTCTTTAAAGGGAGGTCTAGCGGCTGAAGGTCTGGGGAAGAAGTGAGGTTTAATGAGGGACTTTGAGCAGGAGAGAGTGAAAGAATGAGTTCAAATCCTTAAATAAGACCCAACATGGTAATACTGGGGGGAAAGGGAAGGAAATAATTTATTGTGATATTTGTAGCTGTCCCAGAATAGCCTGAGTAAGGGAGAAGGGAAATAAAAATGAAGGCTATGTCTATACTGCAAGCTAGGGTGATGACCCCCAGCTTGCATACGCATACTCATACAAGCTCGATGAGAGCTAGATGGTTAGCCAGAGTAGTGTAGCTGTGGTAGCAGGAGGAGCATCAGCAGCAGTTGTAAGGCTTAGGTGTGCCCAGTGCTTATCCATGGGGTTCATGAGGGTTTGTACTCAGCACAGCTAAGCCATGCTGCTGCGGCTGCTGCTGATGCCCCTACTAACCATGACAACATTACTATTTATACTTGTGCCAACTCTCATTGAGCTAGTGTGAATATGTGTATGTACGCTGGGAATCATGCCCCTAGCTTGTAGTGTAGATGTATGTCATTTCCTGAAACGGCTGGGTGTGGGAATGGGGTCTAGCAGCCTCCCTGTAAAGGACTATAGAGAGGGAAAGGGGGTGCCTGTCACCCCATGAAAAGGAAAAGTGGGGACAGGCCTTTGTGCCATCCCCTTTGGTGGGCCTGCAAGGAAGGCACTAACCAGGCAGACTGCGTGGAGCTCTCCCGTCAGATCGTCCCTTGAAAATGCTAAAATGGGAAGTTTGTCTTCCAGGCCAAATGTACAGATAGCATATAATTGGGCCTCACCCACAAAAAGACAATATCAGTTAAAGGGGATGAGGTATCCATTTAAGGACAAGAACTGAATGATGGTTCCTAGGGAACCCTCTAAAGATTCTGGAAAGCTTGAGAGAAGCATTCCAAATTTCAGATGTTTAACTGCACCAAACCATAACTTGAATGTTTGGAAGTTGACCCAACACTGGTTTCCTTCTGCACAATAATATACTCATATTATGACCGCAAAAATATATTAACACTACATTTTGATCTATTTTTTTACCTTATTTCCCTTCTCCCTCACTAAGATTATTCTGGAGATAGCTTCAAATACCCTAAGAACTGGCTCAGAACAAGACAAAAAATGGCGAAAGAGCTTGTTAATATTTTAAAGTAGAAAATACATCTATATTGTTAATGATCTGGAAAGATAGAATTCTGATTTTCAAATTCCTCTAATACATGTCCTGAGCACTGACAAAAGTCAGGAAGGAAACTGTAACTATTTGTTTTCACCAAGAAGAGTCTTTGTTTAGATCTGGACAGCTTTCCTCAGTTTATCAGAGTATAACAGCAATATATAGAAATGTAACCACTCCTCCAGTAGACTTGGAATCACCAGGTGGTAAAACTCACATACAAAACAGAGATGAAGAGAGGACCCTCAACATTATTTTAATTTAACTTTTGACTTTAAAGGTCCTTTCTTGCACATTAGAAGTAACATTCAGAGGCTAGAACAGTTCAAATCTTACTGGAAGCCTTTGCAAAGTTCTAATAAGCTGTAGTTCTTTCCTTTCCTTTTAGATACAGATTTTAAGGAAATCATGGAAAGCACTGGACCAAATACAGAAGAAAATTAACTCTAGTTATTTCTCGAACACCTATAGCTAAGTATAAAACATGGTAACTTTGCCCAAGTGCCTCAGAACTGACCTAAAGTGATCACTTCGATAGGTGAAAGGGGTAATTCAGTCTTTATGCCTTTTTATGTTTCGGCCCCTTTGCTGAGGATGTCTACTAGCAGATCAATTTTCTGATGTGGACAATTATACTAAACATTAGTTTCTCATTAAAAAAAATTGAGCATTTGGTAATTATTGATCTGGGGTGAATCCAACCAATAATCTGAAAGTCAAAGGATCTCATTACCAATACTTGAGCCAGCCAGATCCCTAAAACTAGAGGGAAAGGGAGAGTGTGTCTAAGGTAGTCAGGACCAAAACCACATTAATTTGCACCCAGAAATGAAATGGAAGGCAGTACAGTCCCTGGAGAAAAGCTGAACTTCCTGGCTCACAAATGATTACCAGCTTTAAGACTTCTGCCGTTGGAATTTAGCTAATGCATGATGTGAACGGCAGAATAGAATTCATCTCACTCTCTATAGCTGATTGGCTCTGCAGTACTAACAGGACCAAAAAAGTTGTAAAAACTTATTTTTGTGAAAGCACAGACAACATGAGGAACTATTTAATAACAGATGTCTGGGCAAAAATCACATTGGGAAAAAATTCAGAGTAGCAGCCGTGTTAGTCTATATCCGTAAAAAGAACAGGAGTACTTGTAGCACCTTAGAGACTAACAAATTTATTAGAGCATAAGCTTTCGTGGGCTACAGCCCACTTCTTCGGATGCATAGAATGGAACATATAAGAGGAGTATATATATACATACAGAGAAGATGCCATACCAGCTCTAAGAGGCTAATTAATTAATTTTGTCTGTTTTATCCCTCCAGGTCCACAAACGTAATACAGTTCTGCGGTGACCCAGGATCCTACTTTCAGGTTTTTTTCCTACTGATAATAGGTCATCTTAATTAATTAGCCTCTTAGAACTGGTATGGCATCTTCTCTGTATGTGTGTGTGTATATATATATATATATATACACTCTTGTTATATGTTCCGTTCTATGCATCCGATGAAGTGGGCTGTAGCCCGCAAAAGCTTATGCTCAAATAAATTGGGAAAGAAAGCTACTAAAGCCTCCCCTGGGATAGTGCTTGAGGTGTGCTACAGACCACTGAGATCCGATTTGGATATGGATAGAGACCTCTTTAATGTTTTTAATTAAGTGAATTGTGTGATCATGGGAGACTTTAACTTCCCAGTTGTAGACTGGAGGACAAGTGCTAGTAATAATAATAATAGGGCTCAGATTTTCCTGGATGCGATAACTGATGGATTCCTTCCCCAAGTAGTTGAAGAACCAACAAGAGGGGATGCCATTTTAGATTTGGTTTTGGTGAGTAGTGAGGACCTCATAGAAGAAATGGTTGTAGGGGACAACCTTGATTTGAGTGATCGTGAGATAATTCAGTTCAAACTAGATGGAAAGAGAAACAAAAATACATCTGGGACTAGGGTTTTTGATTTCAAAAGGGCTAACTTTAAAGAATTAAGGAAATTAGTTAGGGAAGTGGATTGGACTGAAGAACTCATGGATCTAAAGGCGGAGGAGGCCTGGAATTACTTCAAGTCAAAGTTGCAGAAACTATTAGAAGCCTGCATCCCAAGAAAGGGGGAAAAATTCATAGGCAGGAGTTGTAGACCAAGCTGGATGAGCAAATATCTCAGAGAAGTGATTAAGAAAAAGGAGAAAGCTTACAAGGAGTGGAAGATGGCAGGGATCAGCAAGGAAAGCTACCTTATCACTTGTTTCAGAGTAGCAGCCGTGTTAGTCTGTATCCGCAAAAAGAACAGGAGTACTTGTGGCACCTTAGAGACTAACAAATTTATTAGAGCATAAGCTTTCGTGGACTACAGCCCACTTCTTCGGATGCATACAGAGTGGAATAAATATTGAGGAGATATATATACACACATACAGAGAGCATAAACAGGTGGGAGTTGTCTTACCAACTCTGAGAGGCCAATTAAGTAAGAGAAAAAAAACTTTTGAAGTGATAATCAAGATAGCCCAGTACAGACAGTTTGATAAGAAGTGTGAGTTTTTTTTCTCTTACTTAATTGGCCTCTCAGAGTTGGTAAAACAACTCCCACCTGTTTATGCTCTCTGTATGTGTGTATATATATCTCCTCAATATTTATTCCACTCTGTATGCATCCGAAGAAGTGGGCTGTAGTCCACGAAAGCTTATGCTCTAATAAATTTGTTAGTCTCTAAGGTGCCACAAGTACTCCTGTTCTTATCACTTGTAGGGATAAAATGAGAAAGGCCAAAAGCCATGTAGAGTTGGACCTTGCAAAGGGAATTAAAACCAATAGTAAAAGGTTCTATAGCCATATAAATAAGAAGAAAACAAAGAAGGGATAAGTGGGACCGCTACACACTGAGGATGGAGTGGAGGTTAAGGATAATCTAGGAATGGCCCAATATCTAAACAAATACTTTGCCTCAGTCTGTAATGAGGCTAATGAGGAGCTTAGGGATAATGGCAGGATGACAAATGGGAATGACGATATGGAGGTAGATATTACCACATCCAAGGTAGAAGCCAAACTCTAACAGTTTAATGGGACTAAATCAGGGGACCCAGATAATCTTAATCCAAGAATATTAAAGGAATGGGCACATGAAATCGGGGGGGAGGGATAGCTCAATGGTTTGAGCATTGGCCTGCTAAACCCAGGGTTGTGAATTCAATCCTTGAGGGGGCCACTTAGGGATTTGGGGAAAAATCAGTACTTGGTCCTGCTAGTGAAGGCAGGAGGCTGGACTTGATGACCTTTCAAGGTCCCTCCAGTTCTAGGAGATGGAATAAAGCCTATTAGCAAGAATTTTTAATGAATCTGTAAACTCGGGGTTGTACCGTATGACTGGAGAATTGCTAAAATAGGTCCTATTTTTAAGAAAGGGGGGAAAAAGTCATCCCGGTAACTATAGGCCTGTTAGTTTGACATCTGTAATATGCAAGGTCTTGGAAATTTTTTTGAAGGAGAAAGTAGTTAAGGACATTGAGGTCAATGGTAATTGGGACAAAATACATCATGGTTTTACAAAAGGTAGATCGTGCCAAACCAACCTGATCTCCTTCTTTGAGAAGGTAACAGGTTTTTTAGACAAAGGAAATGCAGTGGATCTAATTTACCTCGATTTCAGTAAGGCGTTTGATATGATTCCACATGGGGAATTATTAGCTAAATTGGAAAAGATGGGGATCGATATGAAAATTGAAAGGTGGATAAATAACTGGTTAAAGGGGAGACTACAACGGATGATACTGAAAGGTGAACTGTCAGGCTGGAAGGAGATTACTAGTGGAGTTCCTCAGGGATCGGTTTTGGGACCAATCTTGTTTAATCTTTTTATTACTGACCTTGGCGCACAAAGTGGGAATGTGCTAATAAAGTTTACGGATGACACAAAGCTGGGAGGTATTGCTAATACAGAGAAGGACTGGGATATCATACAGGAAGAGCTGGATGACCTTGTAAACTGGAGTAATAGTAATAGGATGAAATTTAATAGTGAAAAGTGCAAGGTCATGCATTTAGGGATTAATAACAATAATTTTTGTTATAAATTGGGGACGCATCAGTTGGAAGTAACAGAGGAGGAGAAGGACCTTGGAGTATTGGTTGATCACAGGATGACTATGAGCCGCCAATGTGATATGGCTGTTAAAAAAGCAAATGCGGTCTTGGGATGCATCAGGTGAGGTATTTCCAGTAAAGATAAGGAGGTGTTCGTACAGTTATACAAGCACTGGTGAGACCTCATGTGGAATATTATGTGCAGTTCTGGTCTCCCATGTTTAAGAAGGATGATTCAAACTGGAACAGGTACAGAGAAGGGCTACTAGGATGATCCAAGGAATGGAAAGCCTGTCTTATGAAAGGAGACTCAAAGAGCTTGGCTTGTTTAGCCTAACCAAAAGAAGGCTGAGGGGAGATATGATTGCTCTCTATAAATATATCAGAGGGATAACTATCAGGGAGGGAGAGGAATTATTTAACCTTAGTACCAATGTGGACACAAGAACAAATGGATATAAACTGGACATTAGGAAGTTTAGACTTGAAATTAGATGAAGGTTTCTAAGCATTAAAGGAGTGAAGTTCTGGAACAGCCTTCCAAGAGGAGTAGTGGGGTCAAAACACATATCCTGGCTTCAAGACTAAGCTTGATAAGTTTATAGAGGGGATGGTATGATGGGATAGCCTAATTTGGACAATTAATTGATCTTTGATTATTAGCGGTAAATATGCCCAATGGCCTGTGATGGGATGTTAGATGGGGTGGGATCTGATTACTACAGAGAATTCTTTCCTGGGTGCTGGCTGTTGAGTCTTACCCACATGCTCAGGGTTTAGCTGATCACCATATTTGGGGTTGGGAAGGAATTTTCCTCCAGGGCAGATTGGCAGAGGCCCTGAAGGTTTTTCGCCTTCCTCTACAGCATGGGGCATGGGTCACTTGCTGGAGGATTCTCTGCACCTATATTAAACCACAATTTGAGGACTTCAATAACTCAGACATAGGTTAGGGGTTTGTTACAGGAGTGGGTGGGTGAGATTCTATGGCCTGTGTAGATGATCATAATGGTCCCTTCTTTCCTAAAAGTCTATGTGATTCCTACATAATCACTTTTCTAGCACTTAAAACATTGCATGTCACAGCAACAGCACTCTTTGAAGAGTGTATATTGTGCTCCGAAGGAATGCTGCTACTATGGAAAAAGCATAACAAGGTGGTGTTTATTATATTATTATTATTATTATTATTTATTATTTATTTTTGTTCAAGTGGGCTATCAATAATGATCTTGGGTCAGGAACATTTCCTAGTGAATTAATAACTAGCTGGAGTAAATGGTACATGGAAAAGCCTTGACCATCAAGTCTCCCAGCTGGTCATTAATCCCCAAGAAATGCCATGGGCCTTGATCATTATTGCTTAATTAATGTACTAATATGATGTGCAAATGCTGAACTGTATTCACTTTCATGCATTATCAACCTTTGCAGCATGCTTTAGGAATGGAGAAATGTGATGTATGTTTTGCCAGTGAGATGCAGTTTTGTTTGTTTCATTTAGAGTAAAAAAAACAATGTAATAAACCATGGAAAAAATTTCATGTATTTGCACATTTCAAATATTTGAGAGATGTTGATTGTACATGAAGGGCAGTGCCATGATTAAAGTTGAATTATCATAGAAATACTCATTACACATTGGTACAATAGCCAAAATACTATTGTAGCCGTGAATATAGTATAGCACTCAGATGTTAGTGATGTGGGGCGTACAAGTAACCGCATCAGATGTTGCCAGACTGTGGCTCATGGTAGTCCAAGAACACTTGAGGGTGGTCCAGAACTGGCTGGTCACAGGAAGCTATCTAACCTCCTTGTTTCCTGATGCTAATTTGAATTAAAAGATAGCATGAATATATTAGATTCTTTTGTAATATTTTCCCATGGAAGCAGCTGCTGTGATTGCTACTGAGATATGTGATTGTGAATGGGATGGGAATAAATCTGTATTTTAGGTCAGATTGAATGAACTAATGAACTGGCCTTAAAATCTATGAATCCATGTATCATGAATGGACAAATATCTGCAAGACAATGGGTGTGTTCCAGCATGTGGAAAAAAAGTTTGAGAGGCCTGATTTAGATAGCTTACCTGTTTATCTAATCTATCTAACTGATGGTAACAACTTCTGCTCACTAAGGACTTGTACACTTCGATAAGTTTATGGTGCAAATTGCACATGTCATTGATAATAGGTTCTTTACTCGGCAGCCACATAACGTTATTATTGATGAAACTGATGAATCACAGAAACATGTAGACTTTACTTAAAATACAGATAATCCAAGCATAAACATAATTATACAAAACAGATATGTATAACAAAACACCCCCTATCAGGCTTACATATTTAGGCTGGTATAAAATAAAGCTATCCCCCAATGTTCAAATACTTATAATCTTGTGCACATTTACAACCTTGTGGAGGCTGATAACCGAGAAGATAGAAGAAAAGTAAGTAGAAAGCACCAAGGAGAGGGTTTGTTCATACTCAGACTACTGTTATTTGGTTATCCCTGGTGTCCCAACTAGGGGTTTACCTGACCATCTTTTTATACCATTTAAGCCCATGTTTGTCATTCTAGGGGACCATAATGAAAGATTCCAAGTATTACATTTCAGAATGGTTTCAATATGTAAATGTGGTTTTGCTTCCTGGTTACGTGTACCAAAAATCCATTATTTCAAGCTTGAACTCCCCTTTTGTGATTTACTATTTTATCACAAGATGTATATTGCTAAATCTGGGTCAGGCACTTTTGCCTTTCTGCTAACTCAGCAGGCCATATGCTAGGTGGTTAAACCACATATTTATTGCACTGCCTATTTAAAATGGCTTTACCTCTATTCCTCCTACTTGCATTTTTACATCTTTAGTCCCATAGATTACCACTTTCAAAAGTATTTTAGCATGACTTAGCATATGATATATAGTTTCATCCTGTATAACAACCTACCCTAAAATGAGATTGGGGGTGGGGAGGCTCCATAGGTCAACAGATGTGTCTTTACTAGAAAACTAGGTTGTGTTAAAACATGACTCTGAGGAGTCATGTTAACTGAAGCCATGTTAAACGTGTCTTTGTAGTCAGTGTTGCTAATTTATTTAACATATCAATTGATCATGGTTAACTGTTGGAAATATCAACATAGTTGGAGATTTTTTAAAGGTGACTAAGGGATTTAACCATACAATGTTTAATGGGTTTTTTTTGAAAATCTCTTCCTTAGACTGGATTTAACCCATCACCATATAGGTGAACAGGTTTGTGACTTTATTTTTTACTAATCTGATGAGCTAGTCCAGGTCTATTATGAAATCAGTATGCTTAGTCCTCAAAAAAATAAGTTAATGGTCTAAAGTTTTAAACTGAAGAATGGGACTACAGTTTGAACATCTATCTACCTGTCAATATGTAAATACATACCTTCAAATATTGATGTGACATTTTACTTACATATAGAATAGTCTACACTGTATCATATTAAATATTAACTAAGAGCTTCCTTTTCATAAAATATTGATGATCTTACATTGCTGGGCATAACTTCTCTACCCTAACTTATTCTCTTCATATCCAGCACAGAAATCCAAGATAATTCCCAAATTTTCTGGGGAGGAAAGCTTTGGGGTATACTGAGCACATGCTCCTTTTCCTGTCTCTCTTTTGTCATCTTGGGTGACTTTTTGGATGAGGATGGGGGGGGGGGGGAATACTTAAGTGTTGTTTTGGAAGAGATTTACTTACTTATGAGAGGACAAAACATTGGGGAAAATAAACAAAATACCACATTAAGTATGCATAAGAGAGAAAGAAATAATATCCATAAATATCCAGTTTTGTTCAATATCTTCATTAATGATCTGGAGGATGGTGGGGACTGCACTCTCAGCAAGTTTGCAGATGACAATAAATTGGGAGGAGTGGTAGAAACACTGGAGGATAGGGACAGGATATAGAGGAACCTAGACAAATCAGAGGATTGGGCCAAAAGAAACCTGATGAGGTTCAACAAGGACAAGTGCAGAGTCCTGCACTTAGGACGGAAAAATCCCATGCACGGTACCAGAGTAGGGACCGAATGGCTAGGAAGCAGTCCTGCAGAAAAGGACCTAGGGATTACAGTGGATGAGAAGCTGGATATGAGTCAACATTGTGCCCTTGTTGCCAAGAAGGCTAACGGCATTTCGGGCTGCATAAGTAGGGGCATTGCCAGCAGATCGAGGGACGTGATCATTCTCCTCTATTTGACATTGGTGAGGCCTCATCTGGAGTACTGTGTCCAGTTTTGGGCCCCACACTACAAGAAGGATGTGGAAAAATTGGAAAGAGTCCAGCGGAGGGCAACAAAAATGATTAGGGGGCTGGAGCACATGACTTATGAGGAGAGGCTGAGGGAACTGGGATTGTTTATTCTGCAGAAGAGAAGAATGAGAGGGGGTTTGATAGCTGCTTTCAACTACCTGAAAGGGGGTTCCAAAGAGGATGGATCTAGACTGTTCTCAGTGGTACCTGATGACAGAACAAGGAGTAATGGTCTCAAGTTGCAGTTGGGGAGGTTTAGGTTGGATATTAGGAAAAACTTTTTCACTAGGAGGGTGGTGAAGCACTGAAATGGGTTACCTAGGGAGGTGGTGGAATCTTCTTTCTTAGAGGTTTTTAAGGTCAGGCTTGACAAAGCCCTGGCTGGGATGATTTAGTTGGGAATTGGTCCTGCTTTGAGCAGCGGGTTGGACTAGATGACCTCCTGAGGTCCCTTCCAACCCTGATATTCTATGATTCTATGATAAAATGTTTCTGTTTTTGGAAAGACTTGATTTACTTGTGATTTTTTTCACTGCAATGTCCAATACAGATCCTTGAACATCTGAACATTGTATACAATGATTTTTTTTTCACCCAGAGCCTAGAATGTTGGATTATATACTGTAAATAAATATGTTAAAATTTTGCCAGATTGCAGTATTTAGCTCCAGTGCCCCATAGAGCCTCAAAGAGGTGGAGTAAAGTTTTTTTCTTTCTGCCATTAAATGCTGTAGGGTGGAGGGAGGGCAACAATTTCCATTTCAGACCAGGAAAACAGAAAGAGTTCATCCATTATTGTGTCTTGAAGCTTATCCTTCTCTATTCTCTTCTTATTTGTCTTTTGCCCCGAGTCTGGAAGCAGACTTTTCTCACAGTGATTTTCTTCTAACCTTCTCCTTACATTTTTTTCCTGTTCTGTTTGCTTCTGAGCTTGCAAAACAAACAAACAAAAACTCAACAAACAGGAAAAAATACCAACAATTTCTGACCTATAAATGAAAGTTTCTGTATCTTATATACTGGTCAGTATATATATGATGGCTATTTTGTGGCATGTGTGGAATAAGCAAGTGAACTGGGAACCGTCTTTAACTGATTGATATCCACATCACAAAACCCACTGTATCAATTGATACTATCTGACAACCGACTTGTCTTTCTGAGAGAGGTGAAGGTTTAAGAGGCTTTGGAGACTATCCATTAATTCAACTGTGCTCATCATAGTAACTGACAACATTACATGTTTTAGCCAGGATTCAGGGACATATTCCTGCTAAGTCCTTTCCTGTTTCCTTTGTTTTGTAATAGAGGGTAGCTGAAAGAAATTGGATTTGCATTTTGATCAGAAGGTGGTGAGATTCTGGGGGTTTGTTATCCTGTGGGAGTTGGTTCTATATTAGCAGGCCTCCTGCTATGAATGCCTTTGTCTCATGAGTCTCACTCTTGAGATTGATAGTTCTGTTGCTCCACTGTTCTTCCAAGTATAGCTTTTAGAGGAGATTATCCTGAGAACTGAGGTTCCATGGAGGATTTTGAGTATAAGGACTGAAACTTTGAATGTTATGTGTAGTCAGTGGAAAATAACTCAGGGCAGGATCACTTTGAGTTGTCCTCTTGAGGAGTCTGTGTTACTGAGTAAGTGTTCATTTGCATTGTGAAGCAATTGAAGTTATGTTTTAAAGACTGAAATTTTATTCCCAGCTGCCATGCATTGCTGTGATCAAGTCTGGATGTCACAAATTCATGGATCAGACTGGCAGAGTTGAAGTCTGGTAGGATGGGATACAGACCCCTGACTGGCAGGTGGAAGATGCCATCCAGTAGTACAAGAGGAGTTCAAAAGGATTCCTAGGTGGTGGAACATTATGATAATCTTCGGGATGGCACAGCACAGACCAGTGCCAGTCACTATTGTTCTTCAATTGTTGTTTGTATATCACCCTATATGTGCCAGGTGTTTTATGAACAAATGCAAAGATAGTCCATGTCTCAGAGTGTACTATTTAAACTCAGTGATAACCTAGCTAGTGGTGGGAGAATGATAGAGAAGAGTTAAAAAAATCTTGTGGTTGCTTCGCATAGCTAAAAATCTATCGTCTTGAAGGTTTCATTCATTTTGTCCTTCACTTTATACATGTTACTGGCAGCATGGGTTGTAACACCTATAGGTAAGGTTGTCTGACAATTTCTATTATAAAACCCTGTTTTCATTTACTTATCACTTCGCCAAACTTAAAACATTTGAACTGAAATTTTCCATGCTGGGTATCTGCCTCAGGAAGATTTTTTTTTTCATGGAGGGGAAATTTCAACTTTAATGATTCACCAGTTTCTTAGAATGAGGTACAGGTAAGATACACTGTTTTCATAGGATCATAGAAGATTAGGGTTGGAAAAGACTCAGGAGGTCATCTAGTCCAACCTACTGTTCAAAGCAGGACCAACCCCAACTAAATCATCTCAAGCCAGGTCTTAAAAACCTACAAGGATGGAAATTCCACCACCTCCCTAGGTAACCCATTCCAGTGCTTCACCACCCTCCTAGTGAAATAGTTTTTCCTAATATCCAACCTAGATCTCTCTCACTGCAACTTGAGACCATTGCTGCTTGTTCTGTCCTCTGCCACCACTAAGAACAGCCAAGCTCCATCCTCTTTGGAACCCCCTTCTGGTAGTTGAAGGGTGCTATCAAATCCACCCTCACTCTTCTCTTCTGCAGACTAAATAAGCTCAGTTCCTGCAGCCTCTCCTCATAAGTCATGTGCCCCAGCCCCCTTATCATTTTTGTTGCCCTCCGCTGGACTCTCTCCAATTTGTCCACATCCTTTCTGTAGTGCGGGGGACAAAACTGGACACAATACTCCAGATGTGGCCTCACTAGTGCCGAATAGAGGGAAATAATCACTTCCCTCAATCTGCTGGCAATGCTCCTATTAATGCAGCCCAATATGCCGTTAGCCTTCTTGGCAACAAGGGCACACTGTTGACTCATATCCAGCTTCTCGTCCACTGTAATCCCCAGGTCCTTTTCTGCAGAAATGCTGCTTAGCCAGTTGGTCCCCAGCCTGTAGCAGTGCATGGGATTCTTCCATCCTAAGTGCAGGACTCTGCACTTGTCCTTGTTGAACCTTTTCAGATTTCTTTTGGCCCAATCCTCTAATTTGTCTAGGTCACTCTGGACCCTATCCCTACCCTCCAGCATATCTACCTCTCCCGCAGCTTAGTGTCATCCACAAACTTGCTGAGGGTGCAATCTATCCCATCATCCAGATCATTAATGAATCTGTTGAACAAAACCGGCCCCAGGACAGACCCCTAGGGCACTCCGCTTGATACCGGCTGCCAACTAGACATTGAGCTGTTGATCACTACCTGCTGAGCCCGATGATCTAGCCAGATTTCTATCCACTTTATAGTCCATTCATCCAATCCATATGTTTTTAACTTGCTGGCAAGAATACTGTGGGAGAATGTATCAAAAGCTTTGCTAAAGTCAAGACATATCACATCCACCACTTTCTCCATATCCACAGAGCTAGTTATCTTGTCATAGAAGGCAATCAGGTTGGTCAGGCATGTCTTTTACTTGATGAATCCATGTTGACTGTTCCTGATCACCTGATCATCACTCCTGCAAGTGCTTCAAAATGGATTCCTTGAGAACCTGCTCCATGATTTTTCCAGGAACTGAGGTGAGGCTGACGAGTCGGGAGTTCCCTGGATTCTCCTTCTTCCTTTTTTTAAAAGATGGGCACTATATTTGCCTTTTTCCAATCATTCAGGACCATCTCTAATCGTCACAAGTTTTCAAAGATAATGGCCAACGGCTCTTCAATCACATCAGCCAACTCCCTCAGCACCCTCGGATGCATTAGATCCGGCACCATGGACTTGTGCATGTCCAGCTTTTCTAAAGGTCCTTAACCTGTTATTTCTCCGCTAAGGGCTCCTCATCTCCTCCCCATACTGTGCTATCCAGTGCAGCAGTCTGAGAGCTGGCCTTGTCTGTGAAGACCGAGGCAAAAAAAGCATTGAGTACTTCAGCTTTTTCCACATCATCTGTCACTAGGATGCCTCCCCCATTCAGTAAGTGCCGCACACTTTCCCTGACCACCTTCTTGTTGCTAACATAGCTGAAGGAACCCTTCTAGTTATCCTTGACATTCCTTGCTAGCTGCAACTCCAGTTGTGATTTGGATTTCCTGATTACACCCCTGCAATATTTTTATATTCCTCCCTAGTCATCTGTCCAAGTTTCCACTTCTTGTAAGCTTCCTTTTTCTGTTTAAGCTCACAGAAGATTTCCCTGTTAAGCCAAGCTGGTCACCTCCCAGATTTGCTATTCTTTCTGCACATCAGGATGGTTTATTCCTGTGCCCTCAATAAGGCTTCTTTAAAATACAGCCAGCTCTCCTGGACTCCTTTCCCCCTCATATTAGTCTCCCAGGGGATCCTGCCCATCAGTTCCCTGAGGGAGTCAAAGTCTGCTTTTCTGAAGTCCAGGGTCTGTATTCTGCTACTGTCCTTGGTCATTGCTGCCCAGGTTGCCACCAACTTCTACTTCCCCTACCAATTCTTCCCTGTTTGCGAGCAGCAGGTCAAGAGGAGCACAGCCTCTAGTTGGTTCCTCCAGCACTTGCACCAGGAAGTTGTCCCCAACACTCTCCAAAAACTTTGTTGATGCTGTTTAGTTTTCTCCTTCAGTCTTTTCATTGAAAAGCTCTAGTGCTCTCGTGGTTTGCAGCAGGGACTTGAAATTAGGCAGAGGGGTAACTCTGATATCAGGGAAGTACCCTTTGCTCTTCCTATGAAAATCTGCCAGATAGGCCCAGTTATAAGCCTTTGAAAAAAAATCTGTTTCCAAATGATCAGTAGAGACATGTTAGAGTTTGGCTGCTAAATTTTCCAAGGATTCTGTCTGTACCAGGAATGCTCCAACCCAGGGATGCAGATGCTGAGCATGACCTTCCCTGAATTTGCACTTCCTAGCAGCCTGGGACAGCTGTGGTGCCAGACACTGAGCGTGGTAAGCCTGTCTGTTCTGTGCAGCCAGTGCTCTCCGTGATAGCACACTAGCCAAAAAAGAGGATGAGGAAGCAACTGGACTGGAATGCAGAGGGATGAGGTACGGTGGGAGTAGAGAATGCTGTGCGGGAGAACAAGAGAAGCTCTTTGGTTGTAGGAGTCTGGGGGTAGAAGCAGAATCCAGGATGTGTGGATGGGACAGGACTGGAGGGAGTGGGAGAGGTGCAGGAATCACGAAGGTAGGAAGGATAAAAGCAGGCGGGGCCCAGGTGCAGGAGCCAGGGACGGGGAATGGTCAGGAGCTGAGAGGGATTGCAGGAGGGTGAGGGACAAAGGCAAGAGCTTAATAGGAGCTTCATCAGTGATGGTTCTGTGTGACTGATGTCATGAAGCTGAGACGTTGTCAAGGTTCTTATCACTGATACCTGGTTGCTAGCTATGGCTGAATCTACATCCCATTCTTATGGGGTACAGGAATACTTTATAGGCCTTTTCTGGAAGGGAGAGTAGGTAGGAAAGTAGGCTGCCTGGTGGCTGAATTGACTGTGAGGTAATCATTGGTGATGTTGAAATGCCAGCAGTGATTCTGGAAGACCCAGTCTATCCCGGCTCATGCAGCTTTACACTGGCCACCGCAACAGTACCAAGGAAAGAGTCAGCTAACAGCTCAGCAGGTACAGAATGACAGTTGAATGCACATTTGGTAGATTAAGGGGGTGCTGGCAGTGTTTCCTCACTAGTTGGGATGTCACTTAAAAAAAAATCCCAACGGTTGTAGCTGCCTGTTGTATGGTGCATAATATCTGTGAGGCCAAGGAGGAAAAGCTGTTGCCAGAGCAGAGGTGGAATGGCTGTCTGCTGACATTGAACAGCCAGACACAAGGGCTAGTAGAAGAGCCCAATGTGGAGCTATGTGCTTGAAGGAGGCTTTGCAAGAGCATTTTAACAGTCAGCTACAGCACTGTTCTCTACTGCTTTCATGGATTTTGTCTATCTTGTGTAATCTACATTATTTATAGGTGAGTCCTTGCATGCTGGTACCCATTCCATTGGGCCTGGAGCTTTGGTTGCTGCTAAGTATCAGAGGGGTAGCCGTGTTGCTGGTGAGAATATGCTTAAGGTTGGCAGGTTGTCTGTGGGCGAGGACTGGCCTGCCTCCCAAGGTCTGGGAAAGTGAGGGATCATTGTCCAGGATGGGTTGTAGATCACTGATGATGCGTTGGAGAGGTTTAAGCTGAGGACTGTAGGTGATGGCCAGTGGAGTTCTGTTGGTTTCTCTTCTGGGCCTGTCTTGTAGCAGGAGGCTTCTGGGTACACGTCAGATATCAGGAATGGCAATATACAAAAACCTGTAGGAGAACACTTCAACCTCCCTGGCCACACAATAGCAGATGTAAAGGTAGCCATCTTACAGCAAAAAAACTTCAGGACCAGACTCCAAAGAGAAACTGCTGAGCTCCAGTTCATTTGCAAATTTGACACCATCAGATCAGGATTAAACAAAGACTGTGAATGGCTTTCCAACTACAGAAGCAGTTTCTCCTCCCTTGGTGTTCACACCTCAACTGCTAGCAGAGCACCTCACCCTCCCTGATTGAACTAACCTCATTATCTCCATACTGATTTATACCTGCCTCTGGAGATTTCCATTACTTGCATCTGAAGAAGTGAGGTTCTTACCCACGAAAGCTTATGCTCCCAATACTTCTGTTAGTCTCAAAGGTGCCACAGGACCCTCTGTTGGTTGCTGCTGTGAATCGTGCTGTTCTTGCTGTACATTTCTGAGCATGGTTAGGAGTTCTCCTGAAGCCATGATTTTTGTGGTGCCTGGTGTGCATTTACAAGTATTGTTTGTTTTCTTGAGTACCATTATACATTGTGCATTATTTGTTGTGAAGTAATAAAGATAACTTGAATCTCCAAAAATAGAACTTTCTTGAGTGTGTGTGGTGGTGGTAGTGGGGGGTGGGGGGGGGGGGGCAGGGAAGAGAGACCCTGCAGAAAATCAATGCGAAAAAGACGACAAATGTTATATGCAATTTTAACATAATTTAAAGGAGTGAGAATTTAAATTTTAAAAGGAAGTAAAGATTTATGACTATTTGTGTAAACACATGTAGTCAGTTGTGGCTACACACACACCATTTATGGTTCTCATGGGTCAATGTAGGTGAAGCAGTGATTTTTCTTGATGTCCCCCAGTGTGGAGTGGTGGGAGTAAGGATGCAGGCTGCAGTACCAGGTTATGGTATGTTGGTTTGTGTAAGGAACAGTGACTGAATTTCTCCGTGGACTGCAAAGGGACTCCAAGGATGACAAAGGGTGGGGTTACCTGTAGATCCATCAGGGTCTGCAGCATTTGGAGCTGCTGCCTGTAAAGACCCATTATGCATTTCCTGCTTCTTTTCCTGCTGGGACCCCCAGGCCTTTTCCCTGTTCTGAATTTCTTCATGCTGCGTGTCATATTGGCCCTCCATATCCTTTGGTCATGGTCTGATGCATTGCAGGATCTCACAGAATATGTCCTCCTTAACCCTCTTCTTTCTCCTCCTCCTCATCAGGGTCAGGTATTCTGCAGGTGTGGAGGGTGTACCCTGCAAGGCCACCATGCCAGAAGCTTCTGATAAAAACAGACAGATGCACCATTAGAATTAGAATCACAAGGGAAAGAAAAAAGGTAAGTTTCAAAGCTCTCTTCCCTTATTCCCATAAATACTTTTATTAAGAAATGCTTATTAACATTCAGCTTTGGGGGGTCTTGGCACAACACCTCTTTCTAGCTCAAGACCTGGTGGACATACAGGGCAACCCTTTTTCCCCTTTCTTGTCCTTTAACAGTGTTATATGGAATCCTGTGGGTGAGAGTGAATGGGTTATGAAACAAATAAAGGAGGTGTGAAGAGCATGTACATTTCCGTAACTGTGCAGTTGGCAGAGTAAAGATGTGTGTGTAAACAAGCCATATTGGGGCATTAGTGAAATAGGGCAGAGTTAAGATTGCATTGGCACCATTAACTTTGCATGTCCTGGTATTCAGACATTTGAATTTTGCATAACTCAATGTTTTGAAAGGGGATGACATGCCATCAAGCCTTCTTAACTCTGAATTAACTTAGTTATTTGCCACTTCAACCTAGCAGCCTAGTATGTTTACCCCTTGCCTAGATTCCTGGCCTTTCCTTACCTACCCTCAAAAATCCAAACAAAATGCAAATAACAAGATGCTTTCCGTGGGGCTTTGAATTTAAATACATAATATTTTAAAACACTGCATTTTAGTTCACATTGTCTCTCCACTACTTTTTTTTTTTTTTGCTTCTTAATGCCACTGTTTGTTCTTATGCTTATTTTTGTTTCAGTGCAACTCTTAATTGGTATATTCACTGAGGTGCCTTCTCCCAAGGGTGCACTATTGTGGAGAACAGTTCAGTGAATCTCTAATCAAATGTCTTTTGAACAAAGAGCTTGGTATCTTTAAACTAGATTGGGAAATTTCTAAACAAGTGTGTAATATTAAACAATGTGGGCTGGAGAATCAGACTGAAAGCTATCTGCAAAAAATAAAAGTTCCAAAATCCAGTCTGTGGTGTTTTATATTTTCTGATGCTAGAATATTCCAGTATTTCATTAACTGTGCATTTCTGCAATTGTTTGTTCCATTGCCTTAAAGTAGCTGCATTTTCACACCAGTGTTGTGTCTGACCCCAGAGCAACAGGGTACGTTTTTGAGGTCGGAAATAAAAGAAAGAGGGATGTGATCATTTTTTAGAAATAGAACCTCTTATGGAAGGATATTCAGTACTGGATATTCTCCAATGTTCTCCATTACTGTTTGTGGCAGTAAAAGTAGTGGAGTAGCTCAAAAATAATAGCAATATTCCCCATTGCTGAAACTGATTTGTTGTTTCTTGCTAAGATGGCAAAAAAACCTTACTAGTGAAGTATCTGTCTAAGTATCCACAAAGTTAATGCTTCTGCATAAAAGGATGTCATCAAAACCAAATCAACTCTCATTGAAAGTTGTTCCATGAAACCAACAACATTGTTGCAGCCATTGTTTGGTGTCTAGTGTCAATTTACCTCTTTCTTTGTTGCTGCTTAGTTCCTGTGTGTGTGTGTGTATGTATATATATATATATATATATATATATATATATATATATATATATATATATACAGGAACAGGAAGAGGGAAGCTGAGTTGCTGACCAGTTTATTTAAAGAGTAAATGTCATTTAAAAATTATTTGATGCTCAGCCTCTTTCTCATGCTTTCTTGAAGAACTCTATACCATCCTGCGTCCCCTTTAAGTGGCACTCCATGGGGAAAAACAATCCTAGCTGAAAAGTATCCTTTGAAGAAGAGTCTCTCTTTATATTGGCGGAAATTTTATCCTGGTTCCTGAATTTAACAGTTGAGCAAAATCCACACTATGAATTTGCTACTTACATAATCACAAAGAAAACAGTGTCCTGTTAAAGCAATCAAATGTTAAATTCAACCACATTCTGTTGGAGTTATACAGGTTTGTTGTCCTTTAACTGTTTTTAATGTATTATCTTCCCTATCTCATATTTGTCCATAATTAACAAGTCTTTCATCTTTTTATTTATTTAAAATAGAGTTGGAAGTGGGGAAAACCCAAAAAGCATTTACACAACCCCAAAGGAAGCTGGAGATGAAGATGAAGTTATATTATTATATATTACTTACTTTTTTGAACTACAATGTTTTCATGTTAAGCTGAAAATAAACATCTTGTATGATAACAAGATTGAATATGCCAAGTTTTCTAGAAATACATTTCCATAGCAAGATATCTGCTAAAAAGACTACATTGTATACCATGCTTATACACTAGTACTTTACCATGAATAGCTCTTTGACCAAATATAGCAGCTGGTTTGGGAGAGTGTAATCCTGCACATACCTAATATGCAGATATTTTTAAAGTGCATATAGTATTTGTATAAAACTCTGGTAGTATTAGTGACATGACTTTTTCATTGTACGTATGTAGCTTCACTAACAAAGGATCTGATCCTTTGCCCACTGGAGTCAATGAAAAGATTCCTGATAACCAGTTGCGGTTGGATATCACTCAAAGGCTCCAGACCTGTTAATAGGCATATAGGCTACTTTGTGCATGTGAGCAATCCCATAGTGATCCAAAGTAAAAGAAAATACAAGTATTGTTCTGTTACTGCCTGAGCCCAGCTTCTGGGTGTCATCTTCCCTTCTGGAGTCCTCAACTTTTTTGTGGACTATCACATCTGAAAGCATCGTTTTGGGCACTGGCTTCTTCCCCAAGTTGTTGTGCACTGTTACAGCTGATTTAAACTCAAAATTCCTATTCCATGGGCAATTCTGAAATAATAAAATTTTTCATTCACAACAAAATTGGAAATTTCAGATTTCTTCAACAGTAATTCTGAAAAAAATGTTTCAAAATTTGAAAATGTTTTGTGCTTTCAACATGAAATGTTTCAAATTTGACTTTTTCATTAAATTTAATGTTTTTTTACTTTTATATTTTACTGGTATTTTTTCAAATTTATTTTTATTTCTAAAATCATTCAAAACAGCTCTTATTCTGTTTAGTACTGAGTGAGCATCTTATCTGATTTCCTTGTTCACCAAGCTGCTGAGGAGCTGGGAGTCTGCCAGGCAGACTGCTGAAACTAGAAGCCTGGAGCCTGGGTTCTGTGGCAGCCTACCTTGTGGGTTGCTGCAGGACCAGGGAACCATGGTGCCTGAGAGTCCCGGTCCCCTGGAAACCTGCCTGGTGGGCTGTCACAAAGTAAGGAACCTGGTAACCATGAGAATTTGAAAGAATTGGCACGTTTGTGTGGAACTTTTTGATCCTGTCAAATCTGTATTCTGATGGAAAACTGTTTTGTTGAAAAATTTCTGACAAGTTCTGCACAATATCTTGTTTGGTACAGCTGTAGTGAGCTCTGCTCTGAAATAGCTTGAACCTGATGATCTTCCAGGTGTGTTGCAAAAGCCACACAAGGTCTGGGAAAAGCCTGAGGGTAAATTGCTGAAGGGTTTAAAGAGGCTGTGTTGCTTCCATATTGGCTGACTGAGTTAACTGATTATTTGTGATTATTTTATTGCTGCTGGGTGATCATCATTTGTGATTATAAGTGTAACCTTTAGTGGGTCCATACTGTGACAGGTTCCCCCCAGGCTGCCACCTGGAACTGGGGTACCACTGAGCCCTCTGACTCATAAGCCTGGGCTCCCTCTTACACTGGGCTGCTGTGACAAGCTGAAGAGCTGCTTCTGGTCCTATACTTCCACCAGCATTCACACGGGTAGGGACACACTCAGCTGCAGTTACATGCAGGATCTCTGACAAGACACTGCATGAACCAACAAAAGAGAGGCTACAGCCAAAATAACCACCAGCTTCCCAGTCTAGGACCCCCAGATCAAAACCCCGACCAGTATGAATTTATTATCCAGTTCACCTCCCCCTCAATGTAGAGAGGAAATGCAACAATCCCTTGAGCTAAGATTCCCAAGCACTTCACTCCAAACTTACTGGTTTAGATTAAAACATAAAATAGGTTTATTAACTATAAAAGATAGATAGATTTTAAGTGATTATAAGGAATAGCAAACAGATCAAAGCATATTATCTAGCAAAGAAACAAAAATGCAAACTAAGCTTAACATACTAGATAGATTGGATATGAATTAGCAGTCTCTCACCCTGACTGATGACGATACAAGCAGGCTTGCAGATTCTTAAGGGACTAGCTGCCTTTGCTGTGCAATTTGGAATCCAAATTCCCATCCCCATTCCAAGTCCTTTTCTTTAGGAGCTTCTCTTAGGTGTTCAGTTGTGGGGGAGTGAGGGACAACAGATGATGTCACTCCCTGCCTTATATAGCTTTAGCGTATGATGGGAACCCTTTGTTTCAAAGTTTGGTTCCCAGACCAGTTTGTAGAAAAATACAGACATCCCAAAATGGAGTCCAGAGTCATGTGGCCTGGTCATACCCTTGCATACCTTGCTGAATCATAGCAGCCATTACTTACAGGGTGTCTGGTGCATTCTCAGGAAGTCTCACCAGGTGAGGGATAAGCTTTTCCTAAGGCCTATTGTTTTTCCTAATGGTCCATTACCTTGAATAGGCCCTTCCCAGACAGTAATCTACACTGGAAGCATTTTGCCTAGTAGGTGTTGCCCAGGTGTGACTATATGTGAAATTCAGATACATAGTCAATATTCATAACTTCAGATACAAAAATGATATATGCATACAAATAAGATGATCATATTCAGCAAATCATATTTTTTCCAATGACACTGTTCTTGCTCCGTCTTGTACAAAATGCATCATAATTATGCCATAATCATATCAGAATATTACCACTATGAAGAATATGGGGTGCAGTGTCACACATAATTTTGGAAAAATTGATTTTTTATTGTTGAAATCTAAAGGAGTAAAATCATGAGTATTTTAAATAGAGAGAACATGTCTGTTGATCAGTGAGATCTATAAGTGATCATGTTTGAAAATAGGCAGAGGTCTGCTAACTGTTCTGTGTCATCTGAAGCATCCATGATGGCATCTGCCTGTCCTAGGCATTTCCCACCATCAGAATAAAACGTTCCCTTACTGGACACGCATATAATCCTTCTTAGTCCTCTTATCTTTGAATTCTGTTGCTTAGAACATGCATTTGAGTGATTGTAACTTTTCATTTCTACAAATAGAAATATAAAGTTTCCAGGACCCAAGGCTATTTCACTATTGTATTTATCCTGTGAACATATGTCTAACTTTTAAAAACCTCAAAAAAGAAAACATGGCCTTTTGTTTCATACATGAATTGTTGACATAACAATCTAACAGCTGCAGCATGGACTGTTACAGGTGGCCTTGTCATAGCATAGTGCAGGTGGCAATCTGGATTACTGCCTGAAAGACATAATTAATAGTTGATGCAATTATATTAGTATCAAGGATTACAGTATCAATTGTCATGACAAAAAACTGTTTACATGACCTTTATAAATCGCCATTGTATTTTTCCACTTTTCCAAACAAATGAATGCCATAAAAGGATTCCTGCTTTAATAAATGATTAGATTTTAAGGCCACTGAATTTCTCCCACTAATTCCTTCATCTAGCCCAATAATTTGTAGAACTAGAGCATATCTTTTTAGGAAGACATCCAGTCTTAAGTTAAAAAACACTCCATCAAGTGATGGAGACTCAACCATCTTTTTGATACAATACAGTAGTTAATTGCCCTTACTGTTAAAAATTTACATCTTATATCTAGTTTGAATTTTTCTAGCTTCAACTTCCAGCTTTTGATCTTATTATACTTCTCCTTGCTTCTTTAAAGAGCCTGCTAGTATCAGATATGTTCTCAGTGTAGGTACTTACAGACTGATCAAGTTGCCCCCTAACTTTCTCTTCCATAATCAAAATAGATCGATCCCCTTCAGTCTCTCATTGTAAGGTATCTTTTTCAGACCTCCAGTCCTTCAGTTAAAGTTAATAAATACAAATATCACTGTAAGCAAAACAAAACAAACAGATGGGAAGAAATCTCTGGCAATATTTGAAAGGCAAAGACACACAAGTTGCTAGTAACACTCAGCAGGACAGAGCAGAAATAGACAAGATTCTTGAACAGTCATTAAAAGCAATCCACAGTTTTAAACATTCCAAAAGAACCTTATAAACTCTTAGTCTTTTTAAATCAAATGTAAAAGGCAGCCTACTTAATAAAAATGGGATTTTCATAGGTTCCAGTCTGTTTTCTACTGAACAGCTTGGCTGAATCCAAAATCTGATTTTTCCATGATCTGGAATTTTAGGGCTAGGAGACAGCCTGAGATCACTTGACAAGATCATCCAGCTTAAATCAAGTAGAGACCGATCGATACATTGGTTCATTTAGAGCCATATTTTCAAAAGAGCTGTCTTTTGTCTGTACACAAACCCACATTGACAGGTAGACATCAGATTGTTAGGGTCTCAGTAATAGAATTTACAGGCACATATATGAGTTAATATTCAAGTTCTGTATCTCACAAAGAGAGAAACCTCAAAAATGCAACCTTTAGAGTGATGCAGAGATTACTGGAGATTACTTTTGTGTCTTGTAAACCATGTGGTCATGTTCCCCCTTGATTTTCAACACATCAGAATTTCAGAGCTAGTCACTATTTACATTTTGGGAGGGGACAACAGTAAGTTTCTAGTTCTCTTCCTGACAAAGATAGCCTTGAAAACAAAGGAATCATTAGGTTTAAAATGTGCCACCAGTTTTCCCTAAAGCCTACTGGTACTGCATGGTCTCCTCCCTCTAGCATGGGGCTGATTTTGGGGATCTGTGAAATACATGATCAAATGTCATTCCATTTCTAGGATGAAGCCAGAGCAATGCGTGACCATGGGGCAGTGTAGCCTAAACTCTTGATGTTGACCCTAGACCACCAAAACTCCTGGCAGCCAGCCAAAGTGAACCCACAACACTGAAGAGCAGCCACCATGGCCTCTGGCATCTTAGTATAAGCAGTGCTAAGCACAGTACTAAGGTGACTTCTGGATTCTGATCCTCACTCTGACTTGCTCTGTGGCCCTAGTTAAATTACTTAACCTTTGTCCCTTCATTTCCTCTTGTGAGGTGTGTGGTTAACTAGTTAATGTTTGTGAGGATTATGTAAGTGTTAAAATTGGCCAGAGTACACATACAACATATTTAGAAAACTCTCTCACCACTGCTCTAGACTGACCTCCTGTATATCTCAGGCCACCAATACCACCCAGCACCCATATACTAAACATAACAAGCAAAATTAGACCAAAGCGTTACAGCCCATAGGAGACTAGACTAGCCTGTGCCACAGGCTGAGGATAGGACGGACCAAGGTGTACCAATGTCCAAGACCCCTGTAATGTCTTGGAGAAAGCAGTGTAGATCAAAATTATCTTTGTACTCAGTGTTATGATGTAATTGCTCTCTTTCTGTGATCCCATTGTCTAGCAAAGGCCTCTGAGAATATTCACTATTGTCTGAGTCTGTTTCTCTCTCTCAAGTTAAAAGATTAATCCTGAACTCTGATTGCCTAACAGTTATGAATTTCACACTATTTGGTAATGAAATGTCATCAGGTGTGTGGCTCCCATGTGTACTGGGATTTAGGTCCAGATCCAAATCTCATTGAAGTCAATGGAAAGACTTGAAATTTCAAGAGAATGCAAGGGCATACGTTTGTAATAGTGGTGACATGCTGAGATTATGTGGGTTCCCTGAACTGAATATAGGAACTGCCATACCAGACCAAAAGGGTAAATAGGATCAGTCCTTTTGCACTTAATCTTTACTTACAATCCACTTGTAAAATTATGCTTGCTCTACAATTACATAATCCGTTGGTGGGCCACCAGACAGTTTGTTTACATTTGCAGCTCCCAGTGCCCGCCGTTCGCCATTCCCGGCCAATGGGAGCTGCAGGAAATGGCGTGGGCCGCAGGTTGCCCACCACTGGTCTAAAGCAGTGGTTCTCAAAGCCGGTCCACTGTTTGTTCAGGGAAAGCCCCTGGCAGGCTGGGCCGGTTTCTTTGCCTGCCGTGTCCACAGGTTCGGCGGATCGTGGCTCCCACTGGCTGCGGTTTGCCGCTCTGGGCCAATGGGGGCGGCGGGAAATGGCGCGGGCCGAGGGATGTGCTGGCCGCTCTGGTGGTCTCTTTTGGTCTTAAATTCTATGAAGGCAGCAGAGACATGCATTACTATTCTCATTATCACATTGTAATTTGCACATTTCTAGGGCTGAAATGGGAAACTGTAGCTTGCAGAATATAATACTTTGAATTGATAAACCACTTAGCTTGTCTTATCTAAAGATCTCAAGTGCTTTTTATAAACAGTAAGGGTCTGGGACTATAGGTGTTGAGATTCTCTCAGGACCAAACTAGCACATATTTGAAAATGTATGTGTAGCCCCACCATGAATTCATAGTCTGTTTCAGAGATTGATACCTGATGTGTTTATCATGATTTTCTCTGGTAGAATCAGTTTCATGAAATTCATAGGCTAGGGTGGCACTGATAACAAGGAAGAGGAGGTGTGCTTGCTGCATTTCTTTTCTTTTTTTCCCCTCCACCCCATTTTTTTTTTTGCTATGATTAAACCCTCTGCCTGGTACTCTTCACACAGCAGCACAGCAGCATGCAAGGATCAGTCAATAAACAGCTAAAACAATAATATAGGGAAGGTAGGATATTTACCCATTTCTAAAAATACTTGTTCGAAATATTTTTAGGATTTGTTTTTCTTCTCCATTTAGTGGTGAGTCTGCACAGTGAGAATTTGATACTTCTGCTAGGATAGACTTCTGTGCAAGCCATTTGCCACACTATGAACTTCACACTGTGATATATTAACCTGCTGAAAATCTCCTTCAGTACTGCACAGCAGCATCTTCAATAATGATAAATTACCTTCATTTATGACATTTGCAGTGTTTGATAAAATGTTACATGAAGTAGATATGAGCAGTTTCTTTTCCCTCGTGTGTAGTATATGACAGTCAAGAAAGATTTTAAATCATACACTGCTTCCACACAGCTAACACTCGGGCCTGTAGCATATGTTCAGTCTGTTCTTTTGATGTAACATTTGTAATTCAATACCCTTCTGCAAGCTTTGTAGGGTGGAGTCTTTGTGAAATGAAAAAAAAAAATAGAATTCTTGTTCTCCAGCTTGCTTGTGCAGTTTCAGGTAAGCTCAGTTACATTAATCTAGTAGTAATAAAATTAATTGTTTTCTAATTGGTCTTTGATTGGTAATTAGAAAAATATTCAAAACAGCATCATCAGATGTTCTGCTCTGTTCTACATACGTCACAGTAATTACACTTTTCCTTGGCCATTGTGTTGGTACTTGACCCTAAAAAAATCCATCTCAGATATCAATATTTTATACACTGTATATTTTTCCCTTTTTAAAAATTCTAGCCTTTTCTAGTATTTATCAGCAACCCTGATAACTGATTCACCAAAAAAACCCACCCTTTCTTGGTTAATAGTGTGATTCTTTTGTTCTTCTCACATGTGATTCTTCTGTTCCTCTTATACAAGCACCAAATGTCTCTGACTGATTTGCTTATCTTCTATATTAATGTAGCATACATGAAGTCATCAGTGTCAACACTTTCATCATTTACTAACATATTTTAAGTCCTTTTTTGACACTGGCACACATTTTGTTGCAGGTCAGCTGATTCTTTATCCCCCCTCTTCACTTCCATCTGTTAGCATTTGGCCTGTACTCAGGCAAGATCACACCACTAGCATATTCAAGATCTTTCAGATGACTGATTTTGGTATCAGTGCTGGGCGCTATCTCTGAAGCAGTACACCAGAGCACATCTCTGATGATGACCCATTATTTCTTATATTAATACACTAAAATGATGTCAAGAGCAATCTTCTATTTCAGTCAAATCTCATTTTTCTCATTTTGTAAAACACGTGTCTTTCCTGCTGACAGCCATAAAGCAGTTTGGTTTTTAGCCTGTACCAAGTCATGAGGAATACTTAAAAATGCCACAGTATAACACAGTTCATTGACAGTTTCCCAGCATTCTTCTATAAATAGGTCTCAGATAGGAAGATTGTTAACAATTACTGGTTCTAAAAATGACCTTGACTTTTACTGATCCCATCCCACTAACAGCAACAGAATGGCAACACAATTCTTAAACTCATTTTAACTAAATAATTTGGTTATTACCAGGACTAGTACTGCTGATTACTTTAATCTGACTCCTCTGAAATTTGAGTCACTACCATTCTGTTGGACCCTCCCGTCCCCATCAGTGTAAACTGAAAACTATTAATATAAAAGTAACCTGATGCCAAGACTTTGTTGTGATGATGTTTCAGAACAGCTCTCCCTCTTTATTTTTAAGTTCTTCCTCTTCAATAGAGCTTTTCACCTAGTGGCCACAATTTTCTAGAGGTTCCTCACTCAGCATTGCTCATGAGTCCTCAAAGAGTCTTATTAGACTCTCAATAATAATAATAATGTTTCCATTGATTTCAATGAAAGCTGGACTAAGCCTCAGATGTCTACTTAGATCATTATATCTACACCTAATTTGAGGCTTGACTGTAGCTTACATTAGTGCATCTGGTGAGAAAGTGCAAGAAACCTCCATTGTATGTCTGGCCAGCCACAACTGCCGCCCCGTGATCAGGGGAGAAAAGGGGCTGCTCTCTTCCTCTGGATTCATCGCATCTCAAAAGTGGTGGGAATATTGCACATAGAGTGTAACCACATGAAATGTCATGCATTTCTAGGCATGTTGCCCCTGTGCATGAGGAGCATGGTGCTTGAGGAATTCAGACTTCACTACTAGAACAATGGTTGCCAGTGCAAAATCCTAAGCTAGATAGATAGAACATCTTGAGGGTGGTACAAAGCCTTGCTGCTCCTGGAGGAGCTATGTTTCAATGGAAAAGTTGAGCCCTTGGTGACCATGTTGGGCATTCAACAATTTCTTTTCAGTGATCATACTTCTAAATATACCTCATGTTGCATGGTTCAACGTCTATGCAATCAGCAGGTCACAAATCCCTTGGAGCATAGTATCTGTAAGAGGGAAGGGAATTTGGGCCATCATTCCCCACATCTTCTGACCTACTGCAAGCCTCTCCATATGCTCATGCTTCTGTAGGTTTTCTCTTTTTGGATGGCAAGTAGCTTAGCTGGTCAGGATGGGTGTGAAGCTGGTACAAAGCCACTCCTTAAAGCATCACCCTACTGCAAACATACAGGGATAAAATCATACTGCATAAAATCACACTGATCCTGCTGTCATCAACTAATGGAAGTTGCACCTCTATGACTTCAAAAGCCTATTTAATGGGAGGAAAGGTGCAGTAGGGAACAAAGTAAGTGCAGCTGTGATTGTATGGGGGATAGGGGATATTGGGAATATTCCAAAGGGTTTGGGCTTTCATTTACAAGCTCAAGCTTTGAAAGGAAGCTCCACAAGCTGTGGGATTAGCCTGTAGCTCTCAAAACATCTGCGCTTTGGAGGGCCATGGCTCATGCCTGTTTCCTATGGGGCCAAAACCTGCCCCTGCTCACGTTCCTCCATTAGTAATCTATCATATGACAGCTATTCTATAACTTCACAGACAAATATCAGAGGGGTAGCCGTGTTAGTCTTGCATCTGAAGAAGTGAGGTTCTTATCCACGAAAGCTTATGCTCCCAATACTTCTGTTAGTCTTAAAGGTGCCACAGGACCCTCTGTTGCTTTTCACAGACAAAGAACTTTCTGCCTGTCTTTCAGATGACTGACCATTGTGTAGATATTTCTGAGAGGAGGACACAAGCCACCCATAGTCAGACATTTTTTTCTTTTAAAGTCATGTTCAGAGGGTGTACCCTACATCTTAGAATGACTCCAGAATATTGTTTGAAAAGTGCATAATTTTTTTTTGCAATTTTTGAGTTTTATGTAGATGTCCAAAATTGGAGTTTTTCAGGGCTCTCTCTTGTGTATATATTCTGTAATCAATTATGTATATCATATACTTTACTCACTACAGTATAGTGGTATATAATGTAATGAGTAATGTCTTTGTAATGTTCCCTAGTGCACTTTAATGTAGTGCTGGTTCAGACAGCACAATATTAAAGTGCATTGGGGAACCTTTAGCATGCAGTAGCAGAGTCTACACAGACCAAATAATGGGCAACATAGTAGTGCACTATAAAAATCACACTCCCATAGTCCACAATACTGTTTCGTGTAGACAAGCCCTTAGATACGAGTAACAATTTCCAGCATTGAGTGGGTACTTTTCTTTTGTAAAATCTGGAACTTTTTTCAGTGTACATTGATTAAAACCAAAAATCAGAAGCCCTACAATAGTTTACTTCACTTAATGTTTTCTCCAGAATGCAGGCCAAGTAGCAGTATATATTCTTATATTCTTCTCAAGATTAGATGGTTATGCAACTAAGTGCTTTGTTTTTAAACGCATTGCTTAAGAAATATTCAAGCATAAAATTGTATTGACTAAAATATCATGGGGAAAAAAGGAAAAATGAAGAAGGAAAAGGGCTATGCCTGGGACAGGTCGTGACTCATGCTCAATTTGATTAAAACAGTTTCCCTCTGAGGTACAGTATATAAATACAGTGATCAGTAACATTTCAAAAGATCTCACTCCTTCTCTTTTCTCTGTTGAGCACTTAAAATCAAAGGAACGTTTTTTTATTAAATCAGGCAGTTATAAACATGGACCCTAATGTCCTAACCAAGAATCCAAACTGCAAACCAAATCAGGGACCAGATTATATTTCTATTATTACCAATGGTCCACAGTAGTTTACTGGGAGCCAGGCTGGGCACAGAATAGTATTCATTGGTTTATTTTTGTATGAGTGACCACGAGTAGGTAGGCGTTTTCCACTTCAGTAAGGCACTCAAGAACAAGACCCTAGAGCTAACACTGACCAGGAGCCATTCCAGTGCATCATAGAAATAGGTCTTCACTGTAGAAAATGTTACAAAGAGGGGTTAGACTAATCCAATACCTAGTGGTATACAGGTACTTTTCTGGTGCCTCCTTAATTTCTGCAACATGTAAGCTTTTATTTTAATGGTAACAAAATTTCTAGATCTTTATGGTTGTGAAAAAAGCACTTTTTCTGTGTAACGAGTTAATTACATTCCCAACTTGGGATGCTGCTTATTTAGGGAAAGCCCTTGGTGGCCAGGCCGGTTTGTTTACCTGCCGCGTCCGCAGGTCCGGCCGATTCGGCTCCTACTGGCCGCAGTTCGCTGCTCCAGGCCAATGGGGGCTGCTGGAAGCGGCGCGGGCCAAGGGACGTACTGCCGCCGCTTCCAGCAGCTCCCATTGGCCTGGAGCAATGAACTGCGGCCAGTGGGAGCCGCGATTGGCCGGACCTGCAGATGCGGCAGGTAAACAAACCGGCCCGGCCCACCAGGGGCTTTCCCTAAACAAGCGGCATCCCAAGTTTGGGAACACTGTGCTATAGTGATGGAACCTGATCTGCCTGAGGTGCAAACAAGATAGAGACAATGGATTAAAGGTATTCCTCCATCATCTCCTTGGCATGTTGAGTCTGAAGTGTAAAGTCAATGCAGTGATCCTCATTGTTAACTATTTCACTGTTCCTTATTTTAGGGCAGGCAAGCAGCTGCTCTGGGCTTGTAGGAGGAGTCTGAGACTGTGAATGTGTGACACTTCCTGGCGGTATCCAGGGCTGTGCCTGCCGTGTGTCAGTTCCCTGACTCCACTAGCCACGGGCAACATAAATATTCCCCTCTAGGCTTTGGAGGCCCAGCTCTCTCTCTACAGTTAGCACCAAGCCCTGAGCTGTCTGAGCCTCTCCCTGAGTGTCCGGCCTGTTCCAGGGGACACTCACAGCATTCACAGATATGTTGCTTTCAAGGAAACAGTACACTCCCGCTTGCTATTTCACCTCAGAACACCGCTTTGCTCAACACACGGCACTTAGATATGTTCATAGTGAAAACAAGTATAAGTTTATTTAACAGAGTAGAGATTCAAATAATAGCAAGTAGAAATACTGGAAACAAATGCATCCGAAGAAGTGGGCTGTAGTCCACGAAAGCTTATGCTCTAATAAATTTGTTAGTCTCTAAGGTGCCACAAGTACTCCTGATCTTCTTTTTGCGGATACAGACTAACATGGCTGCTACTCTGAAACCTGGAAACAAATGGTTACATATCGAATAAAATCATAACACACATACTAGAGCCTGCACTAGGTACTTTCATGTTTTACAGAGCAGGGCTCTCCCAAAGTTCTTCCAGCATTTTCAAGCCAGGCTTGGCTGTGATCTGCTGTTCATGAGATAAGTACTCTGTTCAGCTTGACTCCTCGGTGAAAGAGCCAACGGGTATCTCTTGACTCCCAGATGTACTCCAACAGTACATTATCTTTATTTGTAAACAGGATCCTCTCCTGCTGTTTGTTTCTTCCTGTACATTTCCTCTCATGAAGATTTCACAATCTCACCATTTGCATTTGGCTCAGTATGCAAACAGGCATCCAGTATGAGACGTACAATGCCCAACACACACATGACGAGACAGAGAGATAAACATCTGTTCCCTCCTGCTTGAAAGGAACCGTCTGAGACATGTCACCTCCTGGTTACCTGCCATAACAACCTAATTTTCAGTATAGCTCTCAATCTTTCCAGACTACTGTATGCCTTTTTAGGAGTCTAATTTGTCTTGCACACCCCCAAGTTATACCCCACTTAAAAACTACTTGCTTACAAAATCAGACATAAAAAAGCATCACAGTACACTATTATTGAAAAATTGCTTGCTTTCTCATTTTTACCATATAATTTATTTACCAATAAATATTAAAAAAATACATTGGAATATAAATAGTGTACTTACATTTGAGTGTATAGTATTTACCAGACGTGGGCAAACTACGGCCCCCGGGCCACATCCTAGTCCCCGGCCCCTCCCCAGGTGTTCCCCCCTCGAAGCCATGCCACTGCACGGGCCATGCTCTGGCCCGCCGCTCCTGCTAAGCAGCGTGGGGAGCGCATCTGGCTCTGTCAGGGTGTCACGGCTGCGAGCTCCTATTACTGGTAAGGGGGCGGGGAGTGGGGGGTTGGGTAAGGGAGCGGGGGTCCTGGGGGGCAGTCAGGGAGGAGGGAGCAGTTGGATGGGGCAGAGGTTCTGGGGGGGGGGGGCGGTCAGGGGATGGGGAACAGGGAGGGTTGGGAGTGGGAGTCCTGGGGGGCCTGTCAGGGGTCAGGGATGTGGATAGGGGTCTGGACGACAGTCAGGGAACAGGTAGCGGGGTGATTGGATAAGGGGGTGGGATCCTGGGGGGGCAGTTAGGGGCGGGGGATGAGGAGCAGAGGGCGGTTGGATATGGGGTGGGAGTCCCGGGGGGGGCATCAGGGGGCAGGGGTGTGGATAGGGGTTGGGGCAGTCAGAGGACAGGGAGCAGGGGGGTTGGATGGGTTGGGAGTTCTGAGGGGGGCAGTCGGGGGGGGGAGTGGGAGGGGGTGGATAGGGGCAGGGGCCAGGCTGTTTGGGGAGGCACAGCGTTCCCTACCAGGCCCTCCATACAGTTGCGCAACCCTGATGTGGCCCTGGGGCCAAAATATTTGTCCACCCCTGGTAAATACAGCAGTATAAACCAGTCTTTGCATGAAATTTTACTTTGTACTGACTTCACTAGTGCTTTTTATGTAGTCTATTGTAAAACTAGGAAAATATCTAGATGAGTTGATGTATTCCCTGGAAGACCTCTGTGTACCCCTGGTTGAGAACCACTGATATAGATACATAACTCCTTAAATATTATCCATACATGCCTCTCACCGTGGTTATGATGACCAGTGGGCTACTGGCTTTCAGTAAAGACCTCACATGTTACCAGTTAGAGAATTATTATGCATGTATCTGACTCAGTGGGTCCCTGTAAAACTCTTGTACCTCCTGTGCCCTCTGCCAGCTTGGCACCAATAGGTCCCTAGGTCACAGAGTTAAATCCTAGCTTCACTGCAGACAGTGAGAGTTTTGCCATTGACCTAAGGAGTTATGTATCTATACTGAAATTTATGATCTTATGGCAGGTAACCAGGAGGTTGCATGTCTCAGGCAGGCTCCTTTCAAGCAGGAAGTAACAGCTGTTTATCTGTCTACTAACTTGACCATCTGATATGCTCCTAAAACCCACAGTGTCCCCAATTCGTACCCCATCCCTCCCTCCTCCAGACCCGCTGCCCTCCCATTCACCCACACCCTGCCCCTCGCCTCCACGCACTCATCTCCTTATCCCCCCAGCATCCCTCTCCCTCCTTCCCCACGCCCCTACCTCCCGCTGGACCGCGGCTCTCGGGGCAAGGTAAAGGCAGGAGCTCTGCACCCACCCTTCGCACATGCTCATTCGGGCCGCCGGGGGAGTTGGAGCAGAAGCAAAGCAAGGGCAGCCCCCGGGCTGTTAGCCGGCTTAGCTCCGCCCGCCTTGGCAATGCTGCCGCCGCCGCCGCGCTGCCTCCTTCTCACTCCTCTCCGCAGCTGCCTCTCGACTCCCAGCCCCAGCTGCTGGGCTGCACAGCGAGGCGCAGGGGTGGCCGGGCCATCGGCTTGCGAGGCAGAAAGGGGGCTCCGCTCTGGAGACAGCCACTGGCTCGCCCGCCGCAGCAGCTAGAACTGCTCCCCCAGCCAAAAGGGCATCCCAGCCTGCCGCATGTGTAGCTAACTCTGCTGGGGAGTCCTGTTTTGTTTTCTCCCTACCGCATCCCCGCCCTCGGCGATTATTTTGTAGCGCTGGCTGCCCCCCGCCCCGCTTGATCTTTCTGGGGAGCAGTTTGAACACTATTGGAGAGAGAGAAAGAGATCTGCCGGCACTTGTCATGATAAGTATTAACAGCAAACAGAAGTCAGTCCCCGCGTTGATGAAGGGGGCGGCCCCTGGCCCTGTTGCGGGGCAGAGCTTTCTGACAAATTGCTGAAGTTCAGTTGATCGTGTCTGAAGTTGAGCTCTCAGAGCAAACCGAAAGGAGAAGAGCCGAGGGCCCCCGAGAGAACTACACTGCAGCCTGCTGTTTTCTTTTCAACACTTTTCTCAGCTATTCTGCCACAAGCTCTGGTGCGCTGTTCGCATGGACAAGAGAAGCTGCTAAGGTAAGCTGATGGCCTTATATTTTAAAACATGCATAAGTGCAAAAAGAGGAGAGCTGGGGAGGATTTTGTCACAGAAGTAGCGTGAGAGGTCAGATGAGACTATCAGTGATGCGTTTAACATATGCACAGTTTGCAACTGAAACTTGTTAAGTTGTCCAAACCCAACATAAGCAAACGGAGAAATTTTGCTGTGCACGAATTGGTTCATAGCGCCCTCTGATGGCTTCAGTCAAATATACACTGTGTGGCCACACTGTTAAGGAGTATACCAGGGGTCGGCAACCTTTCAGAAGTGGTGTGGCGAGTCTTCATTTATTCACTCTATTTTAAGGTTTTTCATGCCAGTAATACATTTTAACGTTTTTAGAAGGTCTCTTTCTATAAGTCTATAATATATAAGTAAACTATTGTTGTATGTAAAGTAAATACGGTTTTTAAATGCTTATGAAGCTTCATTTAAAATTAAATTAAAATGCAGAGCCCCCCAGACCGATGGCCAGGACCCGGGCAGTGTGAGTGCCACTGAAAATCAGCTTGCGTGCCGCCTTTGGCACGTGTGCCATAGGTTGCCTACCACTGGAGTATACAGTGCACATGGAGTAATATCAAACTTTTGATATATGTTCCCTTAAGGAAAAATAGGCTTCACCCTTAGAAGCAGGGCATCCAGTATATGTGCTTGTATGATATAGGTTCTGTAGAAATAAAGGGTTGAGAAACTTGGGAAAATGTTAATATCTTAACTTTTTTTAAATGATTAGGAGAATACACAAACACATACTAGAACTGTTTGGAAGGGAAGCCTGTTCTATATTTCTAATGAAGTATTACAGTTGCATTAGTTCACATGAACTCTGCTAATGTAAGAAGGTAAAATAATTTCTCAGGCCTGGCAGTTTCAGACAACTTGGGAAAAGTAAAAATAAAATAAAATAGAAACTCAGGAAATGAGTTAATTCTACTTTGATTCTGAAGCTAATTTAGTGAGCAGACTTTGACAAAGTTGTTCTTTATTGATTCTTTATAGCCTTAATATTTACTGTTCTGTAGATGAGAACCTGGAAATTCTTTGTGATGCATTTTACATATTTGTAGAATATATTTTGAGATCTATACTACATCAGAGAACTTTTTTTCCCCCTTGTTTTTGTGTTTCCACAGAAAGGATCAAATATGCAAAGCTAACAGAAAACAGAAATAGCACTTTTGGTTGAAAAACACTGGCTTTGCGCCCCTTTCAAGTGTTTTACTTTTACTTCGTGATGGGAAGAGTAGAATCATCGGAACCATTGAGACATAGGTTGGATTTCACTAGTTGAAGATGAAATGAAGATAATAGAAGACGACATGAGAGCATATTGTGTATTTTATGAATATTCATCAAAACAGACCTTCCACAAATAGACATGAACAGGAATTAGAAATACTATATATATTTTTTCCAGAGAGAGAGGCTAATGGAGAAATGTTATTGTTTTTCTCCCCCACTTTCACTCTCTCAAGCCTATGAAGAAGAAAAATTTTTATACAAACGAGAGAACAGGAAGGCTAGGGAGAGTAAATTTAACATCTGAGTCTATTGTAGAAAGTACTGAGCATTTCTACTTCAGCAAAAACAAAACATTGTTCTGAATAAATGTTATGATTTCATCATCAGTGCAATTTTTTCCTACTCTAGGAATGGCATTTTATCAGAATGTGAGGGGGAAAGATTTTTGTGTGAATTCAGTTATTTTAAATTCAAGTTTTGGGATCTTTTTCCAGTGCTTTTCAGCAAAAAAGATACTATGTTTTTTAGTCCCTTGACTTATGTAATCAGACTGTGTTTCACATGGGAAATGTAGAGACTTTACCTTCCCTTTAGTTTAATGTGTTATGCTTTACTGATGTAGCTGTGCAAAGTACAGACAAGGCACCTGTGTTTCAACTTTTCAGAAATCCTTTGTTTTGTTTTCAGTACTGTACTTCAGATAAGCTGAGCAGCGAGTCTATTTTATTCTTTTGTTTTTAAGCAAAAATGCCTTAAGTGTACACTGTTATATTATCTGGATCAACATTTGACATCTGAACACTGTGTTTTGTAAAGATGTATGCTTGAAGGGAAGGAACTGCCTAATGGATCATGGCTCTTATGTTTACAGTACATATTTTATTCCTAGCGTTAGCGATGTTTGCTCTCTCCACTTTTGAAGAATCTGTAAGCAATTACTCTGACTGGGTGACTTTCACAGAAAATGTGGATCAATATGAGAAACAGAAACTGCAAGATTTCAGTGCCAACCAGAAGCTGAAAAAAGCCGTTCTTCATCCAAGCTTATATTTTGATGCTGATGATATCCAAACACTGAGGCAAAAGTCTCGTACAAGCCATTTACATCTGTTCAGAGCTATCAGAGGTGCAGTGACAGTTATGCTGTCCAACCCATCATACTACCTACCTCCACCCAAGCATGCTGATTTTGCTGCAAAGTGGAATGAGATTTATGGTAACAATCTGCCTCCCTTAGCTTTTTATTGTTTGCTATGCCCGGAAGATAAAGCTGCCTTTGATTTTGTTCTAGAATACATGGACAGAATGGCTGGCTACAAAGACTGGCTGGTTGAGAATGCTCATGGAGATGAAGTGCCACTTGGCCACTCCTTAACAGGTTTTGCCACTGCTTTTGACTTCTTATATAGCTCACTGGATAACATCAGAAGACAAAAATATCTAAAGAAAATATGGGTTGTGAGTGAGGAAATGTACGAATATTCAAAAGTCCGCTCATGGGGAAAGCAACTTCTCCATAACCACCAAGCCACTAATATGCTAGCACTGCTCACAGGCGCCCTGGTTACTGGGGTGGACAAAAAATCTCAGACAAATATTTGGAAACATGCTGTAGTTGATGTGATGGAAAAAAACATGTTTCTGCTCAATCACATCATAGATGGTTCTTTGGACGAAGGAGTAGCTTACGGCAGTTACACAGCTAAGTCAGTAACCCAATATGTTTTCCTGGCCCAGCGCCATTTTGGTATTAATAACCTAGAAAACAATTGGCTAAAAATGCACTTTTGGTTTTATTATGCTACACTGTTACCAGGCTATCAGAGGACTGTGGGCATAGCAGATTCTAATTATAACTGGTTTTATGGCCCTGAAAGCCAGCTGGTTTTCCTGGATACGTTTGTAATGAAGAATGGAGCTGGCAATTGGCTGGCACAACAGATTAGAAAGCACAGGCCCAAGGATGGCCCGATGGTGCCATCCACCGCACAAAGGTGGAGCACACTTCACACTGAATACATCTGGTATGCTGCAGAACTAACTCCTCAACCTCCCCCTGACTATGGCACTGCTAAGATGCATGTGTTTCCTAACTGGGGGGTTGTTACTTATGGGGCTGGGTTGCCAAATACTCAGACCAATACCTTTGTGTCTTTTAAATCTGGAAAGCTAGGTGGCCGTGCAGTCTATGACATAGTTCACTTTCAGCCATATTCCTGGATTGATGGATGGAGGAGTTTCAATCCAGGGCATGAACATCCAGATCAGAACTCATTTACTTTTGCCCCCAATGGACAGGTGTTTGTATCCGAGGCCCTATATGGACCCAAGTTCAGCCACTTGAATAATGTACTGGTGTTTGCTCCATCTCCTACAAGTCAGTGTAATCAACCTTGGGAGGGACAACTTGGGGAGTGTGCACAGTGGCTTAAGTGGATTGGTGATGAGGTTGGAGACTCAGCTGGGGAGATTATAACAGCCTCTCAGTATGGGGAGATGATGTTTGTGAGTGGTGAGGCAGCATCTGCCTACTCTTCTGCAATGAAACTGAAAAGCGTGTATCGTACTTTGCTACTCCTAAATGCTCAGACATTGCTAGTAGTAGACCATATTGAGAAGGAGAAAGACTCTCCCCTCAGCTCTGTCAGTGCCTTCTTTCATAATCTTGACATTGATTTTAAATATATACCCTATAAGTTTATGAACAAATATAGTGGAGCCATGATGGATGTGTGGGATGCTCACTATAAGATGTTTTGGTTTGATCATCATGGGAGTAGTCCTGTTGCCAGGATACAAGAGGCAGAGCAAGCAGCAGAGTTCAAAAAGCGGTGGACTCAGTTCATAAATGTTACCTTTCCTATGAAAACCACTGTTACAAGAATCGCATATGTGTTCTATGGACCGTATGTTAATGTTTCTAACTGCAGGTTCATAGATGATTCCAAATATGGATTTCAAATTTTTCTAAATGTCAACAACACTGAAAATATTGTCTCCATTGTGACTGAATATGACAGTATGAGGACAAGGTTCAATTATTTGGGATTTGGTGGCTTTGCCAAGGTAGCTGATCAAAACAAAGTTATCAAATTTGGTCTAGGCACTGAAGCTGTACAAGAACAGATAACAAATAATAGAACAGTTTTCCCATTTGGATTCAAAGTGAATATAATAGCAGGATTAGTTTTGGGCATTAGTTTGGTTATACTGGCTTTTCAGTGGCGGTTTTACATTTCCTTCAGCAAATTGTTGCGCTGGATACTAATTCTGGTTATCACACTGTGGTTTATTGAACTGTTGGATGTATGGAGCACTTGCACTCAGCCTATCTGTGCAAAATGGAGCAGTGACATCATAAATGTAGACCCTGATACAGGCAATACAGCCAAACACTTAGAAGGAAACCCTGTTGTTTTGCCAGATGTGGTAATTACCTCACTTCCCAGTTCTGGAGCAGACATTTTAAAGCAACTTTTTTTTAACAGCAGTGATTTCATATACATCAGGATCCCTACAACTTACCTTGATATTCCTGAAACTGAATTTGAAATTGACTCATTTGTAGATGCATGTGAATGGAAGGCTTCTGATATCCAAAGTGGCCGTTTCCGTCTACTCCGAGGCTGGCTCCAATCCCTAGTCCAAGACACAAAACTGCATTTACAAAATATTCATTTACATGAAGCCAGCAGAAGTAAATTAGCTCAGCATTCTACCATAAGTAAGGACAAAAAGAAAAGATCCAGAAAGAGAGAGTCTTTGTCAGAACAAAGAAGCAGAACAAGAGGAAAATTAGACAAAGATGCTGAATACGTTAGGGAACTGAGGAGACACCTTGCCTATTATCCAAATGCACGTCCTGTGCTTAGTTTAAATAGTGGGAGCTGGACATTAAAGCTTCCTTTCTTTCAAGAAATCATAGGTCCCTCAATGAGGGCATTGTATGTAGTAAGGGATCCTCGGGCATGGATCTACTCAATGTTGTATAAAAGTAAGCCAAGCCTTTACTCCTTGAAAAATGTTCCACAGCACTTAGCTATGCTGTTTAAAATGGAAGGCGGGAAAGAAAAGTGTGGTTTAAATTCAGGCTATGCCTTTGAATATGAATCACTGAGGGAAGAACTCTTGGATTCTAGGTCAAATGCAGTTTCCGTGCTGTCCCATTTGTGGCTAGCAAACACAGCAGCAGCGCTGCGAGTAAATGGGGATCTGCTGCAGACAAATTATCAGCTGGTCAAGTTTGAAGATATTGTGAGCTCTCCTCAGAAGACAGCTGAAGCAATTTATGCTTTCCTTGGTATTCCTCTGTCTCCTGCTAGCTTAAACCAAATATTGTTTGCCACCTCCACCAATCTTTTCTACCTTCCTTATGAAGGTGAAATATCACCAACTAGTATTCATGCCTGGGAACAAAATATGCCTATTGAGGAAATTAGACTGATTGAGGACATCTGCTGTACCTTGATGGACCACTTAGGATACCCAAAGTTTACAGTTTAAATGCTGCAGGTCAGCAGTAGTTTGCACTAATGATCCCCAACTCCTCAGTATGTGAATAAGAATTAGAGAGTTTGTTTATTCTTGTAAAATGTGTGTACAGTCTGTTACATGCAGAAAGATTTATTTAAAAAATAGATATTTGTTCTAGCAGGATTTTTAAAAACAAACACATATAACTACTTTTGCTGCCTTTCAAATAAAGCTGTGTTAATCTTTACAAATCTACCAGCTGAGGAATGGATAGGTCAAGGGATTGGTAATAAATTATGGAGCCTTGCACTTCCAGGTGAACAATTTGACTCCATCCCAAGTGGGTAGTTGCCCAAAGTAGTTACCGTTTGATGGGTATTTGGTGGCCTATATGAAATGAGTTGCTGGTCTCAGCCCAGTTCATAATGGCAGCGCCTTGGGATCAGATTTGCAGTATATTCCGGCCACTTGCTACTCCAATGGGGCAAAGTAGCCATAAACTCAGTAAAACTGGGGTTTAAATCTGTTGTTCATCACTTGAGTTGGTGTACTGGTAAATCTGGCTCCTTATTAGCGGTCTCAGCAGACAGGCCAAGGACTGACTAGGCATAGAAACTGAATGACATGTGATGTGGTTCCAGGTCAGAACGGAAGAACTTTGGTAGGGTTTTATGAGGACGAGTTCTTCCTGTAACTATTCTGTAGATAAAGAGAAGACTTCAGTCTCCAGTTCCATCAATCTGGCACCTTCTGTGAGCACTAAATGAACTTTGGGGATGGGCAGGAGAGGGAAACCATCACAAGAAATCCATAAAACCCCATAAATCTATCAGTTAAATATTAGCTGGGAGGTTTCTGAAGGATCCTGTGAAACTCTGATACTGCTTCACCATACTAAACTGCCCCTGGATTTTCAAAGCTGCTAACGTCCTCGCTACTGATGCTGCTGCTCTGTGCAGCTCCTCTTGGCTAAGAGAAGCTGAAGGAACTCCCTCTTTTCTCAGTAAGACTCCTCCATCCTTCTTTGTTTGTTGTAACACACTATGAAGTCTCTCTTCTTTTTAGCTGACCATTGTGCATAACTCTCACTAATTCCAGTGGCAAAGGTGTAGGAGTTCCTGTCAATGCAAACATTTGATGTCGTCATCATCATCAGTGGTAATATATTAATATCAGGTAGGAATGTAGTGATTAGAAGAGCCCAGATAAATCTCCAGACCTGTGTTTCATCAGTATACATACATCAGTTACATCTGTATACTAGATTTGCCATCAACATCTTATGGCTGGTCAAGGTTGCTCTTTGCGTTGTCACTTCAAAGAGGTTTCTCTCACCTACTGCAGGCTTGGATGACAATTAATCTTAGTAATTTCTTTCCAGCATCTGATTATTTTAAAATATGATCCTTGTTTCTTTAAATCTGCACTGAAATGTCACATCAATTTGGAAATAAACACCCTTTGTGGGGTGAATATTTGCTTTTGGTAATATCTTTGTCATGCTGCTCTTGTGTTTTTCCTTGAGCCATATTTTTTTTTCTTTTCACAATGTTCTTTTTTTTAAAGAAAAAGACATTGTTGAAAGTCTCCTAATTTATCTTACTCTGCGTTCTTTTAAAATGCATACATACTGTAAACGTCTTCAGTTGTGTAAATCAAACCATAGATGATGTCAGAGACATCTGCTTCCTTTACCGTCTGTTTTTTTTTTTCCATTACTAATGAAATTGTCATGAAATGTGCTTAGTTTTGTTTGTAGGAGCTGGAATCAGAGTTTTGTGCTATTATATTGAAATATAACAGTAGAGTAATTACCATATATTTGGGTGACAAGCATTAGGCAATGTCAAGATGTAATGAGTTTCTCTCTACAGATTGCAATCCTCTTGCTGATGTTGAATATTAACATCTTGCTGATGTACTCCCCTTTTTTCCTGCTGTTCCCCCCACCTCTCCCCCCCCCCATGCACACATACAGATTTTCTACACCCTCTGCATCATTTTGTGATCTCTTCTTCTGACCTAGATAGAAGTGACTCTTTCTCAGCCATTCATTATTATGTCAAAATGTGCCTCTGGTGTGATAAAGCTGTTGATATGTTGCAGTCTCACTAACCATAACTTGGCTGTCACTTTCCTTTGATTATAATAGGGACTCAGAGCTGCTTTTTCCCTTCTTCTTTCCTGGGTCTTACCTCTGGCTAGGTAGAATGTCATGTTAAAAGAAATATTAAAGTTTTTTTAATGTACACTAACATGTAAGTGAAATTTTGGATCCCGACTATCATTCTCTCAAATCAGTTTTTTTTCTCTCTCTCTCTCTATCAGTCATATGTAAAATTGTTGCATTGTTGTCAACACCGTTGCTTTTATTTGACAGACAGAGCATTTGCTTATCTTCCCAGGATTTATGATCTTGAATCAGAACAAATAGAAAGGCTTTCCTCTGTCATCTGTTTTAGGACTGTTCAAAGTAGGACTCAGGATTGACTGTGTTTTGGGGGAAGTAGGAAAGAATATAAAGATCTCTTCTTGATAGTGTCGCATGAAAGGCTACAAATAAATTTTAAACCAGCTCTTTTTGAGAGGGTGAGGTGAAAAGGTGGACACTCATGTATCAGTAGGTCGTCCCTGCAGCTTTCAGCATATAGGGTTATCTCATGCCCTTTGGCTGATAATACATGTCACTACCACCATTTATTCTGGCATACACAAGATTTAGGACCTAATTATCCCCAGTCTTGCATCTTCTGAAGTTAAACCAACTATAATGTGCTTCTGTTCGGGTTTGGTAACGTTTTGTACCCCTTTGTACAGATGTAATTGACTCCACGAGGTACATGACTGGGGAGAATTAGATTCTTTGTTCCCAGATCTTTTTTGGCGAAGAGTTATATCAAAAGCTCACAAAAAAAATAAAAAAGAAAAGGAAAGAAAGAAAGAAAGAGAGAATGAGTCTAAAGAAAGTAATGACTGAAAGCCATAGTCCTAAAGTTTCAAAATTCTAATTGCATGCATTACAGGAGCTTAAAATAACACAATACCATTATATATTCTAAGGAAACTGAGCACATGGTGTTTTTGCTTCAAAACTGCTAACAAAGAACCCTATGATAGAGAACATTTCTACTTGCTGGGAAGAAAAGAGCATATGTCAACTAAACCACAGAGGACTATGTATAAAAGTAGCTTATGGGACTGGATTAATCTCACAGAAGGAAAGAATATCAGAGCAAGTGAGGCTCTGTAGTGTTGTGGGGGCCTAATTTCTATAGAACACTTAACACAAACAAGAATCCAGAAATCCCAGGACAGCAGATTTGAATTTTTATTTTTTTAGGCTGTATACAATTAAAATATTTCTAAAAATGCAGTATCCCAGAGCTTCATACTGATCCTATTCAGACCTGCTTTTTCATGTATCATGCCTCCATTGTCCAGTGGGTTCAACAGTTTTGCAGTCCAGTCATACAAAAAAGTATCCATTGACTTCAAGTTGTGTGGTCTGTGAATGAAAAGAGTGCAGGATCAAAATGTAATCAAATGTGTCTAAATTTCTGTGATGTCACCTGCATAACAGTTTATGGATTTTGGTAGCATTTTAGAAACTGCACAACTATAATTAGAGCTGGTTGGGAAAAAAAAGTCTGTCAGTTTTGTTTTACCAGAAAATTGCTTTTCAACGCAGTGGAAATGTTCATGCAAAAATACCTGTTTTCATCAGATAAATGAGTTTTTAATCAGAATACCTTAAACTGAAAACAAAATACTGGTTTTGACAAAAACATGAAAAATTGTTTTGAGAAAAGCTGATAACATCCCCTTTCCCCATTTTTTGTCTAAAGTTGGAGAAAAATGGGGAGAACAAATCCGTCAGCTCTCCCTACAATTCAAATGTGCATTCAATTGGCTCTCATCCTCCGTTGTAACACAGCCAAGTTGCACTGATGTAAGTGAAAGCAGAATTTGGCCCACTGTTTGATCAAGTATTCTAAAATTAGGCTTCCGGGCTTTGACAACTGGCCTATCTTTTAATCATTCCGTTGTGCCCGGGGCAGATGAGAAGATGGAAAAATAATAAGGTACATCAATCTATTGTTTTAGGTTGAAGAAATCAATACTTTGAAAATTATCTTTTAATTAACAGCTAGTTATAAGTAAAATAAGCTGTGGGAGGCCTGAAATCTGATGGTATGGCAATTCTCCAGCTACTTTTAATTTAAAATAGATCGGCTGTTAAATTTTAAATGATTTCTGAGTTAGTTACATGACTCCATGACCACAATAAGTACTTGTCAGAGGGTATGTCTATGCTGTTGCAAGGAGTATGCCTCCCAGCCCAGACAGGAAAAGACACTAGCTTACCTCGAACTAGGTTGCTAAAAATAGGAGTATGAACATTGCGGCATGAACTAGCCACCTACGTCCAAGCTGGCTGACCCCCTGTATCCGAGCTCAGGTGATTAGCCCAAGCTGCCACCCTTACTACCACATCCATGCAGTTATTTTTAGCATGCTAGCTCGAGCTGAGTTAGCATGTATTTATCTCGGCTGGAAGGCATTATCCCAGCTGCAGTGTAGACATACCAAGAGGCTCTCCAATCAAGTGAATGTTGAATGCCTTTGTACTGAAATTCTAGGCTAGAACCCTCAATGTATAAAAATCTAAGTTAACAGGAAGGGCAAGCAGAGAGCTGGAAAAATATGTATGCTAGTTAGGAGAATGCCCATTGCAAAACCATATCTGAGACCTGTGTGTATGTTTCATTTAGGAGTTAAATAGAAGGAGGTATTAGGGGAAGTAGGACTAAATAATCCAGGGGATTGGTAATGAATAGGAACCTTTCTTTGGTATGTCACTGGTTTGAGTCTAGCTCTAGGTCATTACAGACCTAAGGTCATTACCATATTGACCAAATCCTGTTGACTTACCCATACAAGTAGTACCATTGACTCCAGTGGAAGTACATGGATGAGGAAGGTGAGTGGGGTTTACACAGACTGTATCAGGGTTCAAGGACAAGACTATAGCAGGGTTCAAAAAAGAACTAGATACATTCATGGAGGATAGGTCCATCAATGGCTATTAGCGAGTATGAGCAGGAATGGTGTCCCTAGCCTCTGTTTGCCAGAAGCTGGGAATGGGCAAAAGGGGATGGATCACTTGATTATCTGTTCTGTTCAGTCACTCTGGGGCACCTGGCATTGGCCACTGTCAGAAGACAGGATACTAGGCTAGATGGACCTTCGGTCTGATCCAGTATGGCTGTTCTTATGTAGTTAAATGTGGACTCAGTATTGTTAAAACAACAAGGAGTCTGGTGGCGCCTTAAAGACGAACAGATTTATTTGGGCATAAGCTTTCGTGGGTAAAAACCTCACTTCTTCAGATATAAGTGAGGTTTTTACCCACAAAAGCTTATGCCCAAATAAATCTGTTAGTCTTTAAGGTGCCACCAGACTCCTTGTTGTTTTTGTAGATACAGACTAACACAGCTACCCTGATACTTGTCAGTATTGTTACTGACAGTACATGATCACATTACGAAAACCACCATCACAACTGGTATCGTTATTAATAGCCTCAATATTTTTCCACTGGCAGATCATGGATACAGGACTTCAGTACCCTGATATCATTCTGGCACCTTTCACTAGTACTAACATTCAAATGCTCATCCAAACCAACCTCAGTACTTTAAGATGCCACTTTTCCAGCAAATAATGAATTTTTGAAAATTTAGCCTGGGTAAAATTTCAATATTTCCATGTATAAATGTTTGCAGCTTCCATATAGATAAAGAAATTTTCCACAGAAATAAATTTTTACTCATTATAAACAGTCTTTTACTTTCACCAATGCACAGTCAGCCAAAATAAATATATAAATTAATTAATTAAATAAAGGAAGGTGAACGCTTTTGTCAAAATGACATTATGCAGACATGAGATGTCACCCACTGTAATCATAACTTATTTGCATGGTTCCATTCATTGATCAGATGGAATTTTCATTTTAAACAGAAAAATTTAATATTTCACTGTTTATTACCTTGAGATGATGTGACAAATGACATCCAGGAGAGAGCTGGATCCTTAGGGGACTATAGGTTATTTCTATTACTATGGTCGTGTTACTGTGATTTTCTTGGTTAATATGACCAGGTGTAACCTTTTGAAATTCTGCAGTATCTGTTCTCAAAACATTTGCCCTAGACAATTCATGATCAAGGGTTAAAGTACGGTCCATGTATATTTGGCAAACAAGTAGAGAGCACCTGTGTGAGTGACCTGTTTGTTGTTATATTTGGAAATAAACTTAAAGTATTTTTGTAATTTGAATTTGTGACATTTATTTTTAAGAAAGAACTCACTGAAATTAGTTTTTAAAAATACCTTCACCAAGAAGCATACATAACTAACCAAACCAAGCACATTATCTTATCATCATAGCCCTGGTCTTCCCTTTCTCCTGAACTTGTTTTGGCCTCAGTTCAGAACACCACTTAAACATGTGTTTAAGAACACCATTAATGAGGATGCTTTCCTGAATCAAGGTTTCTGTAGGCCTAGACACATTCTCATTGAATTCATCCTCATTCCACTTACAAATGTAAAATTGCAGATGTTCATAAGTGGAAGATCAGGGCCTTATATTGTAAAGTGTTCGGAGCAGAGACTGTGAGTTGAAATCCTGGCTTATTGAACTCAATGAGGCCAACATTTCTGAAGTGTTTTCTGTCTGGAAAGGGCCATGCAAAATTATGGCACTAATAATAATACCTAGCTCTTATATAATGTATTTCATTGGTAGATTTCAAAGCACTACACAAAAAAGGTAAGCTTTCTTATCCTACAGCTCAGGAAGTGAAGTGACTTGCCAAAGGTCACCCAGAAGGCCAGTGGCTGTGCTGGTAATAAAGCTCAGGTCTCCTAAGTCCCAGTCCATCACTCTATCCACTAGACAACACTGCCTCTCTTAAATAAATGATAAAGAATAAGTGCGTTGGGGACAATCTGTGATAACACTATCTGGCTTTAAAAGTTATCTAGAGTTGTCTTTTGCTCTTTAATATTTAAAGAAATATTTAGATCACAGGGAAATATTGTATATCTATTTCTTAATATTTCCAAAAGACCTGAAATTACAGAAACCAAAAGCCTCTGTATATCATACAAGATTATTCTTCTTGGTGTATGATACATTGCAGAAAATGAAAAGTAATGTTTTGTAGGGTTTAATATCTGAATCACTTTTTAACCTGAATCAAAGCTACAGGTTAAGATTATCTGATACATTTATAGACCACAAAAGAAAGGACACCACCTAATTAGAACATAAAAACGGCCATTCTGGTCAGACTGAATGATCCATCTAGCCCAGTATCCTGTCTTCTGACAGTGGACAAAGCTAGGTGGTTCAGAGGGAATTAATAGAACAGGGCAATTATCAAGTAATCTATCCCCTGTCATCCAGTCCCAGCTTCTGGCAGTCTGAGGTTTAGAGAGACCAGTAAAAAAGGTTGTGTCCCCGAACATCTTGGCTAACAGCCATTGATGGACCTATGCTCCATGAACTTAGCTAATTCTTTTTTTGGACCCAGTTATACATTTGACCTCCACAAATCCCCAACAAGTTCCATAGCTTGATTGTGTGGTGTTTGAGGAATTACTTCCTTATGTTGTTTTAAACTTACCTATTAATTTCATTGGGTGACCTCTGGTTCTTATGTTATGTTGTGATGAGGTGTACTTGCCCTGCACTGGAGCAGAAGGGATTAAGACAGCACTCTTAGCAGCGGAAGCCATGCCCCCTTGACCCTGCTGGGCATGTTCCAACTGCCGCTCAAGTATAAAAAGGAACAGCCTAGCTCAGTCTCGGCTGATCGCCGAGGAGGAAGGATGCACCTTGCTGGCTCCAGCCGAGGAGCAGCCAGGATCCTGGACTGCGGGAGCAGGAGACACCAAGGCCCAGGCAGGCACCCAGGAACCTGCAGACACCCCAGGGAGATTGCAGTCATTACCGAAGAGCCCCGAGACTCCGAAGACACTCCCACTTCAACTGCAGGAGTCACAGTAGGAAGTAGCCTAGGGAGGGACTAGCCAGTGTTCCTGCAGCAGTTGGCATGGTGCAGGCGGATTCCCTGCCAACTTAGTGGCAAACCCATTCGCCCCTACCAGGGCCCTGGGCTGGGGCCTGGTGGAGCAAGGAGGGCCCAGGTCCTCCTACCTGGCCAAACCCCCCTTCTGCTGACTCTGGCTGATGGGCTGCGCTTCCCTGCAGCCAAGCGGAGTCCTACTGACTCTGGCCATTAGGCTGAACTTCCCCAAAGACAAGGGGAGTCCTATTGGTGCTGGCCATTTGACCATGCAGCCCTGAGGCTGAGGGCAGCCATATAGAATTAACTGTGGGGCTACCACACACCCTTACCCAACCCCTAGGGTGATGGGGTGTATGACATATGTGAAGGAGAAAAGTAAGTCTTCAGAGAGACAAGGTGGGTGAGGTAATATCTTTTATTGGACCAACTTATGTTGGGGAGAGAGAGACAAGCTTTCAAGCCACACAGAGCTCTGCATACTTCCCTATTCACTTTCTCCACACCATTCATGATTTTAGAGATCTCAGTCATAGCCTCCCCTTCATCATCTCTTTTCTTAGCTGAACAGCACGCAGTATTCAAGGTGTGGGCATACAATGGATTTATATAGTGACATGATGATATTGTCTGTCTTATTATCTATCCCTTTCCTAAAGGTTCATAATATTCTGTTAGTTTTTTTTGACTGCTGCTGCACATTGTGATGGTGTTTTCAGAGATGCCAAGGTGACTCCAAAATATCTTTCTTGAGGGTTAACAGAAAATTTAAAATCCATCATGTTATATGTATAGTTGAGATTGTTTCCCAATGTGCATTACTTTGTATTTATCAACATTGTATTTCATCTGCCATTTTCTTGACCAATCAGCCAGTTTTTGTGAGATCCCTTTGTAACTCTTTGCAATCTGCTTTGGATTTAACTATTTTGAGTAATTTTTTATAATCTGCAAATTTTGCCAACTCACTGTTCCTCCCTTTACCAGATCATTTATAAATATGTTGAACAGCATAGGTCCTAATACAGATCCTTCGGAGGCACCACTATTTACCTCTCTCCATTCTGAAAACTGACCATTTATTCCTACCCTTTGTTTCCTGTCTTTTAACCAATTAGTGATTCATGAGAGGACCATTCCTCTTATCCCATGACTGCTTACTTTGTTTAGGAGACTTTGATGAGGGATCTTGTCAAAGGCCTTCTGAAAATACACTGTATCCACTGGATCACGTGTTCACATGTCTGTTGACCTCCCTCAAAGAATTCGAATAGATTGGTGGCACATGATTTTCCTTGACAAAAGCCGTGTTGACTCTTGCCCCACATATTCATTTATGTGTCTGATAATTCAGTTCTTTACTATAGTTTCAACCAATTTGCTTGGTACAGAAGTTAGGTTCATTGGCCTGTAATTGCCAGGATTGCCTCAACCCTTTTTAAAAATTGGCCTTTGTTACTATCATCCAATCATCTGGTACAGAGGCTGATTTAAGTGATACGTTACATACCACAGCTATTAGTTCAGTAATTTCATATTTGAGTTCCTTCGGAACCCTTGCATCAATACCATCTGGTGCTGGTGACTTATTACTATTTAATTTATCAATTTATTTCTAAACCTCCTCTGTTGACTCCTCAAACTGGGACAGTTCCTCCGACATGTCACCTAAAAAGAATGGTTCAGGTGTGAGAATCTCCCTCACATCCTCTGCAGTGAACACTGATGCAAAGAATTCAACTAGCTTCTCTGCAACGGCTTTGTCTTTCTTGAACGCTCCTTTAGGACTTTGATGGTCCAGTGGCCACACTTACTGTTTGGCAAAGTTCCTGCTTCTGATGTACTTTAAAAAAATAAATGCTGTTTAGTTTTTGTCTTTTGCTAGTTGCTCTTCAAATTCTTTTTTGGCATGTCTAATTATACTTTTACACTGGAGTTGCCAGGATTTATGCTCCTTTCTGTTTTTCTCAGTAAGATTTGACTTCCAATTTTTAATGATGGCTTTTTGCCTCTAACTCCTTATTTTACTCTGCTGTTTAGCTACAGTGGCATTTTTTGTCCTCTTGCTATTTTTTTTCTGTGTGTGTTGTATTTGGGGTATACATTTAGTTTGACCCTATATTATTGTGTTTTTAAATAGTTTCCCTGTAACTTGCAGGCATTTCACCCTTTTGACAGTTCCTTTTAATTTCCATTTAACTAGCTTCCTCATTTTTGTGTAGTTTTTGAAGTTAAATTCTACAACAGTATAGGCAGCACACTTTCAAATAAATGTCAAGTCCTTCATTTTCATTAGGCAGTGTAACGGGGCGCAGACTCTCCATAGTGGTGCCTCCTGCTGGTTGGTTTGGAAATTAGCTCTTTCAGCGGTGCACCTTCACTAGTGGTGTCTCGCCCACTGTTACTCTCTCGGTCTCCACAGTCAGACCCATATCCCTCTTGGACCATGGCGTCCACTTCTGGACACTACCCTCCTGCTGTGCCCAACCTGCTGGCTCGCCTCCCCCTTCCGGGGGACTGGCAGCTTCTGTTTCTATCAACCCCCCATCAGTGGCTCTGCAGTCCTCAGTCTAGCCCTTTCCTCCAAGGGTAAACTGTAGGCTGGCTTAGCACTCTCATCACTGGGAAGTGGTTGGAAAAGACGGGGGCCCAGGCCTGCCCACTACTCTGAGCCCCGACCCAGGGACCCTCTAGTGGCAGCCACTTACTGCCCTCCTCCAACTCTCCACTACTGCCTACTTCCTTGGGCCACTTCCCCGTATCCCTAAGCATCTTCTCTGCCTCTTTGTGTCAGGGCCCCAGTCTGGCAGTTGTCAGCTTAGAGCTCCCCCAGCCTCTGCTGACCCTGCCCAGCTCTGCTCTGTCTTAGGTGCTTCTCTAAAAACCAGTTTTTCTCCCTTTGCCCTCCAGGGAGACACTGCCCTTCTCTCTGCCAGGCAGCCTTCTTATAGGGCCCAGCCTGGCCCTGATTGGCTGTTTTCAAGCTTCCACTTGATTGATTCCCAATAAGCCCTTCCAGGATTGGCTGAGGCTCTGCATAGCCTCTCTGGTTTGCTTTAATCCCTTCCATGCCAGAGTGGGACAGCTGCCCCACTAGAGGCAGTTATAATTCACAATAAGAATGGTGTATCCCCCACTGTCTCAGCAAATGTTTAATAATGGAGCACAGCAGTGTTGTTTCACATTATTAAAATATAATCATTTTAAGTGAAACATAATATCAGAATTTTGTTAAATTATATGAGACCTGGAAAACGAGACCGAGTCAGATTCTGATCTCATTTAAACCCATCTAAACCAAGAGCAACTTTGCAATGGAATTAATCTTGATTTACACTGATGTAAATGCCCCCCCTCCCTAAATTTAGCCCCCCTTCATCCTTAAGATTTTACAATGTAGGCACCAACCCTGTAAGGTTCTGTGTTTAAATGGACTCTTGAAACCAAGTGGACCCCCATGTGGAGCACCTGTAGCATGCATAGTAGTATATTATGAAGCATTGGACAATAATTAAAGTTATAGTTATTTAGCAATATTTTCCACTGTAATTATCCTTTTTTAAATTGCTTGATCATATAGCATTTCATAAAATCTTATGATTTGCAATGAGTCTTCCAATCAGTGAAAATGAATAAGTTTCACTCTTTTTGGCTTTATTAAATTTAAAGTTATTGCTACTTTTGTTTGCATATGTAACTAATTGCGGGAAGCCCGGTAAGGGGAATTCTGCCTTCAGATACATATGGTGCATTTTACATCAACAATAGCCTTAGGCACATATCTGAGGTCAGAATTTGTTCCCAAGTTTATATTTCTGTGTACTGAAGGATCACAAAATTCCCAGCTTGAGTCTATGAACAGAGAGGATGACCTTTTATTAAATAAAAAAAAAAAATGATGCTTGAGATCTAATCTACAGAACAAAGACCAGGGTTTTTTTGGGAGGTAGTTCTTCAGGCACACACAAATACAGTAGGACAGAAGGTGATAAGCAGCAATGGTAGCACTATATTACTTTCAGATCTCAAGCCTTCCTAGCCAATAGTCACCATCAGTTTATTTGCATGCAGATATTTTAGGTCCTGTCTACACTGGCAAGTTTCTGCGCAGTAATATGGCTTTCTGCTTTGTAACTCCCAAGGTGTACACACCGCCAAGCCACTTAGTGTGCAAAAACAGCTTAGCTGCAGCACTGTAAAAAAAAGCACCCAGAAGAGAGGTGTACAGCTTTCTGCACTTGGGCTTCAGCACCGCGGTGCCAGTGTAGACACCTTGGTCGATTACAGCGCTGTAATTGGCCTCCGGGAGGTGTCCCACAATGCCTGATCTCATCTCTCAGGTCATCGGTTTGAACTCTACTGCCCTTCCCTCAGGTGACCAACTGTCATCCCCACTCCATAAATTCCTTTGGAATTTTGAAAGTCCCATTCCTGTTTGCTCAGTGATTCATGCAGTGGTCTCAGCACATCTTTACAGGTGGCCATGCCTGCTCCACTCCCCAGCAGTGAGATATCTTTCATAATGGTCACAGCCTGTGGAAAATGTGGGGACAGGAATGATTATCAGCCCCCACGCCCACCCCAGTGCTGGCTCTCCCCAAGAGCCGCGTGTACAGTAGGGTCCAGGAATACTGATTTACTCTGCCCCTATGGCTATTCACCATTTTGGGGGTCTTGTGACTCATCTTTGCTTGCCTGGGGTCAGCCAGTTAGTGACAGGTATGTGAATAGTCGCTGTGTTTTAAATCACTGAATCAGTGGTCTCTGTGTTGCAAACAATACTGCATCTGTAAAACGTTGCATTTTGGCTTCACATAGATGACCTTGTGAGCCCAGCCTCCCTCTTCGTTATCGCCGGCTGAACAGCTGCACAGAATTAGAAAGCGGCTATGAAGAACTAAGGAGGACTTTCTGCATGATGTTATGATGCACTCCGGGGCCGAAAAACAAGAATTGAAGGAGTGGTGGGACAGCGAGAAGAGGGACTGAAAGGAGAACGCGGCACACCAAAATAAAGCCATGGAGCAACTCTTAAACATTATGGAGTACCAAGTGGACATGCTCGAGGCAATACTAGCACTGCGAGCCGAGCAGCTCTGTGCCCACCCTCCCCTGCAGCTGCTGTTGCAAAACTCTTTCCCATGCACCCCCCAGACACTGCCAGACACTCTTATCAAGCTCCTGGCTCCAGTCTATACCCGCGGAATTCCACTCCTCCCCCATCACAGTCCATCAATGCAGACTCCCAGTACCCACTGCACTCAACACCCATCCCTCTGTAGTTGAGCCCTGTTGAAGTACAGTACCTGCTGCACTGTGCTCCAAAGGAGAAGGTTGGATATGATCCCTGGACATACACAAATCTTTAACCATCGCAGGACCCCTCCTCCTCCTGGGACCCTCCATTCCCCCATCTGCCTCAGTGCTGATGTATTTTTTTTTGTTTGACTCTCTCCTTCAGTTGTTGTTTTTTAATAAAAGAATTGTGTTGCTTTGAAAGCAATCTTTATTCTATTAATTGAAAGCAAACAGAGCCCTGCAAAGCAACAGATAATTATCTTGAACCTTCATATTGCATCGTCTGCACCAATCACAATCACCTCCTAGCATTACAAGCACTGCACTCCTGAGCATAGCAACAAATATTAGTGGCTTTCAGCTTCAACTTGCTGTCTCAAGTCATCCCTGATCATTATGGCCCTACGCTGCATCCCTCTAATAGCCCTCGTCTCTGGCTGTTCAAACTCAGCCTTCAGGTGCTGAGCCTCAGCGGTCCAGCCCTGAGTGAAGCTTTCACCCTTCCCTTCACAAATATTATGGAGCGTACAGCACGCAGCTATAAGCATAGGAATATTGTCATTGGCCAGGTCCAGCTTCCCATATAGGCAGCGCCAGTGGGCCTTTAAACGGCCAAAAGCACACTCAACATTCATTCTGCACTTGCTTAGCCTGTTGTTGAACCGTTCCTTGCTGCTGTCAAATTGCCCCGTGTATGGCTTCATAAGCCATGGCATTAAGGGGTAGGTGGTGTCTCCCAGGGTCAGAATGGGCATTTCAACTTCCCCTACGGTAATCTTCTGGTCCGGGAAGAAAGTCCCTGATTGCAGCTTCCTGAACAGGCCAGTGTTCCAAAAGATGCATGTGTCATGCACCTTTCTGGACCAGCCTGCGTTAATGTCTCTGAAATACCCACGGTGATCCATAAGTGCCTGGAGAACCATTGAGAAATACCCCTTGCAATTAATGTACTCGGTGGCTAGGTGGTCTGGTGCCAGAATTGGAATATGCATGCAATCTATCGTCCCTCCGCAGTTAGGGAAGCCCATTTGTGCAAAGCCATCCGCAATGTCACACACATTGGTCTTTTGGAGCAGGATGCGATTAATGGCCCTGCATACTTCCATCAACACGAGTCCAACGGTCAACTTTTCCATTCCGAACTGGTTAGCGACCGATCGATTGGCTACTCCAGACTGCTGCTTCAACAGTGCAATCACCACACGCTTCTCCAACAGCAGGGCAGTTCTCATTCTTGTGTCCTTGTGCTGCAGGGCTGGGGCGAGCTCATCACACAGTTCCATGAATGTGGCTTTCCTCAGCCAAAAGTTCTGCAGCCACTGCTCATCAGACATGCAGACATGCATGACGATGTGATCCCACTACTCAGTGCTTGTTTCCCGAGCCCAAAAGCGGCATTCCAGTGTGGTAAGCACCTCCGTGAATGCCACAAGCAATCTCGTGCCATAGCTAGTAGGCATGGCGAGATCAATGTTGCACTTCTCTTGCCTTTGTAGTTTAAAGAATAACTCCACTGCCACTTGTGATGTGTTAGTCAGAGCGAGCAGCATACTGGTCAACAGTTCGGGATTCATTCCTGCAGACCAAAGAGGCAGCAGAGCATGTTGTACACAAACCATTGAAAGATGGCGCCAAATGCGGACAGAAGCACAGGGATTGCTGGGATGCGAAGCAATGCATCATGGGGCATTGGGACAGGACCCAGGATGCCTCGCGACCCCCTCCGCCTTCTCACAACTCTTAGCGGCAAAAGAGGAAGAGATGCTCTGTGGGATAGCTACCCAGAGTGCACTGCTCTGAATACTGCTGCAAGTGCCACAAGTGAACACGCTATTGCACAGGAAACTGATAGTGTGAACACACAGTGGTTTCCCTTCAGCACTCTCTGAGCGGTGCTGTAGACATACCCGTAGTTACTATTAACCCCATATTTATTGGATTAAAGAAATGGTACAAAGTACATATCTGATATCACCCAAGTCATGGTAAAAGTAAATTATTTTTATATAAAGATTTTCATAGACAATTACAATAAAGAGAAAGAAAGCTGATACTATTATGGCATCTTTCTTCTTTAACTAATGTCCAAAAAAGTGTTCAGATATTTTATTAGTCATCTTCAGATTACTATATTTATATATAGATAGCCTTATGCAGTTGATTTCTGGTTGCATAATGATGCAACATATCCAATGTTCAACTAAAAAAACATTGATGATTCTTTACAGAAGAACTAAGCCTGCAGCGTTTTTTCATTGTAGCGTCAGCCTATATCTTGGCACAGAATGTGCTATGCTATATCCAATTATGTACAGTCCATTTTAGTAAGTGGAAATGCTGCTTCTGTTCCATGTATCCAGTTTTTGGCAAAAAATGTTTGGTACGTCTCTTCACAGAGATTGAGCTTTTTAACAGAGGGAATACACATGTAAGAAGTTGTTCTAATTCCCTTTTCAACCTAAACACCTTCTATTTGAATCAAAAGATGACATAATACCTTATAGTGGTTTTTCTTTTTTAGGCTTGGCAAGATTTTCTTCTACAATAGGTTTAATTGTTGTGTGGACTATTGGCAATATTTTCCCCTAGTTCTCTATTGTCAAGGTTTTAACCAAAAGTAGGATCCTCTGCCATTTGTCAGATGTGTATGCGTACCCTGTTTCATCATACTACCCTCACACACACTCTAGTCTTGCCGGCTAGAGCTTTAACCCAAACATCTGCCTTTTTTTCTGGAGGTACATGAAAAATGTCTGCTAGACAGACTACATTTATTCTTCTGGACAGGATACAAAATAATTTCCTTGTCTGTTGAACATTCTTGGATAGCCTCTTGCCTTTTTCTCTACCTTGTTTGTGAAAAGTCCTTAATGTAGATCTCATCTAACACACTTTACACTGGATACTACGATTAAAAGGAAACTAATGCTAAAATCAGTTGAAAAATACAGAACTGCCAAGGATAATGAAAACTTTTATGTCACTAACAGGGGTTCTTTTATGGAATAGGCATTAATGTCACAACTCCTAACTGCCTTGCTGAAGGAGGAGGCAGTTGCACTTTTTGGCTCTATGTGTATTTCCATTCTATGAACCTGCCTAGAAGTAAAGTTACCCCCTTTTGTTTCAATCTTAGTTTGAAATTTCCATTTTGTTCCATTGTGACAAGTTTCACTTGTGTTTCAGGTTGGCTTATTGAGAAGTGTACATAGTCTCAATCCTGGCAGTAGGGTTGTAGACAGGGATTGTGATACATACACAGATGACTGCAATAAAAAAAGGGGGGGGAACAAGATGTCAACAGTATTGAAGAGAACAAGTTGACTGTACAAAAGGCTGTAGCTGCAACATCAAAATGCTTAAAAAGAGTATATTAGTACAGTAGAGACACAAGGTGGGTGAAGTAATGTCTTTTATTGGGTCAATTTCTATTGGTGAAAGAGACAAGTTTGTGAGCTACACAGAGCTCTTCTTCAAATCAGAAGAATATGTATGTTTTAGTGTTTCTCTGCATTGTGCGCTATGACTTCCACAATAAAGACTTTCATTCATGTTTAGTTTCACTTTTTGTTTTGCCTAAATTACCAGAGGAGTGTGGGGGGGGGAACAGTGGTTTGCATGTGCTTTACCCATGGCCTTTATACCCTGAAACTGTTGAGGTATACTTAATCCCTAACTAGACAGATACCGCTCAGTGCAATTTTATAATATTATTCAGATATGGCTACAGCTCTACCTACTGAACATAATTATTTTGTACATCCCTTGACTACACCGGTGGGGGGAAAAATCCTGACATCTCTAATGAAGATATAATCAACTGATTAACTTTAAAGGATGGAATCTTTATTCCTTCAGATTGATTGTCCCTCTGTCTGAACAAAAAAGGTTGATTGCTGAAACAGTTGTTTCACAAATAAATGTTCAAATTGTGTGACCACAACACAGTGGAATCCCTTGAAATGTATAAATTGTGAGTTTTCACGTGTCCGAGTGCAGGAACTGCAACTGCATTGCCCCTCATGGTCCAGCAAGGGAACTCAATCTGTGCTCCCAGCTCCACAGCCATCACTTCTCTTCGGCAGATGCCCACATCTCTCTCCCTCCTATCTGAGGTATTTCCTGACTGCACAGCTTCCCTGCCTACATTGGGAACTTCCCAGCAAAGTCAGACTGCCTAAAGAGGCCTGTTTTACTTTTCTCCTCAGAGACAGTGTGACGGTGAGGCACCCACCTCTCACAAGCACTTCTTCTGGTCAGGTGTGTCAGCAGTAGTCCCAGCCCTGCTATCGACCCTTAACCCCCAGGCTTCCTTGTAGAGGTGGTTTTATTATGCCACCGGGAGAGCTCTCTCCTACCTCCATAGAGCATTTTCACCAGATACACTGCAGTGACACAGCTATGTCGCTGCAGCACTGTATGTGTAGACATGCCCTAAGACTTAATTCTGACTAACAAGGAGGAACTGTTTACAAATCTGAAGATAGAAAGCACTGTGGGTAAAAGTGATAGATATTATGATTCTAAGGAAAGGAGGGAGTTAGAACAGCAGGATAAGGACAATGGACTTCCACAGATTAGACTTTAATAAACTCAGAGAACTTGTAGGCAAGGTCCCATAGATAGGCAAGGCCTTAAATTTTCTTCATAAACAGTTAGATCACAACAATATAGAGAGTGAATCTAGCTGCAACAGCCTGCTGAGGTCACACTGCCCCCAGGATGTTTCTTAACAGTTCATTGATGAACTTTAAGCTAGTCCTGTTTCAAAGAGGACAAGATTAAAGAGTGCATATGGACAGTTAGATTGCAGCAGGCTAGCATCAAGTAGATTCCTACCTCAGCTTGCCATGGTCTAATTTGTTTGTGTAGACCATCCGTAAGGGAAAATTGAGTTCAGAAGAGCTGGCAGTTTCTCAAAGAAAAAATATTAAAGACACAACAGCAAACTATCCCAATGTGAAGGAAAGATAGGAAGAATAGTAAGAGGCCAGTATGGCTCCATCAGGAGCTCTTTAGTGACCTAAATAAAATAAAAAAGGAATCCTACACAAAGTGGAAACAAATAGCTAAGAAGGAACACAAAAGAATAGCATAAGCATGAAGGGACAAAATCAGAAAGGCTAAGGCACAAAATGAGTTATGTCTGTATAAACAAGGGTTAAACTGGTTTGTGCTGTGTCTCCATGTGGGGTTTGTACTGGTTTAATTTGATTGATTTTTAAATTAATACGGTTGAACTGGTACAGATGAAGCCTCAGGAACATGTTACTAGCATCTTAAATCTGTCTCATCATCACCTTATTTATAGAATCATTTCCTGGGTACTGGAAGTTCTGGAGATCCTACTAAAAGTGCTAATGTGTTTTGTATTAGTACATCATATTAGACATCTCTTCTGGGACCAACGGATACTTGTGTCTTTCTTTCAACAGAGGTAGACAAAGATTTTATTTAACCACAATATACTGTTAAATGTTTCCAACAAAAATGTGGAAAAAAAGTGTTCTAAAGCCTTCACTCAGGAGATTATGATGTCCAAGAGAGACACTTCTAGAACCAAATTTGAAAGATGTGACACTCAAGCTGTGGGTCTCAAGCCACCATAAGGCTTTTCATAGTCCTGTATATGGTATTCTTTTCAGGATTGAGTAAGGCATTCGGTGACATCCTGACAGAGACATGACAGCTTTCTCAGGAAAAAAAAAAAAAGTCCGTATGAAGCAAATCTATAGCTAGCTATCTTCCTTAACTCTTCCCTGACATGAATATATACAGAATAGCATTCTAAGTCAGAACACCATTATCTGAAGCAGATTGTGGTTTATAGTGGGTACACTAAAAAACTATTTCTTGATTAACCCCGATAATATTAATATATATCATCACTCAAAGAACATGTAATTCCTATGCTGGAACTTTCACTAATTCATATTTAGTGTCACCAAGGGATTGTGTGCCAGACCCTATGGTGGTGTATGTTCTACAAATCATCAGATATATAGCTCAGTGAGCTTAACCAGGCAGCTGAAATCCCCACAGGGTAAGGGTGATCCTCAGATGCCACAGAGCCAACATGGGGCCCATATACCATTTCCTCTCATGCTGCTGCAATGATAGAGTCAAGAGGACATGGGTGGGATGACCTAGCAACTTGCTGATTATCAAATGTGTTTTCAATTCCTTGGGGCCATCTGCAATCTCCTCAGGTTGCTATAGCACAACACAAGGCACCAGCCACTCACAGAACTTCAATAGGATCAGGGAAGTGTGAAGGTGAGCACCTTTCACACATCTTCTGACCTACACTATTGCAATTCAGTTGCACTCCAGGATCTCTCTGTTTCCAACTCTCATAATTTTATTATGTCTTGTGATATTTCATGTTTTACATAAAACCCCAGCTCTGGAAGACAAGTACAGTAAGTTTTCTAGACCTCATGGTTGGGGAGACAATCCTGAAAATATAAGTCAATCACATCCTAAAGGCCCAAAAACCAAAAGGCAAATGGAAAAAAAATGTAATGTTCATCTTATGATTTTTAAGCCAGTCTCAAAATTTGGGGTGACCTGCCTCATGATGCTTGAATATTTGTGGTTGCCAATTCTAAGATATGGCCACATGTTCCTGTGACAGAGTGTGAATAACTTGAGGCTATGTCTACACTTTACTTTCATTGGTAAAACTTTTGTCAGTCAGGGGTGTGAAAAAACCACATCCCTGACCGACAAAAGTTTTACCAATGAAAAGTGCCAATGTGGACAGCACTTTGTTGGTGGGAGATGCGCTCCCGCCAATAACGCTACCGCCCCTCATCGGAGATGGTTTTATTTTGTCATCAGGAAAGCTCTCTTCTGCCAACAGAGAGTGGCTACACTGTGTACCTTACAATGGCACTGCTGTAGTGGGTGTATGGGGTTGTCAGGGAGGGGTAGTACCTGTGATGGGGGAGCAGTCGTACTCCTAGGAGTAGCTCATCCACTTTGGTCCCCACTTGACACCCAGCTCTCACCTGTGGCTCCAAGTAGCTGTCAGCATGCGACAGCGGCCACACCCCGGAGACCGTCTCGACTGGCGGGCTAAACCAGGTGAGGGTAGCCGATGAGTATGTGACTCTCGGTGAGTTAGGGCCTGTCTACCCATTACATGCAAAGCCTGGATCCAGCTGACTGATGCAACCTGGTTCAACCTGGTTCAATGATCAGGAAGGCGGTGACAGCAAGCGTTGTGGAACGCTAAAGAGCACGACAAGACACGTAGGCGTCCTGGTCATCCACTGCGCCCTGCCCTAACTCCAGCTGTCTTGACTTCTGTCCTGCCACTGGATACAGATAGGAACTGGGAAGAGAGCGTGAGGCTGACGTTGCGCAACTCTCCCTCACTTTAATCCAATTAATGCACAAGTCTCGACATCATATCATATCATATTACATCATATCAAGTCCTGTGGCGATGGGCGAGCGACGAAGCAGCAGGTGTGGCTACACTGGGAGCTGTAGCCACGGACCTGCACATAGGCGGCTCAGGCATAATGGTCATTCCTCACTGACCGAAGCAGCAGTGGAGCTCGGCATCTTCTTGAGTGACTGAGCAGCCCTATTCAGGATTGCACTGCTCACCTGCATAGAACGAGGAGGGGGCTAGAAAAGGTGCACTAAACATTGCCTGCTTCACCTTACCCTGGCCAGCATACCGCGGCTGGTGGGGATCCCATAAAAGCGGTCAAACAAAAACAAAACTTAGAGTGACACCGATCACTATTGGCAAATGGAATGTGCACATGTTACTAGACAACATCACAGCAGACAGACCGGAGAGAAGAACAGCACTTGTCGCTAGAGAGCTTGCATGCTACAACATTGACATTGCAGCCCTTAGTGAAACTCGCCTTGCTAATGAAGAACAGCTATCTGAGTCAGGCGGTGGCTATACATTCTTCTGGAGTGGCCGCAGCAGTGATGAGCATCGCGAATCTGGAGTTGGCTTCACCATCAAGAATCGTCTTGTTCGGAAACTTGCCAGTTCCCCCAAGGGTATGAATGACTAGCTCATGACAGTGCAGCTTCCCCTTCAAAAAGGAAAACAAGCTACTTTGATCAGCGCATATGCTCCTACAGTGACCAACCCAGTGGATGTGAAGGATAAATTCTACGAAGAACTAGATACTCTGCTATCGTCACTGCACCACACAGACAAGTTGATTCTGCTTGGTGATTTTAACGCAAGAGTCGGATGCGATGCCGCAGCCTGGGAAGGAGTCATCGGGAAAAATGGAGTGGGAAAGTGTAACAGCAATGGTCTGTTACTGCTGAAAACTTGTGCAGCACATGACCTTCTGATCAGCAATATGGTCTTCCGCCTTCCTACCCGTAACAGGACTTCGTGGATGCATCCCCGTTCCAAGCACTGGCATTTGATCAATTATGTCATCATCAGGAGAAGGGATAGACAAGATGTCAGGGTTACAAAAGCTATGTGTGGCGCTGACTGTTGGATGGATCATAGGCTCATAGTATCCAAAATGAAGCTCTGTATCATGCCGAAGAGATGACCACAAGGCTGTAAGGCTCTCAAAAGGATCAACGTGTTGAAGCTGAAGAACAGCTGCATCACTGAAAATCTAGCAGAAGACATAGAGAATGAACTTGCTGATCTTCGTATTGAGGATGACGCTGAGAAAGACTGGGAGCGATTCCACAACACTGTCCATACAGCTGCATTGAAGGTATTGGGGCCCTCCACATGCAGGCAGCAAGACTGGTTTGATGAAAATGATGCAGAAATCCAGGCCTTACTTGCTGAGAAGCACTGCCTGAATCGTGCATATCAAAATGACCCATCCATAGCGGCAAAGAAGACCGCCTTTATCAAAGCTCGCAGAACAGTACAGAACCGACTGCGCAAAATGCGGGACTGGTGGCTGAGCGCCAAAGCAGATGAAATACAGGCATATGTGGACAGGAACGTCTATAAGCAGTTTTATGAAGCCCTTAACACACTCTATGGTCCACAGTCTTCTGGGAGCTTTTCCCTCCTGAACTCTGATGGTACTGGGCTCCTTACAGAGAAGACGCAGATTCTCCAGAGATGGGCTGAACACTTTGAAGCAATTCTCAATCGCCCCTTAGTCACCAATGATAAGGCCATTGACAAGATGCCCCAGGTTGCAGTCAATGACTCCATGGATGCTTCACCAGAAGAGGACGAAGTGAAGAAAGCCATCAATCAGCTGTCAAGTTGCAAAGCCCCAGGGTCAGATGCCATACCAGCAGAGGTGTACAAAGTCGGTGGACCCATGCTGCTACGGAAACTCTCTGAGCTGTTTCAGTCCTTCTGGAAGCAGGGATCCATTCCACAAGAATTTGGAGACGCGTCCAGAGTTGGTAAGACAACTCCCACCTGTTCATGCTCTCTGTATGGGTGTATATATATCTCCTCAATATATGTTCCACTCTATATGCATCCGAAGAAGTGGGCAGTAGCCCACAAAAGCTTATGCTCTAATAAATTTGTTAGTCTCTAAGGTGCCACAAGTACTCCTGTTCTTTTTGAGGATACAGACTAACACAGCTGCTACCCTGAAACCTATAAGAGGAAGGGCAATCGCCAGGTATGCGACAATCACCGTGGAATCTCGCTGCTTTCTACAGCAGGGAAAGTTCTTGCACGGGTTCTGTTGAACCGATTATTCCCTCACCTGGAGAAGGACTTACTGCCAGAATCACAGTGTGGCTTCCGCAAGGGATGTGGGACTATTGACATGATCTTCGCTGTGCGTCAGCTACAGGAGAAATGTCAAGAGCAGAATCGTGAACTCTACACAACTTTTGTGGACCTCACGAAAGCATTTGACTCTGTCAGTCGCCAGGGCCTGTGGAGGATCATGTTGAAATTTGGCTGTCCAGACAGATTTATAAGAATGGTACGTTAGTTTCATCACGGTATGATGGCTCGTGTCCTGGATGACGGTGAAACATCTGAGGCCTTCCCAGTCACCAACAGCGTCAAGCAAGGGTGTGTTTTAGCACCCACTTTGTTCAGCATGATATTCTCTGCCACTTTGACTGATGCCTTTCAACACTGCACTGAAGGAGTAGGCCTGAAGTATAGAACTGACAGGAAACTATTCAATCTGAGGCTACTGCGTGCCACCACCAAGGTGAAGGAAACTGCACTTCGAGACTTTCTCTTTGCCAATGATTGTGCTCTGAATGCTAGTACAGAGCTAGAAATGCAAGCCAGTATGGACAAGTTTTCAACTGCATGCAACAACTTCGGTCTCACCATTAACATCAAGAAGACTGAGGTCATGCACCAGCCAGCTCCCCAGAACCGTCTCAGAATGTACTCAGAACACCGCTGCGGAAACACGCGTGCTGCCCTAACAGCGCACGGACTGCCCCCACCATCCGCGGCGGCAATTCGGCATGCTGCTTGGGGGCAAAAACACATGGACTGCTGCCCCTTGCAGATTGCCGCCCCAAGCACCTGCTTAGAAGGCTGGTGCCTGGAGCTGGCCTTGCCAGAAATGGAGCTACAGTAGAACTCTGCTTGGATAATACCTTAATTTCTTTTTTCCCCTTTCTGTAATTAAAGAAGAAAACAGCCTGCAGCCCAGTTCCACAGGGAAAAATGATCTCTTTAAAGATCTAGCTTCTTCCATTTTCTGTTTGTATACTATAAAAAAAACCTTATTAGCTTTATCTAATCTGCACACAATTAGAAGTACAATAGAGAAAATATTGGCTGGCACTTTTGAAGGACACACTATCTCTACTTTCTTACAAGGAGGAGAATAAACAGCGGATTTGTGTTGGTCACAGGCGGAGGTCTATTGGGTTTTTACCTATAAACTGTGCCAAAGAATGACTTCTGTGTTCCCTATGGACAGACAAGAGTGATAAACAACCTATTGGTAACAGAGTATATCACAGAGCACAAACTTGAAAGTTAAGCCAGGTTTCTTGAGAAGTTTATTATAGTGTGTAACTATCTCAGGAAACCCAGTCCAAGTTTTGATGATCCTAGGTTATGGAGGGGTGGTTTTTGGGTGGAAATCAAGTGAGGCAGAGGCTTTACCTACACTGGAAAATTGCTTAGGTTATTGTGGCAGAAAACATGATACCTAAGGGCTTGTCTACACAAACATTTAGCTTGCAGCTTGCTGGGGTGTGAACCTACTCTGCATTAGCCTGTCATGCCATGCATTAACTGTCCACGTGGACCCTGCTGATATGCTAATAGTTCATTAGAGCACTTTGCTCTATCCCAGTTGGAAATGGCAGTAGATTAAAGCACACTACCAAACTTGTCAACACTGTGTGCTAAGTCTTGTTTAACATTATGTTCATTAACCCTGAGACCTGTGAGAGCCAGACTCCTGGGACCTGACTGGGCACTCCTGGAGTGGACCACAGAGAGGGAGCTACAGGTACAGTTCTCCTGAAACGGTGTCTTGTAAACTAGTCTGCCTGATCAGGGTTCAGATTAGTGATAGTGATGCAAATTTGGAGTCATTTGCTAAAGAGATACAGGAGCCAGGGGAATAGGTCATCTCCATACAATTTTCTTGTTCTGTTTCTTGCACCTACTTGGGATTCAAACTATTGTGCTGATCGAGCCCAAACACATAGCTCCTGCTTACTGTAGAAGAAGCTGAGCTGACCTCCTCACATTCCTTCAGTTATCAGATTGCTCTTCTCCCTGACCCCTCAGACCTAAGAGGGGACAAGGTGTGGCAATCACCAGGAGGAATGAATTCAGGGGCAGGGAGACAGCAGAAATGAGGGCTACAGAGCTTTCAGGAGTGTAGTTACCAGCAACTCATCTGCCTCCTGACTGCCCTGAAACATTGCAATGGCCATGGAAAGGGGGCAGGGGAAGGGGGATCTGGCAACTGTGGGGAATGCAACTCTCAAGCTTACTTTGGCTGCAACCTCAGAAGCAGGAATAGGAGCTGCATTCCTGTTGCTGCTGCAGCTTCCGCTGTCTGAGAAGCTGGGTTGGTATCCTAGGTGCAGGGGCAACTTTGGGGACATGTCCCCTTGTCCCCTTGCAAACAGGGGGAAAGAAGTAGTGCAGAGCCTCTTATCTAAACCTACCCTAGCAGCTGGGGTGCTAGCTCTGCTCCCCTGAGCCAGGACTGTTGCAGCAGGAAAGGAATGAAGCTGATTTGAAAAATTACAGCAAAACATTTTCCAATTGGAATTGGCTGATTAATTGAAACTGAGAAATCTTGCTACACTGCTTAGATTTGGACAAAGTTCCGACACAGCCCTGGCTGCCAGGCAGATTCCTGTCAGAAACCGGTTTTTCTGGTTTAGCAGTTTTAACCTTTTTAATTATAAGGAGGAACTATGAACTCTTAGAACAAGCTATTTAACAAAGCTGGTACAAACACCAACAGAACAATTTTTCTGAATATTGAAAGTTAATTGGTTACCTATGTGCTTCTGAGAACTTTACAATGAATCATTTGCTTAAGCTTAACAGTACAACCAGCTCTAGGTTTGCAGGGCCCTCTGCTAAGTAAGGTTTAGAGAACTGCAGGAGGTAAGGTAACCTATGGAAGAACTGAGGGCTTTTTAAGTTGACTGTGAGTGGTAGAAAAAGCCTTCACTGCAGACATCTGATCTGTGTGCCACTCTGCGAGATGGGAGATGTTTCTTTCTGATTTTTGCAGATGTAATAACATATCTGAGTTTGAAAATACCCTGCATCTGTAAGTATTTCTATCTCTGAGCAGTCTGCTCCCTAAGGAGGGAAGGCTGCTTAGAATATTATGCTAGAACTGCCATTACTGTCTCCTATATGACCAGAGGCAGTTATATTAATCTGCCTAGAACTAGGAAGTAAAGAGGAAATTAATAAAATACACAGAAGGCTTCCATGACCTTCCTGTTGGTGGCTAATAGAGACCTTCCCTCCTAGGAAAATGAAGCCTATAGGAAGAAGAGGAACTCCCTGAACATTGTGCGGTGGCTGGGTGGAATCTGAAGAAAGACTGTAGAGAGAGGTCTTGCAACATTGTGTGGAACAATGCCTAAATACCTCTAAAAGTCTGGGCCTAAGTCTCTCTCACTTTCAAAAGTGACTTTGGCCCTTAGTAGCCTCAGTCTAATTCACTTTCCAATCCTTTAAAAATCTGAGACATAGAGGCTGTTTTCCCATCCCTACCACCTGAAAACCTATTTTGCACACCACTTCCACAACCATGGAGTAGAGAGGCTACTCCAGAATGTGTGTTGTGGGGCTGGAGGGTAGCAGGGAAACTGCAGTAGTGTTATCCCCATCCCCTTGCCCGCTCTTCAGTGTTTAACTGAGAAAGTGTGAAGAGTGTATCCTCATCTATTACCTTATCAAAATGCATAACTTTAAAAAGAGAGGAAGGATGGCCTTGTGGCGAAGGCACTGGTCCAAAACTTGGGACATCTGGCTCAACTTCCAGCTTGGCCACAGACTTACCACGTGACCCCGGGTTAGTTACCTCCTTTCTGTATTTCAGTTCCCTGTCTAAAAGTGAGATACCAATATTTCCCCTCTTTCCAGCTGTTGTCTTGCCTCTGTATATTGTAAGCTCTTCATACTATATGTCTGGAGCACTTAGCACAATAGTGCTGTGATGTCAGTTGGGGCCTCTAGGTGCTACTGTAATAAATAATAGGTGATTTACTAATCTTGGGCTCGTTTAAAAGGGTTAGGGGAGCTGAAATGCAATTTTAGAGGAGACAAAAGGGCAAATGTATATTAACTTCCCCCTCTTTCCCAGTACTTGTCCTGTCACTTTCCTGCAGCCTCTCTTTATAGCTGTAGTTTTCATTCTGACGTGTTTTCTCATGTCTGATTTTGTAACTATCTCCATTTTGCTCATTACAGAAGCCTAAAAAGTCCAAAATTAGTGCAAAGTCATATTTAGCTCTGAAAACTGGTGACATCCTAAATTGAGTTTTTAAAAAAAGACATGTAAAGTCTCAAAAAGAACCAATTTACTGCAGGGAATAAAAAAAAAAATACTGATTCAGATTCAAAGTTGGGGTGGGGAAAATACCCTTTTTCTCACCCTCCAGTGATCTTTAGTATAGAGTTAGTATGGTATTGCTGAACAGCACTTCCTGTCTTACATAACTTCAGAGTGCTGGTCTGAAAAAGAACTAGCACACTTCTCCTTTAAAAGACATAGTCAAGTTAAAATAAATGTTAAATATGCATTTTGTAAAAAGAAACATTAATAAAATCTAAGCCCAATCTAAGCCCAATAGAAATGTTTCCAATATCTATTTAAATTTAGTTTTTAAAAGAGTAAACATCCCCCTGTAGCGTTTGAACCCAAACACTGCAGCACCTGCAACCTGAAAGTGAAGCTGACAAGTACAAATAAAGCAGGCTTCATGGTCCAAACTCATAGAATGCATAACTAGTGACAAATAAACTAAATTTTTAAAATGATTTAATTTAATTTATTTAGTTCAGAAAAAAAGCTGGCTGGTGCGCATTCAACGACATCAGGGACATCCTCCAAGGAAAGATCAGCAAAACAACTCGTGCGAATCTTTTTAACTCAACCATGCTTCCAGCAATGCTATATGGCAGCGAAACATGGTCGCTGATGAAGACTGAAGAACATCAACTGTCTGTCACACAGAGGGTGATGGAACGAACATTTCTGGGCATTTCACTCCGCGATCACATCCCCAATGAAATAATTAGGCAACAGTCTGGAGTGCAAGATGTTGTTGTTGAAAGCAGGCTCAGCAAAATGCGGTGGGCAGGACATGTGGACCGATTCAGTGACAACAGATGGACTGCAGCTATATCTGAGTGGTATCCGCGAGAACTGAAATGACCACTTGGTCGGCCTCCAAAGAGGTTGGATGATTTCCTAACAAGGAGATATAGAAAGTATGGCGAAGGATGGCCACAGCGAGAGAAGATTGGAAGACGTGTTGTGATCAGCTTAACTGATGAAGGACCGACAGTCTATGCAGTTCAATAGGCGTTTGAATCAGGACCTGGATACTCCATCTGACTCAGGATTGAGCCCTTTGAAAGCACACTTGTGCTCACAAAGTCCATACTTGCATGTGCAAATGCACAATGATCTGTTTAGGCCCTTGCAGATATTGACTTTTGCATACTTAGATTGGATATACTCATTTTTGTGAGTGTGCAGTTAAAGATTCCAGTTGGAAAAAGCTGAAGTTGGAAAAGTTGGAGTTATGGTTGTTCTTCAGAGTATACTGCATTTCCATATTGTATCCTGTAATATAGATAAGGAAACAGTCAGAGGTGCCATATGCTTCTCAGTGCAACTAGACCAGTGACAGTCAAATTAGTTTTAGAATTGCATTTCTATACATATATCTAGATTAGTGGTTCTCATCCACTTCACACTCAGAACACCCACTGAGTTAGCTGGATCCCACCTCCTATTTACTAACCTGGGAAGGGTAGTGTTGTCATGGTCCTCTGATACCTGTTTGTAACCAAGTAGTTTCAAAGAGAGAAGGAAAAACAAGTTAAGGTCCATTCTTTCTGGAAGCACTAATTTTGCTACTGATAGAGTCCATGTATGGTTTATTTCACGTTCACAGACAGGGAGCGTAGGGGAAAGAGGTTCGGAGGGAAAACTGCTATGCCGGGGGAGATGTCTTGTTTATTCTTAACAAGGAAAATAAATCTGCTGATCAGCTTTCCTTAATTGAGTTTGGATTATAATTAGTTCAATCTTCATCCGTAGACTGCATTTGTAATGAACTGTGATTTCATTGTGTTTAGTCTTCCTGTGCTTTTCTGGCTTTTTCATAGCCTTGCTAAGCAAAGGATTTACTTTTTGTATTTGTTCATCTTATTAGGTTGGTTTATAAGAAACATAAAGCTCCTAAAATTCATCAGGAAAAGGAGTTGTGTGTAGCTTACTTAAGCAATGAACAGTTGAAAAAGAAGGATACGTGTAACATTAAGGAGTTGTAAAATTGAATATAACAATTTTTACAAGGGAGGAGAAGTAAAATATCTAAAGGTGATTAAACCATTTTTCAATGCTAGATGGAAAAAGAAGAGAGGATTTGTAAAGAAATTGTGAGGGAAGGGCGGGGGGAATCCCAGAGAGCTAAAAAACGAAGAGGAACTTAAAAATGGTTGATAGTTTAAAAAAAATAGGTTATAAAGGTGGTAAAATTCAGTATTGGGGATGTTGTTGAAGCTCCATTGACTTTTCTCTAACAACATTGTCTAATGGATCTCAATTACTTCTATGGATTTGTGCCCATTCACTACAGGGCTAAATTTGGGCCGAGGGCTCATATGTTAGAGAACAGATATGCACTAGAGTGATGCACATCCAATATAGACATGATAGCAGGGTTTAGAAGTGGAAAATGGTGATGACTTGATTCTGACTGGTCAACAATTTCACAACAAAAGGACAAGAATAATAGATCAGGGCTTTATATATAAATGGCTCCGATTATGATTATTATGTGGGATGTAACTGGATTTATTCAAAATGCTAAGGAGACACCCATTATGGAAATATACTGGAAATGAGTGAACCAATTTGCGGAAAAATTCTCACCCCAAATGCAAATCAAACTGAGCCTGAACTTCTAAATTATTTAGAATACTAAGTAGGCAATATAACCAAGAATTTAGAAGGAATATAAAGCCTCATGTTTCAGGACATACACAAGTCTATCTATTAAAAATTAAGAAGAAATACACCCTTGGAGCAAGTTATCCCATAACTGCTTACATTAGAATTTCCTGCACTTTCCTCTGAAATGCCTGTTACTAGCCTCTATGTATGGCAGATGGTGGATTAAATGGATCACTGTTCAGATCCATTAGTTTAGTTACTATGTTCCTAAATATGACTGATATAAGTATCCTCCATTTCCCTAAGAAATTTCCTATCTTTACTGAATTCCATCTTAGAGTTTCAGCAACCTTTACTGGGCCAGCTACTCGCTTCAAACCTTATGTGCTGTGAACCTTTCTTTGGGGTCAGAAGACAAGAATACTGTTTGTGGCACCATTTGGTCTAGAGAAGACCTGGATCATGAGAAATTCAATTAGATAAACTGGCCAGAGCCTAGGAGAGTGAGTGCTCAAGCTTGGACTCCGAATGCCTTCTCAATATCACAATGCAGAGATGAGATGGGGTAGAGACCCTCGTTGGGATTAGGATGACTCAAGAGTGAGAGGGTCAGGGAGTGGTAATTGAATGACAAAGGAATAGCAAGATATGCCAGGAAAGGTAGAAGGATCTAGCTGAGATAGTGGGTAAGAGGGTGTGAAGAAGAAAATGGCATGTGGAGGACAAGGTTTGTGGATGAGAGAACAAGGAAGGCTAATAGATTTTTTTTTATTAAGTATCAAAACACTTTTAATCTTATCTGAAACAAACCTTTTTAGATGTATATCTCATTAATATGTAGCATATGAGGATAATAGTTACATAAAAGGGGATCTGAGCATTCCAGGCAGTTGAGAAGGAAGGGGCTGAAGGGTGGGGGACAATATTAGAAAAGCAGTGCCTTCAGTTACTTGATTTATTACTTAAATGAAAATTGTGCATCCTGATAAAGAGAGAGGGCCAGACTTGTCCTTGGTGTAATGTCACAGGCTTTACTGAAGCTACACCCAGTTATGAAGTTAGTGTATGAGTCTTAGTTAGACAAATTAGTCAATTTTCTAGTAATTATAGATGCATTGGTATATAAGACAGCACAAGAATTGCCTATTACAGAAACATAATGGGGTGAAAACAAAAGAAATCCAGATATATTGGTATGTTTTTAAAGGCTTTGCTTTTATTATTCAATATGCAAATACAATGGGCAATTACAGGAAGTGCACCATGGGATTTCAGCAAGCACTCGAATAAAAATGAAAAGCTTTCAAAATCATTGTTAACCAACTCAAAGTGCTTTAATCATTCTTTTTTTATACAGCTGTACTGTAACAAATCATTCTGACAAAAGTGCTACCCTTATTTTTTTATGTCTGAACACAGCTCTTCGTGCTTTTATCTAATTGAGGCATAAGCCTAGTAAACTGAATTTGGTAGAGTAGTGATTGTTTCCTGTATCTCTTTTTTAAAAAAAGCTTACATCATCTATCAATCACTTTCACAGATCATTAGCTTTGCTGTACTTTTTATCCAAACTTCCCCTGAATTGGCAATCATTTTCAGACCTTGCATCAGTCAGTCAAGTTCATATTACTACACAGACCATCCATTTTACTGCTTATCTCAGAGTTGTTGCCACATCATTTAAAGTCACTCAAAAAACTTTATACACCATTTGTCAAGTTGGATCACAAACCCACATCTATTCCTCTTGTAAATACATTCTCTTTCTTTCTCAATTGTCCTTTTCAGTGTTGTTTTTTTAATCTGTCCCTTTGTTTCTCTTTTATTTGGTAAAAGGATTTTGATCATCTTAAAATATATGAAGGCCATTGCTTATCATGAACATAAGACCTCATAGCTCTGTTTCTTTTGAAGAATATGTCATCAGTACTTTGACTTTGAAATCATTAATCATTTATGAAAGATCTATCAAATGCCTTTCTTTTCTTCCCCATAGCGCTGATGTCTCATCTTCACAATACATGTAGTCTACACAGAATCCCAGGGATAATCTGAGGCTCCAAGGGCTACTGAAGTCAGTATGCAGCTATGCAGATTTATACCAACTGAAGATCTAACCTTATGTCTATTACAAAATCTCAGGTGAAGTCCTGACCCTGTTGAAGTTAGTGGGCAAAATTCCCACTTTCTTCAGCTGTCAGAATGTCACCCCAGATTTCTACTTGAAATCAGAATGATCAGTTATTGTATTGCTGCATAGCCACATGTTAGCACTAACTTATTTAACCTGTGATTGCTTTTACAAAAGGTATTTTTTAAATAAAGGATTTATCTTTATCTGGCTGCTTGTTGTCATGGCTCAGGGTGCTGAAACGTTCGGGATATATCTGAACTAGGATGACTTGCTGTCCTAAGAACAATTCACATTAGTTACTGTCTACTTCATCTCCTCTTATTACTTAATTGTAGAAATTAACACAAATAAACCCATGCGGGTGTGAAGAACATAATCTGTTCTTTGAATAGTTGGCAAATTGTGGGAAATGGAGTCCAATAAAAGATCCATTTTGTTATGCTAGGCAGAAAATCTTTCTAGGAGACATCTTCATTATTCATTGGCAATAACCTAACTTGAAGTTTTCTTCAAGTAGCATTAACATTTGATGATAGAAAATGAAGGCCAATAAGCAGGAGGTGTATGTGGCTGTGTAAAGAGAATGGGCCTTTGGGAAATAGAAGAGCTGAAACTTCAGTTGTAACAATTATATTTTTATGACTCAAGACAGAAATAAAATGTTGAAATGTGAAATTAATGTAGAGGCTTAGTTGGAATGCTATGAAAAACATAGAAGCTGGGCATATAAAATCATTTTCATATATCAGTGTGTCTGTTTATGAATGATCAATTACATAGGAGTCAGGAATTATACATGAGGTTACACTACTTCATTTTCTTTCCCAGCAAAATGCTGGGAAATCCTTCACATTAAAAATCTACATTGCATGAGTTCTACTTACAGGAAGTTCTCATGCAGATTATAGTAAGTGCTGAATCTTTTATGAATTACAGGTTACTGTCTCTGACTTTTGTCTTGGTGATGTCATGGTCATGTGTATGCAAAGGAACATTAATGAGCTACTGTGAGCTTCAATAGTATTGCGATATAGTATTACTTGGGACAAAGTGTCATTTATATGCCTAAAAATGCACAGGTTGGCAAAGTGGGGAGTGTGGGGAGGGGGAGAAAATCAAATAACACACTGTCCTTTGGCAACTCTCCCCTTTCATGCTGTAATAACACTTAAAAAATAATTTATGTATCCAAATCTCTCTGGTGGCTAGTCAGAACTCAGTATACTTGTTTTGTTTTTGTTTTCAATTTGTTATGCTGCTGTGCATCTAGGCTAAAAGAGGTCTATAATTGCTTGCAGCAGCAGTTAGCAAAAGCTTGGGATGCACTATGGTGTGTAGCTTTTAATTTCCTAAACCTTATTTACAATTCCTACATACCCCACTGAACACTGAAGTTAAATGTCATCTTTGATTTAGCTCATCTGATTAGGAATGTTTAGGGCCAAATACTTAGGTTCACATTTCTACATGTGCATGGTGGTACTTTGTTCTTTTACTACCGCATGTGAAAATCCGCAGGTTACATGCACAATCACAGATATTGGTGTCTAAGCGGATTACCTTCCCGGACAGGGAGTCTGGGGGAGGGGTGCTGCAGAAGCCCATTTTCTGGTATATCAAAACCATTGGAACTGCATTCCTGAAGAAAGAGAATCTCTTTCAAGCACTTTGGGCACAGGGTGATTTACTGAACACCACTACAGGCGTGTGCATATCTAACCATACATATGTACTGTAGGAGATTTGAGCAGGCATCTGGGTGGGTCTGTGCACAGTTATTAATTTATCTTATCTTATATCTTATCTCCTAGAACTGGAAGGGACCTTGAAAGGTCATCGAGTCCAGCCCCCTGCCTTCACTAGCAGGACCAAGTACTGATTTTGCCCCAGATCCCTAGATGGCCCCATCAAGGATTGAACTCACAACCCTGGGTTTAGGAGGCCAATGCTCAAACCACTGAGCTATCCTTCCCCCCCCAATATATTACAGTATTGCATAAATGCCCCAAACATAATCAGGGTGAAACCATTTTGTTTGGGTTTGTACATACCCTTATTAACAAACCATCTTTACTCTAAAGATCTTCCAATCTAAATAGACAAGACAGAGAGGATAGGAGACAATTCTTTTTCCTATCTCCACTTTACAAATGGGGAACTGAGGTCCACAGATGTTGTGTGACTGTGCCCAAGGTCACACAGGAAGTCTATGCAGAACCAGGAATTGAACCCACGTATCTTAAGTCAAAGTCCAGTGCCTTAACTAAAAGGGACCCAATCACTTAGCTGCTTTGGTATTACAAACCAGACTCTCGGTATATATACAAATATATTATATTTCAAAAGAGATGCCCACCTGTAAAGTACCCTTTTGAAGTACAAGGCAACAAATATAAAGATAGGACAGCTGTGGTAGCAGCTAAGAGCCAAATTACAAAAGGGTTCCCATATGAATAACTAAATAAAATATTCAGAGTGGTAGCCGTGTTAGTCTGTATCAGCAAAAAGAACGAGGAGTACTTGTGGCACCTTAGAGACTAACAAATTTATTTAAGCATAAGCTTTCGTGGGCTAAAACCCACTTCATCGGATGCATGCAGTGGAAAATATAGTAGGAAGATATATATAAGCTCTAAGATACAGCCACATTTGCTCCAACCCCTCAGACAGAGACAAACACCTACAAGATTTCTATCAAGCATTTTTATAACTACAATACCCACCTGCTGAAGTGAAGAAACAGATTGACAGAGCCAGCAGAGTACCCAGAAGTCACCTGCTACAGGACAGGTCCAACACAGAAAGTAACAGAGCGCCACTAGCCGTCACCTTCAGCCCCCAACTAAAACCTCTCCACCGCATCATCAGGGATCTACAACCTATCCTGAAGGATGATCCCTCACTCTCGCTTTGCGAACAGGGGCTGCTAACAGGGAGTTTCGCAAGGGAGTTCTCCAGGTGAAGGAGGAGCAATACAGCACCCTTTTGGGGTAAGTGACTGTCTGTAGTGTGTTTGTTTGTGTTTGAGGGTTACTTGCTGTGTGCTGAGCTTGTGTTTGTCAGTCTGTTTGTTTGTTTTGGTTGTTTGAAGGACCGTGTGCTGTGGCTGGCAGTTGGAAGCTGTGAGCTTCAAAGGAAGGTTTGAAAGCTAGAAGCCTCTGGTAAGTGGCTGAGCCTTCATCAGTGGGCGGGGCATGCATACAGGCCAGGGCTTTATAAAGCAGCGCACAAGCAACCAGGGGCTGCTAACAGGGAGTTTCGCAAGGGAGTTTGGAAGGGGAGCAGGAAGGGGGCGAGGGTCCCTTGCCAGTTCCATCTGTATTTCTCTTGATTCCCCTTAATACCTATAAAGCAACTACATTCATAACTTTTTGCTTAAACAACCCTTTCAGCTGACAGGGGGCTGCAGACGGGAGTTTGACAGAGGGAGGCTTACGATGGTTAGGAAGACCCACAACACCTGTGCCAGCACTGCTACTGTCTCCTCCACCAGTGCCTGTAGCCAGACAGAGCGCCTGAGCATGGATGCCTCTACCCAGATCCTGGTGTGGTTTTGCAAAGACTGTAACTTGCAATTTCCACTTACTGATATCCAGGCTGCGGGGACCATCCAATGTGAGAGGTGCCTGCTGGTGGAATCTCTCAGGCAGCAGGTGGGAGAGCTACAGGAGGAGGTGGCTAGGTTGAGGAGCATCCGAATCCACGAGCAATTCCTTGACAGAGTCCATGTGGAGACAGCTGAGGTAGCTGTCCCAGTACACAGGACTGCTGATACACCACTGGTGGAGGAGGAGATGGCTCAGGGTGGACACTGGCAGCTGGTTACTTCTGGCAGCAGGCAGTGCTCCACCCTTGCTCCGAACCCTCCTGCCGTGGTTATAGGTAACCGTTATGCTCTCCTTGATACAGGAAAGAAGGAATCACTCCCTACAGTAAAGGAGGAGAAGCCTCGTACCCCTAAGGCTGGAAAGTCTGCTGCCACCACTGCAAATAGGAAACGTAGGGTAGTGGTGGTCGGAGACTCTCTGCTGAGGGGGACGGAGGCGCCCATCTGTTGCCCTGACATTTCATCTCGGGAGGTATGCTGCCTGCCGGGGGCCCGTATCCGAGACGTTACGGAGGCATTGTCGAGGATTATCCAGCCCTCTGACTACTACCCCATGCTACTCATCCATGTGGGCACAAATGATACTGCGCGGTGTGACACTGAGCGGATCAAGAGTGACTACAGGGCTCTGGGAGTACGGGTGAAGGAGTTTGGAGCGCAGGTGGTATTCTCTTCGATTCTTCCTGTCAAAGGTAGGGGCCTGGGCAGAGACAGATGCATCATGGAGGTGAATGCCTGGCTGCGAAGATGGTGTCGCCAGGAGGGCTTTGGCTTCCTAGACCACGGGATGCTATTCGAGGAAGGACTGGTAGGCAGAGATGGCGTTCACCTTTCGAGGAGAGGAAAGACCCTATTCGGACACAGACTGGCTAACCTAGTGAGGAGGGCTTTAAACTAGGTTCGACGGGGACAGGTGAGCAAAGCCCACAGGTAAGTGGGGAATATGGAGACCGGGGAGATGGGTCGGAAACAAGAGGGAGTGTGGGCTATATTGGCAGAGAGAAAGGAGAGTCAGGACAAAACTGGGAGGAAAGATCAAACCAGTATCTTAGATGCCTATATACAAATGCGAGAAGTATGGGGAATAAGCAGGAAGAACTGGAAGTGCTAATAAATAAATACAACTATGACATTGTTGGCATCACTGAAACTTGGTGGGATAATACACATGATTGGAATGTTGGTGTGGATGGGTACAGCTTGCTCAGGAAGGATAGACAGGGGAAAAAGGGAGGAGGTGTTGCCTTATATATTAAAAATGTACACACTTGGACTGAGGTAGAGATGGACATAGGAGACGGAAGTGTTGAGAGTCTCTGGGTTAGGCTAAAAGGGGCAAAAAACAAGGGAGATGTCATGCTAGGAGTCTACTACCGGCCACCTAACCAGGTGGAAGAGGTGGATGAGGCTTTTTTCAAGCAACTAACAAAATCATCCAAAGCCCAAGATTTGGTGGTGATGGGGGACTTCAACTATCCGGATATATGTTGGGAAAATAACACAGCGGGGCACAGACTATGCAACAAATTCTTGGACTGCATTGGAGACAACTTTTTATTTCAGAAGGTTGAAAAAGCTACTAGGGGGGAAGCTGTTCTAGACTTGATTTTAACAAATAGGGAGGAACTCGTTGAGAATGTGAAAGTAGAAGGCAGCCTGGGTGAAAGTGATCATGAAATCATAGAGTTTGCAATTCTAAGGAAGGGTAGAAGGGAGAACAGCAAAATAGAGACAATGGATTTCAGGAAGGCAGATTTTGGGAAGCTCCGAGAGCTGATAGGTAAGGTCCCATGGGAATCAAGACTGAGGGGAAAAACAACTGAGGAGAGTTGGCAGTTTTTCAAAGGGACACTATTAAGGGCCCAAAAGCAAGCTATTCCGCTGGTTAGGAAAGATAGAAAATGTGGCAAAAGACCACCTTGGCTTAACCACGAGATCTTGCACGATCTAAAAAATAAAAAAGAGTCATATAAAAAAATGGAAACTAGGACAGATTACAAAGGATGAATATAGGCAAACAACACAGGAATGCAGGGGCAAGATTAGAAAGGCAAAGGCACAAAATGAGCTCAAACTAGCTACGGGAATAAAAGGAAACAAGAAGACTTTTTATCAATACATTAGAAGCAAGAGGAAGACCAAAGACAGGGTAGGCCCACTGCTTAGTGAAGAGGGAGAAACAGTAACAGGAAACTTGGAAATGGCAGAGATGCTTAATGACTTCTTTGTTTCGGTCTTCACCGAGAAGTCTGAAGGACATAGTGAATACTAATGGGAAGGGGGTAGGTTTAGCGGATAAAATAAAAAAAGAACAAGTTAAAAATCACTTAGAAAAGTTAGATGCCTGCAAGTCACCCGGGCCTGATGAAATGCATCCTAGAATACTCAAGGAGCTAATAGAGGAGGTATCTGAGCCTCTAGCTATTATCTTTGGAAAGTCATGGGAGACGGGAGAGATTCCAGAAGACTGGAAAAGGGCAAATATAGTGCCCATCTATAAAAAGGGAAATAAAAACAACCCAGGAAACTACAGACCAGTTAGTTTAACTTCTGTGCCAGGGAAGATAATGGAGAAAGTAATTAAGGAAATCATCTGCAAACACTTGGAAGGTGGTAAGGTGATAGGGAACAGCCAGCATGGATTTGTGAAGAACAAATCATGTCAAACCAATCTGATAGCTTTCTTTGATAGGATAACGAGCCTTGTGGATAAGGGTGAAGCAGTGGATGTGGTATACCTAGACTTTAGTAAGGCATTTGATACGGTCTCGCATGATATTCTTATCAATAAACTAGGCAAATACAATTTAGATGGGGCTACTATAAGGTGGGTGCATAACTGGCTGGATAACCGTACTCAGAGAGTTGTTATTAATGGTTCCCAATCCTGCTGGAAAGGCGTAACGAGTGGGGTACCGCAGGGGTCTGTTTTGGGACCGGCTCTGTTCAATATCTTCATCAACGACTTAGATATTGGCATAGAAAGTACGCTTATTAAGTTTGCGGATGATACCAAACTGGGAGGGATTGCAACTACTTTGGAGGACAGGGTCATAATTCAAAATGATCTGGACAAATTGGAGAAATGGTCTGAGTTAAACAGGATGAAGTTTAACACAGACAAATGCAAAGTGCTCCACTTAGGAAGGAAAAATCAATTTCACACATACAGAATGGGAAAAGACTGTCTAGGTAGGAGTACGGCAGAAAGGGATCTAGGGGTTATAGTGGACCACAAGCTAAATATGAGTCAACAGTGTGATGCTTTTGCAAAAAAAGCAAACATGATTCTGGGATGTATGAACAGGTGTGCTGTGAGCAAGACACGAGAAGTCATTCTTCCGCTCTACTCTGCTCTGGTTAGGCCTCAGCTGGAGTATTGTGTCCAGTTCTGGGCGCCGCATTTTAAAAAAGATGTGGAGAAATTGGAAAGGGTCCAAAGAAGAGCAACAAGAATGATTAAAGGTCTTGAGAACATGACCTATGAAGGAAGGCTGAAAGAATTGGGTTTGTTTAGTTTGGAAAAGAGAAGACTGAGAGGGGACATGATAGCAGTTTACAGGTATCTAAAAGGGTGTCATAAGGAGGAGGGAGAGAACTTGTTCACCTTAGCCTCTAAGGATAGAACCAGAAACAATGGGTTTAAACTGCAGCAAGGGAGGTCTAGGTTGGACATTAGGAAAAAGTTCCTAACTGTCAGGGTGGTTAAACACTGGAACAAATTGCCTAGGGAGGTTGTGGAATCTCCGTCTCTGGAGATATTTAAGAGTAGGTTAGATACATGTCTATCAGGGATGGTCTAGACAGTATTTGGTCCTGCCATGCGGGCAGGAGACTGGACTCGATGACCTCTCGAGGTCCCTTCCAGTCCTATAATCTATGAATCTATGAATCTATGAATCTAACAGATCTTGGGAGACAGGCCAGACCGTGCTTACAGACAGCCCCCCAACCTGAAGCAAATACTCACCAGTAACTTCACACCACACAACAAAAACACTAACCCAGGAACCTATCATTGCAACAAAGCCCATTGGCAACTCTGTCCACATATCTATTCAGGGGACACCATCGTAGGACCTAATCACATCAGCCACACTATCAGAGGCTCGTTCACCTGCACATCTACCAATGTGATATATGCCATCATGTGCCAGCAATGCCCCTCTGCCATGTACATTGGCCAAACTGGACAGTCTCTATACAAACGAATAAATGGACACAAATCAGACGTCAAGAATTATAACATTCAAAAACCAGTTGGAGAAAACCTCAGTCTCCCCGGTCACTTAATTACAGACCTAAAAGTGGCAATAGTACAATAAAAAAAAATTCAAAAACAGACTCCAATGAGAAACTGCTGAATTGGAATTAATTTGCAAACTAGACACCATTAAATTAGGCTTGAATAAAGATTGGGAGTGGATGGGTCATTACACAAAGTAGAACTATTCCCCCTACTGTTACTCACACCTTCTTGTCAATTGTTGGAAATGGACCATCCTGATTATCACTACAAACATTTTTTTTTCTCCTGTTGACAATAAGGGTATGTCTACACTACGAGAGTAGTTTGATTTTACTTAAATCGAATTTTTGGAATCGATATTGCAAAGTCGAACATGTATGTCCACACTAAGGACAGTAATTCGACTTTGTGAGTCCACAGTAACGGGGAAAGCATCGACATTGGAAGCGGTGCACTGTGGGCAGCTATCCCACAGTTCCGCAGTCCCTGCTGCCCATCGGAATTCTGGGTGGAGCCGCAAATGCCTTCTGGGTAAAAAAAATGTCTCGAGGGTGCTTTTGGGTAACTGTCGTCATCCGTCCATCACTCCCGCCCTCCCTCCCTGAAAGCGCCGGCGGGAAATCAGTTCGCGCACTTTTCTAGTCAGTGACAGCGCGGACGCCACAGCACTGTGAGCATGGAGCCCGCTGTGACCATCGCTGCAGTTGTGGCCGCTCTCAACGCCTCGCAGCTTATCATCCACCTTTCCCTGAGGCAGATGCAGATAAGTCAGGCGAGGAGGCTACGGCACCACGGTGAGGGCCTGAAGTCTGAGAGTAGCACAGACCTCTCAGAAAGCACGGGACCCAGCGCCGAGGACATCACGGTGGCAATGGGTCATGTTGATGCCATGGAACGGCGATTCTGGGCCCGGGAAACAAGCACTGAGTGGTGGGACCGCATAGTGCTGCAGGTCTGGGATGAATCCCAGTGGCTGAGAAACTTTCACATGCGGAAGGGAACTTTCCTTGAACTTTGTGAGTTGCTGTCCCCTGCCCTGAAGCGCAATGACACCCGGATGCGAGCAGCCCTGACTGTCCAGAAGCGAGTGGCCATAGCCCTCTGGAAGCTTGCAACGCCAGACAGCTACCGGTCAGTCGCGAACCACTTTGGCGTGGGCAAATCTACCGTGGGGGTTGTTGTGATTCAAGTAGCCAAGGCAATCGTTGATGTACTGCTGTCAAAGGTAGTGACCCTGGGAAACGTGGAGGCGATCATAGATGGCTTCGCAGCGATGGGATTCCCAAACTGCAGCAAGGTATTTACTTCCCGGACCACAAAATAACTGTTGGGGATGTGGAGATGCCTATAGTCATCCTCGGGGACCCAGCCTACCCGCTAATGCCCTGGCTCATGAAGCCCTGTACTGGCGCCCTGGACACTGAAAAAGAACTCTTCAACTACCGGCTGAGCAAGTGCAGAATGGTGGTGGAGTGTGCTTTTGGCCGTCTCAAGGGGAGATGGAGAAGCTTACTGACTCACTGTGATCTCAGCGAAACCAATATCCCCATTGTTATAGCAGCTTGCTGTGTGCTCCACAATCTCTGTGAGAGCAAGGGGGAGACCTTTATGGCGGGGTGGGAGTTGAGGCAAATAGCCTGGCTTCTGATTACGCCCAGCCAGAGAGCCGGGCGATTAGAAGAGACCAGCGGGACGCGCTGTGCATCCGGGAGGCTTTGAAAGCTAGGTTCCTGACTGAGCAGGGTAACCTGTGACTTTTAAGTTAGTGTACAGAGAAGCTGATCCTGCCCCCGTTTCTTTACCCAGTTAATGTTGACTATCCTCTCCAGTTACATACCCCCTTCACCCCCTTCCAACACACGTTTAGAAATAAAATCACTTCTACTTTGTTAATGAACACCGTTGTCTTTATTACTGTTTTCGCGAGAATGTTTTAAAACTGGGACGTAGACTGTGGTGGGGAGCGGGTGTAGTGTACTGACGCAAATGAAGCTTCTAAACTCCAGGATTGACAGGCTCCGCTGTGGTGGACTGGTTGTTTCAATGGAGCCTGTCACCCCTCCTGATCGGGACTGTGTGTATGGGGGGGCTATGTGACTTTGTGGCGGGGGGAGGATGGTTACAGATCTCCTGCTGCGTGGCTCTGTGATCCAGGATAAGGACCGCCGCTTAAGATCTGTAACTGCCCTCCCCCGCCACAAAGTCACAGAGCAACCCACCCCCCACCACATAACATGAAAACCACCTCCCAGACTGACCAGGGTAACTAGTCACTGCACTGTGTATGTGCCCTGCTGCTGTACCTGCCCCCGCCTATGTACCCTGCCAAAGGTGACTGTCCTGTCCAATTACCAACCCCCTTCCCCCCCTCCTCCAAAAGAACATGATGGAAACAGTAATTAACAGAAACATATTTTTTATTATCAACTACACATGGAACTGGGAGGTGAAACTTGGACGGGGGCTTGTGTCAGTCGGGAAGGAAAGAACTTGTCAAATTTTGGGGAATGAGAGCCTTCTACTACTAGAGCTGTCTGCAGGGGTGGAGTGAGAGTTAGCACGGACTCTGCCGCCCCTCCTTCTTTGGACTTTGGGTGAGGTGGGTATGGGACTTGGTGGCGGGGGAGGGCGGTTAGAGATAGACTGCAGCGGGGCTCTGTCCTTCTGCCTCCGTTCCTGCAGAACATCCACAAGGCGCCGGAGCGTGTCCGTTTGCTCCCTCAGTAGTCCAAGCAGCGTTTGAGTCGCCTGCTGGTCTTCCTGCCGCCACCTCTCCTCCCGATCCATGTTTGCTTGGTGCATCTGGGACAAGTTCTCCCGCCACTGGGTCTGCTGTGCTGCCTGGGCTCGGGAGCAGGCCATAAGCTCCGAGAACATGTCCTCCCGTGTCCTCTTCTTCCTACGCCTAATCTGCGCTAGCCTCTGGGAGTGTGATGCCAGGCTAGGTTGTGAGACAGTCGCAGATGTGGCTGTGGGAATGGGAAAAAGGGAGTGAATTCCTCAGAAAGATAAATGTAGTTGTGAACAAAGAACATAGTCTTTCTCTGTGAACAAGACCATGCACAGCACCTATCACATGCACACTCAGCACAAGGTTGAATTCTCGGCCTTCGCATTCAGTGCCTGGGGTCTTGCACAGCAGATTTGAGAAGTGGGGCAGGACACCGGAATTTCTGTAGCAGGCAGACATGGTAAGCCGTAGACTTGTGGCAGCTTAAAACTTTAATATTAGCAATGGCCTCATTTCACATTGAAAGCAATGTCAGTCCCTGCTGCCAGCAATCCGGCAAGCAGGATCTCTGCCCCTGTCCCACCCCCTCGCGGCTGTCCCCGGGAATGATCCCTGTAGGCTGCCCCTCTCCCGCCTCCACCGCGTGGCTGCAAACCAGCGGTTACAGTTCTGTAAAGGAACGGGCAAGCAGTCCCAATGCTAACATTCCCCTACCTAATTCAAAGCAGGTCACCATGAGCGACATCACCCTCATGAGGATCTCAGACAGCGAGAAAGAAAGAATGCTTCGGGAAAGCCTCCAAAGACCAGGGCCGTATGCCGCCCTGCTGTGCAGAGCAATGATTCCCGAGTACTTGATTGTCTCGTGGCGCGGCAACGTGTCATACTACGGAGGACCCAATAAGGCCGCTCTCCCCAGGAACCTGATGCAACGGCTTTCCAATTACCTCCCGGAGAGCTTCATCGAGATGTCCCAGGAGGATTTCTGCTCTATCCCCGGACATATAGACCGCATTTTACTCTAGCTGCACTAGCAGTGACTAAACAATAGAGCGGCTTGGGCAGGACAATCATGCAAAACCGGACATTGTTAGATTTTTTTTCAATAGTTGCACTGCTCAGGACTGAAACGTTAAGCGCCTAGGGCAAACTAATCATGAGAAACCCATTGTTGTTTTGGTTAATATTCCTGTTCTGTTAGAAATAAATGTTTAGATGTTTACAACACTTACTGGCTGATCCTTCCCAAGATTCTGTGTCTGGGTTAACGGCTGGGGACGCTTCGTAGGGGATCTCTGTAAGGGTGATGAAGAGATCCTAGCTGTCGGGGAAATCAGCGTTGTAAGCGCTGTCGACTGCCTCGTCCTCCTCATCTCCTTCCTCATCTCCCCCGTCCGCTAACATGTCTGAGGAACCGGCCGTGGACAATATCCCATCCTCAGAGTCCACGGTCAGTGGTGGGGTAGTGGTGGCGGCCGCACCTAGGATGGAATGCAGTGCCTCGTAGAAACGGGATGTCTGGGGATGGGATCCGGAGTGTCCGTTTGCCTCTTTGGTCTTCTGGTAGCCTTGTCTCAGCTCCTTGATTTTCACGCGGCACTGCGTTGCATCCCGGCTGTATCCTCTCTCTGACGTGTCTTTAGAGATCTTCTCGTAGATCTTTGCATTCCGTTTCTTGGAGCACAGCTCAGAAAGCACGGACTCATCGCCCCACACAGCGATGAGATCCAAGACTTCCCGATCAGTCCATGCTGGGGCCCTCTTTCTATTCTGAGATTGCACGGCCATCACTGCTGGAGAGCTCTGCATCGTTGCCAGTGCTGCTGAGCTCGCCACGATGTCCAGACAGGAAATGAGATTCAAACTGGCCAGACAGGAAAAGGAATTCAAATTCAAATTTTCCCGGGGCTTTTCCTGTGTGGCTGGTCAGAGCATCCGAGCTCGGACTGCTGTCCAGAGCGTCAACAGAGTGGTGCACTGTGGGATAGCTCCTGGAGCTATTAGCGTCGACTTCCATCCACACCTAGCCTAATTCGACATGGCCATGTCGAATTTAACGCTACTCCCCTCGTCGGGGAGGGGTACAGAAATCGAATTAAAGAGACCTCTATGTCGAACTAAATAGCTTCACGGTGTGGACGGGTGCAGGGTTAATTCGATGTAACGGCGCTAACTTCGACATAAACGCCTAGTGTAGACCAGGCCTAGACCACTGTAACTGATTACTCTTGTTATAGTGTGTATGGCAACATCCATTTTTTTCATGTTCTGTGTGTGTGTGTGTGTGTGTGTGTGTGTGTGTGTGTGTATATATATATATATATATATATATATATATATATATATACACACACATTTATATATATCTTCCTACTGTATTTTCCACTGCATGCATCTGATGAAGTGGGTTTTAGCCCACAAAAGCTTATGCTTAAATAAATTTGTTAGTCTCTAAGGTGCCACAAGTACTCCTCGTTCTTTTTTAATTAAATATAATTCCATTGTTAACTTCCAGAATCCTCTTGGGGTTTTTTGTTTGTTTGTTTGTATTAAATCTAAACTGGCATTTTAAATGAAAATGAATTTAAGACTACTTGAAAAGGATTTCAGTTTACGCTCCCCTTCACTCTGTCATCACTGGTGGACTCCTGGCTTCAGGTTGCTAGTGAAGTAGGTTAGTGTCTTATGCTGGCCAGATGCTGGCTTTAATTTAGTTTAAGATGTATCTTGCACAAGGCAGCATCTGAGAAGGCTTTCTCTGATTCATGTAACACTAGCACAGAGACTCAGCACCACATATAAGAATGTTGAGAGTAGCTGCAGCAGCAATAAAACTTCCTAGTAGTGCTTTAGTGACTTTGGTGCCTTCTCTGGCTTGCTACATCACTACTCCTCTGCAAACAAAGTCCAAATGCGCTCCCTTCTTCTCTTCTTCCTTTCCCTATAGCGCACCCACTTAACAGAAGGTAGCATCAATTGTTGCATCATTTTCCCCATCAGCAGGAGATGCTGGGGGGAGCCTGAAGAGGCAGTATAAATAGTTTATCTTTGACTTCATGAATAGGCAATTTTCTTTATTTGGAAAGAATAGAGAAACATATTGTTAACTCCGCAGTAAACAGGTATCTATTGCTGAAAATTGCCAGTTCATCAGCATCAAAATTCAACAGTAATCAGCCCAGTAATTCAGGAGAAAAATGCTCTGTGTTTTTTAATAGCCAGGCTGTTTCTAGTATGTAGGTAGTTCGCCATCCAATTCAATTATTTTGCATACAGGTCACAAAAATGAACATAACTTTAAAGAGCCAATAGGATTGCAATGGGTCAAGAGGGTTTGGGCAGAATTTCTAATCAAGCCTTGTTGACCAACATGGAGAAATATTAGAATACCCATGACATTAAAGACAAGATGCTGAATGTGTCAACAGGAAGCTTTTACTGTATATAATATTTTAAATACCATGTTTTTATAATGCATTTGTTTCTGTTGAACAGTTTTCAGCAAACCACTTTTCTGATTTTTTTGTCACCTCATGCTGCACAATATAATGCAATGAAATTTCCATAAATCTGAACAACTTAAATGGGAAGCCAAGTGTCATCCAAGCACAGTGGTGGTCAAAGTGCAGACTGCAAGTCAAATACCAGCCTACTGAGCTCTTAACGAGGTTCAGCACTACCCTCCACTTAGTAGGGAGCGATGGCGTGTGCAGACATGGCTGTTTGGGGCCACTTAGCTCAAATCAGAGTATTGTATGTTGAGACGTGTAGTCTGTCTGGGCTTCACCTCCCTATTAAAGATGTAATGGCAGCGATCTGATTCTATTTCACAGGCAAGATTCTGCCACTCTAACTTGCACTGAGTAGTACTTTACTTTGCAAGTTGTCCTATTGCCTTCCATTGGGTTGTGGAGGTATGACTGACAGCTGGGTTTTCTTCATTTTTTGAGGAGTTAAATGGCATAAATCAATGGTAGACAAATCTGCAGTACTTAGGTTTCTTACTTGAATGGGGGTTTTGCTTGAATGAAAAGTAGAGTTGTCTGCCAACCTTGTCTCTGAGTAATGACTTCCAAATTTATTTTATTATTTAAAGGCTTTTCTGTGGCACTCATCCCCACTGTGCCAGAGCACTTCACAAACATAAATACATTTAGCCTCATGTCAATCCCTGAAGCATTATTAAAATTTGGCCCAAAGTGACTAAGTTGTCAGGCAAGTTGACCATTGACGGATATGCTCTTCGTCTCTTTATTTGCTATGCAACCAGTCTAATCATCTGAATGCTTGGCTTAACTAAAGTGTGGCTCCTTCACGCTGTCTGCAACCAGACTTCTTTAGAACCAAGCAGATGGGCACTTGGCTGACTTTGCTGTCAATGTGTACTCTCTGCTGCTCTTTAGACAGCTGGCAGCGATCCCAGTCTCTTCCATTCTGGAGATCCTACAATTCAGGTTCATAGCTGCCTAAGCCTCAGATGTTTGTTAAATTATGTACAATCCAGGGAGAGAGACAAGCAAACGTTAGAAAGCATTAACAGTTCTTGGGGGAGTTTAACTGTTTACACTACAATTGAGCAAACAAAGTCTGACAATAAATTGTAGAGTGCGTGGAAACTGATTTTTTTTTGTCTGTTTTCCAAGCCTCCATCTCTGACAGAACAGTCCCTTATGGGAAATAAATGTAATTTGCTGTCTAATTGTTTGAAATAACAGCCATGGCCAAGAGTATGGTTGTGAAAAGTAGTGTCAAGAGTAGAGCTATATATATATATATGTCACTTTTGTAATTGCCAAAAAATCATCTCCTAAAATCACCTATTTTTTCCTCTTGTGGAGTTGTCTTCATTTTTATACAATGCACAGTCAACCTGTGGAACTCTTTGTTAGAGGATGTTGTGAAGGCCAAGACTATAACAGGGTTCAAAAAAGAACTAGATAAATTCATGGAGGATAGGTCCACCAATGCCCAGGATGGGCAGGGATGGTGTCCCTAGCCTCTGTTTGCCAGAAGCTGGGAATGGGCGACGGGATGGATCACTTGATAATTACCTGTTCTGCTCATTCCATCTGGGGCACCTGGCATTGGTCACTGTCAGAAGGGCTAATTGGACATTTGGTCTGATCCAGTGTGGCTGTTCTTATGTTCTTAAGTCATGCTCTTTTAAGTCCTATTTTTCCCCAGATCAAAATGTCATAATGTGTGTAAACCCTACAACAAAATTTTTAAGGTATAGTTTTCTGTGAAACATCTCGCATGCTGATGTCACAGTTTCAGATTTAACTGCGCCTTTGTCCCCCTTTTCCTAGTCTTCATGAGAACACCCACTTAAAGGTCTCAGGCTTCTTAGTCGTCACCTGTCTTGGAAAGGAACCCACATCTCTCTCCCACCAAACCAGTAGTTTAGGCTTGCAGTCCCCTTCATGGTGATTTTCCCCCAGCTGGTCTGAGCAGGAACCAGTACCTGTGATTAACCTTTCTCCAGAGGTTACAACAATGTCTATCAGTTTCCAGCTAGTCTTCACAAAGCAAAATACTTTTTCTTATAGTAAAAAGCATTCCAGAGAAAACAAACAAGTTCCTATACACATGCTAAAAGCTTACCAGAGGTCACCTAATAATCTTATAGGGCCCTAGTAAGACAAAATCTTTCCAATCCTCTGCAAAGGTTGTCACCCCTCTTCCCCCTTGGACAGAAGGTCCTGTCAATTTGCTGAATCAAAAGAAGGCTCTGTCAGTTGAAACTCAGTCTTTTTATACAAGAAAGCCCTTCTTTGTTGTTGGAAAATCCAGTTTGAGCCAGTATCTGCAAGCCACTCCAGGGGTGGTACCTCGCTCTAGGTGTTTACTATTTCAGTAACTAGCACCCACCACTACTTTTAGTTCCCAGAAAAGCTGTGGTAACCTTCTCCCCCTCCCCACTCACCTGGACAACCCTGGGAATTGCATAAACTCCCTGGCTCACAATGATTCACAGATGATTCATAAACTTAATACAAATGGTCCCCAAAGATGCACAAGCACTTGCAATATCTGTCATACTGAATGCAACTCAAATGACAGTCTGCAGAAATAGTGTCTCCCAAAGGAGGGGTTGAATGTGAACAAATCTGTGCTCTGTTTTTTTCCTGAGACACCTACCGTGACCCTGCTGATACATCCAGTAAGAAAAAAAAATTGCATCAGCACTCTCCCTAAAAACTTACATATGAAGGGAACATTTTCCATTATTATGTAATTCTTTTTGACCTATACATAAGCAAAAGTTTACTTTTTGGGGGGGAGAGAAGACTGAGTGTGCCCACTTTCTTGGTTCTTCTGCTCACTCTGATTCCCAGAGCGATAAATACCTCCAGCTTCTCTTTGAACCTCTGCCTTAGGGTGAGGGAACTTTCCTAGGTGTATGAATTGGGTACAGCTAGGTTCCTTCAGCTCTATTCTCTACTCTGAGAGCTTCTTTATTCCCTCAAACTCTTCCTCAGTTGTTGTTTCCCAGCTCTCCTAAGAGAGCACCCTTTTGATAAGACAAAGGATTGATCTTCTTTTAACCCAATAATAGGTGGTATTTTCCCTATTATTTTTACTACTATTTAGTAGTAGTATATCTTCCAAATTATTTACCCATACATTTAATTCAAGCCAGTGTAAGCCCTGAATTTTGCCTATTTATTTTTTTAGAATTGCCAGAGAAAGTCTTATAACACATTGGTTTGTGTGTCAGTGTCCGACTTAAAAGTAATCATCCTATTTACTTTCAGAAAGATAGTCTAGTCATCTTCTGCTGCAACGTTATGCAATGCTCCCATGAAGAATTCCTCTGAGTTACTGGTACCATTGTCACCCTGTTTCTCCATGCTATGCACACACTGCGCTGCTGCTTGTCAACACTTGAAATGTAATCTATTGCAATTCCAGTATCTTTTCCTATATGCTGGACGTGGTCTTGGTTTGTGTTGGTTGCCACAGCATGTCTGGCTCCATGTGCTGGTTTTGCAGGACTGGCTCCATGTGCTGTTTTTTTTTTTCCTTGCAGTATCTTGAATTTTCAGTCATGTCTACAGAATCAGAGTAGCATAAACTACATAAGCTGCATTCGGGATAGGTAACTTCCATTGCTTGGCAAATTGTAAATGCTTTATCAAGGGTTAATCCTGGGTCTTCCAGTAGTCTCTCTCTCAGGTATTTTTTATTCCAGATTCCAATTATGATCTGATCTCTTATCAGGGACTCTGTTAGCTCCCAAAATTGCACGGTTTGATTTGCAGCCTGGGATCAGTCACAAACTCTTCTATAGTTTCACCTTCCTTTTATTCTCAGATTTAAAAGCAACTTTCATGTTTTGTTTTGGGTTTTTTTTTACATGGAGTGCATTGCTCTTCACCGTGTACTACAATTTCATAGTTAGCTTTTTCTGCCTGAGTTAACTGAAAACTATTGAAAACATCATGTAAATCGGAACCAGCCACTGTCAAAAATAAGACGACCTTCTGAATGTCTTCCTTTTTTACTGGCACATATTCATTGAAGCAGTGTTTGAATTTTCTCCAGTTGTCTTCCACGTATCCAAAGAATTTCAGCTCTGCTGGAGCTTTTAACTGCTTTTTTCTTCCATTCATGATATTTTCTTAGTTCCTCTTTTATGTTAATGGACTTTGGATTAGGACACTGAAGGGGAGTTTCCAATTTCATTATCCAGTGAGGACCACTGGAGTCAGTTTCAAAAGGGTAAGTAGATATTGATCTGCTGTGTGAAACTCTATTACATAGTCTTCTAAACACTTGGACTAAACCCTAATATTGTTATATAATGTTCTGGTGATGCAAGTTGCATATTAAACAAGACCAAGTGTAAACCTAACAATCTCCTGAATATTTATATCCTAGAAACACTATGGTTAACCTACTTGCATGGCTACCTGCGCAGTAAGTATATTGGCATTGCAAATCTTTGGCTGCGGGTTTGTGAAAAAGAGTGTACTACCTATTTAAGGTACAGGCTGGAGGCTACAACTGGGATGTAATCAAGAATGTTTTGTCTTGCCCTAGAGATAGAATATGTAACCAAGAAGAAGCTGAGTGAGAAGAGAAGAGAAGAGAAGAGAAGAGAAGATATGCTTCTCTCAGGCTCTAGGGAGCAAGCTTCCCAGACTGGATAGACAGATTTGCACTAGCAGGGCTCAAGCTTTTATGTTACAGATAATAGCACATTTCAGGCTGTGGCTTGGGCTCTCGAGCCTAGGTGGGCAGGTGGGGTTGAGAGTCCAAGGTAAGGCATGAGCCACAACATTCACACTACTAGTTTGAGCCCGCTAGCCTGAGTCCGTCTATCTTTGCTAGGAGGCCTGCTAGCGAGAGTCTGTTCACCAGCTGAAGTGTAGACTTACCCTAGCAGACCAGTCTAACCAAAGGCTTTGCTATGTAGGCTTTAAGTTTGGAAGCTGAACCAGGGTTCTGAGGCGAAGACCCTATGAACTGTTCATTGTAATTACTCCTTCCCTGAAGCCTTCTTAAAAGAGGATGCACTATTTTGTTATGTGACTTAGCTTTTCCTTTCCTTGGGGCGTTTAAGTGAATCTATTGTCACCCCAAGCAGAGGAAATTAAGGTGTCTGCAGGGTTTGGCTGCACCTTTACAAGGTTCCATCATGTATTTATGCATAAAGCTTATATGTGTGAACTCAACTCAAACAAGGCTTATAAGTTTTCAAAATTGGCATCACAGCAAACTGCTTCTGGTTTGTCTATCTCCATATTAAGACTTTCAAAAAAGGGGTTTTAAGTTTTAAAAATGTGTTTGGGATTGTGTGACACATTCTGTTACCCCAGTGCAAACTTCTATGGGGTTGCATTGATGTAACTGAGAAACATTATTTTAAGAAAGAAGAGATCTGATTCAGAGCCCCTGAATACAATGAGAGCCTTCAGTGGGCTTTGCATCAGGGCTATAAGAATAATAACTTTCCCCACATTCAATAGGGAGCATAGCAAGCATACCCAACCTTTGCATGTTCTAGGAAACTCCTGCAGCAATCCAGGATGCCCGTGGCTGGGGCGACTCTGCCAGTTATACATAAGAGGTTGGAAAGTTTCATCAGCTAAAGCACGATGGAGCATTCTCTAGTCCCTTCTTGCTTCCCTGCATCCCTTCCCTAAAAAGCATTTGCCACTTTTGAAATTAACAACTCACACCATTGTGTAGCAATGTATTGGTTGGGTTGGCTGAGAGAGCACCCTGACACTTAAAGTACATGTCCTTTAATTTAAATCAGAATCATTTTTATTTCTATTCAGTAGCTATATATTTGTCATGAAAGTAATGACTATTTAAAAATATAATTCTAGGACAAAACACTAATTTGTAAGATGGCTAGGATTTTTCTATAAAACAGTTTTCTTAAAAATAAAATCACATAGGCTCATGTCTTGGGCTTTTATTTGTAATCATATTTGTCTATAAAAAGGTTCCACTGTAATAAATTATTACAAATGATGTCATCTCCCCTAATGATGTATATTTCTTGGTTTGTGGAGCACTCATCTCTTCTACAGAGAACTAGGGTTGGAAATCATAAAGAGCCCTCCTCCCTCCCACCCCATAAAGAGTGGAATGTACTAGTGAAATTGTGGCAGGTGTGCTTGAGTGAAAGCTGTTCCTGATTACTTCAATCAGATGTTTAAGGGAATATGTACAAAAGTCAGTGATATTAAGTAACTGTCAGGCAGGTACAGTAAAACTGTTTTTCCTAGTAATTGCATGTGAAAGAATTAGAACCATAAAACCCATGGAGATTGGTATTTTTGTGCTCCACAATGCAGTAATTCAGTAAACTAAAAATTGAAACCTGACATTTGTTGACTTTTAAGATTACTAGTAGTCAGCTACAGGGGCAAAAACAACATATAATGTTTTCCTATCTGATTTATGTTCCTAATCCCTATAAAATATCAAATTGAAAGTGGCAAAGAGCAAATCTCCTGTGCCTGAATGTAACAAGGGAAGCTTTGCCATGTGACCTGCAAACCCTTGCAGAACATCATTTTTGCTGACAGAGTAGTGATGCTGTTTAGATGCTGGTAAATCTGAACACACCAAATGAATTTTGGTGACATTTACTACCCAGATCCCTGCTTTTCCTATTGCTATCACAAGCATATTTGTGCACATACCAATTCCTCATTCTAAATTAAACACATCAATTTATACTTCTTGCAGGTGTGGTGTTGGAGAATGACATCTGTGCAGCCACCCTGAGACTGAGTCCCTCAAAGATGTCTGCAATATAGTTTGTGATTTGACACTTGCTCATAAAATATTGTATATGGTGTGCTTGGCTAGCATAAGAAGGAATAATATAAATCACACACCGCTAGCCTATGAATTTCTTCTTTTTTTCTTTTGTTTTTAATTGTCCAAGGCAAACAGATTCATTGTTTCAGCTCTGACAAGTTAGTTCACCTCTGAAATGTGAACCTGGATTGCCAGCAATGTTAAGTGACATCAGTCAGAGAACTAATTCAGGTTCTTTAGTTTTTACAACCTGTTAGATGTTACTGCATTATGGGGGGAGGAAAAGATGAGTTCACCCAACAAAGCTGTCTCTCTTAGTCTTGCCTTCTGTGACAAAATGCCAGGAGTCTAGTGCTGACCCGGCATGCTGGTCACTAAGGTACTTGCTATTTGTACCTCTGGAGTGGACTTAATTGGGAGAAGGGGGCTCAAACACTTAATTAGGTAGGAGGCTGACAAGCTAATGAGACCAATCGACCCATCATCTGGGAACAGTTAAAAGACAGGAAGGAAGTGCAAGGGAAAAAGGCTGGTAGACATCAGGAGATGTAGGATGCGGAAATCTTTCCCTGTCCCTTCCCAGAGAGTGGGCTAAGGGGGGGAAGTTGATACCACTTGTTATTTGCTGTACTGATGAACTGGTGGGGAGGATCTACTAAACAACACCCTGGCACTTATAAACCTGCAAAGCATCTAGCCTATTTGTGGTGATCCACGGAGCACAGTATGTATCCCTGTCACATCTTCCTGCTTTGTCTCTGTCTGTCCGTCTTCACCTCTACACAAAATATCAAGTTTTCTGTTGAACTTTTCTGTACTGTTAGCACTGACCTATTTTATTTTATTTTATTTTGGATGGGGAATGTCTTTTCAAACCAAAGTGTGTGCTAAAAAGTGTCAAACTATAAAATACTGTCCAAAAATGGGGTGTGGGAGGGGAAGAAAATGATGGTTTCTGGTTTTCTAATGAAAAATCTCTATACATTTTGTTTTTTTAAGTAAAGCAGCTAAAAATATAATTAATTCAATCAAAAAACCCATTTATCCTTTAAAAAAATTAGATTGACATTTTTCCTATCAGCCCCACTACTTGCCTTTTATTTTAAGTCTGCTGTGATGGCTATTTCAAACACAAAATCTCCAACTCTGAATATTTTCCAGTCAGGTGCTCAAAGGAGAGAATTCTATCATTTCCTTAAGAGCTACACACCCCCATTCTTTGAAACCTCCATTTCTGTACTTGCAGTTGCTGTTATGCATACTTTACAGTTCTGCTTTCAGCTAAGAAATGTACGATATCAATAAAGTTGTCTGGCTAATTCTATCACATTTCCTGTGAATGGGTGACTCAGTGGGACTGTGCCTCTCTGGCGGCTCCCCCTTAGACAAATGTTACCTTTGGTTTGCTACCTTTGCATCCATCATGATGGATGCAATCTGAATAAAGCACTTAATGCTCAATGCATTTGCTCTGTGGTCTGGGTACTTATTTTAGTGCCATCACTGCTTGTGGGTGGGTAGGTCAGTGTGAGGGAGTCCCTCCATCCCTTCCTTAAACAAAATGAATATAATCTTTTGACACTTTTTTTTTTGTTGGACCCAGTTGCTGCCCTGCATTGTTAACAGATCTGCTGCCAATAGATATGCTTGCTCTGTACATCTTAAGGATGCCTTATCTTTGTGTTGCATTGCCTCTGGAGGTGTCTCTGCTATGATCTATTGAGATAGTTCTTGCCAAGTATGGTGCTTGGTGGTGGTGGTTCATTGTTGTGTGCTAACTATAGCAATCATGTGTTCCAAACTGTTGACATTATTCCTAGTAGGGATGGGGTTAGCAAGTTATGGCGTTGGTTGGAATGGTAACCCCCATGTGAAAGCCTATGGGCTCAGCAGGCCAGCAAAAATCAGAACAGAGGGATGTGGTTGACAGAGAAGAAATAAGCAGCACAGGACTTGTTAAGAAGGTTCTGGTACTACATAGAGCAGGGTTACCAAAAAGTCACTCATACAATTATTGGAAAAAGAGAAACAGAAAATGCTGAATGTGACTGCATCTGTGACTGCATGTAGAGCTTGTAGGGGAGAAACTGTCTAATATAGTGCCTGGGGAGAGGGTCCTACTGCCATTGACAATGAGATCAATAGCATTAATGCAGAATCTAGTTTGTGATACCAGGAATCAGTCTTGTCCTGGAAAAAAACAAGTGGGAGACATAATATTTTCTGTCACTTAGGCCAAAGAGATACATCTGGGCAGATGTTCTTATAAAATAAACTAGTCTTACTACTGTGATCTTTATGCTAAACACATGAAGTTTTCTTCACTTTAAAATGTTCATAGTTGTTGAGCAGTGGTGGCTCCCACTGCAGACACTGGGAGCTGTGTGTGCTCGGCACGTCTGACAATCAATTCTATAGAAATCAGCATTCACCATAACCTTCCAGCCTTCAGAACAAGCATTGCAATAGACTGAGGACAGTGTAAATGCATGATGCCTGTAATACAACCTGCTACGATGATTATATTGCCTGTTGGAACATGACTAATCCACATGCAATCATAGAAATGTAGGGCAGGAAGGGACTTCAAGAAGTCGTGTAGTCCATTCCCTGCTGAGGCAGAATCAGGTATAGGTGGGTCATACCTGACAGATGTTTGTCTAACCTGTTCTTAGAAACCTCCAGTGACAGTGATTCTACACCTTCCCTTGGAAGCCTATTCCAGTACTTAACTATCCTTATGATTAAAGTTTTATTTTCTAATATCTAACTTAAATCTCCCTTGCTGCAGATTAAGTCCATTACTTCTTGGCCTATGTTTAGTGGACCTAGAGAATAACTGATCACTGTCCTTCTTATAACAGCATTCTACATATTTGTAGACTGTTACCAGGTCCCCCTGCAGCTCTCTTTTTCTTAGGACTAAACAGGGTGACCAGATGTCCCCATTTTATAGGGACAGTCCCAATATTTAGGGCTTTTTCTTATATAGGCGCCTATTTCCTCCCCCACTCCCTGTCCTGACTTTTCACCCTTTTTATCGGTTTACCCTAGGACTAAACATGCTTGGTTTTCTTAGCCTTTCCTCATAGGTCAGGTTTTTAAAACTTTTTATCATTTTTGATGCTCTCCTTTGGACTATCTCCAATTTGTTCACATCTCTAAGTGTGGCGCTGAAAACTGGACACAGTACTCCACAGACCTCACCAGTGCTGAGTAGACGAAACAATTACCTCCTGTATCTTCTATGTAGCACTTCTGTTGATACAACCCAGAATATTAGCCTTTTTCACAATTGCATCATGTAGGCTCAAATTCAATGTATGATTCACTATAAGCCCCAGATCTTTGTCTGCAGTATTACTGCCTAGCCAGTGTTCTTGAACCTGGGACCAATATGGCTACTAGAAAGACAAGGTGGGTGAGGCACTGTCTTTTATTGGATCAACTTCTGTTGGTGAGAGAGACAAGTTTTCCAGTTTACACAGAGCTTCTTCAGGTATAAGCACATATTTTCTTAACTGTGACTAGTCACTGTCACTCTTCTTCCTGGGATAGCCGTTGCACAAATGAACTAATTGCCTCCAACTTCTTTTTACAGAAACCAATGACCGAGATAAGGAGCTAAAAATGTCACATGAAAAGCCATGCCCCTGAGTTCCCCTCAGGAGACTCTAATGTGCACCAGGGATTCAGATCCGCGCCAGAATCCAGTGTTTCCACATGACATTTTCATAAGCAAATTAGGGAAATGGGGTCTAGCTTAAATTACTGTTAAGAGAGTGCAAAACTGGTTGAAGAAACAAACTACTTGTTGAGTCATCAAAAGTTAATTGGGAAAGTAAGAGGACATATGTAATGAGGTCCCACAAGGGTCTGTAGTTAGTCAAAACTTAGATTAATGACACCATGGTGTGGTGTGGTGTGGATGATAGCATGCTAGGAGGGATTGCAAGCACTTTGGAGGCCAGGATTAGCATTCAAAATTATTTTGATAATTTTGAGAATTGGTCTGAAATCAACTGTTAAGAAAATCTGTGCTTTTAGCTTCCTCTTGTGCCTACAGCAGAGAACTGTGTGAGCACATGGACCTTCCTGTAGTACAGTTGGGCTCTTACACACTAATATAAGTGTGTGGAGGGGGAAATCTGTCCAAGCTTGATGGTTTAACTTTTGAATTGTTAAGTTACCTGTCTACAAGTGTATTTTCTGAACTGATGTCCACAGCAGGAAGCATTTTCCTGAGCGATCCTGAATGGTATCAGAATATACACAGCATCTGGCTTTTGAAAGATTTAATTACACACATACTCATGTCCAAGGAATTGTTGATCAGATTCTCGACTTGCATCCCTCTTACACAGAGGTAACGTGACTGAGTTCAGTGGGGTTGCAATTGATATTTCTACTAATGTAAGTCAGCATAAACAGACCCACAATCATCTGATTCATTGAACAGGGATAACTAAAATATACATGATGTAAAGGATTAAACCGCTTTTCTCCTACCCTCTACCTCTGCCCTTTGTGGTACTCAGCCTAACTCTCCATTCTGCCTCAATAATTTGTACCAGTCTGTGCATCTCTGATTGTGTCCCCTCCATGGAAAGTCAGGTTGTATGAAAGCCTGCATATGGAATCTTGACAGATTAATTCACACTATCTGCCTTGAGACCTGAAGAAGAGCTCTGGAAAGCTCAAAAGCTTGTTCTTTCAACCAACAGAAGTTGGCCTGATAAAAGATACTACCTCACCTATCTTGTGTCTCTTGAGATAATAGCATTTCTATTTTTCATATAGTTTTGTCTTGATTTTAGAACAAAGATACATAATTTGTTGTATGTTAAGGACAAGAAGCAGGCCCCTGACTTGTGGTGGTGGTGTGGGGGAGGAATGGGGAATTACTTTGTTTAAAAAATTAATTTGTGTCAAGCTGTCATAACTATAAAGGGAAGGGTAACAGCTGTCCTGTGTACAGTACTATAAAATCCCTCCGGGCCAGAGACTCCAAAATCCTTTTCCCTGTAAAGGGTTAAGAAGCTCAGGTAACCTGGCTGGCATCTGACCTAAAGGACCAATAAGGGGACAAGATACTTTCAAATCTTGGGGGGGAGGGAGGGAGGGAAGGCTTTTGTTTGTGCTCTTTGTTTTGGGTTTTGTCTGGTCCCTCTCAGTCCCGAGAGCGAACGACATCAATCCAGGTTCTCCACGTCTTTCTAAATACGTCTCTCCTATTTCAAACTTGTAAGTAAATAGCCAGGCAAGGCGTGTTAGTTTTCCTTTGTTTTCTCAACTTGTAAATGTAACTTTTACTAGAGTGTTTATCTTTGCTGTACTTTGAACCTAAGACTAGAGGGGAGTCCTCTGAGCTCTTTAAGTTTGATTAACCTTACAGGGTAATCAAACTTAATTTCCATACTGATTTTACAGAGATGATTTTTACCTTTTTCTTTAATTAAAAGCCTTCTTTTTAAGAACCTGATTGATTTCTCCTTGTTTTAGATCCAAGGGGTTTGGATCTGTATTCACCAGGAAATTGGTGAAGGGGTCTCAAGGCTACCCAGGGAAGGGAATTCGCTTTGGGAGTGGTGGCAGCGGACCAGACCGAAGCTGGTAGTTAAGCTTAGAAGTTTTCATGCAGGCCCCCCATATTTGTACCCTAAAGTTCAAAGTGGGGATACAGCCCTCACACAAGCATTTTAGAAATCTTTCCCAAAAATATAAGAGCTGTTAAGAGATTTCACTGTATTTACAATTCAAATGAACATCAGTAAAATTGTCAGCTAAATTCTGATTTCAGGATCTTTATCCTTAGTGCTGTTGCATGAAACAGAAAGCACACAGCATGACTTTTCAGAAACCAAGTTGACTCTGGGGTGCCTACAGTTTACAGAAATATTGTCTTGATTTTATAAGCTGAGCCTATTTTATATGGTACTCACTGGGGGGGAGAATAAATATGGAATAATAAATGTCATTTTACCAGTCTACTTTCAGAACCATCATTGTACCCTCTGGGATCTGAATGTAGGTTTTTGGCTCAATATGGGTATATACTTTATTTTAAAAAACAAAGGTTCCTGAAAATACCCTTTTTGAATTATCAGATTAATTTATTTTGACTATGTTCCCTTTATGTTACTTTTTCATGAACATTCTAGCACATTCTTTAATCAGCAGGAATGTCCTCAGAAATGTTAAGTGAATTGTAAGTCCAATATTGGAGTATTACTGGAAAGCATACATGTGTGGTTTTTTGTTTTTGTTTTTTTTGTTTTGTTTTTTTTTTTTTTACACCAAAAAAAACCCAAAAACAGGTTCTGAGAGAGGCTTGGTGAACAGACGTGATGTTTCTAGGACCGATGTATCCTAACTAATCACAAACCTGCCCATATACAATCAAAGAACCAAAAATTATTTGTAGAATTTCTTTATAAATAATTACTAATAATGAATAAATAGGGGGGGAAACTATTGTCAAAGGAGAATTCATGAATGGAAAGTGAAAATCGCTGAATAACTTATTGCAGATTGCACTGCTCTACAGCCAAAATGCTTCTGAAATAAATGTAGTCAAACTTTACTAATTCTGGGTCAGTGAGAATGAAAATGATGCTTTGGCTCTAGTTTTCAAGATATGCTATTGGGTCAGTATATACAACCCTTGACTTGAGAATGGCGGAGGATAAGTGAGTTATAGAGGGAAGGGATCTCAATTTAAACCAGAAATGACTAAAATACATCTTTGATTGGATCTATGAATAAATCTGACTGGGTTTGGACAGTACTTGCTTTTTAGGCAAAACAATGAATGATGCAATCTGAAGCTGGTATTGCATCATACATGATATGAATTGCATCATGTTCATCCTAGAAGTCATGGATGATGCAATCATAACGAAGCTTACATCACTCTGCTGAACAAATTGCCCTATATCCGCTCTAGAATTCATACAGTGTTATGCTCTCTTATTTGTCAGTGTTTGATTTTGCAAAGGGACACATTTCTGTTTAGCCAAAATGAGCAGAGATGCCTCGTACTTGTGAGAACAGTGCAGATAACTTCTGCTGTGTTTGTGGTGAGGTGACTTTTTTGCATCACAAAAGCGCAGTATAACCACTATGGTTAAGAAAGCCTATCACCTTTATTTTGGCTGCAAAATTGGAGATCAGGACAAGAGGTGGGCCCCACACATATTCTGCAACACTTGTGCAACGAATCTTCGCCCGCCAGTGGCTGAACAGGAAAAGGAAATCTATGCCTTTTGCAGTGCCAATGGTTTGGAGAGAGCCAACAGATCATACCAGCAATTGTTACTTCTGCATGGTGCCTCCAGTTGGGAAAGGTGTGTCAAAGAAGAAAAAGTGGACTGTGCATTATCCAAACATTCCATCAGCTATACGCCCAGTACCCCACGGAGAAGGACTGCCGGTTCCTGATGCACCAGAATCATTCTCACTTGAGTCAGACGAGGAAGAGGATGAAACTTCTGGTCCTGAACCATCAATGTCACAGGACCCACATTTTCTCCCATCCTCCTCCTCTGAACCACACCTCATAACACAAGGTGAACTGAATGACCTTGTCAGGGATTTGGAACTACCAAAGAGTAAGGCAGAGCTGTTGGGCTCCAGACTACAGCAGTGGAATCTCCTGGCAGGTGATGTTAAGGTTTCCATGTTCCATGACCGTCAAAAGGATCTTGTCCCATTCTTCTTCATGGAAGGTGATCTTGTAGCCTGCAACAACATCGATGGTGTGATGGCAGCCCTCACCATCGTTCACGATCCAGATGAGTGGAGACTGTTCAGTGATTCATTGAAGAAGAGTCTGAAAGCTGTTTTACTGCATAATTTCAATGTTTTGCCATCAATTCCAGTTGGTCATGCAGTCCATACGAAGGAAACCTATGACAACATGAAACAACTTTTGAGGTGCATAAACTATGACCAACATCAGTGGCAGCATTGTGGCGATTTGAAGATTGTTGCTCTCTTGCTTGGTCTGCAGACTGGATTCACAAAGTACTGCTGTTTTTCTGTGAATGGGATAGTCGTGCAAGAGATTCTCACTACATCAAGAAAGATTGGCCACTCTGACAGTCATTGGAGCCTGGGAGGGAAAAGTGTTCACCACTTGTTGAATCAAGGAAGATTTTTGTTACCACCCTTACACATCAAGCTGGGTGTGATGAAGAACTTTGTCAAGGCCATGGACAAAACACAAGCAGCTTTCAAGTACCTCCGTGGAAAATTTCCAAGGTTAAGTGAAGCTAAGATAAAGGAAGGTGTCTTTGTTGGTCCTCAGATTCGTGAACTTCTTTGAGATGATGCATTTGACCATGCACTGCGTGGCAAGGGAAAGACGGCATGGAAAGCCTTCCAGTTAGTGGCAATAAATTTTCTCCGAACCAACAAGGCAGACAACTACAGGTTGTTGGTGGAAAACCTCCTCAAGTCATACAAAAGCCTTGGTTGCAACATGTCACTAAAGATACCTTTTTTGCACTCTCATCTAGATTTTTTTTTTTCCCCACCTAACTGCAGAGCAGTGAGCGACGAGCACGGCGAGCGATTTCACCAGGACATTGCAACAATGGAGAAACACTATCCGGACAAATGGAGCCCATCAATGCTTGCAGACTATTGCTGGACAGTGACAAGAGATGCTCCATTTAATGAATACAAGAGACAAGCCAAGAAGCGCCGAGTAGACACTGAATAGGACTAAACTATGTACATAATAGTTTTTTGCCTTTTGTTTCATAATAAATTTTATTTATATAACCCTTTTGCTAATTTTTAAAGTGTTACATAAACAGGACAGGTGAAATATTATCATGGAAAGCAACCATAAACACGTGAAAAGACCTAGGTTTACAATTTATGATTAAAACTCTATCTACACAATATACATAGACATAAAATGTAAAAACATAAATATCTTAAACAGTAGCCAATCAGTTGTTTTAGTTGTCATATTTGAATTCAGCACATCAAAATACATAATAAATAGCACATTTTATCTCTGAAGCAGACAACTTCTCAAATTGTAGACTAGTGTCATTAAACAGCTCTGCCTATGACTTTCTGACTGTAAGAAATACAGTATAAAGTCAGGTCAAACTGCTCAGAACTATATATTTTTGTGTATATGTAAAGTGACCCCTAAACCTGAATACCCCAACTATTTTAGGCATATTACATAACACTCCAAACCATCATTCTATGATGGTGGTTACTAATATGGGCTGTGACTTTACAGATTGTCAAGACATTTTGGATAGTTGTTTTACATACTTTGAAAGAAAACAAATAATTTTATCTTACTATTTCACCATGCCATTATTATTCTTGATATTGCTCGGAAACAATGTCCATGCTTCAGGTGCAAATGTTCAGGTTATGAATTTATGGGATTGGCAAACCTTCACCTTTGTATTGGATCTCCTTTTTGTTTGTTTGTTTTGTTTTTTTCTCTTAAAAATAATTTGGCCTCAGTTACCTGGATGTCAGTAGGAGTTACACCCAAGAAATAGAATGTAGAACTACACCCACTACTGTTTAGTATATGGATCAATAGTTGTCATGTCTAAAATGTGTGAAATCCTGATAATGAATACTGTAACTGCTTTCAACTTTTTGTTGGAAATATTTTGTATGAGCATAGCAGCATTTATAGATTTGGGCAGGCCCTCATCTGATGTTAGATGGTGCAGTTCCAATGAAGGCAAGATCATCTGGGATCCTGTAGCTGCCCAAAAATCTGCTAAGAATTTGGGGAAATCCGTGGATTCTGAAGGCCACTCTCCTTTCAACTTATGTTGATGGGACACCTCCCTATGATGAAAGAAGAGCAAAAATACTTCATAAGAGACTAATCCACATACAGGGACATATTGCCCCCAAAAGAATATGGGGAAAATGTTTTTGAACTCCAATTCATTGACTGCATTTGCTATTCATTGCTAAGGAGATATTCTCTTCTTCCCCCCCCCCCCAACTTACTAAGGGATCATTTATCTTCTCTCTCCTTTGTTTGTTTGTCTCTACATCCAGCTTTGCTGTAAGAAATTATTCTGACACATGAGATGCTTTTTGGTTTTGAAAAGTTTTAAGCAAAAGATTTTAGAAAAATACTATACATGAAACACACTGAATCTGTTTCTCAAAGTGTTTAAAGCTACTTAGCTTCTGAACTATATTCGAAATGTCTATAGGAGACTTTTTTAGCAATTCCTTTTTTTTCAAAGTAGTAATAAAACAAACCCTTCCCACTCTCCTATTCAACTTTTCTAGTGAAAAGAATAACTTTTATAAATGAGCTATTGAACACAACTGAATAAACTCTCTCTTGTTCAAAAGCCTTGCTGTGTAGTCTTGTATTCTTCATTTTGAGAACACAAGGCAGCTGGAATAGAGAACACTCAGTGCCACTTACCTGAATTTAGCATATTTAATTTTGTGATTCAGTGACTTAGTGTGATGAAAACATAAATCCATTAGTTGGTACATTAGTGCCTGGTCTGACTTCTACCACCACTAACAATGCTACATACAGTAAGCAGGACTTTACAACCAGTAATTGCACTATAGGTGGGGGTGGTCCAGTCCACAAATTGTATTGGTGATACATGGTGGGCTTGGCATAGTTAGTGGGAGAGCATAGTTAGCCATTTGTGTATTTGCTGCTGCTGATGGATGGGGGGGGGGGGGGAGGGGGAGGGGGGAAATCCAGTATTGCTCAATTATGCATAAGTAAACTAGGGGATTTTTCAGGGTTCTGTGTTGTAGAGACATAGTGGACTTCATCCTCTGGATCCAGCTCCTTCCATAAGCACAAAATTCCAATTAAAAAAATCTGAATTTGTTTAATTTTCTTTGTGCTATCAAATGTCTATTTTGTAAAGCAGAAGGGATTAAATAGTCTGTATGGCTGTAGCTAACACCTCCAACTGATGGTGGTATGACACTATGGGATAGTGTACTGAAGCTGCAAGTTTCTTGGAACAAGGGGGGGGCGGTTGTATTACATTAGCACCTGGAGGCTCTAACTGAAATCTCAGTCTCATTGTGGTCAGTGATGCACATTCACATACAATTGTTTCTGCATTAGTTTACAATCTAAATAGATCAGACCTCTAGAAAATGTGGGGGGGGGGGGGGGGAAACAGGCACACAGAGGAAAAATTACCTGCTTAAGATCAAATGGCAGAGCTGGGAATAGAACCCAGGGCTCCAGACTCCTAGGTCAGGGCCCTAGCCATTAAATAATGCTGCCTCCCACCAGAAAGTTCTGTAATGCTAGAAGTAAGAGGTTGGGGGGGGGGAGGGGGAGGGCAGGAAGACACATTCCTGCGTTAGCACCTTCAAAAACAAAGTGTATTGGAAGTTATTATTTATGGTGGAGAGGTTGGAAGCCCAGTGGTCTAGTAAGTGTTAAGTCAAGCCCTGTGTTGTAGCTGGGAAGCAGGTGTGGGGCAGGTGGTCATGCCACTGTAGCCAGCACCTGAAGTTGGGTAAACCGCAAACATGGTAGGAACAAAGAGAAATTAGGATACTAGTTTTTCTTGCCATTTCCCTTTCTGGGGTCAGCAATTTTTATAGTCTTCTTCCAGAACTCATGATTGTATGCCTAGCTGTCATGCAAATTGTTCTCTCATGTCCACTGATGTCTGCCCTGTATCTTTGGGCTCACCCTTGGTCATCTTCCATCCATGATCATTAAAGGCCATCTTACAATATCCATCTTAGGCTCAGCTGGATATGTCCATATCAATGTAGAATAACCTCTCTCAACTTGTCTTTAATTGGAGCAACCTGCTTTATGCCTGTCACAACTTCATTTTGTTTTTTATAATGGAGTGTCCAACCATTTAACCATCAGCATCTTTACTGCATCATAGAGAGCATACTCATTTTTTCTTTTTGTGGCTGGCAAAGTCTCTCTTCTGTACATTAGGATGGGTTGAATTACAGTTTTATACACAATTTTATTAGCTTTTTTTTTCCTCACAGAGAACTGGGATCAGTTCCTGCCACTTGCACCAAACAGTTGTAATATGATGCTGGGCATCACTCAAGAGGGCAACCATTAATCCTAGGTATTTAAAATCTTTCACTCTTCTAAGCCTGTAATATCCTTTATTCCTCCTTCCTCAGTTATCCTAATCAGTCTTACTGTCATGGGTGGCCAGACCTAGTCAGAGACAGAATCTGCAGTGACGAGACAGGAGTCAAGAGTTCACTGGGTCAGGGAGGTCAGAATCAGGAACCAAACTGGAGATCTGATCCAGCCTGACTCTGGCTCCAGATACCATGGTATCCAGAGAAAGGAACAGGAAGCACATGGCACACAGCCCAGAGTAGGGTGATTCCCAGTTGTTCAGACTGCTTCCTGTTGATGGTTTAAGTAGAGCCAGCAGGCCACTCAGCTGCTTTGTGACTCCATCAATCAGACCTCAAGGGCAGAACCTCACACTAGGGCTTCACTTCATGATAAACAGTTGCCAGCATGCTGCCAGGTGAAGGTTTAGAGCATAGCTGCTTCCATGAATCTTGCAGGTCTGGGTTGAACACCCATGGGTCATGACATTACCCCATCCCCTAGGGGATCCCTTGAGGCTACATTGGTCCAGGTTTCTCTGGGTGGCTCCTATGGGAGATCTGAACCAGGAAAGGAGAATGAACATTTTTCTCTGGCTCCTAAGTGTGTTCCTTCAGGCCGTAACCTTCTCAATCAGTACCGTATGTTGCCCCACATGGTCTTGGAGTTGAGGACTTTATGCACATTGTATTCATCCTGACCCTGTACTTGCACTCGTGGCAGTGCTGTCTGGGCTTTTGTGGGAAATGTGTCCTCAGTGTCTAGAGTCCTTAGTGTCCTAAGGGATTGTGGGAGATGGAGGTTGAAGGTGACCAATTTGACTTCTTGCCAAATCCAGTATGGGGCAAGGAATTGATAGTCTCATTTCTGACAGGATCTGTCTGTGAAGGTGTTCTTTTGAAAGCTATACCTTTGTAATACAAAGTAGACAGGGGCCTGTTGTCTACACTTGTCTGCATGCCTTTTGTAGGGCTCCTTTTCAAGGTGTCCTTTTACCACATCTGTACTAAGTATGAGACAAATGGGTTAGGGGAGCATGTGGGTATTTGTGGGTGAAGTTGGGGATGGTACCCTCATTGATAAAGAAAAGACTGGGGCCTGTGGATGCATGATCTGCATTATTGTACAAGAACTTTGCATAGGGTGACAGTTATCCTGGTGGTGATTGATGTAGTACTGCAAGTATTGTTTTAGGATCTGGTTGATTCTCTGTTTGGCCATTCTACTGAGGATGGTAGGCAGAGGATAGGTGCGCTTGCACAGAGGGCCTCCTGCCAGAAGTAGGCAGTAACTGTGGCCCCTGGTCATTGGTGAGATCTGGGACGCCATGAAGGCAGACTGTATTGTTTATCTAGAGCTGAACGGTTTCCTTTGTGGAATGTAAATCTTCACAGGCAATGAAGTAAGCCATCTTAAAAAGTGATCTAACATTATCAGGGTGTTTGTAAAATCACTGTATTCTGGTAACTCCACCACAGAGTCCAAGGAAATGGCCTTTTAGGCCTGTGGTGGAATGTACAGTGGTTCGAGGAGACCACAAGGCTTCTGATGTAGCATCTTGGGGTGGGCACACAGATGGCAGGAAGCTACAAAGATCTCTATTGTACAGCACATTTGAGGACACCAGAAGAAATGGGACATTAATCGTTGTTTTAGATCACCTAAGTGTCCTTCCTTAGGGTGGAGTCATGGCACCATTGAAGAATCATCACTCTCAAGTCCTGTCAACATAGATGTGGTCCCTTATGAACATGATCTCCTGGGTGTCATGTGGTTCTCAAGTTAATAATGGCTAACTTGTGTGGAATTCCAGAGACAAAAGCAGAGTGAATGAGTGCAAGCAGGTCCTGGTGACAAGTGGCATTCAGAAAATTATGGGACTTGAGAATTTGTGCTGGTTCTGGACTGGGGCCTTGTGGGTCAGCCATATCTTCAGGAAAAGGCATCAGCCTTGCTGTTTCTAGTTCCAGGGTGGTAGATCTAGCTAAAGTTTGGATTGGGAGAAGAATAGACTTACCAGAGCTGTCATTGGTTTAGGGCCTTGGACTTGCCTGGTACTATAGGTTTGGATAATTGGTAAATGCTTGGACTGGATATTGGGTCCCTTTGCAGTATTGTCACCACTATTTGAAGGCAGTCTTAATTGCCAGGAGCTCCTTGACCAAGATCTAAGTTTTGTTCAGCAGGGGTAAGTTTCCTTGAGTAGCAAGTGATGGGGTGCAATATTTGTGTGGGTCCAAGCCTTTAGGATAGTACTGCCCCAATCATTGTACTAGAAGCTTATGTAGTGTCTGGATGGTCTAATACTGGAGCAGTGGTGGAGGCAAGCTTCAACTGCTTGAATGCATGTTGGGCCTCAGGCGACCCATGGCACCAGGTGTTTCCAGAGTAGGGCAGTGCAGGGCTTGGCTTGATTTGAATTTTTTTTCTAAAAATGAACCTCCAGTAGAAGTTTGCAAAGATTAAAAAATGCTTGTAGGTTATGCAAATTGTAAGTTGGAGTTGGAGGGGGGTGCCCAGTTGCGGACAGCCTGAACCTTGCACAGATGCATCTTGATCCTTTCCAGGGATAGGATGAAACCCAGTAACTAAGTTGAGGTCTGATCAAATGTGCACTTCTCAAGCTTGGCATAAAGATTATGTTGTAATCTCTCCAGAACTGTGCAGATCATTTGAGGAGATTAATATCACCTGAGTTTACCACCATGAACTGGTCTAGTAGGTCGTATAGAATATAGTTAATGAAGTGGTGGAATATTGCTAGGCCATTACTCAATCTGAATGACATAACCAAATATTCAGAGTGATCATAGTGGGTCTGAAAGGCGATCTTCCATTCATCCCCCTCTCAAATACAGATGAGATTTTAAGCTCCCTGGAGATCCAGTTTAGTGAATATGTGGGCAACTCCCCAGGCAGTCCAACAGCTCAGGGATCGGGGTAATGTTTCAAGATTATCTGATTTAGGCCTTAAAATCAACACAACGATGGAAGCTGCTGTCGTGTGTGGGGTTTTTTTTTTTCCTTTTAAGAAAAAGGACTGGTGTACTGCTGGTGAAGTTGACTTGTGTATGAGCCCCTAGGCCAGGTTCTCTTGGAGACACTCTTGCAGTGCCACCAGTTCAGACTAGCATTTGGGTGACTGCACAATGTCAATCTTTGCCTCTGGCTGAAATACTATGGGGCAGTTTTAGTCCCAATGTGCAGGGAGGCTTTCTGCAATCTTCTCAAAGATGTCAGTGTAGTTGCAGTACTTGAGGGACAGCTGGGGAGTTTCAGTTGGCAACTACACTTACTTGAGTCTTCTTTGGTCTGGGTACAATGTTTTCTGGTCTCTGACCATGCTGTAAGCAGAATTTTGACAAAGTGACCTTCTACTCTTGCCAATGAATGAAGGGGGTTATGAAGGGTGAGCTAGGAGATGCCAAGGATCAGAGGAAAATCCAGGGAATGGACCATGCCAATTTGTAGTATTTCACTGTGTCCCTGAATAACTGCCTCCAGAGGGATAGTCTCCTCCACAACTGAACCTAAAGACAGCAGGAAGCTGATAGTTACAATAATCTCAGGCATAGCATGGGAATCTGTAGAGCCTGAGCTGTAGCTGCATCCATTAAATCAGTGGTGGGCAACCTGCAGCCTGTGGGCCACATGTGGCCCATCAAGGTAATCCGCTGGCGGGCCGCCAGACAGTTGGTTTTATATTTGCATGGCTGCCCACAGCTCCCAATGCTGTGGTTCGCCATTCCCAGCCAATGGGAGGTGCGGGAAGTGTGCGGCCCACGGGCTGCAGGTTGCCCACCACTGCATTAAATTAACCGCTGCTTCCAAATCAACGAGAGCCTGTTGAAGGGGAACCCTGATGGTTTTCCTCCACGCATTGTCAGGAAGTCTATACACTAGGATACTAGCTAAACAAGTAGTAGCTTTTCCATAATAGCCTTCTATATTAGACTCTTCACATTTTGTCATCATATAGGAGAAAACTCAATGCAAAGACTCACTTATATACCTAACTTTTATATTGCTCAATTTTAACCCTCCCTCCCCACCTTCTATACCATTGTAACTTCTAAAAATATTACTGTGCAGTGTTAAAAATATATAGCACTGTCCTTCTCTTCTCCTTTTTATGAAAATATTTCATGAGTTATCAGGAATAATTTATAATGGCAGCATAATACTTTTCTCTATTTTTTTTGTTTTAAAGAGCATTTTTGTCACCCTGTGAAATTGCATGGACATTTTATCTAGTCACCAAGGTGAATTACTGTCCTTTCTAAGAGAACAGCTGCAGATTCAGATACGAAAAGGAATCTGCTGGAAACTCCAGCCTGGTTCATCTGAGCCCTTTAAGTATATTAATACAACTGTGATGCCGAGTTATTAGTGTAATTGTGTTCACTCTCTTATTATGGTGCTTGGGAGCCTGTCAGCATTTCAGCTATAAACTGTTCTTTTCAGGGGGTTATCAGGTGACTATTTAAAAAGCAAAAAGTGTTCAAACCAAGACAGAAAAGTCTGAGCTTAGCTTAGCTGTAAGTCAGTGGGGCAAAAATATTACTGGTTTCAGAGACCGTTTTGCACTCTTATGATTTAAAAGTATCTTTGGTTTCTACTGTAAATATTATGCATCTCAATTTCCATAAATTGAAGTAGCTGCTTAGAGCATATTATAAAACAAGAAAATCCCGGCAAACTGTTTACAACCACAGCCATTCTTCAGTAAAATTTTCATAAGGATTTGAGGTGAGCAGGTAATCTCTTTTGGGATATTGTAATGCATCTATCAGATGCAAAGCACTGTTTTCTCTCCGTACTTGGGTCCTTGTGTTGCTAGGGATGAGCTATTATGCTGGAAGCTGCCATTTTCAAATATCTATCTTTGTACATAAATTGATCCTTAGATAGAAAACTGCATCTGCATTAGAAGTGGGTGAAATACTTCGTCTGAAATATTTTCGCTGAAAATGCGGATTCAGGTTGACTGAAACATGTAGTGAATTTGTGTTGATATCTGTGAATCATTAATTTGAAACAAGAAAAACTTCATAAAAGGTGAAATGATTAGCTTGCATATTATGAAAACAAAATATATTGGTTCGTTTTGGGGGATGATGTGGGAGAGGAGCTAGATGATTCAGATGTCATTCACAAAACCAAAGAAGTACTTAGTATAGGGCTACTGAAATCAATGGAATTATTCCAGGGCTGAATTTGATTTGGTCTTATAACTTCCTCAAACATTGACATTAAATCTCCAACCAAAGAGCTAATCATGTTCTCGCAGAGGGAGAGGTTTGACACTAGATGACCAGACTCCAGCAAGTAACTAACACACTATTTCATCATAGCTAGTAATTGCCTTAAGTATGTAAATAGTCATTTTCAATCACTTGAATACACATTGCCAATATACAAAGTAAAAAACAGCATATGGAAATGAGTTGCTTACAATGGGCATAAGTCAGCTGTGACTTATATTGATTCACTTAAAGCTTTTTATGGTCAATAAACTAAAAATGACAGTGACAAAGATGATGATTATATAACTGTTTTATAATTTCAAACATAACTACAAATATATTAAGATCTCCCAAACACAACTGAGCCAAATGTACTCAAGAAAAAAATCTTTTTTTTTTTTTTTAATGAGAATTGCACCTTTACAGCTGAAATCAGATGGAAGTCCTAAGTGGTGTGTGTTCTTTTTTTTTTATTTTTTTTTTATTTTTTTTTAATGCTTGCCTTTATTATTTGTCACTGATTTCTCTGAGTACTGATTATAAAACATTGACTGCTTTATATAAGGCCAAATCAAGCCCAGAAAGGGCCTGAAAACCCTAAATAAAGTGCAACCTCCATAGTTTTGCTGTGAAGGGTATGATCAGGAAACAAGTCCATTAAGAGGATTTACATCTCCTGTCTGCCTGAGAGCAGAGCTTACTGTGAGCTCTGTGCCCCATACCATAAAATAGAGGTAGATCTGAAGGTTTATATTCAGTAAAAACAGTTTTGGTTTTTTTAACCATAATTTACCAAGTACTTTAAAAAAAAATCTTATTCACATTGGCCTTTGGAAACACACACCAGAGCTGACATGCCAACAGCAGAAAGTGATCACATTGTTATGTCATAAATTAAATCCCAAAGGCTAGGTTGAACATGTCTTTCCTTATGTCCACTTCCAGCAATTAGCACTGAGCAGCCAGGTGGATGTGCTCTTGGGACCTGATCCAGCTCCCATTGAAACCAATAGGAAAGGTTGGTTGGTTGGTTTGTAGGGCCTGATCCTGCAGTTGACAGTCACTGAGAGTGTGCCTGGGTACAGGATGCAATCACATGCAACTGACTGCAGGATCAAAGCTTACATTATATTTAGTCTGCCATTTTCTTGCCTATGCCTTCCATAATCTGTGAATTAATGCCAAATTGTTTTGTCCTGGGAAGTGGGTTGCTACATGGCTTTTGAGTCTGCCATGTGTCTGATCCGTTGTTTGTGAGCGGTCTGTTTTTATTTTAATGCATTTTACTGATTTTCATAGTAAAGTTTTCAGGTGCTTTTTTAATAGGTGCTATATAAATGTACTAAACAAAAAGCAACAGAGGGTCCTGTGGCACCTTTGAGACTAACAGAAGTACTGGGAGCATAAGCTTTTGTGGGTAAGAACCTCACTTCTTCAGATGCAAGAAGTGAGGTTCTTACCCACGAAAGCTTATGCTCCCAGTACTTCTGTTAGTCTCAAAGGTGCCACAGGACCCTCTGTTGCTTTTTACAGATTCAGACTAACACGGCTACCCCTCTGATACTAAACAAATAAAATGATGCAAGAATTATAATACCATAGAATGTCTACATGTGTGCTTAAAATATAAAGATTACTTTTAAATCCTATGGTGTCTGATGCTTAGCTTCTGAGCTACACCAATTTACAGCTGCAAAACATTTAGCCCTTTTTTTATTTTGGCTTCATCTTATTTTGGCTACACAAACATCAGTGTATGAAGATTTCATTTCAACTGCATTAATTTTCTTAGGCAAGAAAGTATAGCCATCCTCTTCTGACATGTCTGACTGTGCAGTTCTGCAAAGGATTTGCAGAGGCAGGTAGCCAATAACGTCATAATTGTATACTTAAGTACAGGATGCACTTCTAAAGCCATTGCATGAGGAAATGTGCTTGGCAAGCTGCTGAAACAGAAACATGTCATCCAAGTAACTTGCAGCTAGTGCTATTCAATACCACACTTGGTCAGTCATAATTCTGTACTTTCGTATCTTGACTTGAGTAGATCACCAAGAAAAGATTATTCTGCTTTTAACGGTTAATCTTTACAGTGTTCTACAGTAATACAATACATCTTATTCACACAGAAAAAATCTGTTACATTGGTGATGCAGACGTCTCTTCAGCCAAAAATAGAAAAGAAATGAAGATGGTAAGTCAGCCTTACCTCTGGTATTCAAGTTATTGGGTTCAGTTGTACCTAGTGACATCTAGGGAAAAGACTATTTTCCAGCAAGTGTTTCAGGCCCCAATAAATCAGTTAAGCAGGAGTTTAACTTTAAGTCCCTGTGTGCCTGTTCACATGCTTAAAGTTAAGCACTGTTTTTGTACTGGATCGGGGCCTCAGAATATTTTAATCTAGATTTCCTTGGCTTTGTACAGGATAAGATAGAATCTACTAGAAATTCAACCTTTCATCTTTCTTCTTTGTGTGTCTGTATATAAATTTCTATTGGTCAAAAAACTTCAAATTCTGAAATTTTTGATAGGATAACTTTTCAGTATGCAAATTTTCCAGTTTTTTTGACAAGTTATAATTTTCCCCTTGAAACACACAAATAATACAATATTAATCCTGTCTAGTGTTCTAAGTGCCAATATTGGGACCATAATTCTCCACTGGTGAAAGCTGTAATATAGATAGGGTGCTAAGTCAAAGTGGGAATGGATGAGACTGAGAAGTACCTACCTACATTACGACTTCCACAATTACTTCCCCTTGTGGAGCTATACTAATGGTAAGTGAAAGTCATAGAATCGTTGGAAGGGTCCTCAGGAGATATAGTCCAATCCCCTGCTTAAAGCAGGACCAACCCCCAATTAAATCATCCAAGAGACTTTTGTCCAATATCCCTAAATGGCCCCCTCAAGGATTGAGCTCACAACCCTGGGTTTAGCAGGCCAATGCTCAAACCACTGAGCTATCCCTCCCCATGCTCTAGTGAAGGCCTTAGAACGTGTGCTAAAATGAGTTAACGTCTACTTAGACTCCTTAGTATGTATGGACACAGATTATTTTGGATGGCCACAATGACTCCAAAGCAGCCACTACTGTACTCAAGGGCCACTTGGGGGCACCAATTCATGATTTGGATTGTATAAATACACTCGGATCCATTTATCCTGTTGGGTCAGGGCCTTCTTAGAGTCCTTGTTTCAAATTACTGAAACAGTAGGTTACAATAGCTCCAAAAGACCTTTTAAGACCACATGAATCAAGGAAAGTGCTGCTGTATTGCAAACACATAAAAAAACAAAACACACTTTTTTTTTTTTTTTTAAGAAAATTTAGCAGTAACTATTTTTCTGATTAACTGCCCCTCACAAACCCTGTTAGATAGGTATGATCAGCTAGGGGACTTAGGCTTTCTAAGCTTGACACTCCCTGGCCAAAGATCGGGTTATAAGTACTTGGCAGAGTGCATAGCTGCATTTATTTTGTTCAGTGTTTGATTATTTTAATTATTAGCTTTTACCTTGAAAAATGGCAAATTTGGTTTGTGTTTTCGTCTTTATGAATCAGTGCCTCACGACTATTGTCACAGGCATGATATAAACGAATACACTGAATCAGTTTTCATAATACCCAGGGGCATTCCACATGAGAGATTTGACTGTATAATATTGGAAATCCTCTTCCAAGGTTAAAATGTGTTTAAGAACAAATTAAATTGGTAACGGGGTTGGGGAGTAGGGAGAGACACAGAAACCAACTAACCATACACCCAGAGAACTTTAAAGCACCATTGGCCAGGGTGATTTTGCACACTAATGATTTCAAAGCAGTTGCACACATTTTTGTTGAATGCTTTTAAACATCTCTCTGTAAACTGGAGGCTGGGTATAATAGCTTTCACAGTCAAGTGAATTTCTATTGTGAAGTCATAATCTCCCTTTAAAAGGGGGGGGGGGGGGAAGTTAACCAGACTGGATTTCTGTGATCGTTTTCTGAAGCCATGAAAATGGTGCAGATAAAAGATATACTGTCTGCATTCCTGCTTTCGGTCCACTTCTTAAACATAGACTTTTTCTCCATTCACCAAGGAGTATAGTATTTAGAGATAATAGAAGGTGAACATTTGAGCTGAACCCCTACTTTAAGGTCTATGTCAGTTCAGATAAGCAAACCCTTGATTCTTTGAGTCCTTTACAGAATTTGAGTCCTCATTCGCTACTTATCTCTATTTCCTAGTCCCATAATAGATTCTCTAGCTCCAGTTTGTAGTCTTTGCAATGCTCATATGGCTGCCATCTTTATACCTCCTATACTAGTCAGGGGCTTCCTGACCCAGAATGCTTTACATGCCATTAACTGCAGAAGCTCTAGAGCACCCAAGTCTTTAATGCAATAATTAGCCAGGATCATCAGAGAGAGACTATAGATTTGAGATCTGGAAATAAGAATATTGTATGGACAACAAAGGACCTGTTGGGAATTTCTTAGATTTTGGTGCTTGAGCATATGTTTTACATATGAGATGTCTGAGGTTATATTAATTCACTACTGTTTGTATTTCTGTGGCACCCAAAGGCTCCAAATAGAATTAGGCACCCACTGTGCTTGGCACTGTGCAGACCTATATTGAGAGGATGCTTGCCCCGCACAGCTCCCAACAGGAGACCATTCCATATTTACTAAGATAAAATTGGTCCTTTTCACATTAGTAATACTTCATGCATGCAACATATATTAAAAATTACAAGTTGGTTATGGAACACCAGCCTTTTGAATTCCAGAGTGAAGGAGAATATGGTTGGAAAATGGAGCTAAAACTGGTTTGGCTGGGTGTTGGTGTGGCAGAAGTATATTAGAAAATAGGATGGAAGAAAAAGTTCAATTAAATTTGGAATAAGTGACCAGCTTTTTGTTTTGTTAGCGAGCATGGCATCAAGAACCTCTGAAACATTTGTGGTTAAATGACTTGCCATGGATTACACAAGATCTGTGTCAGAACTGAGATCTTCCAGTTCCATGTCATATCCACAAAATCATTCAGCCTCTTCTTTCATTCGGAGACCGCTATCCCCTGGAGTTATAAGGGTAACGCAGGCAAAGCTAAAGTACAGGTACTGCACAGCTTCAGCTGAAACAGTTAGAACATTAGATGTAGAAAACAAATGAACACACATCAAATATTGACAACTTCAGATATTCTTAACTTTAACAATGAACTGATTTTCTTCAGATCTGGCTTTAAAGGAGGGGAAGAAACCTGGCGTATTTGCAATGTGATCGCTCCTGCGGGTTCCAATCAGGATTGGGGTTCTGATGTGCTAGAGGCTGTCAGCTAGAGGCCTCTGCCTTATGGAACCTTCAGTCTCTCTACAAGTAACAGAGGATGAGCAATAGGGATACCATCTAGAATACAGTTCGAGCTGGTCAAAAAGCCTGATTTCGTTCACAGGCAATTCGGGGTGGGCGGGAGAAAAGAGAAAATCAGTTTGAGATATCAAAGAAGATTGGGACAAACTTTTTTTTTTTAATCCTTTCACAATTTCCTGTCTCTAATTTAACCTCCATTTAACAAGTTCACGGGTTGCATTACTAAATTCATGGCTTGGGTTGAACCCCATTGAAAGTATGGAGGTAATAGTCACCTTTCATTACTGACAAATATAAGAAACATTTCAGCTCCCTTATGGAACCAGATAGCTAAAACGATAACTGCCTCCACCCAAAACACAGACCTATGACTAGCACATTTGTGCAGAGGGATTTCACTGAGTATTGCTTGGTGGAGGTGTCTCTCTCTGTCTCTGTCTGAGAGAAAGGAAAAACTCAAAGCAGCAGAAAGCCAAGGACTTGGCCAGAACAAGCACTGGACACATGGCTCCAAGAAAAGCCTAAAGGGATATTTTTGGTATAAGTGGTATCTGGAAAGGGCCTTGGAACTGTAAGCAAATAAACTGTTACCTGCTCTTTGATTCCTGCTATGCTTAGGGAAACAGGACTTTGTACATTCTTTTTGGACCTCTCAGGACTTCACAAAAGAAATACCTAACTTCAACCTCAATTTCTTCTTGTAACTGAAATAATCTGCAAGACCCTGAATTTTGGCTAATTGCCAAAAAATGGTTATCAGTAACTTAATTACATCATGATTTTCTCGTATTCAAAACCTAGTAGTTAAAATATGTAGAGACACTTTCTTATTCCTACTGCAGGATTACAGTTTTACTTGATTTGAAGCTGAGCTCTGATTTGGACTTTTAGTCACGGGGGGGGGATAAGGTTGCTGGGAGAAAATGGCTCAATTAAATAGTGCTCCTTTTTAATGAAGGCTACATCTGCATGCCAATGATAAAAATAACTGACTCTGTCACTAATGATATAAGCCATTTTCTTAGACCTATGATGATGATCTACCAGAATCCAAATACTAGCCTTGGCATTTTTCATTGATCTTTGCATGTAGTATTTCAGAAGTCAATAAAACATGCAGATCAGGTCATTATAAAAGACTCAGTTCTATGAACAAAGGCCTCTGAACATGGAAAATAGGGATTTAACTGTGACTCTATTTGTGTGAAAACACATGACAGAGAGAAAAACATTCTTCAAAGTGCCTAGATACTTTTAGGAGGTAGCTTTATGACTCAGCCAAGGAAAGAGGGAGACCATTTTCTTTGGTCAACTATCTGTTAATGTTGTGAATCTTTAGACACCTGTTTTATAATAGGCACTGAAGCCACTTATGTAAATAAGTTTTGTATACAACTACACACAGTAAGAGCAGGATACTGGGGTCTCATCACCTCTATTCCACTTCTGACTCTGCCACTGATTGCTGAATTTGGGGAAGCCATTTACTGTGCCTCCGTTTACCCCATGTGAAATACAATATAACACGTATGCAATGTTGCTGTAGCCATGTTGGTCTCAGGATATTGGAGAGACAAGGTGGGTGAGGTAACAACTTTTATTGGACCAATTTCTGTTGGTGAGAGAGAGAAGCTTTCAAGCTTACACAGAAAGCTCACCCACCTTGTCTTTCTAATTTAACAACACTAATACTACTGATATCCCAGATATATTGTTGCTTAATTAAAGTTTGTAAGGCACTTGGAGATCTTTGGATGAAAGATACTGTATAAATATTTATTTATTTTTATTATTGCCAGGTGATGTGTGGTTTGTCTTACCACTGGCGAGGATATACACTAGAACCACAAATACTGTATATCAAGGAGAAACTGGAAAAATAAAGTGACTACTTTCCAAGCCAAATCTGTAACATTGCATTGAATTTTGCACACATTATACAGACACACATCTGCATATGCTTACCTTTCAGCAGGCTCGTAAAGAGGCTACCATGGAGAACAAGAGGCAGCTCCAAGAAATCCAAATGGGTTGTAGTGGTACAGCACCCTCTAAAACCCCACTACACTAGTCTGACTCAATGTTCAAATCAAAAGCCAAATTCAGCCATCGTGTAATTCAGTTGAAGTCTGCGGAGGTTACAATTTTGACCTGTTACAAATATGGGAGGGATAACTCCAGGATCTGCATAAAGAGAAGAGTCCCTAGACACAGATTTGCCCTTCCTGTAGAAAAGCGGTGTTCATGGACCATGCAAACGACCAGTTCCAAGTATCCATGTGGGGCGCCATAGCATAAGCACTCACATAAGAATCTGCAAATCTTGCCTAACACCTATCACTACAACTAACAAAAGAATATTTCTATGCCTGCAAACCAACGCAGTCAACAGACTGACTGTCCCCAAATGTCGATGCAGTTGTCAATGTCATTTAAAATGGTCCTCATCAGGGCCAGCACTGACAATAATATTGGCAAATGTTGAATGGTCTCAGGTGCTGGACAACACCTTATAGCACTGATTACAAATGCCAGGTGTTAGGCCTCCAGGAGAGAGGAACCAACAATAACTGCTCCTGGATACTTGGAATGAACTTAACCATTGAAGGACCACACAAGCAATAGGGCAGTTCCATTTTCATCAAACCTTATCTTGTCATCAACACAACATCTATGACTGATAATGACATCGAAATCCTGACTGTAGACATCAGTGGCATTTCCATCACAGCTGTCTGCAAACAACCTTGCAACCAATTAATGTTTGCTAGACCACATAACCTCTAATGTGACAAAACAGAGTGACTTTAATAGATACAGTGCCAAATGGGACTATAGTATAATGGGGGGGGGGGAAACGGGGAACTCGTTGAACCTTGGGCAGAGTTCATATCACTTGAGTTCAATTCATGAGTCTAAGAAGCTCCCCGGTCTTTTTTCTCCCCCAACAGCAGCTGATGGAAGCAGGGCTACGACCCCAATCTGTCACTTGTGTAACAAACATAGTTTGGCTCCAATTTCACATTTGCTCAATTCTATCCAGAGCAATGCTGTCCTAACACTTAGTACCATTCTGGTGCTGCTTTAATTTTAAGAAACCAGAATGGAAGAACTTTACAAACCACCTCAATGCCATTGTAAGAATGGTCATAAATTTCTGGTAGGGATTTGATCTATGTGTCAATGCAGTGTGCATTGTCTTGAAGAAATATATATATATTTCATGAGGCTGTACAACAAATTATGGGCCAGGACTAACACCCAAATTATTGGATGGGTATGGAAAATACCCGCTGAAGTTCAAAGCAGACTCATTCTCTGAGGCTGCTGTCAGTCAGCAAAGAACTAGTCTCTGCATTAAGGAAGGAAACACGGAAGTCATGGCAGAATCTTACTGAGAGCCTGGACGTGACCCAGAGCAATACAAAAGCATAGATCTGAAAACTTAGCAACAACGCAAAGAAGGTGGAGCAACGCTACAATATTACTGCAGACTTGGTCACACTCCAACTCTTAGAAAATGGCACGGAACTGAACAAACAACCAAGATTGTCTTGATGTGAAAACAGACCAGGAAATTTATAATTTTTGCAGACCGTATACAATGACCAAACTAGCCTATGGAATTAATGCCATCAAGAATGGCAAAGCCACTGGCCTAGGTGACATTCATGCTGAACAAATCAAACACTTTGGACCAGCAATAAATAACTTGTTACTCAAGGTGTTTAACAAATGCTCAGCCACACAAAGTACCAAGATCTGGCAATGACCAGGTGTTTTGGGACTCCTGAAATCGAGGAAGCACTCAGCAGAGCCAAAGAACTTCAGGTCTATAACACTACTTTGTCCTCTCTACAAACTGTACAAGCTTCTCATCCTAATCAGCCTATCACCGCTCATTGAAAAACATCTAATCCCAGATCAAGCACTTAATCCCAGGCAAATCATGCACTGGTCAAGTGATGAACATTGCTCAATGCACTGAAGATGGGTTTGAAAAGTGTATGGTAATAAATGCCATGTTTGTCATATGCTGCTGATAGATTAACAAAGTAAATCACTGCAGGCTCCTCACTAAAATATACAACATGATGAAAGATCGTCATCTCATATGACGGATACAATCTCTACTAGAGAACCAATTGTGATGCTGGCAGGCCAGATTCCAACTCTTGCCCAGGCTGCAGGCATTAGCTAAGAACTGACAAACTTATAGCTGGAGACCATAGCAGTTCACATGTATATTAGTTCTCCTCAAAATAGGTCTTTTAAGAATGTATTTTAGTGTTTAGACTCTGTTAAATGCTGGTAAATTGCTGTATGCATTATTCTAACTTTCAAGGTCTGTATTTTATGCTATACAAGATATGTAAGTATTTGCTCAGAATACTCAATGAGGACATCAAAATTCACATGGATGTTGCCAAATGCCTTCTTGTGAGTCTGGAGAGTCAAGCTGGAGATGTTTAAATAGCCTCCAAACAACAGTTGGCAGGTCAAAAGTCAATATGCAGAAGTCAGTCGATCCCAGTGACTCGGGGCACGACTTCACTACCCGCCGGATAGTGATCGAGCTATCGGGGATCGATTTATCGTGTCCAATGTAGACACGATAAAATCGATCCCCAATCATTCTGCTGTCGACTCCGGAACTCCACTGCAGCGAGAGGCGGAAGCGGAGTCGACGGGGGAGTGGCAGTGGTCGACTCGCCGCCATCCTCACAGCTAGGTAAGTCGACCTAAAATATGCAACTTTAGCTATGCTATTCACGTAGCTGAAGTTGTGTATCTTAGATTGACACCCCCCCCCCCATAGTGGAGACCTAGCCTCAGACACGTGTGACTGCAGTGAAACACAGATCATGGAATATTAGTTGGTCTGCCAGTTCCTGGAGGAACTGTTCACCGGGACTACAGGCAAGGCCATATCATGTACTGAACACTGGGAAAACCTATGATTGTGGTGGATGGACTTGAGACAAAGCAGCAGCAGCCATGTGTAGAAAGGGACAGAGTAATATGTTTTGCTCTAGCTGGGGAGGGAAAAAAAACGACTACAACTCTGAATCTAATAAAAATGCCAATACATAAATATCCATTTGGGCTCACTGATGTTGAATCTGAGAAGATTTTTCTTTTGATGATTCACAAATCTACTTAACTTTTCTAAGCAAGCTGGAAAACAGAAGTGAATGATGAAGGAAAAAGCCAACAACATACACTCACAGTTAAATCCCAGATGCTACCCAATTTCCTTTTTGCACTGATCTTTGTTCATATAGCTCAGTGCTTTATAACAAGCTAAGCTGTGTATTTTACTGATTTCTGAAATATAGAACATCAGTGAAAAAGCCAAAGCTACTGTAATAGTTGGTAAGTCACTGTGGACTTGAGCTCCGAACTGGAATAAATGTATAGAGAGAGTTGGCAATACATCTCTGAGTTTGGCAGGATTATCCAGGGCAGTGTGAGGAGCGCACACATTTCCTTCTGCTCAAATTGAATGGAACTAGTATGGTGTAGTATTCTCCTATTTTTATGGGTAAGTTTTTGGGGGAGCTCTTTGAAGGGGCAGCTGGGCAGCTAGTTCAGTGGGAGTTGGGGACTTAATTCACATTTGTACCTTTTGAAAATCTCCCTGTTGATTGTTTGTGCAGTAACAAAAAACAACTCCAGATTCTGGGAAAGGAATTATAATATTTGTTTACTTTTATCCTCCTGCAACTGTTATCTTGTGGGTTTATTTCTATTTAAATATCCTTTTGTTTAAGTACTCAATACTAATTAATTACTCCATCTATTGCATTTAATTTCTCAATAGATTCTGCCTGGCCCTTTTATGGATGCATAGGGTTAGGGAGGAAAGCACAGAAGATAATTGATCCCATCCCTTCCATAGGCATGGCCTAAGAAGTGGAAAACTACCATATCTGGACTCAAGGGAAATGTAGGCAGTGCTCTCTCTTTAGTCTGGGGGAGCACACAGTGTGCCAAGGGCTTGATGCTCAGGAAGTAACATGTGCATGAGGGAGCAGAGACATAGCATCTGTTTCCCCAAGCTGGAGATGGAGCAATCTGCACTTCCTAATGGAGTGTAACAGAATGTTTCCCCATATTTGTCCTGGGGCTGGGCAGCTCAACACTATCCCTTATTCTGTTCTAGAAGTGACCAACAGTATCTAGTGTACAGCTACTGCACAGCTGCTGTAAACTATCAATATATCTACACAAACGTTCAAAAACATTTTGAATAGGGTCTTTTAGAAGATGTATTTATTGTAACCCTAGTCTCTCAGCCTAGGAGTTGTTTGATAAATATTATGCTGATTTACTGACCTCTACCACTGAATAAGAGTAAGCTCCAATGCAAGCTCTTCTCTAATGTATTTTCACTACCAGTACTTTGTTGTGGTCCCTCACTTTATACAAGCAACCCCGGCCAGAACATACCCTTTAGTTGTTTTATAAGAGGTTTCTTTGCAAGGGGTCTTCTATGGTACATAGACTGAAATGTCACAATTTTCAGTTCTGGAAACAAACCCAGAAGTTTTAGAAGGTAGGTAAGTATGACCCCGATCTAGCCAATGGGGATACTAAAGTTTTAAGGTAAAGTGACCCTGACCAAGATCTCAGAGGAAGAACTAGTTTGTGTCAAAGCATGGATTACAACACAGAAGCTCCTGGCTCTGCATAGTCCAATACTCCGTGTTGTTCCTCATGGGCCTTTAAGGATCTCTTCCTTATGAGCAAGAGCTGCAGTGTCTTTTATTCAGCGGGGAGGGGGGTGTTCCAGTTGCAGGTGTACAAGGAAACTGGTGCCAGCCCTAACACCATTACTAACAGTCTGGGCAGTTACCCCCCCCCCCATGCAACTGGTCTTGCCCACTAATATGGAGGGATCCACACCATGGATTTTACAGAGGTTTTCCCCTAATGTTAAGGGGGGGAGGGGAGAAATCACTTACTTGTATCCTTTCAAATGGAGGGGATAGTCAAAATTCAACGCTATTTCACTTTCTAGACTATAATGAATAGGGCTGGAAAATTGCTTTGTGTAAAAACATGAAACTAGCCTTGATACTTAGTGTCCCCAAAATGGGGTAAGAGGATGTCATCCTCAAAGCCTGACTCTGAAAGAAATGCAACCCTCTAGCTCAGCACCATAGTGCTACTTGTGTGTCCTTGTCATGTTGGTCACCTATTTAATTTCAGACTTTGCATCAAAAGCTACTTCAACAACACAACCTTGTTATTTCCATTTAACATTTTTTTGTGTGTGCACTATACTTGGCCAAACTCCATATCCTACCTGTCTTGCTTCCCATACCCTACGTAATGAACAAGGAAAACCTCAGAAGCAAGAGGTGGCCATTTAACTGCGCCTGCTCTGCAGAAGCTGCAGGTGGTTCTGATTCATTGCTGAAATCCAAGCAAAGAACTACCAGGGTGGCTGCTGCTTTTGGGGCTCTGCTCAGTGATGTGGTGCCATGAAAGAGAGCCTCCTGATGAATAACAAAGGCCCCAGTCTGCACTTAAGTACACACATAACTTCAAGCACAGGAGTAGTCCCCTTACAAGTAAGAAAATGGGTAGGGCCCTGAACTAGCAAAGCACTTAATTAGGGATAAGCATTCATCTGGAAAAAGGAAGAACTGGACTGAAATCGTTCCCAAAACTAAGTCCAAATCTAAACATTTGTAAGGTTCCAGGAAGTTTCCCTGACCAGCACCACAACCACCCTATTTCCATCTACTTATGCTACTGTCCAATAGGCCTTACCAACACCATTTCTATTCTATGGTCTGTGGGAAAATGTTTGGGCCCATTGCTTTTGTACATCAGAGAGCAGGCCCAGCAGCTCTAGCAGTTTCTTACTTTGTGAACATTGGTACAGACTCATAAGGATCTGATTCTCCTTTCACTAACACAAATGTATGTGACACTGCACCCCATATTCTTCATTAAAATGTTATGATATAAATATGGCATAACTAAAATATGTTTTATGCAGGTGGGTCATGTAAGGTAACATTAAAAAGGTTATAATTTGCTAAATGTAATTATCTGATTTGTATGCATGTATCATGTCTACATCTAAAGTTAAAAATATTAACTATGCAACGCTTACAAATGTTTGTGTGTACTTAAAAAAATGCCCACCAAACAGTAGGCAATCATCCTAAATAGGCCATTTTAAAAAAAAAAAATCTTCCAAATCAGGAATAACTCTATGGCTGTCAATATTGTTAAATAGATTTTACACTTATGTTGGTAAGATCGGAATCAGGCCCTTAATCTTTCATTCCTGAAGTCTGTGGTGCAAAATTTGAAATGTTAATAATCCTCTCCTCTGAAGGGTTTGTTGTCCCCATTAGGGACAAAGCCATGAAGATCTAGCTTCCTATTACACATTCAAACGGGGGTGGGGATGGGGACAAACAGGAAAATGCAATGCTTTCTACAACAAGGTCATGTTAATATTATTTTTGGCATTTTCACTTCTTTGAATTTCTAGATTTTTTTTTTCTCACTATTTTATGAACAGGTTTTTCTATTTTATTTCCTGCTGCTCTTTTGTTTTCTCCTCCAAAAGAATCAACCTTATTCTGTTAACCACTGAAATATTATAAATTAAACATAGCTGGATTAGATCAGTGCTTGAATGCAGAGCTTCTACAAATGTCACAGATAGTCAGGCAGTGAATCAGAGGGTGGCATTCTTTTCCCTGAGTCAATACTAATTCCAAGCTGAGCAAGCTTTCACATGCTACACGTTTAAGAATAATAATTGGCACAAATTCTCATATGCATGATTATAATTTGCAGTAAACTTTCCAATTTAATTTTTTTTCTGTAAGTATTGCTTGTATTTCTAACACAGAGGCCATGATGTTTACTCCAGTGATGTTATTTTTTTCACCTCGCTAACTGACTTGAAAAGTGTGCTCCTGCAGTATATTGTGGACTTGTTCACACTGGAATCTGTGCCTGCAACATGCAAAGAGATATCAAAGGAAAACTGTATTTGAGATACAATCTGAGCTGGAGAGGAAGGATACGGCACTTTTAAAAAAGTTTATTTTAGATCTTTAAGTCAGGAAGTTGAAAAAAAAAATTATCAGTCTCAGTCATCTCAAGTACATGAAACAGCAACAAGTTCAATTGGCAGGTTTATTTTTAGCCTTCAACCAAAGGTGCAAAAAGTCTGTAAAAGGTGACAGTTGGAGAGAGCTTTTAACGTCCAATGTCAAACTAAAATAATTTTAAGGTTGAGGCAGAAGATAATATTATTATAAAGAAAAAATCTCTTGGGGTAGACAGGCCTTTTCTCATGCTGGATATGTTCTCAGAAGTGAATGAGTTTGTGAAGATTAACAAAATATTAGTTCAGCCATGGCTGGAGTTGTTTCAGAATGAAAGGTGTTCGTGGTTCTTTTCCCCCCTAGTTGGGGAAGTAAAAAGTCATGAAAGCAGAATTTTCTAGGACCACCTATTGATGGAAATGCAGAACTGAAAATTATCCTTGCTACATAGTTCCAAAATATGCTATGTTAGAATAATAATTTGTTCTAATGATTACCAGGTAAGACTATATATAACTATTGCATTTTAGCTCTCAGGATCATATTGGAGTAGTCATAGCGAACATTTAGGAACATAGCGGATCAGACGTGTGGTACATCTAGTCCAATATCCTTTCTCTGACAGTACTCAGAGGAAGAGGCAGGACAGTTTTCTATAAGACAGTTAGAGAAAAGCCTCCGCCAGGCAGTGGCGCTGGAACATTTTTAGTAGTGGGGGTGCTGAAAGCCACCCCCCTTACCATTCTCCCTGCCCCCTCACCCCAGCTGAGGCTGGGAGCAGGGCTGCATCTCGGGGAGCGGGGAACCTGGATAGGCTGAGGCCACAGTGGGGGGTGGGCATAGGGCCCTGGGAGTGGAGGCTTGGGAGCATGGGCTGGGGCCAGGCATGGGGCTGGTGGCTGAGACCCGAGCCCCAGGTGAGGGGTTGGGGAGCGGCATGCGGGCAGAGGGCCAGGAGTGGGGCATAGGCATGGGAAGCACCTCCAGGTTTTATGTATGGAGCCAGCGGCTGGGGATCAGGGCACGGGGCCGGCCCCTGGGACCTGAGCTGGGGAGTGGAGCCTTGGGTGCGGGGCCAGCAGCCCTGCATAAAGCCTGAGGGTGCTGCAGCAGCCCCTGCACCACTACTTCCCACATCTATGCTGCCAGGGAAAGTTTAGCTGAGCTGCTGCTGTACTGTGCTACTCAGTAAAGTAGTACAGAAGTAAAGAAGAAATTTGATTTCATTCTCTTCTGGGGAAAGTCTGAAAAGATTGTGCCCTACTGTGGTTTACAATAAACAAAGGCCATCTTCAGGCCTGCTCCTGTAACTTTTACCCACCTCCATAGGTTTTACCCAGGAGCATAGTCTTGCTAATATCGGTGGGCCCACTCTTGCAAGGTGCTGAGCATTGCTTGAGCATGCCGAATGCCCCTTGTCATGCCCTCTGGAGTAGTTCATGACCTCCAGTGCCAACCTTGGGGCAAATGTCAAAAAGAAGGGCAGACAGCTCACACTGGGGGTATTTCTAGAAGTAGATTTCACCAACCCAGTAATACAATGATCCAGGCATTCACATTTAACAGTCTTAGCATGGAATTACACATCATTCCCTTGGGCACTTTAGTCTATGTTGCCACACAGGCTTAGTGATAGTTGATTGCTATTCACCAAAGATTCAGGTTTCTTCCAGTCCCAAGAGACCAGTCAATTATCCCAGGTCAGTTTGTATCTCAGATCTCACACGAAAGACAACGCTTATAGCCAACCCTATAGTTAACTAAAGGTTTATTAACTAGGAAAAAGAAGTTAGAGAATTAGTTACACGTTAAAGTAGGCAAACATGTACACAAATGAGTTACAGACTCTGATTTTGAAAGGTGACACAGTTGAGGTAATCGGTCAGCACTGAATGTCTTTTAGGGCTAAGCCAGGTTGACCCTGGGGAATCTCTGCTTCTGTGAGAGTTCAAACAGCAGAGAGAGAGAGAATTTTGTTGTGTCCCTGTTTTATCCCCTTCTTCTAGCTGATGGGACAGGCTTTCTTGGCTATTAACCAACGTTGTATCTAACTGTATTAATTAGGCTTTGTATTGCCCACTTAGTTCTGATAGTCCTTTTTCATGGGCAGTGGACCATTCCTCCTGACTGGGTTCACAGATTCAGAGCAAGCATTTTTACAGTTATAAAGCAAAACTTGTATATCACCATATAGCATAGGATACAGACATAACAAGTGAAACAAATGTATGCAGCAACATCCAAGCATTCCACAGTGTCTAAACACAAGACACGTTCTTATAAGTCTAATACCTATCTTGAACAATATTAACATATAGGTGAGCTGGTCTGGCTTCCAGGTATGAATTTGTCAGTGCTCAGCTGATGCCTATAGCCTTGGGAAGAGCTGACGTGTGGTCTTCCAGCATCACACTGTTATTCCAAGAAAATTAAAACCAGCGGGATCTTATTAAAGGGTATAAGGCACTATGCTGCATTTATTGTGAATACAGGAAGAATCATAGTAAACAATCAGTTATAGCTATAATATTCCATTCAATTTCACATTCATTCACACATTCATTCATACACACACAGGTTCTTAAAGGTTGTTGTCATGGTTACAACGGTGGCTCCAGGCACCTGCGCACCAAGCACGTGCCTGGCGGCAAGCCGCGGGGGGCAGCCTGCCGGTTGCCGTGAGGGCGGCAGTCAGGCTGCCTTCAGCGGCTTGCCTGTGGGAGATCCGCCGGTCCCTCGGCTTCGGTGGCATTTAGACGGCGGGTACGTCAAAGCCGCGGGACTGGCGGACCTCCCACAGGCATGCTGCCGAATCCGTGGGACCGGGGACCTCCCGCAGGCATGCCGCCGAAGGCAGCCTTAGGACAGCAAAAAAGCTAGAGCTGCCCCTGCATAGTTACCAGCCTTAGAGTTCTCATGCCAAGTCACTGGTTATATGGGCTGGACACGAGGATGGAGTGGGGCCTTGTCAGATGCGCATCTGATGCTCCTGGAAGTTGGTTGCAGAATGAGACCCAAAGTTCTCAGTCTTCAGGGCCTATTTTTATAAGGATTTGTCCTCATTCAAGTCTATAGGGTTTGCTTCATCATGCTGTTCTCACGTTTGACGTGATGGTCAATCACGCAGATGGCACAGCAATGACGGCTACTTGTTATCTTGTTTTTCAGCCCCCCTGTCCTTGGGGCAGTTGTGGGTGGATTCTGGTTTGCCCACGGGGTTATACGGTTATCTCCATCCTGCACGTTCTTCGGCCAAATGGTCCTGGGTAGTTGTTTTTCTTATTCTAAGGCTGGCACTTCAACCTTTATCACCCATCAAGCATCCATCCGCAATCATACTCTATTTCACTTAACATATTTCCTATCACATCTACATTTTATTACCTATTTATTCTTTAACATAACCATTCTAAAATCATTGGGGCATGACAGACTTCAATAAGCCCATTCATACCACTTGTTAAAATGAGAAGAAAACAAACAAGATAAGAGTAGGAGTGTGTGTGTGTGGGGGGGCGGGGTAGCAGTTGTCCTAATGTTATCTTATCACTTTTAGAACAGACTCTCTGTCTCAGGATGTTCTCCTGTAATTAATACAGACCTTGTAAACTAGCAGGCCTGCTTCAATTAGCACAAACTCAGCATGCTGCGAGAACAGGCTGAGAGACATATTTCTTTCTAATAATACAAGCCAAATCCGGGGTCTGTACTGGGCCATACTTTCCCCTCATTTTTCCAGTAACAGCATAAAATATATTAATCATTATTTTAATCCAGCAACGCCCTCTACTCCAAGTGTTGAGGATGTTCAGCGCCTTATTGGATTAGGCTTTTCCTAAGAAGAAGCACCTTAGAGGAAGGATGGGCTGCGCTGTGGGACCCTCAGGTTCAGTACCTGTTCTACCACAAACATCCTGTGTAATCCTGAACAAGTCACATTCTCTCTCTGTGCCTGAGTTTCCTAGCTGTAAAATGAGGGTAATAGCAATGTGCAGTAACAGGCATGTGTGAGGATAAATACATTAATGATTGTGAGGCACTCAGGTAGTCTTGTGATGGGATCCTTATAAGTACTGTAGATGGGTCCAGTTGGACTACTTTTGTAAGCTATCTGAACTGCATTTGGAATCCAACCTGGATCCCTTTGAGTTCAATGAAAGCAGGACTGAGACCTTGGCTACTAGCAACTTAACTGAGGACTTGAATCTGCACGGTGGTCAGCACTTCCCCTGCGGAGGGTCTCCGGCAAAATGCAAAGCAGCCTTGAGGTTGTAGTAGTACTTGTGAAGAAGATCTGCAGATATGATAATAGGATTTCTTGCCCTTGGATGCTCTGCACTAAGTTCAGCTACTTGGGTGTGATTTGGAATGGGAGGCAGATTCAGATCTAAGAAAATGTTTGCACACTTTGTTACATTTCAAATAAGCAATGAATAGGCATGTGTAAAAAGGACAATCCTGTTTCTAGAGGGGATATTTGTCTAACTAAATGGCACTGTTAGGTGTACTGCAGTGCACAGGGAAAGAAATGAATAGGACCCAATTCCTCTCCCATGTGCCAAACCTGAGTAAAAGGGCGAGGTGTAAGGTTATCTTACAGATACCCCTTTTTCACAGCTATAAATCATCACCATACAAAAGAGCAGGAGTTCCTGGTGGATCTGTGTAGTCATGCTCCACCAGCCACCCACTCCCACATCCTGCTCCAGTCCTGCCATCAAAGCACTCATTTGTGCTGCTGAAGATGGCATCCAGTGGAGCACAGCTATGTGCCATCCAAGCTGCACCCCCCTTGCCTGCGCTCTGCACATCCAACACCCGCTTTGCCAGGTGTACAGCCGTGATTCTGCTGTTTACCTGCCCTTAAATGACGTTGGGGAGAAGAGGAAGTGCTATTTGGCCCAATGTGCAGAAGTCCTGCAGGATGTCTCCCTACTAATGAGACTTGACCCATATGTAATAAAGATCAATTTCTGCATTTATCTTGAGCTTGATGGGTGAAGTAACCACATTTCCATTTTCCATCATAGCAAATGATAAGCCAACATTTCATCAATCTTCAAGGGCTCCTTCATAACATGTTAGAACAATGGAAATCCTCTGAGCAATTCAGTTTTCTATTAGTTGAGCAGGTCTGAAGACACAAATGCTCTATTAATCTATTTCCAACTTAATAAAGCATTAACAAACATAGCCCTTTTTGAAACTGAAAACACCTAAAACTGGAACCTCAGTCTAAACAAATGCCAATACCACTGAGTACAGGCACCTACCTATCTGTTTTCTGTAAAGATCAGGCCAAAATATATATTTTTTATTTTTTTATCTTCATACTCTAGCAAAATGTTACCTTGAGAGAGAGAGAGAGAGAGAGGGAGAGAGAGAGAGAGAGAGAGAGAGAGAGAGTAGGAATCCAAATCTGAGTGTCTTCTTATTTTCTTATGTTCTCAAAATTCAAAGTGTGTGATGTTTTTGTTGTGTAATAGTAAAATAATTTTGCCAGATTAAATTTCAGGTTCTGCAAGTGCAAAAAGCCCTTGGAGAATTGATCTGTTTTGCTTTGCCTCAAAGGAATTTTATGACGCACACAAAAAAGTTAACATACTTTCATCAATTTCTGTCTTGTTTCTTGGAACAGCTGTTTCTGAAAAAAAAAATCAGTGGAATCCACATGAAATGTTTTGCTTTTTGGGTTCAGCCAATACAAGAGGGAGTTAGCCCTGCCAATCTACAGAAGTCTTGCCTAGGAGGGTATGTACTTTACAAAAATAGCATCTCTGCCATTAACTTTTAGAAAAATTAAAGTGGGAAATTGTGAGATGCAAGGGAATTTGAGCCTTTTGTTCCAAGAACTCTGCAGGAGGAAAATATGTTTTTCTCCAAAGCAAAACTAATGCATTTCCTTGAGCATTTGCTCTTTTAATGTATTTTTTAGTAAACATGAGGGGGAAAACTTCCAGTTGCTCCAGTGAAGGGCCCAGTTGTTGAGCCCTGGAGGGGCTGAATACTCTTGACCCCCAATGGTGTTAATAGAAGTTTGAATGTACTCAATGTGAATGGCCTCAAAACATCTAGCTTACTATCCCCAATTGTAAGCCAAGAGCAGAAACCTTCCTTCCACTAGAAAAATTAAAATATTACCTCCTAATACCCCCCCACTCCACCCCCAAGAAACACAAAACAAAACACCAAGAAAAGTGTAAATCTTTGGGTAGAAATGATTCTCCATGTGAGCTAGATGGGATGGGATGGAATCAGTGGAACTAGCACAGGGTGATGTAGCATACTTCTACCTTCCCTCAAGTGGGAGGGAGCAGTTTTGGATCTGACCTTGGTTCGTAGAAGCCTGGCTCATTGAGGCTGCTGAAATTATGTACTCTATCGGTGCATCTTCCAACAGCTGTGGCCATTCCCCTTCCTATCGCAGTGCCATACATTTTGTGGATTGTGCTGTCTGTCCCCCTGTGGGCTCCAGGAGTAAGGGATGATGTGGCCCCACTCTTCCCCTGGGAGGCTTTATATCAATCACTCTGAATCTTGTCTGATGAGTGGACACCCTACTGACACATTGGACACAGCTATTGGACCTAGTTCTCTCCATTGACTTGAGTGGCATTACAGAAGCAGAGAATGTGACCCATGGAATGCTGAAACAGGAGTATGTGGAAAATCGTGGCTAATGATGGCAACCGCGGTTCAATACTGGCAACGTGAAATATTCAAAAGTAAGATTAAATAAGACCTGTAGCCTGCTGTCTTGCTGTTTGTGCTGCAGGGCACCCTCCTGTGTAGAGAGATCCTTCTTCCTGTAGGCACAGTAATTCAACACATTGCTCTCTAATTTAAATAATGTCAAAAAGATTAAGTGCTACCAAAACCTATGGAGATAATTAATGCATAGTTGTTAGTGTGTCTGACTATACTTACTTCTCTGTCATTTTAAACTAGTTTTAACAGTGCACAATTTGACTTTCATTTAAGCTTTTCTGTGTTTGAACTATTAATAGTTCTGCTGTGTTGATGGTGGAATGAGTAAACAAATGTAGGACTATCAAAGAAATACTAAAATGGGTTAACCAGTACAATCACAATAAGAATCCCTTTGCCTGTTCCTCAAATCAGTGTTTTCAGGTTAAGGATAGTTGCGTTAAGGATCCTTCAAGTGCTCCCTAGACATCAGAGTTCTTACAGAAATGAAGAGATGTTTCTCACACCTTCGTCTAGGAGCTCAAAATTCTTCAATCCATTCTGGAAAACCAGTTCCAGTTCACCCTTTATTAACAAAGGAGATAAGGCTTTTATGGAAGAGTTACTGGGTCTAGCTACACAAGAATGAGGGAATGGGCCATCCAGTCACTTTTATATTATTACAGTTCACACTAATGTTTCCAGTAGTAGCCACAAAGGTGCTGTATGAGCTATGATTCCAGGAAGCCTGAGGCACATTGTGAAGAGGGCTACTTCCATATGTTCTGGTTTCCATGGGATTTGCATAGTCCCCAAGATGTGGAATCCTTTCCTTATGTTTGAACCTTGGGGCCTCCAATCCTTTTCTTTAGCTGGGAGCAAACTCTGTAGTTTGATTTTGCTGAATTTTCTCATATCAGAAGTTCCCATCCCCATTCTCCCTCCTCCCCAGAGGAAGGGAGGATTTAGCTCTCTGAAAAGTGCTTGGGTTCAGGAAGACAGAAGGCAAAATATTACAGAACATGTTTGTAATCACCCTAAAAGCATTAGGAGTTAGCAAAGTCAGCCAAAACTGAATCAGCATTACAGTGAATCAGGAAAATACCCAAGGCATTGACTGTATTTTAAATTTACATGTCATACAGTTTGAGGGTCCATCTAATCTGCTTCCTCCCTCTTTGCAGTAGCCAATACTTTATATAAATAAATCTTTCAGTTCCTAGTTTGAATTTTGCACCTGGGCTACCTTTTTATTGTATTAGTAATAATAATAACAATAGTAAAACAGATTTTGGGACTAACACATTTTATTTTAAATATATGTTTAACCCTTAAATGACGTCACTGAGAGAACTTCTTGCATTCAAGCTTAGTGATTTTGTTCCAGTTGTTGTGAAAACATATCTGCAGTTCCTGAACATTTTTAAGCAGACCCTCATTGTTTCATACTGGAAGTACTATATGTGCTTGTCTGCAGCTTGTTTTCATTTGCTTAGAAGTAACCTGTTAATGAAACAGCTTCCAGCCTTGATCATCCTCCAAGGTACTACACTATTGCTGCTGTATCTGGCCAATGAAAACTCGTTCTGAACTCTTGAGGCAAGAAACCACCATGGCAGTTTGAGACCTCACTTTGTCTTTTTACTAAATCTCCTGGATACAGAAATAGCTGTAGGTAGGTGATTTACATTGAATGTGGATGTTAAAATGAAGATGCTCTCTCTTTTTGATAAAAAGTTTTGGTAGCTTCTGCATCTGTTGCTAAGTTGACCAGATAGCAAGGGTGAAAAATCGGGATGGAGTGATAGGGTAATAGGCACCTACATAAGACAAAGCCCCAAATATTGGGACTGTCCCTATAACTTCGGGACTTCTGGTCACCCTAATTGTTGCATCTCTTTAATTGCACTGCTCTACAGCCAAAATGCTTCTGAAATAAATGTATTCAAACTTTACTAATTCTGGGTCACTGAGAACGAAAATGATGCTTAAAATTGTTGATTGGCTCTAGTTTTCAAGATATGCTATTGGGTCAGTATATACGACCCTGCACTTGGGAATGGAGGAGGATAAGTGAGTTATAAAGGGAAGGGATCTCAATTTAAACCAGAAATGACTAAAATACATCTTTGACTGCTCTCTTATTTGTCAGTGTTTGATTTTGCAAAGGGACACATTTCTGTTTAGCCAAAGTGAGCAGTGATGCCTCGTACTTGTGAGAACAGTGCAGATAAGTTCTGCTATGTTTGTGGTGAAGTGACTTTTGCATCACAAAAGCGCAGTATAACCACTATGGTTAAGAAAGCCTATTACCTTTATTTTGGCTGCAAAATTGGAGATCAGGACAACAGGTGGGCCCCACACATATGCTGCAACACTTGTGCAACAAATCTTCCCAGTGGCTGAACAGGAAAAGGAAATCTATGCCTTTTGCAGTGCCAATGATTTGGAGAGAGCCAACAGATCATACCAGCAATTGTTACTTCTGCATGGTGCCTCCAGTTGGGAAAGGTGTGTCAAAGAAGAAAAAGTGGACTGTGCATTATCCAAACATTCCATCAGCTATACGCCCAGTAGCCCACGGAGAAGGACTGCCGGTTCCTGATGCACCAGAATCATTCTCACTTGAGTCAGACAAGGAAGAGGATGAAACTTCTGGTCCTGAACAATCAATGTCACAGGATCCACATTTTCTCCCATCCTCCTCCTCTGAACAACACCTCATAATACAAGGTGAACTGAATGACCGGCCTGGTCCACACTAACCCCCCACTTCAAACTAAGGTACGCAACTTCAGCTACGTTAATAACGTAGCTGAAGTCGAAGTACCTTAGTTCGAACTTACCGCGGGTCCAGACGCAGCAGGCAGGCTCCCCCGTCGATACCGCGTACTCCTTTCGCCGAGCTGGAGTACCGGCGTCGACGGCGAGCACTTCCGGGATCGATCCGGGATCGATTTATCGCGTCTAGACAAGACGTGATAAATCGATCCCAGAAGATTGATTGCTTACCACCGGACCCGGAGGTAAGTATAGACCTACTGACCTTGTCAGGGATTTGGAACTACCCAAGAGTAAGGCAGAGCTGTTTGGCTCCAGACTACAGCAGTGGAATCTCCTGGCAGGTGATGTTAGGGTTTCCATGTTCCGTGACCGTCAAAAGGATCTTGTCCCATTCTTCTTCATGGAAGGTGATCTTGTAACCTGCAACAACATCGATGGTGTGATGGCAGCCCTCAACATCATTCACGATCCAGATGAGTGGAGACTGTTCATTGATTCATCTAAGACAAGTCTGAAAGCTGTTTTACTGCATAATGTCAATGTTTTGCCATCAATTCCAGTTGGTCATGCAGTCCATATGAAGGAAACCTGTGACAACATGAAACAACTTTTGAGGTGCATAAACTATGACCAACATCAGTGGTAGCTTTGTGGTGATTTGAAGGTTGTTGCTCTCTTGTTTGGTCTGCAGACTGGATACACAAAGTACTGCTGTTTTCTCTGCGAATGGGATAGTCGTGCAAGAGATTCCCACTACATCAAGAAAGATTGGCCACTCCGACAGTCATTGGAGCCTGGGAGGAAAAGTGTTCAGCATCCACCACTTGTTGAATCAAGGAAGATTTTGTTACCACCCTTACACATCAAGCTGGGTCTGATGAAGAACTTTGTCAAGGCCATTGACAAAACACAAGCAGCTTTCAAGTACCTCCGTGGAAAATTTCCAAGGTTAAGTGAAGCTAAGATAAAGGATGATCCTTTTGTTGATCCTCAGATTCGTGAACTTCTTCGAGATGATGCATTTGACCATGCACTGCTTGGCAAGGAAAAGACGGTATGGAAAGCCTTCCATAGAATATCATAGAATATCAGGGTTGGAAGGGACCTCAGGAGGTCATCTAGTCCAACCCCCTGCTCAAAGCAGGACCAATTCCCAACTAAAACATCCCAGCCAGGGCTTTGTCAGGCTGGGCCTTAAAAATCTCCAAGGAAGGAGACTCCACCACCTCCCTAGATAACGCATTCCAGTGCTTCACCACCCTCCTAGTGAAATAGTGTTTCCTAATATCCAACCTGGACCTCCCCCACTGCAACTTGAGACCATTGCTCCTTGTTCTGTCATCTGCTACCACTGAGAACAGCCGAGCTCCATCCTCTTTGGAACCCCCCTTCATGTAGTTGAAGGCTGCTATCAAATCCCCCCTCATTCTTCTCTTCTGGAGACTAAACAATCCCAGTTCCCTCAGCCTCTCCTCATAAGTCATGTGCTCCAGACCCGTAATCATTTTTGTTGCCCTCCGCTGGACTCTTTCCAATTTTTCCACATCATTCTTGTAGTGTGGGGCCCAAAACTGGACACAGTATTCCAGATGAGGCCTCACCAATGTCGAATAAAGGGGAACAATCACGTTCCTCGATCTGCTGGCAATGCCCCTACTTATACAGCCCAAAATGCCGTTAGCCTTCTTGGCAACAAGAGCACACTGTTGACTCATATCCAGCTTCTCGTTCACTGTGACCCCTACGTCCTTTTCTGCAGAACTGCTACCTAGCCATTCGGTCCCTAGTCTGTAGCAGTGCATGGGATTCTTCCGTCCTAAGTGCAGGACTCTGCACTTGTCCTTGTTGAACCTCATCAGGTTTTTTTTGGCCCAATCCTCTAATTTGTCTAGGTCCCTCTGTATCCGATCCCTACCCTCTAGTGTATCTACCATGCCTCCCAGTTTAGTGTCATCTGCAAACTTGCTGAGAGTGCAGTCCACACCATCCTCCAGATCATTAATAAAGATATTAAACTAAACCGGCCCCAGGACCGACCCTTTGGGCACTCCGCTTGAAACCGGCTGCCAACTAGACATGGAGCTATTGATCACTACCCATTGAGCCCTAAGATCTAGCCAGATTTCAATCCACCTTACAGTCCATTCATCCAGCCCATACTTCTTTAACTTGGCGGCAAGAATACTGTGGGAGACTGTATCAAAAGCTTTGCTAAAGTCAAGGAATCCACTGCTTTCCCTTCATCCACAGAACCAGTTATCTCATCATAGAAGGCAATTAGGTTAGTCAGGCACAACTTCCCCTTGGTGAATCCATGCTGACTGTTCCTGATCACTTTCCTCTCCTATAAGTGTTTAATAATTGATTCCTTGAGGACCTGCTCCATGATTTTTCCAGGGACTGAGGTGAGGCTGACTGGCCTGTAGTTCCCCGGATCCTCCTTCTTCCCTTTTTTAAAGATGGGCACTACATTAGCCTTTTTCCAGTCATCTGGGACCTCCACCGATCGCCATGAGTTTTCAAAAATAATGGCTAATGGCTCTGCAATCTCATCCGCTAACTCCTTTAGCACCCTCGGATGCAGCGCATCCGGCCCCATGGACTTGTGCACGTCCAGTTTTTCTAAATAGTCCCAAACCACTTCTTTCTCCACAGAGGGCGGGTCACCTTCTCCCCATATTGTGCTGTCCAGTGCAGCAGTCTGGGAGCTGACCTTGTTTGTGAAGACAGAGGCAAAAAAAGCATTGAGTACATTAGCTTTTTCCACATCCTCAGTCACTAGGTTGCCTACCTCATTCTGTAAGGGGCCCACACTTTCCTTGACTTTCTTCTTGTTACTAACATACCTGAAGAAACCCTTCTTGTTACTCTTAACATCTCTTGCTAGCTGCAACTCCAAGTGTGATTTGGCCTTCCTGATTTCACTCCTGCATGCCTGAGCAATATTTTTATACTCCTCCCTGGTCATTTGCCCAATCTTCCACTTCTTGTAAGCTTCTTTTTTGCGTTTAAGATCAGTAAGGATTTCACTGTTTAGCCAAACTGGTCGCCTGCCATATTTACTATTCTTTCTACACATCAGGATGGTTTGTTCCTGCAACCGCAATAAGGATTGTTTAAAATACAGCCAGCTCTCCTGGACCCCTTTGCCCCTCATGTTATTCTCCCAGGGGATCCTGCCCATCTGTTCCCTGAGGGAGTCAAAGTCTGCTTTTCTGAAGTCCAGGGTTCGTATTCTGCTGCTCTCCTTTCTTCCTTGTGTCAGGATCCTGAACTCAACCATCTCATGGTCACTGCCTCCCAGGTTCCCATCCACTTTTGCTTCCCCTACTAATTCTTCCCTATTTGTGAGCAGCAGGTCAAGAAAAGCTCTGCCCCTAGTTGGTTCCTCCAGCACTTGCACCAGGAAATTGTCCCCTACACTTTCCAAAAACTTCCCGGATTGTCTGTGCACCGCTGTTAGTTCCAGTTAGTGGCAATAAATTGTCTCGGAAACAACAAGGCAGACAACTACAGGTTGTTGGTGGAAAACTTCCTCAAGGCATACAAAAGCCTTGGTTGCAACATGTCTCTAAAGATACATTTTTTGCACGCTCATCTAGATTTTTTCCCACCAAACTGCGGAGCAGTGAGCGATGAGCACGGCGAGCGATTTCACCAGGACATTGCAACAATGGAGAAACACTATCAGGGCAAATGGAGCCCATCAATGCTTGCAGACTATTGCTGGACAGTGACAAGAGATGCTCCATTTAATGAATACAAGAGACAAGCCAAGAAGCGCCGAGTAGACACTGAATAGGACTAAACTATGTACATAATAGTTTTTTGCCTTTTGTTTCATAATAAATTTTATTTATATAACCCTTTTGCTGATTTTAAAGTGTTACATAAACAGGACATGTGAAATATTATCATGTAAAGCAATCATAAACACATGAAAAGACCTAGGTTTACAATTTATGATTAAAACTCTACTATCTACACAATATACATAGACATAAAATGTAAAAACTTAAATATGTTAGAAACAGTAGCCAATCAGTTGTTTTAATTGTCATATTTGAATTCAGCACATCAAAATACATAATAAATAGCACATTTTATCTCTGAAGCAGACGACTTCTCAAAAATTGTAGACCAGTGTTGTCTGTTGCTTAACAGCTTTCACTTTCTCTGCAACTGTTGCTTATGTCTTTCCCTCCTTTCTAATACTTTCCTCTGAAATATCTTTTTTCCTAATGCCCCAACTTCTGGCTCTTGTTTATATTTGTGTAATTCTGACTTCAATGGCTGTTCCTTTTCGTTTAAGTGAAGCAGAATTACTACTGTTTTCCTTGTACATGGGCATTTTGGTTTGGTTGAATCAGGATTTCAAAGATTGTCTTTCTGTGTATGTGCAAATGCTGAACTCATATCTTACAAACAAGAGATTTTGATCTGGGAAAAGTGTTAGCAGATGTCACTCCTGCCACCCTGGTTTTACAGCTCATGAGAAAAAGCAGGCCAACAGCAATAGAAAAATACATGTTTAATGGTAATTACAAAATGGGCAGTCTGGAAGATCTTAGAATAAGTCAATACAATGTTAGAATTTTTTATTGCATTGCTTCACTTATTTTTCTAGTGACATTACTTTTTAGTTAGAAAGTATGACAAGTTTAACTATATCCTTCATACCTATGGTGATGGACAGGCTGCCAGTTTTGTCATAGTGTTCCATTACCAGGCTTTCTTTTGTCCACATTTTTCCTTTGGGGAAACATTTTTTCCCTAAGGCCTTGGCTACACTTACCCGGTAGTTCGGCGGCGAGCGATCGAACTTCTGGGTTCGACTTATCGCGTCTAGTCTGGACGCGATAAGTCGAACCCGGAAGTGCTCGCCGTCGACTGCGGTACTCCAGCTCGGCGAGAGGAGTACCGCGGAGTCGACGGGGGAGCCTGCCTGCTGAGTGTGGACCAAGGTAAGTTCGAACTAAGGTACTTCGAACTTCAGCTACGTTATTCACGTAGCTGAAGTTGCGTACCTTAGTTCGAATTAGGGGGGTAGTGTAGACCTGGCCTAACTTTTTTCTCTAAGGTCTGGTCTATACTACCCGCCTGAATCGGCGGGTAGAAATCGACCTCTCGGGGATCGATTTATCGCGTCCCATCGGGACGCGACAATCGATCCCCGAATCGGCGCTCTAACTCCACCAGCGGAGGTGGTAGTAAGCGCCGCCGACAAAAAGCCGCAGAAGTCGATTTTGCTGCCGTCCTCACAACGGGGTAAGTCGGCTGCAACACGTCGAATTCAGCTACGCTATTCACGTAGCTGAATTTGCGTATCTTAAATCGACTCCCCGCTGTAGTGTAGATGTACCCTTAGGTTAACTCAGGGTGAAGTGACATTGTCTGAAAAATATGATTGGGGTAAAGAGAGCAAGGATGACTCCATAGCCCAGTGGTTAGGGCACTCACCTAGTGGCAGTGGCGGGGGGTGGGGCGGGAAGGGGAGACAACCTGCTCCAATACATATTTAATTATTTATACAAAGAGGATCAGCTTCAATGATAGAGATCCAACCCATAATACCCTATAGCTAGGTGGTAAGGGTACTCACATGGGTGGGGTGAGACCTAAGCGCAAGTCCCTGATCGAGAGTGGGGATTCAAATCTGGGTCTCCCACACAGGAGCAGCGCTAGGGTTTTTGCCGCCCTACGTGGCAGCGCTCCTCCTCAGAGCATTCGGCGGCAGGGGTCCTTCCACTCCACATCTTCGGGGCGCTTCGGCGGTGAGTCCCGGAGCGAGTGAAGGACCCGCTGCCGAAGCGCCCCAAAGATGCAGAGCGAAAGGACCCCCGCCGCCGAATTGCTGCCGAGGACGTCAAAATGCTGCCCCCCAAATCCTGCCGCCCTAGGCTACTGCCTAGGGTCGCCTAGTGGAAGCGCCGGCCCTGCTCCCACATCACAGATGAGTTCCCTAACCACTAGGTTAGTGGGTACAAGTGAGGGCGGTACTACTACCATCCTCCTTTGGCTGTGTTTTGTGAATCTAGCCCTTCATTTCCTTTGCTTTCACTAAAAATATCCAAAGCACAATATTTTGTTTCAGGTCGAATTAAGTCTCAAGCAACCTTAATTTTTTTTTCCTGACTACTTTGATAGGCCAAAATGTCTAAAACCTTTCAGTTTGATAGGAAGTGTGATTTGTTTGTTTTTGTGTTTGTATTAGCTCAGAAAAACAATTGGTGAAGCAAAAATATAGCTATTTGCCCAATTCTAGTAGGGATGTCCCTGCCACACCTCTGCTCTGGGAATCATGATGAGGAAAATTGAATGGCAGAACAGTCCCTACATTGTCTCTACAAATTGCCCTTTGACCAGCAGATTCCTCAGATGTAGAAAGAAGAAATTTGGAAGCTCTTTGAAGGTGAAACCGAATCAAGTTGGCTTAGGGTTTGCATGCCAGAGTGACACAAAGCTGCCATAGCAGGGCCAAAAATCTATCCCTGTACCTTAAAGTTAAGTCATATTTTTGTGTGTGAATTATACTAAGAAAGGTACAGTGGTCTGTGAACTCTCATTGACTGTAACGATTAGGTTACCTATTGCCATAAGACAAAATTCTGCTGTCAGATGCACAAATTAATCTCTCATTAAAGTCAATGGGACCTGAGTAGGCAGATATGAAAACATTATGGCCCAGATTCATAAAGGTATTTAGGCACCAAACTCCCACTGAAACCATTGGGAGTTAGGTACCTAAATACCTTTTGGAAATTTGGGCCTCTATATTGTTATTGTTTAGGAACAAAAGAACAATATATTGTATCAGATTCTGCCACTGGCTATGTGTCTATTTATTGACTTCAACTGGAATTACATTCATGTAACTAAGGGCTGAATTTAGTCCATACTGTGTTAAATTAACTCCCTTGACACTTTATGCTAACCCCAATGTCTCTCCCTGTATTCACGCCCCGCTTTGATCGTGACACTTTCCTATAAAGGGAAAAACAAAATAAACCTATAATGCTCAGTCAAGTACTAAATTCAGAATCTCCTTTTGTAAGTTTATGAGCCATGCAGGAAGAGGAAGTAAATTGTCCCTAATTGTATCTTATTAAACTTCATGATTGAAACAGAGGACACTTTACAAACATGCCTGTTTTCTATATCCATTATCTATTTAAAAATGTTTTTTCTTTGCTATAGAAATATGAATTTATTGCATTTATATGGCTGAATTTTGTTTGGTTGTGTTTTTTTGTTTTTTTTTAAACTTGATTTTTGACCATGCGAAATGGTTTGGATCAAATTCGTCCAGTTGGAAAACCTTCTAAAAAATTCAGATTTTATTTCATAAAGTTTTGAACACAAAATACTACTGTCCCAAAAATAGAAACATAAAAGGGAAGTAAAGTTTCAGTCTTATATTTACGTTTTTGTATATGCTGTAATAAAAGCCCTTTGCTTGGATATTAATAAAGTTCAGGCTTCATTTTCAACAAGCTCCTTTCTATATTGGCATTAGGGGATCAAAAAGCCACTGGGGCTTGCCCTGCTTTGATATTTCATAGAACAGTAATGCCTTTACTTGTACAAATAGGTCCATTGACTTCAATGGGACTGTTCAAAGGAGTAAAAATTGCTCATGTGACAGCATTTGCTGTTTCAGGCCTTATATATTTTTGGCCTAAGGCAGATCATAGGCGATATGTAGGGGAAGCCTGTGGGATCAAGTGTTCCCCTCCCAGATTTCTGCTTGGCCTGCTAGGTGTGGAGGGAAAGGGGCTTTGTCCTTCTCCCGCCATGCCAGCACGCCAGCACGCTCAGCCCCTACCCCTAGCAGCCAAGCCCGGGTGGTGAGCGGAGAGACCAGCCACTTCTCATGCTGGCCGCTCCAGGTCGCTTCTCTGTGCAGCATGGCAGCTGCCTGTGAGAGCCTGGCTGGGGAAGCAGCAGGGGTGGTGGGCCACTCCCACCCACGCCTTGCTGCTGGGGACAGGGGCGGAGTGAGCTAGAGTCCCCACTCCCCCTGAGCACATTTCCAATTTGCTTGACCCCTGTCCACGGCAGCCAGGCCCAGGCGGGGAGTGGGTCACCACCACCATCTCTCCAGCCTGGCTCTCTCTCAGACAGCCACTACACTGAACAGAGCAGTGACCCGGAGCAGCCCGCTTCATCCGGCATGAGAAGTGGCTCCCTCCCGCTCCCCACTCAGGCCTGCCTGTCAAGGACAGGGGCCAAACATGCAGGGGGCGGAAGCACAGCAGGAGAAGGACAGAGCCGCCTACTCTACATGTAACTCTGGTGGGAGAGGGAGAGCATGGTGGCTCCAGGTTGGGTGCAGGACAGGGGGTTCACTGAGGAGAGGAGACACATGGGGTGATCATGTGTCCTCCCCTTTAGATCATACTTCCCCCCTCCCCTTTATCAGGAGGCACTATGTTATGTGAGAGATCACTAGTGTTATGTTAGTGTTCTTATGTTATGTGAAAGATCACTAGTCATCTATGGGGCAGGTAGTTCATTTTGTCTTTCTAGTTGTTTGCTAACATTGTTGGTTTGAATTTTAAAGAGAACAGTATAATGTGAAAGATAAAATCATTGATTTTTCTAATCTGCTGGTACTAAACTTGTTGACATTTTGAAAGAGCACAGAGCTTCATGCATATTTGATTGCTGCAGTTGAACAGTGGGATACACTCGGGATGTGTGAGATTTTATTTCACCTCCATGTTGGCAAATGATCCCTTTGTGCTAAACTGGTGGCTTAGAAAGTGGCCCGCTCCCTGAGTATATAAACAGGAAATAGCTTTGTGTAAGGGGATATGCAAAACATCATTTGCTTTTTATTGATATTTCTCTTTCTTTGGTATCTTTCACGAAAGTTAATTCCTTTTGTTTCTTCGATTGATGGTTAAAATTAGTCTTACTGTTGTGATTAGCAATGCAACTCCATTAAATGCCCATGGTACTAACCTTCATTTTAATGAAGTATTTATTTCTAAAGAAATAGGCAGTAAGCTGTTAAAAGTAGAGTCTGGAATTCATATTTTAGAATGATTGGAGATAGGGGTCAAAAACAATATGCTGAATTGCCAATATTCAGCCATATTCACTACGTCTGGGTCTTACATATTTTTAAATATTAACTTTATTCTTGATTCTTAGAGACAATCTTTGTAGACAGATTAATTATTCCCTTCATGTTGATTATCTTTAAATGTAAAGTTTTCTTACATTTTAAGGTCTTCAGAGCAAAAATCTTGTCTTCACATGTTTATACAGAGTCTAGCACAATAGGGTCCTGACCCTTTTAACACTTTTGTAATACAATCATTAAATAAAAATGAGGTGTGAATCATGTGTGGATGGCAAAGCTCTGCCCAACTTGTAAGAATATCAAACTTATCCACAAAGAGGTCTCCAACAATCCTTGTTGAAGATTCAGTATTCAGAAGAATTGAAAGCACATTTTGTGAGGGTCAGGTGGACAACAGCATGTGTACTGCCTTCCCAGACCCAAGACATGAGATGTGACTGTAAAACTGGAAGGGCTTCTGAAGTCAATGGGCAAGGATCCATTGTTGATGTTTCATATTGGCACTAATGATGTTGCATCATGGGATATTTCTGGAAGATAATAGATGACTTCAGGGAATTTAGAAGTGTGCTGAAGAAAAATGTGCAGGCAATCTTCTCTGAGATCATTCCTGTCTCACAAGTGAAGGAAGACAGAAGATTCTGAAAGTGAGCTGCTGGCTGAGTAAGTGGTGTACGTTGGGGGATTTTGGTTTTGTGGAGCATTGGTCTATCTTCTTTGGGGAGAACTGTATAGTTTGCATTGCCTCAACCTCTGCAGAAGATGGACCAGTCTCCTCAGGGACAGGCTGGCTGGAGAAGTCAGGAGGGGGTTAAATGCATAGAGAAAGGGGAAGGTTAAAAAAGAGGGAAGATATGAGTACTCAGCACAAAATATAGATGTTGAGAACAAAATTAATCAAGAAACCAAAGGACATGAAGAAAATAAATTCTTGAATTGTGTATACACCAGTCCTAGGAACCCGGGTAACAAACAAACAAAATTGGAATTGTTTATTTATCAGCATAAATTCAATTTGACTGGTATTACTGAAACCTGGTGGGATGAAACACATGAATCAAATATTAAAATCAATTATTATAACTAGGTCTGTTAAGCAATTAAAAATTAAGCGCAATTAATTGTGCGATTAAAAAAATTAAGTGCTCTGTTTAACAATAATAGAATACTATTTATTTAAATATTTTTGAATGTTTTCTACATTTTCAAATACATTGATTTCAATTACAACACAGAATACAAAGTGCACAGTGTTCACCAGGGCTGGCCTTACCATGAGGCGAACTGAGGCCGCCGCCTCAGGTGCCAGACTGTGGGGGGGACGCCACTAGGACCCAGAGTGTATAAAATTGTCTGCTGCTGGTACATATATATTCTCCCTGCTCTAGATGCACAGAGATGGTGGAATACCATGCTGGAGGAAGGAGGGCACAAGAGACATAACAGGCAGGCAGGAGAAAAGGTGAGAGGGAATAACAGAAAGCAGCAGGAACTGCAGGAAGAGAGAGGAGGAGGAGCCTCTTAGGTACCTCTCTAGCACCCCCAGGAGCCTGGACTGATTAACACCACCTTCTCAGGGAGCTTCCTGTTTCCTGCTGCTTCCCTAAACCCACTTGAGGAGAACAGTCAACCGAAGTAGTAGGAGCCAGTTAGGCCCTTAAGACGCTGATATCGTCCCTCACTCATGCCCTGCTACCAGCCTGTTTATTTGTCCCCTTCAATTGAGTGTTGAGAGCCATTATAGCTGGCACATGAGTGAAAGAAGAAAACACACCTCTGGGGCAGCATTCAAAAAAAGCAAGCAAGCAAAGGAAGCTTTTCTATTTAAGCAGGAAGGAGCTCTGCTGATATACATAGACACAAATGTTCATGGTGAGCCTTCTGGCCCCAGTGAGGATGTGAGTGGTGAGGAGATGCCTCATCCCAATTAGTCAGAGTGCAGGTGACCTGGCAGCTACTGCAGCATCCATATCTCCATCTCAAATGGATGTAACCATGCACATTCCTGAAGAAAAGTGTAGATGAGAGAAGAGTGTGGTGGAGGTGCAAGAAACAGCTGCTGCTGAGTTTAGTTTCTTAAGTCTAGATGATCCAGGAGTATGACAGGGACTGTTCATGGGAGAACAGTGGCAGAGAGAAATGGAATCACCAGAAACATACATACCTTGAAATTTCTGTGTGGCTTAGTATTGTGACATGACAGACTCTTTGAAATAAATGTTATAGCAAGAGACTCCAAGGTGTTGACCTTGATATATCTGGAGCAATGGAACAACTGGACAAAGCAAAGTCATACCTACAGTCTTACCGGTTAGATGAGGGATTTCAAAACGTTCTGAAGAGTGCACAGAAGTTGACAGAGGAACTTCACACTGAAGCTATTTTCCTACCCATTCAAGAATACAAGAGTCACCGAAGAAGACATTTTGATTACGATGGGATAATCCCATAAGAGACCCCAAACAACAATTCAAAGTTGAATTCTTTAACCAGGTGCTAGATTGTGCAATACAGTCAGTTGAAGAATGTTTCATGCTGCTCAAGGAACACAGCAGTATATTTGGGATGTTGTATGATATTCCAAAACTCCACTATACCTGAAGAAGACCTACACCAGCAGGGCACTAGAGACAGTGTGGACACATGATGACATGAGCGATATTGATGCGAGTGATTTAGGTGATGAACTGAAAGCCCTTTCAAGATATATTTCAGCAGGATCAACTCCAAAGGCTGTTCTGGAATACATGTGCACAAATAAGATGACCCCCTCTTTCCAAATGCTTTTGTTGCTCTGCGCATACTTCTAACACTTCCTGTAACAGTTGCCAGTGGAGAAGTTAATAAAAACACATCTATGCTCTACAATGACACAGGAGAGGCTGGTCGGCCTTGCAACCATCTCAATAGAGCATGAGCTGGCCCAGACTGTGGACCTTCAGGAAGCTGTTCAAATCTTTGCAACGAAGAAGGCACGGAAAGCACCACTTTGATTATTCAAACAGATAAAAATGCCAGTGTTTACTATGCAGACAAGAAAAGTTAACTTTCCCAAACACCTGACCAGCAAATGTAAGTGTTACTTGGATCTCCTTTACTGGGGTAGGTAGCAGAGCAGAGCAGTACCATGAGAGCAGTAGAACAGAAAGAAGGCAGAATTGAGACCTTTCAAAATTTTGGCCCAAGCGAGGGGGCATGGGGGTGTAATTTGAGCTCCCGGCCTCAGGTGCCAAAATGTTGTGGCCCGGTCCTGGTGTTCACTTTATATTTTTTTTATTACAAATATTTCCACTGTAAAAAAAAAAAAAAAAAAGAAAAAAAGTATTTTTCAATGTATCTAATACAAATACTATAGTGCAATCTCTTTATCATGAAAATTGAACTTACAAATGTAGAATTATGTACCAAAAATAAATAAATAAATAAAACAATGTAAAACTTTAGAGCCTACAGGTCCACTCAGTCCTACTACTTCTTCAGCCAATCGCTCAGACAAATAAGTTTGTTTAAATTTGCAGGAGATATTGCTGCCCGCTTCTTATTTACAGTGTCACCTTAAAGTGAGAACAGGCATTCACATGGCACTGTTGTAGCCAGCGTTGCAAGATATTTACATTCCAGATGCGCTAAAAATTCATATGTCCCTTCATGTTTCAACCACCATTCCAGAGGACATGTGTCCATGCTGGTGATGGATTCTGCTCGATAACGATCCAGAGCAGTGTGGACCAACGCATGTTCATTTTCATCATCTGAGTCAGATGCCATCAGTGGAAGGTTCCTTTTCTCTTTTGCTGGTTCAGGTTCTGTAGCTTCCACATCAGAATGTTGCTCTTTTAAGACTTCTGAAATCATGCTCCACAACTTGTCCCTCTCAGATTTTTGATGGCACTTCAGATTCTTAAATCTTGGGTTGAGTGCTGTAGCTATCTTTAGAAATCTCACATTGATACCTTCTTTGCATTTTGTCAAATCTGCAGTGAAAATGTTCTTAAATAGAACAACATGTGTTGGGTCGTTATCTGAGACTGCCATAATATGAAATATAAATGCAGGTAAAACAGAGCAGGAGACATACAATTCTCCCCTGAGGAGTTGAGTCACAAATTTAATTAACACATTTATTTTTTAAACGAGCATTATCAGCATGGAAGCATGTCCTCTGGAACGATGGCCGAAGCATGAAGAGACATATGAATCTTTAGCGCATCTAGCAAGTAAATATATTGTGACGCCAGTTACAACAGTGCCATGCAAACACCCATTCTCATTTTCAGTTGACGTTGTAAATAAGAAGCAGACAGCATTATCTCCCGTAAATGTAAACAAACTTGTTTGTCTTAGCAATTGGCTGAACAATAAATAGGACTGAGTGGACTTGTAGGTTCTAAAGTTTTACATTGTTTTGTTTTGGAGTGCAGTTATGTAACAAAAATCTACACGTGTAAGTTACACTTTCACGATAGAGACTGCATGACAGTACTTGTATTAAGTTAATTGAAAAATACTATTTCTTTTGTTTATCATTTTTACAGTGCAAATATTTGTAATAAAAATATAAAGTGAGCAATATAGACTTTGTATTCTGTATTGTAAATTGAAATAAAATATTTGAAAATGTAGAAAAACATCCAAAATATTTAATAGATTTCAATTGGTATTCTATTGTTTAACAGTGCGATTAAAACTGTGAATAATTGAAATTAATCGTGATTTAAAAAATTAATTGTTTTAGTTAATCGTGTGAGTTAATTGCAATTAATTGACAGCCCTAGTTATAACTATTTAGGAAGGATCGAGTGGACAAAAAAGAGAGGGGGATTAGCATGTTATGTCAAAAATGACATTACCTGTTTTCAAGTCACTTATAACTTGGAAGAAAATAATTTTGAATGCTTATGGATCAATGTTCTAACAGATAACGCACATAATGAGGTATTAGATGGTGTTTGCTACAGACCACAAAATCACACTAGGGAACAGGATATGCACCTTATGTATCTATCCTCCTTATGCATCTATCAATCATATGTAGGGGGGAAAAAGCTGTGTGATAATGGGGGACTCCAATCAGAGTGACATATGCCAGTACTAATATTCTTTGTATTTCTAAACTTTATAGCTGACAATTCCCTAATGCAAAAAGAGTTTCAGCCACTATGGGAGGTATTCTGTATTAGCATCATGACAGATAAAGAGGAATTGATCACATAACTGAAAATTGGTAGTTTAGGTACCAGTGATCATGTCTTCATCGCATTTATAATGAGAACACAGAATAAAGTCCAGACTAGTTATTTTAGATAGATAGATAGATTAGATACTTTATGCTTTAATAGATCCGATTTCACAAAGCTGAAAACAATTACAAGGCAAATCATCTGGGAGGAAGAATATAATTAGAAAAACATGAATGATAATTGGGATTCATTTAAGAACACCTTAATAGATGCCCCCAAAGCCACAATCCCACAACTGAGGAAGAAGGTCATACTGGTTAAAACCTGATTCAGAGGGGAAGTGAAGCCAGCTCTAAAAATGATATATGTAAAACAAATGGAAGAAAGGGGAAGTTAAAAGCAGTGAATATAAATCAGAAGTTAGAAATAGTGGAAAATGTATAAGGGAAGTAAAGGGACACAAGGAAAAAAATCTATGAACAGCAGAGTTAAGGACAATAAAAAGGAATTTTTAAATATAACATATTAGGAACAAAAAGAATCCTGACAACAGAAATAGTCTACTACTAGAAAGAAATGATAAAATAATCAATAATAAAGCAGAAAAGACAGAAATGTTCAATATGTATTTCTGTTCTGTATGTGGGGTGAAATAACAGATTATATAGTCTCATCATACTGTGATGATAACACTCTTTCCATTCCACTAGTATCTCAGAAGGGTGTTAAACAGAACTACTAAATTTAGACATTTAAAAAAAAAAATTACTAGGCCCAGATAACTTGCATCCAAGAGTTCTTAAAAGAGCTGGCTGAGGAGCTTACTGTACTGTTACTGTTGACTTTCAATAAGTTTTGGAGCACTGGGGAAGTTCGAGAAGACTGAAGAAAGGTAATGTTGTAACAATTTTTAAAAAGAGTAAATGGGATGACCTGGTTAATGACAGGCCTATGAGCCTGACGTCGATTCTGGTCAACATAATGGAATGTCTGGTATGGGACTAAATTAATAAAGAATTAAGGTGGGGGAGGAGGGGATTAATTTGATTAATACAAATTAATGTAGGTTTATGGAAAGAAGTTCCTATCAAACTAACTTATCTCTTTTTTTTTTAAATGAGATTACAAGTTTGGTTGATAAAGGTAATAATGTTGACATACTATACGTAGACTTCTGTAAGTATTTGATTTGGTACCGCACAACATTTTGATTAAAAAAATTGAAAGATACAACATGGTGCACATTAAATGGATTAAAGGATGGCTGATAGGACACAACATGTAATTATAAATAGGGAATCATCATAAAGTGGGTGTTTTTTTACTGAGTTCTTCAGGGTCCGGCTCTTAGCCATACACTCTTTAACATTTTTATCAATGACCTAAATCACTGTTAAAGTTTGCTCATGATATTTTGCTCATCAAAATTAAAGGAGTGATAAATAATGATACAGAGCAACCTGGAACACTTGGTAAGTGGGTACAGGCAAACAATATGTGTTTTATTGCAGCTAAATGTAAATGTATGCATCTAGGAACAAAGAATGTAGGCCAAGTTGTGCAATGTTTTGCAGAAATGAGAGAGACTCTTTATCCTAATACAATGAAGCCTTAAGGAAGTGCACCCAAAAGTGGAAGGAAACCCAAGCTTCATCTGTCCATATGTGCTTCCTGGAAGAATGAATGTGTCAAAGGTAAGGGCCCCAGCCCTCATCTTGTCATAGTCCCTGTTAGTTGCTGCCAGGTATACCATGGCTGAGGCAAGCACAAAAGGTACTCCAGATATTAAGGGCAATAGTAACTGAACAGCTAAAACACATACAGACAGGTGCTTTCCTCAGCCATAGTACACATGGAAGTAACACGGTGCACACTCACTGCTGCGGTGCCTCCTGTTCGTCAGTCTGGGAATTTGCTCAGTCCAGCCGCGGAGGGCCTTCTGCTGGCTGGTATCTCCCTACCGGCACCTGCTTCCTCGTCAATCTCCACCACTGTACTTCAGGCACTTCCAGCCCACAGTGCCCCTTCTCCTGGGTACTGCCTCACAGCAGCGCCCCCACATTCTGGGTCTCCCCTCCCAGGGGAACCCCTTCCCCCATGCCTATCTTGCCTCAGTGGCTACTGCCAGTCATCATCTAGCCCCCTTTCTCTGGGGCAAACTGCAGTCTGTAATGGCCACTCATCATTGGCAAGGGGGTTGGACCTGCTGCCCTTCTAGCCCCAACTGTCTCCCTGCAGCCCCAGTACCTCCTTAGGCTGCCAGGCCTGAGCTCCCCAGCTCAGGCTGCCCCTTCCCCAACACTGCTCTGTCAAAGGTACCCTGTCTCTCCCAGGACTGGAGTGAGACTCTTTTGGCTCCTTACTCACAGCCCTCTTATCAGGGCCAGCTGTGCCCTGATTGAGCTGGCCACACCTGTGGCCAGCTACTCAGCCGCTCTCACTCCTTTTATCCCTGGAATGGGGTAACTGTCCCGCTACGGGAAGCCATGAGACACCGTCACTACAATGTAGACTTGTCATGCCTATCTAAGCACTGACAGGAATAGAACCCAGGATTCCCGATCTCCGACATTCTACCTTTTTCTAGCAAAGCTTTATACATCCATTGGCAAAAGTGTGTGTCGAGTATCCCTCTATTATATGTCTACACAGGGATAAAAACTGTGTGGCCTGAGTCAGCTGACTTGGACTCATGGGGCTAAAAATTGCTGTGTAGACGTCTGGGCTGTAGGACCCTTCACCTTCACAGGGTCCCAGAGCTCGGACGCTAGCCTGAGCCTGAACATCTATACAGTAATTTTTCAGCCCCCATAACCTGAGCCCCGTGAGCCCGAGTCAGCTGACCCAGGCCAGCTGTGGGCTTTTTATCCCCACGTAGACATGCCCTAATGGCTGTTCCACATAGAGGGTAACAATAACTTCTCTAGTTAGTCTGGTAGGTCTGTATGAAGGATTTGAAGGTTCAGGATTCAAACAACGCTGATGACTTATATAGGGAGGACTTACCATTCTACATGATGTTTTTTTTTTCTTCTTCTTTTAAAAATCTGCTTTGCTTACTTTACAAAATGAGAAAATAACTTTTTAATGAGGGTTTATAGTTAAGAATGATTGCAATCTGTTGATTACAGCACAACATGCCCCCAAACTCTATATTCATTGTCTCGGTCATTTCTGACTCATTTTGATAGCTTATCTCTCACACTGGCAGGTTTAAAGGTTGAGAGATGTGGTTACATCCCAGTCCAGCCCTGCCTCAGTGCATGAGTTTTCAGAATAAAAGTGCCTCATAGAATCATGAAGAAAGACGTACTTATTCTCAAATCCATGTATAATACTAGGCATACAATTTTCTATCATACTTTTGTAAACAGCTTGATTTTGTTTCAAAGTGAGTGCAGAATCCTTTAACATCACTACACACCACAAGATACTGTCTAGTTAAAGCTGAATTAACACTGTCACCTGCCATTTATATAACAATAATCTTTCTGGACCACTTTTAGTTAAGCTGCTCAAATAAGAAATGTTTTTATCAACTCTATTTCATTCTTTCTAGTATAGCAGAGATTAAATCTCTATTCTTGACTGTAATAGAGGGGTTCTAATAATTCTGTGATTGTTTGTGTTCAAACTTTAAAGCTGTGGCTTATCAGTATAGAAATGGTGGAAAGTCTATAGCTATTGTAACAGTTGCTACTTGAGCAGGTGAATGCTGACCCCCGCCAAGCAACTGGGGTAGGAAACAAAAACTAATCTCCCTTAAAAGCAATCCTGAATATTGCACCCTTATTGCAGTCATAGATAAAGAGACAGCTCTAAAATCCTAACTGCGTCTAACTAATAAAAATACATACTGAAAGTTATGGAAGGTTGATGGTGCCACCTCTGATTGCTGAGCATGTGTGAGTTTTCCCAAGCGTGTATGATACATAATGGCCTTCCATAATGCTCTCCTGGATATTTCATGGGGGTCAAACAATGTCAGAGCTAAAATTCCTATCCACCTGTCATTAGACTCCCAGAGCCCCCAGGTTAAGTGTCCAACATTTGCAGAAGCAGATGCAGGAAAATCAAGTTTGAACATGTTCTTGACAAAAAACAACAACTCTGTATATAAAGAAAATAATGTAAAAAATACTACTTTACATTTATATTGCAGTGGTCATCTGAGAATCTTAAATCACTATCCGAACTCTAATTTAAGCCTCATGACACCTCTGTGTAGCAATGAGCTATCAATATGCTGAGTAAACTGTGATTTCTTTTAAAAAACAGACCATCACATTATATCATTCCGTATGTGTCTGATATTAGAGTAACACTTAAGAAAAAACATCTTATGTCACTTCATCTATTAGAAATTGACAAGGTATCTACTTAATGTGATTAATGATATATTATCCACATACTCAGGTCACAACTGATGGAAATTCATTAATTTCTCATGTCTACAAATATGGCCACAGTATAGCATGAATATTATTTGGCCTTCTGCATTATTTCAGGAAAATACTTTTTAAATAGAATTTAGTTCTGAATCCCATGCAGTTGATGAATAGTTATAGAATATTGGGAGGGAGACACACAATGCGATCTAAAAGGTAAATATTTATTTCAGGCAGCCAGAACCATTACTACTTTCCAGATTGCAAAGTAAGGATGGCACCAAACTGGTAAGTTTGGAATTTCATCTATTTCAGACAAGATCAGTGTCTTTTATATAGATTTTCTAAGTACCATTCTCCCAAGGGTAGGATTAATTAAACATTATACCTAAGGCCTCTATACCTACACAAACAGAAGAACATAGATACTTTTTTATGATAACACAGCACAACTCAGCATTTTCCAGCTTGACTTACAACTGTGGATCCAGTTAGCAAACCGCATATCTCATATAGCCTCCAAAACATTGCCTATTGATAACCTCAGATTTATTTTACCACTACTCAAAGCCAAAAGGAATTGGAAACTTCATTTTTTGTTTTGTTTTGTTTGTTTTCCCCTTATATCTGACTTGAGTGATTTCTGGGGTTGATTTCCAGGGTGCTACATTTTGATCTCATAATGAGTTATACATTTTCGTAACACATGTAAAATGTAATAAAGTATATAGCTGGGAATGAGAACTTGCTGAAATAATGATACAAAATGTTATGCTTTTTGGCTGAGGATTCCAAAGTGTTTTACAACTATTAAATAATTCTTTCACTTGGTAATTATCTCTTTAAAATGCTTATTTACAAGACTTAAAAGTCCTCCCCTCAGTGATGAGTAGAGCACTTTCCTGACTCAGAGGGAGGCCTTAAGACATCAGTTTCTTCAAAATTTAAGTTTTTGTTACAAAGTAGTGGCTGACATCCTGTACCCCTGGGAAATAAATGTGAGTTTTGTCAGTGACTTCAGTGGGGCCAGGATTTCACCCACCATTTCTAAGTTTTACAATATAATGTTCCAAATCAAGATGAATGTTAACCTTATTCAGGATTGCCTTTCTGAGTCTGCAGGCAGAAAGCACTAGTGCTTTTGCTGCTTTTTAAATCGTTGGCAAGTTTCAGGAGCAGGCAAACTGACAAGATTACACTAGGGAGGAGTATAAGAGAACCCCCTGCCACCACCTGGCATTTGAAGTAGTGGGAGGACAGAATTCTGGAATCCACCTATCTTGAACAGCAAAAGGATCTTATGTGGACGATGCAGAGAAAGAGAAAGCTTTTCTTTTCTTCCAGTAGCTAGGTCCAGGAACAACACCCAGGTAAGAATTCCAGCATCTTCCCTTTGCCTTGCAGCTGGTTGGGTCATCGTCATCTTTCACATCAGCTTCTTTCTTAAAGATTTCAAGAAAATATTTCAAGATCTGCTTTCAAGCTAAATTGTACCCTTTAGGCACAGTCCCATAGTAAGTGATGTTGTGGAGGTGCCCCATCTAAAAGAGACATCGAGAAGCAGTCTGCCTCAGGATGCTTGGAGCTTATGAGCATGAAGAAGCTTTGTGCTCACTACTACTCCCTGTGAGTAGAAGCAACTGCACTGGCCAATCTGTAAGGGGATATAGAGCTATATATTGGCATCCCCACAACTTAGTTTGGGGGTACGTGCTCTCCCCGGAGTGCAGGACATGTAATTCCACCTAGAGATGGCTCTGCAGAGGCTGTGTAACATTCCTTAAACCAGACTTTCTCCATGTAAGGGTAAGGCTCCTTAGGTCCCCAGTAATTAAATGAGACATAGTATGTAGATATTTTTATGTCCTGCACAAGAATTTGTATTTGGTTAGTCAGAAGTCAGTGCAAAGGAAGAATCAGTAACAGAAATATTACTAAAGTAAGTTATGAACAAAGCCACCTGTCATTAGCTTAAAGTTTGCAACTCTATTGTTATATATGAGAGTGACAAGGTAAGTGAGGTAATATCTTTTATGGGACCAACTTCTGTTGAGGGAAGGGACAAGCTTTCGAACTTCACTGAGCTTTTCCTCATGTCCTCACTTCCACAGGGGCAGTGACCTGAAGAAGAGCTCTATGAAGCTTGAAAGTTTGTCCCTTCCCCCAACAGAAGTTGGTCCAATAAAAAGATATTACCTCATCTACATGTTCTCTCTCATATCCTGGGACCAACACGGCTACAGCAACACACACACACACACACACACACACACACACACACACATATAAAATCTTTAAATTTGACTTGTGCTTATATTTACTGGGTAGTTCTGGTCAGAAAATTGATTTTTTTCCACAGGAACAAAAATAATGAAAATAAATTTGCTTTCATTTTCATCAATTATTGTTCTGAATTTCTTTTGGGGGTTGGGAGGCCATAAAAAATGAAAACTTAAAAATTATTTTTGTCATTTGTCAACCAACTCTCCCAAATTTTCATTGTCAAACAAAACAGTTTAAAACCGTGTTTCAGTTTTTTAATGAAAACTTGAATATTTTTGTCAGAAAGAGACATCTCTTGGAAAAATGTCCATTTTGTTGAAAAAGTCATTTTTCACTGAAAAAAAAAATCTGGTCAAAAATGTTCTGTCTGCTCTATTCCTGGGCCAAATTAGGCCCTTTATACCACTGGATCTGCACTGGTGTGATAGATGTCAGAATTTGGCCCTTATTCCATCTAAAATAAAATAAAAATATTAGAATCTCTCTCCATTGCTGGAACACTCCTGTCTGCCCAGGTAGAATAGAATAATGGTTTAAAAGTGTACTATATCATTTCATAACAATTAGAGCAGGCACTGAAAATGATTATAAATATAACATTTGTGCATGTCTAAAATTAAAAAAAATACTTAGAACTATTATTTATGAATGGCAGTAGACAACTCTTATGATAGCAAAGTTTTCCTTTGGTGACTCACTAATCTGACTTTAGCATAGAAAGCAAATCACTGAAAACCAACAGTAATTAATATTTCATCATTCTAGTATCCCTTATCATTATTAAAATATTTTATCATGTTAGCCTGTCTTCAGTTTCCCATCAAAGGTTTACCTTTCAGATGAAGAGGACTAATTAGTTCAAATGCTAATACATTATAGATATGAGGATTTCTGAGCCTGCATACTTCTAAAGATCTAGACTTGAAAATACATGTTTCAGATGCTTTATGTACACTCTTCCCTTCCATCCTCTTCCCCAGAAAAACATGAGTATAGCAGAGTGAGAACACTGAATATTAATTAAGGTTGGGGGAAGGCTCAAGAATTATGAACCCAAACTAGTGAATTTAGGATATGGAAGATCAATATATGAAAATCTTAGAATTCCCTTAACAATTCTAAAGTATTGGCTACATGAACTTAAATAGCAGGGGCATAGACAACTTTTTTTATATGAAGGGCTAGAACAAAACACTAATGGCTGTTGAATATCACTTTAATGAACAGTTTGTATCATGACTAAATTTGTCCATTTTTAATAAAATGAGATAAATGAGCTTCTGTTTCAAACTCAGTCTTTTCTTTATTTATAAATGCAATCCCTATTTTGAGGGGTGGGAAGGAGAAAGGGGGCTAAAGTCCACTACCTCAATTACCCAATACGTTTTCTTATGAATAGTCTGTAACGTCTTCAAATGCATTTAAACTAGAAATAGGCCTAAACTGGGATTTTGTTGTTGTTTTTAAGTAACCAATAAATGACAAGACATGAGGAACATATGAGTTTTGGAATCTAACGTAGGTATTCCTAGCTCAACTGAGAATGGATTAGAGATTCAGCATGTGAACACTAACCAAACAAAAAGCAGAGAAGACAAAAATGTCATATACAGAGGTTGTATGCAGTGGTGTTGTTGCTGTGTTGGTACTAAGATATTAGAGAGACAAGGTGGATGAGGTAATATATTTTATTGGACCAGCTTCTGTTGGTCTTCTCTGTACTTTTCCCCATCATAATATATCTTTTTTTAGATAGGGTGACCAGAATTTCAGCAAGGTATGGGAATACTATGGATTTCTGTAGTGTCATTAAGATGTTTACTGTCTTATTATCTACCCCATCCTAATGATTCCTAACATTCTGTTAGCTTTTTTGACTGCCACTGCACATTGAGAAGATATTTTCAGAGAACTATCCACAATGACCCCAAGATCTGTTCCTTGAGTGGTAACAATTAATTTAGACCCCATCGTTTTGCATGTATAGTTGAGATTATAGTTGAATTGTGCGTTTATACACATTGAATTTCCATTTTGTTGCACAGTCACCCAGTTTTGTGAGATTTCTTCGTAACTCTTCACAGTCAGCTTTGGACTTTACTATCTTGAGTAATTTTGTATCATCTGCAAAATTTGTCATCTCACTGTTTACCCCTTTTTCCAGATCATTTATGAATATGTCGAACAGCAATGTACAGTCCCAGTACAGATTGTTGGGAGACCCCCACTATTTATCTCACTCTACTGTGAAAATTGACTGTTTATTCATACTCTTTGTTTCCTATCTTTCAACCAGTTACTGGATCCATGGGAGAATCTTCCCTCATGTTGCTTGTTCTCACCTCCTCTCCGCAGCGGAGAAACACATACAGTGGAGTGTCTTGTTTTAGTAGTCTTGTGGTGGTGGGTTTGTTTTTTTGGCAGTGGAGGGTATTTGTTGTACTTTAGAGGGGAGCTATTTGTCAGATATTATGCTGTGAGGCAGCTATTCAATATTTTTTTCAAAGCTCTCCAGTCTCTGTCCCTTGGGGGGACTTCTTATTTTATACCACTGCCACTACAACTGTAGATATAAGATTGCTAGAAGTCGTAATAATCTCAAAAGCAGGTAGACATTTCCTGAAAAGTCCTGACATTTCTTCTTAATGGATGAAGCATTTTGTCTTATTCCTAATGATATTAAAAAGAAACAACATGTTCCTAAAGAGTGATGACCACAGAATATCCCAGTTCTATAAGGAAACCTTAAAATATGAAGGATTTAGGGCCAGCTCCTCAGCTAGTGAAACTTCAATCAACTTATCTGAAGATCTTGCCCTAATCTGAATGATGTTTCACAACTCTCCTTATAAAATGAAATAAGATCTCTCTTAGCAGCTGATTATTTCACAGCCAACAATATTGGACAGTATCAAAGGCAGTAGCCAGCTCATTTAAATGTTTAACAGCTAAGTGAATTGGACAAGGGTCTGTGACTGCAGGCTCAGAAACCGTATGCATTTATAATGAACAGATTTAATCAGAAATGAAGCAAGTAAGTTGTGGAAAAGAGGAAAAAGTTTTGACAAATATTAATGAGTTAGAACTCTTGGTGATGACTGATGAACTAACATTAACAAAGTCACTGGTCAGGATCATTGCATGCCCTAGTGTTGATCTGAATTTGGAAATATCCACAGTCTCTTCCCACCCACCCCCACCCCACTTTCAGTTAACTACATTACCACAATCCTAACAGTTTCAAATGCTGTTGCTTTTTGGACAGCTTATTTCTCAGTTGTCTACAGAAGATCCTTTACAAATTTACCCTAGGACCAAGTTACTGGATAAGGTACTGTGCCCCACTTTGTAGTGGGATGAATTTCTCCCTCTCTGAAGTAGCAAAGGACATGTGATGCTGGCCATTTCATGAAACAGTATCCCCAAATACCCTAGGTATTGTTGTAATTGTCCCTCTTATTGCTCTTATTATCCATAATTCACCTCAAAAGCCCCATGTTTTGAACTATTCCGCACTGTTAAAATCTACTGGGGTACCCAGCAGAGAGGAGCCAACCAAGAAGGCACGGAAAGCACCACTTTCATTATTCAAACCGATAAAAATGCTAGTGTTTACTATGCAGACAAGAAAAGTTACATTTGCTGTCAGGCATTTGAAAATTAAGTGTTACTTAAAATTTTTGAACAAGGCATTTTAAGTTGTTAGTTCTCCTTTATTGGAGTAGGTAGCAGAGCAGTACCATGAAAATAGAACAGGAAGAAGGCAGAATTGAGACCTTTCAAAGTTTTGACCCAAGTGAGGGGGCATGGGGCCATCATTTGAGCTCCCCGCCTCAGGTGCCAAAATATTGTGGGCTGGCCCTAGAAGCCCCCCATACCTGTTGATAGTGGGGGGCGGGGGGAACAGGACAGTGGCTTCAGCAGCTGTTACTGATAATGCTCAGTCCATATGAGCATGCTCAGTGAAAGCCAAGCAGCAAATGGGGGGGGGTGGGGGAAGAGGTTGTGATCCTGCATGTCCCTCCCTCTTGTCACCTCTGGTTTCCAGAATTGTTACAGGGTTGCTGCTGCTAAGCTATGTATGCTAAGCCTGACATGCCAGCTTGTCTACCCTGCCAGCAAACTTCTTCAGGACTCTGCCAGTCCAAACCTTGCCTAGCAGGTAACTATCAGTGGTCTACCACCCCGCCATTCCCAAGTTCCTCAGAGATGTCTCTATGCAGTGTCCCACTTAACACTTACAGATGTTATTATGTTTGCTGCTACCTTAAAGAGACAATACCCAACAGCTTATTACCTTAACAGGGATTAATTGAATTGATTAATAAACTTGTTTTACTTTTACTATAAAACAAAAAGTCATAGGTTTAAGTGATACCAAGTACAAGGAATAAAGACAGAAAGTGTTACAAGCAAACAAAAGTAAAAATACGATTCAAAAACTAAAACTTAATTTCAGTTCTGTTCAGCAGTTACAGTCTTTGCCTAAGCAAGTTTCTCATCTATATTCAGTTCCCAGAGATTTCACCCCACTTGGCTTAAGGACCCAATATTCTATGATTTCAAGAGCTCTGACACCTTTAGTCCCTTAAGTGATGGATGTCAACATGGCATTTTCTCTCTTTTTATATCTTCCCAAAGTTCATTGACCCTGCTTCAAGAGGCAAGAAGCCCTCCTGGCAGCTCAGATTGCTGTGTCCTCCAAGGGAGCTGATGCCATGTTAAGTTTTTCAGTCTCCTTCCTCCTCCCACCCCGCAATGTGATACTTAAGAGACTATCTCCCCCACTTGCTAGGCTGATGGTTTTGTTTACCTTTTATGTTAATGTACCTTCTTTGCCTCTGCCTGACGACCGGGCTGACTGGACATATGTGCCCCACAATGTGTTACCTGGGCCACATGTTGAGAACCACAGCGGCCCCTCCAACACCCCACAGGCCCCTATGCTCAGTGCCCCAGCCCTCGCCCAGAAACCCTTCCACAGAGTGGGGCCAAAAGCAGACCCTGCAGCAGGACTGGGTAGTAGGGCAGCCCCGGATACTGCCACGCCAGGCAGTGTGGCCCCAGCTGCCCTGGACCCCACCACACAGTGCAGGGAAGAGCAGGGCAGCCCCAGATCCTGCTGTGCTGGGCACGAAGGACAGGGCAGTCCTGGTGGCCCCAGACTCCACCGCACTGGGCAAGGCAGCCCCACACTGCACCATGCCGCATCGGGCATCAGGGAAGCTGGAACCCCAGACCCTGCCAGCGGGCCAGCCTGGCAGCCTGGACCCCGCCATGCGGGCCCTGCAGCCTTAACACACAGCTAGACTGCAACTGTATGGTAATTGGGCTGCATGTGGCCTGCAGGCTGAGAAACACTGCCCTATAGATCACTTGTGTATGCACAGGAAAATGAATGTTAACTTCGAAGTGTTGGGTCAGTTTGTGCGCAACAAGGAAGAATCCTCAGTCACATGCTGTGCTCAAAACACTTGACAGCCCGCTTCAGTTATAATAGTGAAACCTCGGTCCTAAACCTGCATCTTTAGTCTGCTGAACTTTAAACAGGGAAAGTTTAAGCAGTGGGACTGAGATCTTCCAAGTAGTTATTTGGAATATTCTGAAAAATGCATGGAAAGACCAACAGACTCTACATCTAAGCTACCTTTGGATTCTAACCTTTTGGGATGATTCCAGAGAGACTTAGCCAGCAGGCTCATCCATCACTGCTACAAATCTAATATAAGGATCTTGCAAGCATTTGTAATGTATAGAATCTTTTAACCATTCAATAACTCTCTTTCTTTTCTTTTACTAATAAATCTTTAGATAGTTTACTAAGGATTGGCTGACAGCGTAATATTTGGGTAAGATCTGAGATACATATTGACCTGGGGGAAAGCGTCTGATCCTTTGGGATTAGTAGAACCTCACATACTGTGAATTGGATTTTCAGTAACCTCTCACTATATTAGATCTGTTTGTCTGGATGGGAGCCAAGGCCTGGAATGCCTAAACGGGACTGTGTTTGGCTTCTTCTTAACCAGTGTGGTAATACAGAAGCTCCTTTGAACTGGTCTGATGACTCCAACATATATAATAAACCACCAGTGTTGACGGATTGCCTGTCCTGTTTCTTGAAGTCTGCTGTGAATGTGGCATTCTCAGTGTGGCCCATCCTAGGCACTAGTCACACCTGATTTTCAAGTGATTTACTTAGAGTTTGTCAAAATATTTCTGACTGAATATTTTTTCCATTGAAATGCTGATTCAACTAAATTGAAATATTTTTCAAGTCCATATAGATTTTGTCAACAGTTTCTATGGCAAATCATCAAAACATCTTGTCTTAAGGTAGAAATGTTTAGTTAAGATTTTTATGATGTTTGACATAGTTGAAATAATAATGTCAAAACAAAATGTTTCAGTAAGGTTGAAATTATACATTTTGTAATATTTTATTTCATGAAAAATTCCAAGAGGTCAAGGTTTCATGCTGATTTAAGATGAAATGATATTTTGAAATCTTGGAATTTCCTATGGGACAGAAATTCTGGTTTTTGGCCAGTTCTACTTTGACCGCTTACAGCTCCCTTTGACTTCAATAGGAGCTGAGGGAGCTCAGAACTTCCGAAAACGATACCCCAGAAGCTCTGCTCCTCCCAGCCCACACCTTTCCTTCCCACTAAGGCCCCAGTGTAGCAAAGAACACAAGCACATGCTTAACTTTAGGCTTGCGTGTGAGACGTTCACTGCAAACATGGCTTATACAAATGCTCAAAGACTTAGACTAAGAAGCTTGTTTAAAATGTTGTTCGCTTGGAAAGTCACAATATGGTCCTGATTCAGCAAATATGTCCATACATCCTACTGACTTGAGTGGGATTTAAAGTTAAGCATATGTTTAAGTGATTTGCTGAACTGGGACCTGTATAATATACCAGAAACTCAAACAACAAAATTAAGTATCTAATTCTCCATTTCATTATGTTCAGTATTACATCAGTGAAACTCCATTGACATATATGAAAACACACAGGCATAAAACTGGTTCAAAGGAATTGTGAATGAAACCTCATTCAAAATTGTATTCAGAATACTATTTGAATGACTACTGGGCATATCACTGTGTTTCAGTGAATATACTTTATGCATTTAAAGGGCAGATCATTAAAATCTCTCTCATTACTTGAGGATTTGAATGGCCTTTCAGGCTGGGGGGGGGGGGAGAATGAATCCAGTTTTGCCAAATGAAAACCTAATCTATGTTGCTTAAAAAAAAAAAATGCCAAGCAAGACCAAGAATAGTTTTGCCACTGGGTACCTCATTTCTGTTCATGGATGTGGATAAAACAATTAACTTGTTTTTAGTAGAACAGGATGCATTCAGGGGGAAAGGAAGAAGCACTGATGCACTAGTGTGCTGGTATGGAGGCAATCACCCTGATGGGGAATAAAAAAAATTCCCAGTCCATTCTGTGAATTATACAGACTTGCTGATGGTCACCTTTTCCCACTCAGTAGGAGGAGCTGGTCATTGAAAAGAATTTAAAAAAGGGAAGCAACACTACATTGCACCAGGGAAAGACAATGAGATGGAAGTTACTGATGCTTGAAAGCACAAGATCAGAGATACTGACAATTGGCATGACATATTGCCAGGAGAGATAAGAGATGGACAGATTCACTCTGAAAGGAAGTACACAGTAGAGACAGGGACATGAAAAAATAACATTTTGTGGAATGGCAGTTGTGTGTCAAGGGGCAAGCCTTGGCTATATCAGAAAAAGAAGTGGATAAAATTAAAGCCGTGCCTATGGGTGAGTAAGTCAAAGATTTACACACACACAAAATCTAAACTTCTACATGTGCTTATCGCTTTACATTGTTCCCCTTAGTGACATTGTAAGACAAAGCCATTTTTCTTCTCTTATATGCAGAAGTGAGAGCTTGATGTCCAGGTTCCATAACCAGAGGATAGCCTATGTATCAAGGAGGCTAGAGTAAACTACCCACCAGATATCAAGTTGGGCACTCTTCCAAGTTCCACTACAAGTCACAGCATCAGGAGGAAACCAGGCCAAGTCAGTGCAAAGTTGTGGCAACTCTGGATAAGCCAGAGAGTACCCTCCATGAACCTAGTTCAGAATCTGTGATCAAGATGACAAGGAGGCAGGTGCAGTAGTGGATTCATGAAGTTACTTAGTGTGTTAGACTGTCTTTCCCACCAATGCTTTCACTCTGTAAGGATGTAGATTTCCATTTTCTAATAGCCCTGATTGTCTGTAACTTGAAGTCTTTAAATCAAGATTTGAAGACTTCAGTAACTCAGCCAGAGGTTATGAGCCTATTACAGGAATGGGTGTCTGGAATTCTAGGTCCTGTGATGTGCAGTAGATCAGACTAGATCAGTGGTCCCCAAATTGTTGCGCACGCATCCCTAAGGGGGTGTGGAGGAACGTTCGGGGGGAGGAGAACTATGGGGGGGGACCAAGCCAGCCCCCAGCCCCAATCCTGCCCCCAGCCATCAGCCCCTGGTTGCAGTTCCGTTCCCAGCCCCTGACCCGCCCCCAGCCTCTGTCCCCTTCCCCTGTCCGAGTGCCCCCCGGGAGCTGCGGCCCTGCTCCCACCCCCAGAGGCATGGATAGAGATGGGCGGGTGACCGTGAAAAGTTTGGGGACCACTGGACTAGATGATTGTGATGGTCCCTTCTGGCATTAAAATTCATGAGTTTATGATTCTGTGCATGCTAAAGGCCAGTAGCACTAGTGTCCAAAAGTTCATAAGCTGCCACAATAAGGGGGCATCCAGAGATCAGCTGTGGTCAACAAGAGTGGGATTCCTCTCTGTGGATGGTGATCTACACCAAATCTACTCACGCTATTTATTTAATGTAAATAATTTATTTTAAAATGTGTAAAATATCAGTTGTTCAGTCATCTTGATGGATTCAATAGCCACGTAGGAATGGGGGTAATTCTTTCTGTCTTGTCTATTTAGATTGTAAGATCTCTGGGGCCGGGACTGTCTCTTACAGTGTATCTTACAATGTATTTGTACAGTATCTTGCACAATAAGGTCCTAATTTCAGGTGAGGGTGTGGGAGAGAAACTGGATAGCTATTAAAGCCCCAGTGTTTTCAGATACTTCATATAATGGCCTCCATTGTTATTTATGGTAAACATACCTCTCCATACCTCAGCACAGGACTCACGGGCAGTCTCTGACAAGATCAGCATGTGACAAGTTTGAGCTGGATCGACGAAATTATCTCCAGGCTGCACATAAAAGGCGCCACAGAGCTGCATCATCAAACATCATAGATACAGACTTCCCATGCCCTCAGTGCGTCCAACTCTGCATCAGGATTCGAAGTGTGGAGTCAGATGCATAGCTATATATGAGACCTGTGACAATACTGTCGTCATCATCATCAGCGATGGACTACCAATAATAATAATACCTCTCCATAGTTCTGAGGTCATCTCATAAGTTCATATTCAACTTTCTGTCAATGATCATAGTACTAAAGCTACTACGAAAACATACCAAATGAAATGCATCTTAATCAAAAGTAGATATTCTGGGTCTAGAAGTGCATGCAGTTTTCTAGGGTTCCATATGCTACTTTCAGTTAGCCCACAGGTCTTGGTAGCTCACCTTGCCCTTTACCTGGTTTCAGGAAAAAGGGAGGTTGTGTTGATCACAGCAACGGTCTACATCCTGTCTCACATGCATGAGGCAGTGAGCAAATGAACTGGTGCCTTCCATCTCCAGGGAGTGTCTCTGTGTGTGTGTGGGGGGGGGGGGGGGGGAGCAGTGAAGACAAACCAATGGGATCACTCCTTCCTTTCAAAAAAGCCAAAGGAGAGGACAAGTAGAGAGAGAGAGAGAATAAAAACTCCCATCCCATCCACTGTGAGTGAAGAGGTGGAAAGACACAGAGGTGGTGGTGTATAAAATCACACTGTTTGGTGGTGAGTTTGTCACAACACATTATGTGATAAAATTCATTTGTCCTCATTTATCAATGCACACATCAGAGTGTAGTATTTGAATGCTATGCCTTCCTTTTTTGTGACCAATTTTGCCTCCATTGAGGGATGAAGTGTCTTTCCAGCTCTTTTAGGTTAAGAACATAAGAACGATCATACGATCATCATAGGTCATACCAATAATCCATATAGTTCAGTATCCTGTGTCTTCAACAGCGGCCAGTGGCAAATGCCTCAAAGGGGATGAACAGAACAGGGCAATTCATCAAGAGATCCCTCCTCTGTCCTCCAGTCCCAGCTTCTGGCAGTCAGAGGTTTAGGGATGCTCACAGCTTGGAATTGCATCCCTGACTATCTTGGCTAATTGTCATTGATGAACCTATCCTCCATGAATGTATCTAATTCTTTTTGGAAGTCAGTTATACTTTTGGCCTTCACAACATCCCCTTACTGCAAGTTCCATAGTTTGACTTTCAGTTTGGGAAGAAGTACCCCCTTATGTTTGTTTTAAATCAGCTGCCTGTTAATATCATAGGGTGTCGCCTAGTTCTTGTGCTATGTAAACGGATAAATAACACTTCCTTATTCACTTTTGCCACACCATTTATGATTTTATAGACCTCTATCATATCCCTCCTTATTTGTCTCATTTCTAAGATAAGCAGTTCTAGTCTTTTTAATATCTCCTCATGTGGAAGCTGTTCCATACCCTAATCACTTTTGTCTCCCTTCTCTGTAGCTTTTCAAATTCTAATATATTTTTTGGAAATGGGGTGACCAGAACTGCATGCAGTATTCACATTGTGGGTGTACCATGGATTTCTATAGTGGTATTATATCATTTACTGTCTTATTATCTATCTCGTTCCTAATGGTTCCTAACATTCCGTTAGCTTTTGTGACTGCACATTGAGCAGATGTTTTCACAATGACCCCAAGATCTCTTCCTTGAATGGTAACATTTAATTTAGACCCCCATCATTTTGTATGTAAATTTGGGACTAAGTTTTCCAATGTGCATTATCTTTCATTTATCAACATAAAATTTCATCTGCTATTTTGTTGTCCAGTCACCCAGTTTGTAACTCTTCACAGTCTGCTTCTTGAGTAATTTTGTATTGTCTAAAAACTTTGCCACCTCACTTTTTATCCCTTTTTCTAGATAATTTATAAATATGCTGAACAGTACTGGTTCCAATACAGATTGTTGGGGGACCCAACAAACTAACCCGTTATTCCTACGCTTTCCTATCTTTTAATCAGTTAGTGATCCATGAGAGGATCTTCCCTTTTATCCCATGACTGCCTACTTTGTTTAAGAGCCTTTGGTGAGAGACTTTGTCAAAGTCTTTCTGAAAGTCGAAGTATACTATATCCGCTGGATCACCCTTGTCCAGATGTTTGTTGACACACTCAAAGAATTCAAATAGATTGGTGTGGCATGATTGCCCTTTACAAAGGATGTGTTGACTGTTTCCCAACATTGTGTTCATCAATGTGTCTGATAATGCTGTTCTCGTCTATAGTTTTAATCAATTTACCTGGTACTGAAGTTAGGTTTACCAGCCTATAATTGCCATGGTTGCTTCTGTAGCTTTTTTTAAAAAATGGCATTACGTTAGCTATCTGACAGTCATCTGGTACAGAGGCTGATTTAAGCAATAAATTATATACCACTGTGGTAGTTCTGCAATTTCATACTTGAGTTCCTTCAGAACTCTTGGATTAATACCATCTGATTCTGGTGACTTATTACTGTTTAATTTATTCTTACTGCTTAACTTATCAATTTGTTCCAAAACCTCCTTTTTGACACCTCAATCTGGGATAGGTCTTCATATTTTTCAACTGAAAATAATGGCTCAAATGTGGGAATTTCCCTTACAACTTCTGCAGTGAAGACTGATGAAAAGAATTCATTTAGCTTCTCTGAAACGGCCTTGTCTTCCTTGAGGTTGAACACTACTATTTTAAACAGATGCACGGGGACCTATTGGGAGGAAAGTATTATGGATACTGTCTTCACAATCCTCACAGTCACATTTTCACCACATGAGCAAGTGAAACGTGTGTGAGAGAGCAAGAGAGAGAGAGAGAGCAAGAGCGAGCGAGAGAGATGCTATAAAGTGATATCTAAGCCAGAATTGTTCTCCTTGTGTGAGCTTTCTGAAATATTGTAATTTCAGAGAACAAGTTATGTGGTAAACAAAGCAGAAGAAATGAGGGCATGCATTCAGCCAATGATTTATTAATTTTGTCTAGGTCTGTACAGTCAGATATCAGACAGAATCACTTGCTCCACATAGTGGATCCTGTGATCATCTTCTATCAGAGCTCCAAATAAAAAGAAAAAGGAACTGTAACATTCTGCACTCCCTATCAAATCAAAGAAAAATGATTTTACCTTGAAACTGAGTAAGGACAAAAACATTGTTTAATGAGATGGTTGAGTTTTTCTTTGTGTTATGAAAAAAATACTATTATTGTTTTTGTCACGGTAATGTCTGGCGGTCCTGATCAGGGATAAGATACCTGTTCTGGTAGGTGCTGTACCCACATGTAACAATATAACTGATTTGGGGCAGATCCTATCTAGTGTGTAATGACAGAAAATAGCTGGATATAACACACAAATTGGTAAAGGGACAAGGAAACAGAAATTACTGTAATTAGTAGAGGCCACAGCACACCAACAACTCAGCCATGCTCTTAAAGTTAAATAAAATTTAGAATTTTTGTTTTGAGTATATTTTCAGTAAAAAAACTTTAACAGAATTGGGCCAAATATGCCCAGTTGGATCAGGTCCTACGTGAAAATGTGTTTCCAAAGGCAAGAACTATTTCTCGTTTAATGAACATAAGCATGTTGCATCACAGCAGAGATGACAGAATTGAAGGCCAAAAGGTAAATTCCAGTTGCTTGGAAGCATGGGGTACATCTACACTTCAAAAAATAAAACCCCAGCACCAAGTCTGAGGTCAATTAACTTGGACTCAGGCTGCACGGCTAAAAATTGCAGCCCCCTCCCATCATGGGAACTCAGAGCCTAGACTCCAGCCTAACCCTGAACATTGACACTGCAATTTTTAGCCCCATGGTCCCCAGTCAGGAGGCTAGATATAGCTATTCTATGGATCTTTTATTGGAGCATCGATGTACCCAGGCTGTCTATCTGAATCTTAACCATATTTTGATGAGCATCTTACAATGTTTTTTTTTGAGAGATGACTGTTGAGGTTTGAACAGCAGAGCTTGGCACTACTGTGCTGGTGTCCAGTAATACCTCCTAATTTTACTGCAGTTTAGTAGTGGAGGAAAATGTATACATTGTTCAAGATAGAATTGGAAATGCGTTCTACTTCCTCATCACATGAAGGGAATCCTCTACACTCAGGGCTTGTCTAAACGAACACTTACCTTGCAATAAGCTTGGGTGTAAATATACCCTAAACTAGCCTGCCGCAGTTCTAAGTGCACACTAAGCGTATGTATGGACCCTGCTGCTGCCCGCTAGAAGTTCCCTAGTGCAGTTTGATCTACTCTGTTTTGAAATGGGAGTAGATCAAAGTGCACTACCAAACTTTTAATGTGTGACAGCAGGGTCCCCATAGACAGTTAGTGCATGATATACTGGTGTGGGGAAAATTCACATCCCACCTTGCTGCAAACTAAGTGTTTGCTCACAGACAAAACCCTTATACTAAGGCTGTCCAACAGCATTCTACCACATCTGTTTCCCCAAATTTCATTTTCAAGGTCACAAATGTCCTGTATTTCTCTATTGTCATATCTTAAATAAAACAGAGATTAGAAAATCAAGCCTTAAACTTCCTGTGCTAGAAGAGCACAGTGCAATATTTGAACCCCTTGGGGTTCATACACTATTGCTATGTATGTAGGTTACACTTCAGAAAATAACCAGGCTTTGTGGGAGTCTTTTGAAATTATGCATCACAGACGCCTAAAAAATGAAAAGGGTTCATCATGAGCAATGATAGTTTGATGAAAATGACTTAATAATCAACCTCAACCTCCCTCTCTCTTTCTCTCTCCCCTGCCCCAGTCCAAAGCCCAGGGTCTGATCCAAAGACCATTGAAGTCAGTATGAGTGTGTTCATTAACTTCACTGAAGCAGAAGCGGGCTTATTCAGGATAGACTGACTGGGATAATTAAGAAAAATGGCTGTGTATATCCACAGTGGAGTAAACCTCCCACTGGTTATGTTTTGTACATAATATATGATCTGTTTTGTTAGAAAGGAGGCTATTGCCAAAATTATTTCAGCTATATTGATAATGGCACATATGTTTGGTTTCCCTTTAATAAGTGCAAGGTTGCTCCTTATAATTTAGTTATTTTAGTTACCTTGACTCCCCTCTTTCCTGCCTTTGTTCAAGGTTTGTAGACTTAACAAAAGATTTGTTGCTTATGTTAGAATTCTGAATGGCCACATCTCCCCTTGAATTAATGCCTGACTATTACTCCCATATCACTGTGGCCTTGTATGTTTAATTTGCTGACCTTGCTCATGGTAAATGTTTGTTTCTGACCCTAATGTAATTCCATAACTTTTGTTTAATTAGCACAGACTCAGAGATCAGTGCTACCCTTGGAAAGATTGTAAAGGCTGAAGAGAATTGTTAACTGTGAAACTCGTCCCTCTGATGACATAATTGCCACTAAATCCCTAGCACTGCGTATGATTAAATGAAGGTGATTCTATTTGTTTTTGGCAGCTGGAGCAGATTACATTTGCTATGTTTTTCCTTATTTGTACAATTTTCCTGATTTCTGTATAATGTGATGCCAGCATAGTAAGTAGAATTTCAACTGTCGAGTTGATTTTATCATGAACTAAAACACTTAATTAAGCAGATTTCAAACCTGAAATTGAAATGAAGATGATGTCATTAATGGCAAGATTACCTTCCAAGTAAATAAATCAGAACTATGAAAAATGACACCTTAATAAAGGCAAATCACCAAAACCTAAGGTCTCTGAGAAGCATATAACATGTGGAGCTAAATGTACAAAAAATATGGAAAATTTAACATCTCCTAATGAGTGTAATGACAAAAAAAGTACACGCAAATCTATGTTAGGGTAGGAAATAAAAGCAGTTTCCATTTCAAATGGACTTTTAATTATTCGTTGACTAGGCCTATCTACAGGACAGTCTTCATTTTAATGTTAATTACATATATTTAATAAACACATTAAATCCTACACATAATGTAGAAGAATAGAGCTTCTGCCTATGGTAAATAGATAGTGCTGATGGAGTGCATTGAAAGCACTGGTATATAAGTACCATGCTGGAGCGGAGAACACAATTTCATAGGTCAAGGGGCTAGATCCAAAAGGGGGACTCAGACTCAGCACTGCAATACCTAACTTGAAGCACCATGTCCGCAAGTGGAACTATCATCGCTGAGTTAGGTGCCCACATTTCCTATACAATGAAAGCTAGAGGCTTAAAAATGGGATTCACGAGAGCGAGCAAACTGAGCAGGGAGCCCCCTAAACTAGCTAATGGGAAATGACAAGGAGAGAGGTGTGACCTAAGCCCTGCCCCTGGAAGAGCGTTAGGGCCTAATTCTGGCCAGGAATCTGCTTCTGGAGTTAGGGTCTTAAGGCCAGTCAGTTCTTTCTTGCAAAAAGGGATGGCAGAATCATTAATTAGAGCACGCCTCCAGGCTGTGGGATAGCTACATTCAACTCCCCACTCTGCTAGATTCAGAGCAGAGATCTGAACCCAGGTATTCCATCGCTGTGCCCTACTTCGTATGCAACACACAAATATGCATTGAAACAAAGTCTGGAACATGGATCTTTCAGGTGAGCTTGCTAACCAGAAGGCTAGAGAGTCATATTCTCTTTCTCTCTGGTCCAATGAATATTTACATATATCATGCAAAGTGTAACAGCTTCAACAGGAGAGATTGAGAGATCTTCACCTTGGATTGCCCAATAGACCAGTGGTTAGACACTCAGTTGTGAAACAGGAACCTTGAGATTAAATCCTGCTCTGAATTAGTGTTCTAACCACTTGGCAACTGGCTACAAGGGGGGCACTACCTCCTTATCTGCTGGGCCTTGTGCAGGGGCTGATCCACTTAGTGTGCTCTTAGGTGTTCTATGAGAATGTCCACCAGATCTTCCCCTACCCCCCACACCGGCAAGAAAGGTGAGAGGATGCCTTGCTTGAGGATCCTGCCAGGGCTTAGGTACCGAGCAGCTTGGCAGAGTCAGGACTGAGGTGACTATGTGCATGCTCACCAGTGGAAATGTAGGCACGTAGGAACTTTAGGTACCTATAGTGTTCGGTAGCAGCAAAGCAGGGATTTTGAGTACCTAAATATTAGATTTAGGAACCTGAAGTGGCAGTTAGGCACAAAAATCCCCTTGTGAATCTAGCCCTCTGTGTTTGATCCCATAAAACATTCAGCACCTGTTTCCTGTGCTGAATACCTTCAGCTCCCATTGATTTCACTCTAAGCCCAGTGTCATTTATGAGATATTGATTTCCTAAAGAAGAACTAATAGGTTAAATCACTAACCTCTATGATTCTATACATTCTATTTTTTTCCTAGCCTTATAGAAGATTCTACTCAGATCTGAGAGAGGATATATCACAGGCTACAGTGGAAGAATATGTTCAAAAACTAGGGAGGAGTGAATCACTTTATTTAAAATAAGCATAACGTCAAACCAAAATTATTTTTAGAGGTTCAAAGTAGTCTATTTTAATAATGTATGTCTGATTATCTCATTTTTATGAATGAGCAAATTGATACACAGAGAGGCTGTGCTTGTCCAGTTGGTGGTGTGGTCCAGCCAACAGGCAAGCATGTGCAAAATATGAAACCAAAACCATTTTTCAAAAAAATGACACCTAAAGATAGACTTCAAACTTCATAATGAGGCATCTGGGTAGGTAGCCTAATTTTCAAAAGCACTGAGCATACAACAGCTCCTATAATTCAATCTCATGGGTGATCATTTTCTGCTTGAAATCTGGACACCTCCTTAGGTGTCTACAGATTTGAGCCTGATTATTTTTTAAACTCCTGGCTCTGGGTACTAATTCTGGTTCTGGCATGAATTTGTGAAGCCTCAGTTTCCTCATCTCTAAAATAAGAATAATGTTTACTTATTCCACCAAGGTGTTATGAGACCTAACAAAATAGTAGTGTAATTCTATAGTGTACAACTACAGAATATTATTAAGAGCAATTGATGGCAGAGGTGGGTAATATACATATATATTTATACATATACATATATTTTCTCTAAGGTGAAAAGGAAGTAAAGAAAATTTAAAAAATTGTATTTTACAAAAGCAGACAAAGAAATACCAATATTATGTTTATTTCTGGAGCTGCTTTAAGATTCTTATTGAGAGAACAACATTGCCAAGGGGCCAGTTCATTTGCAGTTTATGAAACTTAAAACATCTTAAAATTTCAATTATTTGAAATGAAATGTTTTTGATCTGAACCCCTGGGAAGACATTCGCACTAGGTATCTGCCCTCAGTGCTATTTTTAAAATTCAGCATAAACCTGGCTGAATAACAATATCTCCCCCCACCCTGCACTTTATTTCTATGAAGAATTGCTCATAATGGAGAAGATTGTGAAAGGAGTTCAGTGGCCTCTGTGAAGAGCAACGCATCCTCACTTCCCATTAAAAGCAATTTCTGAGTAATAATTCAATAGAAGCTGGTGGGTGCTCAGCTCCTGACAAGATTAACTTCACAGTTATTATAGTTCCTGTTAATAATGGGAATTAAATGCTTTCAGGGTTTTGCATTAACTTTCCTGGGGAAAAAAATGTTTTCTTTATAGTTTAATGTGGACAAAGGACCTGGGCAACAAAATGGCAGATGAAATTCAATGTTGATAAATGCAAAGTAATGCACACTGGAAAATATAATCCCAACTATACATATAAAATGATGGGGTTTAAATTAGCTGTTACCACTCAAGAAAGAGATCTTGGAGTCATTGTGGAGTGGCAGTCAAAAAAGCAAACAGAATATTAGGAATCATTAAGAAAGGGATAGATAATAATACAGAAAATATCATATTATCTCTCTATAAATCCATGGTATTCCCACATCTTAAATACTACGTGCAGATGTGGTCGCCCCATCTCAAAAAAGATAGATTGGAATTGGAAAAGGTTCAGAAAAGGGCAAGAAAAATGAATAGGGATATGGAATGGCTGCTGTATGAGGAGAGATTAATAGGACTTGGACTTCTCAGCTTGAAAAAGTGACAACTAAGGGGGGGATATGATAGAGGTCTATAAAATCATGACTGGTATGGAGAAAGTAAATAAGGAAGTGTTATTTACTTCTTCTCATAACATAAGAACTAGGGGCCACCAAATGAATTTAATAGGCAGCAGGTTTAAAACAAACAAAAGGAAGTATTTTTTTTCACAAAATGCACAGTCAACCTGTGGAACTCCTTGCCAAAGGATGTTGTGAAGGCCAAGACTAGATAAATTCATGGAGGATAGGTCTATCAATGGCTATTAGCCAGGATGGGCTTGGGCGACAGGGAATGGATCACTTGATGATTACCTGTTCTGTTCATTCCTTCTGGGGCACCAGGCATTGGCCACTGTCAGTAGACAGCTAGATGGAGCTTTGGTTTGACCCAGGATGGCCATTGTTATGTTATGTTCTTACTAATTGTTGCACTTTTTGTGATCTCTGGCCCCAATCCTGCAAAGACTTGCACATGTGCTTGTCTTTACGTAGTGTGATCTGCTCCACTGAGTTCAACAGCACTACTCACAATGCATAAAGCAGAGCACAAGGATAAATCTTTTGCAAGCATCAGAAGCTCTATTTGCCAGAGGCAGGTTAGGGGTGGGGTAGAAATAAGATGTGGGTAGGCCAGAGGGAGGGAAGGTAGTTCAGGGGGCATGGCCAGGGTGGATTTGCACCCTAGCAGTTTTGCACCCGTGTAAAGCCCCACAGAAGCTATTGCAGTGGGGGTGAAACTTAAAGCAGTGCTGAGAGCTATAAAGACACCAGCACCCACAATCCTCTGAATATCAGAGTTGAAAATTGTTTTCTCCCTATCTCTTCACTTTCTTCCAAAACAATGTTAAACGTTAGAACTGTTTGCAAACCATTTTTTTTTTATAATTCTGCAATAGAAAATTAAAATCTCTATTTTCCTGGTACACATTTTGCCACTAGCAAGACAGTTGTCAGTAGAAAATAACTGGTCTGAGTGTGTAGTAGATTTTATAGGCACAGCATCAAGTAGTTTAGATCACTTGTCCCTGTAGTTTTGCTTAGTTAAACTGCTCCTGATTCTGCAAACACTGTAATTTTGGTTGGTAAAATAATAAAGTACTGATCTAATGGTAGTAAAGGTAAGCATGTGCATCAGAGTAAGCAGGAATGGGACCTAACATTATAGCATTATAGAAAGCCCAATGTGAACAGAAATCTTGCCATTCCTCTTGTAGAAAGTCCTGTAGAAGTTTAGTAGCAACATTTCTATAAAGATTCTAAAGCGACCAGGGGTTGAACAGAAGATGAAGGATGAAATTAACAGTCATAGGAACAAGTGGTTACATCATTGTTGCTCATATATGTCTTGCTTGGAGTCAGATTCTCACATTAGTATGCTGGAGATGTTGTACCCTACTGAGGATTAGCAGGATCACTAATTGCCTACTGTCACACTGAAATGTCGCAATTTAGAGGGGAAAAATAAATTGTTATAGCTTTGGAATTTGTTTGAGAATTGGATATGCTGCATTTGGTAATTTTTGGTTTGTATGTACAGAAGTATAGGTACCAAACTAGAGATGTGAAAACCTTCCAGCTTTGGACAGGAAGAGGTTCTTTAAAATCGGAATGAAAAGATGGTAATGTACAGTCCTGTATTCAGATCTGGGTGGAATATACTTGTGCCTGTGTGATTTATATTTGATACAAAATGTGATTATAGCATGTATGTGATTGCGAATAAAAATAATAACTGTGACAATGACAGAGTATATAAACACAAGAGACAATGAATTTTCACAGGCTTAAGGAAAGTAACCTGGAGCTTGACAGGTTTCTCTCTCCTTCAGAAGTAATCTCAACTGATTGCTGTTAGAGACAACAGAATTCCTTCACTCCAGATGAAATTCACTACTCTGTTGGGGGGCAGCACCAGGGCCGGCTCTGGCTTTTTTGCCGCCCTAGGCAAAAAAGCCACCCACCGCCCCCCCGCTCCTCCCCAGCGCGGAAGGGGAGGGCGCCGAGCCTGGTCGCAATCCCCGACCGGCCAGAGTGCCGGGGGGAGGGCGCTGAGCCCGCCGCAGCTCCGCTCTCCCCGGCGGCCAGAACGCCGGGAGCAGGGCGGAGAGTCTGGCCGGGGCTCTCCGCTCTCCCCAGCGGCCAGAGCGCCGGGAGCAGGGCGGTGAGCCCGGCTGGGGCTCTCCGCTCTCCCCGGTGGCCAGAGCGCCGGGGGGAGGGTGGCGAGCCCACCGCGGCTCCGCTCTCCCCAGTGTCCGGAGCGCCGCGGGGAGGGCGGCGAGCCCAGTCGCGGCCCCGCTCTCGGGCCGGAGCACCCCGCCGTGCCGCCCCCCTCCAGGCGCTGCCCCAAGCACATGCTTGGTGGGCTGGTGCCTGGAGCCGGCCCTGGGCAGCACCTATAGCTTCGATGTTAATTACTTTGTTCTGACCCTCTGGACAGGGTGGTAAATTTCCCTGCCCCCATTGATCAAAAGACTACTTGTGGGAGGAGCTTCCTTTCTAAATGGATTGTCCTCCATTTTGGATTCTCTTCTCAAACAGTCCTAGCTGAAGAAAGAAGGCAAAATAAGGAGGAAGAGAAAGAACAGAGAAAAGAGTTGGTAAATATTGTACTGCATCCTCTTCAGGAAGAAAGAAGGGAAGAAAACCTTACTACCTGGAGTCTGGGATGCCACATTTCTCCAGCTTACTAGAAAACCAGCACAAAGTGAATATTACTGATCAGTAAGTTTTCTCCTTGATGTTCTTGGTTTTAACTATGTACACAAACATCTTCCTTAAAAAGTAGTTATACCAAACAAAATACAAGGTTTTCACAACAGTTATATGATTGCATTATCAGAAATCATGCTGCAATTGAAAGGAAAGATTACAACAGCTCTTATGTACTTCCCAGTAAATTTATATTGTGACAAAATAATATGAACCCTAAAATGCAAAGATAAAGATATACAGTCTGCCTCACAAAACAAATGCATAAAACAACTAAAATGTTTATGAAAGAGGAAGAAATAACAAGTAAGCACTTATGTTACCTTAGTACAGTGGTGAAACTGAACTGAGAGAGGGGTTGTTTGTTTGTTTTGTTTTGTTTGTTGAGTAGCACAGACATTTATCTAAACAGCAGCTCTGGAGCAGGCTATGTGAAAAAGCGAGTTTGTGAACTTGAAACAGTAATCAAGAGAGACATTAATGTTCATCTGGCTTTTCATATTTTGAGAAATTTGCATACCCTTCTTCATCTGCTTGCTGACTGTAAGATATTGTCAAGATCCTGTGATGGTGTATTCTGTCATTTGGAGATCCTTTTTTTGTCCCTTAAATTGCAGCTGCCTTCTGGTTCTCTGTATATTTTCTGTTTTGTGTGGTGTGAATTTGGTAGCTGTGGAGTGTGAAAGGTAGCGAACCCTTCTTTTCTTGTTTTCCTTCTAAGTCATTGCTCTGTCCTATTTTTTGTCCCACTAGAACTAGGAAATAAACTCATATGTATGTGTACAGAGCCCTGTGTAAGGATCCGGTGATTGTCTACTGATGTCTAGAAGAGCCTTATTAGTCCATTCTTGATTAAATCACATGTGCAGCAAATTGGTAATCCTCCAGAACCCTGAGCACAGGACTCTATAGGAATATAATGAGGAAACATAAGGAGGTTTGTAGCCAGGAAAGTTCTGAAGAGTGGACTTAAAAACAGGTTCAGAGCTGTTTAGTAACTACCTACCATTTCTGGGCTAAATACTATATGGTAATCGTGACATGTTTGTGATTGTTGCTTTGGATTGTTCCACAGAGTTGGGGAGTTAATACATTTTGTTTTATTTCTGTCTTGCTTTGTCTTGAGTATAGTTTATTTTCTTTTGTTTAAAGTGAACCCCGACTCTCCAGACCTTGTGACAGAACTGCCTCTACCTCCTCTTCATGATTGTTGTTTAAGATTCATATTGCATTAGCACTAACAGGCCAGGTTCAGAGCCACATAGTGCCAGACACTGTGGAAATGTACAGAAAATTATAGTCCCTTCCCCCAAACAGCTAGGAGTCTGAAAGACTCCTAAAAGGCTATCATTCTCTTTTGGTATCAATTTAGTCCCAAGGTGTTCTGTTATTGTTTGTTTGTTTGTTTGTTTTTGGGGAGGGGGTTCCATTATGCTGAAGCACTTACATCTAAGTTCACTTGAGTAAGCAATTCGATTGTAAATGAACTGTGAACAACATAGTCTGATCGTGCATATTACAAATGCATAATTTTTAAGATGTCTGCAGGCAGTGAATCTGCTTACAAAGCCCTTATTTTAAAAATAGTTACATCATGTATTCTTGGGTATAATGTACTTATTTAAGTTTGTACAGTAAGGACTTAATTATTAGTAGCAAAGTAATTTGCAACAAAAGAATAGATATTAGATTTGTGTAAATAAATGACAATTGACACCTTCCTCGTGCAAAAACTTCCAACTTGTAGATAATTTGCTTGGTGTAATGCCTTTGCAGTAAGTACTGTACTGTAGTATTATTTTCAGACAACACCAGTTTCCAATACATGGATTCATCAACTGTAGTAGAGATGTACACTCACTGAGCAACCAGCATAGTGAAATATAAGTGGACCAAAAATGTGAACAATTTTAAATGAATTGCCCATCTATATTAAGAATTGAAGTTCTGGCTATTGCCATTGTTATAAACTGACCAGTTAGTTTCAGCTGCTTCAGAATAAGATTAGAATTGTGTTTCCGAGGAATGTGTGTAACACAGAGGTTGCCATTTGGTTTCCAGTCTAAAGCCATGCATGACTCCATTACAGACTTCTGTTGGAATAGTTATGTTGGACACAGCTCATAGTATAGATGCAGTTATTCTGGCAAAAATGTGCCTTTACTGGTATAGCTTGTTTTGCTCTAGAGTGGGAGACAGGGCTGGAATAAGATATACTGGCAAAACAACATCTATCCTAGGAATACTTTACTGGGTTTGTACAGTATACCAATATAGATATACTGGCAAAGTGCTCCTAGTGTAGACATGGCCTAACATAGTGTCCAAAATCCTTAACATCCATGTAGTTTCAGAGTGTCTCCTATTGTGTCACTGGCATTTGCATTGCTATCATGGGAATCGTGGAAACAAATCAAATAATGTCATCACCACTGTCAGCAGCTGATAGCTCAAGTGAGTGTCATTGAGCTTTCATTGTGTTGGAATGAATGGATGTGGATGATATGTTCCAGAGACAAAGAGGATGAGAAGTAATGGGCCACACAGTAGGTGCCATTAAAAAGTCAACATTTACCATATTGGAATATTTAACATTACTGCTAATACTTTAACTGAAATATTGCAGTGAGGCTTAAAGACCATACTAGAGTAAATAATAACTTTTAAGGGTGCTTGTTGTAAGCTCCTTTCTGTTGCACATGTATGGAAGAGGGGCCAGTAGGAACAGGCAGAGGCCAGTGGCTGTGAGATGCTTGCAACCCCTGTAAAGCAGCAATTCATATAATCACAAGCACAGCTGGCAAGGCTTTAAAGAGAGGGTAACTCTTAGGAGCAACAGCTCTACCCCATCTGCTCCCCGTGCAATGGGCCCTAATTTATACAACAAAGTACTGTGTAAGTTAATAGTCTTGAAATTCTCATTAGGTCTATAGCTGTAGCTTTTCATCTCCTTTCTAGGGAATAGTTGTGTAGATATGGCAAGGGAGCCAATAGGTGCCAAGAGAGTCAGGCTGCCAGGCTTGGAAACTCAGGGAAGAGTAGTCACTCCAGTTGAATCTCCCAAGAACTGCAGAGCTAAGGCCCATCATCCTTGGTGATACAGATTTATTTTTATATAAAGGTTTGTGTTTGTTTAGTGTCGTCAACACACACTCATTCTGCCCCATCGTAGGAGGACTGGCAAACCTGGTCCCTACCTTTTCCACCTCATCGCTGTGCTGACCCATAGAGAAAACAAAACAGCATGGATTCCATTTTCTGATGCACAGCTTTTGGGAGAAAGCTGTCTCTTTTCTTTGAGCAGAAAGAAATGTGTCATCTCCATATGATTAAATAGAAACTACATTTTATACAGTAGAAACTCAAATATGATAACACCAGAGTTATGGACTTACCAGTCAATTGGACACCAGGTGGAACTGGAAGTAATCATTCAGGCAGCAGAGGAGAAAAAAATACAACAAATTGCCTCGGGGCTTTAGCCCGGGGGCTCAGGTGTTCAGCCATAGGGGTTTGGGACTGCAGACGCAGGGTGGGAAGGGATCAGGGTTCCGGAGCTGGAGGGGGGCTCGGGGCTTTTGACCCTTGGGAGCACTGAGCCTCAGGCCTTTAGAACCGGGGCTTTAGTCCTGTGGCTCTGTTCCCAGCTTCAGCTCCATGGGGAGCGCTGGGGCTTTAGCTACAAGAGGAGTGCCAGTTTAAGCCCCAGCGCTCCTCCTGTAGCTAAAGCCCCAAGCCCTGGCGCTGCCCCATGGGGCAGAAGCTGGGAACAGAGCTGCGGAGTTGAAGCAGCTGGCACCCCCTTGCACCCCCTTGCAAGCCCTGGCACCCCCTTGCAAGACTGAAACTAGGAGCGGAGCCCCAGGGCTGAAGCCCTGAGCCTTTGCACTCCCCGCATGTCTAAAGCCCTGAGCCCCGGTGCTCCCGTGGGGCAAAAGCCTGGAGCCCTGGTGCCCAAGGGTCAGAAGCCCTGACACCTCTCCACCCCCGCATCCGGAGCCCTCACTCACTCTGTGGCTGCAGCCCCAACCCCCTGCCCTGGGCCGAAATCTGTAAGGTCTTGTTCAGAGTTACGGAACATTTCAGAGTTATGAACCACTTACATTCCAGAGGTGTCTGCAACTCTGAGGTTCTACTGTACCAACATAACAGACTCTTTTTCTTTTTCAGCTACATAGAGGGACTGAAAAAAAGATGCTGCCTATTCTTTTATTTGCTTTATATTCAAGACCCCATTTATTCTGCAGCCTCCTTGTCCTAAATTCTGTGCCCAGAGCCTCTAATTTCTGTGGTATTTCTGGTAAGCACTGGATTCTGTCCCAAAGCGGGATTGAGAAATGGATGAAAAAATATAAAGAGGAAAAAATCCCTGAAATTAAGGACAAGCCAAAGAAGTTATGAACACAATTTATAAAGTATCTGACTTTTTTGATTTTTCTTAAGATTTTATTTTTTTATTTTTCAGCTCTGTGCCACATCAGAATAATTTATTTCCCATTACTCTCCCTCTCTTTTGGTTCTGAGCTCTGCTGATCCTGCAATCTGATCTGTGAGGATGGACTCCTACATCTGTGTTACTGATTTAAATAGGATTCCATGCAGGTATATGGGCCCATCCACACAGATCATATTGAAGGATTGGGACCTAAGACATTATGTTATTTTAAGAGGAAATTGCTCTTTTTTGGGTGTGAGGGAGAGGTGAACACAGCCTGAACTCAAGAAAGGATCTGTCCTTTCTAACTCCTCTCTTGAGAGGGGGCAGTTCGAAGGAATTCCACAGTAGTGGAATCGTGGAAATCCCAAGGCCTTGGTTATATTGTATATAGTGCCACTGGTTCTGTTTATTTTAGGGGGAGAGCTAGTTGGCATGATGTCAGCACAAACACTGTAAATTGTGTTTTCTTTCTGCTGTCATATTGTAACTTTCCTATCAGAACTTAGAAAATCCATCCCAACATAAATGGACATTATTAACAAGTCTGGGCAACATCCAGGTTTCAGACTTGTAGATCATACAAATTGATGATCTTAAATGCAATAAAAGCCAAGCATTTGAATTACTTAATGGCTCATTTTGTTTTTTTGGTATTTAAATCTCTCTAGAAGACCTTTTATATAATGATTTATATTCCATTATTGCATAAAAATAGATTCTCTTTTCAATGTTTCAATAAGAGGTTGCATTAACCTTATTAAAAATAATTTTGCCACAATGTTTGTTTACATTTCACTCACATCTAAAAGAAGTTTCTTCTAACATTTTTAATCAATTGAATCTTGAGCAGAACTTCTTTCTGCGGGCACATAAAGATTTTTTTTGGATTAGCAGGGAGAACATTTTAGACAAGTATAAAAAGGTGCATTATACCAACTGCCTTTTCTCTTACTAGTCTATGTCTCTTGCATTCTTAAAGCAATAATAAATATTCAAACTCCATCACTTGTATGTTTGTTTTTTTCTGAAATCAGTATATTTAGCAATTTCAATATGAAAAATTGTATAGTAAAATCTAATTTGAAACTATTTAGAAATTATTGTATCTAATACAGAAAGTCATTACTCATGCATTGTTTATAAAGGACATGGTCCTCCAACTGCATCCTTGCAGGCACATTGGTCCGCCTATATGGAGCTCACTGCCAGAATGAAGCCTAAGATATTTCATATGTTGCTTTCTCTGAGAGAATATTCAGCTCGGCCTACAGAAGCAACAAAATGTGTGGCCTTCTAGTCTATAATCCTTCTCTGTTTAAAAAAACCCCAAACACCCTTTATTCATGTTGATACTGTATTTGCCATTATTGTGCCAAATGATGTAACTTAAAGAATTTAGCATTTTGGTCAATCATTTAGCCCTAACCAGCAGTGTACTACACTGATAAAGTTAGCAGATGACACAAATCAGGGGAGTGGTAAATAATGAAGAGGACAGGTCAGGTTATTGATCCAGAGTGAACTGTGCCTTCCCGTCTACATTGCTATTTTTAGCTGTGTAGTGTGCTGCTGTTTCCCAGGTGTGGGAGCCTTTCCCCACTGCCAGAAATAATTCTGGCAGTGGGGAAAGGCTCTGATGGGAGGGGAGGGGAAAGGAAACAGGGACATTATTTGCTGCAGTGAAAAGCTCTGGCAGTGGCAAGGTGCTGAAGCCTTTCCATGTTACCTTTCCCGGCCTTTCACTGACAGGTGTAGCTATGTACTGCAGTGTGGAAAAAGCTTGCTTTTCTCTGCAGCACACGTAGCCTACATTCTGCTGAAAGTGATATGTAGTGTAAGAGGAAAATGAAAAGCCCCTTGCCTGCATACCCACCCCCAAAAATAAAATGTAAAAAGAGAGAGAGAGAAGAGAAAATCCGACAATAAACATGTTGAACAAGGGGAAAGCTGTGGAAAAAATACCCACTTAGGGTAACTCAGGGCTGCATTTTAATTTTTGAATGCTCAGATCCTACGGGCACTGGTGCCTTTTGGCTGAACATGGGGAGATAGTGAGGTATTTTGTGAGGACACCATCTTCTACTGAGGATGTTTTTGATGGAAAATTTATAAAAAAAAAATATTTGTGACAGTGTCACAGGTTGGGCTGGCCCCTTTAAATGAAGCAGATTCAACTCCTTTGTAACAGAATAAGTGCCTCAGTTTAGCTAATTAGGATGGCATGGCACCACCTTTAATATAAAGCATCAGGGAAAATCAAAAAGGGAGGAGGTCCCTGAAGGAAGCTGAGGAGTTTCCTGTAGGAGGGGAAGGCAGGAGATCAGCAAAGGCATTTGCTGGCTGCCATCCGTAAACCAAAGAGCCAGGGCTGGAGAAGACTGAAGGAAGGAGAGCAGCAGAGGGAGTTGCCTGCTGACTTCTAGGCTGGAGCTGAGGACCTGCAGAGGGCTGAGGTCAGGGAGCAGCAGGGGAGTGCCAGGGGAACAGTGGAAGGGTCTACCTGTTGGCCTGTCTGAGAGATTAATAGAACAGGGGGAGTGATGAATGCCTCCGAGGTGAGGATGAACTCCAGCAGAGAGGATGGGGGAGGGGTTCTGCTGGGAAGATTGGCATTGTACTCCACATGGAATGACCTAGGTGGGCATCCTGGCAGAACCACAGGAGAGGATCAAAGAAGAGTCTGGATGTGATGGAAGACGCTAGAACCACAGGGAGTCTCTCGGGGCCAAATGGCAGAGGGGCCACTACGCTGTAACTCACATCAGGTCTGACACTTTCTGAACACACTGTTGTCATAATCTGTATCAAAAAAGGTGTCATGTAAAGTATCCTATGCAAACCAGTAATGTGCTGATCATTAATATTATTGGGTGATGTGTATATGTAGGCGGTGTATAAAGAATGATTAATATGTGCTAGAAATATGTTCCTAAAAGGATTTTGTGAGCAGTGCATAAGACCAGCCTATCCTACATAACAGAATGTTGTTTCACCTGTTTCCAATGTAAACAAGCCAAGTAATACCTCACAGGACAGTAAAAAGTTCCTCTACATATCAGGTAAACAAAGCCATCAATCTAAACAATCAAGGGGAAGATCGCTTAACAGTCATGACAGGAGATGTAGTCTCCACTCCCAGGAAGCCTTCCTTGCTTTTGAAACCAGGTCAACATAATTTTGGAAATATAAGCAGAAAGAGAGAGCCATTTTGGCATCCATCGCCAATTGGACAAAGAGGGAGCGTGGCACTTAGAACTCATGAAAAGTGGATCCTCTTTGCCTGAAAACCAAGAGAAGCTGGAACTTGTGAGATAGGTGAGATACCTGCTTAGACAAAGATTGTAACTTGCTGAAGTTATGTTTTAATCGCTAGAAAATGTGTTTGTTTTGGTATACATGTAACTATAGCTGTCATCTATTTCTACGTATTATCACTTCGATATCTGTTGTTTCTTAATAAAGGTATTCTTTTATTACCAAAACATTTTAGTGTTGTGTATTAAACTCAGCTAAACTAACAGGGTGGTGTGTATTCTGTCTCTTTGGAGGCAGCAAACTTGATATATTTCTGTGAGTTTCCAGTGACAGGGACTGGACACTGCAGGGGAGATCATTTTGGGGTGACTCAAGATGGGAAGGGCTGTTGGTGTCCCCTTGCAATGAGTAACCATGCTGGTGGAGGCCAGGGTGAGGCCATTTTTGTAGTGAGCATGCTGCTGGTGTTAGGGCTCCGAGCCAAAGCTGCACAGCACAGAGGCATCCAGCATTACAGGACAGGAGGTGATAGAAATCCTAACTGTCCTGGGGGAATCCCAGAGCTTCACACTGGAATGTGGTGTGTGCTACGTTGATACTCTGGGATTTTAAGGGCTATGTGCCTGGGGGGGGGGGGGGGAGGGAGGAGGCGGAGAGAGAAATGGACTGTGTTTTGAGACTTTAGTTACAGAGTATTTGCACTATGTTTTGTAATAAACCAGCCTCAAGGAGGGGTATTATTGAGGCAAAAGAACCTATTGTGGACTCCTTAGAGCAGTAGTGTGCAAACTTTTCCAGCCACGCCCCCCCCTTACAATTAACATAATTTGTCCGTGCCCCCCCTCCATTACTGCACAGCCAAGGCTTCCTCAACAGCAGAGATTTGGCTGAAGGTGAAGCTGGGGGAGGAGCTGGCACCAGAAGCAAAGCTAGGCTGGGGGCAGAGCATGGGGCAGAGTGGAGCTGGGGCTAGGGGTGGATTGGGCCTAGGGGTGGAGCAGGACTGGGGGCTGAACAGGGTTGGGAATGGAGCTGGTCTGAGGCCAGAATGGTACTGGAAGCATGGCACTCCCTCCCTGCGCCCCCATAGGGGCTGGCCTTAGCCCTGCCGCAACCCCCCACCCGAACATTCCTCTGCCTCCCCCCCCCCCCCAGGTGGCACACCCCACAGTTTGGGGACCACTGCCTTAGAGGCACAAAATGGGCAAGGAAAGGAGTGTGCAGGAATGGCCTATGCCATTATGGAAAGTCAATGGGTCTTAGGCTGCCAAACCACTTAGGCACTTGGGGAAATTTTACTCCAAGGCTCCTGAGTTGTAACCTTAACTCCAAGTGTGTGGTTGAGCTGGCAGCTGTGCTATCCATTGTTAGTGATTTGTAACTCTATGGATGTACTCTACTTTTAAGTAACATTAGCCACAAGAATCAAGGTCAGCAAACCCTTTTCATTTGTTAGAATTTTTATCTAGCAGGAGATTGAAGACTTCCCCTGGTTTACAAACAAGATATGTTTAAGTTGTTTCTAGGTCATGTCATTATCACTGTTTTCATATGAATCATGTGCTCTATTCTTCCCTCAGTAGGTGTACTTAATTGATATTAACATTAATGGGAGTTACATCCATGTTCAGAGGACAGTGGATTGCTAGACTTTTGTCAGCAATAAACTCAGTGAGAGCATTTAAAAAAATGGTATAACAGAATATTAAACTGGCTATTTTTAGTGGATAATCTCTTTACTCTTTTAGCCTATAGTAATTGCCTTTGGCTTTATCATGTAAATTCTTCACTATACTTTTTTATTTTTCATTTATTATCCCACTAATTTTTGTAAAGTTTTACCTTTGCCCTTCTGGCAGAAGAGGTAATGGAGTAGAGTTTGGGAATGAAATTAGGCCATGCAGTTTATCCACCTATCTGTCCATCCACTAATCTGTTTAGCATTTGTGTCTTTATTCCCTCCCCCCAGGAACTGCTTTTAGTGCTACATGTTAATTACGTTGAGGAGTTGTATCCTGAACACCCTTGCTGCCCAGTCTTTTCTTAGCCTCAGTTCATGCTCTCTTGTTTTTCAGCCCATTACCCTGTTGAATCATTTCAAAGCATCCACCTACTATGTGTCCTTTAAAATTGTGTATCTTAATCATTGCTGCCTGTTAATCACTACTTTCCTAATTAATATAAATTATCCTTAACCTCTCCTCTGAACCTTTGCCCCATTTTACTATCTTTATCACTCAATTTGATTCTGTATTCCCCCATATAATGTGACTCATCAAATTGCTCTCACTAGACCGCTGTACTGTACATTTTAATACTGTGCAGTACAGTTTTTCTGCTTTGTGCTCTCCTATATAATTATGTGTCCCAGTTGTCTATTTTTTTAATTGCTGCCAAGTTGACATCAAATTGATGCCTTTAAGTTTCTGTCCACTATCTCTTTTGGTGAAACCTTTGCTGAATTAAAATCTTTACTCAGTCTAAAGTGGATGAAAAGTGGCAGGAATGTCATATTAACTCCAATGATGCTGTCAGGTTGGAATGGATGGAATCAAATAAGTGCTATAAACAGTTGATTAACAAATTTTAGCACTTCTGGAAGGTTTTGGTAACTGGCCAAATTGTGTTTAAAATGCAAAATAGTTTACATATATAGATTATCACAAGTGTGCTTGGCTAGTCAAGTTTGATGGGACAAGGTTGCCACGCATTTTGGCTGTTTCTTTTCTGGAGAGCAGTTGGCTGCAAGCTGTGTGGCAGTGTGTGGAGGGTTCGTGCCGGGGCTCGACCCTGCTGGACAGGAGGGGAGCCACACCGACTCACTACACAGGCCCTCTGGTGCAGGGGCTGAGCAACAGTATCACAGTTAGGAGGCTCAGGCCCTTAGGTGCAGGGGCTGAGCAACAATGCAACAGTTAAGGACTGAGCGGGAGGGTGGCGGGGGGGATGCAGGCACACCCACTCCACTGCTTCCCAGCCCGGGGCCCTAGCAGCGGCCACTGCTGCTGCGGTCAGTGGGGTGTCCTGACCGAAACACACTGACATTGGCTCACAGGTGACTGCAGCCTGACGGGGGTCGGCTACCCCCGGGCTACTTCCAGGTTCCCCCTCAGGACCTACCTCGTCCGTGTCACCGGGCCCAGTCAAGTCCATCAGCATGGGTTCCTCCCGGCCGGGGCTTGGCGGCAGGTCCGGCAGCTCCTTAGGGAAATCCAGCCAATTGGAGTCGGGCAGCTCCTCCGGGTAACAGCAGGGGCGGAGGGGCTCTGGTGGCGTCTCGCCTTCGGGGTTGGTGTGGGGGAGTTCCAACGGCTCCTCCCAGTGACGGGAGCGGGCGGGCTCTGGTGGTTCCTCGTCGTAGTGGGCTCGGGGTAGCTCCGGCCAGACAGGGCAACGGCCTCGGGCTTTGGGGCCCTCCCAGCCACACGTCTGCTCCCTGTGGTGGCTGGGGCCTCACTGAGCTCTGGCGGCCGGCTTTTATACTTTCTGTCCTGCCCCCTAACTTCCGGGGGGCAGGGACAGGAGGCGGGGGCTCATAGACTCATAGACTTTAAGGTCAGAAGGGACCATTATGATCATCTGGTCTGACCCCCTGCATGATGCAGGCCACAAAGCCGTCCCTACCCTTTCCCTTGACTCTGCTGATGAAGTCCCCAAATCCTGTGGCTTAGAGACTTCAATTGGCAGAGAATCCTCCTGCTAGCGATCCCCGCTCCATGCTGCGGAGGAAGGCGAAAAACCTCCAGGGCCTCTGCCAATCTACCCTGGAGGAAAATTCCTTCCCGACCCCAAATATGGCGATCAGTAAAACCCCGAGCATGTAGGCAAGAGCCTCCAGCCTGACCCTTGTTAGCCATTATACTATTTACCTGCCATGGCACGGTATTCCTTTGACTAAAATCATGTTTTTCCCTTAAACCATTCCCTCCATAAACTTATCTAGCTTAATCTTAAAACCAGACAGGTCCTTCGCCCCCACCGTTTCCCTCGGAAGGATGTTCCAATATTTCACCCCTCTGACGGTCAGAAACCTTCGTCTAATTTCAAGCCTAAAGTTCCCCCACGGCCAGTTTATATCCGCCCACTTGGGTGTCTGTAAGGGCACTCCCTCTGCTGGGCAGGAGGGGAGCTACACCGACTCACTACACAGTGAAAGTGGAATATCCATGCATATCACCATGGTCTGGGAGAGGGGAATTTATAATTGCACTCTTAGGCCTTCGTTTTTAAATAGGCTTTGTCCAGATGACATCACCAGCTCTGTGATTTTTTAAAAAAGAAATTGTCAATTTTTTTCAACCATCTATAAAACTAGTATTAAAAAATCCTAATTTGAAATTTCATAGTGGGGAAAAAGGGACAGTTTTCTAGAAAACATCCCATTTTTCAATCAGCTCTAGCTTTATAAGTTAAATATTTTGAGGGTTTTCTTTGTGTGTAATAATTATTCAGATGTTTTGTTTGGTGTACAATAAGTGAAACCAAGACTCTAACGACAGAGCCATTAGTGTGGTAGCAACAAATAGGATAACTGAAAATTTTAAATAGTAAAATTATTCTTATCCCCAGAGTATCATTCCCCCAATTTTTAATGATTAGGTATAAGGGAAAAAAGGTGTTTCAAAACTTGGATTTTCTATTTTGTACAAACAAATGTCAACCAATTTGTCCTCATTAATGCCTCTGAGGTCTGATGAAGCCTTGTGATGGTCAGAAACTTGATATATACTTGCTAAACAAAAAGCCCAAGGAGTCCTTGTGGCACCTTAGAGACTAACACATTTATTTGGGCATAAGCTTTTGTGGGCTAAAACCCACTTCATCAGATGAGTGGAAAATACAGTAAAAAAACAGGAATCCTTCTAGTCTTCAGGCAAATACCAGTAGCAGACAGAGCCATGAAGGTCAGAGTGTGTGCCATGTAAAAGGCAAGTACCTCACTGACCTTTTTAAAAAAAAAAAGAAATCTCACCATCTAGAGCTGGGAACTTCTGACCTAAGACCCCACCAGCAACGAGCACTTTAAAGGGCAGACTTAGACTCTTCACCTTGAAAAGAAGAGGTGAGTGGTTTTCAAGGTGTGAAAGTCTTTGTTATTTTTTTTTCCATTGAGAGGAGTGTGCTGCGGAAGAGGAGTAGGTTGCCTCTGCATAATGTGAGGCTGTTGGATGAAAGAATGGGTTGCAGTGTCACCCAGAACCGTGCCATCTGCGCATTGAAAAATCTGTTTGAATGGACCTGGCAAGTACAGTTGATTGGTTTACCCAGTGCCTTATTGGGATCAGGGCTGAAGTCAGGCTGTCTGGCACTCAATCTCAGGGGTGGTTGTTGGGTCTTTTTGCTGGGTTATGCTGGTAAACTAGGAGAACCAGGTGGAAGAAATGCAAGTTGCTCATTAGATTTGGGGAGTTTGCCTACCTGCTGTGACTCAGGTGTGAAACTTGAGGGTCCTGTTTGATCATTAGCTATTTCTGTAGGACTTGGCAGTGGCCAAGAGCTACTCTTATCATTTGTATTTGACTTGAAGTTTGTGTCCTCGTGAACATGTCCTCACTGCAGTGATCCATATCTTTCGCACCTGGAGCCTGGATTAATACAGTGCACAACACTAATTAATTCAACATTGGATTAATGAATGGAGCAATAGTTTAATTCCAACCAGAAACGTCAGCAGGGCAGAATGCAGAGGCCTATTAGTTAAAGGGTTTTTTCACAGGGAATACATTATACTTGTGTTGCCGGTTAATATCTCAAAGCAGTTTAAGGTATTTTCTTTACTTAGTAAAACCTTATAGGAGTTCGGTCCTGCTAACCTTGGAGATCATCTGCCTCCTTGCATGGTACCATGAGATTTGAAATCATTAGAGGCTGCCAAGTTAACATTTCCATGGTGTAGTCAGGGCATTCAAAATGCGAATTTTATGAATATCTCTAGTCATCAATTCTATTTTTTTTAAACTATTTGAGTTAATCATAGCAAAATTCTGAGTTTCTAGCCATAAGACTCTATTTTTCAGCTTTTTGAGTGCTAGGGCTCTGGGTAGAGACATTTATCTTCTGGCTCCCTTTCCTACTTCATCTACACAGTTTTCCTCTTGGGGATACACTTTTTTTTTGGCTGACCCATGTGCCACTGTCTTATTTACCCACGGGAATCTCCCTTGCTATATTGCATATTTATAGGAATTTAAGACACAAACAGACTGTGCCTCTACCAAGACTCAGATGATAAATATTTAACAAGGGAAACTTCATCTTTATTCCCTTTCTCTGTGCAAGTGCATTCAACTGACCTTTTTAAAAAGAGGATTTTGGCTTCATTTGAACCACCACCCCTTCAATTCAAAGCTTGCATGTCTCTCAATGAAATACTAAACAACTCATCTCGTAAGTCTGATATGGGCGAAGAACCTATGCTGACTAAGGATTTTGGGTATTAAACAAATCCTCACTGTGTTTTGCTTGTACGAATACTGATTTATTTCTAGGATTTAAAAGGTTTCATAAAAGCTTATGTCACAAAATGTCAAAACATGGCTTTAATTTGTATTCAGTTCATTATATGGACTTCGAATCTGTCATCATTGTATGTAGGAGCTGTAGCAGAGATTAAGAGTCAATTCTTTGCTGTTAGCAGACTGTTGATTGGGTCTTTCATGGATTGCCTTGGAGTAAGGTCTAATATCGGAAGGATGGTCTCTCTGGCCACAATTGACTGAACAAAAAATTATGTCTTGCATTACAAGTAGCAAGATGTATGTGTGTGTCCTAATATTTAGTCATAGGGAGTTTCATAGCTAAGTGTCCTTCACTAAAAAAATATGCTTAGTCCATCACCGGAGACTGCTTTCATGACTTTCTTTAACCAGGCTGTCCATGTGGATTGATTAATTCTAGATATAGAGCACAAAGTCTATTAATAACTCTGTAGACAAGGATTGGTACCTCAGAGCAGATCTTGCATCACGAGAAAGCCAGTGGAAAGTTTGGGCACCAATGTGCTACATTCTCTCTCTCATTTGTTTCACATGGGGGATACGCTGGTAAATGCTGGACCATCTGAATCTTTTGCATGACAGTCACTTTACTTCCTGGTTAGATAATATTGCAGTTTTCCAGATTTGAGGTGAGAGGGGCATGGAAGACTGTCATAGATCTATTTCTGTCCACCACTGATATTTGGGAGTTTAGAGATTAATCAAGGAAGTCCCCAAAACTGAGTACCATTTTGATTGCTGAAAGGCAAATACGAAGAGGAAAGTTGCTGTCTCAGTCAATTATTGGATTGCTTTCCTGTTCTTACCAGTATCCTCTTGGTCTTACCTGGATTACACTTCAGCTACTTTTAATCAAAGAGTTTATTTATTTTAGACAATGTGTCAGATGGATGACAGCACTGTCTAATGAGGTGGGTGAAGTAATATCTTTTATTGGACCAAAATTCTCTTGGTGAGAGAGACAAGCTTTCGATCTTACACAGAGCCTTCCTTCAGATCTGGGAAATGTATTCAGAATGTCACAGCTAAATACAATGTGTAACAGATTGCTTAGCATAAGTAGTTAACACATATTTCAAGGGACCTTTCAAGGTGAAGTGACCTCTTAACACCTCTCCAGTCATACAAGGAAAGGAATAATAATAATAAATAATAGAAAGTTGGAGGTGGGAGGATAAGAGGGTTATAGCTTGTTGTAATAATCTTCATGGACCACTCACAGAAAAAATTCTGGACAGATGCACCACAAAACCAATGATATACCAGAGATATGTAGACGATATTTGCATCCTCTGGACAGATGACCTAAATTCCCTCATAGATATTGAAATATGAGTTATTTCTGAGACTCTATATGAGAAAAGAAGCAGTTTTCAAACATGATCCTCAGGAATCTGTATGCAAAATATGAACGGAGTCAGGTATTCTCCATGTTTTCTACATGTATGTGGTATAGGCAGGCTACTGTGTCAAAGGCCACATAGATAGATAAATGGAAAAGTAGATCAATTAGTATCAGCATAAATTATCTTTCCTTTGTCCAAGGATATAACTTCATTCATTAGTGTCGTATCTCAGTCTGGGGGGCTGACTTAGAGGGGTCCAATCACTGTGTCCAGGTGCTGCTGGGGCTGGTTTTCTATGACATCCTCCAAGCAGAAAAGACTGGGGATAGCAGAGTTAAAAGGTAAAATGTTCATGGGTGAATCTGAAGCAATATGAAACCAGAATGTTATGAACCAACAGTACAAAGCAGATTGGGTTTCTCCACTCCTCTCCTCCTTTTATTTGCTTGTGCTGGAGAGCTGAATCATATTAGGGTTATCTGCATTATCGGAGTCTCCATTTCTAGTTTAAATCTAATATTCTGCAGATTTACAGTTGGAAACATTTCAAGATGTTTTGGGAAATAAAAATAATAGTTGGCCTGTTCTGAATTATAATAGAATAACTTGTGATTTAGAAGGAAAATGGATTCTAAGTTTATTTTCTCAAAATGGTTAGGCTTCCTTTGTCAGAAGAATGGTACTCTAGTTCTGTCCGAACTGCAGTTACAAGATGAACATACTAGAAAAGGCAGTGCAAACCTAACTGCAGGTTTGTACATGAGAAGGGGAAGCAAAAAAATATATACTTAAGCTCCTGAAAATGGAACATATGATCTATAATAATTAATGGAGATATCCCATCTCCTAGAACTGGAAGGGAACTTGAAAAGTCCTTGAGTTGAGTCCAGACCCCTGCCTTCACTAGCAGGACCACATACTGATTTTGCTCTAGATCCCCAAGTGGCCCCCTCAGGGATTGAACTCACAACCCTGGGTTTAGTAGGCCAATGCTCAAATCACTGAGCTATCTCTCTCCTCTATAAATAGGAGGAAATCTCTGGAAATGAACAGATGGATTTATTAATTGCATCAATTATAGAGACATGGTTAATGGCAATAACATCTTTATTACATCAACATTTCAGTAGAGCCCACACCCTGTTTTTCTCTAGAACGTATTAATCACTTGGCAGACACACTTACACATTTTTACTCTCTGAACAATAAATAGTAAGCCAAGCCAAAGTAAAGCTCAGTACAGCTGTCACTGGGAAAGGAGCCATGAGCTCCCTTCTGACCTATAACCCTGGCTTGTCTCTGTCTGAGATGTATATAGCCACAAAATTAAATTTTGCTTTTTCATAGCCTATTCATGACATCTACATCCCTTCAATAATCAATGACTGAAAGCTAATAGCAAAATGCTGACTATTAAGGGTAAAGTTTCACCCAGGCCACGGCCCGGCCTCCATATATGTGGGCGCAAGACATCATGAGCACCTTCTTGTGCCTGCAATTATCAGGCACATACTTAAAAGAAACTAACACTTGTGCATGGTCTTTAGTATTATTTATTGTTTGTATTACCATAGCACCTAGAAGTCCCAGTCATGGACCAGGACTCTGCTGTGTTAGGCACCGTACAAACACAGAACAAAAAGACAGGTCTCCCAAGGAGTTCACAAATTAAGTAGGAGACAACAGATGGATATAGACAGGCCACCAGGGAGTACAAAGAAATAGTGACACAATATTTTTCAGCATAACCAGAAAGTGGTATCCAGCAGCCTGACTATTGTCTACTAGTCTAATAGACTGTAACTAGTCTAACAGCTGTGTGCACGTAATTTTAGAATTTGTACACATGAAAACCCATTGGCACAAAAGGGTGTTTTGTGGACACATTCTAACAATTGCATATGCACAGGTTTTTGCACTGCAGACTGAAGGCATGCATTTGTGCCTTCAATCTGAAAATCTAGCTCCACAATTTAACTTTATTAGAATTCAATGAATATAATAAACATTTTAGAAGGCTCTGAGCAGATAGGGCCTTAATACTTTAGGTTCTGTTTGTGAAGCAATTTTTTGCCCTCCACAAAAGGAGCCAGCTGTCTACTGTAATCACTTCACTGTACACTGCATTAGCTAGAAGGAATAATGAAAAGATTTTGGAGGGCACCCCTACCCGTAATCTTCATTGTTGTTGTTTTCCATGCTAACTGGAATTAAGCTAGCTCAGGTAGGCTAGCCATGCACCATACATATAGATGACAGATCTTTTCAAGTATAGCCTGTAGAATCACATGTAGATAAGCTGGGTGAACCACTTTGGCCAACAAGCTGAAAAATGTATGTATAAAATATTCTGAATTGAATTGTCAGCAAATCAGAAAAGTCTGTTTCATGCCAGTAAGCTGTGTGTGTCTGTCACACTCTGTATGACTTTTAGTCCAGTGGTTAGGGCACTTGCCCGAGATGTAGGAACTCAGGTTCAAATTCCCTTACTGGAGCAGGGACTTGAATTCAGGTTTCCCCCCATGAACAATCTAAGGCTATAGGCTATTCAGGGGTGAGTTACTCTGTCTCTTCTGATGACTCTGTTCCGTTTTGTATAAATACATGACTATCCAATGGATCAGAAAGCGAGTGTGTGAGAACCACTCTATAATAGCCTAATGGTTAAGGCAGTGGGAGATATATGTGGATTCAGTCCCTCCTCTGAATCAGGCAGAGGAATAAACTATTCATCGGAAAAAATTTGCCCAGCTCTAGATGGAAGAGAGAGAGAGAGAGGATACTAGAGTAAAAAGAGAAGAAAAGGTCAATTTTGGCAGAGTAACCACACAAAAGCTCTGAAAGGAAAATAGGCAAGGTCCTGGGTTGGGTAGGTGTGAAAGCAGCATCAGCAGAAGTCTTAAATGGAAGAGGATTCAAATGTATGAGAGGAGACATGGGAAGGCAAATCAGAGTGGATTTATGTTGAATTTACATTGGAATATAACTTGCCCTGGACACCCATATATATACATAAGGTATCATATAATTCCTTCATAAACTGACAACGCTTCCACTATTACTTTCTTGAGGCTTTGAGCAAATATATACATTTAATTTCTAGACTGAAATACTGATCTAAAGGAAATTAATATTTATTGGAAACAACAAAAGCAAATCCTTGGTAGCTATTTGTTAGGTATAAATGTCTTCACTTCATTTTGAAAACACAATAAACAAAAACAATCGTTCTTTAAAAGATAAATGGTTTTCAGATTATGGTGCATCAAAAGTAAGCCTTTCTCATTTAGTGGTAGGCAGGAAGAAATTCAAACTTGCAAGATTTAGAGGTTTGTTACTTCTAAATCAAATAGTCAAGAATATTTAACAAATCTTTTTAAACGGGGAAGGGAAAGATGGATTGGTGAAGTGTTTGCCAAAATATAAGCCCATCTGATTTGGACCAGCAGATTTAGCAACTGAAAAAGATGGAGAACATGGAGTTAATATAATGAAAAAGTTTATGGACTTGAACCATCCTAGTACATTACAGAAGTACAATCCCATCCTCCCCAGGCAGTGAGCACTAAGGAATTTATGTAAAGGGGGTAACAACTGACACACAAAAATATAAACCTCCACAAGCTAACAGATGTTGAAAGTCACCGTACACTAATATTTTATGTAAATCCTATCAAACTGTCGTGTCCTGTCTTATTCCTTTATAATAATAAATGGAGATATCCTATCTCCTAGAACTGGAAGGGACCTTGAGTCCAGCCCCCTGCCTTCACTAGCAGGACCAAGTACTGATTTTGCCCCAGATCCCTAAGTGGCCCCCCTCAAGGATTGAGCTTACAACGCTGGCTTTAGCAGCTCAATGCTTAAACCACTGAGCTATCCCACCCCCTTTTCCCACTCATTCACTTCCTCTGCCTCATGCCTGATTGAGTCATTAAAAATTCCAGACTCCAGGGTTTGTCGCATCCTGATATTTTCTGAGAAAAGAATTTGAACTGTGGCAGAGATTAGCTGTGGCCTCACTAAATGATTTGGAGAGGAAGACGAGATTCAGAGGAAAGGAACCAGTATCAAATAGTTGAAGGGAAAGATCATGATCAGGGTCCAGTGTATTCTGGGATTCCAAAGCCATGGAATTTGCAACCAATCCCCTTTCTTGTCAGAAAATTGTACTCCAGAAACTCTGCTTTCATTATGTCAGAACTCCATAGCTAAGGTTGAGTTTAAAATTGTCTCTAGCCCTCATGGTAGTGAATATAATCTCAGATAATGAGCTGAGCTATTAGACTTCTGATTTTGCAAGGAGTCTGGAAAAAATAGCTCTGAGAGGGGTGAACAGCCCCATTCATCTTAATGAGATTTTTATCTTGCAAAGACTGGGATCTGTGACATGATGAAAACTGAAAATTGGGGATGGGGGCAGCATAAAATAAATTGAATTTTAATATAAAAATGGGATGAATGTGTTGATTATTATTGAAATCCATTTTAAGATATCCTCTATTTGTAAAATATGTCCAAAGCTGCTGTACAACTTCAAGTATCAGGGGGTTAGTCTTTATCCACAAAAACAACAAGGAGTCTGGTGGCACCTTAAAGATTTATTTGGGCATAACCTTCTGTGGGTAAAAAACACTTCTTCAGATGCATGGAGTGAAAATTACAGATGCAGGCATTATATAATGATATATGAAGAGAAGGGAGTTACTTCACAAATGGAGAACCAGCGTTGACAGGGCTAATTCGATCAGGGGGCAAATGAATTTTAGTTCTGTTGTTTCTCTTTGAAGTCATGACAGGCCCAACAAGAAAAATAACGAAACACCACTGGCAATCACGTACAGCTCCCAGCTAAAACCTCTCCAGCACATTATAAATGATCTACAACCTATCCTGGAAAACAATCCCTCACTCTCCCAGACCTTGGGAGGCAGGCCAGTCCTCCCTTACAGACAGCCCTCCAACCTGAAGCAAATACTCACCAGCAACTACACACCACACCACAGAAACACTAACCAAGGAACCAATCCCTGTAGCAAACCTCATTGCCTACTCTGTCCCCATATCTACTCTAGCGACATCATCAGAGGACCCAACGACATCAGCCACACCATCAGACGCTCATTCACCTGCATGTCTACTAATGTGTTATATGCCATCATGTGCCAGCAATGCCCCTCTGCCATGTACATTGACCAAACCGGACAGTCCCTACATAAAAGAATAAATGGACACAAATCAGACATCAGGAATGGTAACATACAAAAGCCAGTGGGAGAACACTTCAGTCTCCCTGGACATTGTATAACAGGTTTAAAAGTAGCTATCATTGAACAAAAAAACTTCAGAAACAGACTTCAAAGAGAAACAGCAGAACTAAAATGCATTTGCAAATTTAACACCATTAATTTGGGCTTGAATAGGGACTGGGAGTGGCTGGCTCATTACAGAAGTAGCTTTTCCTCTCCTGGAATTGACACCTCCTCATCTATTATTGGGAGTGGACTACATCCACCCTGATTGAATTGGCCCTATCAACATTGGTTCTCCATTTGCGAAGTAACTCCCTTCTCTCCATGTGTCAGTATATAATGTCTGCATCTGTAACTTTCACTCTATGCATCTGAAGAAGTGAGGTTTTTACCCACGAAAGCTTATGCCCAAATAAATCTGTTAGTCTTTAAGGTGCCACCATACTCCTTGTTGTTCTTGAAGTCTGCATTCTCCTGCACTGTGCACATCAACAGGTCACTCCAGATTCCTCCCACAGGGGCTCAATGATCCCTAAGCCCCCTCCTACCCAAAGTGGAGGGAAAGGGGCTCAGCAGCAAGGTAGGGGAAGCACACCTTTAGGGGGTTGCTGGCTTTAGACATTAGAAACTACTTCTCTCTGGGGGAAGGATTAAAATGGGTCCTAGCTGGGACCCTCCCTGCTCCCAGCAGCCCCTTGCATCCAGAGCTCTTCAAAGGGGATCCCGCACACACACATTCAGGGGGCACTATAACTCAGCTGACGTTGTCCCTTCTTCCCCTTCTTCTGCCACATGATCTTGGGGAAAACTGCAGAGAGGAGCCAGTCAGAGACGCCAGCCAGTAGGGCAGAAGCAGCCAAAACAGAGACCTCTGGACAGTCACGCATTGGTGGCAGCATGCAGGGTACATGCTCTCTACATGCCCAAGCAGTGCCTCACAATTTACACTACTATTTATACCTGTGTTGGAGGAGTGGAGGGCATGCCATGCCCGTGCTGTACACACTGCTGTAAGTGTAGACATAGCCTCAGAGAACTTTCTACTGTTTTGACTGGATGTTCTTTGCTCTGTGCTTATTGTCTGTTTGACTGAACCCTCTGCCTCACAGTCTCTTCACTTTAGCTTCACCCACACCTGCCCCTCTTACCCTCTTCTCCCCTGCCTGCTCCCCTCAAACCCCTTCCCTTTTCTCTCCATTCAACTGATCTCCTCCTAAGTAAGTACCTCTGCCCACTCCCCAAAAAATATTTATCCAGTTTTTCAGGTTGAAATGCTTTTACCAAATCACCATTTTCCAACTAAAAACATTTGACTCATAAATTCCCGACCAGCTCTGTTAAGTGTGTGGTTAACTCTGAAGTCCATGGGGTTTAATACAGATGTGTAAGTGTTTGCAGGACTATGATTTGTAACTCTTGTTCTGTTCTGTTGTATTTCAAAGTTGCCCAGAGTCCTGGATGGACACCCTTTAGTATGGCAATTTGAGATGGCACTCATAATAAAATGATAAAAAAGGAATGACTTTGTGGCACTAGAGTAATACATATACAGTTACGTCTGTACCTAATTAGTGCAACTTGGTAATTGCCTGAGTATAAATTTGAGACTGGGGAAAAAAAAAAAATATATATATATATATATTGCCTTTGTCATATGCTTTTGCAGTCAAAAGACTCAAGTACTTCCTGCTGTTTTTCCAGACAGCATTGTACTGTACATTTAACATTTATGATAGACATACTGTTTGAAAACAGCATATCTATTTATATCTCTGTCTAGTGCATTGGAAAATTTGTGGAAGAACAATTCATCCTTGTGAATATATTATCTAGTAAGCTGGAAAAGTAAATGTCAGCTTTGGTATTTGCTGTATAAATGCCATTTGTAAAACACAGGTCTTTCCAGGGGCTATAATCTAAATTGCCTACCTGACTTTTCAGGAAATTGAAAATATGTATAATGTGGTAATTTATCTTGAAAAAAATCTGTTATTTTTTTATACTGAAAAGTATTCATAGGAGAAGGACATGTATTATTTTAGTTCACTATTTTTGAGATTTTTGAAAATACAAAAGCATATAGTAATCATTATGCAGTAAACCTGGATGAAAATAGAGGGAAAAAAAACTTTTAAAATATGATGTCCACATTTGTTACAAAATTATCAAGTACCCTAGAGCCAAGACCTGCACACATTTACATTCTGGGAGTCATCAGGGCTGTTGTAAGCACTGCATCCTGTCAGTTTTTGCAAAATCATGCTCAATATGTTGACATGTTTATGGACTTTATATAGCTGAGAAAGGCAAATACATGGTATGTTATTGGTAGTGTTTAAATCTGTTCCAAGCCAGTGGTCTTAATGAGCTCTCCCCTGCCATTTATTGATAAACTGGGGTAAGAGACCTTAGGAGCAGACCATAGAATCATAGACTGTAAGGTCAGACGGGACCATTATGATCATCTAGTCTGATCGTCTAGTCTGACCTCCTGCACAACGCAGGCCACAGAATCTCACCCACCCACTCCTGTATCAAACCCCTAACATATGTCTGAGCTACTGAAGTCCTCAAATCATGGTTTAAAGACTTCAAGGTGCAGAGAATCCTCCAGCAAGTGACCCGTGCCCCACGCTGTAGAGGAAGGCGAAAACCCCCCAGGGCCTCTGCCCATCTGCCCTGGAGAAAAATTCCTTCCTGACCCCAAATATGGTGATCAGCTAAACCCTGAGCATGTGGGCAAGACTCACCAGCCAGATACCCAGAAAAGAATTCTCTGTAGTAACTCAGATCCCACCCCACCTAACATCCCATCACAGGACATTGGGCATATTTACCGCTAATAGTCATATTTGCATAGACATACCTAGTCTATTTTGCCTGGGTGATTTCGCAGAACATCTGTCTGCTAAGTGATCAATTTTGGCTGTTGTGGGTTAAAATTCACATAAGTCTTGGATGCATGAGTAATGAAATGTTGTTATCCTTATTGCATGACTATAGGGCAGCACAACTATACTTAATATGCCCTAATTGATTGGGGTGGGGGGCTATAGGGGTGGCATCACTCAATCCCATCCCCTGAGTGCAGGAGATTAATCTACCTGAATGCACCCTGGACTCTGGGACTTAGTTGGACAACAAATTGTGAGTGGGGTGAAGTGGAGGGAAAAGGCAAGTGGCATGTTAAAAGGAAAATCTGACTCTTGAACTTTCACACTGCAAGATGGGAAACTTAGGAAAACTGGTAAACTGGGGTACACTATACCTTTGGTGCAGCGGATCTGGAATTTCTGTGAGTAAGCAGGGTCAGGGGCTGGATATCACAGGGAAATAATTCAAAGGGTCTCGGGGATTTGGGGTGCACTTATTGTTAGCCTGCAAGGCAAAGTTAAGGCTGGCATAGGCAGGAGGGAGTGCTTGAGTGGCTGAAAGGCTGGTGGTGTGGGGGAGCTGACACCCAGTTACTACAAAAAAGACTCCCTCTTTCTGGAGGCAGGGGGTACCAAGGTGACTTTTAGTCCTGGATGCCCCAAGAACCATTACAGTGGGATGAGAGGGACTTTTTCACCCTCACACACACATTGGGCAGCTGGTTATTTGCATTCCTGAGAGGTTTTGACATGTATGAACTATCCTGTACTGACTGCTGCCACAGGGAGAATGCTGAGCTACATGGGCCAGTAATCTCATTTGGTGTGGCAAATACTGTGTGTCAGTATCATTGTGAATACATTGCAGTCCTAGGTCACCAAAGACCTTTTTGTGCACCATTAAAATTAATGGCATCCAGATTAATTCCCCAAGACAACATCTCTCTCTTAAAACCCTGATACTTTTTTGAGGCCTGCAAGAAATGAGTTTATAACTAAAAACAAAACAAAAAACAAGCACTCGGGAGCAGGGACCACCTATTTGTAAGTACAGACATTCCCCGACTTACGCAAGTGTTCTGTTCCGGAATGCCTTGCATAACTTGAATTTTGCATAAGTCGGAAACGTATCTCCGACCATTACACACACACAAAAAAAAACCCACCTCCTATTTCTAGCTTACTGAACTCGGGGAGCGTCTGTATTTGTAAAAAGTTTAACACAATGGTGCTTTGATCCTGACTGGGGACATGGGGTGCTACTCAAATATACGTATTCGTAGTATCTAGGATTTCCTATCTTCCAGGTATCTATCTTTTTGTCTGTACTTTACTTTGGGCACTGACTGTTCTGTCACATAGTTTCAAGCATGTTGTTTTTGCTAAACAAATAGTAATGCTTCCAAGGGACAGCATGATTTATGTATCATTGGGAACTGGGATTGTGTGTAACTTCTTTAGCGAGAGACGTGACAGTTGTGAGACTTGGGGATTCAAAGGATTATATTGAACAATGGTCCAGACAAGAATGGACTCTGGGAACAGAACATGTTAAGTGGTTTTCCTGGGAAATACCTAGGGGGAAGTGAATGAAAATTCCCTACCTCTAGTTATGCAAATTCCCATTCTTTTGAAGCTATGCCCTGAAGAGAAGGCTAAGACCAAAGGCCCATGCTGCATAAAAAAAAGACTGAACTATTCCTGTTAGTTCTGATTCTCTCTCTAAGACAGCCATGAACTTATAACCATGAGGAAAACCCAGTTGTGGGTTTTGAAGGACTGACACTTATCAGAGCAAGAGGTTGGAGTTTTTTTTAATAAAGACTGGGAGTGGTTGGGTCATTACAAAACCTAAACTTAATTTCCCCAATACTAATTTCTCCCTACTTTTAGTCGCACCTTCTTGTCAACGGTCTGTAATGGGCCACTCTTACCACTTCAAAAGTTATTTCTCCTCCCTTGGAATCCTGCTGTTAATTGATTTATCTCGTTAGACTGACCTAACACTTGGTAAAGCAACCCACATCCTTTCATATATTTATACCTGCTCCTGTATCTTTTACTTCATACATCTGATGAAGTGGGTTCTAGTCCACGAAAGCTTATGCCCAAATAAATTTGTTAGTCTCTAAGGTGCCACAAGGACTCCTTCTTTTTTTGCTGATACAGACTAACACGGCTACCACTGAAACCTGTTCTTTTATTGTTTTTAATGTTTTCTCTGTAATGCTTTCACCTTAAGAATGAATGGGATTGCTTATAAAAAGCTATGTGATAACTTATAGCTATGAGCAATATACTGGCCATAGCCTCTGGAGAGAAAGAAAAGATAGCCTGTTAGGCAGTCTGGCATGCTGGGAATATCACAGTGTAGGCAGGGAACTGTGCAGCTTGGAAAAATCCCAGTCTGGAGGGAGAGACACTGGCCTCTACCCAAGAGAGGTGACGGCTGAGGATTCAGAAGCTACAGTGGGTGCCTTGGCCATGGAGAGTTAGTGAGTTAGGGAAGCAATATTAAAAATGTTGAGGCACTTAGATATTAGAGTAATGGTAGCCATATGAGATAGATAAGATTTGGCCTTTTAAATCCCTTTACAGTTTATCAAACTCTGTTTTAAAGGCAGAACAGCGACCTATTAGTTTTCTTGAGCTAAACCCATTTCAATTACACTCTTTGAGAACTGTAGCAAACTCTAGCTGATGGGTACTGCTTGATTGGTCTGATAGAGACTGACAGTGAATAATTGTACCATCAGCAGAGGATGGGACTGACTGATGGCACAAATGTTGAGCAGATTAGTAATGCATAGCTAAAACAGAAATGCTGAAAGTACTGAATCTGTTGAGGTGTTATTAAGAGGAGATATTTTAAAATACATTTATTCTTAAATTACACTGCTGTACAGCCAAAATGCTTCTGAAATAAATGTAGTCAAACTTTCCTAATTCTGGGTCACTGAGAACGAAAATGATGCTTAAAATTGTTGATTGGCTCTAGGTTTCAAGACATGCTATTGGGTCAGTATATACGACCCTTAACTTGGGAATGGCGGAGGATAAGTGAGTTATAAAGGGAAGGGATCTCAATTTAAACCAGAAATGACTAAAATACATCTTTGACTGGATCTATGAATAAATCTATGACTGGGTTTGGACAGTACTTGCTTTTTAGGCAAAACAATGAATGATGCAATCTGAAGCTGGTATTGTGTCATACATGATATGAATTGCATCATGTTATTCCTAGAAGTTATGGATGATGCAATCATAACAAAGCTTACATCACTCTGCTGAACAAATTGGCCTATATCAGCTCTAGAAATCATACAGCGTCATGCTCTCTTATTTGTCAGTGTTTGATTTTGCAAAGGGACACATTTCTGTTTAGCCAAAATGAGCAGAGATGCCTTTTACTTGTGTGAACAGTGCAGATAACTTCTGCTATGTTTGTGGTGACGTGACTTTTGCATCACAAAAGCGCAGTATAACCACTATGGTTAATAAAGCCTATCACCTTTATTTTGGCTGCAAAATTAGAGAACAGGACAAGAGGTGTGCCCCACACATATGCTGCAACACTTGTGCAACAAATCTTCGCCCGCCAGTGGTTGAACAGGAAAAGGAAATCTATGCCTTTTGCAGTGCCAATGGTTTGGAGAGAGCCAACAGATCATACCAGCAATTGTTACTTCTGCATGGTGCCTCCAGTTGGGAAAGGTGTGTCAAAGAAGAAAAAGTGGACTGTGCATTATCCAAACATTCCATCAGCTATACGCCCAGTACCCCATGGAGAAGGACTGCCAGTTCCTGATGCACCAGAATCATTCTCACTTGAGTCAGACGAGGAAGAGGAAGAGGATGAAACTTCTGGTCCTGAACCATCAATGTCATAGGACCCACATTTTCTCCTATCCTCCTCCTTTGAACCACACCTCATAACACAAGGTGAACTGAATGACCTTGTCAGGGATTTGGAACTACCCAACAGTAAGGCAAAGCTGTTGGGCTCCAGACTACAGCAGTGGAATCTCCTGGCAGGTGATGTTAGGGTTTCCATGTTCCGTGACCGTCAAAAGGATCTTGTCCCATTCTTCTTCATGGAAGGTGATCTTGTAGCCTGCAACAACATCGATGGTGTGATGGCAGCCCTCACCATCGTTCACGATCCAGATGAGTGGAGACTGTTCATTGATTCATCGAAGATGAGTCTTAAAGCTGTTTTACTGCATAATGGCAATGTTTTGCCATCAATTCCAGTTGGTCATGCAGTCCATATGAAGGAAACCTATGACAACATGAAACAACTTTTGAGGTGCATAAACTATGACCAACATCAGTGGCAGCTTTGTGGCGATTTGAAGGTTGTTGCTCTCTTGCTTGGTCTGCAGACTGGATACACAAAGTACTGCTGTTTTCTCTGCAAATGGGATAGTCGTGCAAGAGATTCCCACTACATCAAGAAAGATTGGCCACTCCGACAGTCATTGGAGCCTGGGAGGAAAAGTGTTCAGCATCCACCACTTGTTGAATCAAGGAAGATTTTGTTACCACCCTTACACATCAAGCTAGGTCTGATGAAGAACTTTGTCAAGGCCATTGACAAAACACAAGCAGCTTTCAAGTACCTCCGTGGAAAATTTCCAAGGTTAAGTGAAGCTAAGATAAAGGAAGGTGTCTTTGTTGGTCCTCAGATTTGTGAACTTCTTCGAGATGATGCATTTGACCATGCACTGCGTGGCAAGGAAAAGACGGCATGGAAAGCCTTCCAGTTAGTGGCAATAAATTTTCTCGGAAACAACAAGGCAGACAACTACAGTTTGTTGGTGGAAAACCTCCTAAAGGCATTCAAAAGCCTTGGTTGCAACATGTCACTAAAGATACATTTTTTGCACTCTCCTCATCTAGATTTTTTTCCACCGAACTGCGGAGCAGTGAGCGACGAGCACGGCGAGCGATTTCACCAGGACATTGCAACAATGGAGAAACGCTATCAGGGCAAATGGAGCCCATCAATGCTTGCAGACTATTGCTGGACAGTGACAAGAGATGCTCCATTTAATGAATACAAGAGACAAGCCAAGAAGCGCTGAATAGACACTGAATAGGACTAAACTATGTACATAATAGTGTTTTGCCTTTTGTTTCATAATACATTTTATTTATATAACCCTTTTGCTGATTTTTAAAGTGTTCCATAAACAGGACAGGTGAAATATTATCATGTAAAGCAACCATAAACACGTGAAAAGACCTAGGTTTACAATTTATGATTAAAACTCTACAATCTACACAATATACATAGACATAAAATGTAAAAACTTAAATATTTTAGAAACAGTAGCCAATCAGTTGTTTTGTCATATTTGAATTCAGCACATCAAAATACATAATAAATAGCACATTTTATCTCTGAAGCAGACGACTTCTCAAAAATTGTAGACCAGTGTTACAGAACAGAATTATTCCTTTATATATTGTTTACACCCTTCTAATATCTCCCTATTCAAACCCACTATTTGCTCAATAAAAGAGTGGAGCAGTAGATTAAAACCAGGTCCTCCTGAATAAATTCCGTCGAAAACCAAACAAAAATCATTTGTAAATTTTAAAAATGCAATAGAAAAAAAACCCAGACACATAAGATGAAGCTCAGACTGATGTTTTAAAAATAGTTCTGTGTATATATTGTCCCATCTTCTCTTGAATCAGTTTCTCAAAATAGTAATAAAAACAGATCAAACTAAATGGCTCAGTAACTGCTCATCTGTCACAGGCTACTGCATTTTCAGATAATGGTTATTAAAATATGCTCTCAGTCATCTTCTAATTCTCCAGCTGCCCATTATAGTTTTAAAACTTTTATAATTGAATCCACAGTTATGCTTAATGTCAGTTTAAGGGGTTTACCAAACCATGTTTATTTTTTCATTTTGCAAGATTTGTGAATAATGTTTAAACTTTAATTGGAGGTTTCAAGTTCAAGTGGTCTTTTGTGGCTGCCAAGGTCTTGACATCAACTGGCTTGAAAACATGAATCAGTCTTGATAAAGGAGGAACTATATCATATTGCCATGGGTAAACTTCAAAATTTCAGTGTGTGAATTCAGGTTATCATCCACAAACTCAAGTGCTCACCCGAACTAGTCAGCCACCGAACTTCTCATGAACTGAGTAACTGTTCCTTTCCATACCTCCACCATCTCCTCTCAGCTCACTGCTGAAACAGCTCTTATTATGGAGCAGGAAGGGCCTGTGTCCTTCAATCCTATCCATGGCCTTCTGGTGGCAATCAGTAAGCCTATCTCCTATTCTTTATTTCCCTGTGTTGGCAACTAACAGTGGTGTAAGAGAGACTTCTCATTGCATTTTGATCTTTCTATTTCCAACCAGATGCAGGAAATATAAAATGGTTTGTACTTCAGTAGGGGCTATATTTAAAGGATTATGAGTTGAGGCATGAGAGCAGGGATGAAATATTTAGTAGTGGACTGATAACTGAAAGATTGGACATGAAAGAGCGTGAGCCCTGAGCGGTAGTTCCAGCCATAGGAAGCATCAAGGAAACATCATGGAACTGCAAATAAAATGTAGGGTTTGATGATTCAGAAGGGATTGGCAGAATACAAGAAGGGGTACAGAAGAAGATGAAACCTGATATATGTAGGAGAACAACTATGCAGAGTCTTGGAATTTTGGACAAAGATGTCAAATTATACACAAAGCTTGAGAAGGATTTTAATAGGGCAGTGAGAGCAAGAAGATGGCTTTTGCTGAAGTCTGTTGAAAAGGCTTGTGGGGAATTTTGTTGTATAAGTGAAAGGGAAAGAGGCTGGAGAGCAGGAAGTTACAGTTTTCTAAACAAGAGATGAGGTAGACATTGACTATTTTAGAGAGTTTAGAGCTGACCCAACCAGCTTAGCAACAGATGCTCTAACAAGTTTTCAGCTGTTTTCAGCTGCTTTAGCCCTGTGAGGGAAGGATAGGTGCAGTGGCCAATGCTGAAGTTATCCCCCTAAATCCCTACCACAAACAAAAAAGGCAAGGTAACCACCCATCCTTTCTCACTCCCTAAGGGGACAGGAGCCAAGGGACCACTGTATCCTAAGAAGGAACAGGCCACTGAGTCTTCCCCCCCCAAACCACAAAATATAAGGGGTTCCCTGTGTGTCTGGAGGGACAGTAGTGTTGAAGCACATGTATAGTTTGGTTCCAGGAATCAGTGAGGTCGAGCACACTACCAGAATGTAGGGATCTGCAGTGAAGATTAGGATGCAGTTAGGTAGGGCAGGCCATGGAGCAAGGAATGGCAAGAGCCCACTGTTTAGTTTTGGGAAGCCTTTGGTTTGTCAAGAAAACGCTTTGATTGAATTAAATGCAGGCCCATATAATCCACAACTTAATCCACAACTATTTGCCAACAAAGGTTCACAGTCTTATGTTCAGGGACAGAACAAGAGAAACAAAACATTTCAGGTGCATTCTGGTCTCAATGATTGTTTTACAAAGCCTTTGTTTTAACTTCTTTATGATTTTCTTCCATAGAGAAGGTTTTGTTTCGTTAAAGACTCATGACACTGAAAATGATGTAGTAGAGGGTTTTTTTTCCTAATGACATGATGGCTGCTAGTAAATTTATCCCTGAGAACAGCATATTTCTTTCCTCCTGCTTTAATTCTCTTCCACTGAATCTTGAGCCAGATCAGATCTTTCTTTTCTTTCCCTTGCATTCACCTAGTGTTTTTTTTTTTTTTTTACAAAATTCGATAACCACATTTGCTCCGCCTTCTCTGAAATGGTTATAATAAATGCAGAATTCTGACCATAAGCATAATGGATCCTTTCAGGTTTTTTCCCAAGACTTGATACCAGTATTATACATTATTTCACTACTTCCTTTGCTTGCATCAGTAAAATAGGGAATCAGAGAAGCATGCAAAAATAAATTACCTGGAAAAAATATTTGGTGTGAGTTTTAATTAAACTTCAAGTTAACTTTAAGTTTCTTCTTTTACCTTGTCACAAACACTGGATTGCATAATAACTAGGGGACAAATCGTGTTCTTAGCTATACACTGCATACACATATACAAAAATTAAAAGCTCATTGATATCCTTGGTTATTTGGCATGGCAGTGGTAGGAATGGCAAGGTATTACAACTATGATTTAAGACTGAAACACAATCTTTCACTTTCAATTACCCACATAGCCTTCCATAAATTTGTGTGACAGACTTAGTATAATTTAAGTATAATTTTTCTTTTATAGCTTATGTAAATATTGTTTCTCTGGAAGGAAGGAAGGATCTATTTATGTATCTGAATCAGTAATGTCAGAACTAATTTCTCACTTGGACACATCTGCAATGCCAAATCTGCACAAAACCAACTTTTATTTTTATGTCACAGTCATTGCGAGGTCATGAAGTTTAATCATATTGTTAGACAGAAAATAAAAACATGTAGACCCTTGAGCTATAAATTAACTTCAGTAAAGCTTAGGGATAAATTTTAATATTTCACTGTCTCTTGGCATTCAAACAAAACTCCACATTGTAGACAAAAGAAAAATCTTACAGCTTTGAACACACAACAAAAATGTTTGGTTGCAGCTGACAGGATGCTGTTTGGTCCCAAACTAAAACTAGCAAATGGAAAATGCATTAGGGTCAAGTTTTATCTTGCCCTTGCAGAGGTGATGAAGGGTAGCAGGAGCAAATGGAAGGAGTCTTCCACATGGGAGCCAAACACAATCACAGACCCTCTTGCCCCTTGAATTACTCCTGGGGGAATTCTGTGCCAATAAATTAAAAATTCTGCAACATAAAATTAAATATTTTGCGCACAATATTTTAAAATTCTGCATATTTTATTTGTCAAAATAACACAATATACATGCCAGTTTCAATTATTTTGGGTCATTTATTTCAAAATACCTGTCAGCAAGTATGGGTGTGAACTTGGAGGGTTGTTGGGTGGGGAAAGTATGGAACAGGTTTTTTGGGGGTGGGGAGGGATTGTTAGGGAGCTTCTCCCATGCAGACTCAGGATGACCCCTAGCCTCTCCCATTCAGTCAGGCACATGTGCCCCTATGTTCCTGCACCCCCATGTGTCCTTGCACTCCCTGTCCACGTGTCCCTCCACCCCCACTCAGACACTCCCCTCCCCTGTCCCCATGAGTCTCTGTGCCCCCACTCAGACACCCACTCCCCCCCATCCCCATGTGACCCTGCACCTCCCTCCCCCTGTGGCCCTGTGCCTCAACTCCTATTCAGCTCCTGCCCCAGTTTGTCCTCCGCCACTAACCCTTATGAGCCCCTATCTGACCCTCCCCTCCCCAGGATCCCATGCTGTCTGTCTCCCCATGGCTCCTGTCTCTTGACTTGGCATGCTGTGATGAAGGCAGGCCTCTTTCTATTTCCTCGCTGGCAGGGAGCTGCTGCTTTGTTCTGTCATCACAGTGTCTTCTGGTGGGCAAAAGGCAGAACTGCAGAAGTTATTTTCTGCTGGTAGCTGCTGCTGTTCTTGTGCCATAGCACCCTCTGATGGGCGAAAGGCAGAACTGCAGCAACATTTTGGCAGAAACTTTTCTGTGCAAAAAAATAAAAGGATGTGGGGCTCATTAATTATGCATGTGTGCAGTAGCACAGAATTCCCTCAGGAGTACTGACTGCAGGAACTTCTCCCTACTAGTGCACACCCCAAAATTAATGGTCAGAGGCAGGGAGGAAGCAGGAGTCCTTATACACCAGCCAGTGGAAGGAGGCACATGGTGCATTCTCTGAAGTGATGATGACCTAGTAATAGCACTCTCTGGGAGTCATCCTGTCTACTCAAGATACAATGCCTCTTGCACAGGCGCCGACTTTCCATTGTGTCGGGGGGTGCTCGACAAGTGTTCAAAGATTTGGACTAAAAAGTTAGTTTAAAATCTTTCTCACTTGGAGGGTCTAATTGTGACCTGAATTTAGCAAAGTACTGAAGCATGAGTTTAAATCCCAATAAAATTTTAAGCTAAGCATCAGTTTAAGTGCTTTGTTGAACTGGGGCCTATGTTTTTGAAAAAGTTCCACTGGGACAGCTGTCATGTAATTTTATATGAGCATATTTCAGCATAATAGAAGCGGATCTAGTAGCATATAAATTCTTTGCAGCTAGGAAAGTCAACTAGTATGTGTTTGCACAGAGTATAATACAAAGGGACTGCTCTTGAGTGAAGCCACCCAGTGAGTACAATACAAACAAATAACAATGATAATACTCAGCACTTATATAGCTCAGAGCATTTTCTATCTGTAGATCACAAAGCACTCTTTAAAGAGGAACAGATTTATCATAAGGATGCTCATAGCAGGGAGTGTGCTGTAAACTGGTAATTATACTTAATCATAAATCTGAAGTAGCAGAGGCCATGGAACAGTAATTTAAATTTCTTCCATGCAATAAGAAGGCTCTTTCAGAAGAAGAATTTAGATTTTTTTTTTTTAATTCAAACAATGTAGATTCCTCTTTCAAAGAAACTACTACATTAATTCTACTCTTGAGGGGTTGGAATCCCCCAGTATGTTTTAGCTTGAGGAACTTATACCTGGGTAGAGTTTTTAGAGACTAGGGGGTTTCATAGGTTTTTGAGTAAGGAGGGTGTGTGTATATTTCAGTTTTCGTACCTTTTCTGATGTGTTGGGGTTATACATACCCCAAAACCTATGAAAACCTGGTAAAATTAAAAAGCAAGCTCTAAAATTCTATTTTTTCCTTTTCTTCAGTTCAATGGTTAATAAACTTTGTAACATTGCTTTAATTAAGGGGGGGGGGGTGATGTGGATGAAGATTCTCATCTACAGTTTTCCCATTTTGTGTATCTCTGGAAATAAAAGGATTCCTTAATTGTCAATCATTATCTTTTTTGAGAACAAAAAAACAACAACAAAAACAAAACCCAACAAGCCAGCTATATCTCCTTTTATCTGAGTGGCAGCAAAGAAATTCTCTAGCCTTCTCTTTGAGCTAAGGGAAGGAATGGGGCGGCGGGGAGGGAATATTCAATCAATTTATTTTATTTTTGTACTGTAGACGCGCCACAGTGGCACAGAATAGATTCAGGTGATTTGTTTGTAAGGTCAATCTGCAGTGATCTCTTTTCCACAGAGTGTCAACCCTAGAGGCTCATTACAAACAGATTTTTGTCCAGGCTTGACAAAGGTGCTTTGTTGTGGAAATTCAGGTGGTTTTACTTTTAACACATTCATGATAAGAAAACATAACAAATGCACATACCCAAGAAAGTAAGCTGTTCTCCAGAAATCATGACTTTTTAATCATTTTAGCTGACGTTTGTCTTTGCAATACTGTATGCCAATTCCTAGAGTGTCTGACTCAGCCCTAGAGAGCCTATCATTCCCACTTGTTTTTTTTTCTTTTGTTGACATCTTTTATTAAAAGCAAAAGTAATGTTAATCTAGTTAGAGTACCAGGGGGGGAAAAAACAATTTCTGAAGATTTCGAGAGAGTGCAATACAACTCCAGGATCCTGCCCTGGAAACACTTGACTAGTGTAAGTAATCTACTACTAGCAGAACTTTCTACTGTGAGTAAACTATTGTAAAATCAGGCTTCTAGTTCGCAGTGCACTGGTACTTTATAAAGGAAGGATGTAATGAATTCCCAGTACATGTTGGATTTACACACACATCCCTGCTAAGAGAAGGCATTCAGATTCACTTAGTGTTTTGAAAACAAGATGGATACTGGGATAAACATGCTAATGACATTTTAGAAATTATCATCTTGATTCAGAACACATGGCCAAGACTCCACTATAAGTATTTAAGGGTAGCTCTTCAGTACCACGATGTAGCTGTGTGCTGTTGAATGCACAGAGGTCAGATTCAGTGAGAGCATTGTTGCACCATCAATTTTCATTTTAAAATGGGCTGAAAATGTTTTAAAATTAGGAACTGTATTTGACAGAAGTTGTTGCTGAAAGCCCAGGAGATGGATGAAAAAGTGCACCAAGAACTGCACAACTGCTTGCACCTGCAGCACATATTTGCAATCATCCAGATTTGCAGCTAGCCCGTCTACAACAGGAGAAGTCAGAAAATAGTGGAGAACAGGAATCCTGGGCTAGAATCAGTAATAGCTTCTCATGGAAGACTAAACCATCTGGCTGCAGAAGAACTAGGGAGCCAGGTCATACATGGCCTAGGAACATTTTCTCCTGTGTATGGCCAGAAGGAGGAATGAGCACTGACAAAGGTGAGAGAATCACCAGTGTAATTTATAATAGAATTTAAGTCTCATTGTATTAAATTAGCAGATTTTTACAGGCAAATTGACATAGTAGGTTCTTGATATGGCGGTCTAAATAAGGAGGCTAACTTAATGATATGTTGGGAAGAAGACCCAAAAGGAAGTGCATGGGGTACAGCACCTAATAAAGGTATGCATTAGTTTGCCTTTAAAAAAAAAAAGAAACGAAAGACCAAAAACATATTTTCCCACTATTTCCCTTGCTGCCTCCTCCTTTCACTGTGGTCCATTACTTCCTCTCCCCTTCCTCTTGGCTGCTCAGAAATTTTTGCCAAAATAAAAAAAAAATCAGATGGAAAAAGACAGTTTTAACATTCTTCAGGATTTTTTTTTCCTTTTATTGTTCAGCAAAAACATTTTACAGTAAGCTATATTGGAAAATAGCACCTAAAATTACCTTAAAAGCTAGCTGGTGAGATTTCATGCATCATGCAAAGATGGTCACTGAAAATAACAGACCATCTTTGGGTTGTCACATATTTGACAATTGACCATAACTCTTCAGTTCACATTTTGTTGAAACTGAAGAGTTGAAGGAAAATGCATCATGAAATAACACAATTGTGAGGCTATAAGGGCCCCTTTTCAGAAAAGACCTTTAGTGCACACTTCAACACATCGCTGTTCAGCAAAGGGCTCAATGGAACATAACCACATACTTAACTTCAAGTTTGTGTTTAAAGTGTCTTGCTCTTTCAGGACCTTAACAAGTCTGGAACGGAAATTTCTAACATCTTACCTTGAAGAATGGATATACAGCTCATCTCTTACAGGTTAAACTACTTTAGTGAGACTGGGATGAAAAATATTGTATTAAATTTTACCTTTTATTAAACAGAAAGTGTATGGTAATTTTCAGTTCTGTCTGTGGGGAATTAGGTGCTTAGCTTCCATAGATTTGCATACCTGTACTTAGCTGAGAATGTACCCCAAAATGTCCAATATATTATATGCAAGCACATATGCATATTGATGTATTTTTGAGTCTTTTCAATTGTTTGCTAATCAGCATATTAACGCTACATACTAAAGCCGAAAAACAAATCTAGGGAGATTTAGCAAATAAAGTTACCAGATTCAATTAGAAAAGAAAAGGTTGCTTTTGTTTAAAAGAGTCATTATGCAAATCTGTCACATAAATATGCTAGAAACATCAGCACCATGAGAAACAGTTAAATGGCTTCTGTGTTTCATCTATTAAGTTAGCACTGAGATTACACATCATTGATTCCACACATCATAAACAGTAATTACAATATTAATCAAATTGATCCTATCACTTTTATAAAAAGGAGGGTGATGGTTGTATTTACAATATTATTTCTAAAGAGGGAATTTGACCTTATTACATTCCCAGTGGGAATTGTGTCTGGCTACTCTTAAAATTAAGCACATCTATGCAATTATTTCCATAAAAACTCTTAGCCTTGATAATTTTATTCAAATTTTGGTCATTTACTTGATTCACCATAACCAAAATATATCAAATATTTTCCAAATTCAAATGTAGTGAGGTTTCATTTACCAAAAAAGAAAAAAAAATCATCTTTATTCTGAGGTTCACATTACAGGAGGCACATTCTGTAGCTTTCAAGGTCTGTACTAATAAGTTTTCACCTAGGGAAGTGCATCAGCCTCACAAAAAGCCTCAGATGTGGAGACAGCGGTGAAATGACGACAGATGTGGGTGGATTTTAAGCAGCAACTTTTTTACTTTAACACAGGGAAGGGATGAACCTGCCCATCACCCATACTCTCCTATATCAGCTATTTAACTGGTTCCAGTGGAAGAGGTACAGGGCTCCTACCATATAACCCAAGATCTCCTCAGCCTACTCCCAGTATTCAGCTTGCTCTTAGTCGTCCACCTTCCCTGCCTTGAGGGGGAGAAAAGATGCAGAAAGGTGGGGACCTCAGCCCCGTATGGTCATGAGGTCAGATCTAGGCCTGTGAAGATCACAAAGTCTCATCCTATCCCATGAGTACAAGGATCATTCGCAAATTCCCAGGTCTTTTAACCTGTGGGAACTGCACTGGAAACTGGCCATAGGGTGTTCTAGAAGAGAATAGCTTGGTACTCCCTGCCTGCCCTCCCCAAACCTGCCCAACCATGCTGCCTGATATCTCAACCCTGGCTCTATCCACGCCCCCACAATCTGTAGCCATGTGTCCACTTGTGACCAACTCTGCCCACATATCTACACCAGCAACACCATCACAGGACCTAACCAGATCAGCTACAACATCACCGGCTCATTCACCTGCACGTCCACCAATGTTATATATGCCATCATATGCCAGCAATGCCCCACTGCTATGTACATTGGCCAAACTGGACAGTCACTATGCAAGAGGATAAATGGACACAAGTCAGATATCAGGAATGGCAATATACAAAAACCTGTAGGAGAACACTTCAACCTCCCTGGCCACACAATAGCAGATGTAAAGGTAGCCATCTTACAGCAAAAAAAACTTCAGGACCAGACTCCAAAGAGAAACTGCTGAGCTCCAGTTCATTTGCAAATTTGACACCATCAGATCAGGATTAAACAAAGACTATGAATGGCTTTCCAACTACAGAAGCAGTTTCTCCTCCCTTGGTGTTCACACCTCAACTGCTAGCAGAGCACCTCACCCTCCATGATTGAACTAACCTCGTTATCTCCATACTGATTTATACCTGCCTCTGGAGATTTCCATTACTTGCATCTGAAGTAGTGAGGTTCTTACCCATGAAAGCTTATGCTCCCAATACTTCTGTTAGTCTTAAAGGTGCCACAGGACCCTCTGTTGCTTTTTACCAATTCAGACTAACACGGCTACCCCTCTGATACATGAATATCCTGGTGACTTCCCTATTCACTTTTTCCGAGACTTATTCACACAGCCTGGGTCTGTGGCGCCCTGCCAAACTCACCCTGTGAGCATTTCCGACTATACTAAGCTATCTCCTGGCCATGGTTGCCTAAACAACCTAACATTCCCCTGGGTTCTGTCCCATAAGATTACTCCCATGCAGCCCCTGAGATCATTCTCCCCAAGGCCCATTAAAATATTAACCAGCCCTGTTTGAGGTGGCATAGCTGGAAGAGAATGATTTCCATAGTGTAATCAATGGAAAGAACATGAGCACTTTGCTTGTTTATCAGCTGATTCATTCTAGGACTAATACCATCTCATATTGTACCGTGCTACCACCAGTGTGGATGCCTAAATTTCCCTAACTCAACCAGTGCAGAGTCCTCACTGATGGAAGCATCAACTGCTTTCAGGGTCAGGAAGTATCTGCTTCTCTGAAATCTCATCATATCAGAGAGCTGGAAAGAATCTTGGCAATAGATTTTTATCTTTGCTATTATTTCAAGGATATTGATAGAGGGTGATGAGCAAGTAGACTATATTACTCCTCCTCCTGTGTATGACTCCTGCAGAAACAGTGTCTATTTTGTGGCCCAACCAGTACCAAAAAAACCGGAGTTTAAGAAGTTAATATTTATTACAGACAAAACTTAGGGTGAAATTTTCAAAAGAGCATAAGTGATTTACAAGCAAAAGTCCCATTTTTCAAAATTGACCAAGGCACTTAGGAGACTAAGTCCCATTGACTTTCAAGGAAACTAGGCTCCTAAGCCACTTAGTTTCTTTTGAAAATTTGATATGTCAATGAAAATTGTCACGAACTGCTGTACAAAAAAAGGCATATGCCAACTCATAATAGAAAGAGAAATTATATTTGTCTTTCTATTTATTTTAGATACTTTTGAACTGTCTACATTGGTGACCCTGAAATATTTGCCACAGTTAAGTAAATACCCACACAATAGTATAGATCAGGGCATAACTCCACTGAAATCAATGGAGCTGCCTTGGCATCAATCTAGTATAAGTGACAGTAGAATCAGATCATAAAGGTAGGCTTTCCATTGCATCTGCTGATAATGTCATTGTGCATGTTCTCATGTGGCTGTGTAGCCAGGCACTGTATAGGCAGTTACCTGTCCAATCCATGAGGATCACAAACAGATATTTCACAGAAATGCGCAGCTCCCCTGAACACTTGATATGACATTTGGCCCTTTTTTTTTTAATCGGTTCTTTGTGTCTGTCTTCCTCAAAGCATTTGCAACCCTTATTGATAGTTGCTTTCCATTCAGGTATGTCTTTGGCTATGTCTTCACATTTATAAATATTTATACTGCGTGAGGTGAGACTTTGTTTAAGGGTGTATCTGAAATATTTGGTCATAAGAGTAACCCTTCTGCCCCTCTGAGTTGGCAGCAACAAGGGCCGGGTTCAGTATCTAGGGGTTCCATTTCAATAACGCAATGCAAAACCGGCTCGAGCCCCCACCCAGTGTCCTGGGACAATTACATACCACCCACCGTGCGCCTCTAGGAGGCAATACTTCCCCTCTCACAAGCACGGAGTCTGAGTGTAGCAAAAGCCTTTTAATAAAGGAGGGAAACAATGCGGCATTATGTTGGGGAAACACCACAAACAGGATTCATAACACAAACCATGAGCAAAAGACCCACCTCCAAGTAAGTTTGGCAGTGTCCTTTTCCCCTCAGGGTCTTAAGTCCAACAACCCCAAAGTCTCTGTCCCTGGTCAGTGCTGCCCCAGAGTTCAAAAGTTTATCTGCAGAGTTTTACCTCCCCCCCCCAGCCTGGGCGGAAATGGGGGGGGCACACACGGGATGTTAAGGGGCACCTTATGTGGTCCGAAGCCGATTGCCCCACCTCTCCGTGGAGTTCTGCTGCAGCCTTTACCAAGAATGGCTCCGCTCTACCAGCCGCGCCGCTCCACTCCTCCAGCCATCCTTGCAAACTGCTCCACTCTGCTCCCCGTTCCATGGGCCGCTCCAACCGTCCCACAAACTGCTCAGCTCTGCCAGCCGCTCCACTCCACCAGCCATCCCATGAACCGCTCCAGCTGCCCCTGCAAATGGCTCCGCTCTGCTTACTGTTCCATGGGCCACTTCAACCATCCCACAAACTGCTCGGCTCTGCCAGCTGCTTAGCAATATATCTTCAGGCTCCCCCACTGGTTAACACAGCACTCAGTGATCTCAGCTTAGCAATTTTAGCTCTTTTAGTGATTTCAGCTCTTAGTGATTTCAGCTTGTAGTAGGGGAGCCCCGGTGCTGGTGCACCATTGGCCCAAAGTGAATTCAGTTCAACAACTTCTAGCTAGATTCCTAATGGAAGCAAACTTAGCTCTGCTATTCAACAGTGGAGAGAAGGAATAGTGCAATTGGTGTTCCAAGCCCTCAAAAGGGGGCCCACACCATCAGGTACACATACCTATCCCCAACCTCTCTCCATTCACTGGGAGTTGTAACCCATGCCCCTTGTCTAGTGAGTGCTACTTAGTTACTGGTGAGTCCCTCTGTCATACAACAGTTCCACTGGCCTTGATTCACAGAATCAGGGTAACAACACTTTATTCTTCCTGCCCCAATAACAGAGAAACTGGGGATCCCACACCAGCCAAAGTAACCACTTTCAGTTGTTGTTGTCCCAGGCTAGGCGGGTGGGTGTGCCTATGCAAACAAGTTCAGCCCCTGAAGTTCTTTTCCACCCTCGCCATAGTTCGCCACCAGATGTCAGGGTAGAGCTTATCCTGTCTCTGCTTACATAAGTATCAGCACCTCTTTCATTACAAATTAAATACTGGTCCAGCCCCTTATCCACTGAACACTCATAGAAACACCAGGCCAAGGAACAGTATACACACCAGCTTGTCAGATTCAGTTCATGACCAACACTTTGCTTAAGACCGCAGCACTGAAATGTATTTATAGTGAAAACAAGAATACATTTATTATCAAAGACTAAAGATCCAGGAAATGGTGAGAACGGATGTTGGAAACAAATGCTTACTGAGTAATAACTCAAATGTGGGAAATAGTCTTTGAAGACTACAGTAAAATTTCCAAATGTGGGTGTCCTCAGCTAGGAATCAAATTGTTCATTTTTGTGTTGTGGGTTGACATAGTTTAATGTATTGGCATAATTCTACATTGAAGCTTTCTTTGTCTAATTCACCTTAATTTACCCCAGTATGTGACCAAAATAAACAACCCACCACCAAAAACCTGTATATAAAGTAAAGATAGACGGAAAATGGTTTTGAAATGAGTTTGTAAAGTCCAGAGAGAACTATGCAGCAGCTGTAGCTTTGTTTGAAAAATCAACCAAGATTACAGGTTTCAGTGTGAAAATGTGGGAGATCTGAGGAGAGACCAGGTGCATTGTGTAAGAGTGGCAAACCTAAAGGGCAATTTAATTGCTGAAGGGATTAATTAGACTAGAAAAAGCAAGGTTGGAGTACGGAAGGAAAAATATGTAACAAGGTCACCTTACTGTGTAGTCAAGTTGCTGCAGCTGATTAATTTGAATGTGTGAACACAGAGTTCTTGTAGTCTTTAAAATGTGCTGGCTTAAACAGACATAGATTCTTTCATGTAAGAAAAGGCTCACAGGAAACCAACAGATTGTGTTAAAAAAAATCAAACAACCAGTTGATCACAAAGCTGTTAAAGAAGATACTCTTTGTGAAGTCATCTTTTTTTTTTGCCCACTTAGCTAATATATTTGAAAACATAAAGGGAATATATTGTCCAGAATATACTGCAGAAAAAATTCCCATATCTATTTTTTTAAAAACTACCGAGTTGAAGTAACCCCCTGCATTTCAGACACATTGCAAAGATATATATGTATATAGTATGCTGTTTGGGTAAGTCCAGTAAGGTACAGAACTTTTATGTTCTGTGAGGAAAATATATTGTTTCATCTTTCAGAGGCTGCCTGTTTCTTTGGGGTGTGAAGGGTCCCTTTTGACCTTAGAATTTCAACAAAATCAGAAGTCCTGCTGTGGCATTAATGTATCTCTGCATTACTTTTTAATCATTCTGTTGGTGCAGTTATTTAAGGTAGTGAAATCTTTTGTCTGGCTCCCCACAAAAAGATAATATGCATCTGCTGAATATACATGGAATCATTCCATTTATATCTAGCCTGGATATATTCATGTATCAAGGACACATATTAATTCCAAGTGGGAGCTATGAAAATCGATGTTAATGAGCCTCCTGGTGACCATAAGTTTTCCTAGGTGTAAATAAACTGAGCTCAGTGAAACATGAACTTTTGTATCCTCAGCTGTGTAAATTTGATTTACCACAATATATTTAGGGAGAGCTAACATTTCACCTATCGCCATTATGCTCTTAAACAAATCTCTACTGGTTTCGTTATCTCTCTTTTCATTCCTTTTTCTGCGTTCCTAAGCATCCTGTTCTGCTTCCATGGCAACTGCTATTGTTACTATCTCTGCATGTATTCAGAAGGCACCTTGGTTTATGCATAGCCAGTGGAAAAGACACTCAATGTTTTAAATTCCATTGGAGGAATGAAACAAGGGCTCCTGGGAATGTAAACAAAGGGACCAAGGCTAGGTAGAGTGGGTTATTTCCTTTAGTCTAGTTAGAAATCTGGCAATAACACACTGAAACCAAAGCCAAAGAAACCTAGGCTTGGTCTACACTAACCCCCCAAATCAAACTAAGGTACGCAACTTCAGCTACGTGAATAACGTAGCTGAAGTTCGAAGTACCTTAGTTCGATCTTACCTCGGTCCACACGCGGCAGGCAGGCTCCCCCGTCGACTCCGCGGTACTCCTCTCGTCTAGCTGGAGTACCGCAGTCGACGGCGAGCACTTCCAGGTTCGACTTATCGCGTCCAGACAAGACGCGATAAGTCGAACCCAGAAGTTCGATTGCCAGCCGCCAAACTAGCGGCTGGGTATAGACGTACCCCTAGACTCACTCTAACAAGTTCTTTCGATTTGAAATGAAGGAGAGATGCTGGCTCCTGAATTTGAAGTAATTCCTGGATTTCAGGAAAATCCTCTGTGCTTTCTGCTTAGCCTCTCCCTCATTAAATGCATTGCCACACATTCCGGTGCCAGCTTGCATTCTTATTCAAGAGGACTTTACAGTAGAGAGTCAGTTACAGTTAACAGGTTAGGTGATAAATATTGGTATGTAAAACAGCTGGGTTGCTTCATTTTGAAAGCATTTTGGTGAAAAAAATAAACAAGAAATTGTACCTAATATTTTTTTCAGTTTCTTAAAATCACTTTACATATGAGGAATTTTCATTGTGAGAGTTTAGCTTTCAGATTTCTTTTATTATTAATTATTATTTATTATTTAACACAAACTTTAACATAAGGGCTCGTCTACACTGGCAATTTACAGTGCTGCAACTTTCTCACTCAGGGGTGTGAAAAAACTCCCCTCTGAGTGCAGCAAGTTTTAGCACTGTTAAGTGCCAGTGTAGACAGTGCACCAGCGCTGGGAGCTGTGCCCCTCATGGAGGTGGTTTTTTTAGAGAGCTGTCTCCCAGCACTGCACCGCAACCACACAAGGAACATTAAAGCGCTGCCGCAGCAGCGCTTTAGCATTGCCAGTGTACGCTAGCCCTAAATTGGAAAGGAATTAACTGATAGGACAGGAAATAGTATTCACAAGGAAAGGAAATACTGAAGTGTGGAGTAATGTAGAGTAGTTGTTTGGTCTAAAGATTCCTATGTGTACAGACAATCAGTAATGCAGCAGAAAAAGAACAAGTGTCCTGCAAGATGACCCAGAGAATCCTGTGGAAGAAACCCAATGCCCTTTTGCTTTGAGTTTACCCTTTCGCTGCTCCGTGGTCTTTCAACATAAAATTATCAAAGCAGCCATTGGTTTTATGCTTTGGGACAAATTTTCAATTATGATTTTCAGAAGTTATGCATATCTTCATTTGGACACATGTTAGGGTTGCCAACTTTCTAATTACAGAAAACTGAACACCCTTGCCCCACCCCCTGCCCTGAGACCCTGCCTCTGCCCTGCCCCTTCTCTGAGGCCACTTTCTCCCACCCTCACTCACTCACTCATTTTCACCGGGGTGGGGCAGGGGGTTGGGGTGCTGGAGGGTGTGAGGGCTCTGTCTGGGGGTGCAGGAGAAGGCTCCAGGCTGAGGTCAAGGGGTTCAGAATGCAGGAAGGGACTCAGGGCTGGGGCAGAGGGTTGGTGTGCAAGGGGGTGAGGGCTCCGGGCTGGGGGTGCGGGCTCTGGGGTGGGGTCACGGATGAGGGGTTTGGGGTGAAGGAGGTGGCTACAGGCTGAGGCCAAGGGGTACGGAGTGTGGGAGGGGACAATGGGAGCTGCGGAGCTGGCACTTGGGGCAGCACCTTCGGGTGGAGGCAGCGCGCTGAGCCTCCCACCCTCCCTCCCCCCTGGCCGCCTCTCCGCCTAGAAGCTGGAGGGACATGCCTGCTGCTTCCCAAGAGCCATGTGGAGCTGGGCATGGAGCATGCCTACCCCTCTGTGGCCAAATGGAATTTTAGTGGTCCGGTCAGCTGTTCTGACCAGAGCTGCCAGGGTCTCTTTTCGACCGGGCATTCCAGTTGAAAACCAGAAGTCTGGCAACACATGCATATGTCCATCTATCTGTATATGGGCACAACTGTGGTGTTTGTGCATACAAATTCATATATAAATAATTCCCTTTTATAAAGGGGTGGGGGGAGGAACAGGGTGCTGGGGGAAGGGAATTAAAGGATTGCTACAGTACTGTGAGTTATGCAGTTCTATTGGCAATATGAAAGCCATTTATGTAAGGGTCAAATCTAGGGGCTTTATTTCCCAAAACACATAACTATAGAAGCAAACATTGTATTGAAAGCTCACATCTTAAGAAAAGGCTTGCTCACAGAGAAAAGTTGCAATAATATCATTATTAAGCAATATTCCATATAGGCCTGGTACTTTAAAGACAGATGCAATTCCACTGTATAACACCCTCTGCCTCTCAGCTGAACTGTACAGGAGAGGGTTTGAAAGACTCATTCTGTAGTGTGTGCGCTCTGGAAAGCCAGATGCTCAGTTGAATGGGACCGTGATTCCATGCTGGTTGGAGACAGGGAGAAATTGTTAATTGTGGGGTACCCTCCTGGGCTATGAGTGAACTGTGAAGTGAATGTCTCAGTTGACACTGGCTCTGGGGAAATGCGATTTTAGAATATGGTTTTTTTTTTCCTTCTCCCTCCACCCCGCCCACCCTGTCCCTTGTGATTTCCTGGTTCTGCTATTGTTGATGCCATAGATGACTCAGGTCTTTCCTGACTTGAGATGCTTAGTGAAACCTGTGTTGCTATGGATAGTCATGGGGATTGAGGAAGAACAGTTTTTGTTTGATTGTGCATATGTTTTATTCTTTTGGGACAATATGTCTTTTTTGTTGCCCCACAATGGACTCTAAAGGTTGAAATGTGATAATTTGAGAGCACTTTTTTCTTTTGTTGGAAATCTATATCCTTTCTCTTTGAGTACAAAGATGTTATCTTTTTTATATTAAAGAGTTAATTTATCCTGTGCGCTCATTATCCTTATTAATTGCATATGCAGAAAGGATTTGCTCCATAGCTGAGGCAAATGGCTCGTTAATATATTGAATGGACAAACCTTGTTGTGGATAACTTTAACTGTACTGAGGAGGTTCCACTAATTCATAGATCACAAAAGCTGTCAGGACTCAAGATCTCTGGTAGCTGGGAATCTCACAGTCTAGGACCTTCTGCTGAGAACACCCTTCCTTCAGCCCCCAAATGGTTTCAAGTTCTCCAATGAACATAGTCACTTGTTTATACCAGTCAACACATGCTTCACATCGATGAAACTGAAGCCATAATTAGGGCTGCAGAACCTTTATTACTAGTGATGAGGCACAGGAAGGAAAGAACCCAGCTTGATTTTCAAATTCAGGTTGAGCTTGCAATTAGGGTTGCACTTAGTTTCTTTGATTTTTACTTTGCAAACTGAGCATATTTAATTCACTGAAGGACAATATATGCGGAAGCCCCTAAATTCCATTTTTGCAGAACAGAACCACACTTTATGTTGCCACCCTTGTTTATTTAAATGTTGGTATATTTTGTTAAAGTATCTCTTGTAGTACAGATCCAGAAATGAGGTCTATTTATCTGAGTTTGCTGAAAGCACCTGTCCATTGTTACAGCTGCTGATTCACAAGCACTCCACAACCATTACCAGAAGCACTGTGCTTTTAACAGATAGTGTTGTCCTTATCACTTAAAAGCCCACTGGTCCAGCAGGATGAAATTTCAATTAAAAAAAGACAGGCAGGCTTTAAGACCTGTCTACACAAAGAAATTGTGCCAATTGAATTCTAAATCAAACCAAAGTGATCTAATCTATATTAGTCACTCTTTTGCCCATTGAAGAGTGTCCACACAAGGGATTGCACCAATTTAACAAAATCAATTTAGAAGCTGATTTGACTAAATTGGTGCAATTTCTCTGTCTCTGTAGAGGGTACGTGATATAGAACTCTGTTTTGGGCAGATTCCTGCACCCCTGGAGGGTACCAATGAAGCCAATTGATGTTGATGCAGGGGTCTGCCCACCGTGGCCTCCTTGCAGGATAAGGGTCATCTGTATTTTTGGACTATCATAGCACAGTAATGAAGCAGTGGACATTGAGGCAGGCACAGAGGTACAGTTATATGCATTTCTTTGCACCTATACAGATCTAGGCTCATGGAATCTATCATTTCATTTCCAGGCATGATATTATGTAGTGGCTACTGGCTAGTAGGTAGGAAGTAAATTTAGTGTATATAAAAGATGACAGATAGACAGCTTGGGCATTAGATTCCTCTTTTTTTATAGCCAGACACAACATGGATAGCAGACATGCAAGCTTTTCGCACATGCTGCTGAGGTGCCCCCAACCTCACTTGTGTGGATTACCATATATGGCAAGGGTAATTCAGTCTCAATAGCCTATTTAGTCTTTTTTCCCTCTGCTGAGGATGCCAGTAAGGGTGCCAATTTATTTTACCTTTGATGGTGGCTTTTTGGGATTATAGACAGCTGTTCACTAGGAACTGGCCCGAGAACACCTGTTAATCAGTGATTGGATGGCAATGATTTTTAACTGCTACTAGCATGGCATAGATTTGAATTCATATTTGAGTTGCTCGGCATGGGCAGATCCTCATGGACATCAGTGGCATTCTAGGTGAGTGCATGAGTCCAATTGCATAAAACACTTTGTAGGTTTGGAGTCTTGGAGTGTAGTGGCTGTATATCCCATTACCAATCCCCTAACCTATCCAGTCACCCCAGTTTTTCTTTAGTAAAAATAGCAGAAAAGGGTATCTCTATAATATGATTTCTAATATTCTTTTGTCTTATGTTTTCAAATTAATTTTTAAATTAACACAATTTTTAGGGAACTAATTTGTCGTAAAATCCATTAGGCATTTTAACAGCTGGTCATTAAAATGAAGACAGATGTCTGAAATATAAACGTTCATTGTAGGGCATTAGTGAAAATTAATTTTAAAATAATCTGGGTAAAAGTAGATGGAATACAAAATAAATCTCTCTTGAATTTACCTTAGGCTCCCTGAAAAATTTTAAATCATAATCTAAGGGTTACACAAAAGAATTAAAATTAAATCCCTTCTTATTGGGATTAAGAAAGGAATGAAAAAAGCAACAAGCTGTGTTAAGCACTGTCACTTTAAACTAAATAGCTGATCTTATCAAGTCATCTTTCAAAGGAGACATATTTTTTAAAAGAATGTATTAATGAAATCCCATCACAAATTGTGCTAACATAGAATGGGTGTGTTCTTGCAAAACAAAGATTATAAATTAAATTCCGCTGATGAAAGTGTTATGGAATTTCTAGATGGCTATCAAACCAGATAGATGAAGCGAACTATCACTTATTGTCTTGCAAAGGCTAATGTGGAAATTAACATGCTGGGATTGGGCCAAAAAAGCACAATAGTAATGAGTGGAGCTAGCAGAGCTATTGATTGTCAGTTACATATTTTAGCCTGTGGAATGTTCCTGAACTATGTCTGCTCCATGAGGTCACCATCCATTATAGTTGGTGATGCTCAAAAAATGGAATATCCATCCCGCAGGAAATTACAATTTTTTTGTAATGCTCTGGAGATTCATTAAATAACAGACCAGTGAATGAGAAAGGAATAAAATTAAAAACAAACAAACAAACAAAAAAACCTGGAGTGTCTCTGGTGAACTGCTTTACACAGTCTTGTGGTGTTGCCAACCTGTGCCTCCAGGGCACATCTCCATATTCCTACACTCACAACACAGGCCCTCATGAGGGAGTATCTCCAAATCACAATCTTTCCTAAATATATCGTTACAATTTTGACTATTGTTTTCATCCTGAACCTGGATGAAAAGTCAAACTATCAAAATCTTTTGCTGAATGAAAAGTTCCAACTAATTTTAATTGGAAAATGTCAAAGCATTTTGGTTTGATTTTTCCCAATGGAAAATTCTGTCAAAATTGGAAAACCTGTGGAAAACTTTGATTTAGATTAAAATACTTTTTCTGATGGGGAGGAGATGTTTCTCCTGCCACTTCCCGCAGCCCCCATTGGCCTGAAGCGGTGAACCGCGGCCAGTGGGAGCCACGATCGGCCGAACCTGCAGATGTGGCAGGTAAACAAACTGGCCCGGTCCGCCAGGGGCTTTCCCTGAACAAGCGGCGGCCCGACTTTGAGAAGCACTGGTTTAAATCACAGTTGAGGTGAAGATCCAAACCTATAAATATGGTTATTCATACCAAATATTTGACAAACTGGAACTATGACAGTGTAGGGTGATGACTATATACTGTCTCAGTTATATTATCAAAAGTAAGTTAAATAAGAGCTCATTAAACAAAAGAGAGAGGAGTATATTTCAATCCCTAAAGTACTCACAAATAATTTTTATAGTCTGCTTGCAGCAAATACACAAACTAGTATAAAAACAAAACAAAAATATCCCCCTAGGAAATGTGTACTAGATGATTGCTTTCTATGTTGATGATAAATCACATCCAATCTGTATATTGAATGTTCTTCTTTCATTACCTCAATGTTGCTTTGTCTTACAACATGATTAGATATAAAACTATGTTACACATAACAATTCAGTGTAATTGAACACGTCTGGTAATAAACAATTATCCTATTCTTTTCCCCCATTTATTGTGACTAAACATTACCATACTATCACAACTACAGCTGATTTTAAAAAATCAGATTCACATTTTTTTTATTGCAGACCCACTGATACAAAGCACCCAAATTTCATCTCACTTAAACCAGTGGATATCAGGAGCAACTCCATAGAATTAATCTAATGAGAGGTAACGCAGGTTCTGTAATCTGGTTCTCTGGTAATGTTAAGGCTGGAAGACTGTGTACATTGGAGGGATGAGCACAAGTTTAGGAGTCAGTTCTAAGCCTGGCTCTCCCATTGACTCAATGCGGTTTTGGATAAGTCATTTCACTTTTCAGCTTGTTGCTCCACCTGTAAATGGGAATAATAACTCTTACTAGAGCCAGTTGGATTTTTTTTCCCTTGAGGAAAATGAAAAGAAAAAAGGGGGACTCCCCTACCCTTGAAAAGCTGAGATTAAAAGAAAAGAAAGAGAGAACATACATGCATTGGATATCATTCATTCTGCTGCATGCAGTGGGGGAAAAGAAAGAAGGAGTGGGGAAAAGCAGAAAACAAAAACTTCCAAAATTTTATTTTTTTCAGTTGTGATGAATGTAAGAAAGAAAGGGTATAAAACAAACCTTAGTTAAGCAACTGCTTAACTGATTACCCATACCACTTTTCTAAGAGCCTGTGACGTGGTATACCAGACCCTCTGAGGCCCTTGCTGGAGTCCTCATGGCCCTGCCACACCCTACTCCAGAAAAGGACAGTGGAGAGGGTCCTTCAAGCTGCCTAGAGTGTCCCTCACAGTCAATCATAAAGGGACTTCAGGGAGCAGCCAATCAGGGCCCAGCAGGCTAGTATAAGAAGAGCTACAGGGCTAGAGTGAGATCAGTTACTTGCTGGAGGTGGAGGGTGTGTGGCTGTCTGAGGGAGCTACAGGATCTTGGACAGAGCAATGGTGGCAGAAGCCAGGCAGAGTGAGGCTAGGTCTACACTACCTGCCTAAATCGGCGGGTAGAAATCGATCTCTCGGGGATCGAATTATCACGTCTCGTTGGGATGCGACAATCGATCCCCGAATCGACGCTCTTACTCCAGGTGGGAGTAAGCGCCGTCGACAGGGAGCCGCGGAGGTCGATTTTGCCGCCGTCCTCACAGCGGGGTAAGTCGGCTCCGATACGTCGAATTCAGCTACGCTATCGACCCCCTTCCTCCCCCGTAGTGAAGACCTGCCCTGAGAAAGAGCTTTGTGCTGGTTGCTGGGACTCCATCAGGACAAGGCCCTGAGGTAAGAGTGAAGAAGGTGTGGAGTGATGGGGAAGTTGCCCAGGGACATGGCAAATGGCTGCTGTCTGCATGGTTCCTGGGCTGGGACCTGAAATAGTTGGTGGGCCTGGGTCTGCCCCCACCCTCCTTAGCCACTAGGGGAAGTGCCCTGGACTTTGATGCACCCTAGAAGGGGAACTGAGCTCTTTTATTGGCCCAGCAGGAGAGCTGGGGCCTGAAACATCCAGAGTGGGTGAGGACATTGCCTCCAGGGGAAGCCCTGGAGTATTTCTCAATACCGGGGCTGAGACCACTGTTAGACTACAGGACTAATTAAGGACTGAAGCCCCAGGAGGGCTACGCACACTTGATGATGGGCCGCTTGTGTGAGGTGAGTGCTTGCCACTAGAGGATCCTTTTAATTTTGATCCTTTAATTAAATAAAAGGATACAAAAGTTTAATTTAGTTTTGTAGAGTTTAATAACAGCAACTGATAGTGTACGATCTAAGAAGATAAAAATTGTTTTGATCTATGATTTGGAAAACACAAACTAGAAAATTGGTCGATATAACCATTTAAGTTTTTCAGAACAATTCACACAGCCACACTAGAAAATAACATTCATACTCAATCACCATGTGGGAAGGTGTCTTTGTTTAGATTTTTGACTGATTAGTAATTTCAGCGTTGCTGACACAGGGGAAAAACAATCCAAAGATAAATCACAAGACAACTTGGTCAATTACTTGCATGCCAGTTCACCAAGGTCTCCTTGCTAATGGATCTAAAGTAGACAATATTTTTAATCTGCCTCCTGACAAATTATATTATCCCCAGGATCTGAGTAATGCTCCTAACTATCTAACATAAACTCCTACATTTATGACAGATTATATAGATTGAGTGCAGTTCAAGAAGCTTATGTATTTGGTCTCATTTTATTTCTGTATGCACCTAGAACTTAAAAGGCAGTATTAAACCATTAATTATAGGAAATGTGTACAGTGGCTCTTCAATCTTCAACAACAACTTGTTCAGTTTCAAAGCGACTTTACAATAATCTTGATTGGAACCTGTTACAAACAAGGACACTCTGTGGCTCTGTGACAGTCTTTAAAGCAGATACACAAACACATACACTTTGTTACCAAGGTACCCAGTTTCAGGAAGCAGTTGATTGACTCATCACCCAAGAGAAAGTCTGTGTTACTTATTACCAGATCTTTGGCTCAGCCATCAGTTTTTAGCCCAATTATTGTTCACAGCAAGAGTTGACATTGTAAACACAGGTGAAACGAAGGACAGACATGACTATAGTCTTTTCCCAGTGTACTAGTGGGCAACCCAAACTACTGCAAAATGGAAAGAGACAGATAAAGCTGCCTATCTGAGAGAGGTACCTGATGTCGCCAGGAGGACTCCCAAGTGGCCAGCCCAGGATCTCAATCTTCTCCCTTCCAGCTGATTTATAGAAAGGAGCATAAACACTGCCAAATTAAGTGTAAAAATATAATAAGAAAAGCCAAAAAGGAGTTTGAAGAACAGCTAGACAAAAACTCAAAAGATAATAACAAAATGTTTTTTAAGTACATCAGAAGCAGGAGGCCTGCTAAACAACCAGTGGGGCCCCTGGACGATCGAGATACAAAAGGAGCATTTAAAGACGATAAAGTCATTGCGGAGAAACTAAATGAATTCTTTCCTTCAGTCTTCATGGCTGAGGATGTTCGGGAGATTCCCAAACCTGAGCCATCCTTTGTAGGTGAGAAATCTGAGGAATTGTCACAGATTGAAGTGTCACTAGAGGAGGTTTTGGAATTAATTGATAAACTTAACAGTAACGAGTCACCGGGACCAGATGGCATTCACCCAAGAGTTCTGAAAGAACTCAAATGTGAAATTGCGGAACTATTAACTATGGTTTGTAACCTGTCCTTTAAATCAGCTTCTGTACCCAATGACTGGAAGATAGCTAATGTAATGCCAATATTTAAAAAGGGCTCTAGAGGTGATCCCGGTAATTACAGGGCAAATTGTCAGACACATAGAAGAACATAAATTGTTGAGCAAAAGTCAACATGGTTTCTGTAAAGGAAAATCATGTCTTACTGATCTATTAGAGTTCTTTGAAGGGGTCAACAAACATGTGGACAAGGGGGATCCAGTGGACATAGTGTATTTAGATTTCCAAAAAGCCTTTGACAAGGTCCCTCACCGAAGGCTCTTACGTAAATTAAGGAATGGTGTCCCTAGCCTCTGTTTGTTAGACGGTGGAGATTGATGGCAAGAGAGAGATCATTTGATCATTATCTGTTAGGTTCACTCGTTCTGGGACACCTGGCATTGGTCACTGTCAGTAGACAGGATACTGGGCTGGATGGACCTTTGGTCTGTCCCAGTATGGCCATTCTTATGTTCTTTGCTGTGCATCCCTTGGCTAGCTTGCAGTTATACTTGCTCGGGTAGCAATTTCTCCATCAACATGCTGCTAGTTGCTAAAATGTCAAGTTTAAAGTTCATATAATTTATACTAAGTCTCTTCGTATTGTTTGATTCTCTTTAAACTTATTTTTAGATTCCCTTATACAATGAAGAGTCACTGTTTGTTTGTTCTTCAACAGGCCAGAGCAGTTTAATATATTTTTTCCATTTCTTTTCTCCTTGTTGTAACAACAATGGTGTGAAATGATTATATGCCTTATTAATCAGTTACATTTCTGATTATTCCACTCTGTGGTCAAGTGTCCTTATAATCACACTGTTTGGCTTCAGATCCTTGTATTTACTGCCTCTTTCAGCACAGGTATATTTGACATAAACATGCTTAATTGCAAACATTACCTTTACTCCTTCACTTTATTACTTAAACTAAAATAATTCAGTATGAACACAATTATTTTCTTTCCTAACGAGCTTGTCCATAAGGTAAGCCCTGTGATTAAAGTTTACAGTATTTTGCCCAAAATTGTATCACTGATAGTTAACTTCCCTTTTATACACATTTGAATCATTATAATAGATTCCATCAAATTCCCCATTTTACTGCTGTCTCTCACTTCTTATAATGTCAGTGTCTGATCATAATTTAATTTTTAATTAATTCATTCTTTCATAGACAAGGGGAAAAAAACTTTCTTTAGATGAACCAGAAGTACATTTTTGTGAAAGGCTGCAGCAACTCTGAGTTTCCTCAAACTATTTAAGAGGTTTAGTCATTAGACCTTAGGTTTTTATTTTCTTAGCCCTTTGATCTATCTTATCTTGGTACCCGGGCAATTCTTAAATAGTAACAACTCATAACTTTGGGTCCTTAGTTACTATGTGAATAACTGGAAAATTTCAGAAAAGATTGAAGATTTTTTACAGAAGTTTTAGGTTTTGAAAGAGGGTCATTTTAAATAATGCAGAAAATTAAATGATGTTGGATAAATGTGTTTTATTATTTTTAGTGGGTAAATATGCAATAACTATGGCATAAAGTCTCAATACAAGTCATATCTAATCAAGAAAAGGAGCTGGGTGTCCTTGTAGAGAACATTTTTAATATGCAGCTGTGATCAAAAAAGTTAACAAGATATTAGGATGAATAAGGAATGGGATGGTGACTAATACAGAGCATATCATAAGGACTTCATATAGATGAATGGTGTGGCTATCAGAGGCGATGCATGGGGAGGGCACATGGGGGTTAGGTGCGTTGTTCCCCTCCCAGAGTGGCTGCTTGGCTTGTACCCAGCATGATCAAATGGACTGAACATGCTTAGTAACATCTACTGAAGCTGCTGCAGCCCCCCCCCCCCCCCACTATCAGCAGGTACGGGTCATCCCTGCCTGCAGTACTGTGTGCAGTACTAGTCACCACAACTCAAAGAGGATATTGAAGAACTAGAGGGAATCCATAGAAGAGGAATGCGAATGATAAAGGGCTGAAAAACCTCTCCTATAAAGAGAGAGAAGATTGGGATTGTTTACCTTAGAAAAGAGACAAGAGGGGAAATGAAGAAAATCTAGAAAATAATCAATGGATGGAGAAAGTAGATTGGGAATTTCAGTTCACCATGTCTCATTACACAAGAACAAGGCAACATTCGATTAAATTAAGAGGTGGCAAATTCAAGCTCAATAGAACAAAATATTTTTTCACACATGTAATTAGACTGTGGAATTTATTGCCACAGGAAGTTGTAGAGGCCAAAAACACAGCAAGATTAAAAAAGGGGGGGGGGGATATTTATGTGAATATTAGGAAAAAGTATCATGATTAATGATGACAAAATATGGAAGGGATATTAAACCTCCTGCTTCAGGGCTTATGCCTATATCTGAATCTTAGAGTTCCGAATCAGACCTAATGTGGTGGTGGTGGGGTGGGGCAGATTATTTCACGTTCTGCAAGGTTCTTATACCTTTTCTTGACTCTATCTGGTGCTGGCCACATTGAAGACAAGAAACTGGACTTCATGAACCTGAGTTTGATCAGTGTGGCAAGGCCTATATTCTCCTACATTCCAAGAATGGACAGGTATGTGTATGTAGTAGATACAAGAGGCTTACTTAAACTTTAAAAAAATAAATAAATAAACAATTGGACTCCTTCTCCTAATTATGTCACAGGACAAAATTTCTGCAGATAATACTGATTTAGACATTATTGAGCTTGTAAAGCAGGAGGTACAATAATGTACACTATTTATATCAATGTATTCATATACTGAAATGTTATACTTATTCCTAAGTCTTTCTAAGGCTGGAAAAAAGTATTCTTAAAAAAGCGCAGCATCTGGAGAAAACAGTGAAGTGTTTCCAACAACACAATTAGGATTCAGGTCTGTAAGAAAAAAAATTAAATGTTTCCAGCAGCTATTGTAGAAAATATAACCAATATCTACGTCAAAGCAATTTATTATGTCTTTAACTGTAACTTCAGACCCCCTACATTAATAGTATTGTCATGTAAGAGCTTCTAGTAAAAGCTGTTGTGTTGTATGTGTAAAGTGGTGTTTGTTACATATTTTAAGAGTGGCAAAAATAAATCCTAGCCATGGTTATATGCCGAAATAAATGTCTCCCTTTATTAGCTACAGTGTATGAACAGTAAACTGCTGACAAAGCATGGCAGTTCTTATATATGAAATAAAACAATCAAATGTATATGAGAGACATCCCTTGGGCTATTCATGTAGAAAAATCTATCTTGTTATTGCTAAGTCTGAAATCCTACATTCTTTATGACCTTTTCACCTGCTTGAGATTGTGTACTACAATTACAATTACATATTCTGTTGGGGTGCCCTTTTTTCACAGATGTCAATTGTTAAAAATGCTCAGTCTTCTGAATCAATTAACTTGAAGAATGAATCTGAAGTATCTGGGGCATTTCTTTTTTATTTTAAGCTAATTTACTCTGTCTGTTATCACCAGTTGGTTTGTTCTCATCTGTTCCTAAGCACTTCACATATACTAAAAATACAAATTAGAAGGGGATGGGGGGAACATTTTAGATGTAAGATCTGGTGTCATACCCACACTTGCTGGCATAGAGAGATGCAAATTACATCTCCCCTATATTGGAGTGATGTGCTTCAGCTCTGGTGGGATTCACCAGAGGGAAGTGTAGGTGACAGTATTGCTATTTATCATTTCTTTTAGATTTCAACTGGAATCGAGCAGCTTTACATCCTGCTGGGTCCTCCATAGGAGGGTTTTCAGTAGAAATTGCTTAGATATGCTGAATCTGATCAACCATTGGGTAACCATAGCCATGCCTCCACTCCAGCCAGCATCACCTCGTGTGGAGGTGAATATGAGGCTGCAGTCCCCCTGGCTGGCTACCCCAGAACCACTCCTTGTGGATTTTCAAATAACTAGACTAGGATAGACAAGACAGCTTGTTCCTCCATCCTAGAGTTTATAAACACATTGATAGTATCTCTGAATTGTAGAGGGATATACTAACTTTGTCCAAACTCTATTTTGTTTGACGTAACCATTTAAAACTCCACTAACTTGAGTAGGAATTTTGGATGTGTAAGGAATGAGAGATCCAGCCTTATAGATCCCCCTCCACCCCAAACAATATAGATGTTTTCCCACATAACCTTAGCCTGATTCTGACCTGATCTTACTTAACAATGGAACTTACCCGGGGTAGCTTCATTGACTTAACTGAATATGTGCTAAATTGCCTTGACGTTAATATTGGCTGAAACTACATGTGTTCATACCCGGTCTGAAATGGCATTTAAAAAAATTCCAAAATGCAAAACCTAATTGTGCTGTTGTAAGTGCTTCATCATTCTCTACCCGAGTTGCTGAGATATTTTTTTTTCCATCTGCTAATTCGAATGACTCCTGATTTACACTGATGTAACTAATCTCAGAACCAGGTCTCACATTTTTATGACTTGACCTGTTTGTTTTTTGTATTGTCATAGATCCCAGTTGAGCTCCCACTCTCAGCCACTCATTAGATGGCTGGGAAGGTTCCCAGATGCTAGTTTCCCGCATGTTTTAAGTCTCCGGAGTCTGGAATCCAGCCACTGTATCAGTCTTAGGGTCCTGACCCCGAGACACATTCTCAGGGTGCAGACCCTCTGCCTAGCACCCCATCCTGAGATCTGGAAACTGGTGGCCAGCTGCCTCCCCCTGGGCTCAGAGACGACCTATCAGGTTCCCCTTCTAGTTTAAACACACTCTCCTAAAATTCCACTGAAAGTGTGAGCCTTCTGGGTTACAGTTTCAGTCACTCAGGAGGCACGTGTTAAGTGTAGCATATAAAATAAAGACATTTTGCACAGATTCTAACATGTTAATACTCTTGAACAGCATGAGAAATGTACAGATCCATACAAGGCAATAAAGCCTATCTGCACTTCCCTGTCTCAGTTTCTACATCACTCCAGAGTGTTCTTTGGGCTGGAGTGTGAATTTTGTGGACCATCCAGATCCTTCTGCTGCAGAGCATGGTTGGGTTTCTGAAAGACAGAGCCTTCCTTCACAACTTGTCTCCTCTGACCTTGGTCTGTCGCCTTCCTTCCTCCTTCCCAAGCTTTGTCTCTCTCCCAGTTCCCCTGTTTATAGACCACCACCACCACGACCTCAGACTTCCAACACCTGATAGTCATTGTTCTGGTAACTGGTGTGGTTGTGTGTGTTTTGTTTTGTTTTGAGCAATGGAGAAGAGAGAGAAACAACACCATCACTCTCCATTCAGACTGGAGAAGAAAGTGTCTCCCAGAAAACTCCCTTATTATATTTATTGATAAATTATTAACCAAATCCTGCTTTTTCATATATATATCTACAATATCATTTAATGAGATTTTATTAAGTGGACAGAAATAATGATAGAGTTAAAATCAGCCATTGAATCAAATCCACATAGTTGCATGAATGTAGCGGTAATAGGATATAATGGGAACATTTGTACTAACAAGAAAAAAATAAAATTGAATGTGTAGTTAAATTGTTCAGGTAAATGCATGTCCAAAATTAGCACAATTAAGTTATGTTACACTACCATGGCCGACCTACAGCACTCTAGCGCCATCGTGTAGATGCTTCCAGCATTGGTGGAAGGGTTTTTTTCTCAATGTAGTTAATCCACCTCATTGAGAGATGGTGGATAGTTCAGTGGAATAATTCTTCCATCAACTAGCTGTGTCCATAGTGAGAGTTAGGTTGACCTACCTGTATTGCACAGGGTGCAAAATTTTTCACAGCCGTAAGCAATATAACTGGGATGATCTATATTTTAGATGTAGACCAGACCCAAGTTAGAAGCTTCCATACCAAAATTAATTTTGTGAATATTTTATGAAAAAAAGTTAGTACCACACTTCTAAAATTACTTTGCTTCTTCAACAAAGAGCTGCTTGAAATTATTATAATAGTAATAAATAAAATTCAAATGCTGAGAGATTTTTTATTTAAGCACCTCATGCTCTTTTACAAACAGCTTCCAGCACCCTTGTGAGGTATTTAAATGATGTTAAACCTGTTCTACAGGTGGAGAAACAGAAGCTGAAAGAGGCTAAAGCCTTTATTTTATTTATTTTATTTTATTTTTGGATACCTTTGTTTTTGGGCACCATCCTTCAGAAATGGATGGCTTGATTTTTAGAGATGCTGAGGACCCACAGATCCCATTCTCCTCAGCTGAAACTGAGGCAATCAAAAGTAGTGACCATGTTTGAAAATTTCATCCTTAGGTGAAAATTTTCAAAATTTCACCTTAGGTGCCTCCATCCCATTTCAAAAGTGAGTTAGGCACTTGGAAGCCTAAGTCTCATTGAAAGTCAATGGGAAATTAGGAGCCTATGAGCAAGATTTTTAGAGATATTTACATGCCTAAAGAAATAGATAGGCATTTACTGGGGTTTCCAGAAGTGCCTAGGCCCCTAATAATTGGGAATAAAAAATCTACTTGTTTTTGCCATTATCTGCATTTTTAGGCTTCTTATACCTTTAAAAATCTGCCCCTTAGCCACATTTGAGAGTATGTGACTTAGTGAACCTTAGTGACTGACCCAACTCTCACAAGAAATTGGTGTCAGAGCTGGGAGATTAAGCTGCTTATTCTGGCTCCTGGCTCCCACCTTTAACCATAGAACAAGACTCCCTCTCATTCTTTTCTGTTCCTTTGATGATACATCAGCCCTCTTGGCAATACAAATGGTTCCAGACATCACAAAAACTATCTCTTGGATTCCATTGTAGCTTCTATCATATTATTGTAACCTGTGAATTTTGTCTCTGGAGTTTTACCACACTGTGGCTTCTGATTTACAACGGTAAATTTCACCAGTGTAACACTCTGTTTTACATTTCTCAGTGCTTGCAAGAATTAAGTCAAACAAAAGCTATGCTCAGTTGTCTGAAGTGCTTTTTTCCAGTCACAACAGTATACCTTCCCATCAAACACAGATATGAATCTTTAGTTCCATAGTCTTTCCCCTAACTATCCCTTTTGCTGACAAAGCCTGCATATCCTTTGCCAAAATATCTCATCTGTTACTCATCCTTTTATCAAACACATTTTGAATACATTGACTTTGGCTTTGTAACTGCCCTTCAATATAGGCTTTTAAAAATTGTTCTCAGATAAGGATTTGAAAAACATATTTGAATAGAAAAAACTCATTTGTGCAGCTCCACTGGTGCCTGTTATAATATAAATCAGGGGTGTGTGTCTTTTCAGTTTGAAGTTTGAGTCATTTGATTTCATGTTTAGTTGTAATTATTCTGAAGTTGTGGTGTTTGGGTCTTATTCTTCATTCAGTTAAACCACTTTTATGCCATTGAACTCTCATGCCAACATGAAAATTGGGTAACAGAGTGGATGATCAAGGCCACTGCTATAAAAAAGTATTACTGGTGGCAAAATATAGACTTTTCAATGGACATCAGAGTTCTGCTCTTAAAAATGACTGATTTAAGTACCACAGTATTGGCTTTTGGATATGCAAAGTGGTATCAATCCAACTTCAGCTTAATTTAGATTCTCACATTCTCTAAAATCTCTTGGTAGATCTAATGGTTGTCTTTACCTCACTACGAGAAGGGAAATGTAGTTTGACTTGCACTATGGGTACCAGGAAGTAATTGTGTTTCTTTGTCTGATCAATATTCTCACTTGTGAACTATACACTCATAAAAAACAAATCCTATTCACCTCATGTGAGTAATCACATGGGCTCTACATCATATAAATGCATTATAACACATTAACATCTTGTAAATTACAAACTAAGCAAAGAAAGATACTACCCACACATTTAACACTAGTTTAATTTCAGACTAAATCAATGAATTTCAGTTAATTGTTCTGGATTGATGCCAATATAACTGACGGCCGAATTTGGTCCACTGTGTCTTCCTGTAATTCCAGATTCAGTATTCTGAAATCTTTCATAGCAATGACCCCATTTACACTTCAGAGAAACAATGTTTTTCCTCTTTCTCAAAACCAATCAAACTATACAGATCCAATTGTAAATTATTCGTTTTATTTATGAGATGTGATATATTCTTTGTCAAAAACAGTCCAGAGGCCAGACCCTCAGCTGGGGTAGCTCCACTGACTCTGTTTCAAAAGTGACAGAGAAGTCTAAACACTTACTGTCTCTTTCCTAAATGACATTTTACAGTATTGCTGAGGCTTCTGCATAATAGATGGTAAATTTCCCAGCAGCAAACTTAACACAATGTTCTCTCAGATGGTCATGAGAGTTTGTAGTGTGTTGCTTCTCAAAGTTGTGCCATCTGTCACGTCCCTGCAATAAGTCATTCCATAGTCGGGGTTGCTGGAGAACAATAGTGCTCTTGTAATACTTTTCCTTTGGCAAAGCTCCTGTGCTGAGGGAGTTGAGTACTAGTATAGAGTTAGTACAGCCAGCTCTGCATTATCCAAGTAGTCACATACACCAGGCCAATCTGTCCCCAGGTATCTACATCTGATATTTTCTGGGTACTTTGCACTACTAAAGTGAGAGTGTATGTGTCTGTGGGGGTAAGTGTGTGGGTGGTGGTGGTGAATCTCTGGGGGGGTTGTATGCTAATTAACATTATTCACAAAAATCGAACTTCCATTTGCTGTTAAAGATGTGACAAATTAATCCTTGGTGTAATTAAATTGACCTCACTAAGTCTGAGTCTTGTCTTCCTTACGCAGATTTTACACCTTAATTCCTGTTTGCATTGCTGTCAATGAAATCAACCTTAGTAGAATTAGACAATAGATAAATTGAACCCACTGTTTTTTTCCCCCGTCATACCTATTTTTGGACCTATGCACTCTGCTGCTGACGGATAGGAATTTAATATTCTTTGACCTATGAAGAATGTGATAAGTGTCTGGGTGCAATGTGGGTCATTTAAAATTGTTCTGTGGATTTTTATTAATATATTTGTACTCTGTTGTAACTACAGTTGTGAAAAATGTTTTGTTTGAACCACAAAAGAACTTGAACTCATCTGGGGTTTGACTGTGCTTGTCAACAAGACATGGGGTTGTTAGAACTCTTCTTGAAATTGTGGAACTGCCAAATTGTTTATTTTAGATTATGGAAAGAACAAAAGTAAAGTTTCCATGAGAGAGCACATGGTTTGTCTGTAAGTGTCTCCTCTGCAGCAAGTCTGAGAAGAAAACAACTACACAGTTTGTAGAAATTTCAAGATGCACAGAAAATAAATGCTTCACAGTTTCATAGCTGCACACCCACTCCACTAACAATACTGAATATCAGGGAATGTTGGTTTGAATTCTGCATGAAGACTTGGGTATTACAAATTCTTATATTTTGTCAAATCATTTCCCCATTTCTTGTTTAGTTTTTTTTATACAGTGGAAAAGTAAATTTGCATTACACATTTGCACTCTGGGCACACACATGCCTAAATCTATATTTATACACCTAAAGCAAAGTGGATTGTTTTTTGTTTTGTTTTTAAGAGGTGCTGAGTACTCATAGCTTCCACAAAACTGAATGACTACAGTGTGTGCTCAGCACACTGGTAAATCAGGTCATTTTGATGTATGTGTCTAAACATGGACTTAAGCATCAACATATAGGTGCCTGGGCTGAAAACATAGGCCTCTATATCCTTTGTCAATTTAACTAATCAGCCAGTTTTCCCTTAACATTTATTTTGGAGAAGCAAACGTGTAAAATCAAGAATAGTCACTGGCTGATTATGTGAAACTTTAGAATACATAGTGCTTGGTAACATTACTATCAATATTCACTAACACTACTTTTTCATGTTCATCTCTGAAGTTAAGGTAGATAATATCAATTTCTGAATGTTATCTTTATAATTCACACTATTTCCAGTACACTTACACTCAAATGGCTATTTAGTTGCTTCACAGCCACATGCAGTACTTTAGAGAACTGGCTTTTCCTGGAACAGGATGACATGGTATCTTTTTTCAGAGTGATTTATCAGGTAGATTCACAGAGGAATAATGGATACAGTAATAAAATTAATTGATATGCCTACAAAATGTATATGTTGTCAGCAGTACCAGAATACGGATTTTTGAGAACTGTATTTGAACTGAGTGTTAATAACTTTTAAAAAATGTCTTGCATATTTGTGTATTCCATTGTTTGAAATGCCCTCCCAGAAGCAAGAAAATAGCACTTACCACTTTACTGGTTTTGTTCCTCACATGTTGGTAATATTGATTTCTCTCACAAGCACCCTTGGGATCAATAAGTCCCCAAAGAGCAGAGGTCTAGGCAGAAAGGGAGAATGCCATCTCTACTATATCTTCATCATCTGCACTCCCTCCCTCTCTTGAACTCTGTAGATATCTCTGGGGATCTTCATGTGGTTTTCTGGGGCATTGCTGGAGTTGGGATTGAGTAGAGCTAGAGTCTGTACATTTCATGGGCCCCATCCATTGATCATTTCCCCCATTTTCTGAACAGACTCAACTGAGGGGAAGAAAGGTGAGATGAGGGTTGAAAGAGAGGCTGGATCCTACCTGTATCAGATTCACAGGATAGTATACATTTGGCTTTGCTGTAGAAGAACAATAATATTGTAGGTTCCTGGAAAAAGTGTCACATTTTCTATTGGCAACAGAACTGATTAAAAAAAAAAAGGAACTGTGTGTGTTTGAACCTCATCCCTTTTGTCCCCAATAAAAATGAAATATGAATGCATTTTTTTCCTCTGAATTTTGAAGTTTTTCAATCAGCTTTACAAATTGAATAATGGGTTTATATTTTCATGGAAAATATTGACAATTTTTCATCCAAATTCAAAATCTAGAAAAAAAATAATGATTTAAAAAAAAAAAAACCCTCGATAATTACCGAAGCTGAGTGTGGCTCTCGAGTGGCACAGCAGCAGCCCACCTGCTGGTGGAGAACAAAAGATGCATCCAGAGTGAGAGTCGAGTCCCGAAGCATCCCACTTCCTCAAACGTTTTCCCCTTATTTGTACATTAAGTAATAAAATGACATGTCACTTAAAGAATCCTTGTTAAGTAAGCAGTTTCAACAGTCAATCAAGAGGTTTCCTTCTATTATTGATTAACCAAGTCTGGGTTTTTTCCAGAGTTTGCAACCTTGAGGCCCCTAAAATTCATGTATCAGCAACTTCAATACAGTTCTTATCAAGAAGGACACGGGGTCAAGCTGCCCTTTCTGTGGCACCCAAAACCCCCTCCCCTCCTGCCTTGGTCAAGCTGAGGCTGTTGCATGGCCACTTTACGGCCTGCTGACTTGGCTGCTTTTAGCAATAAGCAGTAGTGGTTTCAGTCACTTTACTGGTTTGCCAAAATCTCCCCATACAGTTCCCTTCCTTAAAGGTCACCTTTCACAAAAGGGGGCCTTTACATGATTGCTGTCACACCTTTTCTGGATGCACCTGAGTTGAGATCCAATGAAAGCTCAAGGCTCTCAGCCGAGACCGAGCAAATGATCTTCTTGTTGGCATCCCATACTTAGCACACCAGCATAGCAATTGACAAGCAATCGTTTTAGCCTCCTTTCCCATTTAAGGGAGGGGCAACAAGTTAGATATGTTCCTTTCTCGGGGGTACAAGTGCCTGTGGCAGTAACCCCTGACTCATCTGTTGGGGGACTTGCAATTGCCGGCTTTGCCAAAATCTCCCTGTACAGTGTCACGTTGGTCAAGTTTATTTAGAATTCAGAGTATGTTCCTCACAGTTTTTAACAGTTGTAAAACAGATAACATTTTGATTTTAAAGTATTTATTACTGTATCTAAGATTTACAGCTTGCTAATGTTCAAAATGGTGGGTTTGCAAAACCACTAGTAATTTAAAATGACATTGCAATTAGCACTATTGTCATTACAAAATTTGTGACAGTGAGTGTCAATTGACCCATTACATTTTGGCTGACCTCTGCACATTTGAAAGTGTCATGTTAAGAGAAAATACTGGAGTAAACAACACTTCCCCCTCATTTTAAATTACATTGTTACTTAATTTCACCAATTTATTTTAAGGATGTGCTGTGTTTTGACTGCCTAATAAAGCGTGTTAGAAAAGTATAAAGATAAATGTTGCTTTTTAATCAGTAGTTTTTATTTTTACGAGCCATCCCTACCAAAAAAAAAAAAAAAAAAAATTTCCTTTAGTCCAGGACTGCACCGTTCTGTTAGGAAGGTGAAATATGTGTGTTAACGTTAGTGAAATTTAACAGGAAAGGAAGTATTGAAAAGGAAAAAAATCCCCCCAGAACAGTACCAGTAGGTAGCACAAAGTGTTTTTATACACTTGGCACTCTTTATAGTCTATAAAACAAGTGTATGGCTTAGTAAACGCCTGGGTTAGTAAACTTTAAGGTAACAACTATTATCAACAGTATGTTTTGGAGATAGAGTTTAAAATAACATGTCATTTCTTTCATTCCCTTCTGGTGCAGCACAGCAGAGACCAGGGTTTTCAGTTCTTGGGCTGTGGAGAGCATAGGCCACATAAACTTTTTTTGGTATGGTTTCTTCAAAGCTAACAGTTCATGCTGTTTGCAAAGGTAATTGTGGGTTAAAGAGCTGCTGAGATTCATGAAGTGTGATTGCTGTTTCAGTACCTGGCCGTGTTCAGAAAACAGGGATAAATAGTCAGTGAAAAGACTGAGTCTTCCTGCCTAAAAGAGGTAAGAATGAGTTAAAAAACAGACTTTTGTTTGTTTGTTTGTTTGTGATGTAGGGTTATTAAGGTTACCCTCAGAGCAGGTAAGTGCTTTCATTTACTTTAGCCATGTAAGGTCATCAGCATCAATGTTCTCCAGTTCAGGTAGAAATAAGACAAATGTTGTAACAATTTTGATGGTATCTTGAATGGCCTCCATTAAGAGACAGAGAAAGGATTTTAAACTGCTGCAATCAGCACTCTTACAACAGTCTGATAACTCACTTGAGGATACTGACTTTTTTTTAATAACAGCAAATGCTGTATGTCAGCCATAACACTACTTAAAGTCACTGTCATACACTCAAAGTCTATAACTGCAGCATGATTTTCAGAGGCAATGGAAATGGCTGCTGTCAGCTTCAGAACAGATGAGGAACAAAATCTGTCACGAACTTTGAGAACTTAATATATCACTAAAGACAGTTAATTTAGCAGCCATGACCCATGTAGGCAGCAAAATTAATAGCAAATCTGCTGTGCCATTGGAAGAGCATGTCAATACTCTGATTCCAACATTGTTTCCACTGCAGCCTACACAGACTCTGGTTCCCCTGTGACATGTCTGTCTGTATGTCTGAACAGCTAAATACTGCGCTTCTAAAATTACTCTGTTTTTAATGTGGACAGACACGTGCTGCAAGGTGTAGCACGTTGCCCTGAGGAGTTTTGAGGTTATAAAATAAAACTAAACATAGATGCATTACATTCAGTATTTTATCTTAGGACCCCAATATTCCTTACTCAGGGAAAATTTCTCTTAAAATCATATCCCCCTTTGCCTGAACAAGGAGTGAATAGCGAGTGGTGACTCAGACCTTTCATCTTCTACTTTCAGTTACATGGAAATTGCAAAATGGTAGCATTTCTTTTGTAGTGCTTCTGATTCTATTTTCCATGCAACACTTTCAATGTTTCCTTTTCTGCCATGGGATCTCTTAGCAATTCCGCTGCAATGAACGTACCAAATATACAGAGCTGGATCAAACATCCAGAAAAACAAAAGCTGCAGGCTTCTACAAAAACTTGCTCATATAACAATTTTCTTAAGAGGGTGTGAAATTCTGTTATCCTGCATGCAGCTGTATTTGCATGATCGATGCTTCCCTCTTTCTATTTATTTAAAATGTTAGGAAATGGTGATATGGGGCAAAAAGAGTCCTAACATGTTTGTCCATTTCAAACTCTTTCCATTTGACTTTTGAAAACACTGTGAAGCATGTAGCCACAGCCAATCAGTAATGTAAACAAAGTTTGCTCTCTCTCTCTCTCTCTCTCTCTCTCTCTCTCTCAAAACAAAATTGTATCATCTTTATTGGAATGATATAGGAGAGCAATCAGCTCTGGAGTGAGTGTGTCAAATGAAACTTCACCAGGAATTTCTGACTGTTATAGAGAAAAAATGTATTCATAAAAGGTACAGAGAAGGGCAACAAACATGATTAGGGGTGTGGAACAGCTTCCATATGAGGAGAGATGAAAGACTGGTACTTTTTCAGCTTGGAAAAGAGATGACTAAGAGGGATATGACAGAAGTCTATTAAAATCTTGACTGGTGTGGAGAAAGTAAATAAGGAAGTGTAATTTACTCCTTCACATAACACAAGAACTGGGGCCACCCAGTGAAATTAATAGGCAGCAGGTTTAAAACAAGCAAAATAAAGTAGTACTTCATGCAGTGCACAGTCATCTGTGGAACTTGTGGCCAGGGGATGTTGTGAAGGCCAAAATTCTAACAGGGTTCAAAAAAGAACTAGATAAGTTCATAAAGGATAGGTCCATCAGTGGCTATTGGCCAAGATGGTCAGGGATGTAACCCTATGCTCTTAGCGATCCTAGCTGGAATTGGACAACATGGGGCGGATCACTCGACAAACTGTCTTGCAGCCTGCCAGCGGATTACCCTGATGGGCCATGTGCAGATGTAGGTTGCCCACCACTGGGCTAGATGATCATTGGTCTGACCCATTATGGCCATTCTGATGTTCTAAATATATAGGGCCAAATTCTTATTCCTGCTTAAAGGCTTCCCTACCCACAGTCTGAAACTGAGATAATTAAGTCCGTTTTAATTTACATCTTTAGTTATTTTGGTGCAAGTCTGTTTTTTGGAAGTCCTTATTACAAAATAAAGATTACCTATTATGATTTAACTGAGGTTGATTTTGGTGGTGTTGTTTTTTTGTTTGTTTGTTTTCGTTTTGTTTTTTAACCCATTCAAGTAAAATTGGAACAGGACATACTTATCTGGAAACCTAGAGACTCTTGAAAGGGGCCTCATATTTCAGAAAGTACACAGAGTCCACCCTTTGAAAAGGCAAGCCCCTTTAAGGTTTCTTAAATTGAGCACCCAAAAATTGAGGCCAAATCACACCCAAAATCAATAGTGACTTTTGAAAATCTTATCCTTAATCCCTGTTAGAATATATACCTGGTTAAACACTAACTAAAGCTTCAATGTCCAAATGTATCTTTGGAAAGAAAACCATGCACCATGGTGAACAGCTTTTTCCTGCTGCACTGAACATGTGTTGGCTGGAAATACTCCACACACAGGTCAAGAAACATATGTTAAAACCTATTGGATTTCTAATCTTTTGAAAGAAGACCAGTGTGACCTTATACAATAGCATTCTAGTTGCCCTGTCCTGTATGTCATTATTATTATTATTATTATTATTATTATTAACATATATATTGAGGTAGTGACTAAAGGCCTCCTCTAATATGTGCTAAGTGAGACAACCTCAAGTGTGCACAGATTTGCAAATGTTGCTTTAGGGGACTCTTGTACAATACATGACTAACTTTTTTATGGTTCATATACAATATCCCTAATTATGCAACCCACAATTTCATTTGTTTATTTCCTTGATGTTAGGTACTTAACTGAAAGTTTTAATGATATGTTATCTCTGGGAACTGAGAGATTTCATTTAGTTCCCCCCCCATCCTTTTTACCTTCTCTTCTTTCCATTCCTATTAAAGATTCTATGTTTTTTCTTTTAATTTTTCTCTTTCTGCATATTGGATTTTATGTTTTTGTTTTTGGGTTTTTTTGTTTTGCATTTACCTGCTTCGTCTTCCTCCTCTTTCCTTCCCTATCTCCTGTAGATTTCTCCTTGTGTCCCATGTCTCCTCTCTTGTACCACTGTGGTGCTACCTCCTTATTCTTTGAATAGTCACTTCAAAAGGCAGAAAGCAGCCTCGTCACATCATGTGATCACTAAAATACAGAGAGAGAAGGTGCTGCTCCTTGAAGTGCCAATTCATTGAGGTGGATGAGAGAGAAAGAGAGGAGGTGGGAAGAGCAAGAGTATGAAAAGTAAATATTTAGGGAAGATGGAAAATGGCACAAGGAATATCAGGAACATGACATTTAATTTTGCACCTTCACCATTCTTATTAGAGACTTAAGCAACCTCCCAACCCATAATGTTTCCTGGCATTTTACCTTTCTATGCAAAACATTGATGTGCCTTCAGGCTGAGGACTAGACAGAATTTTTGAGTTTGTCACCATTGTGCATTAATCAGCCAAAGACTACATGGTTCTACACAGACATAGGGTATGTCTACACTACGAAATTAGGTCGATTTTATAGAAGCCGGTTTTATAGAAATCGGTTGCATACAGCCAATTGTGTGTGTCCCCACATAAAATGCTCAAAGTGCTCTAGTCGGCGGACCGCGTCCACAGTACCAAGGCTAGCGTCGACTTCCGGAGCATTGCACTATGGGTAGCTATCCCACAGTTCCCGCAGTCTCCGCCGCCCATTGGAATTCTGGGTTGAGATCCCAATGCCTGAATGATGCAAAACAGTGCCGCGGGGGGTTCTGGGTACATGTCGTCAGGCCCCTCCCCCTCTGTCAGAGCACCGGCAGACAATAGATTCGCGCCTTTTTACCTGGGTTACCTGTGCAGACAACATACCATGGCAAGCATGGAGCCCGCTCAGATCAGCTCACCGTCACCGTATGTCATCTGGGTGCCGGCAGACGTGGTACTGCATTGCTACACAGCAGCAGCAGCTAACTGCCTTTTGGCGGTAGATGGTGCAGCATGACTGGTAGCCGTGGGGCTGGCAGCCGTAGGGCTGCATTGCACCAGCCCATTGCCTTTTGGTAGAAGATGGTATATTACGATTGGTATCCGTTGTCATCGTACTGCAGTGGCTGTCAATCATGGGCACCTGGGCAGACATGCTCAGTCCTATCGAATTGTCTTGATGATGATGGCTATCAGTCGTAGTATGCTATTTTCTGCCAATCGCCCAGTATTTTCTGCTAAGCACCCAGAAGAGGCCGAGGGCGATCTGGGTGCTGGCAGACGTGGGGCTGGCAGACGTGGGGCTGCATTGCTACACAGCAGCAGCCCCTTGCCTTTTGGTAGAAGATGGTATATTACGACTGGTATCCGTCGTCATCGTACTGCAGAGGCTATCAGTCATGCTGCACCGTCGGCTGCCAGCTTAAGATGTAAAAAATAGATTTGTTCTGTATTCATTTGCTTCCCCTCCCTCCGTGAAATCAACGGCCTGCTAAACCCAGGGTTTTCAGTTTAATCTTTGGGGGGACCATTCTGTGTGACAGTTGTTTGTGTTTCTCCCTGATGCACAGCCACCTTTCTTCATTTTAATTCCCTGTACCTGTACGCCATGTCGTCACTCGGCCCTCCCTCCCTCCCTCCCTCCTTCCCCTGGTCCATCAGATACTAGTTTTCAGACCAGGCGCCATAGCTAGCACTGGGATCATGGAGCCCGCTCAGATCACCGCGGCAATTATGAGCACTATGAACACCACGCGCATTGTTCTGGAGTATATGCAGAGCCAGGACATGCCAAGGCAAAACAAGGACCAGCCGAGGAGGCGATTGCAGCGCGGCGACGAGAGTGATGAGGAAATTGACATGGACATAGACCTCTCACAAGGCACAGGCCCCAGCAATGTGGAAATCATGGTGTTACTGGGGCAGGTTCATGCCGTGGAATCCCGATTCTGGGCCCGGGAAACAAGCACAGACTGGTGGGACCGCATCGTGCTGCAGGTGTGGGATGATTCCCAGTGGCTGCGAAACTTTCGCATGCGTAAGGGCACTTTCATGGAACTTTGTGACTTGCTTTCCCCTGCCCTGAAGCGCCAGAATACCAGCATGAGAGCAGCCCTCACAGTTGAGAAGCGAGTGGCGATAGCCCTGTGGAAGCTTGCAACGCCAGACAGCTACCAGTCAGTGGGGAATCAATTTGGAGTGGGCAAATCTACTGTGGGGGCTGCTGTGATTCAAGTTGCCAGGGCAATGAAAGACCTGGTGATATCAAGGGTAGTGACTCTGGGAAACGTGCAGGCCATAGTGGATGGCTTTGCTGCAATGGGATTCCCAAACTGTGGTGGGGCGATAGACGGAACCCATATCCCTATCTTGGCACCAGAGCACCAAGCCACCGAATACATAAACTGCAAGGGGTACTTTTCAATGCTGCTGCAAGCCCTAGTGGATCACAAGGGACATTTCACCAACATCAATGTGGGATGGCCAGGAAAGGTACATGATGCTCGCGTCTTCAGGCACTCTGCTCTGTTTCGAAAGCTGGAGGAAAGAACTTTCTTCCCGGACTAGAAAGTAACCGTTGGGGATGTTGAAATGGCTATCGTGATCCTTGGGGACCCAGCATACCCCTTAATGCCATGGCTCATGAAGCCATACACAGGCAGCCTGGACAGGAGTCAGGACCTGTTCAACTACAGGCTGAGCAAGTGCCGAATGGTGGTGGAATGTGCATTTGGATGTTTAAAAGCGCGCTGGCGCAGCTTACTGACTCGCTCAGACCTCAGCAAAAAGAATATCCCCATTGTTATTGCTGCTTGCTGTGCGCTCCACAATATCTGTGAGAGTAAGGGGGAGACATTTATGGCGGGGTGGGAGGTTGAGGCAAATCGCCTGGCCGCTGATTACGTGCAGCCAGACACCAGGGCAGTTAGAGGAGCACAGCAGGGCGCGGTGCGCATCAGAGAAACTTTGAAAATGAGTTTTGTGACTGGCCAGGCTACGGTGTGAAACTTCTGTTTGTTTCTCCTTGATGAACCCTCCGTCCCCCCACCCGGTTCACTCTACTGCCCTGTAAACCAACCATCCCACCCTCCCCTCCCCACTTCGAGCACCGCTTGCAGAGGCAATAAAGTCATTGTTACTTCACATTCATGCATTCTTTATTAATTCATCACACAACTAGGGGGATAATTGCCAAGGTAGCCCGGGATGGGTGGGGGAGGAGGGAAGGAAAAGGACACACTGCAGTTTAAAACTTTAACTCTTATTGAAGGCCAGCCTTCTGATGCTCGGGCAATCATCTGGGGTAGAGTGACTGGGTGGCCGGAGGCCCATGTTCTTGGGCGTCTGGGTGAGGAGGCTATGGAACTTGGGGAGGAGGACTGTTGGTTACACAGGGGCTGTAGCGGCGGTCTCTGCTCCTGCTGCCTTTCCTGCAGCTCAACCATACGCTGGAGCATATCAGTTTGATGCTCCAGCAGCCGGAGCATCGACTCTTGCCTTCTGTTTGCAAGCTGACGCCACCTATCATCTTCAGCCCGCAACTTGCTCTGTTCATCCCGCGATTCAGCCCGCCACCTATCCTCTCGTTCATATTGTGCTTTTCTGTAGTCTGACATTGACTGCCTCCACGCATTCTGCTGTGCTCTGTCAGCGTGGGAGGACATCTGGAGCTCCGTGAACATATCGTCCCGCACCCTCCGTTTTCTCTTTCTAATCTTCACTAGCCTATGTGAAGGAGAAACATTTGCAGCTGGTGGAGGAGAAGGGAGAGGTGGTTAAAAAAGACACATTTTAGAGAGCAATGGGTACACTCTTTCACGTTAAATTTTGCTGTTCACATTACACAGCACATGTGCTTTCGTTACAAGGTCGCATTTTTCCTCTTATAGTGAGGGCCTGCCGGTTTGGCGTGAGCGATCACTCACGCAGTGCCAGGCAACAGATTTCGGCTTGCAGGCAGCCATTGTAAGCTACGGTCTTTTGGCTTTTTTAACCTTCTTAACATGTGGGAATGATTTCAAACAGCAGTGCCCTCATTTCCCATATCAAGCATGAATTGGGTTGGCCATTTAAAATGGGTTTGCAATATAAAAGGAGGGGCTGCGGTTTCCGGATTAACATGCAGCACAAACCCAACTAACCCCCCTTTCCCCCACACCCAATTCTCTGGGATGATCACTTCACCCCTCCCCCCACCGCGTGGCTAACAGTGGGGAACATTTCTGTTCAGCAGAGCAGGAACGGGCACCTCTGAATGTCCCCTTAATAAAATCGCCCCATTTCAACCAGGTGACCGTGAATGATATCACTCTCCTGAGGATAACAAAGAGCGATAAGTAATGGATGTTGTCTGCATGCCAGCAAACACCGGGACCATACGCTACAATGCTTTGTTATGCAATGATTCCAGACTACGTGCTACTGGCCTGGCGTGGTAAAGTGTCCTACCATGGCGGACGTCATAAGGCAGCCCTCCCCAGAAACCTTTTGCAAAGGCTTTGGGAGTACATGAAGGAGAGCTTTCAGGAGATGTCCCTGGAGGATTTCTGCTCCATCCCCATACACGTTAACAGACTTTTCCAGTAGCTGTACTGGCCGCGATTGCCAGGGCAAATTAATTATTAATCACTAAACACGCTTGCTTTTAAACCATGTGTAATATTTACAAAGGTACACTCACCAGAGGTCCCCTATATGCCCTCAGGGTCTGGGAGCACGCCTTGGGTGAGTTCGGGGGTTACTGGTTCCAGGTCCAGGGTGATAAACATATCCTGGCTGTTGGGGAAACCGGTTTCTCCGCTTCCTTGCTGCTGTGAGCTATCTACATTACCTCCATCTTCATCTTCCTCATACCCCGAACCCGCTTCCCTGTGTGTTTCTCCAGTGAGGGAGTCATAGCACACTGTTGGGGTAGTGGTGGCTGCACCCCCTAGAATGGCATGCAGCTCCTTGTAGAAGCGGCAAGTTTGCAGCTCTGCCCCGGACCTTCCGTTTGCTTCTCTGGCTTTGTGGTAGGCTTGCCGTAGCTCCTTAATTTTCATGTGGCACTGCTGTGCGTCCCTGCTATGGCCTCTGTCCTTCATGGCCTTGGAGACCTTTTCTAATATTTTCTAATATTTTGCCATTTCGTTTACTGCTTCGGAGTTCAGCTAGCACTGATTCATCTCCCCATATGGCGAGCAGATCCTGTACCTCCCGTTCGGTCCATGCTGGAGCTCTTTTGCAATCCTGGGACTCCATCACGGTTACCTGTGCTGATGAGCTCTGCGTGGTCAGCTGTGCTCTCCACGCTGAGCAAACAGGAAATGAAATTTAAACGTTCGCGGGCCTTTTCCTGTCTACCTGGTCAGTGCATCTGAGTTGAGAGTGCTGTCCAGAGCGGTCACAATGAAGCACTGTGGTATAGCTCCCGGAGGCCAATAACATCTAATTCCAGGCTCTTTAAGTCGAAAAAAAGGGCTTCGTCGTGTGAACGTGTCCAGGCTTAATTCGATTTAACGCTGCTAAAGTCGACCTAAACTCGTAGTGTAGACCAGGCCATAGACACACTGAACTTTAGGTGCTACTGTACATGATGAGGTAATTCAGTCTGCGGGGTTTGAGATCTAAAGCACATTAATTGGTCTATGCACCAGCAGGGTCTAACGTAGTGAACTTTAACATAGTACTGTCTACATGGACCAATTTTATGTGCAATATGTTAGTGCGCTTTGGAAATCACACCCTTGTAGAGCTCATTATCCCACCATGTAGAAAAGCCCTAGCACACTCAGTACTTTCTGACCCTAGGAGACTTGATCATTGCTAACATAGCTCACAGACAGCATTCTTTGTAGATGCAACACAGAATTGATACTACACACTGTAGACTTCATAAGATTTGACAGTTCTTGAATGCCACTCTCTGTTCATGTATAATTTGATTTTTCAAGGGTACTGAGAGCCTGCAGCTCCAATTGACTTCAGTGGAAGCTACGGTTGCACAGTACCTCTGAAAATATAATGATAGGATGCAACTGATAGACAATCAGATGCAATACTTGTTAATCCTCAAAGGTCAATAACTTAATTTATGCCCCCTTCTACTCCAAATCAATCAAAATATGTATTATCAATTATAAATAAGAAGTATCGCGTAATGCTTCATCTTGAATCTGGACAGTAGCTCTTTGCTTGTAATCTTGCTACCTTATTAGTCTCTCAAAGATTTATTTCATTACTAGTCTTAAATTGGTACCAAGAACAGGATTTTAAAGGAAAATGGAGTTTGTGTAGGACCTCGGTGTTTGGTTCACGACATCACAAGCAGACCAAAGAAAAATATTTTTTAAAAGACACTTTTTGAGAAGTTTTTCTTAACTGGTCTTCAAAAGCACCTGTTTTCCCGTAGTGACCACTTATTTGCTTCTAGTTGTAGGTCTGCCTTATAACCATAATGACAGCCATTAAATTGTCATCATTAAGAAATCCAGGTAACATTTTTTCAAAAGCTCCTAAGTGACTTAGGAGACTTAAAGCCTTTTCCAAAAGTGCCTAAGTCATTTAGGACCTTTTGAACATTTTCATCCACCGTTTTTACCAAAAGTTATCATGTGCAGGTATCTGAGGTATTGGTTATTAGTGTGAGAACATAACTCTAGAACCTTCAGAGGGGATCAACCCATCCTGTGGAAAAATCTATGGGAAGGGATTAAGGGAAAAATCTCTCACAAGTTTCTCATCAGTGTGCTGTCTGAATTGTTCCATTAGAGATTTTAACAGAGACAAAATAGGCCTTTATAGAACTCATTAATAATCCTTCAGAAGGGCATGATTGGGCCTTCACATACCAAGATGCAGTAACTGTGGGGCAGTCTTGACTTTTTGCTGTTCATCAGTTTAATAATTTATAGAAACAGTTGGTTAATAGCAAAACTCCTATTAATTGATTGATGCATTAAGTCTAGCAGCACCTCTGTAAAGTAGGGAAGTATTATTATCATCCCCTTTTTACAGATGAAGAAATAGAGGAACAGCAAGCAGAAGTGATTTGCCCACGGTCAAACAGTAAGACAATGGCAGAGCCACAAGCAAACTCAGGTTTCCTGTTTCCTAACCCTGCTTTAATCACTTGACAACACTCCCCTCTGAAATGGCCGCAGTTAGCTTTAATTGTGTTTTACTTAGCTGGATATTTTTTAAAAGTGGGGTGTGTGAGAGAGAAAACAACTAGGGCCATAGAGTAGGGAAGTACTCATAGCATTCATTTATACATTTGTCCTCATCCTCATTTAGCTCTCTGCTGAACAAAACAGATCCCTGCACCAGAAAACAGTCTAAAGTTAAAATTGAATAGAAATTGGATGAAAGAATCCCAAATCAAAATTTGGGCTGGAGCATGGATATTAAAGCTTGAACACATAGCTGAGTTTTTAATAGTTTATTGAAGGGAAGGATAAAGGTCGCTCGATGTATATTGATGAAATTATTAAGAGCTGTGTGGAGAAAAGTAATTCCCTTTAGTGGAGGATTTAGATATTTCAAAATCTGGTTTTGTTTGAATGAAACCAAATGTTCAAATTCTCTGGGAAAAGGAACGGAGCCCTTGTCTGGGGGGCATTTGCATGGCTGGCTGCCCAGAAGCCCTGGACCCTGGAAAGCCCTGGGATCCCCTGCTCTGGGGCAGGCCATATGGCTGGCTGCTCCAAAGCTAGGGACTTCTGAAGCCCTGGGGTCCCTGGCCTAGGCACAATTTACATGGCTGAAGCTCCCAAAGCTGTGGACCCAGGAATCCCAGAGTCCCTAGCAGTTTGCCAGGCTGGCTGCTGAGGATCCAGATGTGTGAGCTGGCAGGAAACCAGGAAGTTGCCAATGTAAATCTGCCTGAGTTCTATCAGAATTTGGGCAAAATTGGACTATCTCCACAAAATGTTCAGATTTCACTGAATCAGGAAATTCCAGTAAAACAATGTTTTGTCAGAATTGTTTCAACCAGCTCCAGTTATTCCATCCGTTTGGGGCAGTGTAATGTATGGTAAAGAATTGGAAGTAGTAGGAAACACAATGGGCATTAATAAGGGTAGCTTGGGAAGAGAATGAGGTGAAGGAGTGGCATGAAGAAGGCAAAGATATAGATAGGTCAGGATTAGTGTGTTTTGCAAGTGAGAAGTAGTTTTAAAATGATTTATAAAAAGAGAGGGTGGTGGGCAGAGGACAGAAAAGAAATGGTCATAATGTCAGGGAAGGAAAATTATCTTAACTGCAATTTGAATTAACTGGAGTGGAGTGATAAGAAAATGGGACACATCAGTAAGGAGAAGGCTGCAGTAACTGAGATGAGATTGAGAGGTAGGACTAATATCTCAGCCACTGGGATAGAAAAGAGAGGATGGATTTTGGAGATGAAGAGAAAGCAATAGCAGGATTTGGCAAGGTCCTGGACAGGAGGGAGAAAGGAATTAAAGACAAGACCATGATTGTGAGTTTAGGTGACAGGAAAGATAGTGGTGATATTAATGGTGATAGGGGAAAAAAAGGGAAGATGTAGCAGAAAAAGGTCAGGAATTTACTCTTTACTTGTTGGTCTTTATGCAACAATATAATTAAGATATTGTTTTTGTTACTTGATTCTAGATGTTGCTATTACTAAAATGTATGTGTTTATTTTTTTTTAATTGTCTAATTTCTGCAGTCTATTTCTGTTGCTGGCTCTGTGTCTAGGTTACCTTGGAAACAATTACATTGGAGCAGTTTACAGCGGTAACTCTATATATGATGCATGAAAAAATGATGGTTTCAAAAGTTAGGTATGTTTTTATTGGTAAAAATGAGGAAATAAGAACAAATACTGTTATAAAGTTAGGAACATTATTTTGTACATCAGGGTTGCCACCTTTGTAAATTGGATAACATCTTCTTTTAGATGAAAGTATTGTAGAAGCCATGTGGACCTGAATATTGCTGGTTTGTTATCTGAAATCCTTTGTAGATGGAGCTGAGGTAGCCAGCAGGGCAAAGGAGGTGAATGTTGGTAATTTCATTCACTGAGCGTGATGTGTTAGCAGTTGGGCTGAAAAGATATCTAAGATTTTTTTTTCCCTTTTGCTGTTCATTTATTTTGCAGCAACTTCTTAGGCTTCACATACCTCACTTCTTTTGTTTAGTGCACCTGTTTCATAATCTTTCTCCTCATTTGCTGAAATCATGAAAGACCCGAGAAATAGCATTTCATAACAAGCTGTATTTTAATAAATAAATGGCATTCCTAATCATGATTTATCTTCTTTTGAATTTTAATGAAAAGTTCTAGAGATAATGTTTGCATTTAAATTTTAATAGAAGACAATTGAGATAATTTCATTCAAAATCTAATATTCCCTTTTTAGCATTGGGAAGCAAGTTAACTCAGCTCCAAAGCTATTAAACCTAAAATTGAAGAACCTAAAAGAACAAATCACCCACTGAATTTCTGAGCAGTTCTGATTTCAGGAATTGATTCAAGGTCCCCTGAAGCCTATGACTTGAATCAGGCCTTTGTATCCATTCAGTGACTTTCCAATGAGCTTTAGTTCAGGCCCCAGGGGAGCAGATGACTGATTTGGTCACCTTGACAGGGAAAGGGGGAGTAGGCTGATGATTGGGGAATGTGAAGGAAAGCACAAGAGGTTGAGTTCAGATCAGACAGGGTTGACACAGAACAGGGTGAAATCAGAGAGTTGTAAAACAGAGGCCACATGGGGAGGGACTGCAGATGTGAAGGCAGGTTATGGAGCCAACACATGGGAATACCAGGCTCAAGAAAGGATTGACGGAGAGTGGGGGAACCAGTGGGATGGGGAGGAAGGAATGGGATGAGAATTAGAAATGAAGGAAGAAAGTTGAAGGGAAATGAACAGAATTAAAAAAGGGGATTCCATGTCTGGAAAGAAAGAAGGAGAGAATAATATAAAGAAGATATGAGATGCACAGTATTGATAGCATTTCAAGATCATATAGAAGGTGTTACCACACTCTGACTTTACTGCTGTAAGGCTGATCCTATACCTAATGAAGTTGATGGCAACATTGCATTAATTTTAATGGGAATAGAATCAAACACTAAAAAGGGTCAAAACAGAATACTAGATTACTACAAATGAAGAATTACCACCAAAATTTATTACAATTTGAAACTAGATAAATTACTATTACAACTGACATTTGTTCAATCAAATTTGTCAACAGTCAGTTATTATCCAGATGGCAATGTGGATAAACCAGAGTATTCAGATTGGTTGGATGTTTATCTTCCAAGACAAGGCAGATATATGTCTTCATAGCAGTTGCTAATGATTTTGACTTTATTTAATTGATATCTGTAGAAATACCTCCTGGCTAGGGTCTGGACTATCTTTTTACATTATATTATTTCTACTATTGTATGAGTTCGCTCAAATAGTCTTTCTATAGCAGTTGGAGAATTCTACTGTTTTCCTTGATTCCAAAGTAAAGTTGGTAGGAGAAAGGGTATTTTTTTCCATGGGAAACTTAGATAAAAATGGGGAAAAAAGTCAAATTTCCATCACAAAGTTCAACTTTTTGGTGAAAAATTGTAGACTTAAACTTTCTGTTTGAGGAAAAACTGCTGTGATGCCTGATGGGAGTTATAATTCAGATGTCTCATGCTCCCATTCTACTCCATAGCCTGGGCTCCACGGTCAGACTACATCTTCCATGATGCACCATGTTCTCCACTCATGGTGAGGGAAAGCAGTTGTATGATGGCAGATGTAGTTTAATTTGGGAGACCGGGGACATGAGTAAACTAAAAATTCCATGCAGCACCATGGCAGGATAACAGGTCCAAATATTTAGTGTTTTGACGGAAATATTTGTTTACAGAAGGTTGGTGGTTGTTGTTATTTTTTTGACCCCTTCCACATTCTACCCCCCCCCCCCAAGTAAAAAACAAACAAACAATTTTTCCATTAAATAAAAAAAAGGAAAATTTTCAGCCAACCTTATTCTAAAGTATAGTAGGATTATTCAATTTCCTAATGTTAAGCTAAGATTATGAATGATAGACTTTCTTGCTACTATTGGTACTGGTGGTTAATAATTTTGTGTCTTCCTTTGTCTGGAAATGTTTGTCTCAAATAGTTGTAGTGGATATCTGATTTTCCTTTACATAGTTATTAATGCTCTAAAAAAGAGGTCCAGAATGTGTGACACACAATTTTAACAGCTATTTTTCCTTGATACCATAATATGCTTTGATATATTATATAGTTCAGGTACTGTGCTCACTAAACTGTGTGCCAGTTTTAATAACTTAAAGAAATCTTCTAAATGTTCTATGACATTTTGAGTGTAACTTTAGAATCCCATGACATTCAAAATCAGTCTTGTTAGCAATCATGTCCAGTATCTTTAACTTAAAACTGTTTTGTTTTAAGTAGGAGGAAGGCATTTGTTAAGCTAAAAAAATCACAACAGCATCATATTAGGAAGGTATATATTTTGGAGCTGATCCATGTGAAGAATTGAAGTTTTACATGTTTTAAGACCATTATCCACTAATATGCATTCTTTCCCTGTCTATGCTAGAGAGACAGAGATATTCCTATATAGATCACCTTTCAAGAGCTAAGTATAAGCAATTCATCCTGTGTAAAAATAGGAAGAAACTGATATAGTATTTGGCACAAGAAAGCTTTAAGTTAAAAGATGGAGGTTAATTTTCCTGCATTTTTTAATAAATAACAACACTTTTTATTAAGGCAAAGTTACAATAAAACATTAAAATACAACATTGTATATTACTTATTCAGGGTCAGGTTGTTTAAAGAATCTGGCTAAAGATTCTGGTTTTCTGTCAGAAAGACCTTTTCCTGCCTTAATATACATGGATTTAAAAATCCAGGATTCCTCAATCATGCCTTAACCTTTATCCTACATACAACTTATGTTTTTTGTTCTTGCCACTACCATGAGAATTAAAAATACCATGCTGCAATTACAGTGCACATCATAAAGTTAATATCAAGGGGTAGTCTTGAGATTTTTCCATTTATGGAATGATCTCAAGAACTATCACATTTATTATTATTGTCCAGAATAATTTTACTGTGTCCTGTTTCTGAATACAAGTAGTTTTGCTCCAATTTCTAATTCACAGTGTATGTTCAAACTTGTTTGGTTTTATAGAAGAACACTTATCCAAAGCTCTTGGCACATGTACAATTTATCTTTACAAATATATACAAGTTGAAATTCACTCGTTTTAACAGTTTATACAACCCACCAGAAGTAAATGCTCTCCACCTACCTCAACCTGTTCAACCTTCTAGAACAATGGAAAACATCATCTTTACAACATACCCTTTAGATCAACAGATTTGAGCTATGTCAGACTAAGCAGAGAGCAAGTTCCAGATTCTAGAGCCCTCCAGTGAGACTGTACGTCTAGGGAGCAGTTTCCTGAGCATCCTAATTGTTCTTGACCGCAGGGTAAGAAGATAAAGTGAGAGGTGGTCTCTAAACTACATAAAGAGTTGGTTCATAGATCAAAACTAATATTTTGAATTGCACCTCAGAACTAGTCAGAAGGCATTGCAGATTCTGGATAGCACGTGCATATATGTAAGAAATGCTTCTAAGGAAACGGGCAGCTCCCATTCTGCACCGGCTGGAGTTTCTGAAGGAAACTCCTCAAGTGGAGTGTGTTATAGTAAAAGCATAGATAGCTTAAGTAAAGTCCACATTCAAATAAAAAGGTTATAGTCCTCTCTGACAAACACCAATCTGGAAAGCAGAGTTTTCTGACTTAATTATTCTGCAGACAGCTTTGTGATAGAGTGCATCTTTTCTGGACCCCTTGTCTTCCCAGGCTTTTAATCACCATAATTTTTGTGGCATTCCATGTTTGTTCTGGTGTGGACCACCAGAAATGGGTCCATGGCCATTAGTTTGAGAACCAATTTAGTTTAGGGATAGAGCTAGTCAGAAAATGGACAATATTTTTTACAAAAAAGTTCCTTCTTTTTTTTTCAATTTTAATTGAAATGTTGCTTTGGTGAAATACTCCAGACATTTCTATTTATTAGTTATTACCTAGTATTAGTACAAATCAAATGATATCCTTTTTTGATGTGTGTGGTTTTTTGTTTGTTTGGGGTTTTTTTCGTTAGCATGAAAGCACTTGCAGATGTCTTAGGGGTAAATTTTCACAAATGTATTCTTGCTTTTATGTGCACAAATCTGAATAGTTACACCCCTACCTACCTAATTTTAGGAATAAAACAAGTTGTCTGAGGAACAACCACCTAGACTTCCCACTGCAGTTCATTTTGCATGCATAAAGCTGTGGGCACAAATTAACTCTTAGGCTTTTGTTTTTTCTTCCTCCATTATGAAGGTAAGATCAGAGGTGTGCAAGCCAGTTTAAGTTCTACGATTGTTTCTTGGCAGTGACTGTATAGTTAAAGCTGTTTAATGTTCAATAGAACCCACACAACATTACTTTTGGGGATTTTTACGAAGAAACTTTTTTTTCCCCTTCAAGACAACCATTTTTTTCCTCAAAAGGACATTGGAATACACATTAAAAAAAAAAGAAGCAGAAAATGTTTACTGAAATGAAGTAGTGTATTATACTTCTTTTATGTCGGATAAAAGCAGAAGCATACAGAAAATTGCTGTTTTTAACATACTAAAATTTTTGAAACAGCTTGCAAGCCCTTGCACACAATTTGCTTTACTAATTCAAATGCAATGATAATAATAATAAAAAGTGTCTTAAAACATATGACAGTTTTTGCTGCATTGAAATTTACTGTAATTTATACCTTTTGGAGATGTGTTTTATTAAGGCTGTAGATTTACAGCCCTATGTACATGAAAGAAGAATGTCACAGTATTTTCTTTTCCATTTCTTTTGGACAACATGAATCAGTTCTTTCCCTTGAATTACACAGCTTCACTCTTCAGGATGAGTTAGCAGTAGCGAAAAAAAATGTTCACAGGAGATACATAATCTAGGAGATTACTGTGATTAATTGAAAATGTGATTAATAGAAAATGTTCAGTAAAAGAAGAATTTGAAAAATATAGTTTAAAAAAACAACCTTTCTTTCAGTAATGGAGAAAAATGTTGCTAGTTATTAGGAGTTTATGTTCCGTTGCAGAATTTCTGAAAGCAGCTTTAGATTGTGTTTGGTAATAAATATGTGTCAAAATTACGCCTGAAGAACTCATGGCCCGATGCAGTTAAACATATCTGTTTTAGGTTACACACTCCCTATGAGGCAATGGATACTGGCTTGTACTGTGGGGCAGCCAATTCAAGGGAAAACTACCCATCCGTGGAAAACTGTCTTTTCCTCACCAAGACAGAGAAAAGATTAGTGGTTAGAGTACCACCATTTTGAAATGGAGGAGGCACTTTCACTTGCACTAGCCAACAAGGACGGGAAGCTGTGGGAGAGTATTTCTTATGAAAGACAGGGAGAGAAGGGGAAATTAATCTTTACATTTAAAACTCATTCAGCTGATTTTCCTACTTTCACATTTCCTGATTCTTGAAACACTCACTTCCAAGGTGGGATGGGCAGTCTGCTGGGGCAGATTCAACTTTATAATTTTTGTGAGAACCAATGAGGTAATTCTTTTCTCCCCCATCAAAATTGAAAGACTAGTTGCCCACTCCCACCCCCATTGTGTAAATCTAGACTGGGCCTTCCTGGCTCTCACAAAAGATATAAACCTGAACTTGTTACAATAAAGGTGTGTGTGTGTGTGTGTGTGTGTGTGTGTGTGTGTGTGTGTGTGTGTGTGTGTAGATAGATCTAGATTATCTATAGATATACAAACACCTGCCAGGGATGATGTAGGTTTACGTGGTCCTGCCTCTCGAGGCCCCTTCCAGTCCTACATTTCTATAATTCTATATGAAAGGAAATATTTTTAAAAGTATTCCTTGGGGTTTTCAAAATTGTAGTTAGGAAACTGTTAGTTCACCACAAAAAGACTGTTTTTAAACTATGAATATCCCAACATTTCTGTGCCAAAATTGTGAACTTGAACGTGTTGCAAATTCTCATGGCATTTCATGGTGGATGTGCTAATTTTTTGTCTTAGATAACACATATGGGGAAAAATGACTAAGAACAGCATTTTTGGCAAATGGCTGTTTAGAAAAGAAAACTAGTGGCTTCTCATTCTTCTACAACAAATATCACAGATGTCCCTACAAGCAGGATTTTAGAATTCCCGAAGTTTGCAGATAATTCATTCCTTGCACATTTCTATTGTCATACCATTGCATTTTTTGGTATAACTGGCAAGCAAATCACTTAATATTGTACAATGAAGTGAAGTTTGTCTACCATTATAACTAAATCTGTACATTCATATGTGAAGGGGGAGGATTTGTTAGGGTTAATGCAGCCTTAGGTCTTCAAATGACAGAGATAATGCCTCCCCCTCTCTTTCACACACAGATGTAGTAGATCTTTTCATTTAATGTTCTTATGTGTCTTTTTGTGAAATATTACATCATTTTAGGGAGAGAATTCTTTCTCAATCAAGCTCTCATGGGGAGAGTGTTATATCTTTTAAACAGGTTTTGTTTCATTCAGAGTTGACATTAAGCTGATGCAGACAGTATTTTATAGAATAGTATCCACATCCCTGGAGGGGGAATCTGGAATAAAAAACAAGCCACAACAACAACTCAAAAACCAGTCTGTGGAAATACTGCCCTGCAGTCCTGCCTGGATTTATCTTACAGTACAATTGCAGAATCAGCAATGTATGTTCAATACCGTATGAAAGCATGAGATGTGCAATTCCCATTAACAGCTATCTCTTGCTGGAAATGTAATCCTTCCTCCTTTTCGCAAGGACGAGGTATTTTAAACATCACAAGGCAAAGCAACAAATGAGGCTTCCACTGTGCAAAATTACAGCACAAAAAACAGACCAGTCGGCTCCAAAAGAGAGGTGCAGTCTGGAAAGTAACTTGGGTTGTGGACACACTAGTATTTTTATGATCATATGAGGAAATAAACACAAAGAATGTGGAATGGGGAAGATCCCAAGTAAAGCCAAAAATCTGTGTTGGCGTTTGGGGCTCAGTGAGCATAGAAACAGCTGCCCGAGAATCTCAGAGGTGCAGAAAGGCCCCGCTTCCTCACAATAGCCGGGAATGCTGCTGCCTATTGCTCATCTTCTCCCTTCATGAACCCTCCAGCTTTTTCCTCACTGTTCCCTGCCACAGTGCACTGCTTCCATTCCCAGCCTCACTGTCCTTCCCAACCTGCACACTACTTTTGGTCCAGTCCTATAAAATCGTTGCCACTTCTTCCTTCTTAATTCCAGGCTCCTGCTGTCTCCCAAGTAGGCACTAAATCTCAGTACACAAGCATTTATGGCCTTAGGTCTTCAGGTATAGAAGACTATAATAAGGATCAGGATTAAATGAAACATTGTCTAGTGAGTAGGGACAATCTTGGGACTCACGAGACTTAGGTTTAGTTTATTGCTCCACCACAGACTTCCTGTGTGATCTTGGGCAAATCAGCTGGGGCCAGCTTTTTAAAAGATATTGAGATACCTAACTCTCACTGAAATCAATGGGAGTTAGACTTTAAAAGGTATTTAGGTGCCTGGATCTGGTCTGTTCCTCAGATGCAAAATGGAGATAGCAATACTTTTCTTCATCAGTGGCTCTCAACCTTTCCAGACTACTGTACTCCTTTCAGGAGTCTGATTTGTCCTCTGTACTACCAAGTTACACCTCACTTAAAAATTACTTGCTTACAAAATCAGGCATAAAAATACAAAAGTGTCACAGCACTCTATTACTGAAATATGGCGTACTTTCTCGCTTTTACCATATATTATAAAATAAAACAATTGGAATATAAATATTGTACTTACATTTCAGTGTATAGCATATAGAGCAGTTCAAACAAGTCAATGCATGAAATTTTAGTTTGTACTAACTTTGCTAGTGCTTTTTATTAGCCTGTTGTAAAACTAAGCAAATATCTGAGTAGTTGATCTTCCCCCTGGAAGATCTCTACATACCCCCAGAGGTACTTGTAACCTTGGTTGAGAACCACTGCTCTACGTCATGGGGTGTTCTGGGGATAAAAACAATAAAGATTGTGAGGTGTTCAGCTATTACAGTGAAGGTGTCATATAAATACCTAAGACTGAAAAAGACATATCCCAACATATACAGTTAGCCTGGTGGCGGGGAGGAGGGGAAGTCAGCTGTTATTACTCAAAGGAATGGGCCAGCATAGCGAGATTGTTGGCTTCTACTATGCCATCCAATAGCCTGACAAAAAGGGGAAAGAAGTAGTTTCAACAGAGAATAAAACAAATGTCTTAAAAGCTCCAGCTGTCTACAAAAAGCCTATTTATTAGCAATAAATTCCACTAACAGCTTGACGAAAATGTGAAAGTAAGAAGTAGAATCCTTTCTCAATCAATCTTGTAGTGCAGAACATTGCCCACTGAAAAAGCTTCCAACTGTACAGGTTAAATGTTTAATGTAACATTGTCTTGTACATAATGGCGCTGATAAGAACTCAGCTGAATTCTGGTAGTCTTGCATATTCAGATAGATTACGTGAAGGAAAATAGAGCTTCCAGAGTAAGTAGTGGTGTCATGAATAGGGCTGGCCACTAAATTTTTGATGTTTTTTTTCTGTTAAATGCCAATTTAATGAAACAATTGTTTTGTGTGTGGGAAACAGCCAGTGTGATAAATATTGCAACCCTGTGTAATGTTTTTGTGGACAATGTAAGAAATATAAGGTAAGAAATGTTAAAATCAAGTTTACATGATAGTGTGACACAGGGATCATGGTACCTGCGGGCACAAATGGCCAAGTTGATATTTCACTTTATTACAATTGGTTATTTGCAATCTAAGGCTTGGTCTACACTAAACCCCCAAATCGAAGTAAGGTACGCAACTTCAGCTACGTGAATAACGTAGCTGAGGCCGACGTACCTTACTTCGAACTTACCACGGTCCACACCCGGCAGGCAGGCTCCCCCGTCGACTCCGCGTACTCCTCGCGGCGAGCAGGATTACCGGAGTCGACGGGGAGCACTTCTGAGTTCGATTTATCGCGTCCAGACAAGACGCGATAAATCGAACCCAGAAGTTCGATTGCCTGCCGCCGAACCAGCGCGGTAAGTATAGACAAGCCTTAAGTCTCCAGTCCTGCAAATACTTACCTGTGAGTAACTTTATGAACATCAATAGTCCATCTGAGTTGCTGGATTCTGGGTCTGCTATTTATTTTTATTCATTATTTTATTACTACTATTATTAAACATTTATATTGTACTAGTACCTACAGGCATCAACCAGGTTTCAACCCACTGTTCTAAGCACTGTACAAATATATTTTTATGGTAGAAGTCACAACTTATACAGGGTTTTACAAGTTCTTCTTAGTGAGTGAGTGGCATACAGTCTTTGTGAAAGTTTGCTCTTTGCCTTAATCTCTCTAACTTCAGGTAATTTTTAGTGCTGTGTTACTTCTGGGCTGAGATTTCTGAAAAAGGGATTTGCCTATTTGCCTCTTTTGACAACCACTGTTCAATGGCTGGTGTATATAACATAAGTAAACAAATTGCACTAAGAAAATACCCAGATTCCATGTCACTGATTTCTCCTCCAAAAGAAACTGGGCAACAATATAATAAATTTCAATCCTTTCCCAAGAGCTTTTAATTTAGCAAAGTTGTTATGGCTACAAAAAAGTGGGAGGGAATGGGGTGAAGGAGTCAAAGGATAGTAGGATGCGTATGATTTTTCACCAGTCAATATTGGCTCTCTACCTGATTAGCTGTTATCTGGTTGCAGTTTTCTGTATGAATTATAGATGAGGTGAGTTTTTAAGTGACTTTTGATAAGATGGTAACTTTTCTGGTTTTGACTAGAAGCTTTTTTCCATCTATAAAGATTGGCATTGAAGAAAACACAGAAATCACTTATTCTTTTAGTGCATCAGTTTACCAAGCTTGTGAAATCAGTAAAACAATATCTATCTCACAGTGTTGTAATTGCGTTGAATTAATTTATTTAACATCATTAAATGGCAGTTATATGTAAATTTCAGATATTGAGTTGGTAGTGTCTCTCTCTTAGTTAAGCATAAGTTAAGAGCCGGCCCAGCTCCTGAGGTCCCTTCCAACCCTGATATTCTATGCTGAGGGGCAGCATTCCATCCATTCTTGGGGCAGCACAGTCCAAGCAGCCTTTCTTTTTTTTTTTTTTTTTTTGCTTGGGGCAGCAAAAATGGTAGAGCTGGCCCTGCATCCTATTTCCCACTGGCAGCAGTCTCAGGTTGGGAAGACACAACACCAGGTACTGGGAGAGGTGGGCCTAGGAGGGCAGAGAGCGCTGGGCAGGGAGGGTTTGATCAGTCAGTCACCCCCGGCCTCCATGTGTGAGAGAGGGGTAGGGGTGTGGCAGGGTTGCCAGGTGTCCATATAAAAGCATTAGAAGATAAACTCTAGCACTTGCTATTGGTAATTTTTTCCAAGCCATATTCTGCCTGTAGGTGTTACAACTCCTAGCAAAAAACCCCACCACTTCAAAGGCCTGATCCTGTCATCCTTTCACATCCCCGCTTCCACATATTTGATCTCTAATATTACGCTGGCAAGAGATACAAATCTCTCTCTCTCTCTTTCCATTGTAACAGAGTTAGGCTACATTGTGTTGAAGGAATGAGTTTTGAATTGTGTATCAGAGAGTAGGTTGTGTGGAATGTTAAAGTTTTTACCATATGGAGCACAAGAGGATCACTAAGTAGCAGTGGCCAGCTGCCAATGAATAACTCAATAAGCTTGCCAACAGCAAACCTGATGTTTGCCCCTAAAACAACCTCTTTTCTTTACTTGAAAAGAACTCAACATTAAGATATACCTTGTTCTCAACGCAGGCACAACATTTCTTTGGACTACAATTTTTTTTTAAAGTGTGGAAACACTTAAAAAACCAAGGTGCCCTACTTCCAACAAATTATCTTTTTTTATACTAAAGTACCAGTCCCTTTTATAACTTAACCTGGTGCATAACCATTCTCTGGAAAAAACAAAACAAACAAACAAAAAAAAAACCGTTTGTTTTGTTTGCCAATATGCCGGAAGTAAACTGGCATGATTAGAACTAGTGTTTGTTCATATGTTTCTTTGGAGATAGTACTTAAAGCCCCACAGCAAGCAGGTCCATTTCCAAAACCAAAGGAAACACCAAACTAATGCCATTCAAAGAGTTATGTAAATTCTTTCAAAAGGAACTGAAGAGTGGTGGGTGTCTTTGTTCTTGGAAAGGGTATTTTATAGTGTGCAATTACTATTTAATTCCAGGGTTGCTGCAGAGATATACAGAAACAGGTTGATATAATTGCTAGAACTGATAGAAAAAATAACTTTTTTGACTAAAAATGTTTTTATCTAGAAACAATTTTTGCCAGATTTTTTGTTTTAACATTTTCTAACCAGTGCTGATGTTAACCGATTAAAGGTTAATATCATATTGCTTTATTCATGTGAGTTAGCCTATTGAAGTCAATGGGACTATGTGCATGCATGAGGCTAGTAGACATTGGCCCTACCCCTTCTCTCTTACCCTTTTTTTTAAAAAAAATCCTACATTACCTGAATTAATGGCTGAGCAAATAAAGAGCCCTGGCAAGGATGGCCCGGTGGTTAAGGCACTTGAGTAGAACTTGGGCAACCTAAGCTTTATTCTCACTTTTGCAACATATATATTGTGTGAACTCTGGTAAGGCACTTAATCTCTTTTTGTTTCAGATCACTATCTGTTAAATGAGAAATAAAATGTTCCTATCTCACAGGAGACTTGTGAGGATAAATTCATTAACTTAAGTGAGATACTCTGCCATTACAGTGATGGGGACCATATAAGAACCTAGATACTATATATGCTGAAAGCACAAAATGAAAATCATATTAATATGAAAGAAACCATGATGGCCACTTAAAAAAGGAGCATATCTACCTGAGCATTTATGCTAGACTTCTATGGGTTTCAGTCCAGCATAGGGTGATATGGGCTTCTTGTGGATCTGCAAGCTTTTTAAGCAAAGCTTGTTGCTTTTTCATCCCATTGGAATGGTGTGTTTGGAATCTCTATGGTGGGATCCTTATGGAGATATCTTCCCGCAGAGCTGTCTCTCATAGTTTCTATCACTGGAGGAGATGCTATGGTGCTTGGATTGAAGTTTAAGGGAGTGTATGCTGATGCAATTTACATTTTCCACCATCCTCCTCAGCATGTAAGTTGCATCAACTCAGATATCATTATACGCATACCCACTTACAAGTATGCATCATCTCTGCATTTTTATCACTGAGGCTAAGGGAGCTGACAAAACTGATGCTTCAAAGTCCATGAGAGTATAATGGGGAAAAAAAACAAAACAAAACAGGAGGTCATAAGAAGCTGTAAATTAAGGAGGCCATCTCACAGTTCTTAAAATATATTTATTTTAAATAGTCTAAAACCAAAACAATCAGTGTATCTGCTGAAAATGTAAATGGCTGATCCATCCCTATGACACACAAACCAAGCATTGGTCAACAAGGACAGATTTGGTGAGAAGCTCAATCAAGCGCCCAATGGAAACAAGTGTGACTTAGTATCAGAGGGGTAGCCGTGTTAGTCTGGATCTGTAAAAGCAGCAAAGAGTCCTGTGCCACCTTATAGACTAACAGACGTATTGGATCATGAGCTTTCGTGGGTGAATACCCACTTCGTCGGATGCATGTGACTTACTTTCTGATATGTAGCAGCCCACACTTCCTGGACCTTACCTCAATACAGGCACATCAACTTGCTAAGGGCACAGAAACAGTTGTACCAGAGCAGCCTTCCTCATCATTTTCAGAATCTTAACAACTGCAAAGTGCACTGGGCCTATGTGTTTGTGCTTCTTGACCTGCATTACTGTTTAAATGGTTTCTATTCAGTGCTAGTACCAATACCAGTTCATTTGCTGTTGATGGTGCTTTGGTTCTGGAGGATCAAGTTGAAAGAACTGAGATAGTAAACACGTGATATTAAAAACCACCACTATTAGTGAAGAGTTCAATAGAAAAAAATGGAACATTGACCACTGAAAGACAATGTAATTAAATTAGATCCAGTAAATTCAGCAATTAATTGGGGGTACTGTAAGGTTCTACAGGAGAAGGATTTTGACAAAAAAAACTTGTCAAAATAGAACAACTCTGTTATTGGCTGTACAAATTCATGGGCAGTATTGCCATCAAAATGTGCAGTAACGGGAAAGGATGGTAGTATTTTTCTCATGCAGTTAAAGAGGAAGAAACATACAAATTAAATTAAGGGAAAACTCACTTTTGAAATATGCTATACTATAAAGTCACACTTAGCACTAGCATAAAAAGCTGGGCAGACATGATAACACCACCTGATCAACTGGTTGCCTTAGTAACCCAGGCATAAATGTGTAGCTGCAGGTCAGCTCATCACTATCAGGGGATGGATGGAACATGCAAAAGGACCAAGACCACCATTTAGAGATCCCAGGAAAAATATCATAAAGTAGTTCTATTGGTTAAAGCAGAATAAACGGAAAGGTAGATGAGCTCAGTTATTGCAAAAATTGATCTGGGGAGGAACCGACATAATATTTATAGTGTGCCCATGCTATTTGCAATTTTTAATTTCTGTTTATGAATTTGGGAGACAAACACATATTTCTGCATCTTTTCTCTTAGAATTTTAACTGCTGTGGCTTTTGAAATTAAAATTGTGAATCTTTTTTGTGCAAGAATTGTAAGAGGTCCCTGGATGTCTGTCTCTTGTTGATTTCTGCTGCATGAGTGCCTTAAAGAATTATTTCTGTTCTCTGTTGCTGGAAATATATTAAAACCTTGAGCCTTATTGTAACCAAAATCTTTTTTATTCCAAGATACAAAATAGAGATTAAAATAATAATTTATCAAAATAAAGCATTTATTTTATATAAATAATATTTGAGTATAAATAAATATTAAATATCTATTAAAGGACCCTGGGTCATGGATCATATTTTTCTATGTCTTCTATGAATTACTGAGCACACTATTGGGCATTCAGAAATAATGAATCATGATATACATATAGTTTAAAACACACATCCTACTAAAAAAGTTATTTTGTGTGAATGGATCTTGGAAACTTCCATTCCTCTTTTATTTTATTTTAATATTCCATTGTTTAAATAGGAAATATATATATTTTTCCCCAGTTGACTGTGGATGTCCAATATAGTATGGGTTTATTTCTAAACTATATTATTTATATTATGGTAGTGCTTAGAGGCCACAATTAGGTTTCATATGTATAAGGTAAGGATGGACCCTGCCCCAGTGGGCGTACAATGTGGTGTAGGACTGACCTGCCTAAGAGTATGTGTCTCTTTCTCCATAACATAGTGTTACAGCTGAGATCAGCAGAGGTGCTTGACCCGTAGGCATGTTAATAAAAAGAGTACAGTGTTTAGATAGGGCTCTTAAGTGCTATGATAATACAAGTAATAAATAACAATAATGAACTGTTGGCTAGGAATTCCCTGAATGAGCTCCTTGGCTTTGGAATTTGCTCTGCACTTTGGTCCAAAGTAACTTTGAAATTTGTTGACCTTCAGGGCATGCTGACAGGCATTTTAAAATAATGGAGAATTGTGAGGTGGTGGATTATTGGAGGGAGAGTTTGACTTTAGCTTTTAATTTTCATGACTTTTTTATTGTAGGTCATATTGGATGGTATTGCTGCAGTCCAGTTAGTTAGTGTTCTCACTTTTGTGAGGTTTTTTTTTAACAGTGCTTCAGTACTTCTGCTAATGCTTAGCTAATGGTGATCTACTGAAAAGAAACATTAATTCTCTGGGGGACAAATTGGGAAATGAGCAAGTCTGCTACTTCAGATTCTCTCTGAAATGAGTTATTCTTGACAACTAAAAAAAAAAATTGATTGTGGATCTAGAATTTCCTGTGAACACATACAAACAACTTTTGTTCATACATACATTTGAGAAATGTGACTGACCCTCACCCTATTTAAGCTGCCTGGATATAGTGCAATGTCATAATCAGTTGTGACAATAATGTCCAACTACTCCAGAGCAGCCATGCAGACGAGTGAATAAATCAACCACCCTGAGGTTTGGCAAGGATGATCCCTAAGGTAGTGACAGCACACCTTGTGGAGTTAAAGGCTTTTTGACTTATAAAAGTAGCAGGAGGTCCAAATCAGAAGATTTCACTTCAAACCCTGGAGCAGTTTTAATCCACATCTGAACCCTTATGCCCATTTTATTTACAATTGTTTTTGTGGACCAGGTTACCAACCATTTTTTCCTGTAATATAAAATCATGTTTTGATCATTTAAAAAAAAAGTGAATGGTTTTCTACTTAGAACATCTATTCCTACATCAAAACACTGTGCAAGTGTTTTATGTATATGTACAGTCTTTATATTTTTCATCATCAGTTTTTCTCACTCTCTTGCTCTGTTTCCCTCCCCCAACAAACACACACAAACAGAGCATATCTTCCATCTAGTAAAATAACTTAATTTCAATTAAAGTTTTCAAATGGACAGTGTCTCAGTGTGTTTGGCAACAGGCTAAAAAACTCATCCTGCAAAGGATTATGGGGAAGATTGAGTGTTTAGAATTGCAACCAAGCTTAAGCAAGCACATCGGATACCACTATGGGAAAAATCTGCAGAAGCTTTGGAAAATCAGTTTTTCAGAAGCACAAAGAATTCTTGCTGCCCCAATTGAGCTGATAGCAGCCAATGACCAACCTGTATCTATTGTAGAGGATTCGTAGAGCTGCTCAGAAAACTTCTAGTGTCTTGTTAACAGCTCCCCAAGGAAGGCTAGCAAGATTTTGGGTAACAGTTATTCCTGATATTGGATTTATGAATGTGTTCAGAAGCAAGAAATAATTTGGGGGGTTTCAGGCTGGGCTTTTTAAAAATTAAATGGTTATTAAATTTTAAAATGAAAAAGGAAGAGAGATTTAAATAACATCAAATAATGGCTTCCCAAAAAAATCACTTAAAAAAAAAAAGGTAAAGAAAGACCCTGACTTATACAGAGAATGGGATAAATTGACTTTATGAATCAGATATCACTACATTACAATTGTAATTATTGCAGCAAAGAGTGAACTTGCAGGAGTCTGCAACAGGGGTGCTCAGATAACATAGCACAACAACAAAGCAAAACAAATTAAAGCAAAAATGAAAGCCCAGAGGAAGGAGGGAGAAATCATTATAATTTACCCTCCCACTTCCAACCAACACTGATAGCCACAGCTGCAGACAAGTCCAAGGCATTAATTTCAGTGCTTTACGCTTGCAAAATATTTCTAGGAAGAGCTTCCAAATTCTTAGTAAAATGTGCATGATGCTTTGAAGACCTGTATGAAGATAAGAACCATGCCTCAAAAAGTTTGCAGTGTAAGGGCTTGATGTAACATTCACTGACTTAAGTGAGCATTGGGCTGGCACCTAAATGGATACTGTTGCCCCTTTTTGGCCAGAGCATTACCCAATATTTGGAACCTTGATGGGTTGTTTCTGTTAGGAGGAATCTTTGGTGCAATCCTGTATATATACAAAAAATGTACACAAGTCCTGTTCCCCTGAAGACAGTAGAAGCAAATAGAGGAGGCAGTTTCTTTGTTCAGAAATCTATGGCTGTCTTTCCAGTGAATAACTGTTCTTTTTGGCTTCCTCACAGGGCCGTGTTCACCACTGCTTGTCACTCTTTTTTTTTTTTTTTTTGGCAGGCTTTCTCCTGGCTTTCTGCCTCACACACATGCATACACATTCAGCTGTGACCAATCAGTCTCCTCCAACCACAGCATTTGCAATCATTCCTCAGGAAACTTCTCCACCCCACATGGTTTAGCTCAGGGGTTCGCAAACTGGAAGTCGGGGTCACAAGGTTATTACGTGGGGGGTCACAAGTGGTCAGCTTCCACCCCAGTACAAAAGTTTGAGAACCACACTGGTTTAGCTCCTGCTTGACATGTGGCACCTTGGTTTGGGCAGTGACTTCCAATTCCTTCAGCTATCACTATACGAAGACAGGATGGGTGAGGTAATACCTTTTATTGGACCAACGTCTGTTGGTGAGACAGACATACTTTCGACTTTACACAGAGCTGAAGCTGAAGAAGAGCTCCAGATAAGCTTGAAAGTTTGTCAGATAAAAGGTATTACCTCACCCACCTTGTTTCTAAAATCTGGGGTCTGACATGGCTACACCAACACTGCATACAGCACTATACAAAGAGACATTTAATTGTTCCTTGTATTTAGCCTGAATGAAAGTGGTAAATACAGCCACTGACTTTAGCCATGTCTGTGATTGATCAACATCTCAATGACACACTTAACGGCAACCATTAACACCTTCCAGCATAATAATACAAAATATAGGCAAAGAATGACAAGACAAGATGCAAATTAAAGCAAAGTGTTTGTGCAGGTATATAATTGTACCATAGCGCGGAGTGAGTTGTTTGTTTGTGTTTGTGTCAGTTTGCCTGGACGAAGGAAATGTCTTAGCAGTTGGCCATAAAGACCAGAGATCCACATATCTTTTTTAATTGTAGCTTTACTTTTTCGCTTCATTAGTAGAATATGTTTGCCAAACAAAAAGAAGCTTTTACTCCATTTGTCCAGAGTACAAAACAGTCATTTCCCAAAGTCAGGAATAAAAAGGGCTTGTCTTCATGTACAATACTACAGTGGCAAACCTGCACCACTGTAGTGCTGTATTGAAGACGCTCCTACACTGATGGAGGAACTTCTCCCATCGGTGTAGTTAATCCACCTCCCCAAGAGGCAGTAGCTATGTTGGAGGGGAAAATTCTCCCAGCAGCGTAGCACAGTCTAAACAGCAGGTTAAGTCCGTATAACTACGTCACTCAGGGGTGTAGATTTTTCACATCCTTGAGCGACATAGTTATACCAGTATAGGATTGTAGTGGAGACCTGTCCTAAATCTCTTTCAATGTTAATTTTCCAAGATAGGGTTATCTAGTTGCTGTGTGCTAGCAAGGATTAGCCAGGATCCTTAGCACATAGTTGTAGAGGAGATGTGAAAGGGAAAATCTTCTGGGTTCCAAAACTTGGGGTGGAAATATGGGATATTCAGGGGTGAGTTTAGAGGTTGTGGTTCCCCCATGAAGTTTGTATTCTGAGGCAAACATCAGTAAGTGGCTCCCAAAGCATTAACCATGCAGGACTCTCACACTAATTTAATTTAATGATAAAAATGAGGAACCTCCCCCTCAAGGCTGAGGTAAAGATTGATTTAAGTGATTCTTGTTACTATATTTGTATTTCTCTATATTTTAGTAAGGCAGAAGTTCAAAACAGACCCACAAGCAGTCAGATGTCATTCCAGAAGAAGAAAATCAATAAAGTAATCCAGAAAACGGTACACGGGCTGTCATGGAAAAAAAAGCAGACACAGCTGTCTGCAAATTAAAAAGCTGCATTCCGGCAAGTCATACTCTTCCTGTGCAGACACAAAGATAGGTGTGGATGTATGAATTATATAGCAGAATACATTTAAAATTGATACTCAGATTGAACTACAGTGAAGTAGTAATTAGTGTTTCAGATATGGCTATCAAAATGAATAAGGAATTGCATTCTAATTAATGAGGAGTGAAAAATACTGAAATTATTTCATAGATAGACAAAGATGAAATACCAAATCACCCATGGAGAATGATGGGGAATTACAAACATTTTGACATAGAACAGAAATGGAATTCTTCTCATGGAAAACTTAATCAAGATTGTGATGATTGTATCTGTATTATTTGTACACTGCACAATGCATACTAGGCACTTTAAAAAACATTTTGAAATTGAAGTTTCATGGCACCAAAAACAGTACAGTAATTAGCTAGACAAAGTCCATTTTAGCAAGGTCCTGAAAAAACTCTAACAAGAGTTCACAATTCATAAGAATTTCTAAGATTTGTGCAGGAGTGTGATAAACAAGTCTCCCAAAGTTTGGAAGTACCTAAATTCCTCCAGACAAATTTGGCTCATCAATCACTGACACAAAACAGTAAAGTGTAGTATTATGATTAGTGATGAGAATTGATGGTGACTAAATTGATAGATTTAGTCTGTCAATCATAGAAAGAAAAATTTCTTTTTTGTTTGTAATCTGTTCTTTTATTTATTTATTTATTTATTTTAAAGCTAATGCTTATAAAAGCTGCTAGATTGACAGTTCTTGTCAACAGTCATTTGTTTATCCACATAAAAGATAACCCTGGACCCCTGTCTGTGTGCCGCAACACTTATCATGATGGACTACCCTTGAAAATGAGAACAACTGTCTCTATGCCTATTTGATCTCCTCCTCTCTGGTAAGAATGACAAATGGAGTTGGTCAAAAAACAAGAAAAAAGATTCACAAAAACGTTGTCAATATTTTTAGGGGATTGTGGGGGTTGAAAAAAAAGTAAAAAATACAAACTTCAAAAAATTTCCCCCAGCTCTGACAATAACAGTGCCTATTATATTAAGGATCACTGTCCAGCAGAAAGCGGATGGAGACTGGTCATTCATTCCATACAGATCAATGAACAGCCATACAATGGTAACAATATTTAAATCACTGCTGAGGTTAATTCAAACCGGTGATCTAGAGGTGAGAATCTGAACTCTGTTACCAATCCCTTGATCTGTCTAATCCTTCAATAAATTATTCTTTTACTTCTCAAGCAGGAAGCTCTGTGGTTACCATGTGAGATAGGGGAGATTGTCAATCCACTGCCATGGAGGCCAAGTGGACTCTGAAGTCTTCAGGGCACCCTGGGCTAGGATTTGGACTATTATGAACATACATTAAATATCATTTAGCCAAATGCAACATTTTTATTTAAAAAACAACAACAATATAATATTTATTTGCTCAAGCTGTTTTTTCCTCGGTTTCATTGAAAAGATCAGGTGAGCGCAGGGTGTGGCAGTTACTGCCCTCCCCTCATCCACACAGCCAGTTATCTCATCACAGAAGGCAATTAGGTTAGTCAGGCATGACTTGCCCTTGGTGAATCCATGCTGACTGTTCCTAATCACTTTCTTCTCCTTGAAGTGCTTCAGAATTGATTCCTTGAGAACCTGCTCCATGATTTTTCCAGGGACTGAGGTGAGGCTGACTGGCCTGTAGTTCCCCAGATCCTCCTCCTTCCCTTTTTTAAAGATGGGCACTACATTAGCCTTTTTCCAGTCATCCAGGACCTCCTTCCTTAGTCTAAAATAGCCTAAATTTGGAGATTTTCAGAGCACACTGCAAGGTCCAGCTCTTTCCCCAGGCTAGTAATTAATAATTTGTTACAATAGCGCTTTAAATTTGCCAAAGGCTCCTAGAGCTTGGGAATAGGTGCTTTTAAATTTGTTATAAATAAAATAACAATCAGTAACCAGATAAATGTCCTAAGGATAAGCCTTAGGTAGTTGACAAGATTCTGATCGTATTAGGAGTGCTACTTCAGGACTGGATAACTTTTTTAGTTATAAATGTCAAGGTGTTGGATTTTGGATGTTGTATCGCAACAATATTTTTTTTTCAAATAAACCTCAGCTAAAGTGTCTCCAGATAGCTGTTTTGTATCTGGGATATGGCAAAAGATGTGTGTTTTTTTGTTTTGTTTTTTAAAGCTATGATTAGCAATTGGTGGGGCTATCCCAGAACTACAAATCCTGGAATCATAGAGGTCTGAGCAGCTTGCCAGGTGAGCAGGCAAGAATCGGGCAACGTAAACCTGCCTGTGGTTTATGGAAACATCATTGAACCCATCATATTTTCATGAAACATTTTGGGTTTCACGAATCAGTATTTTTCAACTAAATCCTTTTTTGTTGAAAAATTCCTGACCAGCTCTAGTCTCATTGAAATAAGGCTGGTCAGAACCTATAATTCCATTCCATGTGAAATTCTGAAATAAAAAAACAAAACAAAACAAAACAGTCTTCATCAGAAAACTTGCAACTTTGCCATTTCCCATGGACTAGGGAGTGGGTGAGGGGGCAGGGAAAATTGAAATTTTCATTTTGAAAAATCCAAATGGATTCTGTTTTGACTTTTTCACATGAAATTGACTGAGCTGCCCAGAGCTCCAGCTGCCTGCTTGGCAAGCTACTGAGAAGTCGGGAGCCTGGAAGCCTTGACAGCCCAGCCTTGAGCTGTGGATTTCAGGGCAGTCCATCTCATGGCCGGTCATGGCTGTGCAGAGGCCTGCAAGGCCTGCTAGCTGGCAGGAAATCAGATGAGTTTCCTTAGAGTCAGTGTAATTGACACATCCCTGCAAAATGTTTAGATTTTGATGAATTGGCGGGTTTCTTTTCTGTTTATATTTAAACAAATGCTTTATACAAGACACATTTTGCTAATAGTTTGTACATAGAAAGCAACATTTCATAAAACAAGTTAAAAACTCCCAGAGAGGCAGAGGGCTGCTATTTGTGGGTGGGTAGGTTACAGTTTCGGTATTGATTTTACTTTTCTAGTTTTGGAGATCAGATGGTACTGCTTGTTTTAATCTTGCTTGTATGATTGTTTTTTAAAAAAAAAACAAATCTCAAGAGTGCCAGGATCCTTGGATAGGTGTATTTTTTTATATCACCAATTAATATAAATCAAAATGCTGAAAGCAAAATTTTAGGGCCATTCAAGTTCATAGAAGTTGTGGGCACGTAACCACCAGCAAAATTGTGTGTGTGAGAGAGATTGATCGGGTTTCACAGACTTCCTCTGAACCTTAGACAAGTCACACTGTCTTTCTTGCCTCTGTTCTCCCTATGTGTACGGTGGGAATAATTGTACTTTCCTACCTGATGGAGCTGTTGTGAGGATAAATATATTACAGATTGCGATGAGCGCACATACTTTGGTAATGGGTGCTGTAGAAGTACCTTCAAGAGAAGGGAAACAGACAGAAGCAAACCGTGACAGGGCTAGCTACAACCTGAATACTCCCTCCTGGCTCGGGGGGGCCTTTTTGGTGCTCTGCTGAAAATTACTCCCTTAAAGATCTCCTTAAAGAAACCGTGCCTATGTATAGATATGTAAAAGGGGTCTAATTTTCTCAGCCTCTTGAGTACAAGTAGCTCCCATTGATGTCAATGGCAGTTACTTATATCCTTCAAGGGAAGATACAGGGCCCAGGAGTCTCAGCTCTTGTTAGGTTTCTATAGGGACGCATTTTCAAATGGCATCCCTAACTTAACCTGCAAAGTTTGTGAGAGTGCCTGTTTGCAGGCACAAAACCCTGCATTAGAATCACAACCAGATTGCAATTTTTGTGGAGGAAGTTGTGGTGTTCTTCTCCGTCAGGCATGGAGAGCTTGTATTTAACACTTAAACTCTTTTTAATTGAAACATTGTGTACCTCTCACACAACATCAGCTCCCTGGTGTCTAGAATCCTGCTTTCCAAAAGGGAACATCAACTTTGCTTTCAGAAGCCATACCCCCTACAGAACAATAGCTGTTACTCCACTATGTCTGTGTGCGGGGGGAGAGAGGGGAAATACAACTTAGTACACTCTTGCATGCACATACGCTATGTGTCAAATGTTCACAAATTACTAATATACATTGTACAATAAAAACTCATTACTTTAGGATAATGGGAGAAAAAAGATGCCAAACTGGAAGCTAAGGAAGAGCCTTGTTTGTGTTCTGGAGCACGTTGTCCTTTTGATAGTACAAATCGGTTACACCAACAGTTCACACAAAGAGAGACTTTTACAAAGAGAGAAAAAGAATACATGTTAGGGTGGGATAAAAAAGTGTATTGTTTAGTGAAAACAAAGCTGGAATGATACCATGTCAGTAAATCTAAAATGGAATGCTACTACATGAAAACAAAGCATCTGTTACTCTTGACAGGCAGGAGGCTCATGTGGACTTCTCTGGAGGAGAGAAGGAAATGTTTGACAAGGAGAGATGGGATCCCTCCCAAATCTTTTTTTTTATATTCTGCTTTTTTCATTGCTAAAACTTTCCACCCGGAGGTTGTTGCTTCGAAGAAAAAAAATTGTTTAGAGCAAGAGTTGAGAGAAACATTATTAAACACAAACAAAAGTGCCTCTTCTATGTCTGTGATTGAAGTGTCAGCTCACAAAGAATTAGTGGAGAGATGTAGTAACAGATCACCAGGAAAAAAATGTATATGAGGAGTGCAGATCAGAACAATAATTCTGAATGGAGGCATTACTTCCATGAAAGACTGTGTAGCAAAGCTGTTTTTGAATGGTGAGAGACAGCAGCTTAAGAGATTATTAAAATAGTGCCAGAGGATAGTCAGGATCTGTCTGAAAAAGTCAGGATAAGAAATCAGTAATTTAGTGGGTAGACTGCACAACATCTCAGCTATCACTGTACAAGCTGACATGAACTAGTAGGAGTAGGTTTGAACGATCATGAGTTTGCTGTTCAGAAATTACACAAAAACATTCAAGTTTCTTACTTGAACTGTACTCTTTTTATAACTGTTGATTGACTGGAAAAACGATATATTTCCCTTGTGTCAGTTTTTCTGTTCTGGTATTAAATTTACAAACAGATGCACTATTTATAACACATCCTAAAGCATGGGCTCCCTCTGTGTGTCTATGCATGATTTTTTTCTCTTTAAAAATTGTGATTAGATTTAACTGAAAACCTACCGGCCCCCTCAAATGTGCTATTTTTTTGTTCAGCATTCAGCATATGGAAGGTTTCAAGTATTGGTCGTAAAACAGAAATGCAGTTGAAAAGCATTTTTAGCTCCAAATATTTTAGCTCATTTTCTTGAGAAATTTTAAAATGATAAATGACTACTTTTTTGGAGCTGCAGCACATGATTCACTCTCCACAAACAAACCACCTCCCCTCGTTCTGAAGTTCTGGGGACCAGAAACAATGGCATTACTGCCATTCTCATACCATAGGTGTTGTCTATAAATTGTTACATTTTGTTACCCTCTACTTTGCATAGTAGAGGCAGTTGTGGCCTCTGCCTAAAAATATTAACTCCCCTTCGACACTGACTGTACTCTAGTGTATTTATCTTCTGTTCTGTAGAAAAACAACTGCAATAGTCGATGCTTTTGCATTGCAGGTTTCAAAGATTTACTTTAAAATAAAAAAAAAAGCTAGGGAACCTGATGAATGTATGGACTTTATTTGGGATTATTTTCCTATTTGTTCTAAGTGATTTAGTGAGTGAATCTAAAAAGACTTGTGAAGTATGGGAAAAATGAGTGTTAGCAAACCAAAAGCCAAATGAAAATGTCTACATATACTATGAAGGGGGATTATTAGCAGAGAAAAATAAAGAATAGGCTAGATTTGAGAGAAACATGAAAACAAAGCAGGCATTGAGCTTCTGTGGATAATCTGGTAAAGCTTCACTGGTAATCTGTAAACAATGTTAATAATGTGACCAAGATAAATATTGTATGTTCCTAGGAAACCAGAAGGCAAAGAAGCAACAGATTAATTGGTTTCAGAGAGAAGAGTCACACCACTGTCATATTCAGCAAATGGAACATAATTACATCTGAAAGTGGATGAGAGGGATTCATATAATAGATGACAGCAGATGTTAGGCACATTGCTGAAGTACGTGACATTGACATAGTCATCCTGTGCCAGTGACTTGTTAGAAATAGATCCTCAGCCTTAGGAAACTATCATCAAAGTCTGAAATGAGGGCTGCTCTCTTGGGATGTCATAACTAAAGGATGGCAAAAATGAAACAGCTTGCCAAAGTATGGCAATAGCATGCATCCTTCCCATTGCGATGGGACAAGCCAAATTCTCCTCTTAGATGTTGTCATAAACATACAGCTAAGGGTGGCAAAAAATCCCTCTTTACCCTGTAAAGGGTTAATTCCTCTTTTATCTGTAAAGCGTTAAGAAGCTCAGATAACCTGGGGGCACCTGACCAAAAGGACCAATAAGGGGAGAAGATACTTTCAAATCTGTGGGGGAAGGTTTTTTGTGTGTGTCTCTTGGAACCAGCCAGGAAACAGGGCAGGGGAAAATACATCTCCCTAGCTATATCTGAACTAAGCATCTAGTCTTGCAGAAATAGTAAATAATAGGAGAAAAGAAATGTGTTAGATTGCCTTTTGTTTTAGCTTGTGAATTTTCCCTGTGCTAAGAGGGAGGTTTACCCCTGTTTTTGTAACTTTAAAGTTTTCCTAGAAGGGAATCCTCTGTGTTTTTGAGTCTCTTGTTATTCTGTAAAGTACTTACCATCCTGATTTTACAGAGGTGATTCTTTTACCTTTTCTTTAATTCAAATTCTTCTTTTAAGAACACGATTGATTTTTCATTCTTCTTAAGATCCAAGGGTTTGGGTCTGTGTCACCTGTACCAATTGGTGAGGATATTATTCTCAAGCCTCCCCAGGAAAGGAGGTGTAAGGGCTTGGGGGGATATTTGGGGAAGGTAGGGCTCCAAGTGGCCCTCCCTGAATGCTTGGTTAAATCACTTGGTGGTGGCAGCAATACTAAGGCAAGGAAGGAATTTGTGCCTTGGGGAAGTTTTAACCTAAGCTGGTAAAAATAAGCTTAGGGGGTCTTTCATGTGGGTCCCCACATCTGTACCCCAGAGTTCAGAGTGGGGAAGGAACCCTGACATATGTGCATGAAGTTTTTACTGAAGACAATGGGAAAGGACTGAGTTAGGCCTTATGGATACTTTACGATGAGAATGATCAAGAAAGCCAGGCCCTAAAAACATAGTCCATAATCCTTAGCAAGAAAACAAAGCTCAGATAAGAGTACTTTACTTGAAACAGAACTGTAAGCCAGTAGACCTGAAGGAAAACCTGTTTAACTGACATGGGGCTGGTTACTGCTGAATATAGGGATAGAGTTGTGGCAGATAAGGGTCACTGCTCCAGCAGCATGGAGTTTAGGACATGTAGACTCAATTGTTATGTTCCTCTTCCTTTCCCCTGTTTCCCTGTGAAGACCAGTTGAGAATTGCTTGTATGGTGCATAGAATTAGACAGTGTCCCTACATGAGTTCTCCCCACATTACTTTCCAGTGGAAAACACGTTCCACTGGTTCTGTGTGACAGTCTGTACCACTATGTTCACGCCTTTTATAGGAGTATACATTTTGTACAAAGTTTACCTCGTGAAGTATCATTTGAAAACTCATAATTTGCTGATCATTATTGTCCTGGTTAAAGATGTGTGGTAACATTGTCTGTGAAATTATAAGATTCTACTGTATAATATTACTAAGATATATTCTAATTCTGGAGAGCACACACAAACTGGTTTGCCAGAGATAAAAGGCTAGCTGACACCACAGACAGATGTCAGCAAAGTCAAATGGACCATCACCTGGTTAAGTGGCCACTTTTTTATCCACTTAAAAGCTATCTTTTGTTAATTAATAAATTTGTTTTATCTAAACAAGTGTGCTTGGATTGAAGTGTTTGAGAAACTCCATTTGGGATTACAGGATTTGTGCATATAATTTTCCATTAATAGAATAACAGACTTTCTATGAGTTTGTATTGTCCAGCAGAGAAGTATAAGATGCACATTGCTGGGAAAACGTCTGGGACTGGGAATTTTCTGGTGTTGCTTTGCAGTGTAATTCATGAGTGACTGACTAGAACCCTCATATACTAAAACTGGGGGTAACTTACATGCTAGAGGCAGTGATGAGGAGACCAGGAGTGGTAGCTTACACAGCAAAACAGTGTAAGAAGCCACCCAGGTTGGAGAATTGAGGGGACACAGCTGTTTATCAGTCCAGATTGTACCCTGGGTAATAGCACAGTCTGCTCCTGGGGTATCCATACTGCACACTTGAATCTTCATCACAGATTTAACTAATCCTTATAGCATTAATGTAAACAGACAAAAGAGTGTGAGGTAGGATATCTGACAAGTTTTGACTTGCTGAATTTCCTATGAGTAGTTTTATGGGTGAGAGAAGGTTTCTCCTTTCTCCAAAGAACAGGTCAGCTCCCTATATTTGAGGCTGCATTAAGGTCTGTACAGATCACGGAATACCCACAGATCCACACTGGTCCATTGGCTCCTCCTACCCCAAGATAGTGCAGCTGCTCCAAGGATAATGTTACTCTTGAGGAGTTCATTGTGTAGATGAGTTAGTGGTGGGTTCAACCAACAACTGTTTCTGGAACGATTTCAATCAGCAATCTATAGTATGTGAGGGGAGTCTGATATGAGAAGGTCCACTTCTGGCTGTCAGCTCTGACTCCTCAGAGATCTAGAGCACCTACCGTACAGAGGAGTGTCAATCGTGTCTGGAAGCGTATGTGAATGTGATGTGGTGCTGCTATTCTCCTCACACCATGACATTAGCCCTTCATCTGCTATATTCTGCAATCCTCAGTAACACACATCTGAAGGAAGCATGTGATCCTAAATCATAACATGAGACCAGACTTACCAAAAACAACTGAAAATGAAAGTGATGGGAACCAATATTTAATTGAATTATTTTGATTTATTGTGTTAAATTTCTGTCTCATGCCCTGGGTGGTTCTCTACTTTAAGTGTAGACGTAGTTATATGCAGATTCATGAATTTAGATGTAGTAGCTTAATCAACATTAAAACTGAGAGCAGCACAGGAGGCCTAATGTAGTATTTTGTCAGAGCAGTATGGATACTGCAGTATGTTTTTTTTTTTCTACTTTTATTAAAATCATTTCTAGGGCAGGGAGAGGGAAATGTTTCTCTAGCTTGTTTCAATTGAGAGCTCAGCATGGAACACCTGTGAATTGTTAACTGGTATCAGTTCTGCCAGTCAGTGAGGTGTTGTGTGCTTTGTTTCATATTATGGGCAGAATAATATAATTTAACATTGGATTACAGGATACAGTGTGTTAAATGTGACTCCCCCCACAGTTGGGAATTGTAGGACACACAGTTACATACTAAAGGTAAAGGTCAAGGTTAGATTAAGGCAATCTAGGGGCCACATAGGTGCATCAGAACACAGTGGCACTGCCCCCCAATTAGGGTGACCAAATAGCGAGTGTGAAAAATTGGGACGGGGGTGGGGGGTAATAGGAGCCTATATAAGAAAAAGACCCCAAAATCGGGACTGTCCCTATAAAATCGGGACATCTGGTCACTCAACCCCCAATTGCAGTGGTGGTGTGGTAGGGAGGGCCTCTGTTCTCACCCAGAGAGGCAAAGGCAACAGCATCAGAGGACACCTCGCTATCCTTTGGAGCAGCTGGGGCAGCAACGGGGATTTCTCTGGCCCCTGTGGAGGAAGGGGTGGCAGCAGAGCTGTCTTAATACTTACTCCAGCCATCAGGTTATAGGAGCTTGGGTGGATGGGTGGATGCTGCACATGGTTTCTCCTGTCACACACAAAGTCCTCCTCTGTATGGTGTTGGTCAGTCGCCCAAAGCAGTAAGTCTTTGTGTTAATATCCCATTGAGAGGAATGAAGCCATTCATTAAGGTATTGTTTCCTGCAGTCTGCACACTCGGGGACATTACTGCATCGATATCACACTCAGTTTCAAAATGTTCTTCACAATCTTAAGGACTTATATTTAAAAACCTGAAATTGTGACATAATGGCATGACATGAGAAGCTGGGGCCTTAGGCCCAGGCCTATGGTAGGCCTGTGTCTTGCTCCAGCCTTGGGTAAGGGAAACCTTGGAGTGATGGTTCTGATTCTGCTGTTGAAAGTCCTGGCTGTGGTGGAAATAGAAATCTATCTAAAAGAACAAACCAATCACAATCCTCTGTAGAGACACACAAATCTTATACCACTGGCAACTCTCTGCTGCTAGAAGTTGTCAAAACAGCTCACCAGCCCTGGAATTTTATTTATTATACTGTTGCAGTTGACGACGCATGCTGTTTGGAGTGGTGAATATATCAATATTACCGTTAGAAATGTGTATGTGCCTTCTTGCACAAACTGTGGGTGTAGGCTTGTGATTGTTTCATTGCTTTCTTTTATTAAAATTATTTCATATAAAAGTTTGTAATTCTCCTGAAGCCTGCGATAGGCACAAAATGATATGAATAAAAAAATGCTGTTGGACAACCAAAAGCAAACTCTGTGAAACTGTGATGAGAAACCGGATACTATGCCCCAAGTATCATGTAGAAGTAACATAACTAACTCTCACATTACTTCTCTAACCTGTAAGACTATTCTTGAAATTCAAACTTAAACCCTGGTGAATTTTCTGAACTCTTCGGCCTCAGTCCCTCGAAGAATTACATATGTTAGCATGAGAGAGACACTACTTTAGCCATTGGGGGTACTCATGTGCTTAAAGTTAAATATTTGTACGTCTTCACAGGATTGGGACCTTAAAACAAAAGTGGCCAAATTCATCCTGTTGTATCTCATGAAAGAGTAGAACTATGGCTTTGTATTGAACATAAATCTTTTTTTTTAATGGAGAAAATGTAACTGTTCCCCCCCTTAGGCTTGTTCCAGCTGCCATCCAACAACCCTGACACTCTCTCTCTTCCCCCGCCTCTGCTGTCAGCCCATCCCGTTCCTATTTTAAAGTAGCCTTACAGAAGCACAGCACATAACCTGACCCAACTCTATTGACTCCAGTGGAGTTATGCCAAGGATGAATTTGGGCTCAAGCTTTCTCCTTGAACATTAATCTTTGCAGTCCAAGTAAGTGCTTAATTTTAAAGGCCAACTTTAATATATGGTCTAGAAATCTTCACTTTTAGAATGGGAAGGCCTCCCAGATTTCCAGACATTAGGGGAAACCTTTCTTGAAAATATTCCTTGGTGATATTTTCCATTAGGTGTCCCCCCCAACACCTCTCAAAAATAACTGTTTGGTTTAAGTACATTATATCGGACTATGAATTTCACAGCTGTTCCTTGATTGAAAGCTCACATCAGACCTATCCACTGTAGAATATATATCTTGTATTATGAAAATGGCACTTTACTGAGCACGGTCTTCAATCCACTTTCAAAACTTTTGATAATGCTGAGCAAGTGAATGTTTAAAGCAAATTCTATTCAATTATACTCACCTGCATTCATTGTTCTGTACAGTCATTAATGCAAATTCATTAGATAGAGGATATCACATATAAATTGGTCCATTGCAAATCAGTATTCTTATCTCGCACAAGCCCATATATTTGATTAATAACAGTATAATACCAGTGTACTATACAAACCAATTAATATGTTAAATATGCATGGACCAGTTTAGGTTATGGAATCTAATCTAATCTATTTCACTAAACTGGTTAATGTAGCTCTCAATGTGAGTTGTAAAATGTCTGAGAATTATTGTTAAATGTGATACCTAAAATCTCTAGGAGGTTTGTGTAAAACAAAAGGAACTAAAAGAAACATTTGCAGGTTTGATTTTTGTTTGTTATGTATTCGTTTATGAATGATAGAGACTTCTAAATATACAAACAATCTTGCACAGAAATACAAATACAAAATCTGATTCCATCTTTTGGAATATTCTTAGCTACTAGTTCAGCAATTTTATTTGCTGAATTGTCTTAGATGGTTTATAGTGCAGACTAAGTGGTGATCTCCTACAATCATGAGAAAGAAATTGCTTGAATTAGTATAGTATAAAATGGCAAGTAGAACTTCTTCAATATGGCGTCTAAACCTCTCAATGCTGCCAGTTTTGATACCCAAGCAGTTCATTTGTGCTTCCAGTGCCAGAGCTCACTATTGGGAGTCACAACAGGAGCATACCCTGGATGTTCTCATTCCAAGATGAGGTGGTCTTGGGTAATTAGGTGAAGTATGCTGTACTTAATCATTGCGATTCCGTATAATTGCTATGTCACTGCTCACTGATTCAGTCTTAAAATTTTACAGTCCACTGTTTCTTTACAGATGATTCTCAGATCTTCCTTAATAGTCCTGTCCTCTTTCCTGCTGTCCAATCTCAAAGCCCAAATCATTTTCGGACATCTCATGTGTGTCCCATTGCTATTTTAAATGCCTTCTTCCCAGAGCTAAACTTTCTTTCTGACTGTCACAGGATAGTTGGAAGCAGGTCTAGCTGCCCTTGTGGTAGAACAGGTGATCCTGGTTTGGCCAATTAAGGGAGTGTGGCAGCACCTCCGGCAGAAAAATGTCAGGCTGTCAGTAAGGAAGGGGGAATCAGAAGTGGCAGAGAGTCCCCTGGAAGAGGAGGCAGTGGGAACCTGCTGGGGGGGTGGCCTCCAGCAGAAAGCCCTGGGAAGTGGTGCTCAGTTCAAGAAGTGAGGAAGAATCCTGCAGTAGGCCCTGAAGCAGGAAGGACTGAGAAAGCCAAAGAGAAAATCCCCAGAGAGCTGTAGTCCAGGTGGTCTGAGGAACTGTTCGTGCGTTTGTTGGCATATGTTTGGGAAATAAAACTGTCCCTGGAAAGAGACTCTGGGTATGGCACTGGGTCCTCCATGGACTGAGGACAAACCACAGACCTTCTTCTCTTTCTATGTTCTACAGCATTTGGTGATATTTCCAATATCCTTCCCATCTCCTAAACTAACTATATCAGCTGTAGTTTGAACTATTCTTTTTCCTCCACCTTATCCAGTCTTTGGCTAAGGCTTGTTTTTCTTTAACATCACCAAAATCCACCTTTTCCTTTGTATGTCTACTTCTAAAATGTTTGTCTGTGGTTGGGGTTAGCAGTTCTGATTATTTTTTGCTTGTGGTATATGCTTAGCTCTAGTTTCTACTCAGTGTTTACTAAAATTTCTGTTGGCTTCTCGGGAAGCTTGAGTAAGTATTGAATAAAATCTGAGCAAGGGCTTCAGGATTTTGCAGAATAAGTATAAGCCAGGCCAATTTTATCTGAATGTCTTGAATATACTAAACTCATGAAATTAGGACTGACACAAATACTAGACACACTAGTTACTAATTTGAATGTTGTCAGTGACTGCAGTTATCCACATATAAAGCCAAGTAACAAATGTATAATACATGACCAAAATTGCATTGCAAAAATATTCTTAACAGTAAATATTGCTTATGCATTCTAATGTTTATTTGCATGTTAGGGATAAACATCAGTATGCATGAACAGTACTTAAGCACAAAAACTGTTATGCATGGATCATCGGTACAGATGACAGAGTTAACTTAGATAGCATAGATAAATAGTGTTTCCAACACTAATTGCAGCATGCCCATATGTAGAAACCATATGCTAGTATATAACGTTTATGCATTGCATTAGAATGAGGCTCAACAAAATCAACATACAGTATTTAATGGCAAAATATAAATACTATATGTGGCCATGGGAACTAAATATTTGTATCACTTCTGACTTAACTTGTCTCTTGGGCTTGCTTAAAGGTATTTGCTGAACATTAAAATGACCTCCATACATCTTTAGAGGATGTGGAATAAATGAGTATCATTGATTGATTAGCCAATTACCACAAAGTACTGTAGCTTATATACCTGCATATTAACAAGCTGGTTATTAGGAGATGGAAAGAATTAAAGAGATATAAATAAATCAAATGGGATAAGTTCACATCGTTAAATAAAATAATTTCTAAAAAGCCACATTATTTTAATTTGGCATATACATCTCTTTACCTTTAGGATTTTTTTTATGAAAGTATCCTTTACTTCCATTTCATCCTCTCATTCTTCTTTGCGGTTTCCCCATTTGTTTTGCATCTTTGCATCAGTGCCTATCCTGGTGATAATAATATGCCAGTGCCAGGTTTCATATAACAGGATGCTAACAGATGTAGCATGCCAATTGAAAGGTCTTTTCCTTTGTCAATGTACTGAGTCTTATTACTAAGGGTGAAACTCTTTACAGTAGTCATTACCCATATCAACCTACAGTTCCACATGCAACAGAAGCTATGACATTTGCAACACTCATTATTATGAGACAGATATACATTATGGATGGCTAATTAGATTGGTTAAGACTTAATGTGCTCCATCACCCAACTCCAATCCTGAACCAAAACTTTTAGGGGACTTGAAAATGTCTTGTTAACCTTTCAATTTTTTTTAAATCTCCACGCACATTCTGCAGTTCCTGGGCCAAATATTCATCTGGTATCACTTGGCATAGCTCTGTTGAAATTGCTGAAGTCAAGCTACAACAGCTGGCAATCTGGCTCCATGATGATTGTCCCAAAGAGGAATGATCTATTTTTTATTTTATGCCTTCTTTTCATAGTATTTATTGCCTGGCCAAAACCAGAATATCCTAAAAATCTTGTAATGAAGCCAGATTTTATGAGATTTTCAGACTAATTTCTAGATTAAAGAGATAGATATATTTAGATAAACCTCTGAATTTTTGGGCATTCATCCAAACATTTTCAGATTTGCCCCCATTAATTTAATCGTACCCTCAGAATTAAAACCAAAAATATATGGATTACTATTATTCTGCTATCTAAATCATACAGTCTTACTTTTCTTTCTTTGATATAGTCCCATAAAATGGCAGTGTCTACAGGTGACATTTACACATATTTATAGAGGGATTTATCTAAAAATGAGGACAATAATTAACTAGATTTATTTTACTTTTACTTATTATTTAGAAACCCTGTTCCTGTGTCTTTAAAACTTTGCTTTGATTTTTAAAAAATCAACTTACTGTTTTTGATTTAGTGACAGCACCAGATTTCTATTACATTTGATTAACTTTTAAGTCAGGGAAGGAATTTACAAATACAAGAAGATACAAATACCCTATTAACTTTGATTTACATATCTGTTCTTGGGATAGAAGGGACTGGTTTATATGGCAAGGATCTGAAGCACTGTCATGATCAGGCATAAAAAAGTGGGTTTTTTTGTTTTGTTTGGTTCTTTCAGGTTTTTATTGAACCTTTGATTTTCTAAAAGCAATCCGAGTTCTGGAGCATATACAAAGCACAAGGATAAGAATTTATCTCACATTCGCTAAGTAAAAGGCAAAATATTTCAAATTTTACAAGGTCATGCTGCAGAAGTATTACAGTAAAAAATGTGGAAAATACCAGTTTCACCTCATGGGAATATATTTGTCATCCCAGAAAAGGAAGATAGAAGTTCAAAAGGAGCTTCAACTTAAACTCAATAAGTCTTGAAAGCAAAGTAAAACCTAGATTAGTAAGTGAATTATTATTATGAACAAGACACACTACACTAGCAATTGCAGTAAAAAAGAGAATATTAGTTGTGCAATCATAGAACTGTACAAATACTTTACTTCCATATTAACTAGCTCTCTCACACCACCTACTGGCTAACTATGACTAGATGCTCCTTTCCACGATTAGTATGAAAAATCGGGACAGGGGGTCGGGGGGTAATAGGAGCCTATATAAGAAAAAGACCAAAAATCGGGACTGGCCCTATAAAATCGGGACATCTGGTCACCCTATCCACGATATATGCCACAAATTACAAAACATCAACAAGATCCATTAAGATATAAGCCAAGGTTTGGCTAGTGATATGGGTTTCCTCCATTTTACCTGAGACTAGAACTGGCCAGGAATTTCCTGATTTAAACATCTTTTTGTAGGAAAATGACTGCCCTGCAGAGAGGGGGGACGTTGTCCAGACTTGCCAGAGGAAGATAGTAGTGCCTTATGGTGGGGAGGGGTGGAAACAAGGTCAGAAACTGCTGCAAAAAGGTGGGTGTTGCTCAGCTTTGCAGCACTGACTTACCCCCTTGGAATGTAAGGGCAGAAGGCTTTAAAGGTGCAAGCTCTGTCATTGGAAACCCCTTTCTCATCCCAGCCCTGCTTTTGCCAGAGGCAAGGGGAATCAGATTTCACTGCATTCTTGCTGTGGCCAGATTAGCACTGGGAGAAATTTACCTTCCCTAGGAGTGGGGGTAGCACACACTGCACAGGGCAGTTCTAGTGGGGGTAAATGGTGGCCCAGGGCTGGGCTCACCACACCAGGGGCAAGGGCTTGTTCAGGACAGGGGTTGGGGAAACCCATAGTAGTGTGTTAGATCACCAAGGGCAGCCTCATGCACTGGGGAAAGGGGATGCTCCAGGGGAAGCAACCATACATCCAGGTGATCAGGCTGTGTTTGACGGTGGGTTAGTCAGCAGCCAATTGCGGCAAGTGGTCAGAGAGGTTGTTTCTGAGCTTGTTTCCACAGCACTGCTGGGCTTCCAAAATGTACTGGGCCGCCCACAACCAGGATGTTCTTCTACATTCAACCTAGAAGATGAGGGTGAGGCTGATTCCAGGGCTGAGTGTGCTTTGCAACAGACAGAGGTTGTGGGGAGAGGTGGCACAGGTGATATCCTGCCTTGTAATGTGACAATGTGTGGTGGTTGCACAGGCTTCAGGGAGGTGTAGGATCCTGGCTCAAATTGTCCATCTCAGAGGGTACTTGAGTGGGACAGGAGTGAGTCTTGCAGAGTAACAAATAAGCCAGGGCCAGGAATGGGAGTTCTGGAATCCATATCAGACCCATCTGGAGGGTGCGCCTCTGCTGGGGATGCTAATGGTGCTGCAAGCTACGGTGAGGTTGCTGTGACAACTTCAAGGCATCTGTGGGTGATGGGTCTGGCCTGGGTTCTAGGAGAGGTCCAGCATGGGCACGAGTTTGGGAGTTGGAAGACAGACAGGTGGGGCAGATGCCCCGCATGGGTGGGGAGGGCAGCAGTGTGTTTGAAACCCCTGGGCACGTCAACTCACCGGTCGTTAAGACAGTTAATCTTCTGGAATAGAGTTGAGCTTCCTGGGGGTGCTGTGGGGGAACAGGGCACCGAGGAGGCCCCGTCAGTCAGTCCTGAGTATGGTTATACTGGGGTGGGTGACCCAATGGGAGTTCACCTGCACAGTACAACTAAGGATAAAATCCTGAGAGGAGGGTACACGTGCATATATTATCCCTCTTGCACAGGGAGGTGTTGACAGAAAGTAACCATGCACAGAGCACACAGAATACAGAGTTTCCCAAGCAGCCGCGGGTGCCTAGAACATGGGAAAATTGGGATGCTGCCTTCCTTATCTATGCAGGTGTTATAATACAGGTTTACCCAGAGAGACAGCCTTGTTTAAGTATATGGATATAATCAGGCGGGCATACAATACGTTTGGGAGCATGTCTTGGTTTAATTATGACGAGCACTTTCAATTAAGGGCAGCAGCACAAACTGGGATCCGGTGGGTCATACCGCATCACACACTGTGGTTAGAGTGGATGACTCTGCGGAGACCAGGAGTCAGGGCCGGCTCCAGGCACCAGCCTAGCAAGCAGGTGCCTGGGGTGGCCAATGAAGAAGGGGGTGGCACGTCTGGCCGTTCGGCGGCGGGGCCATCACTCCCTCTCAGAGCGAAGGACCTGCCGCCGAATTGCCGCCGTAGAATGAAGCGGCGGTAGAGCTGCCGCCGCTTGTGATCACGGCTTTTTTTTTTCCTGCTTGGGGCAGCAAAAACGCTAGAGCTGGCCCTGCCAGGAGTTCACACAGATAGTGGCCTGTTCCTTCCACTGCAAGCTCAGAAGGGGGACAAGTCACATAATAATATTTCCTGGGCATTTAATAACAATGGTTACTTTTGCACATGTAGATTCAAACACGTGTGTGAGATATGCTTTGGGACTCATTTGGCTCGCTCTTGCCGGAGCAGTAGGGGACGATCGCAAGGGGGGTGGGTGGAGTGCCAACCATAGGTTTGGCTCAGCTGAAGCAGGTCATGAGGTACAGAACACAGGCAGGGTAGGGGGGCAAGCAGGGGGTGGTCCAATGGGCACAGGCACCATTGCCAGTTAGGCTTAAGGTGTTCAGGGTTTCCTATGATATTATCCTAATAAAGCAGGGGTTCTCAAACTGGGGGTCGGGACCCCTCAGGAGGTTGCGAGGTTATTACATGGGGGGTTGCGAGCTGTCAACCTCCACCCCAAATCCCGCTTTGCCTCCAGCATTTATAATGGTGTTAAATATATAAAAAGTGTTTTTAATTTATAAGGGGGGTCGCACTCTGAGGCATGCTATTGGTCACCAGTAAAAAAGTTTGAGAGCCACTGTAATAAAACATATGTGGCATATTTGTGTGTGTGGGGGGGGGGATTAACTGTGGGATTTCAGTTCCCCTTTTTGGGGAGTAGCACCCATGTAAGGTCCACACACAAAAAAACCTTAAATTGCCTATAGGGAACCTAAGGGTTTCCTCCCCAGGGTTTGGTCCAAGGGAATACTGAGTAATATATCACCTTTCATACCCACAAGGTGGCTCCATTAATACTACAATGAGCCTGTTCATATCTTCTCCTTGGGCTTTAAGGGCTTTAGCATATGCTTCTCAATGAAACACTTATTTTTAATATGGGCAAAACATATTTTCCCTCTTCTCATTCTGAGAACAGATGAATCATTTTAGCTTGAAACTTTTAAAATAATCATAACAATTAATAATCATCAGCTTGAGGCAGATACCTGACATGGACAATTTCAGCTCTAATGGTTTAAGTTCAGCAGCTAAAAACAGAATCTTAGAATGGGAAGTGTAGAATAACTTTGTAGGTGTCATTGGCTGCAATGTCTGATGGACTCTAGGGTTTCTTTCTCAAGTATTTTAATATAATGTATTCTGGCTAAAATATAGTTAGTAATACTGTGTCTGGTTCACATTTTGCTGAAGCATTTGTTACTTGCTCTAAACTAGGGACAATATTTTCAAAGACACCTTAGTCCTATTTTCAGAGGTGACTTTAAGGTAGAGCTACACTGCAAAGAAAAACTTAAAGCTCTGAGTCTCAGAGCCTGGTTCAATTAACTCAGACCCTGGAGCCTCAGGCTATGGGGCTAAAAACAGCAGTGTAGACATTCAGCCTCGCACTGTAGCCTGGGCTCTGAAACCCAGAGAGGAGAGATGGTCTTGGAGCCTGAGCTCCAGCCCAAGCGGGAACATCTGCCCTGCTGCTCTTTGCCCCACAGCTGAGCCCTGCGACCCCAAGTCAATTGACCTTGGCTTGATGACTTGATGCCACAGGTTTTTCTTTGCCATATAGATATACCCTTAGGCAGTTAGCAGTTTAAGTGTCATTTCAAATCCATAGGACTTTGGTTCCTAAATGCCTAAATCGATTTTAACTATTGGATTAAGGCTCCTAAGTTATTCAGGGCTTATTGTAATTTTGCCACAGGTATCTCCACTGCCTAGTCTTGCATGATATTTACATCTGTAGGAAACCTCTTTAATATGATATGGATCCATCCATCATATTAGTCATAGTAAGATTTCCAAATTATTTGAAATTAACAAAGAAATCAGAATTTTGTGATTTATTTAGGGGTTGTCTAGATACACAATACTAGTATAATTAATGTTACAGCCCACTCAGTACCCAACCCCCTTTGTGGAGACAGCATAAAGGTGCTTATTAGAGCTGTGTAGAAACTGTATTTTTCGTTTAGGGGAGAGCTTTGCAATTCAGAAATTTCCTCATTCTGGAATAGAATGATTTAAATTGAAATTTCTCATGAACTGAAATTCTGACAAAAATGTGCATTGATCAAAATATGTCATTCTGGTTTTCATTTTTTTAATTTTATATTAAATTTTATAACATTCTAAAAAATGTAAACAAAAAGTTGTTTCAAAACTGAAAATTAAAGCATTCACACCTGTTTGGCAGCCACTGAGCCACATGATCTATCTATAATGTCTCCTCTGAACCCCTGTTTGTCTCTGTAACAGCATTGCTTGCAAACCAAAGAATAAATCTTCACTACATACCCACAGCTTGGTTCTCCTTAATAATACAAAACTCTCAATAATTTGAGAATTTTGCTTGTATCAGAGCAAAACAATCAGCCCCCTGATTATTCTCAAGATTATAGGGAAAGCTAAAACTGATGCTGCCCTCAATTTTTTCCCTTGAACTCATTAAATTCTTATTGCTCTCCCCAAAGCATTGATCCTTTCCACTTTAACGGGTTTGGTTGTCTGAGCTAAATATGCTAATGCAATAAATTGGTTCAATGATCATGATACTTCAGTACAGTTTGTGCTTGTGCTTCTACAGAGGCCTGTAAGTTATTGTCTCAGTTCTGATACAGCTCATAAGGTGTCTTAGAAACCACATAGTCTTTTGAATTTGACCTTTATTGCAAGAAAACTGGCAATTACAGATGCTTTAACTTATTTAAGAATCTCAAATTGTCTTGTCAGTTACGAATTTCTGGGGATTTACCTGAAATATTCATCTAACAAATCACTTCTTTTAATCCTTAACGTCAGAATAGTATTTTCAGGGGCAGATGATAGCATAAGTAGGAGATGATTAAGACAACCTGGTTCAAATGTCCTAATAAATGTTAAACTTATGTCTATCGATAATGGCATTTGTCAATAGCCTTACTTTTGCTTCCTGATTTAAAAAAAAACCACTTAGCATTCCCATGTTACTTGAAGCTGGTTCACTGAGTATAGGATATATTTACCCCACAGACTTCTCTGATTCAGTCAAATCGAAGAACGGTGTACAGATCTTAATCTTGACTCTCATGTACATTAAGGGTCTTTTACATTAGCAGAACACAGCTCTTTCATTATATAGGAGCCTTAAGGTGGATGTAAAAGTAAGTTACAGGTGTAAAAGGGCCTTTCTGTTAATGAGAATCAGGCCTCTTGACTTATTTTCTTAATTTTAGGGCCAGAACAACATGGAAACAACAATCTGTAGGCTCATCCACTGGTGTTTTTATCAATTCTAGATCATTAATTTTCTGGAGTTATTCTTCCCATCTTTAGGAAAAGTGGCAGCAGAATACATCAAACTAAATTCATGTCATTTTTTTTTGGCAATAATTTTCAGTTTTATCGGATATTCATACACAATTTTATTTAAAGCTTTGCTTAGTTTAGGGAAGCTGTTTACTGTATTTGCCTCCATCTAGCAACAAAGCATTCAGTTCTTTGATTGTGAGGAACCCAAACAAGATGTCCGTCCTGCGGTGAATCATAAAGAGATCTTATTGGAATGGCATCATTATCAGACAGTGCCCCTTAATGCTGCCTGAATACATTCAATGTATTTTGTCCAGGATCACAGAGAGCTTTGCTCCTTTTTTTCCAATAAGGACTATCAGTTGTTTTTTTATGTATGATTTGGGGAGATAATGGTCTGTTCAGGATTTCCACACCCAAAGTGTGCCCTAAAATGTGACAAAAAAGGATTATTACTATTGCCTACTTGAGCACCAGTGATCCATTATCAATCCATGTATGCTCCCAATTTTCAGTTTGAAAGCCTAAATTAGTTGTCTAAATGGGCACTTAAATCTGAATTTTAGTCACCAGGATGTTGATTTAGCTTTCTAAAGTAGGTATTTAGGGTCCAGAATTTTAGAGGCATTTAGGCATTTAAAGATGCAGATCGGTATCTAGTGAGATTTTCAAAAGCACCTGGGCACTGGACTTAGGCATTTAGGCACCTACCTGAATTTTCAATAACTCCTATCTACATCTTTAGGCACCTAAATACTTTTTCAAAATCTGTCCTTAGATGCCTAGTCAAACAGCCCAAGTTTGAAAATAAAGCCAAATAATAGGAAGAAGTGTTCCAAGTCTGTCTGGATTTTTAACTCAGCTTCTTATATCAGAACACCTGTTTGTAGATTTTAGAAAATGTAGGACTATAGCATGCCATCAGTTTGTAGGTCTGACTAGAACTCCCAGTTGAAGCCAATGGGAAATTCAGCATAAAAATTGATAGCACTACCGTATGTTACCCTTATTGCTACAATTTGCTGGAATAGTTTATGCATGTGTTTTAAAATCTCAAGACAATATATAAAGCCATTCAATAATGCAGGTGAATAAGATTAGAATTTAGATTAAGCTGATCTTTCTAATAAAGATATTTTAAAACAAAATTGTGTTGAGAATTTACTAGATTTAATACTGCAGGGTTTACTACAGATTTACATTAGTAGAAGATACAGATGTCATATATTATACTATTCACCACTCACTGTTAGCGGTATCTTAGTCCAATAATAATGCAGTGCAATATTGGCAGGGACACCTAATCTCAAATGTTACAGCACATCTGACTTTTTTCTGAAATATTTTAGTAGGTAATTGTTTGCCTGAGCATGTTCCACAAGCACCTGTCATTTGCTTTTGATCATTACTCAACATACTCATAGAATTCACATCTCTCTATTAATTTCAATTCAGTGACAACTTTTGAGCATTGAAATTTGATGAACAAAGGTAAAACATTATCCTTTATGCCTCTGCGAGAAGAGAAACCGGCTTTACTGGAAATGGTCTATCTTATTATTGAGGTCATGTTTTATCTCTTTTGGTTTCAGGTCATTAGATCATATATCCCATAGCTAAACCTCATGATCTTCTAGTCTTTCGGAGAAAAATACGGATTATCTTCTTTAGGGGCTCAGATGTGGAGTAAGCAACTCTCTGAACTTTTTGGCCTGGTTTTATTTTAAATTAATTCATTCTTTTTATATAAAAATATTAAATCGATTTTTGAAGGTGCCTCTATAGCTGCTGGCAGAGACAGGTGTTTTGATAATTCTCAGATCTCTTACTGCAAGAAGATGGATCAGTGCTGTTTTTACTGAGGTTAAATTATATTTGCTTCAGGTACAGTATACTTTCACACCTTAGTATGTAACTAATGGAACTGAAGTTTCATTAAGTACTAAAATCTACCACTAATATAAAGCTTTTGGTTTAGATTTAGCACAGACAAAACCCCTGAATTTTTATACTTAACAGTTCCAACAACTCAGATTCTGCTCCCTATGTAGCAGTTGCTAAATGATGATACCTGAAATGCCTTTGGGCTCCATAATACAAACCCTTTACATTCAGAACTGCAACTGTATCAATGAGATCTCTCTTGAGGATCATTTCAGGATCAGGCTCTTAATATATATGTGCAATGTAGCTAAGTAGTGGTTGCTGTGGGAACCATAACTTTCAAAGTACTGCCTTTTGTGTAAAATATCAACTACATTTTAATGCCAAGATATGAATGGAATTTAACTTTTTAGAGAGAAGAAAAAAGAGGCAGTGGTGCACACATTAACTGTAATATATAATAAAAATAATTATATTAATGCATTCAGCATGCAGATGATACCCGAATCTACTATATGTCTGTATTTCTTCAGACCTACACAGTGTCGTAAACTGCTTTTCCCAGCCTCAAGCCATGATCAGATGTGAGCTAGCTGGCTGATGATCTAGCTCAATTGATGAACTTCAGGAAATGGAAAAGCTTATAGGAATTGAATGTGTTTGCTCATCTGTTGTTAACTCAGGTTTGTTTCGGAGGGGCAGAGAGGATTGGGGAGTGTTTGGATCATTAGGTGCTTCTAAATATCTACTTAGGAAGAGTGGCCAGGAGTGTTGTGGTTTTTGCCCGTCTGCAATTTGCAAGAAAATTGTGACCTTTCTTTCCAGATGTAGATCGTTGTTATGCCTTTGTTCCCTTCGGAATGGTGATCTACACTGGCTTCCAGTTCATTTCAGGTGCAATTCAGGATGTTGGGTTTGACTTATATCGTCTGGGTTTTGGCATCCTCAGTAATGTTCTCTCTTCCTGGGGTCACCTCATGATGCTTGAGACAAGATAAGACTCAGAACACCCATGTGAGCATGTAATGATTATCCCTATTATGTGGTTTACCCAAGAATAAAGAGTGAAGCAGTGAAAGAGTTGGAAACAGAGCCCAGGACTTCTCTTCCTGTTCTCTGACCATTAGATCAAACTTTCAACTTTGTTTTAATATTTTTCATTAGTGATCAGCATTGCTTCATTGAACTTGTGTGTTATCCAAAATGAAGCTGAGGATTTTGATTATTTTGGTTATGTTTGTTTAAAATAATGGTATTCAGCTTCTCTTCTAAATATTTACATAGACAGATGCATATAAAAGTGATGTTAAACTAGTGTTAGAGTGCATGGAATACATAAAATTCTCCAGATTCTCATGTGCAGCAGTGGGGAAGAAATAAGAATTTGGATCCAAAGAATGAAAAAAATCAGTTTCAATAGGATTACTTTGTTTGGAGCAAAGCTTCCTCTTAGGTGAAATATTTTGTATAATTTATGATTATATATATATATATATATTTGAAATAGACAAAATAAAATAATTAGTAAATATTTAGATTTTACAATGTTTAGATTTTTAAATTTACAAAATATCCTCAGATTTTATGATATATCCATTTAACTTCAAAGTCCTTTTCATAATACCTTGTATTCAGCCCATTATCCTCTTCATGAAGTTAAAGTAATTTTTACTGGCAAAAGCTGGCTTTCACTTCTGGCAAAAAAACGACCCAGGCCTCCCTCCTGCTAGAATTTTGCAAAGAAGCATGTTCTCTCTTTCCCCTGAATACACACAGCTCTAGTGAACATCAGTATTAGTATTGGAAAATCAGAAAATAAGTATTGGAAAATTAAAACATTTGTTTGAAAATATTTATTAATTATGAGAAATGTTTCAATTGAATAAGGAAATTCATTCCAAAATATTGCAAGTACACTTGCATGTTATCTCTAAGCTAATCATTTTTAGAAAAGGTATTAGATTGGCTGAGTGAACAAAGAGTATTATCTTCTTTGACAGATGGTTGTGAATACTAAATCCAGTGAATGTGTAGGCTTCTGAATCAAGCAGTATTTATGTCATCTTTGGCCTTTTTAACTATAAAGCAAAATGGAACCAAAAAGACATTTGCTCCCACTTCTTGTCCATTAGTTTGGTATAATATATCTATTTTCTTGTCCAATAAAGATTGTTTAATTCAGCTAATTGTGACACTGCGGCTAATGTATACAAATGCATACAAGCAAAGTGCGTCCATGTTGGGGTGGGTATAACTGCAGTAGCCAACAGATAAACTGATGCAGGTGCTTTGGAGAATATCACAATATCAAGCAGGCACTTATCTGAAGCTACTGCAGACCGAAAACACAAAATACTCATATCTATAAGATCAACAAACACTTGTCCATCTCTTTATCAGGTCCATCATTGTAGATCTAGGAAAAATCTGAGATCTTGGAACTCTTCAATGGAAATCACACTGTTCCAGAACAGAAATGTAGGAAGTTACAAATTGCCACTGTCATCCAACAAAATAATTCCTGTACTTGACACAGAAGCAGAAATCGTCATGGTGTGCTGTGCTAATAGAACGAAAGGAAATTAGACATTTGAGAATTTAGATTCATTCCTTTAGATTATTTTTTTCTCCAAGTTGGATCTGATTTCAGTAGGTATGCAGAAGACCAGGACACATATTGAAACCCTACATCTCAGTCATTTATACATACCAGAAGGAGTTATCTTCCAATTATTACTTTGTCTTGCATCTTTACTTTTTGGAAAAAGTGTTGTGGCCACCATTTAAATGCTAGTATTTACCAAGAGTTACTACACAGTGGTATTTCAGATACCACAGCCTCCCTCTGTACTTTGGTTCCATTTTAACTGTGGCCACTTCACTTTGGCAGGATAAAACAGCATAAATGAGACTCAAGCCGCAAGTCTCAGTCTGGATTCAAAGTATGCTAGTTAGCAGTGTGAATGAACTTCAGCTGATTTTAGATTTGGGTCAATGGTTATTTTGATTACACTAGACTTCTAAGCAGCTTTTGAAGACAGGAATGATAAGTTCTTTGGTAACTATGGAACCTGGCTGATATATCTGGAACCATTCTCCAGACTTTCCAGTCACATATGGAAGGCAGAAGTTAACTGGTGGTAGTGAGAAAAGTGTGCCTTCTTCAAGAGATTTGAAATGTGGTGCCCCTCAAAGGTTCTATGTTATGCCTAAGCCTAACATATACTGCCTATTGGCAGTAACCTATCTGAATACTGGCTGTACGTACATTGCCACATGGAGCTTAGCACATTGGCCTCTACTATGAAGAGATGTTTGGATAGTATCTTTGACTGGATATTTCACAGCTAATCATGTTCAACTTGTGAAATGTATAATGGATCATTGTTAGAAGAAGGCTTTCTCCCTTCTTGTTTCCAAATGTGCCCGTCACAGAATGGGAGCAGAGAAGAACCCTGTTATTTATTTATTTATTTATTTTACTTCATCCTCTCCACAAAATGTATAATTTATCCAGGATGAATTTTTATTTATTCTTCAATAAGTTCGAAACCCATATACCTATCTCTGACCATAGGGCTCAACTATTGTAATTCCCACTTAGGAAAGGTCCCAGCAGGGCTTCTTAGCTATTTACAGTCAGTTCATATCACAGCAGCTTGCCTGCTTCTGCCGTTGAGCTGCTGCAATCCTATTACACTCACCCTGAATTCTATATACTGGCTGCCTACTCAATTATTTTAATGGGCAAAGGACCTGGCTATGTTAGAGATCGATTTCACCTGGTGCGTATCTGCATTCTGACACCATCCACTCTTTTACAAGTGGCTCTGCATACTCCCACTTATAGTTACTGTACCTCCTTGCAGTGCCTTGTGGTAGAACCCTCTTCTAACAGTTGTCAGCTACAGTGTTCTCATATCCCAGCCCCTCCCCTTAGCATCCTGACACATTGAGGATGAGGCTATATAGGAAAGGAGCACCTCTTCACCTCAGTTTCTTCCAACCACATGCCACAACAGATGTGGTTTCTTTGAAGCTGGAGTCTTGTTTTCTTCTAGTTAATGTGTTAGTGTTAGTTTATATAGTCAGCAAGTAATTAGGTTCTGGGGTATGGCAGACCCGTAGAAATGAAAAAAATAGCTGAGGTTTAAGAGGTCCACTTCCCATCCATCTATCTTCCTGGTATCAGATGACAAAGTGCAGTGCCTGGAGTGTCTGGGAGAAGGCCACTCATCATCTAGGTGTTCAATCTAATGAACCTTCACACACACCGAGCCTGCAAGGACAGAGAGACTTGTCTGCAGCTCCTTCCACTCAAGGAATCCCTCAAGGCTAAACCCTCTATTCAGGTTTTGGCTCCAAAGTCCTATGAAGTTAGCCTCAGCCCCAGTGGCCTCAACTCCAGTTGACTTCAACCTTCCAAGAAACCATATTCCTTATTAGGGCCAGGCTTGGTTCCTGAAGCTCCCTCAGTTGAGCCCATAAAGCGCTAGGTGTCTGAGCAAAGGGCTGTGTGGTTGGTCCCACTACCCTGGTTCTGGAAGAAAAGTTGAGCACCAGTTCAGTGTCTGTTGTTGGTTCTATACCTTGTCTCTCAGAGTGATCCAACTTTGATGTCACTCCTGCAGCTGCAGGACCAGGGTCATTAGGGAGACTGAATGTGTCTTCTGGATCCCAGAAGATGGATAAAAGCAGTGCCTCTGAGTGAGGGACACCAGCACCTTCAACCTCAGAGGCTGTGGCACTGAGAAAAAAGCATAAGAACAAAACAGTCAGTGTTAGCAGTGCCCATTCTTGCACTTCAGAATTCTCTGATCCATCCGATTTGGATAGGAATTCTACTGTTCCAAAGAAGAGACCTGTTCTGATTACAGTTTCAGTAAGGAAGGAAATGAGTCATTGTGTATTTTTGGATCCAATGATGTTTGAACCTTTGGACTCACTATTGTTACCTCATCCAGCCTCTGTTCTGGTCCTGGATACCTCTTCAGTTCCAGAGAGTTGTGGCAGGCTAAGCCCAGCATTCAGCTCTGGGGCATCTCAGATCCAGATGTGATGCGTACAGTGCATAAAAGGAGGCAGGCATCCTTGGTTCCAGAGTCTCCTTCATCATCTCCTGCTAGGAAGAAGAGCCCAGATGCTGCTTCTGTCTCTATTCTGGAATGCTTCCTACTACTTCCTCTTAGGACTCTATCAGGGTCTCCACAAACAACAGGTTTCCCATTCTCATCTCCAGATCAATTACTATGTCCATTACTTCTTTCTTGGATCTGGACCCTAGAGGAGAGGAAGAAAGTGAAGATCTGTAGCAAGGTTTGCCCTCCCCCTCCCTCACCCCCCGCTGATATGTTCCCAAACCACAGTTGTTAGGGAGACTGGCAGTTCTTAGGCCTGTGACAGTTGGGGACCACCTCAGGAATTCTTCAATTATTCTCCCCCCCACACACACACACATATGAATAGGTGGTATTTCATCTGAAAAGAATGTGGAAAGCCAAAAGATACTTGGATTTGACACCTTCAGATCCAGTGACACTACAGAGAGTGGTATAAGATGTTCTGTCTGAGGAAGAGGATGAAGAGAGAGCTACTAATTTTGATAAGGGGCTGCTAGAGACTGACCTCAAGCCTGATCTGTCTCTAGATGAGCATATGGGGGTGGCTTCAGCCTCCTCCCCTTCCAAGGATGCTATGCAGTTCCACTATCTGTTGGATTGCATGATGTCCACCTTGAATCTCCCTCTCTCTTGAAGAGACTTCCCACCTGGTAATCAATATCCCAAGTGCTTCTGCCAAGAGTATGATATCACTGCCCATCCTGGATGGGTATTACAGCCAGGCGAAGTGTTGTGGTCCAACCCCCGTCTCTTGTCAACCTATCTCTAAGAAGGTGGACAAACTACATCAGATATTATCTGAAGGGTTCTCCTACTTCCATACCCAGCCTCTGGTGGTGGTGGCCTCTGCCAGCAACATAGTTAGTTCTGGACAACCATGCTCCATCCCACATGATAAAGAAGGGGAAAAGATGGACTTCTTGGGGAGAAAGGTGTTCTCCTTACCCTTAAGTATCAGGGTAGTGAATTATCAGGCAGTGATGGCCTGTTACCAATCCCATCTATGGGAGAAAATGTTGTCCTTCCTCCAAGATTTGCCTGATGGCAGGATAAGGTTGGCAAACACCATCCTATTGGAGGGTCAGAATGTAGCTAAACATTCCCTCAGAGCATGCTGGAAGAGTCCCCATTTGAAGAGGGGGGTCTTTTTAGTGAAAAAAAAAACTGATGAGTTAGAAAAATTCAGAGACACAAGATCAACATCCCTATCTCTAGGGCTGATCCCTTCTACTCAAAGGAGGCCCTCCACTCCCTCTTTAGGTATTAAAGGCATCAATACCCCCAACCCTCGATGTCTCACTTTCCTTCCAATCAAAGACGTCAACAATATCAACAACCTGAAGTCTCACATTGCAGGAGAAAGCCTTCAGTCAGGGTTCCAAACAATCCTTGTCGGCATTCTCATCCAGAAACACCAAGCCTCATTTTGGATGAGATGATTGAGAGTCCAGAGCCAGACAACTAGTGTCTTTCTTCCCCTTCTTTTGGAGACAGGCTAGCACACTTCAACAACACATGGAGGCAGATTACATCAGATCAATGGTTCTTAGAGATCATGGAAAAGGGCTCTACCAAACAATTCAAAACACTGTCTCCTTCTAACTCTCCCTACCCATTTCTCTTTAGGGACTCCTCTCATGAGGCAAGTCTTCTCACAGAAGTGCAGAAGTTGCTTCTGATAGAACAATCAAGTCGGTTCCTAGTTACCCAAAGGGTTAGGATTTTTACTCCCAATATTTTCTGGTCCAAAAGAAGGATGGGGAGTTTCTAGCCAATATTAGACTTGAGAGAATTTAAACTGGAATATCCGTAATCTTTGTTTTTTCATATGCTAATTCTGTCCTCCATAATCTCTTTGCAGTCACCCCAGAATTGGCTTCTAGAGTGTGTGCTGGGTTTTGCAAGCTGGTGCTTCAGTCTGTATTCAAGGAAGACTCCAAGTTAGTCTCAGTACCGCTTATCAATCTATACTTTAAATAGGAATATACAGAGCCACTCATAGAAGAAATGAATGTTATTTACCTGTAATTAGATGGCTCTGCATATTTACACTTTCCATCATTTTCCCCATCTCTGTCAGAGTGATCACATTATCTCTGGCTTTGAGGTGGAAGAAACTGACATGCAGAGGGTGCTCTGTCGCTATAGAGTTTAGCCCTCCATGCCATGTGTGAAGATGCTTAGGGGAGGATCTGAGGTGCAAGAACCCTCTAACTGACACTGCTAGAAGAGGATTCTACCACAAGGCACCATAAGGTGGTGTAGAACCCATAAGTGTAAATGTGCAGGTCCATCTTGAAGACTCTGGTTACTGCGAAGTATCCTTCATTTTTATAGGGGTTTCATTATTATTATACCAGTGTAACTGGAAAAATCTCCCATGTAAGCAAGCCATTAGAGAGAGCTGCCTCCTTCTTTCCTTAGGGGTGTATGTTGAAATGGTCTTATCCCATTTTAGAGGTTAAGCTCATAAATCACATTTTGAAATACAGGTTGAAATATGCAATTGATTCAGATATTTGTGGTCATATTTTGTCACGGTGTATTAACTGATTACTCAGCATCTCCCAGCATTTCAGGGGTAATGGGCTGCATTTTATGAGCACTAGGTGTTTTACACTCAAATGATTCTTAGCTCTGGGGCTGCCTATAAGGACAAATGGGGGGAATCAAATCTCAGGGAACATTGAGAAAATAGGGATGGCTTTTTGTCATAAGAAAAATGAATATCTGAACAATTTCTGGATGATTGATCATCTCTCCAATAACCTCCATTTATGTCTTTCTTAGAGCCAAATCTTAAATCCTGACTCACTCCTCATTGAGGCAAAACTCTTGTTGACTTAAGTGGCAGTTTTGTGTGGCGAGGGCCCAGATTATTCCATTCCATGGAAATCCCACAGGATAGGTCTCACAGAAAGGAGATCATCATATGTGGAGGTCCCCATATTATCGAAGAGGAAGGGAATTTTTCACTTCCTTGCAGAAAATGGGGTCAGGGCTGACCAACAATCATGGCAGATCCGTAGGGAGCCACAGGAAGTTAGGACCACCTAGGCATCAGAAACTCTTTGGGCTTCTTGTCAGGATGGCTCTATTGGCTTCATGTGCATATCTCCCTTTTCTTCTGCCCTTTCTGCACAGAAGGAGAGGCTCAGCCACTTCCATTCACCTACAGCCCCAGGAACTATCCCCACGGCTGCAAGAGCAGAGTCTCCAGGAGTAGGCAGGGTGGGGCAGAGATCAGTCTCCCTCTCCAGCCCTGTAGCACTTAGCCAGAAAGACGATAGTTGGGGGTATATCATCTTTTTCATGGGTTACCTTTTCCCTGCCTCTGAGCCTCAGATGGTCAGCTGTTATCAGGGGGTGGTCCTGATAGCACAATTCCAAGGGAGCCATCCGCCTAGGGAACCAGAGGGGCTGCTGAGAGCAGGAGTCAGTGTTGTAGCGCACTGTGTTCCTTCCAGGTTGCCCTGAGCTCCTGTTTTCCAGCTGTGTCAGTGAGCCTCATGGTCTTTTCTCTCTCTGAAGGCAAGCCCCACCCTCTGGATGTGGTGATTTAGGGGATCTCAATCCTCAGAGATTTCTTCCCCCCAAAGCAGCTTCCATTCTGTTTTACCTCAGAAGGGGATGATACAGTCTGCCTAAGGATTTTGTCATTTAGGTACTGTTTGAGTGGTATTTTCAAAGGTGACTAAGGAGTTAAAGTCCCATTGGAAGTCGATCAGACTCATCCTCCATAGCCTCGTAGGCACTCCTGAAAAATCTCACTTCTTCCTCTTGAATAAAACAATATTGAGAAATAAGTGAATAAGCTTCTGATACATCTTCTATTTCTGAAGACTCTCAGCTACTAAACCCTTGTATCTAATAGGTTAAAATTCAACATACTTTATATAGATGTGTTTATATATAAGTATACCAATACTCATGTTACTATTTTAGGCCATATCAGAATATAAACAGAAAATAGAACCAGACATTTAAATCAGTGGACTTCCAGCTGCCCAGGAACTGACTACTTCCTCACAGACCGTGGAAATAAATACATTAGATGCTGAGCTCCAGCTGTGCTTGTATCTAGTATATTCATTTTCTTATTAGATATAGTCTCTGCTGTATTTTTTCTTATGTGTTTTACATGATTCTGTACGCCAGAGAAAGGATCTGTGTCAGGGTTCCCCCCCACACACTCTGAACTCTGGGGTACAGATGTGGGGACCCACATGAAAGACCCACTATGCTTATATCCTACCAGCTTAGGTTAAAACTTCCCCAAGGCAGAAATACCTTTCCTTGTCCTTGGACGGTATTGCTGCCACCATGAAGTGATTTAAACAAAAATTCAGGAAAGGGTCACTTGGAGACTGATCCCCCACCTCAAAAAAAATAATCTTCCAAGCTTCTTCATCACCTTTCCTGGGCAGGCTTGAGAATAATATACCAACCAATTGGTTAGCAATGTGAGCACAGACCAAACCCTTTATTTTTAGGACACTAAAATCAATCAGGTTCTTAAAAGAAGAACTTTATTATAAAGAGAAAAATAAAAGAATCACACCTGCAAAATCAGGATGGAAGGTAACTTTACAGGGTAATAAAAAGATTTAAAACACAGAGGACTCCCCTTTGGGCTGAGCTTCACAGTTACAAAAACAAGAATAAAACTACCTTTTAGCATAGGGAAAATTCACAAGCTAAAACAAACGATAATCTAACATATTTCCTTGCCTTACTTACAATGTTTGTAATCTTAGATGAATCATTTCAGGTATGTTTTCAGGAGATGTTATCCTTGCCTGGTGTCTCTCTCCATCCGAAGAGGGAACAACAAAAGAGCACAAACAAAACCTACCCCTGCCCCCCCCCATTTGAAAATATCTTCTTTCCTTATTGGTCCTTTTGGTCAGGTGCCAACCAGGTTATTTAACTCAACCCCTTACAGGTAAAGATTCAGTACAGCTGCCCAGGAGGGATTTGATGCTACCCTTATCTGTATGTTTCTGACAATCTGTTTCTAAGGAGTGCTGTATGTAAGACATAGGAGGTCACTGTCCCATTATGTTTGGCACCATGAGGCCTCAGCTGGAGTACTGTGTCCAGTTCTGAGCACCTCAGTTTAGAAAAGATGTGGACAAAAAAAGGAAGTCCAGAGGAGAGCAACAAAAATGATCAAAGATTTAGAAAACCAGATCTAAGGAAAGGTTAAAAAAAGGGCGGGGAGCATGTTTAGTCGTTAGTAAAGAAGACTGGAGGGTGAGATCTGATAACCGTTTTCAAATATTTTCAGAGCTGTTATAAAGGAGATGGTGATCAATTGTCCTCCATGTCCACTGAAGGTAGGACAAGAAGTAACAGGCTTAATCTGCAGCAAGGGAGATTTAGGTTAAATATTAGGAAAACGTTTTCTAACTATAAAGGGTAAGTTAAGCTCTGGAATAGGCTTCCAAAGGAGGTTGTAGAATCCCTGTCATTGGAAGTTTTTAAGAATAGGTTGCACAAAAACCTGTCAGGAATGGTCTAGGTATACTTGGTCCTGCCTCAGCAAAGGCGGCTGGATTACATGATTTATCAAGGTCCCCTCCAACATTGTATTTCTATGAGTTTATGATTTTTTTGTATTTAGATGTTAATTTGCATCCTGCTTTGCAGAAAAAAGAAGGAATTTCCACATATCTTTCCCTGCATAATCTCCAAGAAATGCACTTGCATAAAGCTTGTCATTTTCAGCAAAAAGACTTTATTTTGGGGCGGGTCAGCCATGAAGGAGATTTTGTTATAAACCTAAGATAAGCATTGGTTAAATTATAAAAAACATAGTCATACAATGCCAGAATCATAGGGAAGATTCCCCTTCTGAATTATCCAGGGTCAGATAGTTCAGTGAGAAAATCCTCTCTTAATTCTGGTCCTCCAATGTATTGTAATCCTTCCAAGACATTAAACACTACAGGATTAATCACTGTTAGAGTAAAGCTCTGCTACAGCACACCAATTTTGTTAGACACTGATGTAAAAAGTCTCCATGTAGATGTCAGGAGTGGGTAATTGGAAAGCCAATGTCTGTCTTTGAACAACAAAACAAGGGTTGTGCAATGTGTTAGAATCTGTCTCAGCTTTTCTCCAAGAGGAATACAGCAATTGCTGTCCCAGTTTGCACTAGTGTCTATCTAGTCTAGTGTTCTGCTTTGATACTGGCCAGTTCCAATTGCTTCACGGGAAGGAGCACAGCTGGGGAAATAGGATGGAAGCATCACATTCTTATAGAAATAGCAGGCAAAAAGGGGAAAAAAGAAAGATACCACATTTTGGTATCAAGTATCAGAGGAGTAGCCGTGTTAGTCTGAATCTGTAAAAAGCAACAGAGGGTCCTGTGGCACCTTTGAGACTAACAGAAGTACTGGGAGCATAAGCTTTTGTGGGTAGGAACCTCACTTCTTCAGATGCAAGTAATGGAAATCTCCATTACTTGCATCTGAAGAAGTGAGGTTCTTACCCACGAAAACTTATGCTCCCAGTACTTCTGTTAGTCTCAAAGGTGCCACAGGACCCTCTGTCACATTTTGGTAGTGTCAAATATGCCATAGAAAACCAGTTAGAATGATAACATGTTAAGGTGATGAACTGACAGCAAGCAACTCTCATGAGCACATGCAAATCCTTTAAAAGCATTGTTACCACAAAAAATAAAACAAAACAAAAAGGCATCTCCCCCCACACACAAGCATCCAGTAACAGATGGAAGACATATTTTTCCCCAGCAAATTCAAAATAAATAAATAAGTGCATTTTTCAGGGCATTGAAGCTATTTGAGAATTTGGCGAATGGCTTTGGATAGTAAATACATAAATAATAAAACAACTCAGAAATGTTGAAACATTTTGTATTTACAGTGGTTTAAGCAAACCATTCCAATGGTCATTTTGGAAACAACATTTCTGAAACTAAATGCCAGCTCAAATCGGCATTTAACACATTTTATTCGACCCAAATTATTATTATTTTTTATTTTGGCAAGAAAATACTGAAATTCAGTGTTCGTTAGAAACAAAGCAATTTTTTTTTAGATTTTTCAGTTCCGCCACCACACCAAAAAATCAATTATTCACTCTGTTCTACTGATGAATTCAACAATGCTTGTAGGAAAAACAGCTTTAACATCTGTGTGTTAGCCCCCAATTTTCCTTTCTTGGGGCGGAGGGAAATCAGCACTTTCTAACTGCTGGTTTATAATGTATGAGATGCAGGACAAGAGGTCAAGAATAAACTTCTCTTTGTCTGACAGGATGCCTCCCTATTCCATGCCTTGGTAGTAGGTACTCAGGCCACTCCTTCCACTAACTGCTTTTGCCTGTGTTCGTAAAGATTGATTACATATGATGCATAAGCCCTTTGTGCCTCACTTGCTACTGATTGGCTGTCTTCCACCAGCACTAGTCCTCTTGGTTGCTCTCCTCTTAGCCATGCTCACAGCCTGCAGCTCATAGCCTGCATCATTCTCCAATCGTTTAGGTGTGGTCTTTTGTAATCTTGGCTCTTCCCGGGTCTCTTTGCAGGACCTATTGGGCCCTACTGCAAGGTCTTCACTTTGTAGCCAGCTGCTGACTCCAGACTGTTGCTTAAACATACTGCCTTTTCTCTGTATTTCCTTTGCCTGGTCCCCATATAGATGATGTACTAATCTGGGTCCTTGCTCGTTCTAGGTTGTCCTTTCTCTCAACTCTTGATCTCAGTAAGAGGTGCCCAATAAGGAGCCATTAAGCTTATTACAACACCAATCTTTTAACCTAGTTGTTAATGTGAAACATACACCACTAAAATGCAGAAGGGATAGCAATGGAAGCACATGAGCATTGTTGATTTTTTTTTTTGCCCCCTAATCCTTTCACTACTGCTAGACTGTGCATTTGTCTTGGCATCACTACTTAAAGTAATCATGTCACAAGCTACCATACCACTAACTTTAAGCCACCCTAAACATATGTCTGCATTGCAATTAGGTGGTGCAATTGCAGCTTGCATAGGCATATGCAGATAACCTAGTTCAAGGAACAGTAGCAGTGTAGCCACAGAAGCAGGTCTGGTGGCAAGATATTTAGAAAAACTGGACGAGCACAAGTCCATGGGGCCGGATGCGCTACATCTGAGGGTGCTAAAGGAGTTGGCGGATGTGATTGCAGAGCCATTAGCCATTATCTTTGAAAACTCATGGTGATCGGGGGAGGTCCCGGATGACTGGAAAAAGGCTAATGTAGTGCCAACCTTTAAAAAAGGGAAGAAGGAGGATCCAGGGAACTACAGACCAGTCAGCCTCACCTCAGTCCCTGGAAAAATCATGGAGCAAGTCCTCAAGGAATCAATTCTGAAGCACATAGAGGAGAGGAAAGTGATCAGGAACAGTCAGCATGGATTCATCAAGGGCAAGTCATGCCTGACTAACCTAATTGCCTTCTATGAGGAGATAACTGACTCTGTGGATGAGGGGAAAGCAGTGGATGTGTTATTCCTTGACTTTAGCAAAGCTTTTGATACGGTCTCCCACAGTATACTTGCCACCAAGTTAAAGAAGTATGGGCTGGATGAATGGAGTATAAGGTGGATAGAAAGCTGGCTAGATCGTCGGGCTCAACGGGTAGTGATCAACGTCTCCATGTCTAGCTGCCAACTAGTTTCAAGTGGAGTGCCCCAGGGGTCATTCCTGGGACCGGTTTTGTTCAATATCTTCATTAATGATCTGGAGGATGGTGTGGACTGCACTCTCAGCAAGTTTGCAGATGACACTAAACTGGGAGGAGTGGTAGATACGCTGGAGGGTAGGGATAGGATACAGAGGGACCTAGACAAATTAGAGGATTGGGCCAAAAGAAACCTGATGAGGTACAACAAGGACAAGTGCAGAGTCCTGCACTTAGGACGGAAGAATCCAATGCATTGTTACAGACTAGGGACCGAATGCCTAGGAAGCAGTTCTGCAGAAAAGGACCTAGGGGTTACAATGGATGAGAAGCTAGATATGAGTCAACTGTGTGCCCTTGTTGCCAATAAGGCTAACGGCATTTTGGGCTGTATAAGTAGGGGCATTGCCAGCAGATCGAGGGACGTGATCATTCCCCTCTATTCGACATTGGCAAGGCCTCATCTAGAGTACTATGTCCGGTTTTGGGCCTCACACTACAAGAAGGATGTGGAAAAATTGGAAAGAGTCCAGCGGAGGGCAACAAAAATGATTAGTGGGCTGGAGCACATGACTTATGAGGAGAGGCTGAGGGAACTGGGATTGTTTAGTCTGCAGAAGAGAAGAATGAGGGGGGATTTGATAGCTGCTTTCAACTACCTGAAAGGGGGTTCCAAAAAGGATGGATCTAGACTGTTCTCAGTGGTATCCGATGACAGAACAAGGAGTAATGGTCTCAAGTTGCAGTGGGGGAGGTTTAGGTTGGATATTAGGAAAAACTTTTTCACTAGGAGGGTGGTGAAGCACTGGAATGGGTTACCTAGGGAGATGGTGGAATCTCCTTCCTTAGAGGTTTTTAAGGTCAGGCTTGACAAAGCCCTTGCTGGGATGATTTAGTTGGGAATTAGTCCTGCTTTGAGCAGGGGGTTGGACTCGATGACCTCCTGAGGTCCCTTCCAACCCTGATATTCTATGATTCTATGATAGCCACTTGAGTATGAGCGGAGGTCCTGGGCAGGTTGTAGTCTGAAGTCTAGCTCGTACTCCCACCTCTGCTTCATACTGTAATGGTTACTTGATCAAAGCTAGGATGGATATACCTATGCAAGCTGCAATCATGCTTCCTAATTGCAGTGAAGATATACCCTAAAAGAAATCATTTTCTTGGTATATGTGGCATTGGAGACTGTGCTTTTTAAGGATTGAGCTTTCAAGATGAAGAATCTGGGTGGGGTGCTTTGAAGTGCTTGTTCTTATTCACAGCCAGTTGGAACCAGATGTAGAATAAAGGAGATTGTTTGTTTGCAGTCGCCATAAGCATTGCATGATCACTGAATACTGGAGTATATCTGACACTATTAAATGTGTTAAGGAGATCATTAATATAACTTTCATGCAACATTTTCTTATCTGAACATATGTCTCATTTGGAGTTTCATTTTTAAAAAAGTGAGAAAATGTTATGGATGATCATTTCTAGGTTCTAAACCATAGTAGAATTAGGTAACAAATAATGCAATTGCCAGGCAAACCTCGTTACATAATTCCATTATAGAATGCATATTATTAAACTGAAATTGTATACTTATGTAATATTAGCTTTTACCTGCCATCCTCCCATAATTTATTATTGAATACTGTATCATACCACAATAGTGAAATTAAGATCAGGATGTATCTGATGTTCAATTATGCTACATGTCGCATTTTCATAAGGTACTTGTTTTTTTCCCAGTGAAAAAAGGTAATGATGAATCAACTTTTAGAAAAATCAATGAAGAGGCATCTTACAGACAAGGAACAGAAATTATCATCAAACTTGTGTCACAGTTGTATAGAATAAATTCACATTTTGATGCACATTTTGTTGTTGAGATGACTTGAGCTCTCTCATTTACATGAATATAGTAATTGTAATCAATAAGTTCATTTAAAATTAATGCAATACAATAAAGCTTCTGTCATGGCTTTATTAGAAAACTTGATTAGAGTTGTTACCTGCTGACAGTATAATGCATCCTCTAATTATTTTTTTGAAGGCCGTGTCATGTATTACCATAACCTTTCCAAAATGGAGTTTGCTTTAAATAAAATGACCACCCTTACTATTTTCATAAATTTCTTGAAACTTACCCCATCCTTTTATACTGACGGACAATGTGCTCAGTTAGATCTAGACTGAAATCTGGCCCTATATATTTCTTACTGGAGCTGGAAAAAAATACAGCAGAAATCTGATCCATCTGCAACTTTTTAGAGATTTGGAAGAACGTGAACAACATTGGAAAGGGTTTCCTCAACGAGAGGGAGAGTCAGACTTCCCTCTTATTCATTAGCAAACCCTTGCTCTTACTGTTCTAGGATACTATCTTGTGTCTCTTGTTCACTACTCTGACTCATTCCTGGAAATCTTTCCCCAATTCCAGAATCCTTTCGTCTTCCTACCCCACTTTGGTTACCTTCTGCCACCCTTCATAACCTTATCTTTTCCCTTGCCCCCACAATGGTTCAGTTCCATCTTATCTCATCATGGTTCCAACACTGACTTCTGTTCTATTCAGCTGGCTCAGCATCCTGCTTCTGTTCTCCCCATTTTTCAGTTTTTGCTAAATAGCAAGTCACTCTGTAGTGAAATTTGGGTTTTGTCACATTTCTGAAAGCATTTAATAGACTATTTCTGAACCAGTGCTTAGCTTGATTGGACATTCCAATGCTAAAGGAATATAGTTTATTTCAATGTGAAATCAGCCCTTTTTCATCATATTTTTCTATCCTAGACCAAGAATAAAAATTACACTTCAAAATCTGTATGATCGTGATTCAAGTGAGAAATTTTATGATGCAAAGAGGTTTTTAGCTCAGTCAATCAAGAGTCAATTTCTAGGTGAAATAGGAGAAATAATCATTTGTTCTTTAAATGGAACACACATCATCACTTAGAAACTCAAGTTAACTGTGCTTTCACATCCAAAGATAGGGCCATGAATACAGAAATCAGGAATATCACTGACAGCAAGCAGCCTCTGTATTATTAAAGAAGCAACCTCAGAAAGAACATGGCAGTTCTAGAAATGTTTTGTGCTGCATCTCTGTCAGGAAACTCCAGTTTGGGTTTAGTTTACACTTGTTATAAGATTATAAAAACAAATGAATTATTGTAAGTCTTCTCTTCTGCATTCTGAAGCAGAATGTTGAATTTAATATCTTCATCGTTGTCAGCTGGAGGTGAAAATTCTAGGTTTCACTCGGCAAAGTGTTGGCAATTCAACTAAAAAAAAATAGCTATAGCCACTCAGTATTTTCACCATTTTGTTCACACATCACAAATGCATTATCAATTTATAGATTTCTTGAACATCCTATGACAAATAAGTCTCTAATCTTGCAAAAACATGTGTGTGTTTAACTTTTACACTCTAAGGGCTGGTCTACACTTAGTCCGGACTTCGGACTAAGGTACGCAAATTCAGCTACGTTAATAACGTAGCTGAATTCGAAGTACCTTAGTCCGGACTTACCGCGGTCCAGACGCGGCCGGAAGTCTCCCCCCGTCGACACCGCGTACTCCTCTCGGCGAGCTGGAGTACCGGCGTCGATTGTGAGCACTTCCGGGATCGATCCCAGAACATCGATGGCGTGCCTCCGGACCAGCCGGTAAGTGTAGACTAGGCCTAAGAGTAGATCCATTAAAACAACAGAATTACTCAGACTGTGGATGAAATCCTGGCTCCATCAAAGTCAGTGGGTAAAACTCCCATTCACTTCAGTGTTGTCAGAATTTCACCCATAATATGGAAACTGAAACTCAAGCATGATTTTTATCCTTGCTAGTAATGTCTGTTCAGTTACACCAATAACTTATAAACTGCACTAAAATGTGTAGTAGTTGTGTGGGTTGGGTTTGAGTTCTTTTTTGTCTTTCTTTGTTTTTTGCTCTTCCTTTTTATGAAAATACCAAGAGGCCATAATCTGAATCTTTTTTTTCCTTTTAGAAACATTCATAAAGTTTTGAGACCTGATCCTGTACCAAGAGCTCTGCCCTTGGGTGGGTATTCTCTGATTCCAATTGCACTCTGCATTGAGGCCTGTGCTGGTGGATCCCAATGCAGGTCTCCATGCACAGATCAACTGGAATCAGGGTGTTGGTGAATTCCAATGCAGGATCGGAATCTAAAACTGTATGGAAGTTTCTATTTTTTTATTCCAGACATGTACTATGGCTGATGCATGACAAACATGCATAGTGAAGTCTTGGTCAGACGGTGATTATTTGCACAGTACGTCCAGTATTTTAAACATGACTTTAAATTGTGTCTTCAGTGTTTCTGACTATCTACATCTATAAATACATCTAAATCTACTGAATGCTCTTTTATCAGTAAGAATATAATTGTTATTCCTGATATTTAAGCCTCTGACTAGTGCTAGATTGTAAATATTTTAGAAAGAATCTTCCTATAAATGAACCTCAACATCTTTGTCAATCAGGTGAGAAATCTTGTGTTGCACAGAAATAGTATCAGCTACCATGGACCGTTCTGGAAAAGGACATTTCCTGGAATTGTATGATGAGAGGCATAAAAGCCTTTTTAAGGCTCTCAGTGTAATTTATCATAGCACTCTTTCACAAGATGGCACTTTTGTGGTAAGTAACCTTTCTAAAGTACTGAAAATGGTGGATATGGAGTAGCAGGCCTTCGTGGACAGTGAATGTAAGATATCGATCAAAGAGAAATATGGGCAGCTACAGTACAAGAGAAAGAGTGAGAATGTAGTAAAATTCAAAAGACTAAAAATAAATATATAAAACCAACATTCTATCAGCTTGTCTGAACGCTATTAACTTCCTTAACTCTAGAAATAATTGTTTGCAAAATCAAAAATTACACAAAGCCCTCCATTTTTGTTGGCTCATTGAGCAAGGTTCCAATAGAATCTTGTAAAAGAGCAAGTCAAATACGAGATAAATAGATAAAGTTGAACTAATACACAATGTACAGTTTATGACATCATCACTAATCTGAGTAGTAGAAGTTCATTCCCTCTAGACTGGAGTGAATAATTAACAGCATACAGTTCATTCAGCAAATTTAGATGCTCTTTCTGCTCCTGTAATATCCATTATTAGATAAGTTTCCTATAACGTGTGTGTTATCTGAGTTTACTTGATTGAAGATCTTGATTTTTTTTTTTTTACTCTGTGGATTGATTGTGAATAATCTACATTCAATTTGTCTTGCTTAGTTGCAACTGATTAATTATATCACATGCTACTGTTTCTTTGCCCTGATTGGATGAGTATACAAGTCATACTCAAACATGTTCCGGCATTTAGTTTCCATGAACATTGTGCCAGCAGAATGGGTCACTCAAATATTCACAAAAAATGACCAGGAAGGGCCCGATACAATGTCCATTCAAGTCAATGAAAAGATGTCTGTTGACTTCAATGGTTATAGTTTTAGACTGTAAAAGGGCACTATGTGGCTGAAGTCTAAAGTCAGGACACTTTAATTAAAAATGTTTGCATTATTCATCCCTCTTTAATGCTCATTTTCCCATAATTCCGCCCATAGGCTTACTACACATGTATTGGCAATACCTCAAACGAATGTTTCAGAACACTCTGTGAAAAATTTCTAAGCAATGAGTAGTATAAGTCTTTGCTTCCTGCTGAGCATGTTTCCACTAATTTGGCACCGTCTGGATATAAAAGCATCTCTGTTCTGCATGCTTTTTGGATATTGCACTGCTTTCATCACTTAATCCAAGGTCATTATTATCAAACAACAGCATGTGCTCTACATAGATCAAACATAGCTCCTACAAGAAATAATGACACCATGTACAGAAACAATTAAGAGTTTGAAGTCAGAATAAACCAGTGACCAAATCAGAGGCATATTATCCAAAATTTACTCTGTTTTTACTTAAAAAGCAAGATCCACATACCAATAAACTAGGAATTTAGAAACACATTTTAGAATTGAAGGAAACACAAATTTTCATTGAGTATCAAATAGGTCTTTTTTAATACTGCAAAGATTATTTAAATTGAGAAGCAATAACACAGATCTCTGCTGGAAATGTAATTCAGTACCTTTCTAAACCTTTGTGGCTGGTTTGCCCTTGAGGTCAGACACTTCTAGTAAAACAAACAAAATATTCACTCCTGTGCAAATTAATATTGCTTTTCCTGGAGGAGAAAATAATCATACAACAATAAAAGTACACTGCCTTCTGTGCTCTATGCTGGTTTCCTGCTATATTTGCTATTACAGCCCAAAGGCAAAAGTGTATTCCCGCTGTGGTCAACTGGTATTGTTACCCTCACTGTACCCTATTGCTCTAGTTTCCCACCATATCCCAGCTCTTCCTGCTGCTGACAAGACACACACACATTCACTCCTTGGGGAGGGGGATGAATCGAGAATTAAAGGGTTAAAGAAAGGGAGTGGCTCAAAAAAAGTTCCATAATGATTGGTCAGCATAAGGTGTGACCTCATTTTGAGAACGACTGAAGGAAAGTAGTTAGTGAGTTCAGAGAAGTATGCTGGAGCAAGTCCATTGAGACTTGAAAGCAAATTAGAAACCAAAGGAAGCTGATGAATGATGGCGGTTTATTTGCTCCCACTCTCCAGTGTGAGAGAATAGCTTGACCACAACATTCTGGACCTCCTGAACTTTTGAGATTAGTTGTGTTAGGAAGAGGGGTCTTAAAGAATTGTGATAGGAGTAGAAATAGCAAAGTTAAAGTCCAAGGGAAAACTTGAACTAAATTTAAAGCTTGAGATCAAGGATGTCTTAAAAAATTGGCTTTGGAAACAAAATGAAGTTCTAAAGTAAGAAGAGTAGCAGAAGAATATAAAGTTTGGAACAAAGAAAACTTTTCTCTAGGAGGAAGACTTCAATATTTTGAAGCATTCAGAAGTTATATCAAGAAGTTGACAGGCAGATATTTGGCAAATAATGGGTGGTAGAACTGGAATATAGAACTGTGTGGCATCTTCAAAAGTCAGCCTAGTCTAGATTTTTATACTATGCCCATCACCATGATCTATGTGTGCTTTAGGAACCTGATTCAAATCCAATTTCAGTTAGTGGGATTCTTTCCATTGACTTCAATGGACTTTTGATCAGGCCATAAAAAGATGTCCAATGTTAATATTAATGAAGAAGCAATTTAGAGGGGAAAAGTAAAAGAAAAGGTAAAGAGGTAGCAAGGTAGGATGGTCTATAGTAGGATTAAGAAATTATATAAACTCTCCAGCAGATATGAATAAGAAGTAGTTAATGACTTAATCGGCATTGCTGGCTCAGGACTGGCAGAAAATGTCTTGTGCTTGAATTTTTTTTTCTGAGTTTCTAAAATGAGAAGACAAAAAATGAACAAGAAAACGAACACACACACACACACACAGACACCCCACAGATAATGTGTGGGTATATGTTTGCATTGTTGTGTATATGTTTTATTGAAATTTCAGCAGCAATCAAGAGAGTGATAAAGACAATGAGAACATTACCTTTTGGATCTCAGCTAATAGGAACTACGATATCTCTGTCTTCCTGTTCTTTTAGTAATTCTTTTTACTGGTTTTGTTTCCATAGACTAATCACGGCATGGTCCAGCTCACCATTCTAGCTTTGGATCCATGCTCTGTTCCTCAACTCAGATGTCACAGTCAGCAGTAAACTGTTCTGCAAATACAACTCCAGGCTATGTAGATGCAAGGGGTGAGGGGAGACTGATATGCCCCAAGTAAAGGGTGAATACAGATTGCTTCCCCGCTGAGTGGTTCTCTGAATTACGCTTGGGCTGCTTCTGAAGCAGCACACTTATATGCTGCCCCTTACTTAAGGGTTATGGGTAATTCCACAATTGGTGTCTAAATGATAAAGTAACCAGAACATCCTCACCCCTGGCATTGGTAATGTAAATTATAAAATAATCATACCACTGAAGAAAAATTTACCACTCTCAGTGCTTTTCAATCACAAGTTCTTTACTTGTTTGGTCTAATTTTAGTTCTAGATTCTCAGTCTGTTTTAATTGTCCATCTGATCCTTTCTCACTCATAGAAAGGGTTGATTGCGTTGAAAAACAAAACAAAACAAAAAACGTCAAACAACCCCACTCTGATTTGTGAATATTTTCATGAATGAAATCACTGACTTCAGTGTTCTATTCTTTGTGGAATCATATTACTCATTATTTGCACATAATCAAACAGATGCCTGGTAATGATGAGATATTTTGGCAATCCTTAGTTTCACAATAGCACAAATGATGGTTGGGTCTAAAAATACACACCAGAGCTATTGGCTATTCACTTGTCTCGAAAGAATACATTTGAAGAATATTGGGATCAAGTCATGAACAAGTTGCTAATCATAAAAAAGAGAATATATTGATAAAAAATATAGTGCCAAATGCTCAAAGACAGCTGGCCAGAAACTGGAATTCTCATTTGGTGCTAAAATTGAAAAAAAAAATCTGAAATGGAGGAAAACAAGAAATTTCCCACAGAACAGGAATTCCAGAAACGTTAAACAAAATTTCATTGTGGCATTATCGAAAGTTTTCCTTGGCTCCCCGAGCTGTCCAAAGCATACCAGGAGGGAATCTGGATAGCTCAGCATCTGGAAGCACTGTCTCCTCAATACCTTGCCTGGCTGGATGCCCTGGAGTCAAAAACCTGGGAGACCTGACTGCTAAGAACCCATGAGCCTCGGAACTTGGGAGCTGGTTCATCTAGGCTGCAAGCTACACATGAGCTCACCAGCCAGTTTGGAGGAGCCAGGCAGACAAGCTGGCAGGAAACCAAGCAGATTTCTAATCTAAACCTGATCAGAAACCTGCCTGGTTTCCATAGGAATTTCATCAAAATCAACACCTTTCCATGAAACATTTTGTTTTTGATAAATTAGCATTTTCCAATAAGAAATAAATGTTCAGTTAGAAAATTTCAGACCAGTTCTGGTACTAAGCATGAGACAGGGAGGCAGAATCTAGCCCTCCATTGGTAAGTGTGATAGAAAGAGTAAGTAAATGTACATTTTGCTGTGGGGACTTTCAAAGGAGCCTATAGCAGTTAGTTACCCAAATTTCATTAAAATTTACAGGAGTTGGTCAACTAACTCCCTTATGCACCTTTGAGAATCGCAGTCTTGAAGTATAGCAGCACTTAGTGACACAACTTCAACTAAATGCCTCTTTTTGTTGGAATGCTCATCACCCTTGTGTCGATGAGGATTCTGTACTACTACATGCAAAGGACTTTAGAAGTGCAAATTGTTGGGAATTATTTACTCAGCACCAATCTGACTTTTACTGACATTTTATGATTGTATCAAATTAACTGCAACTCAAGTATATGCATAGAACTATAAAGTGGAGCATATGTGACATATTAGAAGACACAGAGGTCAGAATGACATCCCTTAATGTTCTGTAGTGGATGCCTACAATAGTTTGCAACATTTTGCTCCCTGAATGTGAGACCTAAGAGAGTGCACCCTGTACCCTACTCTTATAAGGGCAGTTTACCAATATAGAGGTGGAAAAGTCATGTGATATGGAAAGCATACATTAAATTATGCTGTTAGCAGTGCTGTTTTCCTTTCTTTCTTGCACTACTTACCTCAAACAGGCTAGAATAGAGCAAGAAGAATGTTGGCAGAAAGAATATAAATAGAACCATGTCACTTTCAAAATAAAGAATGATGAAAAATGAAGGTGACTCAAAGGAGTGGATTATCCTAGATAATACCTTATTATGCAACACATAATCACTGGGAGGCTTTCCATTGATGTTATGTTTTGCGAGTAATATAAAAGGGATTTTTAAATGCGTCTTTGAATTTCACTATCACAAATTGAATCTCAAATTGCACCAAATCAGTCTGTCTGTCCACTTTAGGGTGTTTATAAGAAGTCTATTACTGGGGTACCAGGGTGCCAACAAAATTATGAAGAAGCAGAAAAAGCAGAACACATTGAGAATGAATGGTGTTTTCTCTCCCCATTCCCAAAGAGTGTGAGAATTTATGCACTGAAGGATATTTCATTTATGAGCATCATTCCTTTGAAAGGTTTATCAAAAAAGTGTTCTACACTTTGGATTTGATGCAGCCAGGGTTAGATTCAATCAGATTTTCTCCCTGCAGCAGTTTCATAGCTGGGATCCTGCTGAGAATGCGCTAGCTTAATACAATATAGCTATCTTAAAGTCTGTGGCATCTCACAAATCATGTAGATTTTACAGAGGAGAAAAAAAAATATAGCCCTGCAGGATACTGTGTAATAGGAGTCTTGGGTAGAACAAGCAAAGTGCCTATCATGCCTCTCTAGGATCTATCTGATGGGAAAGGGTGGATCTAAATGAATGCTTTTCCTTTTATTCTTACAATACATTGTATTGTTTGTCATCAGCACCTTATGATGAATGGTGTCAAACCTCTAAAATGAAATAGTATAGCATTATTAGCATACAAGGTTATTTCCTGTCCAAACATAGGAGAAGGTTATCTACAAGTGCCAAATGATCCATATTTCTGCCATGAAATCTGAATGTGGAAGTTAAAGGATGCAGACAGAGAATAGCTGCTGTAAGAGATTGGATGACATCATCTTCTCTCTAAACTCCTCAAAAAGAATGAGGGTGAAAACTATGCTAATAGTTTGCAAGGCACTTTCCATTACCCATAGGCTTCTTCTGTATTGGCTAGAGCAACATATTCTTTAGCATGCCTAGTAATTTCCCTTTTTAAGGAGGCATTGGTGATCCCAGTATCAGGAGAGTCAGATACTCTTCCCTAGACTCACCAGCCATGAACGACAGGGTTGGTAGGTGAGACATTCGTCAGGGCTTCTGACTGGGTAATTGCTCTAAATTCTTCCACCGCTAATTGGTTGGGTTTCATTCCTGAATAGGGTGTGGCTACCTCTATCTCAGTGAGGCTATTCATAGGCACTGACTCCGTAGGTGCTCAAGGGCTGGAGCATCCACGGGAAAAAAATAGCAGGTGCTTAGCATGCACTGGCAGCCAGCTTCCCACCTCTCCCTCAGTGCCTCTCGTCCACCGGCACCCAGCTGATCAACTCCTCGCTCCCTCCCAGCGCCTCCCGCCCACCATGATCAGCTGTTCTGCGGCGTGCAGGAGGTGCTGGGGCAGAGGGGGAGGAGTGGGGATAGGGCGTGCTCGGGGGAGGGCGCGGAACTGGGTGGGAAGAGGCGAGGTGGGTTGGGGTGGGCCCTTGGGAGAAGGGGTGGAGTGGGGGCAGGGTCTGGGGCTGAGCAGGTGTTGATCACCCCGGGGCAAAGGAAAAGGCCAGTGCCTGTGGGCCTATTCTAACTTGGTTGACTGTCTGCACAGTTGTGGAGGAGCTCTTTGAAATGAACAGAGCTTGGTATTTACGTGTTTGTCTATGTGTTCTCGGACAGTTAGCTGTTTTACTGCACAAAATAGTTCTGCTTGTTCTGAATGGGTGGGTGCAGTTGTGACTGTAAGGAAGGTTCATTTAGTTTCCTTTATGGCTGCAGCATATCTGTAAGTGGACCTTGGTCTTGTTCATTCACTGCAGCTGAGTGGGTTTTGACTGCATCAATCTAATACAATAACTTTATCACGTGGTGGTGCAAGGAGCTCACAGCGGTCTATATGGCTTCAGCAAGGCGAAGTGCTTTATTAGAGACAACCTGGAAGTGATACAGAGCATTGACACTACTCTGGGCAGAGTGATTGTGACAGAATATACCCCTGTGTTCACACTCTACGCACTATTGTAATAATTTATGTAAAAGGCATGTCTTGTAAGGTATCATTCGGAAACTCATAATTTGCTGGTCAGTATTGTCCTGATAAAATATGTGTAGCAACATTATATACAAAGTTATAAGATTTCCCTGAATCATGCTATTAACACATATTCCAGGCCCCACAGTCTTGTCCAAACTGAGGCTGGCAAACAGGTCTGCCCTAAATAAAGGAATGTGCGCTCTTCTTAATTTGCATTTAAGCAGTAAACAGAGTCATCAAGTAGGAAGGGAAACAAAGGAAGCTCAAACAGGTGAGAAAAAGCCAGCAGGGAACATCCTTCCACATAGACTCTTTGTCTTCTAGTGCCCAGCTGGAAATGTTTTTGAAGAGAGGGACTGAAATTATAAAAAGGAGGGAAAAACACCCCCCAAAGACCACACCCCCCCCCCGCCCATCATATTCACTGCAGCTGAAGTGACAAAGGAAATGTTCGTTGAACCCTGGGGGAGGGTCCTGACCTAGGGGGTTTGGTCAGTAAGACTGCTGAAATCATATGGTGAGAAACTTTGCTTGAATCAGATATGCTTTGCTAACTTAGGTATTAGTAAATGTCTTATCTTTATTTTTCCTTGTAACTATTCTAACTTTTATGCCTCGTTACTTGTACTCATGCAAAATCTATCTCTGTGTAGTTAATAAACTTATATTACTGTTTTATCTGATCCAATGTGTTTAAATTGAAATGTCTGGATAACTATTTAAGATAATCAGATGGCATATTATTCCCTTGAAGGAATAACAGATTTTAAATATTTTGTATTTTCCAGGAGAGGGCTGGGACTGAGGGTGTGTTGGGGTCACCCTGCAGTATAACCAAGGCTGGTGAGAGCCACAATGTAACCCAAGTGTGGCTGGCAGGCTGCAGCAGACAGTTACACACAGACACTCAAGGTGTGGCTTGCACGCTGGAAGGCTGTTTGTGACCAGCCCCGTTGGGAGCTATTTCCCACTGCAAGGCACCCAAGGTTTCAGGTCAGGGATGACATAGCTACTCATTAGTCTGGTGGATTGTACCCTAGTATGTCACACTGATGCACATAATATGCCTACCAGAACAAATTTTAATTATTCATCTTTGCACCATGGGTATCTGATATCCCTACATTGTATATCAGCAGGATATCTTTGTAATCCCTCCTGATTATGAGATCCTGAGCTGGTGGCAAAATTTGTTAGGGCATTGTGTTCTTATTTTTGTTGCTTAGCTCTCAATTAAAATTCCTATCTATGATCATGGCTGGCATAATTTGGTCTCCTTCATGATGAAGAGTATGATTTCTGCTGGGAGGACGGATAAGTAGCTTTGTTAGAGTGTTTAATATTTTTCTCTTCTGCCCTCCACTTGTGTAACAGCCAAGTTCAGCAGCTAATGATTTTGAAGTTCTTCAACCGTATATGCTTACCAGAAGTAATGACCAAATGAAAGGTCACTTGCTGTGCTTTCTGTTGATGTTATTTGGAAAGTTTCAACAAAGGTAATTAAAGACCTTCTGAACAACACATAGCCAACATGGAGTGCACATCTTGAAATTTTTTGACACTAATAAGCAAAGCAAATATCACCTGTTTGTCTGGTTTCTGCTCTTGCAGAAAGTTAGTGGGATGCTCGTTAATTGGATTAACTCTAAGGAAAACTGTCTTATTAAAAGAAGTGAAGTAGTGCATTTTTTTCAGAGTAATATATCACTGTCAGGATGTATCATTGATAGATTATAAACGCTAGTGTATCAAAACCAAATTTAGGTCCAGATCCTGTTAGTCACTCTGCAAGGGCGGAACCCTCAACCTATGTGGAGCCCCATTGAAGTGAAGGCTCTGAAAGCATGGAGCAGTTTACAAGATCAAGGTTTAGACAACAAATCCAAGAAATATGACAGTTTAAGTCAGAAAGTGAAGAGTGTTGTATCTAGTTGAATCTTACTGAATGATCAACCCAGTTCTCTGCATGCTAACTGGATCTCCAACTCAGTTGTCCAATGCACCTATTCTTTCAGAACACAGGAGTCATAAGAGATAGCCTGGCACAGGGTCATTTGTCTCTAAGTGTGAGATACACTTCAGGAGCAATAACATAGAGTGGTGTATGATTAAATCAGTGAGCACCCACACAGACTAGTAAAGCCAAATAAAATAAAAAAAGAGAGTAAAAACTGGACATTGTCCTCTCAAAAAGTGCTCTCCTTGCTTTTCTGCCAAACTGAGGATTGGAATCTTGGGTCTGCCACATTCGGTTTCTGAACTGTACAGTTAACAAGCATTCAAAGCACTACATCCGTTTCTCATCCAAGTGCCTCTATTCTCCCACTAAGCTATTAACTGCATAACTTAATTGTGTTTTTGTTGCATTTCGTATCTGTATTTAGCTATTTTTTTCATATTTCAAATAGATGCAAGTGATTCTGAAACATGCCAACTATAAATGGTCTGCACTGATAATGAAAACCAGCTTTCCTGACTGATGCAAAATACAATTACTCATCACAATGAGCCTAACAGAAAATTTCCAAAAAGGCAGTTATTTAACTCTGCAAGTGTCTATAAAGTAGTGTTTAATTCATTGTACCATCAGTCCTTTGGCAGCATATGATGCACATGTTTATTGACGATTACTACTGTGATAACAAGAAAGGGATAACTTCATATTAATGGTACATTGGATGATTGGTTAAACATTGTCTTCTCTCTCTTTCTCTTTCTTTATTTTTTGGTTTTGTTTTGTTTTTGCTTCACTCCTTGCTGCATTTCTTTTCTCTGACATGCAGTAGAATGGCAGTATTGGAAACATCTGAATTTAAGGCTATGATGTTTTATTCATATGTTTAAATGTATTTTTGTAAGGTTGCACAGGATGAAAATACAACTGTCAAGTGTGATGGGAATACTTCCCTTGAACATTGAAAATGTAAGGACTGTACTGCCAGAGCTTAAACAAATGTTTTATGTAAATGAAAGCAAATGCAGTAAACCAATCCATCAATAGAACTTTATTTCCCCCTACCCCCATGGAAAGTATTAGATATGTATTGTTGTGAGTTACAGTATGTAAAAATAAATAAATAAATAAGTAGGATCCAGATTCTGGCACCTTTACTCATAGGACTACCCACAGATTGAGGTAACACTTGCCAGGAATTACTTGTGTAGTAAGGTGCTACTTAATGTAAGTAAGGGTTGCAGAATCTCATCCTCAAAGAAAAGTTTAAGGAAAAAACTAAAGAGTACTTCTCTGCCTATGTGTTGATGAATGCCCCCTGTTTAGCGATATGAGGCATCTTCAGCCATTCCGCACCTTTTTAATGCATGGTGCATTTATTTACTAGTTACATTTCCACTACTACTGTCATTTCTCAACTATGCTTCAGGAGTAAATAAAAGGAGATAAATATTTGAGGGTACTCTCATGATTCATTTCAGCTGTTTCATCAATAAAGCTTCTTCAGCTAAAATCACACTGAATAAATGGGTAGGTTTTAAGGTCCAGATTAGCACCTGTACTTTAGCTGTTCAAAATTCAGCTGATCAAAAATGTAGTTTATTTTGGCTGAGGAACTTCAAAGATGGATTATTTCTGTTATAAATATTTGTTGTGGAATTTTTGGTTTTTCATCAGAAACCCCAAAATTTTATCAAATAACCAAACAGTTCACATTTCTTAATTTTTTACAACTGAAAACTTTTTTTAATAAAGCCCCTGAAATAACCCCTAAAAACTTGACATTTTCCTGGGAAGAGTTCCACTTAGTCAAAAACACATTTTGGGGTGGGGTGTGTGTGTGTGTGAAAAAATGATGAAATATTTTCAATGAACTCTAGCTAAAAGATAAAGTTGTCGTATTTTTGACTTGATGGAGAGGGCTGTAGTCTTCAAATATTCTAGATGTGGTTTCACTGTGCTCATGGCACTTCCACAAGCAACGCAGTACCACGTTTCATAGAAGGTGTTTTTACACAAGCAAGGGTGAACGCAGAGCTATGAAAGAAGCAGCAGCAGCCAATAATGATGTCCATATAAAGTATATCGATCAAAAGCATTCTGAATACTTTTAAAAAAAGAAGGCCTCCATTAATGCCCTGTATAATGCCCACAGGTGAGATAGTAAAGATCTAGGTTTAAAACTATGGCATCTTTGCATCACTATCTTTTCAGTGCTGAGGTTAACAGTTTCAATTTCTCCTGCTGTTCACAGCTTGCAGCACTCTGTCAGTTAAAACCCATAAAGAGCAAATAACATGCTGTGTTATCTTTCAGTAAGGTTATTCTAGCATGCTGTCCAATTTTGGGTGGAATAGGGGTAGCCCAGTGGTTTACAGATCTAAATACAACTTATACACATAGCGATAGTACAAGGGTGTAAACATAACATTTCAATCATTAAGAAATGTTGATTGACAAAAATATTAAATTAATAATTCAAAAATAAATAATGTTGTTACTGGTACTCTCCTCTCCTAAATCCTCTGAATTGTTTGGTTGGCAAATTATTCTGCAGCCGGGCTTCATGAGTAGTTTCTCCCGTGGTAGGAATCAAAAATACTATGAGTCTTGAATATGCATGTCTATCTAGCCAGTGTACATCTGCATAACTGAATGACTTGGGTTTAGGACACTTTTAAAAAAAAATCTATTTGGAGAAATCCTTTCCTCCTAATAGGAATTACTCTTCACATATCTTTAGGTTGACTTTTGTATGTATCTAAAATCAGAGTCTTCTGTAGTCAAGTGATATCTAAATAATAGCTGTGCTGTTATTATAAATTTTCATACCAAGTATTTGTTATAATATTTAATAAACCACGACATGTGTGTTACCACTAAATTCAGAGTAGGCAGGCTCAGAGTTTCACTTCCTGTTGCCAATACAGATATTGTAGCTGAGTTGCCTTACAACAGAAGTTATGAGGCTATAATATATTAGAGCAAAGAAGCCAATCTTCAGAACCCACATAGCATTTCTCAGCTCTACAAACTCAGCTCCATCACTAACCCTCTGCAATAAAGGCTTTAGATTCTTATCACACTAGATTATATTTTTCTTGTGATACATTTTCCAGTGCAAATGGCATGCATCTGACATCTTGCAGACCGAACTCCTAAAGGAAAAGAGTGTTTACACTAGAGCTGTGTGAAGAATAGAAATTCCGTTTTTTGAAGTATTCTGGGCTTACAAGAGGAGAGCAGATGAGAAACTTCTATTTCTATGACAGGAGAAGGAGGTGAGAGTTGTAGGAGGAGAAGGGAAGATTAACTGAGAGGAGGGAAAAAGATACATTGTATTTTGTCAATTTCTCATGGAAGAAATTGGTGAGATCCTGTGCAAAGAGAGAAGTGGAGGCAGGAGGACCAGAAGGTTTGAGGAGTGAGATAAAAGGTGGCCTTGACTGAGGACGTAGGATTCAATTATGTTGGAGAAGTAGAGTTGTTTAGCTAGGAAGATGGTAGAACTGAAGGAAAACAGAACAAGTTTGTAGAGGGGGAGTCAGCCTGGTCATGGGATTTCCACCAAAAATACTCCATAGTGTGAGAGCAGGAACAAAGAAAGTTGTTGGAAATGAGACGGGACTGGGGGTTAAGAGGGTGTACCATGTGATGAGCGAGAGGGGCAGAAGAGTCAAGGATGGAGGAAACTGAACCATGGAGAGAGACTCAAGAACCATACAAATAAAAGAAGGGGCAGGAAGGAGAGGGCTGAAAGTAGATAAGAAGTCATCAATGCTGATGACCTTGAAGTCACAAAAAGGCCAAAAGGCAGGGTCTGACGGGGGGCAACAGAGAGAGAGAGAGAGAGAGAGAGAGTACTACTTGGTGATGTGATGACTAAGTCAAATTAACAGCACTTTTGGTGAGTGGGAGAGTTGAACCAGGGCTGCAGGTCAAATGAAGAGATGAGGGTGAGGGAACATGCAGTTAAGAGGGCTAATAGGCATCAATATGGAAGCAGAAGTTCCTGAGGATGAATGTGGTAGATTGTGAAGTGAGGAAGAGAGAAATAGGAGTTGAAATCAGAGAGCTAGGCTGGTGGTGATGCGTTAGTTGGATGGTAGATGACAGCAACATGAAGGGGAAGAGAATAGGAGAGTTTGATGCAATGATGATCAAAAGAGGGGAAAGGATCGGAAGGGGTGGGTTGGAAGCAGTAGGAATGGGCGAGAAGCCACCACGGTCAAATCCAGGGCAGCCAGGAGCTGGAGAGAGAAAGATATGAAGTGGTTGTGGAGGGCTGTTTTCTTTTTAGAGATAGTGTGGGCATTTCACAGACAGCAAAAGAAGGAGGGAGGGGGCAGGGGAGAAGAGGGATGGGTGTGAGGTTAGCCATGGTGGCAGGGATGGATGTAGCAGGTGCAGAGGGTGGGGATGAAGAGAGGCCAAGGGGCAAATGTCACCAGAGATAAGGAGGAGGAGGGAGTGGATTTGGGATCTGGATTTTTGATGGTGGGAAGAGAGAGGAGATTGAGATGGAGAGAGGAACAGGAGCAGGAAGATCTCATTGGAATGGTAGAGGGGTGAGGGAAACAAGGATGGGGAAATGGGACCAGTGGGGAGAAGGGCAAGGGAAGGAGAACGACAGATGATTTGATACGGAAGAAAGATGTGGTGAGAGCCATGGAGGAGTGGCAGATATGGACAAGAGTACAGGGAGCATTAAAAATACGCATGCAGTAGGTCTACTGCTAAGCAGCTAGCATGTGTTGCCCCACCCTAATTTGGAGGGGGAAGAAGACAGCTGGACTCCAGCACTGGGGGGACATGAGTGGGAGATAGAGAGGAACACTGAGTCAGAAATGTCCCTTCATTTTTTGCAGAAGTTTCCCCTGCTAGGCAGCTAAAGTGCATTGTCCCAACCTGCATGCACAGACAATATGTTTAGCGAACATACTAAATGTGGCTCAAATGGTGGGGAACACCTTGCAATTGCAAAATCTCTCCCCCTAGTGGGGACCTGCAGAAGTATGCTCCACTTGTAATAATGCAAGATTCATAATCAAGACACATTCTAAGGAAATCGCTTGTTAAGGATATTGTTACCAGGGCTAAATTCTGATCCAAAATCTAATCCTCTCATTAATGGTGGTGTTCCGCTTGTACATGATCAAGGTTGAAATCTGATCTAGTCACACAGTTTGGAAATCACTTTGGATGACAAAATTTAAAGAGTGATCTAATATACAGGTATTGAATTCTGAGTCTAAATAACTGTGATTTAATAAAGTCTGTTTCAAGAAAGGGGAGAAGTTATAAGAATGTATCTGAACCTTAAGTCTGCAGTTCAGAACTCACTTTTCGGTGTTGCTGCAGAGAGCTTTTTCTGAGCTGACTTGTAGCAGAAATTTCTTTCCTTCTTTTTTAACAGAGAAATATTGCATTACACTTGGTGCTCTTGACTTCTGTTTATACAAACCAGAGAATAGCAATAAGGGTAATTTTTTCAGTGTATTAGTTCAGCGATGAGTTATAAGATAGTGAAAGAGCTCCATCTGGTGGAAAATCAGGAAGCTTACAGCATAGTTAGAATTACACTGGTCTACAATTTTTGAGAAGTTGTCTGCTTCAGAGATAAAATGTGCTATTTATTATGTATTTTGATGTGCTGAATTCAAATATGACAATTAAAACAACGGATTGGCTACTGTTTCTAAGATATTTAAGTTTTTACATTTTATGTCTATATATATTGTGTAGATAGTAGAGTTTTAACCATAAATTGCAAACCTAGGTCTTTGAATGTGTTTATGGTTGCTTTACATGATAATATTTCACCTGTCCTGTTTATGTAACACTTTAAAAATCAGCAAAAGGGTTATATAAATAAAATTTATTATGAAACAAAAGGCAAAAAACTATTATGTACATAGTTTAGTCCTATTCAGTGTCTACTCGGTGCTTCTTGGCTTGTCTCTTGTATTCATTAAATGGAGCATCTCTTGTCACTGTCCAGCAATAGTCTGCAAGCATTGATGGGCTCCATTTGCCCTGATAGCGTTTCTCCATTGTTGCAATGTCCTGGTGAAATCGCTCGCCGTGCTCGTCTCTCACTGCTCCGCAGTTCGGTGGAAAAAAAATCTAGATGAGAATGCAAAAAATGTATCTTTAGTGACATGTTGCAACCAAGGCTTTTGTATGCCTTGAGAAAGTTTTCCACCAACAACCTGTAGTTGTTTGCCTTGTTGTTTCCAAGAAAATTTATTGCCACTAACTGGAAGGCTTTCCATGCTGTCTTTTCCTTGCCACGCAGTGCATGGTCAAATGCATCATCTCGAAGAAGTTCACGAATCTGAAGACCAACAAAGACACCTTCCTTTATCTTAGCTTCACTTAACCTTGGAAATTTTCCACGGAGGTACTTGAAAGCTGCTTGTGTTTTGTCAATGGCCTTGACAAAGTTCTTCATCAGACCCAGCTTGATGTGTAAGGGTGGTAACAAAATCTTCCTTGATTCAACAAGTGGTGGATGCTGAACACTTTTCCTCCCAGGCTCCAATGAGTGTCAGAGTGGCCAATCTTTCTTGATATAGTGGGAATCTCTTGCACTATCCCATTTGCAGAGAAAACAGCAGTACTTTTTGTATCCAGTCTGCAGACCAAGCAAGAGAGCAACAATCTTCAAATCGCCACAATGCTGCCACTGATGTTGGTCATAGTTTATGCACCTCAAAAGTTGTTTCATGTTGTCATAGGTTTCCTTCATATGGACTGCATGACCAACTGGAATTGATGGCAAAACATTGCCATTATGCAGTAAAACAGCTTTAAGACTCATCTTTGATGAATCAATGAACAGTCTCCACTCATCTGGATCGTGAACGATGTTGAGGGTTGCCATCACACCATCGATGTTGTTGCAGGCTTCCATGAAGAAGAATGGGACAAGAGCCTTTTGACGGTCACAGAACATGGAAACCCTAACATCACCTGCTAGGAGATTCCACTGCTGTAGTCTGGCGCCCAACAGCTCTGCCTTACTCTTGGGTAGTTCCAAATCCCTGACGAGGTCATTCAGTTCACCTTGTGTTATGAGGTGTGGTTCAGAGGAGGAGGATGGGAGAAAATGTGGGTCCTGTGACATTAATGGTTCAGGACCAGAAGTTTCATCCTCTTCCTCTTCCTCGTCTGACTCAAGTGAGAATGATTCTGGTGCATCAGGAACCGGCAGTCCTTCTCCGTAGGATACTGGGCATATAGCTGATGGAATGTTTGGATAATTCACAGTCCACTTTTTCTTCTTTGACACACCTTTCCCACTGGAGGCACCATGCAGAAGTAACAATTGCTGGTATGATCTGTTGGTTCTCTCCAAATCATTGGCACTGCAAAAGGCATAGATTTCCTTTTCCTGTTCAACCACTGGCAAAGATTTGTTGCACAAGTGTTGCAGCATATGTGTGGGGCCCACCTCTTGTCCTGATCTCCAATTTTGCAGCCAAAATAAAGGTGATAGGCTTTCTTAACCATAGTGGTTATACTGCACTTTTGTGATGCAAAAGTCACTTCACCACAAACATAGCAGAACTTATCTGCACTGTTCACACAAGTATGAGGCATCTCTGCTCACTTTGGCTAAACAGAAATGTGTCCCTTTGCAAAATCAAACACTGACAAATAAAAGAGCACGACACTGTATTATTTCTAGAGCTGATATAGGGCAATTTGTTCAGCAGAGTGTTGTAAGCTTCGTTATGATTGCATCATCCGTGACTTCTAGGAATAACATGATGCAATTCATATAATGTATGACGCAATACCGGCTTCAGGTTGCATCATTCATTGTTTTGCCTAAAAAGCAAGTACTGTCCAAACCCAGTCATAGATTTATTCATAGATCCAGTCAAAGATGCATTTTAGTCCTTTCTGGTTTAAATTGAGATCCTTTCCCTTTATAACTCACTTATCCTCCGCCATTCCCAAGTCAAGGGTCGTATATACTGACCCAATAGCATATCTTGAAAACTAGAGCCAATCAACAATTTTAAACATCATTTTTGTTCTCAGTGACCCAGAATTAGTAAAGTTTGACTACATTTATTTCAGAAGCATTTTGGCTGTAGAGCAGTGTTATCCCAGAGAAGTCATTCATTTCTTGGTTAAGGCAAGGTTTGCCACACAAGAATGAATGCACTACAAAGCCCCTCATATTTCTGTAAATCATTGAGTTGTATATCCAATGATGGAGACCAGACTACCTGAAATAAAACACAGTACTTAATAGTGCATGAACATTTGTATTAAGATGGGAAATGATAGTGATACCGAGGATGCTATCACCTGGACTTTTATATCTATGGTATTGAGCACCTCCTGGACTCTAATTTTTATATTTGCATTTGTTAATGGCTCACAGTAATCATATTATTATGGGGCAAGTTATTCACATTCCATTTATACTGTAGAAAACGTGTCAACACACAATCTTCTTGATCAGCAAGTACAGTAGAATCTTGGAGTTATGAACACCAGAGTTATTAACTGACCAGTCAACCACACACCTCGTTTGGAACTGGTAATATGCAATCAGGAAGCAGCAAAGACCAAAAAAAAAAAAAAAAAGAAGAAGACATACAGTAAAGTACTGTGTTAAATGTAAACTACTAAAAAAATATAAAGAGAAAGTTTAAAAAAATTGACAAGGTAAGGAAACTCTTTCTGTGCTTGTTTCATTTAAATTAAGATGGTTAAAAGCATTTTTCTTCTGCATAGTAAAGTTTCAAGGCTATATTAAGTCAATGTTCAGTTGTAAACTTTTGAAAGAACAGCCATAATGTTTTTTTCAGAGTTATGAACATTTTAGAGTAACAAACAACCTCCATTCCTGAGGTGTTCATAACTCTGAGGTTCTACTGTAAAATCATTCACACACAGGCAATCTAAATCCTGAATTATAGTGCCTTGGTAAACTAAAGTCTTTTAAACATCTCAGGTGAATCAGGGGCACTGATATATAGTGCCCATATAGAGAACTTGAGAGGTGGGGAGAATCATGTATGTTTGTTGCATGTCACACTCTTAAACACAATGTAGCCGCAATATGTCACAATAGGAAAAGCTCCTCTTGAGAGCTACAAGAAGCATACAAGAAAGCTATGCACTGCTGAAAGACTCCCAAAGATAAAAGTCCATGAGTTTGTTCTCCCTACTCTTCCTCCCCCCCGCATTCTTCTTTAATGTTTAGGTGTCTAACGATGCAGATAGGTGTGCAATGGCCAGATTTTAAAAATGCATTTATATTTCATTTTTTTACCTTCAAAAATCTCCCACTTAAGAAAATCTCCTAACTTTAAGCACCCAGAGTGGTATTTTCAAAATTCCTAAGTAATTTCAATGGGATTTGTGCTCAGAAATAATGTCCCCAACAGAATTTACTCTTTCCCTGCAGAAAAACTGATTCATGTGCCCCTCCTGGGCAGTGGTCCGGAGGGGGGAAGGATGTCAGGTTCAGGCGTAGGAAGCGGCCAGAGAAGATATAAATCACTGCTTCTGGGGGCAGAGCTTGGTTCTTTCTGTCTCTCCTGCTCACTATTGTGGTGTGCCTGGAGCCAGGGAGGGGCAGGGCTGGGGAGGCACTGGCTGGTGGCTCCTACCGTGCACTGGGCTCCTGCTGCTAGTCCCAGCTGGGCTGTGGCCTGGAGTGTGGGACGACTTCTTCTCCTGCATGGGCCCTGCTGGAGCTGGGGCTAAGTCAGACCCATCCCCAGGAACCTCCTCCTGCTGAAGGAAGCTTCACACCCTCCCACCACTTCCTACCACCATCGCTTCCTAGCCACCAGGGGGGAAGGTCACTGTATGCCCCCCTGTCTGTCCAACCCCCAGTCATCCCCCATGCCAAGTCCCTGCCCCCACTAAGCCCCACCCTCCTGCATCCAGACCCCCCACCCCTTCATCCACGCCATTCCCCACTGAGCCCCCACACTCAAACCCCCACCCCACCAAACCCCATGCCCCTGCACGTGGACGAACCCACCAAGTGCCCCAAACCTGGACTACCACCCCTCTGAGCCCCAACCACCTGCACCCAGACCACTACCCCACCAAACTCCTCTCTTTCAGCACCCGGACACACGCAAATCCCCCGCTGAGTCCCCTGAACCCAGATTGCCAGTGCTGATCCCCAGCCACCTTCACCTGGATGTCTCCATAAGTCCCATATCCTCTGCACCAGGAACCCTCCAACAAGCCCCTGTGCATCCAGCTTGCCCCCGAGCCTGGAGCCCCACCAAGTCACCCACACCCAGATTGCCCCACTCAGAACCCTCTCATCCCACACCTAGATCTCCCCACACTAAGCCCCTTGACACTTGGATCCTGCTGGGCTGAGCCTGCCTGGATCAGGGGGGCAGGACTAGGCATGCATGTGAGACTGTCTCACTTGGTCACTGTGGAGCCATATAAATGTGCTAATATGCTTAGTAAGGAATCTATTTGTCAAAAAACATTTCCTGAATCTTTTTAGTTGGCTGTATTGTTACAGACAAACTTGCTGTCAGGGGTTTTGGAATACATTACCAAAATAATTGAAATGATGTGATTATATTATGTTGTTTTGATAAATAAAATATGCAGAATTTTAAAATATTATATGCAGAATTTTTATATTTTGGCACAGAATTACCTCACAAGTACTAGTATGTATTGCATTAATCTACCCGCTCTTATCAGTTAGCTTTCCCAATGTTGCAGTGCAAATTCAGTGTTAGAATCATAGAACCATAGAGTTAAAAGCTGCCGTAACGGTCATCCCTGCAGGATTTGTTCTGTCTAAACCATCCAAGACAAGACGGCTATCCAGCCTCTTTTTGAAAAAGCTCCAGTGAAGGAGCTTCCACAACCTCCGTAGGCAGTCTGTTCCATTGTCCTACTGTTCTTACAGTTAGGAAGTTTTTCCTGAGATTTAATCTAAATCTGCTATGCTGTAGTTTGAACCCATTTCCTCTTGTCTTGCCCTCTGTCGCAAGAAAGAACAATTTTTCTCCATCTTTTTTATGGCAGCCTTTCAAATATTTGAAGACAGCTATCATGTCCCCACTTAACCTCCTTTTTTCCCAACTAAACATACCCAGTTCCTTCAGCCTTTGCTCATATGGATGGTGTTCCATCCCTTTGATCATCTTTGTCACTCGCCTCTGGATCCTTTCCATTTTTTCTACATCCTTTTTATATATTGGTGAGCAAATTTGGACACAATACTCCCGCTGAGGCCTAACCAGCGCCAAATAGAGCAGAACCATCACCATCTGTGATATGCATGCTATGCCTCTGTTAATGCAACCACAAATTGCATTTGTTTTTTGTGCAACAGCATTGCATTGCTGACCCACATTGAGGTTGTGATCCACTGCAACCCCCATATCCTTCTTAGCAGTGCTGCTGCCAAGCCAGTTATCCCCTGTTTTGTATTTGTGCATTTGTTTTTGATTCCCTAAGTGTTGCACCTGACATTTGTCTGTTAAATTTCATTTCATTTGTTGTCTATAGCTCAATTCTCCAATTTATCAAGATCCCTTTGATTTTTAGCTCTATCTTCCAAACTGTTGGTAACCCCGCCTAGCTTTGTGTCATCTGCAAATTTGATCAGTATGCGCTCTATTCCTATATCCAGGTCATTAATAAAGATGTTAAACAACACCAGACCCAGAGCAGATCCCTGTGGAACCTCACTTGAGATCTTCCTCCAATATGACATCATTCCATTAATTGTTACTCTTTGTGGTCGTTTAACCAATTCTGTGTCCACTTAATGGTAGTTCTGTTGAGCCCACATTTCACCAGCTTACTTATCAGAATGTCATATGGGACTGTGTCAAAAGCCTTGCTGAAGTCCAGGTATATTATGTCCACTGCATTTCCGCTATCCACCAAACCAGTAACCCTGTCAAAGAAGGAAATCAAGCTGGTTTGGCATGATTTGTTCTTAGTAAATCCATACAGCCTGCTAGCTATTACCCCTTCATCCTCCAGGTATTTACAAACTGAATGTTTTATAGATTGCTCTAATAGCTTCCCAGGTATTGAAGTCAGGCTGACTGGTATACAGTTCCCTAGCTCTTCCTTTTCCTCCACATAAAGATGGGCACTATGCTAGCCCTTCTCCATTCTTCTGGGACTTCTCCTGTAATTTGATGAAAAAAATCTCACCTATTACTATAACAGGATGGTTTCTTCATGTAAAAGTCTTCCTTTCCCCTTTCATGATTTTGTTTGCCATTCAGAACCACGGACTGGTTCTTGCCTTTTGCAGACCATATAAACTGCTATTTGTCTTTGACCTAACTGACCTGTTTTAGCGTCTGTATGAATCCCTTTTCTGCTTAACCACCAGGTAGTCTCTTTTCAATCAAACTGGGTTTGGGAGGCTTGATTACTATTCCTTAGTGACCTGCATTTCTTTCACCAAGCATCCAAAGCTTTACTTCCTTTACAAAAAAACACTCTGAATGTCGTTTGTGTGCCATTGCCTGCTGTGACGATGCTTTGTCATTATTTCACAGTCCCTCCGGCTCTCCTGGGATTCTAATTCACTTTCTGTCTCTCTTGTTCTGTCTGTAAATTGTGTAGACTTCTGTCATTTTTGTTTCTAAGAAGTGCTAGGGTTGTATTCCTTGTTAATGGGCACCACTACTCCTGGCAAGCTAGGAGAATACAGAGGCATTCTAATGTAGCTGTGCTGGTAACTTTATATGTTCTGGTTGTGTCTAGTGATTGCAAATCAGTACTCAGGCAAAAATAATAATAAAACATTTCTTAAATAAATACAATTTATAAAAATCACATTAGCCCAACTTAAAACTTGCTCCCTATATCTATTATAATCAAATTATATACTATGAGAATCCTTCAGAACAGAGGAGAAAATCAGACTTCTACAGCTCGGAGCAGAAGGGCCTGGGCTCCTCAATGAGACATTAGTCCCTGAAAATTGTACCCGTATATTTTAAAATGCCTAGGAAACTTCAATGTTGATTGAAATTACACTGTTGGGGCTGTGCCAAACATCTTTCCATAAATATATCCAAACAATAAATCACTATCAGAACAGTTTCGGATGAGATACGGTATGCAGCATAGAAGGAGTACTGGACACAAATTCCAAAAAAAAAAAAAGAACACAATCCTGCTTCGGTTCAAATCTTGGGCAAAACTCCTACTGACTGAAGTGGCCTCAGTATGGGCACATAAATGCTTTAAGGTCAGAGTAAAAAATTTTCAAACCTTAAAATTCAGCTCTTAAGCATCAGATTTTACAAAATTCCCAAATGATTTGGGAACACAACATTTTCAAACATAGGTGCTGACTCCGTGGGTGCTCTGGGGCTGGAGCACACACAGAAAAAAAAAATAGTGAGTGCTTAGCACCCACCGGGAGCCCCACAGATCAGCACCTTCCCCTCACTCCCAGCACATCCCGCCTGCCAGCGGCCCCACCAATCAGCTCCTCACCCTTCCTCCCGGCACCTTCCACCTGCTGCCATCAGCTGTTCAGCAGCGTGCAGGAGGTGCGGGGGGGGGGGGAAGGAGAGGAGGGAGGAAAGGGAGTGGGAAGAGGCGGGGGGGATTGTGGGAAGTGGTTGAGTGGAGGTGGGGCCTGGCGTGGAGCAGGGGCAGGAAGAGGCAGGGAGGGGGAGAGAGCTTTGGGAAAGGGGTGGAGTGAGGGCGGTGCCTAGGGCAGAGCGGGATCAAGCACCCTCCAGGAACAGAGGAAGTCGGCACCTATATTTTCAAACCTAAGTACACAAGTCATGTTCTTAAATCTATATTTAAGCATCTAAATATAATTGGCCATTTTTTTCCTGAGGTGCTGAGCACCCACAATCCCACTGAAATCAATGGAAGCTGCAGGTTTACAGGACCTCTAAAAATTGGGCCATTTTTTCTGGAGTTGCTAAATATGGGAAAGAGCCCAAGTGAATCAGGAGCATAATTTCCATTGTATTTCAATTAGGGTGTTATAAGAGGAACAAGAATTCAGTGAAGGAAGAATTCTTGATGACTCAGTTTAAATATGTATAATTGTTCAGGTTTTCTTATTAATTCTGTTTATTCAGACAAGTAGCATGGAAACAGATATTATTATTCAGATAGAGATTGATTCTTAGATGCTTACTCCAAGTGTATAGCAGTTTATTCCCTGGGTTCTCTCATTGAAGTTAATGGGACTATGTGAGGCATATAGATTAAGGGTTTCAGAATCTGCCCCATGTATTTTTGAATTTTCTGTTTCTATTTCATTTTTCTTCCAGTCAATTGATTTTTTTATGTTTTTCTTAATAGAAAATCCCATGTAGTATCTGTAGTGCTTTTGTTACTATATGGATAATAGGGATTTTTTTTCTTTTTTTTCTAAGTTTAGCTTCAGATTTTGAAGGTTTCAGTGAATATTTCTATTTTAAAAAACTCCAAGGAAATCCTGCATGATCAGCTATTTAAAATATTTAACATGGCTTTTATAAATACTCAGTCCTGCCACATAGGGACAGAAAATCTCACTACCGCCTTAAACTGATGCATAGGGCTAATGTGAGCTTTCAAAGAGTTGTCAGATTTTACTACAGAGATTATTACACTTCTGGTGAAATAAAAGATATAGGTCCTGGTCATGCACTTCTTACTCCTGGAATGATCCCATTGACTAGAGAAGGGAAAGGATGAGTGCAAACACTCTGAATGTAGTTACCACTAAATGAAGCTAAACAACGATTACTTACACTGTAAAAAGCAACAGAGGGTCCTGTGGCACCTTTAAGACTAACAGATGTATTGGAGCATTGCTCCAATACATCTGTTAGTCTTAAAGGTGCCACAGGACCCTCTGTTGCTTTTTACAGATCCAGACTAACACGGTTACCCCTCTGATACATTACACTGTATAGAATCTTTGATTTATGACCCATGCTCTACCATCCAATGGCCTGATCCTGTTTCTATTGTTGTGAAGTGGAAATTTTGCCTTTACTTCAATGGTAACAGGATTAGATCATGAGGTACCAGGTGTGAACCTGATGCTTATTCATATTAGAAGTTACGGTCATCTCTTATTTGAGTCAGATACAGTTGCATTTCATTGTGCAGTGAAGTGATTTCTTTATATAGAGACAGATCTCACAACCACTATTTATGTGAGTAGTACCCCGGAAGCCTATCTGACAACTCACATAAATAAGAACTATCAGGGTAACTAAAATATGCAAGATTGGTACATAAGGTCAGGTCCAAATCCTGCCATCGACAGCTGTGTGAAGGGGTGTACAGAGCGCACACAGTAGCAGCTGCAAAAGGGTTAATAGACAGAGCAATTATTTCATGACCTGCAACTAAATGGCTGTCTGATGACTGCTGGAATAAAAGGCAATAGCTGAGGTAGGAAAAGATGGCTGGGAGTTACTTTGAAGAAACCCCCCAGCAACTGACTGGGAGAAACCCACCCAAGGAGCCAGACTTCCAGGGGGAGAGAACCAGAAAGTACAGCTCAGTGAACAAAGTCTGGGCTCGGACTGGAACCTGGGCTTTAGGACCTGCTTCCATCATGGGTCCCCAGAACCTGGGCTCCAGCTTGAGTCCAGAAGTCTATGCTGCTGTTTTATAGCCATCAGCCTGAGCCCCACAAACCCAAATCAGCTGACATGGGCCATCTGCAAGTGTTTATTTGCAGTATAGACAAACCCAAAGTCTCCAAGCAGGCAAGAGGTAGGAACAGCCTAGGGAAGCCACAAGGGCTCTTAAGAAGCAGCTGCCTAAAGACAAGGTCCCTGGGCTGGAACCTGAAGGGCCTCGGTTCTCGTTCCAACTTCCACAGGAGTGGAGGTGCATGTTCCTGAGCACTAGGGGGCAAGAACTATCGAGCTTCAGGTTGAAGCTGAAGACCTAACCTAAGCATGGGTGCTGGAACTAGGGGTGCCGTGCTGCCGCACCCCTGGCTTGAAGTGGTTTCCATTATATACAGGGTTTACAGTTTGGTTCAATGGCTCTCAGCCCCCCCCCACCCATCCACCCCCCCCCCCCCCACACACACACACTATACCAATTGTTCCAGCACTCCTGAACCTAAGGTCACTGGAGATTTGGTTCTGTTGGAACTTCTTTAGGTAGCCCTAAAGGGGAAAGATGATAAGCGACCCACTCGTAGAGATAAGTCTGAAGAAGCAGTAGACTGCTGTGGGCCTGGAGAACAAATGCTGGCAGGGGGTGCCTGACACAGAAGCAGTACAGCATTGGGTTTGGCCCCCAGGGGGTGCTCTGGCCAGTGAGTGACCCCACAAAGGGGAATCTCTATAGTTGAAAAATCAATTCCCATCTGAAGTCAGTGGAAAAGTTCCTGCTAAAAATGTATAGGAGTAGGACAGGGCTGTTTGATTGTAAAGAACATTTCCTTCTAAATATTAATTGATCAGTATTTCACTTTGGTTAATAATAATCAGATTCAAATTGTTTTCACTCCTTTTTCTTTACTAAGCAGACCATTGGCACTAATACATTTACTAATACATGGAACAAAAATTTGTTCTAATTTTCTGTTTTCTCCATTATGTGTAGATGTTGTTTTTTTTAGCCTTTTGAAGAGCGAGGAATTTGCAGAAACTCTCTGAGAATATTTCTCTTCACCTTTTATTTCTGAGGAGAAATAACAGTTATAATTTGGAGGGGGAGGGGAGTAGGGGGATTGGACTAGAGGAGCTGCCATGTATTACTTAAAGCTTTAATAATTTTACGATATAGTCTTAGACAAGTTCTCAAATACAGTATTGCAGTATAATATAAATACAATTCTGCTAGGATTTATATAGAGTTAGCCACATTCTGAACTTATTGATCTAGCTGTCTAGAGAGAAGAACAAATCACATGTTCTATCCCTGCTTCCTTCATGATAACCTAAACCTTTGCAAGGTATCTTTATCTAAGAGTTTGTAAATAAAATATTAGATGTTTATTACATCCTGTTATTTACTTTTATCACAGTATATATGAAATAACCTTTAGAATGGGAAATACCATATGCATCTGAGCATATTTGAATCACTGCAAATGGTAAAAGGTGTCACTGAGGAAGACAGTAAACCGAATTTATGTATTTATTTTGGTGCTTTTGTGCTTGCTTTTTAGAAATGGTCAAATATTGCAAAACATTATTTTTACAAATAGTAGTCTGAATTCCCAGTGGCTCTTCAGTTCACTCACTTTGTGCCACTTATTTATCATTCATAAATATTGGTGCAGCCTGTTTCAACTGTTTTTCATAATACTGGTTTTAAACAATTCTGTCATCCAATCAGAAAGTAGAAATCATACCATGTGACTTCTGTGACCAATCAAAAAGAATGAAAAAAATAAGCATGTATATGAATAATTGAATAATAATAGTAAATATTAAAAGAACAAACAATTTCGGAAGAGATATAAACCTTGCTTTAGGGCATAAACTAACCTTTACCTATTGGGGATTAGAAGGAATCTTTCTGTTGTGGCAGGTTATCCCATAACTACCTACTGAAGTGTTTCTGAAACCTTCTTCCTATGAAGCATCAGGTGCTGGTCACAGACAGTGCCAAAATACTAGTGTAAATGTTCTGATCCAGTACAGTCATTCTTTTGTTAACATGTGCCAATCACTAACTATGAATAGCAAATATTCAAGGTGAACAGTTAAAAGTCAATCAATAAGGTGTGGATCTTGTTCCAAACACTTTGGTGACTACTTACAAATAACAAATACATTTGTACAAATCGGGATGAATTTGAAAATGATTGACAAAGTACTAAACTTATCTGATAACTTAATTATAACAAATAATTCAAACAATATACTTACTAATAATTTAGTATTATTTGTAACAGTGGGTTGTTCTTTAATATTGAGTCACATGGATGACCTCCTTCGTCTCTTGTCTCTTTTATGAATTACCATGGGAAGGCTTAACAGTTCACCCACAAATTCTGAAGGGGTTAGTGCCAACATGGAGGCTTGTGCTGTGTCTCTTTCCCCTCCTCCCCTCCCCATTGAATTATATATCTACTCTGCTTTTTCTGAACAGCTGTGTCAAAGTGGAGGTTCAGCGTCCATTTCCCGTATATAGATAGGAAAACAATAGTTCTCAAAACACTTAACCTGTGTTGTCCACTGGGCAAAATTCAGCTTGGAGGATTGTTAAGGCTACTTCCCCACTTTGAACTTTAGGGTACAAATGTGGGGGCCTGCATGAAAACTTCTAAGCTTAACTACCAGCTTAGATCTGGTCCGCTGCCACCATCCCAAAGCTAATTCCCTTCCCTGGGTAGCCTTGAGAGAGACTCCACCAATTCCCTGGTGAATACAGATCCAAACCCCTTGGATCTTAAAACAAGGAGAAATTAACCATCCCCCTCCTTTCTCCCACCAACTCCTGGTGGATCAAGACCCAAACCCCTGGGATCTAAAAACAAGGAAAAATCAATCAGGTTCTTAAAAAGAAGGCTTTTAATTAAAGAAAAAGGTAAAAATCCTCTCTGTAAAATCAGGATGGAAAAATAACTTTACAGGGTAATCTAACTTAAAGAGCTCAGAGGACCCCCCTCTAGCCTTAGGTTCAAAGTACAGCAAACAGAGATAAACACTCTAGCAAAAGGTACATTTACAAGTTGAGAAAACAAAGATAAACTAACACGCCTTGCCTGGCTGTTTACTTACAAGTTTGAAATATGAGAGACTTGTTCAGAAAGATTTGGAGAACCTGGATTGATGTCTGGTCCCTCTCAGTCCCAAGAGCGAACAACTTCCCAAAAAAAGAGCACAAACAAAAGCCTTCCCACCCCCACCCAAGATTTGAAAGTATCTTGTCCCCTTATTGGTCCTTTGGGTCAGGTGTCAGCCAGGTTATCTGAGCTTCTTAACCCTTTACAGGTAAAAGGATTTTGGAGTCTCTGGCCAGGAGGGATTTTATAATACTGTACACAGGAGAGCTGTTACCCTTCCCTTTATAGTTATGACAAGGGTCAAGAAGAAAGGAGTTGTTAAACTGTATCAGTGATTTTCGTGAGTCTAGTACAAGTAGGATGTCTTAGGGATATGGACATCATCTGGATTAATGTCCAAAAATGTATCTGTAAGGGACATTTTTGCATCAGTTCTTTCAAAAATCACACACACAACTAAGTATACTCTTCAGCTTTCTTAATATCTCATATTTCAGCCATGCATCCTGGAGTCCCCAGATGCAAGGCCAAGTCCCATTTATTTTTCACTGTCCACATCAGTGTAAGGAAGATGTTTAATATCTCACCTGCTTGTCCATGCTCACAGGATTCCCTTGAACTGGACTACCATAAACAGTTCTCAGTCTGCTGCAATGATTCTGCAGCCAACATTTTAACAAGGGAGGGACTCCCACAAAGATGTCTTCCTTTGACAGCGATTACAAACCAAATGCTCAGATGTGTGTGGGCGTGTCTGTCAGAAAAAAATATCACAAGGGACTGTGGAATCTTTTTTTTTTCCATTTGAACAAAAACTGCTCATACCTGTAATGAAAGTGAAAAGGAAAATCATTGGTCAAAAATGTATATCAAATACACTTTGCTGAAATGTTTGTTTTTGAAAAACACGAGAGCTAGTATACTTGGCTAGTATACTTGGGCCTAGCATCCCAGCTGGTGCAAATCAGCACATCAATGAAGCGATGCCAATTCACACCAGCTGAAGATCTGGCCCACTGAGTATATTGACAACAATGTTAAACTAAACAATTTCTAGTGATCTGGACTGAGTGAGGGAACTGGGAATATCCTTTCTGAAAAAGTGTGTCCACTTCCCCTACAAGCAACTTCCATTTTCTTTCATGCCATGCCGTATGCATGGAACACTCTCATTGAACTACTCAATAAAGCTACTATAATGTCCTTCAAATTCCTCTTGCTCCTGTGAGATTCCAGTTCTGACTGGGGTTTCTCAGCTCTATTGTAATACTAATACAAATTACTGGGAGTAGTAATATATAAAAGCTAGGATTACCATTATTTATTATTACTCTATTAAAATAAAATACCTACTGGGGTGGGGGATTTTATCCATTTAAAGGCAAAAATAAGACTTTTGAGGAGAGTTTTTATAAGCCCCAGGATACTGTCCCTGGCAGAGATGATTTGGCAGTATCCAGGGAAGGGGATCCTAATCTGTCCTTCATTTGAATTGCAGAATTCTAACAAGGACCCATGCACCTTCTCTAGTGTATCATGGGTTTGTTGTGTAACTTAAACACAATATGCCAAATGGCATATTCAAAGCATATGTTTGAATTTCCTAAAAACTTACACAGAGGCTAAGAGCAGAATGTGATGAAATGCAATCCTCATGGGTATTTGTTCAGCATTAGCTGCTCTGCCAGGTTTTTAAGCTGCTGATGCTTGACAGATGTGACATTAACTGCACAAGTCCAGCACTTAAGTGACTCCATGCCTTCATATTATCTGGGCAGGATCCGAGAGAGAGAGAGTGCTCTTATATTACTGGATACTTGGCAGGCTTAGGCTGTAAAAATGAAATTGTTCAGTTAATCCTCTGAGACACAGAGCTGTCTACCAGCAACGGAGATGATAAGGATTTGGGTCCTTATCAGTCTCAAGCAGGATTATCTCTTCTAATTTTAACATCAGTCACTCCTTAGTTAGCACTTTTTTAACTGAATGGTTTCACAATTCAGCCTGAGCATGATTAACTCTTTTTCTGCAAATAATCGGGATTTTTTCTATAAAGCAAGACCCCAAAGACCTCAGACTTGGAGTTATCTCCTGTGCAGGATGAGGCATAGCTACTACAGTGCTCTTATGTAAACTCAACTGCAGTATACATCAAAGAAAGAAAATTAGTTATACTTCAGTTCTAACAGCCTGCCAGAGCGGGTCCTGTACGTTAGAGACTATATGTGGGGGATATGGAGGGGAGCACTCATTCCCTCACATTACATGATCTCTTCTGACCATGGTCAACTCTCCAAGCCCATATTAATCCCTTAGCCCCTTTCATCACAACCTCCTGAAGCTTCTGGGCTTTTTTCCAGCCCAGTCTATGCAATGCATTCTTCACCACCACTCTTCTTTCCTACTCGTTTCCCTCCCTGTCTGTGCTCTGTTCTCTTTCCAGGTCTCCTCTGAATCCCAGCATCAATTCCTGAGTCGTCTTTGTCTCCCATTCTCTCCAGTGCCCTCTGCTTCCCCCAGTTTAACCCCCTTCAGTAACTCTCCCTCCTTTCAACCTCCCTTCCCACAGTTCCCCTCCCCACCATTTCCTCCTCATCTGCTTTCTTACAATCCTTTATGCCTTCCTCATCCCAGTTCCTTTGCCTTTCTTCCTACTCCTTGTGGAAGAGTCCTCTAGAATTTACTAGGAATGAAACCAAAAATATTTTGTAGCATGATAGTGTTGCCAAGCATGATGTTTATGGTGAATTTTGTGATATTGTGTGAATCTTCAAGCCCCAGTAGCTCAGTTCAGATAAGTACATGAGAATCTCAACTTTCTTTAAAAAACAAAGTCTCTAGCCATGCTAATTTCAGAGAAAAGCTGAGAAATGTGAAGGAAGTGCGCTCTAAGGACTCAGAAACCAAAAGGTAAATAAAAGAGAACACCAAAATTATTATTGTATGAAAATCTCTTATTTTTAAAACCAATATCTACATTTTTGGAGACCTGACTTACAATTTTTGAATGTTTGAAGTTTCCAATATTGGCATGGTGAACTTTCTATAGGGTTTTTGAAAAAAAAATGGATTTTTATACCAAGGATGATGTTATCTACTATTACATTTTATAGGATGGTTTTTAAAAAGAAGATATTCTTTATTAAATTCTATGGGCATACTCCATGAGGACCTTCTCAAAGGCTTCTCTGCTTTCTCTTTGGGGCTCTACTGCTCCCTTCCCCCACTGGGAGAGTTGCTGCAACTGGGCTAACCACTACATTCCTTGCCCTGAATAGGGAGAAACCACAGCTGGGAGTGGGAGGATGTAGAAGGAGGCAGCTACTGATGCTGCTACTTGACAGCAGGGAGAAGAGGCTGCAGTAGTACTAGCTCTAAAGAGGCATATGGGTGCTGCTACCGGAACTGAATTTTCATTGTTCACCAGTCTTTCATAAAGGTACCATTTATGACCTCAGTGTTTGCATATCTCTGACTGCCTTTGTGTCCTTCTCAAACCAACTGTAAAGCAGAGCATGGGAAACAAGTGAATTTTTTAAGATTTGAAGTTGCTTTTGGAGATGAGAGGGTACAGTGGAAAAAGAAAGAGTGTAGAGAAGAGCAATGGAAATGATCCAACGGGTGGAATGATTTCAATTTGAGGAGAGAGTGAAGAGATTAGGACTCCAAGACACAAGGTGTCATGATAATGAATGGGGTAGAGGAGGTAAATCAGATGCTCCTAAATACCCTTCCTCGATACAAAAACATGGAGTAACTCAGTAACCTCAAAAGACAACACATTTAAAGTTGGTGAAAAATAAATACTTTTTTTAACCTAATGCATAATTAACCTATGGAATTCCAGGACAGCTGGGTGATAGAGATGGGTGGGGCTAGATGCTTTTGGAGCTGTTAGGACTTTAGAGATGAAGGGCAGCTATGCAATAGCCCCCTGCTGCTTCCCTCCTTTGCTGCCAGAGAGGCACATTCAGACACTTAAAATACTTTAAAGTTATTTTGTTGTTTGCTGGTTGCTGTTCTAAATTATTCATCCTTGCTCCTGATTTACTGTGGGAGGGGATGTGTATTTGGGAGCAGGGAGATTAGGGACAGGGGGGATAAGAGTTAGGACATTACTGCGGTGGATCAGTAAGGGGGAATTTGCGGGTTGGGGCAAGAGAGGAAGATAATCTTTGCATTTAAAAAATCAGAGACTTATCCACATGTGATCCTTGATCCCTTTGATTGCTTGTTCCTCCCCTTTCCACTATACCTTGTGTGCTGTGTATTTAGATTGTCTGAGATTAGGAAGAAAGTTCTCTGTTGGCACATTTTTTCATAATTAGTAATGATCATCCCCCTCACGTGCTATTTCTCAGGTACTGGTCACTGTCAGAGACAGGACTAGATAAATCAATGATCTTGTAATTCATTTGTGAGTGTATATTACAGATGTCCTTTGTCTCAGTTCACAGAGAGTCTAAATTGTTAGAAAGCATTGGTTCAAGCTGTAACAGCTCATGTTTTTAGCTGTGGAGATCCTTTGTTCAATCCAAGGTGAGGTGAACAAGAGGATCATCCTGGAATGGCAGTTCCTGTGATCCAATCCTATGCCAAAAACCAAGAACTAGAGTGCATCCCACATTGCACATTGAGGCACAAACTACCCAATATAGTTCTATGAGAGTTGAATGACTTACAAATGTCAGCATCTGCATGGACATTTAAGTTACATAGGACAATAAGCCTTAGCAATCCAGTATCTGACTGGATGACAACTTGTTGAGGTCAACCCAAAGTTTTATGGGGCTTTGTTGAAGATGACAGCTTAGTAAATATTATGGTAGATGGTTTATTTGATATTTTATGTAAAGTCTTACAATTAGTACTCACTCTTCAGGCAGAACTTCTACTGATGACAGAATATTAATGTATTCTTAGGATCAGATTGTGTCTTTTAAGCCAGAAAGATGTAAGAGTGTAGTAAATGCCAATTGTGGCTCACAGAATCATTCTGCATGCAAAGAAGTTGAAGTCAATAAGAATGTGTCAAAGTAAACAATGAGAATTGGACCTTCGGGGGCGGGGGGGAGTGGGGAGGAATAGCATCTCATTGAGTTAAGGATCTTGAAATTATCAAGATGCACTTATTCAGACTCTAATACTAGTGAAGTTGCCTTCCCTCTCTCCAAGATTATAAAAACTGTACTGGGTTATATAACAATCTGGAATTCCTTAAAAATCTAGATTATTTTCAGTATAACTGCCTGTAAATAAAAGCCAAATTCTGAGTCATTTACCCTGGTGGTATAACTCAATAAAGTGAAGAGAATTATTCTCAATTTAAATCAGAGTAAGTGAGAATTGAAAACTGATACTAATGAAGACCTCAAGTAACAAAATATAAATCTCATCTAGTGGGTATCTTTCTAAGGAAATCTACATATTATGTCTTTTTTGTTTGTTTGTTTAAATTACTTATTCTTCTTATTCAAAAGTGATTTTTTATGGCTTAACCCAAATCCTAATCCTTGCTGTAGCATGCTTTCATGTACTGAGATTTTGCGGTATTATTCTAAACAATTTAGCATATAGTTTCAAATTCAAGTATGGATGCAGGCTATTGGAATTTGAAACATTACTAAGAGTCAACCAAACTCTCCTTATCACTTTATATTGTAAAGCATAATGTTGTTTAAAAAGCAATGACAATAAATAATAATGTATTTTAATGTTATTTTAATATATTTTAATATATTAGCAAAATAACAAATACCGTAGACTTCTTTTTTAACAAAATTTACAATATGCTACAATGTATCTAAAAACAGCACTTGTTTCCCCACAGCATTTGAGGTGAGAGGCCATTAACTGATGATTGATTGATTGATTGATTGATTGACTAGAAAAGCCTTTTTTATGACTGGTAATTAAAAAAAAAAACCTGACATTATTGGGCAAGTTTGAATAATATATTCATCTTTAAATTGAGAAGAAATGCTGAGAAATTAGCTATGCAAATATAAGCCAGTTTATTTGGAAGAAAGATGTGCATGACTATGAGTGTTTGGATCACCATCACCAACTAAAATGAATACCCGAAGAGTTGTTAAAAACAAAACAAAAATATTAAACTGATCACAGCTAAGCAGCAATATACTGCATTTCATCATAATAATCGGGGAAGAAGAAGCATTAAAGGATGATTAATCCAATCTGGAAGCCAAATGCTCCTTGCTTAGAAACATTTTTTTATTGGATGTTTTATGTTTTAGCCATTAATTGTTCATTATAGTAAATTAGACACCCAGATGTTTATCCTAGTAATATGTAATGTCAAAAACAAAACCATCCTTTCCCTTAATTGTTAAAATGCTGTAATTTGTCTCTACATACTCTCAATATGGCCTAATTAAAACAATCTTTATTTTTGTTTGAAAGTTCACAGAAATTCGTGACGGATAAGGAATTGCTATGTGTTTGGAATCCACACCTCTTGGAGCGGCCAACAAATATCTTGCATCATTTTCCTTGTGATAACAGTTAGTCTGCTGTGATAGCCCCACCTATCCTAATACAAATAAAAAATAAACAAAATTCCTTGAGACAGGGCCAGATTCTGCTAGCCATTGTGCAGAGCCCGATCAAGAGTCCACTGAAATTAATGGGAAAACTCCAATTGACTTTAATAGGCATTGGATCCAGCCTCAAGTGCACAAGCAGAGGAGAGGATGCAGAGAGTTTGCCACTATGCATGTGCTCTTGAGCAACAGGCAAACAGAATATTGATGCTTGCAGTTCCTTATTGCAGTCTCTACAGCAAACTAGTCACCTCAAAGAGGCCAGGGTGTTGACCCTCTTATGAGGTATAACGACAGCCATCTGCTCTTTGCAAGCAGAATGGGAACCCATATGGATTCTAGTTACTTCCCCACCCCCACTTGAATGGACGTGGCTTTAAAAAACACTCTGCCCTTTAAATTATTTCACAGTCTAGTAAATATATAGTACTATTGGACATGATTAATCCAAATCTGTTTGGACATGTACTTTTTTATTACTATTTTTCTGTTAAAAAACACTTTAACATATGAACTACCATAATAGGTCAGACCAATGGTCCATCTAGTCCATCATCCTGTCTCTGATAGTAGCCAATACCAGGGCTTTAAGAGGATTGTACTGAACAGTGCAGCTGGAGAGACTGAACCTGTCTTCCTCTCCTGGGGTCTGGCAATCAGTGGTTTAGGGTTGCGCCAGCATGTGGTTTCATCCCTGACCATCTTGCCTAATAGCCATTGATGGACCTATCCTCCATAAACTTATCTAGTTCTCTTTGAACCCACCTATACTTATACTTTTGGCTTTCACAACATCCCATGGCAATGAGTTCCACAGGTTAATTCCAAAGCACCTTAGTTCCAAAGGTGCTGTGTGAAAAAGTGCTTCCTCTTTTTTGTATTAATCCTGCTGCCTATTAATTTAATCATCTAACCCCTGGTTTTTGTATTGTGGGAAAGGGTAAATCATACTTCTCTATTCACATTCACTTTTTCCACACCATTCATGATTTTACGGACATCTAACATTCTCCTCCTCCTGACTTAACTGTGTTTGGCTTGTTTTAGTACCTGGTAAAGGAAGTTCCTCTTCCTCTGTCCCAGTCTTAGGTCCAAATTCAGAAAAAACACTTAAACACATGCTTATGTTCTCTGGGGTTTAAGAGACTATTTCTGAATAGAGAAGGGATTACATACAAACTCAAACCCTCAAGGCTTAAGTGCTTAAGTAGCTATTTACAGTAGCTTAAGTGGATTTTTTTGTACAGAGGCCTTAAAAGGTATGTTTACACTGGAATAAAACACCTGTGCCATGGCCATGGCTGGCCAGGGTCAATTGACTCAGTCTCGCAGGGCTGTAAAATTGCTGTGTAGGCATTTAGGCTCAGGGTGGAACCTGAGCTCTGGGACCCCACAAGAGGAAAGGATCCCAGACCCCAGGCTCCAGTGAGAGCCCAAATGCCTACACAGCAATTTTACAGCCCTGGAGACTGAGCCTGCCACAGGTGCTTAATTGTTGGGTAGACCTACCCACAGAGACCTCCCATGTGCTCCTGAGTCTTCTCTCTTCAAGATGGAAGCAGCTCTGTTCTCTTTTCTCACAGGGACGTGTAGAGGGATTCTTTATTTCTCTTCCATACACAGGATGGATGATTTCTGATTCTCTTTCTCTTCCCTCTGAGGAGTTGAACAATGTTTTCTCTTTCCCCAGAGATGGAAAATCTCTCTTCTCTTCCCTACCCCTACACAGGGGTTTTCTCTCTCAAGCCCTCTCCTGTAGACATGCAGTCACCCTACATGGGGCACCTGCTCCTCTCACCCCATTAAGGGTATGTCTACACAGCAATTAAACACCCATGGCTGGCCTATATCAGATGACTCAGGCTTGCGGAGCTCAAGATATGGGGATATAAAATAGAGGTGCAGACATTTGGGCTGTCACTGGAGCCCGGGCTCTGGGATACGCCCCCATCTCAGGCAAGTCACTTCACCTCTCTGTTTCCTCTATACACATTGCCTGCCTTGTTGGGTTAGGTTGCAATATCTTTAGGGCAGGGATTATGTTTGTGCAATGCTTAGCACCATGGGGCTTTGATCTAATTTGAGGCCTCTGTGGGTACTGTAATAAAAATTTAATACTACTTCTTGTCCGTTTCTAGGAAAAAACAGGGAGTAGTAAAATCTTTACTGACATTATAGATCTATTAGAAATTCAGATATGGTGTGCTTTTAATGAGTCTCAATGCATGTTTGACCGCTTCTAAAATGAAATGCCACTAAATTATTAATACATAAATAATCTTCAGTGCAATTTAACTGGCAAGTGAAATTGCAGCTAAAGTTGTTGTTGCAGTTCTGTAGCCATGTGACAATACTTTGATAAATAGACTAGTATTCTGAATGAACCTTTTCTATTTTCAGTGTTTTCTGAGGTTGAACATCAATAAATCACGAGGAAGATCTGCTTTACATTCACTTCAGTGTTGGGAACCATTATAAATGGTAAATACTTCTGGTTTCTGCTTCATTCTTTTTCAGTTTTGTTGCATATTACTTTAGATAGTTTCACAGTACAGCAATTCTTACTTAAATGTGTCTACCATAAAAATATAAATCAACAACAATGGAAAATCTTACATTTAAACAAGTGCAGCTTGTATAGCATTAATCAACGTTAGAGGTGTTGTATGCTTATGTGTCCAAAGTGGGTGGAAGCGTAGGCATGTGGTTAAATAAGAGCACTTGAAGTCACGAGATCTAAGGTGAAATCCTCCAGTGAAGTCAGTGGGAATTTTGTGGTCAGGATTTCACTCCTGCATTTTAATCCTTGTGCTTCCATTGACTTGTTTTGTGACTGTGGGCAAGTTTCTTAACTTCTCTGTGCCTCTGCAAAACCAGGATAATTATACTTCTGTTCCTCACAATGATGTGCTGAAGCTTAATTCATTAATGATTGTAAAGTGCTTAGAAATCCTTTTTTTGGAAGGCACTGTATAATTTATGATTGGTTGGGGGAGGATTATCTAATTTCAATAATAATTTAAACAGGTGAAATGTAACACCTACAGCATAGTAGTCATTACAAAATTTAACAGTAAGTTATTAAACTGGGAAGGATTTGGCCAAAGTATTCCAGTCCTGAGCCTTTGATGTGAATAGATATTGTGTCACTGAACTTCATTGAGATCAGCCCCTTAATGAGCAATAATTTACAGATGGACCAAGAAAATCATGTTCAGATATGAATCCAAATTGGGTTTAGCCCAGGGCTATTGGTATAGGTTTGTGGCCAAATTGGAACGGTCTGGATTTACATTCAATGATGCTGAAATCTCGTGAAATGGTGTAAATGGTGAAATCAGCAGTCCTTGCAAGATTTCAACTATCTTTGACCAAAATTTCATAAGAGCAACTCTTCTTAAAAGATGTCATCATCTTCAGGACTGCGATTAGAACGGGTCCCATCCCAAAATTGTAGGAGCAGGTTTGACTTTAGATACCCAAATTTTTAATCCTCTGAAAATCTGAATGGGTTTCATATTCAAGGTCGAGGCTTTGGCTCGTCTCAACTAATGATCACATATATTTGGTATCAGTTGTGGTAAGACAGGACTTACAAGGTTTTTAAGGTAAGGATGCTACATGCATGTGAAATCCATACTGGGAGAAATCCTGGCCCCACTGAACTCTGTAGAAGAATTTCTTACAATTAGGAAATGGCCAAACCATTGCAAACTCTACTTTTCTTTCAATATTAGTATGTTTCATGTTTCTCCATCCCACTGAATAACTGATTTAGATTCTTTATTCCAAGATGTAAAATAATCTTAAGTAAAAAAAAAAAACCCAACAACTAAAACCCTACTACCAATAGGGTCTCATAAACAAAAAACATTTTAAGGCCACCCTCATCTGTTTGCAAAGTAAGTCTTGCACCCCTCAAATGAATCTAGATTTGCATTCTGGGCTCAAATATTAGCTTTCAAATTGGTATGACTGTTGGTTTATTATGGATTAAGTTCAGCGTTTAGGTTGAGATTATGACTGTCACTTGTACGGGTGATACAGCAGGCAAGGAGCCTGCATACTCCTTGCTCATCCTGTGAAAGGGTGATCATAATAACACTCTTTGTGATCTGAGATTACTTGGTCCCTCTGGGGAGCAAATAGTGGGCATGGAAGATATGGAGCCATTGCTCTGCCTCTTTTTCACTGATCTGCAAAGCAGGTCCTGGGCACCAGAAATAGTAATTTACAGCATCCTAATTGTTCAGGGATGAACAGTGACTGTAGAGATTGTCTCCTAAGGCACAATCTCTCCAGGAACTTCCCTCTCACAGGCCTTTATGCAAATAGCACACTCTAGCCATTGGGGAGATATAGCCTTCAATACGTTTGTATTGACACTAACGGCCAATTGTGTCCAGAAAATAGCTTTGTGTCTATATACTCAAAGTATTCTTCATACTAGAAATGGGCAAGATATATATAGCAAATAATATATTTACATTAATTTAGCCTTTTCCCCCATTCATGAAGTGTCTATAACTAGACTTAGACTTTGGTTTTTTGTATCATCCTATGGTTTGCTTGCCAGCTATTTCCTGTGACTATTGAGCATTTGAATTCCTTAACTTGCTATAAATCTCATGGCATTATTTCTGCTCCTCTGTTAGATTGCTGAAACTTTTAAAAAGCAGGTGTAGACCTGCTTATGCAAGTTGCAAAATAGCTGTGTCAGCACTTCTGGCATTAACCGTCAGACAAACACATATTTGCCTGGTCTGCTTCAAGAGTGAATGATTTGTTAACCATTTCATATACCTTATGAACTCATCTCTTATTTAAAGAATGGCAACTGTCATGTTTGCAACAGCACCTGAAACTAGAATGCACCCTTCCATAGCCAGCGTACTTTTGCTACTCTTTGCTAACATGGAGGGAGGGAAAGAGAGCCTGTTTAGGTGTAGTTAAAAACCCTTCATTAGTTTGATCCACTGCAATGTGTTTTAGTGGCATTTAATCCTTTTAATTCTATTTTTTGTGTGTGCAAAGGGTACCTTGTGCATTTTCTACCATCAACTTCCAATTTGTTGCTCTATCTCTGTACAATGTGATATGTGGTTGATCGATGTGTAATGAAATCTTACCTAATCTTTAAAGCAAACTATTGATTGAACAATTACACTTCATTTAAAGTGAAGTGTTATCTGTTCCTTCATTCAGCCCCCTGTTCCTTTATCTGACATTCTATAGAGTCTAGTTATAACTCTATTTAGAAGAGCTGACACATTTAGACTGTAAATCAATTTTCCATTTTCATTGTATTGGAGAAATTGCTCTTCAATAGGATTCTGCTTCCCCAAAGGACAGATTCCATGTAGCACTTGCATTTAATTGATCCGCTAGGTTTGCTATTGAAGTATTTGTCAAGGTTATATAGGTGGAGGACTGTGTAGTATTCTTATTGCTGCAAAAGCTATTTCAATTTCAAATTAATGTTGAACTCTCTCTACTAGAAAATGAACACCTATTAGACTACTTTGTGTGATACCAAAATCATTTCCTGAGTTCAACACCATATTGTACTTGTACAACCCAGTTGATTTCCTGCCCTCTTCCCCCCCCCCTCCCCCCGCCACATTCTAGATTAAGACTATTGGGACTAATCACCTCTCAGAAGTTGGATAATATTTCTAGTTATTTTATATTATTATTATTTTATGAGTTTATATTAATAACTGGGAATTTTAATAAGATGAAGATCCTGCCCTGAAGCACTTACAATCCCTTGAAGCCTTTGTATAAATCACCATTGAATTCCCTTTTGGTATACAAGTTTCCTTAAACAGTACTGATAATGTCCAGAATATCTCCTGGAAGAATCTGCATCAGTAAAAGGAGAGGAAATAACCTCTAATTCCTTATTGTTTTATGCAAATTGCTGCCAAATCTGTAGAAACGATCTCCTAAAACCAGATATTTACAGGCAAGGAAAAAAAAATCTATTTAGCATATTATACTGTTTGAAATCCATTTTGGTGCAGAAGATTTAACAGCTTGGTCTGACTCTCTGTAAGGCAGTCAATTACACACTCGTTGGCCCCAATTATGCATTGACAACCATGTGGGCAGACCCCTGCACCCACATGGAGATGAGTGGACTTCAGTGGGGCTCTGAGCACGCATAGGCATTTCCCTGTGCAGTTCCCAGTGAAGGGTCAACGCCATTGACTTTTATTTATTTATTTATTCTTAAACCTCTGTGTCTTACGTTTACTTGGAAATTGTTTTGCACACTTGCTGTAGCATTTTTCTTCAATATCTCCTATTACTAATGTCATAACTATAAAGGGAAGGGTAATAGCTGTCCTGTGTACAGTACTATAAAACCCCTCCTGGCCAGAGACTCCAAAATCCTTTTCCCTGTAAAAGGTTAAGAAGCTCAGGTAACCTGGCTGGCATCTGACCTAAAGGACCAATAAGGGGACAAGATACTTTCAAATCTTGGGGGGGGGGGGAAGGCTGTTGTTTGTGTTCTTTGTTTGGGAGTGTGTTCGTTCTCATGGACTGAGAGGGACCAGACATCAATCCAGGTTCTCCACATCTTTCTAAACAAGCCTCTCCTATTTCAAACTTGTAAGTAAATAGCCAGGCAAGGCGTGTTAGTTTTCCTTTGTTTTCTCAACTTGTAAATGTACCTTTTACTAGAGTGTTTATCTTTGTTTGCTGTACTTTGAACCTGAGACTAGAGGGGAGTCCTCTGAGCTCTTTAAGTTTGATTACCCTGTAAGGTTAATTTCCATACTGATTTTACAGAGATTATTTTTACCTTTTTCTTTAATTAAAAGCCTTCTTTTTAAGAACCTGATTGATTTTTCCTTGTTTTAGATCCAAAGGGGTTTTGGATCTTGATTTACCAGGAGTTGGTGGGAGGAAGGAGGGGGAATGGTTAATTTCTCCTTGTTTTAAGATCCAAGGAGTTTGGATTTGTTTTCACCAGGGATTTGGTGAAGGTTTTTCAAGGCTTCCCAGGAAGGGAATCCATTGAAATGGTGGCAGCCGAACCAGAGCTAAGCTGGTAGTTAAGCTTAGAAGTTTTTCATGCAGGCCCCTACATTTGTACCCTAAAGTTCAAAGTGGGGATCCAGCCTTGACATGGTGGATAGCAGTGGGATCATTTTAAACCCAAAAGCCAGTGAGATTTTTTTTTCCTGCTAGCTGCTTGGAAAGCGGAGCTGGAAGTAGATAGATGCATATCTTATCTCTCCTTGCCTGAAGGCAGAGGTGTTAAGTTTTTTTAACAGGTCCTTTGTTAAGAGAAGGGTTCAATTAGCAAACTTGACTGGTAAAAGGACTTTACAAGCTGAATTGTTTTTTTTTTCTTTTTACATCCTCAGGAGTAGCTAGTTAGAAAGTCTCTGTTAACTCAACAGCAGCCAGAGCTGAGAGCTTCCCAGTTTCAGTCAACTGCACAGGGGGTTACCCAGCACAAGAAAACAGGAAAATGACTACCAAAGAAGTAGCTAACAAAATAGAACTGGCCAAACTAGAAGCAGAAGAAAATGAAAGAAAACATCAGAGACTGCTTCAATTAACAAAACTCGAGACAGAGCAGAGAGCAAGAGAAGAAAAAGCCAAAAAGGAGGCCCATAAAAGAGAGATGGAGCTGGAAAAAGCCAAAGAGAAGGCCCACAAGAGAGAAATGGAGCTGAAAGAAAAAGAGATGGAAGAGAGAGAAAAAGAAAGGAAGCATGAACTGGAAGTAGCAAAGGCTAAGCAGGATGCACCAGCCAATGCTAACAACCCCCCTCCAGGTACCACTTCCCATCCCAGAAAATTCCCCACCTACAAGGCAGGCGATGATACTGAGGCCTTCTTAGAAAATTTTGAAAGGGCCTGCCTTGGATACAGCATCGCTGCAGACCAGTACATGGTAGAGCTGAGGCCGCAGCTCAGTGGACCCTTAGCAGAGGTGGCGGCTGAAATGCCTAAGGAACACATGAACAGTTATGAACTTTTTAAAAACAAGGCCAGACTCAGAATGGGGCTAACACCCGAGCATGCCCGTCGGAGGTTCAGAGCCCTAAAGTGGAAACCCGATGTGTCATTTACCCAGCATGCCTACCACATTGACAAAAATTGTGATGCCTGGGTATCAGGAGCAAATGTTAAATCTCTGGAAGATGTGCTTTCCCTAGTAAAAATGGAGCAGTTTTTAGAGGGTGTTCCTGAGGAAATAGAAAGGTACATCCTAGATAGGAAGCCCAAAACTGTAACTGAGGCGGGGGAGATTGGAGCCCAATGGGTGGAGGTGGCAGAAAAGAAAAAGACTAGTAGCAGTTGGAGCGAATATCAGAAGGGGCAAGCCGAAACAAAACCTTACCACCGGGGACAACCCAAGGCCCCACCCACATCCCAAGGGAAACCCCAGACGCCTTCTCACCCCACCACACCAGTCTCCACCAACCAACATCGTCCCGGTGATATCTTAGCAGGGCGATGTTTTAAATGTAATGAACTGGGACATATAAAGGCTCACTGCCCCAAGAACCGATTACAGTTCATTACACCCCAATCACACCAAAGATCCCCAAACCCAGATGCCTCTCTCATACCCTCGGAGCGAAGGGAAACCTTGAGAGTGGGCGGAAAGAAGGTTACTGCTTGGAGGGACACTGGGGCTCAAGTGTCAACTATCCACCAATCCCTAGTGGACCCCAAACTCATCAACCCGGAGGCTACAGTGACAATTCAACCCTTCGTGTCACAGTCTGTAACCTTGCCTACAGCCACGTTGCATGTCCAGTACAAGGGCTGGTCAGGAATGTGGACTTTTGCAGTCTATGACAATTATCCCATTCCCATGCTGCTGGGGGAAGATTTGGCCAACCATGTGAAGGTAGCCAAGAGGGTGGGAATAGTCACCCGCAGCCAGGCTAAGCAAGCTTTCACCCCCATCCCTGTTCCTAAGCCGTCCACCAGGGCCCCGTCTGTGTTACCAGAGACCCAGACAAAGGTGGTGGAACAGGATCCCCTGCCAACGACTGAAACAACCGTAGTGGATCCAATCCCGGAGACCCAGCCAAAGCTAGTCCCAGAACCGGAACTGGCAACGCAACCAGCACCAGAACCATTGCGAGCCCTGAGTCCAGCGCTTGCAAACCTGTCTACAACTCCAACGCCAGAGGGCACCAGCGAGCCTGAACTGGCAGAAGCAGCAGATAACCCTACCCAAGAGGCTCAGCCAGAGCCTGAAATACCACATAGTGCACCAGCGGACAGCGGTTCACAGTCAATGGAAACAGCCCCAGCACCTGCATCGCTTCCAGAGGGACCAAGCCCCAGTCCACAGTCCAAGGAGGAACTGATATCTCCAGCATCAAGGGAACAGTTCCAGGCCGAGCAGGAAGCAGATGACAGCCTTCAGAAAGCTTGGGCGGCAGCGCGGAGCACCCCACCGCCTCTCAGCTCTTCTAACCGATCCCGGTTTGTTGTAGAACAAGGACTTTTATACAAGGAGACTCTTTCTGGTGGGCACCAGGAAGACTGGCATCCTCAAAGACAGTTGGTAGTTCCCACTAAGTATCGGGTAAAGCTCTTGAGCTTAGCCCATGATCATCCCAGTGGCCATTCTGGGGTGAACAGAACCAAGGAACGGTTGGGGAAGTCCTTCCACTGGGAGGGAATGGGCAAGGACGTTGCTAATTATGTCCGGTCTTGTGAGGTGTGCCAACGAGTGGGAAAGCCCCAAGACCAGGTTAAAGCCCCTCTCCAGCCACTACCCATAATTGAGGTCCCATTTCAGCGCGTAGCTGTGGATATTCTGGGTCCTTTCCCAAAGAAGACACCCAGAGGAAAGCAGTACATACTGACTTTCATGGATTTTGCTACCCGATGGCCGGAAGCAGTACCCTTAAGCAACACCAGGGCTAAAAGTGTGTGCCAGGCATTAACAGACATTTTTGCCAGGGTAGGTTGGCCCTCCGACATCCTTACAGATTCGGGAACTAACTTCCTGGCAGGAACCAGGGAAAACCTGTGGGAAGCTCATGGGGTGAATCACTTGGTTGCCACCCCTTACCACCATGAAACCAATGGCCTGGTGGAGAGGTTTAATGGAACTTTGGGGGCCATGATACGTAAATTTGTAAATGAACACTCCAGTGATTGGGACCTCGTGTTGCAGCAGTTGCTTTTTGCCTACAGGGCTGTACCACATCCCAGTTTAGGGTTTTCACCATTTGAACTTGTGTATGGCCGTGAGGTTAAGGGGCCATTACAGTTGGTGAAGCAGCAATGGGAGGGGTTTCCGCCTTCTCCAGGAACTAACATTCTAGACTTTGTAAGCAACCTACAAAACACCCTCCGACATTCTTTGGCCCTTGCTAAAGAAAACCTAAAGGATGCTCAGGAAGAGCAAAAGGCCTGGTATGATAAACATTCCAGAGAACGGTCCTTCAAAGTAGGAGACCAAGTCATGGTCTTAAAGGCGCTCCAGGCCCATAAAATGGAAGCGTCGTGGGAAGGACCATTCACGGTCCAGGAGTGCCTAGGAGCTGTTAACTATCTCATAGCCTCCCCCACCTCCAACATAAAGCCTAAGGTATACCATGTTAATTCTCTTAAGCCCTTTTATTCCAGAGAATTAAACGTTTGCCAGTTTACAGCCCAGGAAACAGATGACGCGGAGTGGCCTGAAGGTGTCTACTACGAAGGAAAAAAGGATGGTGGCGTGGAAGAGGTGAACCTCTCCATGACCCTTGGACGTCTGCAGCGGCAGCAGATCAAGGAGCTGTGCACAAGCTTTGCACCAATTTTCTCAGCCACTCCAGGATGGACCGAACGGGCATACCACTCCATTGACACAGGTAATGCTCACCCTATTAGAACCCCACCCTACTGGGAGTCACCTCATGCCAAAACTGCTATACAAAGGGAGATCCAGGACATGCTACAGATGGGTATAATCCGCCCCTCTAAGAGTGCATGGGCATCTCCAGTGGTTCTAGTTCCCAAACCAGATGGGGAAATACGCTTTTGCGTGGACTACCGTAAGCTAAATGCTGTAACTCGTCCTGACAACTATCCAATGCCACGCACAGATGAGCTATTGGAGAAATTGGGACATGCCCAATTCATCTCTACTTTAGACTTAACCAAGGGGTACTGGCAAGTACCACTAGATGAACCCGCTAAGGAAAGGTCAGCCTTCGTCACCCAGGCAGGGGTGTATGAATTCAATGTACTCCCTTTCGGGTTGCGAAATGCACCCGCCACCTTCCAAAGACTTGTAGATGGTCTCCTAGCAGGATTGGGAGAATCTGCAGTTGCCTACCTCGATGATGTGGCCATTTTTTCTGATTCATGGGCAGAGCACATGGAGCACCTGGAAAAAGTTTTCGAGCGCATCCAGCAGGCAGGACTAACTGTTAAGGCTAAAAAGTGTCAAATAGGCCAAAACAGAGTGACTTACCTGGGGCACCAGGTGGGTCAAGGAACTATAAATCCCCTACAGGCCAAAGTGGATGCTATCCAAAAGTGGCCGGTTCCAAAGTCTAAGAAACAGGTCCAATCCTTCTTAGGCTTGGCTGGATATTATAGGCGATTTGTACCCCACTACAGCCAAATCGCCGCCCCGCTGACAGACCTAACCAGAAAGAAACAGCCAAATGCAGTTCAGTGGACTGATGAGTGCCAAAAGGCCTTTAACCAGCTTAAGGCAACACTCATGTCTGACCCTGTGCTAAGGGCCCCAGACTTTGACAAACCGTTCCAAGTAACCACAGATGCGTCCGAGCGAGGCGTGGGAGCAGTTTTAATGCAGGAAGGACCGGATCAAGAATTCCATCCTGTCGTATTTCTCAGTAAGAAACTGTCTGAGAGGGAAAGCCATTGGTCAATCAGCGAAAAGGAATGCTATGCCATTGTGTACGCGCTGAAAAAGCTACGCCCATATGTTTGGGGATGGCGTTTCCAACTACAAACAGACCATGCTGCGCTACAGTGGCTTCATACCGCCAAGGGAAATAACAAAAAACTTCTTCGGTGGAGTTTAGCTCTCCAAGATTTTGATTTTGAAATACAACACATTTCGGGAGCTTCTAACAAAGTGGCTGATGCACTCTCCCGGGAAAGTTTCCCAGAGTTAACTGATTAACAATTGTTCTTGGAATGAAACATATTGTTAGTTTTTATATAATCAGTAGTATGTCTAAAGGTACATGTGTCTTATTAACTCTGTTTTCTCCTAGAACTCCAGGAAGAAATCACAGCCAGTGTGGAACCGAACATCCAACACTATCTGTGATTTGGGGGGCGTGTCATAACTATAAAGGGAAGGGTAATAGCTGTCCTGTGTACAGTACTATAAAACCCCTCCTGGCCAGAGACTCCAAAATCCTTTTCCCTGTAAAGGGTTAAGAAGCTCAGGTAACCTGGCTGGCATCTGACCTAAAGGACCAATAAGGGGACAAGATACTTTCAAATCTTGAGGGCGGGGGGGGGAAGGCTGTTGTTTGTGTTCTTTGTTTGGGAGTGTGTTCGTTCTCGGGGACTGAGAGGGACCAGACATCAATCCAGGTTCTCCACATCTTTCTAAACAAGCCTCTCCTATTTCAAACTTGTAAGTAAATAGCCAGGCAAGGCGTGTTAGTTTTCCTTTGTTTTCTCAACTTGTAAATGTACCTTTTACTAGAGTGTTTATCTTTGTTTGCTGTACTTTGAACCTGAGACTAGAGGGGAGTCCTCTGAGCTCTTTAAGTTTGATTACCCTGTAAGGTTAATTTCCATACTGATTTTACAGAGATTATTTTTACCTTTTTCTTTAATTAAAAGCCTTCTTTTTAAGAACCTGATTGATTTTTCCTTGTTTTAGATCCAAAGGGGTTTTGGATCTTGATTTACCAGGAGTTGGTGGGAGGAAGGAGGGGGAATGGTTAATTTCTCCTTGTTTTAAGATCCAAGGAGTTTGGATTTGTTTTCACCAGGGATTTGGTGAAGGTTTTTCAAGGCTTCCCAGGAAGGGAATCCATTGAAATGGTGGCAGCCGAACCAGAGCTAAGCTGGTAGTTAAGCTTAGAAGTTTTTCATGCAGGCCCCTACATTTGTACCCTAAAGTTCAAAGTGGGGATCCAGCCTTGACAACTAATAACTTCACGTTGTTCCCTGCCCTACAAGACTGTATGTGAACAGGAAAAAAGTTTTGCTCAAAACTCTCCTTATGCTTCAACTTCCTTTGTTTTTAGATCATGGTGTTATTTGCAACTGTAAAACTTTACTTGGGTCAGTATGTTATCATATTTGAAATCTTAAAAGCTTTAATTAGGACACTATGAGTTTCTTCTTTTCCAGTGAGAATAAGTACAGCTTTCTTAATCTTTCTTCATGACTTAAATCTTTGAAGCTTGGTGTCTGTCTGATTGTGCTATGCTGCATTAATGATGGCATAAAAGGCATGAATAAACATTAAGATGCTCGGATCTGAAAGTTTCAACTTCACCTCATTAATTTCGATGTCCTATAAACTATACATATTTACTACTTAGATTTTTTTTAATACTTTCTCTGAGAAGTGTACTAGGCATACCGAGTTAAAATTCTCTGCTGATCTTAAATGAATGGGATGGATGAATCGGTTTGGATAAAATAAGAACAGGGCTAAGTCTCCTGTCAGACTTAGAACCAAACTAAATTCAAATCCTTTGGACAGTTAAAATATTATGCTAAACTTCTTTTAAAAAAAGAATCAAACCCACAATGTTTTGTGTCTCTATATTTCATGATTTCATCTGGGACTGGAAGTACCGCCAAATGATTATGGGGAAAGAGGTAATTATGGTGTTTTTGTTTTGATTTGATTTTTTGTTTTGTTTTCTTGCCTTTTGTTTTTGTTTTTTACCTCAGCAAAACTCCAGTCATAGAGCCTTAAAATTCAACTTACCCTTACCTGAGATTTCCTCCCCTGCAGGGTGAATTTCACTGAGTAACACTGTGTTCCTGAAAAAAATAGGCAGTCCTTTCCTTTAGGACAGATAGGATATTAAGACTATGCAACTATAGTACAGGAAAACACATGAAAAAGTCTGCTCCTAGAGTGTCACACCCTGTTTTCGAATTTTGAGCAAAGCTGGGAGCAATCTGAAATTCTGATCCTTTTGTCATTTGCCTATCACTGGTTTGGAGGTCTGTGGTGTTTTCATGTGGCAATTTAATTTTTCTTCCTTTTTACAATGAACTTGAAAAAAGATGGTGTGCTTCAGGGAATCTAGAATTGTTTACTTTGAAGTATTAAGGGGATATCTGCCCATCTTTCCTGCTGGAAAGGCATAACGAGTGGGGTTCCGCAGGGGTCTGTTTTGGGACCGGCTCTGTTCAATATCTTCATTAACGACTTAGATATTGGCATAGAGAGAACGCTTATTCAGTTTGTGGATGATACCAAACTGGGAGGGATTGCAATAGTTTTGGAGGACAGGGTCATAATTCAAAATGATCTGGACAAATTGGAGAAATGGTCTGAGTTAAACAGGATGAAGTTTAACAAAGACAAATGCAAAGCGCTCCACTTACGAAGAAAAAATCAGTTTCACACATACAGAATGGGAAAAGACTGTCTAGGAAGGAGTACGGCAGAAAGGGATCTAGGGGTTATAGTGGACCACAAACTAAATATGAGTCAACAGTGTGATGCTGTTGCAAAAAAAGCAAATATGATTCTGGGAGGTATTAACAGGTGTGTTGTGAGCAAGACATGAGAAGTCATTCTTCCGTTCTACTCTGCTCTGGTTAGGCCTCAGCTGGAGTATTGTGTCCAGTTCTGGGCACCGCATTTCAAGAAAGATATGGAGAAATTGGAGAGGGTCCAAAGAAGAGCAACAAGAATGATTAAAGGTCTTGAGAACATGACCTATGAAGGAAGGCTGAAAGAATTGGGTTTGTTTAGTTTGGAAAAGAGAAGACTGAGAGGGGACATGATAGCAGTTTTCAGGTATCTAAAAGGTTGTCATAAGGAGGAGGGAGAAAACTTGTTCCCTTTAGCCTCTAAGGATAGAACAAGAAGCAATGGGCTTAAACTGCAGCAAGGGAGGTCTAGATTGGACATTAGGAAAAAGTTCCTAACTGTCAGGGTGGTTAAACACTGGAATAAATTGCCTAGGGAGGTTGTGGAATCTTCATCTCTGGAGATATTTAAGAGTAGGTTAGATAAATGTCTATCAGGGATGGTCTAGACAGTATTTGGTCCTGCCATGTGGGCAGGGGACTTGACTTGATGACCTCTCGAGGTCCCTTCCAGTCCTAGAATCTATGAATCTATGAATCTTGCTCCACTGTTTTTGACTTGATAGCCACTTTCTAAACTGAAGAAACGCAACAAGTTATGTGGCTAATCTGATATAGTTCCATTTTTTAAAAGGTGAAATGCATTTAAGTGTGCCATAACTCTTGTCAGCCACACATGGAATATCAGTATGTCTTCTAAGCTCAGTATGGATCTTTTGAGACCATTCCACAAAAAATATAATAGTATTCTTCCAGAAAATATGTCGAAACACAGAAAGCCTAGTGGTAACATAGGCCAGAGGACTGGATCCATAAAAAAGGTGGAAGTGCCCAATAAACACACTTGAAGCATTCTGCTTCTGCAAAAAGAAAGCATAAACAAATTCTTGGAGCAAGGTAGGGCTGACCTTTACCTTTACTACCTCACAGACACATAAAACCAATTTATAGTGAACTCAGGTATTGGAAATAGGATGAAGCTTTGAAATTATTTCAATGGATTAATGTGCAAATTGGAATCCCAATTACAGAGTGAATCTGCCTCAGAGTTAACTTGGTCTGAGGGTAAAAAAAAAATGAATTAACTATAATAATAGGACTTCACTGTATTGCTGGTGCTAGAAGGACAGGATATTATGCATAGTACTGATTTCTATGTACATTTTTTAATTTCTAAAGGTGCATAGAATATCTGCAAGGGATTATAGCAAAAAATAATTTCTTCTGCTGCTGTGCCTTTCATTCAGGACATTTTACAAACATTAATGAATTTAGCTTTGCAATACCCCATGGTAGGGAGGGGCAGAGAAAAAAATATTTTTCTCCAAATATTACAGATTGGTAAGCTACTAAGAGAGAAATGTAGGGCAAAGAACACCTATGAACCAGTAATTCTCATGGGAACCTGTGATGGGACATTGACCCCACACTAGCCCTGGAGGTAGGTAATATAGGTAAGAGAGGCCAAATAGCCATAGGCTGCATGTGGAGGGAGTTAGGATGCTATGAGGTTTAACTGGGGATGAAGCTCGGGCCAAAAAAGGTGACGCTTCTATAAAGCCAAGGAGCTGGCAATAGAGAAGAGGGGTTGCAGTGAGGAAATGTGCAGACACACTTCCTGATACAAGAATGGGGGAAAGAGTCTGTAATAGGAGTGTAGGAAGCAGTCCAGGCAAGGTGCAGTATGGTCTGAGAACATAGACCTGAACTGCTGGATTGGAACTTGGTGTAGAGGGTGGGCCTGGGTTCCTGTGGGAGTCGCACAGTCGGCAAGGTGGGTAGGGAGCCTGCCTTAGACTGTGTGAAGAGAGAGTCTAGTGACACTCCAGAAGGGAGGATGAGTGGAGGGCTAAGCCATGAAGGAGAGGTGCTGCAGCTCCTGAGCAGCAAGAGAGGGGCTATAGAGTGAGGTACTGAGGCAATGGGCTGAGTGACCACCAGATGAGGAATGGACAGTGGCAAGCTAATTCCCCAGATGAGGCACCACCAAATGGTGAGTAGCATGTGCTCATTACAGGACCCATCCCAGCACAGAAGATGGGTTTTTTTTTTATGTTCCTCTCTCTCCCTGTGGCATTTCCATCCATGGAGAAGTTCCATCCAAGTGAGCAAAGTATGGAGACATGCCAAATTTCAGCATGGTTGTGCCCAGGTCTGCAGGGGTTGGGAGTGGCAAGGAAGATGGAGGAAACCAAGAAAAAACAGCGAGTGAGGCCTCTAGCTGTGTGATGGGGGATTAGCAAGGAGGCTATTGTGAATGAGGGAGTCAATAGCTTGTATACTGAATAGGAGGAGCAGGGTGGGGGAGATAATATGAAAGTCTGAGCAGACATAGCACTGTGGATTCAGGAATGTAGTGAGCGCAAAGCTGAATCCCAATCCAACTGTGAATAGTGGCAGTGAAGGGATAGGGGAGTCTGTGGGACTAGAGTCCATTTTGTGAAGTAGAGGTGCAGCATGTTACAGAAAATGAACACACTGTGCTCTCTCCCAGAGACATTTTTCTTTTATTGTTTCCCTTAATCCAAAGTAAAATTTATTCAGACTGAAAATATGACTATTTTTACACAAAAAATAGTAACTGTGGGGTCAGACTAGTATCCCTCATTCCAGGAAAGCTCTTCTTAGGACTCAAGCAATATTCAAGTTCTAAGATGATTCATTTAGGTCCTGATTTAAAGCTAATTGAAGTAAATGGAGAGATTCTCATTAGGTTTTGGATCCTGCCCTTAATAAATAAGTATCCCACAGTGAGTTTCCATGGAGTCAAAAAGGTAGAGCACAATAGTCTCTCATCAAAAATAACTTAAAGCCAGAGAAGTGAGCAATAAAGGTACACTGTTATTTAAAAGTAATGTATTTAACTGTAGCTATTATTTTGGAATGATTTATGCACACAATGTATGAGAGTAAAGTTTAAAAAAAAATTCTCAGTAATGTAATAAAATGTTAGACTATACTTCTTATGTGCTCAAAGTAGTTAAATTTAAAGTAATTATTTACTGTTTTATTAATATTGATATCCTATATTTATATAACAACTTTTATCTGCAGGGGTCCAAAAGCAGCAGATAACTGATCCAAAGGCCACAGAAGTCAAAAGAAATTTCCACTGACTTCAACTCAGGCCTTAAATACATAAAGTGCCACTGAAACACAGCCATCTCTAGCATAAAGGTAAGGAACCAACTGACATACAACACACTTCACAACACTATGAGGAGGGAAAAGTGTCATGGAATATTTAGAGTCTACCCAAAGCCAACAGATATCTAATTTATAGTTGAAAAAAACAAACAAACCCCAAAACTAAAATGAGTATTATGATTCCCCCAAATTAAATCTACTATTGAAAGATGAAGGGATGAGGTGAGCCTAACTTTAAACATGATGTAAGTCACAGCTCCAGCTACTAATAGTAGAACAAAGAAATTACAGTAATGAATAGAAAGATGAATACGGACTGAATTGGCATTAACAGCCTCTCAAGATTGGAAATTCTCATGCACTTGGGGAACATGTGGAGAAACTTAGGCCCAGATCCTCAAATCAATAGGAGTTTGGTGCCTAATTAACTTTGAGGATTAGTTCCTTAGACTTATTTTGATTTAGGCAGTTTTTTGAGGTGATTTTTGGTACATTTCTTTTTAGATGAATGCTGAAATAGAGAACCTAGTCTCTCTTCTTTGTATATACAGTAGGTTAGATGTACAGTACATGAGGCATAACATATTTGGCTGTTGGCGGGAAGAGAAAGCAAGACATGTTAAATTAAAATATGCATCACACCAGGAGCCTTGTAAATGCCAACAATGAATGAAGAGTTAAACCTAGTAATTTCATGCCAGAGTAAATGTTAAGAGTTAATTCCAGAGAGAGGAGCCTACATGGCATATAAATGTGTGCATTTCCACAGTGAAATGCAAAAGTCTAATGGCAAGTATGAAAAACAAGATGTGCTAATTGCCATCATTTACAAATTAGTACAGTGAACCACTTCGGTTGTGTTTTGAATCTCATTTATTCATTTTCAGTTCTGGTTTGGGAAACTGGAGAGCTGAGAATTTGACTGTTGTATTTGAATGGGGAATATTTGTTAGCACTGGAATAAGACTGAGGCTTCTGAGGAAGTCTTAATGTCCCTAGTGGGATGGTGTGGTGTGCTTCTTCCCATATGTCAACAGAAAGCTGCCAGTGGAATAGCAACAATACTGAAGAATTTTAAGGTCCTGAATCCCCAGATTAGAATGTACCTGATTCAATGGCGACTCTATGTATTTTGGCACCCCAAGCACAGCAGTCAGGCAGCTTTCGGAGGCACACCTGCGGGAGGTCCGCCGGTCCCGCAGCTTCGGCGTACCCGTCGCCAAATTGCTGCCAAAGCCGCGGGACCGGCGGACCTCTGGTAGGCATGCTGCCGAATGCTCCCTGACTGCCGCCCCCACAGCGACCGGCAGGCCGCCCCAGGCATGCGCTTGGTGCGCTGGTGCCTGGAGCCGCCCCGGCCTGATTGTTTGATTGGATTTTGTTAGAATGACCATATTCTGAAAACCAGAAAGAACTTGACAAAAGAGATAAATGAGATTGTATTATTATTCATTCAAACCTCAAGTATTTGGTGAGGCAGGGTGATGGGGGTCATGTGGGAGGGGGAGGAGAGGAAACTGTTCACACATGTAACTGCCACCGATAAAAGTGGTTTCAAACTACAATTCAATACAATTCAAGCAACAATTCATTTGCAAACTTAACACCATCAATTTGGGCATGAATAGGGACTGGGAGTGGCTGGCTCACTACAAAAGCAATTTTCCCTATCTTGGTATTGTCACCACCTCATCAATTATTGGGAGTGGACCACATCCACCCTGAGTGAATTGGCCTTCAACACTGATTCTCCACTTGTAAGGTAACTCCCTTCTCTTCATGTGTCAATATATATTTATGCCTGTATCTGTAATTTTCACTCCATGCATCTGAAGAAGTGGGTTTTTTACCCATGAAAGCTCATGCCCAAATAAATCTGTTAGTCTTTAAGGTGCTACCAGACTCCTCGTTGTTTTTGTGGATTCAGACTAACACGACTACCCCTCTGATACTTCAAACTCTTAAATAGCTCACTGATTTAAAAACAAACAATTCTACTGCCACGGTCTATGAATACAGAGCTGGGAGGCATTATGTTAATTTAGATGGAACATAGGGGCCAAAGAGTTAAAGGAATTAACATGACCTTGTCACTGTCCAACACTAAATTTTGTTAAACAAGGTTTGGTATACAGAGACTTCAGCCTGCTTAATACCATTGCACAAACACCATTTTAAAAATGTATTTTTAACTTTTTAGTAAAGATAGAGAAAAGGAGAAAAAAGTTAAAACATTTCAAATGTAAATTATTAAATAAGGCTCTCATGTTAACAACATCCCTTGTTCCCTTTCCCATTAACTGGAGAGAGATTTTTAGAAAGGTGGGGGGAGAACCTTGTTTGACAGTCTCTTAGATGGTATTTAAGATGAAAAAGAGAAGATGGGTTGAGATTCTTGATGTTGTTGTTGTTGAAGTCTGATCCCATTTCCTGGAAGATAAAACAAGACAAATGACACAAGAACAGCAAAGAGAGAAAATGCAATTTCTGTCTCTGGTATTGATTTTCACTTGCAACCTCACATCTGGAGAAACACAGTCACAGCACATGGTCTTATCTGCCTCTCTGAGAACTGGCACACTTGTCCAAGCATCCGGCTGTTCAGGGCATGGCTTTTAGTTGCCTCTTTGGTCACAGGCTCAGAGCAGTGTTTCAAAAATATGAAGTCATGGCTAGCTAAGCTAAACCTTCCTAGACAAATGGAAAAAGGACAGTGACAGGAAAGAGATGAAATAAGATGGGGAAGGAAAGAACACACAAAGGTGTGTGTATGGGGGGGCGGGGAGAGGCGACAAAGTATCACATCCCAGGTGGTATTTGGGCTTTCGCCTATGCCAAAGGAGGTGGCAATATCATTTGGCTTCCTTTCTCTGTCCTGATCAGGACATTTCCACAATTAGGATGAAGAAGGTGTAGGGTCCCAGAGGCAGTGGGGGATGAACCCATGATATTGAAGTCTGCTTCTTCCCCTTTTTTGAGTCAGCCAGTATATCGGAAGCCTTCATTTATTTCTGTATTTCCCCCAAAGTTTCACACACCCACAAACCCAAAAAGGGTGTGCTGAGTAGACTTGTCCATCCTCTCATTATTTTGTCCAACAATTAGTACTAATTTCCGAGACACCAATTTTGGCTCACTGAGTTTTTCTGATTCTACACTTTTCTTGTTTGCCAGGCATGGTTTTAAGACAGTAATTGAATTATATTAGTAGGCCTTTTTCTTTGTATTAATTTAGTTTTTTTGATTTGCTTCTGCACCTTTTTCCCATTAGTATTTGTTGTTATAGGTAATTATGACATTTTATGAACTTTCACTTTTTACTGTGGAGCTCACAATTAGGGTAAATTTGTAGACCCAATTCAGCAACCAGTTCCACCTAGGTTTAGATGTTGGTTCATAGCATTACGATTACAAACCTAAACCTACTTTATTTGAAGTGCATAGGAAAACAAAAAGGAACTTGGATTTATTTTAAGGTTTACAATTTTTTATATTAAAATTGAGATTTGCAAATTTTAGTTGGTTAGATATTACAAAAATTACAGTTAAACTATATAAGTATTAAGAAAACTAAGAAATTACAAGGTTTTTTTTTTTTTTTTGGGTAGCTAAAACAAAACTCAAAACTGATGTTCTATGCGCATAAGATTTTTAAAAACAAACCAGCTTTTATTCCTTTTTTTGCTGTATGCCCAGAATGGGTAAAGATAGGGGAGAAAAAAATGTTTTCCCTTTTTTATTGCTTATATTTTCAAAGCTATGCTATTACACAAATTGTGTAAATTCTGTGCATAAGTGGTTAAACTTACTTGGAGAAAAAAACTCTCACAGCATTTTTTTTTTTAACCCCAGTATGCTGCCTTCTTTAAAAAGAAGCAACAAGATGTTTTCTTGGAACCACGTTTGCATTCATGAATCATTTGCAACACCCAAATGCTGTAAAAATTTTCAGGCATTTTATCTAAGACAGACCTTGCCCACCTGTTTCACTACCAACATTGAGAGGCCAACCTGGCCATTATGGCAACTTAGCCCATTATGGGGATTTAACCTGGAACTCTAGCACAGAACAACAACAAAATCTAGCGTTTTGTTAATAAAAGGTTTACCCAAGACATTATTTTCATAAGTCTGCTTTAACAACTTAAACTTTAAAAATTAAGGTATTTTAATTTTACTTTTGCTTTTTTTAAAAAATTGTACCAATTATAGAAATTACAAACCTTAAAATAAGAAAGAAAATAAAGCATTTGCTAAATTATTAAAAATTATCAGTTGCTATAAAACAGTTGTTAACCCTGTCTTATTAAAACAAGAAGATTAACAGTTTGCTTTGCATGTTTCTAAATTACTTTTTAATACTTGTGTTCCACCCCTCACATCCCCTGTTTAAAGGCTGATCTTTTTCTTTTTCAACACATTGATTTGACAATAGAAGTTGTTATACTTAATTCCTTAATTCCTTTTGGCAAATATCTTTTGTGCCTTCTTTAAAATTTTCTTTATAAAAGTCAACTTTTTTTTTGCAAAAAGAACAGGAGTACTTGTGGTACCTTAGAGACTAACAAATTTATTAGAGCATAAGCTTTGTTAGTCTCTAACGTGCCACAAGTACTCCTGTTCTTTTTGCGGATACAGACTAACACGGCTGCTACTCTGAAACTTTTTTTTTGCAACTTTTTAATACCATTTGGAATGTACTCATACTTTTCTCTAACTTATAAATTTTCTTCAATACACTGTTTAACTTTTGCATTGGATCAAGAAATTATTTTTATACTTTAATTTTTTAATGATCTTACATTAAACCCTTGTTTTTTAAACCAATCTTAAAATAACTGCTTATTTGCCAAAGTGCCAGCTTCTAAGTATGAGCCAAACCCTTTAATCTAACATTTTTGGTATCCCTGAGTAGGCTTCTGTCACCAAAAAAAATTCTAAAATTGTTGCTGTGGTATTGACTGTAAAATCATCCATAAAAGATAATGGATCAACTTTCATGTTATGCACCAAACTCAAGCTATGTAAAAACAAATAAATACATTTCTTCTTGGTCTGTCTTCCCACTGGACATGATAGTGAGTTTCAAAATGCTAAAGGTAAACATGTCAAACACTTTAAATTAATAAAAGCAATAAATCAACTGGTCCAAAAACATTAATTAAAAATGTATTTAAAGATAAAGGAATCATGATAAATGGGCAAAACTGCCTATAATAATCAGGCTAATACATTGGCTAAAGGTGTATCAAATAAAGTGCCATACAGATTTGCATCACCCAACTAGACACCCTCTGTAAAATCCCAAGTAAAAGTACTGAACCAAGGTCAGACCAAAAAGGACAAGCTCCATCTGCTAAAAGAACTGCTGCTTCTACATCTGCAAATGTCAGTCAGTCAGTCTGTCAAAGGTGGGAGTAATCTATATTAAAAATAACCCCAAACAAAATAATCCAGTTAAATAATCCATATGTATGTAAACTTTATCATCATGTCCAAAATATTGTATAATATTCCATCATAAAAAAATCTAAAACAAAATCCCAAACTGCAACAATGCTTAATTTAAAACCAGACTCAGCATAAAGGGGGGAAAAAGCTGCTGGCCTTTAAAAATAAAGGTAACAAACACCATAAATTGGTGGTTCCAATATCTTATTTTAAAAAAAAAAACATGCTGCAACACAGCCATAATAAAGCAATAAATACAAAAAATCCCAGCCTTAAAGCCATAGATAAAGTCTTAACATAACTTGCTTACTGCCCACATTTCTATCAGAATGTGCAAGGGTATGTATGGAAAGGCCTGTGTTATGTGTCACAAATTCCAACTTACAGAATCTATATTTAGGGCTCCGTTACAACAAAAAAAAAAAAGGGCTGCCCGTCTTAAACAGACCTACAGGTAAAGGAAATTAAATCTCTTCCAACACCTAAACAAAAAACCCTAAAAATATTAACTATGTAATAATAATAATAATACATGGAGATATACCTATCTCATAGAACTGGAAGGGACCCTGAAAGGTCATCAAGTCCAGCCTTTACAGTGAACCAAGCCAGTGTTGCACAGTAAACAAGTCCAGCCTTTACTAGCAGGACCAAGTACTGATTTTTTTTTGCCCCAGATCCCTAAATGGCCCTCTCAAGGACTGAGCTCATAACCTTGAGTTTAGCAGGCCAATGCTCAAACCACTGAACTATCCCTCCACCCTGTCTTTTCACAAAATGGGTGAAGAGCTTTGTGGGTCCCAATGACACTGCTGTCACTACAGCATTTCTTGTGGTAAATAATGTTTTTACCAGGTAGGAATTATTCCCCGAGCACTGAGTCTGACAGAGATTCTGGTTTCATCCTTAAATTAATTGTTTCAAGTGTACAAACCACCTGGAATTAAAAGGAAGCTGCACATTGCTATCACTCCAAGTGCTCAGAGTTGGTTAAAAACACCAATAAAACAATTACTACCATGTTGTATAAAAGCCTCCAAAATAATCCAAAACTGGAACATAAAGGTAGTTTAAATTTTAATGGGCCATATGTTAGACATCTAGCCAACTTGTTTGACAACTTGTTACATCCCCTTTAAACTTATAACTAGAAATCCATTGTATTGGTAACACATCTTTTGTTCCGGGATTTAGCAAAAAAGTAATCTGGCCCCTGCCTTAACCCCCAAAGAGTAGACAAAATAATTAAAATGCCTTCAAAAAAACCTTTGCCTTTGTACAGCAAAATATAAAAAAAGTGTGCTCAAAAAAGTCATATTAATATAAGAAAAGTAACCCTAACAAAATCAAGTAAAAAGGCATTTTTTTAAAAATAGTTCAAGTAAAAGGGAAGGCTGGGGAGTTCCAAGCTAGCTAAAACAGTCCATTTTAAATGTCCAAAACCACCACAATAACAACAATAACAAAATAAAACAAAAAATTGTAACCTACTGAATGAAAATGATCAAAATTAAATGGGTTAATCTCAATAACAATAAATCTATTTTTAAAAATAAAAAATAAACAGAAAATGCAAAAGTAGACTATACAATTTTTTTCTCCTGCTCAAGCCACTTCTAATTTTGTAATTAAATACAAATGTTTTCTCTCATCTATATATGCCAATTCCAAATTACCAGCAGAAATACAAAAACTGTAATTCCAAAATTGAATTCTAACTTTGTACTAATAAAAATACCAAAAAATTGAAACACTCACACTAAAGTTCTAATTCAATGCTTTTACATATCAATGAATGGAAAAACTTTTCTAGCAAATATGAAATAAAATGTTAAAATCACTTTTAAAAGTGGAGCTCCTTTATGCCAATCGGACCACCCCAGACTTCAAAAGATGTCACCTAGCTAAAAAGTTGTTTTTAAATTCAGGTAGCTTAAATGGAAATAGAAAAACTGCTACAATTTTCAAAATGTAATTGCGAAAAAACAAAACAAAACAAGTAGACCCAAAACATCATAAGTAGTACTGCCACAAAAGTAGCAAACTACTATTAAATTAAATAATGCCATCAACAAAATAACCCATAAATGCTCACACATATAAATTAAATAAATAAAAGCTTAACAAACTTAATAAAACAAACCAGCACTAGTATAAAAAAATAAAAAGTAACCAAATACCACTATATTAAGTACCAAGTAAAATAATTATAAAAAAAAGTTTCTAAACAAACAATTATAGCCTTTAGGCTATGAAAAATGTAATGCCAATTTCTATACATAGTAACAAGTAAAACGTTGTGTCTTGTCAGTATGCCATATATTTAAAAAAAATCTATTCGTTCTAAAAGATTCATATTGTAAAAATGTGGCAGTGTCTTGTGCATATTAAAATGGTTACCTCAAAAATAATTGCCCACTGTAAAAATACTAAGAATTTAGTTCCTAATATAAACTCGCATAAGCACATAAATCCAATACATTAAATAATTCATTTGTTAAAAAATCAGCAAATTTCTTGTGGTGCCTTAGATCTCCAACAATCATTTTAAAATGTTGTGTAAGTTGGGCTAAATGTCTTTAAAAAAAGTGTGTGTGTGGCGGGAAGCGGGGATAATAACTTTACTCATGTTTAGAAAATAGCTAGATAGCACCACTCTAAAAAAATAAAAATAAAGCAATAGTAAAAAAGTAATATTTTCTGGCCATATAATTTGTGTTTGGTTACGGTCCCAAAAAGGTCTCTACTATTTTTTTTTTAAATAAAAATGGTTTTTACATCCCCTAGGATCAAACCAATAACAGTCAAAATGCAACTTTTTAATATTATTAAAAAACAAAAGTTAGTGATCAGTTCTAACTTGCAAACTTTGCTGGGTTCAAAAAATTCCCATGCAGTAATTTTTTTATAAACTCTAATCAAATTAAATATGTAAATCTTAAACAGTTATTTTTATCACTAAAAATGTCTGCAGTTGTTTTAACTGTTCTTTTTTAAAAAAAAGTAATTTAATGTGCAAGTCAAGATGCAAGCAAACACAGCTAAAAGTATTACCACCAGCAATGCCTCCTACAAGTTCAGTGCCTCCAATACCTCCAAGTTTCAAAGCTCTAATTCAGGAGTTCTCAAAAATCATTGTACCGCGACCCGCTTCTAACAAAAATTGCTACATGATCCCAGGAGGGAGGACCGAACCCTGAGCCCGCCCGAGCCTCACCACGCCGGGTGAGGTTGGGGAGCCAAAGCTGAAGCCCAAGTTCTTTATCTGCAGGTGCGGGGGCTTGTAACCTGAGCCCTGCCACATAGGGCTGAAGCTCTTGGGCTTTGTACCCAGGTAGTGGGGCTCAGACTTCAGGCCTGGGCCCCAGTAAGTCTATCACCAGCCCTGGGACCCCATTAAAATGGGATTGTGACCCATTTTGAGGTCCCAACCCACAGTTTGAGAACCACTGCTCTAATTCATCCCTGTAGCTGTGGTTTATCCGAGGTACATAGCTTCCCAAAAAATTCTATAACCAAAATACCTGCTTTCTTTTAACCTTTTTCAAAAATGTCTAAATCCTAAGTCTAAGTGCCACAAATTGTTTAAAATCTATATATATTAAAACCACTTCTGACCAGAAGTATCCACTCATAATTGTCACAAGCATAAATATCCTAGGAAATTAGTAAATGTGCGGGGGGAGTGGGGGAGGAAGCAGGCTCCCAGGTCCTCAAAGTCCACCTTTCTGACCAATTCTTGAAATAATGGCATCCATCAAACAGGTATGTCAGGGTTCCCCCTCACTCTGAACTCTGGAGTACAGATGTGGGGACCCGAATGAAAGACCCCCTAAGCTTATATTCTACCATCTTAGGTTAAAACGTCTATAAGGCACTAATTCCTTAGACTGATATTGCTGCCACCACCAAGTGATTTACACAAAATATTCAGGGAAGGGTTACTTGGAATCCCTATCCCCCAAACCCCTTCACCCCCTTTCCTGGGGAAGCTTGAGAATAATATATCAACCAGTTGCCTTAGCAATGTGAGCACAGACCAGACCCTTTGTCTTCAGGACACTGAAATCAATCAGGTTCTTAAAAGAAAAACTTTATTTATAAAGAAAAAAGTAAAAGAATGTCACCTGCAAAACCAGGATGGAAGGTAACTTTTACAGGGTAATAAGATTTTAAACACAGAGGAATCCCCACTGGGCTCAGCTTCACAGTTACAAAACAGAAATGAAACTACCTCTGTAGCATAGGGAAATTCACAAGCTAAAACAAACGATAATCTAACATATTTCCTTGCCTTACTTACAATTTTTGTAATCTTAGATGAATCATTTCAGGTATGTTTTCAGGAGATGTTATCCCTGCCTGGTGTCTCTCTCCATCCAGAGAGAGAACAACAAAAAGAGCACAAACAAAACCTACCCCCCTCCCCGATTTGAAAATATCTTCTTTCCTTATTGGTCCTTTTGGTCAGGTGCCAACCAGGTTATTGAACTCAACCCCTTACAGGTAAAGATTCAGTAACCTAATGCATTTCCTTGCCCTATTTACCATTTCTGTGGTTTTAGTTGAATTATTCCTGATGGTTTTTCCCTCCATCCAGAGAGAGAACAACCTACAGAACAACAAAACAAATCCTCCCCCCCCGATTTGAAAGTATCTTCTTTCCTCATTGGTCCTTCTGGTCAGGTGCCAGCTAGGTTATTTGAACTGCTTAACCCTTTACAGGTAAGGCAATCCAGTACAGCTGTCAAGAAATACATAAAGGTTGCTACCCTTCCCCCTATATTCGTGACAAGGTATTTCATAAATTGGTGTGGGAGGCTGGGAGGGAGGAAGGAAGGAGATGCAAAACAACCCAGCTCTAAAGGTGGTAGTCTGGTTTAAACAGATCTAAAAATACGATCATCTAAAACAAAATGGTTTAGCCTGTAAAATTTAAGAAGTGTTCTGTTTTGCTAATGTTTTCATGAACAATTAAAGTCAAAATATGTCATCCCGATGTATGTAAAATGAAAGTACATACCATGTCTGATGCAACACATCCAAATTTAATTTACTTTATTTTATTTTATTGTATCAAAATGCAAGTAGTTATACCAATAAAATTTGAATTATACAAATTCACATTGGCTTTGGCATTATTTTTAGATATTAATGTGTAATAAATATCAAGTCAAAATGTATTTTTTGTTTAGTCTTGTAATTTTAATTGGTTCATTAATGTCCAATCTTAGATGGAATTGTTAGAATCAGATTTTCAAAATCAATAATTGTAAATTCAAAAAATATATATATTTCCCACAAATCCTCTTCAACAGTCAATTAAAAGTTTTCCCCTTTAAAGCAAACATTTCTGACTGCGTACTCATTCACTACATTATTGACAATAGGCATAACCAAACAGGGCAAAAACACCACAGAAATAAATTCATTTAAAAACTTGGGCAAATTTTGCAAACACTTCTTCCGCCCCTAAAATACTCCTAATTCCAACTGACAGAAAACAAAACTAGAGAGACAAAAGTTAGACCATATGTATCATGGGCCAATAATATAATGTAAAGCTTCTGTGGGAAAAGACTTGGAGATAGTGCTGGTAATTACTGCTGCAGAATTGCTAGTCCCAGAAATGTACTATTGGAAAATGAACCCGTAAAAGCTCAGGACTGTGGTGTGTAGTGACGACCATGAGGCTATATGGTGTATAAACACTGAGTAAATCATAATTTATTATATTGCGAAAGTCAAGAACAATATTGATCCAAACCAATGGAGAACAAGGTAATCTGGGGAAGAGACACATTAAATTATATTAGCATCGTAACTCCAGTAGCTAAATATTGTTATTCTCATATACAATACATTGTTGGTAGGCTTCAAATTAGTAAACTACAACTTGCATAATCAAATAAATGGAAAAAATAAAATTACCTTTATAGTTAATTCAACTTTTAAGGTAGAATTGTTTAGTCACAGTGAAATATTTTTAATCAGCTCTTCCTTATAAAGTCTTCTGTAATACCTGTCAATCTGTCTTTAAAAAACAACAGCAACAGCAACAACAAAAATAAAACAACACTGAAACATTTGGGCAAAACACCCACCTGAAAGGTCTGTGATATTACATTGGCAAACAAATGTTAACAAAGTGAATTGTAACTCAGCCGGGAAGTACAATGTTAAGAAGTCATTGGTCAGAACTTGGAAAGAGCCAAGAAACCATATTTTTATCTGAATTTTAGAAGAGCTCTATTCTTTAATCACATTAACCTGAAATACCAAAAAGACTCTGGGTTTAATTCCTTCTGAATTTCAATCATCTTCCTAGATTTATTGAAATTCTTCCTCTCAGGCTCATTATAGATGAAAGAAACATTTTCTTGCCTTTTCTTCAGACAGTTTTTAGAAATCTAAATGATATTTACAAGAGTATGCATTAATAGTAACTTTTTGATCATTGCTGAAATTACAGCATGACATTTATTCTAATTCTTTACTGTGCCATCAGTTAGACTTTCACAGGAGAAATATTGTTATTGGCAAGGTAAATGAATTACTCTGAAAACTATTTCTGTTCAAAAGATTAAATCAGATTACAGGCTTCCTTTTTGGGTACAAAATAAAGGATGATATCTATAAATGTATTCACTAAAACCATAAATATTAACCTCTGACTTTTAAATTAAACTTCACATATGCCATTCTTCCCAAGAAGCCCTGACTCTTTCTATTCATTGGATATGAGCTTTCTTTTAACATATTTTTAATGGAAGAGGAAAAACAGCTTTAGAATAATCATAGTGCAGTAATTTTGCACTTCTAAAGGGGCTTTGAAAGCAGTTTTGAAACATTAAGAGAGGGGTTTTCAAAACCACTCAGTGCTGTCCTAATTCAGCTCCCAATTAAGTCAAAGGTAAAATTCCTATTGACTTCAAAAGAATGGAGTTAGACCAGTGCTGAGTGGTTTTGAAAATTCCATCTAAATTAAGACTCAAAGGAGCCTTATGAAATGGATGTTAGACCCATTTTACTTATGTAAACTGAAACATAGAGAAATTGTGATTTGCCACACAGCCAGTCCGTGGCATAGCCAGCAAGAAACCAGGCACATTGGCTTCAAGTCCTTTCCTTGAAGCTCAAAAGAGCATTGATACTTTTTATCTGAAATACTATAGCAGGGAGTATCCATAGGCCCAAATCAGATTAGGACCCCATTGTTCATATTTTAGAGGGAGATTTTCAAAAATACCAATGGGAGTCAGGCATCCAATTGTTATTGACTTTCCCTAGGAATTGGGCACCTAATTGCTCACACTGTGTCAAGACATAAACAGGAGGGCAAGACAAGTAGAAATGGAGGGGCGAGAGAGGATGAGGATGATGAGGTAACAGTGAACCAAGCCAGTGTTGCACAGTAAACAATAGTTATTACTCACTACCAGCAAATGTTTTTAACAGGCCAAAGAACATTCAGAGATGGGCATAGACTAAAAGGGGTTGCAGTATTCACAATAGAGAATGTATGACTACCCATGAAGATTTTGTAAACAGGCAACCTGATCCACTTGTTGTTCAACAAGTACTAGATATTTTTCCATACCATCCTTCTGTGGTTGTAAATTCTGGGCTGTGATGGGGACCACATTCTGTATGCTTTATAGTACTTTCAGTACTATATTAGCTCTTGATATTTTAAGTTGGTTCAGTGGAGAAGGAAGTGACAGAAGTCCTTAACATTCCTGAAACAACATCACTACTTTTTTTTCTCAGATCTTCAAACAATGAAATATTGAAAGGGAAGTGTGTTTAAGGATGGGTTGTTCTGTATTCTAGATTTACCATCTATCAGTCTTCAAGTTCAAAGTTTGAAAATGACCTTGGACAAATCTGCTCTGATGAGGGGAAAAGGTCCCTCACTTCAATTAAAAGTTATCACCATCAGGATTTTGACTGAAAATTTTCCCACTGAAAAATGGAATTTCATTGAAGGTTAATTTTTTCATGTGAAAAATGACATTTTTGATTTTTTTTTAATGGAAAATTTTGAAACAAACATTTTTCATTCAGCTTGTTTCTCCTCTCTGCCACTCTCCCCACAACACATATTTTGTTTTTTCACTTTACTTTTTCTACTCTAATGCTACAGAACTTCTCTACCTTTGGTTAGAATGGAAAAAGGAAACTAAATGATTTAATTGCAAAGTTAAGTACGGTAATAACTTATATGAGTGAAAGTGTAGGCACTTATGTGAGGAACTGATCAGAGTGGCATAGTTGCAATCTAGTCCTTATTTAAAAGATGTGGACAAAACATAATTTTAATTAATAAAAACCCTAACTTATTTTTCATGAATTTCATTTTCCTTGGAATTTTTTTCCAAATAGATATACATTTAATATATTAATGTAAAAACTAAAGTGATCATGTATGATTACCATTTTTGTCTTAAGGTGTGTGTTTAAGTAAACACAACTCTCATAGGTTAATTTAGTTGTCTATGTGTAAAAAAGCAAGCAAAGAAAATGCATTACCAATGAAGACTATAATCAGCATTTATGCTCCTCTTGCACAGTGGAATGCTCTACAATAAGGGTAAAGCTTGGGGGATGGTCCGAGACTGTGGAATTGACTTCTCCAGGAACTAAAGACCATCACAAACCTCACCACCTTCCACTCCAAATGCAATGCACATTTATTTCATCTGGGCTCTTTAACATAAATACATAGAAACATTATATTTTAAAAAATAAAACATAAAAACCCTACCAAAACAAGATATTTCTCTGCATGTGCTTCTCTCCCTGGGGAGAGGATGAGAGAACAAATGTGAGATAGTTGTTAGTCACATTGCTTAATTCTGGAGGTTTGAAGAAGCTACAGTGATGAGCTTGTTCTAAGAGTAGAATAGAAAACATTGGTCTATTGCTAAAAGAAATAGACGACAGTTCAGGAGTAATATCTTAGCTGATATTGTATACCTTCCTATTCCTGCATCTTAAAAAAAAACCAACAACAACAAAATAAAACACCTCATATAAGCAAACTTTAAAAGTTAGCAAGACGCTTTCATTTTCACTACCTGCCGCAGAATTTGGTAGTACAGTATGGGTAGATAGCAACATAATTCATTCCCAGTCCACGTTAGACTAATTGAAAGTATGTACAATTTCCCTATCATTCTTCTCAGTAATACTGCCTATGAATCTCATAAATGAATCGTGAGCTTTGAAAAATAAAGTGTACCAGTATATGATTAAACTGTAATCCTTACACCACTAGATGTCCCTGTAAAACAAACTTAGAAAAGAAACATTAAAGATTTGCTATAGAATGCCATGTAATTTGTAGAAATCGAGTAGCGGTGGCAGAGCATCCAAGCAATAATAATAATATTGGATCGAGTGGAACCTTGCTATTTTTTTAGATAATTGCAGTAACTAGAGACAGAACACTGAAAATTATCCACTATGCACCAAACATCATTATTCACTGGCACAAATATAAGGTCCATGGCATATTGTTGACAGCCTGCATCATTTAAGTGCCTGTGTAATATCTTCTCACATGTGTGAAAATTGTGTCGAAACCAGTCTGTAAGGATTATCTCTCACTAGCTCATCCAATAAACTTTGAATAAACTCAGTGTTATACATAGTAGAGCAAACTTAAAGCAACAACAATAGCAGCAGCTATGTAGGGGGAGGATGAAAGGACAGTGAGTCTAAATTAATTAAAACAAATATTAAAATCATAGTGACCCCATCTTCTTACTAACATAAACCAAAAGTAATTCTTGCCCTATAAATGAATATTTTACAAAAGTTACATTTCTAAATTATGCTAACAGAGCCAAGAAAACTTTTCTTATTTAAATTAGGGTTGTTTAAGGAGTAGAAATATGTCAAATGGCTGTAAAGTAATTTGGATGGTGGCATCCTGCAGTGTTGCTCATGTGTTTGAGGAGGAGCTAGAAAATTGATCTGTAACAATTATTTTTTTATCTCCCTTGGGTACTGAACTGAGTCTTGAAATCACTAAATAAAACCAAACGTATTAGTTGTCTGCATAATGTGGGTACAGTTAATCTTGTCTTTGCTGAAGAAGGTCTTAACGTTTGGCTGTCTTTACAAATGATGATGTATTGTCTTGTCCAACATGTTTCATTGATTCCTGCTTCATAGGTATCGGGGTTGGAGATAGGTGATAGCCATGGGCAAGTTTACATTGCTGCTTCATTCACAAACATACAGATTTTGTATTTGTATTGCTGTGTACTTTGGCTCAGAGTTTCGCTCTCAGTTCTGGTGACTTTCTGTATTATCCACTTCTCTGTTATCACAACACGTCTCATTATGTGAGTCTGCTACTATTCTCTATCTCTAGTTTTCTTCTGAAGGAGATGTACTCATCCATTGGTAATTTCTCCTCTACTAGGAGCAAAGCATTGAACTCATTTTTGGGGTACTTCCTATGAAGCACCAGAGTTACTGATTCAAAGGACACTGGTACATATGAGAGGAAGGTCATTTGAAAGTGGGCAAATGTTGGGTCATGCTATGAAAAAAAGCTGAAAACCCTGTGATATAGCCATTTAATACTACACACTGGAACTGCATTTCCTGCAACTAGTGATTATTTTTTATGTTGATGTCTGTTTTTCTTTTGTGAAGCTTTTTTTAAGCAGTAGGGTAGGGCGGACTCATTTTATCTAATCTGAACCCAGTGATTTTAAAAGTTTCAAAAATCATTGTGTTATCACTCAACACTTTCTCTGTTCAATTGGTGTTGACAACCAGACTTATTTGTTTGAAGGGCTCCAGAATTCTGCAGGGCTACGATAAAAAGCATGTTTCTTGTGGCACAGAGAACACTGATGTAACCCAAGTTCTCAAAACTGACTTTGCTTATGATCTGGGGTCTGTGTAGGTTGCAAGCATGGCATAATCAACCTGTGTTGTAGCCCAAGCACCCCATGACCTGTGTTTCAAGTGGCAAACGTTATATAATCAGTGTCTTTAGTCCCCACTAAATCTTCTTACCCTAACTCATATCTATTAAAAACACATTGTGTAATCAAATGGGCATTGTGGAATCAAAATGAAGACTTTAGCCAGACAGCTATGCTTAAGATAGCTATGTCAAATCTACATGTTCCAAGAATGAAATAAATATATATAAAGAACATTTTTTTGTATTTAGGGTAGATGGAAAATGAAACTAGGAGAGGAACCATCCAGATGACCACCTCTCCCCTGGACCTAAGTACGGGTAAAGTTACTTTGTTGGGATTGTAAACTGATTGCTGTGCTTAGCGAAAGTCTGTTAAGTATTGGCTCCTCTTGTCAGGAGATGGTAAAGTTGTCTGAAGAAGTGAGGTTCTTACCCACGAAAGCTTATGCTCCCAATACTTCTGTTAGTCTTAAAGGTGCCACAGGACCCTCTGTTGCTTTTTACAGATTCAGACTAACACGGCTACCCCTCTGATACTTGGGATTCAAACTTAGTTTTCTCTTTCTTTTTTCCTGGGGTGACGCTGATAACTATAGAAATACTAATTAGTGGGTAGTTTGTTTCTACCAATCTGGTTAGCCTGCAGAGGGATACAGTGTTTCGGGGTTTGACCTGCCTCCCAGACAACACTCCAAAGAACCAAAGAGTTCACCCCGTCTGATGCTGTATGATTGAAACATGACCATTTATATCATTATTATTGCCACTGTTAGACAATTGCAACAAATATTGTACAAAGTATGTCATGCAAGGTGTCAATGGAAAAGTTATCATTTGTTGAGTATGATTATCCTGTTTATATGCATGTATTTTTTCTATAAAAAGTTATGAATATTGACTATGTACCAGTATTTCAACTGTGTTTGCTCCTGTTTAACAACCACAGAGTAGTTTACATCCAGTGTACCCAGCACATTGTGAATGGCCCATTCAGGTTGATGGCCCATTAAAGAACACAGGCCATAGAAGAAGCTTGTTCCTGCCAGGTAAGCCTTCCTGTGGACACTTTATCCAAAATATGTGTAATGGCTGTTCCTATGAGTCATCAAAGCATGAAAGGGGATGTGACTTACTCATGTGACCCTGAAATCCATCTTGTGCCAGTCATTTTTCACAAACTGAGACAGAGCATTCTCTCCACATGGGAGAAGGTATAAAAGACCCTGGAAGCATCTCCATTTTGCCTCTTTCCTGCTCTGGATCCAACCCATGGACTGAGGACTGTCCAATCTTGGTAGTTACCAGAGATTTTGCAAGCCAACAGTTTATTCCATGCTGTTTCAAGCCTGATACAAAAACTTTGCAATGAGTGTATGAATTTGATTTCCTTAACCATTTTAACTTTCTCCTCGTTCTTTTCTCTTAAACCTTTAGATATTAGATACTTAAGGATTGGCAACAGCATGATTATTGGATAGAGGCGACCCACGCCTGCCAATAGTGGGGGGAGGAGAGCGGAGTGAGGGGAGCCTGCTTCAGCAGTGTCACTGAGCATGCTCAGTCCATGTGAACATGCAATCACACTCAAAGGATTTGATATGTGGCTTCCTTTCTGCTGCTTGTACCAAGCTATTTTTCCTCTTTAATGAAAAATGGTTTATTATATTATTTTATTATTGATTTTACTTTTTTGTAAGTTAAAGAGAACAATGCACTGATTTCAAAACAGTCAGTTTTTTTAACTAGAAAATGGACTGAAACCAAATCCTTCTGGATCAGAACACTCTTGGGCTTTGAGAAGGATAATAAGATCTAGGTCCACTTCTGAAATTTGTAGCTCAGGCCCATTGCTGATCTTAACACCCGTGCATAAAACCAGACTAAAGATACCATTCACCCACCATTGTAATGTGGTCACCACCAAGGCGAAACATGACAACTGTTCAATAGTTTGCAGCAAAGCCACACAGATCAGGAAGTGAAGGCTAGCAAATATGGGTGAAACTTAAGAGGGAATTTTAGGTAGGGAGGAGGTAATTACCCCAAATTAGTCTGGCCACTGTATAGGCACTAGTGCCTCAAATCTTGTGAAAATGTCTTGAGAATTTTAATAACCAAAGTGATCAAAACAGCAATTTGACATCTCATCCAGAAGCTGTCACCTCCAACAGCACAGTGCTAGCTTACTGATCTATTAATTAGGAAGAATGCCTAATATTGAATCATCAGCAACACTTCCTGCAGTATCTGCTTTTTCTTTGTTAAGAGAAATGCCAAAACTCCCTCATATGGGGGGGGGGGGAGTATTTCCTTGGCCGACTGAAAAATCAGCAATCTAGGAAAGATGCTTGAAGGTGCCGCACCTGTGCTCTTCCCTGCTGAGTGCAAAGAAGTCCAAAAGTCGCTCTAAGCTGAAGCACCAATCCACTCAGATCTGTCCAACAACTGGGGAAAATCTACAAAGACTCCTAGATATTTAAAAACGAAACATTGTATATCTCCATACTGCTATGATGGAGTTAATACAGCCATATATCTGTATGGACAACTCCTGCGGGCTATAGGAACACAGATGTAAAGTTAAAACATTGCAGGTAAGCAAGGGCAGAGGAGAATGGGATTGTTCAACTACATCATCTCTTCTTTAAGCAGGTTGCTCTACAGCTTGAGCTGAAGCCATAACCTAGTTTTTGTGTTAAGGGGGGTATGGAATATAAGGGATTCTTTCCAGCACACTAACTCCTTCATCTAAATAGTTTGCCATGAGATCAGGATTGGTTTCCTTTCAGTGCTTGCACTGGAGGTTAGGAATAGTTACTGCTGGGCTCAGTATTATGCTTTTTCTTTAATTTCTTAAACATATTTCTTATGTCACAAACACAGTTTTAAGGGCAATATAATCAAGAAACATGAACACCCCTGCAATTTTTGCATACACTTTCCATGCCTGTTTTTGCACATGCAAAGTCATGTGTTTTTCTATGCAAACATCATTTGCACACATGAACCTTGCAATCACATATCTAAAAACAGTGTACCGAAAACTGAGAGTTCAGTTGTAGAGGCTGTTTTCAAAAACTTGGTTTTTGACTATCCGGTCTTTATAGCAGAGAGATCTGAAAGATAGTAGTACTAGGCATCCTTCAGTCTCAAGAGACCACGGGTATGCACCCCTGAGAGGTAAAGAATTTACTCAGTTTTATTGCAGCCACGAACATGGCTGAAGAGACCCACCGAGAGAGACAATCTCTGCCGCATCTGTCACATTTAAAGGCGATGTTTTGACCTTTTGGGCTCTGCCTTCTGCGAGCTCTTTTCTCCTCTGCTAAGCTGAACTGCTTCCTCTTGTAACTCCAGTGACCTTTGTTAAGCTCTTGTTTCCAAAGGCTGTGGACTTGAGTGTGATCTTTCCATTTGCCTACGTCCATTTCTTTGAGGTCTCACTTGCACACATCCTTGAAACGCAATTTCTTTTTCCAGATGCCAATTCACCATAGAGGATGTCCTTTAGGATGCACCTATCATTCCTTTGGCGCCCATGCCAGTGGAGGGGTCTCTGTTTGAGGCGTGTTTGCATGCTGGGTATGTTGGCCCATTTGAGCACCTCAGTGTTGGTGACTCTGTCCCTCCAGGAGAGTCCAAAGATTCAATGAAGGCAAGGCATATAAAAGCTATTGAACCTCTTTTCCTGATGAGAGTATAAGGTCCATGTCTCGCTCCTATACAAAAGTGTGCTCATAACACATTCACAATACACACGGATCTTTGTGAGTTCTGTCAGTTTGTTGTTTTGCCATATCCTCTTGTTCAGTCTAGACATTGTTGTGGAAGTTTTTCCAATGCAGATGTTGAGTTGTTTCAAGTGAGAGGTTGACTGCAACAGTGGACCCCAGGTATGTGAACTCATTCACCACATCAAGTTCATAGTTGTTGATCTTGATGGAGGGTGCTTCTTCAACTCCTTGGTACTTTATGTCAGTTGTTTTAGGCCTATAGTAAGCCCAAAGTCTTGGCAGGCTTTGGAAAAACTATCCATTAGGCTTTGAAGATGAGCTTCCGTGTGGGTTGTCACTGCAGTGTCATCAGCAAAGAGAAGGTGTTGGATAAGGATCTCCCGGGTCTTGGTTTTAGATCTGAGTGTTGCAAGATTGAACAGCTTTTCATCAGATCTTGTATGCAAGAAGATTCCCTCAGTTGAGGAACCAAAAGTTTGTTTCTGTAGCAGGGAGAACAAGATCCCAAACAGAGTTGAGGCAAGTACACAACTTTGCTTAACTCTGTTATGAATCTTGAAAGTCTCAGAGACTGAGCCATCATATTGGACTGTGCCATTCATGTTTTCATGGAAGGATTGAATCATGCTTAAGAGCTTGGGGGGACATCCAATCTTTTCTAGAAGCACAAATAGTCCACTTTTACTGAAAAAGTCAAAAGCCTTTCTGAGATTGATGAAGGCTATGTAGAGGGTTTTTTGTTGTTGTTGTTCTCTGCATTTCTCTTGTAGTTGTCTCAGCGAGAAGGTTATGTCGATAGTAGACCTTTCAGCTCGGAAGCCGCACTGTGATTCAGGATACATTCTGTCTGCAAGGATCTGAAGTCTGTTCAGGACAACTCAGGCAAAGGCTTTCCCCATAATACTAAGAAGGGAAATGCCATGATAGTTGTTACAGTCACTCCTATCACCCTGGTTTTTATAGAGACTGATGACGTTGGCGTCTCTCATTTCTTCTGGTACTTCGCCTTCTTTCCCACACAGGCAAAGCAACTCGTGAAGATGTTGCAGTATGATAGGTTTTCCACATTTTATGACCTCAAATGGTAGGCAATCTTTTCCGGGGTCCTTTCCATTGGGGAGGCCATCTCTGGCAAGGCTAAGCTCCTCGACAGTTGGTTCATCGTCGAGTTGGTTCATAACATAAGGGGCAGGTTTTTGATGGCGTTGATGGCTGTGTCCGTTACAATATTTTCATGAGAGTAAAGCTCAGAGTAGTGTTCTACCCAGCAATCCATCTGCTTGGTGCAGTCATTGATTGTTTACCCTGTTGTTGATTTTAATGGGGCTGTCTTATTTCAAGTTGGACCCAAGGCTTTCTTGATCCCATCATACATGTTTCTGATGTTGCCTGCATCAGCTGCTATTTGGATGCTTTCCCATAAGTGCAGCCAATAATCATTGGTGCAACATTGAGCAGTTTGTTGTACCTTGGTTCTTGCCACTCTCAATGCTTGTAAGGTTTTTTCATTTGGATCTCTCTTGTAGTTGATTGGGCTGTGAGTTTGGCCTCTATGACTGGTGTGACTGGAATATGCGTCTAACCGTCACTGGTCTTGTTTTCCTTCTTCCTAAAGACTGACAGAGATGAATCATAGATTGTGTTCTTCAGTTGCTCCCACTTCAACTGGGCACTTGTGGCACAATTATTGGTGTCAAGGGCTTGTTGTACTATGTTCTTGTACTGTTGTGACTTTTCTTGAGCCGCTCTGACACTGAGGTTAATACGAGGATATCCTTTTAATTTAGATCTGTGTATTTAATTTGGTTTAAGTCTGATCTTGCTGCATACCAGAGAGTGGTCTGTGTCACAATCAGCACTTTGATAACTGCAGGTAATGAGGACAATGTTAAGGTTGGCACACCTTGTGATGATAAGATCCAGTTGGTGTCAGTGGTGAGATCTGGGATGTTTCCAAGACACTTTGTGTTGTGACTTTGTCTGGAAGAATAAGTTTGTTACACAGAGGTCGTAATAGGAACAAAATTCTAGCAGTCCTGACCATTTCTGAGAAATATATGGCTAATATTTGTCAAAAGCACCCATTGATTTTGGGTGCCTCCATTTTTAGGTGTCCAACCTGCACCACTTTAAAGTGGTCTGTTTTTCAGGTGCTCAGCACTTCCTGAAAACCCACCCCCTTTCAGGCGTCTCAAGTTGTGCATCTAAAACTTGAGGAACCCAGTTCACACTTTATATATGTAGTGAATGAACTTTATGTACATGGTATACTTTAATCTTAGTCACTTTTACCTTCCTGGTTGGGCTACTTATACAGCAGTAAAAATACAGCATAGAGCATACCAAAAAAAAAAAAAAAATTGAATACCTCAGATCCATTTTCTGCCCACAACTTACCATAACACACCTCTTAACTTTCACATCTCTTCAATTGTAAAAGGAATACAGGATGTTTAAGCCAAACTCCGCTAGTCCCAAATATATTAATGATTTTATTTTCTCTCGCTCTTTCTATACTATTTAACTTAGATATATTTTTAAATTAATACTTAGAGAAGTTAGTTAGAAGGAGAGCTTTGCTACCACATTTTTCCTTTGTCTGATGATAGATATATATTTTCATATTGCCATCCATATAATCAGTGTGATATTTCTCTGGCAATACACCTCTACCCCGATATAACACGACCCGATATAACACGAATTTGGATATAACGTGGTAAAGCAGTGCTCCGGGGGGCGGGGGTGCTGCACTCTCCGGTGGATCAAAGCAAGTTCAATATAACACAGTTTCACCTATAACATGGTAAGATTTTTCGGCTCCCGAGGACAGCATTATATCGAGGTAGAGGTGTATATTATACCAGGTCATCAACAAAGTAGCATTACAGCAATATCACTTTGAAATGATTTAAGCGAGCATATCACCAGTGCTACTGTAGACTCTAATGATTATGTCACTGCATCATCAGATTGATGCTGCCATGACATAAACCATTGGCACAGTGCTGGGGTGATGTAACAAGGGGAGGTACGTTTTTCTTATTTTTAATAGGAATTTAGACAAGTAAAGTATACATATATAGTTTATATCCTGTTGTTGAGTAGTACCTTATTCAGGCACTTCCATTCATTTCAGTGGGACTGTACTCCTGATTGTGCATCACTCAAGTGAATGGGAGTTTCACTATTAGCTTGAGTGACTACAGCATCGAGTCTTATTTCAAGAGTAAGGTCCTATTCATTGTAAGGAAGGGTGACACACTGTAAGAGAAAGGATGGCCTAGTTGTCCCAAATTTAAACTGATACATTTTGAAACATATGTAGACATGAGCTATGTAGCTTTTCTATACATATAAAAATCATGATCTATAAAGGGCCTCCTAGAACTAGAAGGAAATGCTAGGTACTACATGGGAAGCTCGGAGTGTCTCATTTGAGTCTTTGTTGCTTTCAGGTTTAGAATGTTTGCAGAGATGCCGGGGAAATGAATTAGTGGGCAAAAAGGGCAGGTGCAGCAATCAGAGGTGCATGATAAATAACATTTATCATATGGCTCTTTGATTTATCACATATATATAGTCTCCACAAATTGTGGCGACAGTCACAGGTACAGACATACATGTCCCCAGAGGAAATTTAGAGAACTTTCCAACATTTATTCTGAAGTGGATCATCATTGCATGGTTATATATTAAAAAAAAAAGAAAAATCAGCTCCCAAGAATCTATATTAACATTCTGAACCACTGAACAGCAGGGAAAATTTCAGCTTCCCAGCGAGATATACAGCAAGTGGTTTAATGTCAGCACTTATGGATTTTGTTGTGGCTGTGCAGTTCTGTGTGTATTGTGTCGCCTACCTCACTGCCCCAAATGATTTAAATACGATTCTGCTGTCTAGTCTGTGGCCAAGAAGTCTTGCATAATTTGAACTCCACAGAGATTAGATACAGTTCTTTCTGTTTTAGATGTAGTCAAGCATAGAGATGGTCTGGAATTTTTCAACAAATCTTTTTTAGTCAAAAAATGCCGATCATGTCAAAACTGAAACTGTTTGAAAAACAGGATCAAGGTAGATTGAATTTCCCAACTTGAATAAAATATTGAGAGAAAACATTTAGAAATTTGAAATAAAGATTTTCTTGTTAAAAATGTTTATTTTAAACAAATATGCTAATTAGACTGGAAAAGGGTTGGTTTGTTTTTTTAAATCTTGTAATAAAAATGAAATGGTTTGAAACTTTCATAACAAACCACTTTGGCCTGAATAAAAAAAAAAAAATAGTGCACAAATGTTTCCCTAAAACTTACACCAGTACTATTTCCTATCAAAGGGTCCAATGACTCAGTCGTGGATCAAGGAGACAGCCCACATGGTGCTGTGGCTACTGCAGGACAGCACTTGGCCCTGCTCCCAACCTGTACTCAGAAGTTGGGGCAGCCTACGGCTGCTGAAGTAAGGCATCTTGGAGTTTGGGGCAGCTGCAGCTGCTGGCTTTTCAACAGCCCATCTCTTTACAGCTTCAGCAGGAGTTGGTGATTCCAGGGGAAGGAAGGGCACAGGCACAATCAAGGGCTTAAGAAGGCATGTCCTGTTTTGTGCCTTGGAGGGCCCCAATCTGGAGATCATAGATGACTAAAGTCTGGGAGCCTCATAGATAGGGGAGGATTCCTTTATGTAGCTTTGCAGGGGAATCATGGGGCAAGGATCACCACCCTGTCGGGGAAGAGATTCTCAGTTTTCACTGACTTTGAAGTGGATGAGAATATGGGAGACCAGCTTGTTCTTCTCAGATTCAGTGCATGGACTCTCCCTGGCCCAGAGCCATCACATGTGAAGTCCAGCTTCATCCCTGTATTGCTGGACTAGAGCATGCTCAGTAACTCTGGGGGTATACTGCACTCATAGTCTTGTCATACATAGGAGCGGTGAGGGGACAGAACATGCTCAGTCGTTCTCTGGGGATGGAGCACATAGACTCATCAGCCCAGGAACTGATGAGATGGAGCTTGTTCAGTACGGCTCAATCTTCAGAGATTTTAGTTGCTAAACTGTAAGAAGGCTCTATTGAGCTGTGAGAAATGAAATTTTCCAAAGGCTTATAACTTGGCCAAATTGGCATGGATTTTCACAGAAACAACCAAAGGCACTTCCCTGGCACAAAGGCTATCAAATTTCTCATTCTTCCTCCAAAAACACTAGAGTTTCTCAAAGAAAGGTCACCTGGATTTTTTTTAAAGGCAAAATAATATCCCCACCCCATGTCTTTCTTGGAAATGACTGAATTGTTTTCACTGAAATTGTCCAGTTTCCACCAGTCAAATATAGGGGAAAATAGCACATTTGAAAACAATTACAAGATGGTATGTATCCATCAGAACTTCCTGATCTTTGAGTGCAAAACAAGTTCTACTGGATTTTTCACAGAAGTTACTGTCACAGTTCAGGTTAACTGTATTTCCCCTCCATGGTTCAGCAAGGGCAGCCACTCTAGGTTCCCTCCTCCTCAGATGTCATCTCTGTTGGGTGAAGACCCCAGTGTCTCTCCGTCCTGATCAGTTTTTTTTCCCCCCAGGCTGCACAGTTCCCTGGCTGCATAGTTCCCTACCTACACTTCCCAGTAACCCAGTCTGCTTAAACAAAGCAGCATCTATGCTTTGCTTTCTTCTCAGAGGCATAATTCCCCACAGTTATAAATTACCACACATCTCTCTTTAAACAAACCCATTCATTCTGAAGGTGAAAGCATTACAGAGAAAATATATTTAAATCAATAAAATTTCCTATATACATGCTAAAAGCCTACCAGTGGTCACTCATCAGTCTATTTATCCAAAAATCCTTTCTTTGTCTGTTTGGTCTCCAGAGAATCCCATCTGAGCCAGTATCTGTGAGCCACTTAAGATGATGGTATCTCTCTGGCAGTGTTACAACATGAGTGAATTTATCTAATTCAGGGATTGGCAACCTCTGGCATGCTTACCCTGGCGAGCCGGGCCAGTTTGTTTACCCGCCACTCTGCAGGTTCGGCCAATCGCGGCTCCCACTGCCTGCGGTTTGCTGCTCCAGGCCAATGGGGGCTGCGGGAAGCAGCGCAGGCCGAGGGAGGTGCTGGCTGCAGCTTCCTGCTGCCCTTATTGGCCTGGAGCGGCGAACCACGGCCAGTGGGACCCGTGATCGGCCAAACCTGCGGACGTGGCAGGTAAACAAACTGGCCCTGCCCGCCAGTGTGCTTACTCTGGCGAGCCGCGTGACAGAGGTTGCCGACCCCTGATCTAATCACACCCATGGTTCTTAGTTCTTGGAAGGCTATGGTCACCCTCCGCCACTGAATTACATACAATCTCTGCCCCACAATGACATAGAAACTTAATACAGTAAGATCTCCCAAATAAATTTGAGGAAATTGCCATATCTGTCACAGTTACAGACACTACTCCTTGATATTTACAAACTGGTCTATGCATATAAATGTGGTAGATGCACATCTTGTATGCATGTATAGCAAACTATAACTTTACAATCTGTCCCAAATAAAGGGCAGTGGGAAGTTACCCTATTGCAGGAGCAAGCCAGGGAATGAATTGTGATTTGAAGTCACAATATCATTCCCTGATTCTCCCATATACCTTGTCTGATGATAAAAAGAAATGTAGAGAATTGTTTAAAATCAAAGTGCATTGTTTCAGTCAGCAGTTCCAACCATTTTCAGGGGGTGGGGATGGGGAAGAAGGAGTAATCAAAGAAATAGCCTGTATTTTAAGATAAGATAATGGATAACTGTTGAAATACAGCATCTCTGCTCCCATTTCAAATTAAAAGTGCAAGACTTGATGTTCCTTATAAATTCTCTTGACAGTGCTGCAGGGTTTCAGAGACATAGGTAGCTCCCATCTTCTTCATTTATTAAGGATGTTTCTCTATGTCCGCATTGATTAATAAAGATTGCATTGACAAGAAGTGCTGCTATGACACAAAGAGGTTGCAGGGTAATTTACAAGAAAATTTGTCTTATACGCCTAATTTCTTAGTTTTCATTGTCTTATCTACTGCCACTTTCAGCCAATCTGCGGCAGCTGACTGAGTCAGTGAAATACTGTGGCTTAATTTACCAGAAGCAATTAAAATAATCCACCAAACTGGAAAATGCATATAGTCCACGTAGAGTAACTGGAATACATCTTGCAGATGGAGAGATTCTATCATAGCTTCAATTATCTTTTTGAATTATGTAGGCTCAATGTTTGCAGTGCATCCATGGACGTTTGCAGGGTCTTTAAAGAACGAATGTTCATCCTGCATGAGTTGTTCGCAAACCAGACTACTAGGGCCCGATCTTATGCTCATTGAAGTCCGTGATAAAATCCCCATCAACATCAATGGGAGCAGCAGCTGGTCCTTAAATTCTTCAGTATCCTTTGGCATTCTCTAGAGCCCTGCTCCTGCACTCATTGACATCAAAGGGAGCTTTCCTACTGGCTTCACCAGGTACAGGAGCAGGCTTTAGATGCTCAGTGATGTTCTGAGCCATCAGAGTGATAGAGACAGATGTGCTTGCTTAAAATATGTGAGTATTACCACAGTATGTACTGAAGTACTTTACTGGAGTAGAGCAGGCCTGAATGCTCAGTCCTGTGAGGTTCTAAGCACTTTTGATTCCTACTGACTTTAATGGGATTTGGGGGGGCATGACCAAGAGCTGAAGTTTGTTTTTGCCTCAGTGTCATCTCAGTTTTCCTAGTGTGTTTAAAAGTGAACCAAAAAGCTTTTTATAAATAATTCTCCTTCCTGAAATACTGTTTAAAGTCTTAAATCCTTACCAGAATTAGTGTGTTGCTGTTTTTAAATTATACATAAGTAAATAAGGAGCTTTTCTTCAACCTAGTAAGATCTGAGTTTAGGGGTCTGGGTTTCACCAGTAAGTTGCTGCTTTCTTTGCTGTACTTAAGTGCTTTTGCTGTCATCTATAGCACAAGCAACACAGATCTCGAACTCAGATTTTTACCCTTCTGGGCAGTGTCCCACTCCTCTCTCTTTACAAGCAACAAACTGCTTGGAGACCTTCTTCTAGTTTTATTTCACTTTGTTCTCCCCATCACCTATACAAATTCTGTATTTACAATATCATATTATGCTTCGCTCACTTGGCCAAGGAAGGGGGAGACAGAAAGTATCTTCCTCCGAGAGATCTCTCCTGGCTCCAACTCTGAAAAGCCTGGTTCCCTGCCTAGGCCGGCCTTCTTGCTCTTGCTCTTGCTTTCTCTCTCTCTGCCCCAGAACACATCCTTCCTATATCTTTTTCTACCTCTTGGGTAATGGGCTAATTAGCCTTTTGCGCTCTCCTCAGCCTGTCTCAATCCACCAGCTAGGCACAGCTCTTCCTAATCTGGACTACTCCTGAGAAACTACTTGTAATTGTGGTGACCAGAATGCTGCATCACTTGCTGTTTCCCAACACTTTCATAGTCAGGTAAGTAAAATGAGAAGTGATTTTCAAATATAGGTTTAACTTTTTACTCTATCCATATACTCCATTAGTGATTAGGAACATAAGAATTGTCAGACTGGATCAGACTGAAGTCCATCTAGAACAGTGTCCCTTCTTCAATAGTGGCTAGCACCAGATGCTTCAGAGAAACAATGCTGGAATAGGCAGATGGGGTATCATCTGCCTTCCCGTTAGATCTAATAGTTAGCTATTAGTTTAAGCTCTGAACATAAGGTTTGGTATTTCTTCCTATTTTTGTCACTAATTATGATAATATCTTCAGATATAAATCTCAAATCCTTTTTGAATCTTGCTAAATTCTTCCTATGGTGAAGCATCCATTATGTAAAAATACTGGACTCTTTTGTTTATATCTTTAAAAAACAAACAAACAAAAAAAGCTTTAATTAACATCCAAGATTACTGTTCCATTACTAGAGACCTGTTTGGTTTTGGTCTGTTAGGGAATGCTGCCACTCACCAATTACTAGAAATAATTACTTTAAACATTTTTGATGATTTTTCAAATCAGCATATAGTGATAATTAATACAAACATGTCAATTTCTTCAAGATCTGTGAGAATTCCTCTTCCATAAATACCTAAGAGATTTCTGTGTGCAGTATTCATCTTGATTTCTTCCATCTGGTCAATTTAGTAGTAGTAACTAAAATGCATCCCTCCCCCCCCCCAAAAAAAAAAAATCCACCCGCCAAGTGCAAACACGGCTGAAATACCAGATTAAACATTGGTTCAAAATACTTTTATACTCATACTATGGCTTGCATGAAATCTGAAAGCATTTGGTGCTACTGTTAGTCATATAATGGGTTATTTTTTATTGTATATTTAGTTTAGTTTCACATTTGACCATTCTGCATAAAATATAATTTACATTTGTTATCCGAAAATGGGCAAGCAATTACATCAAACTCTATGGATTTGTATGATTCATAGTACTTCTGATGCGTGATCCAGAAAATAATTTAAATCTATGCTAGGTAGTTTAAGTATGATTTAGGGAAAAGATAGTTGGATTATTTTCCACTGAAAACTGTTCTAGATTAATGTTCTAGAGATTTCTAACTCATATGCTGGACCTCCCCATAAATCATATACGATATAAACATTTACAGTTACAGACTTTTTTTCTTCATATGCCCAACACTGCTCTTTTTCATCCTCCCCTGCTGACCACACACATTTTAGGGAGTGATATGGCCCAAGATCTCCCTTGGGCACCAGGGCCGGCTCCAGGCACCAGCTTACCAAGCAGCAAGCAGGTGCTTGGGGCGGCCACACCGGAGAGGGGCGGCAAGTCCGGCTGTTCGGCGGCAATTCGGCAGTGGGTCCCTCACTTCCGCTCGAAGCGAAGGACCTCCCGCCGAAGTGCCGCAGATCGCGATCGCGGCCTTTTTTTTTTTTTTTTGCGAGGGACGTGGGGGCTGCTTGGGGCAGCAAAAACCTTGGAGCCGGCCCTGTTGGGCACTCTTGGGTTGTGTACAGAGTTACGATTGGGTGGAGGCATAATGTGGAAGGCATCACCTTACCGGTATTTCCTGGTTTTCAGAGGCTTAAGTTTAGACACTGTCCACATTCTGGAAGGACACTGGGCATTGCTGGGCAACCTTAACTCTGTGGTACTAATGGTTTTTGACAGTGAATAACATTTATGTTCTGCATTTATGTCCTGATCCTACAAACACTTACACAAATGCTCAAGTTTAAATATTTGAGTAGTCCCATATAATTAGTGAAACCACTTTTGCTCTTATACTTACTCTCCTTTCAGCAATTTTGTTCAGTATGCATTTGCATTAGCACTGGCATTTTAATCAGTTTCCTTTGAATGGCTTTTTAGGTTCCTTGCATTTTATGGTGGACACTGAAGTAAGTCCATACACATCTGTACTTTTCAACCTGTCCTTTCATTTCACCTATACATATGCCTGTCATCAATATTTCTCTCAAAGAGGAATGCATATTTTGTAATAAACAATATCTGAAACCCAGTTCTTAGAAACAGCAACTATTAGACTCCTTAGTAATTTGCTGTTTTAGCTATGACAAGCTAGCTGATTGTCAGGAATTCAGGATTGCTTGTGATTTTTAGATTGGTTTCAATTTTAAAAGAACAATCCTATACATCCCCACAGTATACTCTTAATGATGATTGGGGGCTCAGTTAACTGAAAGAGCAAAACCTTTAAATGCTATTGATTTTTTTCCCTATAAATTTAGATGTCGTATTAAGTGAATAAGCCACAGCGCTTACAAAAAAAGAAAACGAGAAATCAAATATACAAATAATAATTAAACTTGATATTGAAATAAAGGTTGTGATTTTCAGTAAATGCCATGATAGTCAAAGTGTGGATCTTTTCCCCCTGCATTCATGCTAAAATGAACAAATTTCAAGGAAAATTTATATTGACTGCTAGAGAAAATAATCTATCTGATATTAGTCAAAAATATCTAATGATTAGAATTTGGCAAGCTATAGAGCTTGTTGAATATTGGCTAAAAGATTATTTAACTAATACCGGTGAAATTTGCCAAACTTTTCTTAGACACTATTGGACTACTAAGACTGTTGTGAGCTCTTGTCAGAAATTAAAGATGAAGCCAATAATTTATTTGAAATTTTTTATACCTAGGACATTTTAATGATTCCTTCCCCTACTCCATATCTCTCCTTTCCTCCCTTTATCATTTCCACACTGAAAACAATGTCATTCCAGTGGAGGCCACAAAGTGCATAAGGGAGAAAACTGTCAAAAATTGCTCATAGAAAGTCAAGCACATTGTATGTCTGTAGGATGAGTGTGGATCCATGGAGATAGAGATGGCAGTGAGGATAATAACTACCCCTATGACAGAGGGCATGTGCCTGCCTTTTATTGCCTGAGTTTGCAAGCCTAGTTAGATTACCAGCTAATGTTTAGGGGATCATATAGCAGCACTGGGTAGGACTTTTTTTTTTCCATCCACATCAGGCTACAAGGTTGTGACTGTTTCTTTTGGATGCAGATTTGGATTACTTTGTTGTCATCAATGCCTTTGTCATCTCTACCTTAGATTATTGTAATGTACTCTACATGGGGCTCCTTGACTTTATCCACAAGCTACAGCTGTTGCAGATTTCAGCAGCCTACTTAACTATTGGATCTTGCTATGAGCACAGTGCTCTGTGATCTGCACTAGCTCTCTGTTGGTTCCTGGGTGGTGTTTAAGGTCTTGGTTTTGACCTGTGAAGCTATAAATAGTCTGGGAATAATGTATGTGAGACAGTCTTCCACCATGTGCTATTCTGCTTCAGTAAAAGCATTCAAATTTGAGCTCCATTGGTATAAAGAGGGGGGCTGTTGTCATGGTATTCTCCATGAGATAAGTTCAGGTTTGGAATTAATGTTTTCTATACCCCCACCCTTTGGTCCAAAATAGCCAAATCTAGAGGGCATGTTGCAAAGAAGAGCTATTTTCCATGGGTTTGGAAGAGATAGGAGAATTTTCAGAGTGGTGAATAGAGTAGAAAGAGGGGGTAGTGGTGGTTGTATTTATCATTGTCTATATTTGGCCTAGCTGTTGTTGGTTGGGGTGGGGTTAGGTTACATTGATGGTCCTGGAAATTCTCAGAATTGATTATATTTTTAAATATTGCCCAGAACCCCAGAGCCTTGGATAGGCATTTGTTAAAATATGTTTTGTATTCATCTAAATAAATATTGAAATAAAAAATTAAATAGATAAGAAAATTCTACTCTGCAGTAGCCCAGTATGTGTGGGGGAGGGGGAAAGCAGAAATAACAAACAATCATGCAGAAACAGTTACAAAGTACAAGTCAGTACTTGACAGGAAGGTCAAAGAGATCAGAATAGCAGAAAAAGGTGACAGAAATTGTCAGTGCTGAGGAAAAAGCATGGAGGTTCCTATGCAGAGAAGGTCAAGGCAAGGTAGAAATGAATCTCACAGGATACAGTTCTCACTGAACCAGCAGCAGATGCTGTCCAAAGCAAACTGGTCTTGTGGCAGCTGCGCCTACACAGCAGCCCCTCCAGCTACTATAAGGTATAGACTCAGGCAGATGTACAGCAGGTTGTTGGCATCTCTTTACAGACACCATCCTACAGGATACTGTGAGCACTGGGGGTTGCTGAACTCCGTCAGGTTAGAGCTGGTCTGCCAGGAGTGCTGAACATCTGGACTGTGACCTTGAGCATGTCTGGGGCAAAAGGCCCAGTACTGACAGGCACAAGCAGCATGCGCACACGCTATGGCCAAAATGCTTTCACAGAGGCACTGTGGTATTGTTGCTGCTTATTGGGCACAGTTACTGTCTGGCATCTATTGGACTGTCTTGTCTCCGGTCTTTGGAGCCTGTTGTGTCTCACATCACCAGATGCTCTGCGAGCCACTCACTCTCTCACTTTAAATGTCTGTTTGGCTGCACATCTTCTGGCTGGAATACACACGTTCTAAGGGACAGCCTGCAGCACTGCCTCTGTTCTTGTAGCGTTTCCCTAATTTGCATTTTGACATCATCTGGATACAGCAGCCATGCTCAGTGGGCTGCACTAGATTTTTGCCTTGGCATCAATATAAGCCACCATGATTGTGTAGGGCTTGCTTACTTTTAATGGGAGAAACTGCATTTTTTTTACACCTGCTCAACCTTTATGGTGCCACACAATGGAGTGTCTCTTCCAACCCTAATCTTCTATGATTCTATGACAACATGGCCTAAGCTGCTTTCACTTATTTAAATAGAGTTTAAAACCCTGCTCTTTAAAATCTGAGTTACCTTGGAAATGTGGATTCTCTTATCTTCCTCTTCCTCTTGAAAAGATTATTTTGGAAATGAAGCGCTTATGGAAATGTATTTAAAAGGAGCATTTTCTGGCTTATTAAACCTAAACCTTTTGTTTTTGTTTAGAATCTGTTATCCTTTTAACAAAAGATATTATAATCAAAATATATTTAACTGGGGGGAGAAAAAACAACCCTCTGATAGCAGAGACAAATATAGGTGGGGTTCTCACAAAATTTTTTTTTTGCTGGCCTCAAAGTATGGACACTAACTCTTGCTGGTGGCTGCTCTGACAAAGGTTGGGAACTCACGGGCCACCTGCAGGCAGCCCAGGCTCCTCGTGTCCCAGCCTGGTAGGAGCAGGGGAGCCTCTCAGGGGAGCACCCTGGCAACCAAATGCCCCGGCGAGTGAGCGCCACAAACACCTTCACTGACAAGAGCCACCTCCGGTACCATGCACACCGGCTCCCTGTGTCTCCAGAGGTGCTGCCCAGAGCCCCTGAGGAAGCTGGGTGTGGTAGATAGCACTGATCCCTGCTGGCAGTGCCAGCACAAATACCAAGGTGGCACATTCACTGCTATTCAAGAGCAACAGCTGCAGAGAGGGGCTGCTGCTTTGCCCCCTGCCCCCAGTCTCTGCCCATGCTTTGGACGCTGTCATGGCTGCAAAAAAATCCTCTTGTGGCTGCATGAGGCCATGATGGCTGTATTTGAGAAATGCTGGTCTAGGACCTGTATACCATAGTATATTTGTCCTGTGGTCAGTCATCCTGCCGTCAGCAGCAGTCAGTACCTGAAACTTCAAAGGCTACTGAAAACAGCCATCAGGCATTTAGCAGACTGTGTAATGCTGCACCAGGGAGAAAAAAATCCCTTATGATCCCTGTGGCAGTCAGTAGGTTGAAGCATTAAATCTGATCTCGTTACCCCCATCTGATCATGCCGAACTAGAAGCATTGGTGCGATTACATACTACACTGTTGAGTATTTAAATACCAAGAAAAAAACATAGAAAATATACTTAAAATGAAACTTGCTGCAACTCTAGCTTTCAGTGCATTCCATTTTGTAGATCATTGTTACCCTTATTAGCATTTTGTTTGCTAATTAAAATGAAAATATTAACTTTTTCCTACCCCAGGAGTTCCAGTTAAACAAGCACAAGTCTTTGAACAGTATCTTCTGCTAATCTTTATTCATAAGAACGAAGCCCTTGCACCTGCAAGATATAAATTATCTATTTGACATAGAAAACAGTCCTTAGGGCCCAGGCATGCTGTAAAGGGTCTCATTATCCTAAAGATTTACTCCTCATGCAACTCCATATAGAAGAAGGCTTGATCGAAACAAAGATAAATTCTTCCCCCTAGTCCCATCAAATGGCAGATTGTACTGAGTCCTTCTCCATAGCCACACATGGATTCATTAATTAAAGGCTTTTTTTTTTAAAGTGTTCCTTAATCCTCTACTGTGAATGCTATGCTGTTAAATTATGGTACTGAGAAACCATGTGATGCGTACTTTGGCAGCCCCTGCTAAAACATGAGCTGCACGTTCATGGCAACTTGAACAGTTTCCCTGCACAGACACTTCATATGCAAAAGTTAAGTTAATTTACCAGCTGTGGAGTGCAATGACAGTTCATTTATTGTATGCAATGTTGTAGCTGTGGTGGTCCCAAGATATTAGAGACACAAGATGGGTGAGGTAGTATATTTTTTTATATTTTTTTTAACAACTTCTGTTGGTGAGAGAGACAAGTTTTTGAGTTTATACAGAGCTCTTCTTCAGGTCTGGGAAAGGTAACCAGTGTCACAGATAAATAAAAGGTGGAACAGGTTGTTTAGCATAAGTAGTTAACACATTTCAAGGTGAACTTCCCTGTTAACACCTTTCTAGGCATGGAGCAGGAGGGAGAAAAAATCTGGGGAGGGACGAAGATTAAGTGGGTTATAGATTGTAGTAATAAACCATAAATCGAGTCTCAATCTTCAGGTCATGATTTTTAGAATCTAAAAGGTTATGAATTTAAGGTCCCAGGCTCATCTTTTAAAGGTGTTGTGCAGGTTTGCATTGAGGATGAGGACTGAGAGGTCACATACAGAGTGATCGCTTTGTGAAAAGTGTTCACCCACAAGTGATAGGGTGTTTTTGTCTTTTATTGTTTTTCTGTGAGAGTCCACGAGCAGCAGACGCTCCCTAAAAGTGTGGAGGAGGCACCAACCCCTGACCAGTGGCCCTATCCAAAGCCTCTACCCCCGCTTGCTCCTCTCTGCCCCCTTTCCCATCGTTTGCCCTTACGGACGGTTAAAAGGTGGGAGGGGATAACCCTCCAACTTTTAAAAGTGATGGGACCATGGCCCCTTCGACCCTCCTTTCCAGTACGTGTGAGTTCATTCAAGAAAGTACTGATTGATTTCACTCATGCAGTTGTTACTGGGACCATTAGTACACTGGATGAGGTACACCACATGTTATGATAGGCAAGTGTAGGATCAATGGATCTTAAAGTGTGCTGTGGGTGTTGATGATCATTGTAGCATTGGAGATATTTCTACAGGTTTTGCATCTGTTGTTCTCCACTGCTAGGATGGTCAACACACTTTTCAAGATCCAAAAGCTTGTCTCTTTCACCAACGGTTAGTTAATTTATTATCTTTTAATATGACTTTTTGCCATTTTTTTCTCTAGATATTTACACAATGCTTTGCAGGTGCAAAAGCAATATTAGAAGCATAGCTATTTATTGTCACTGTTGTGTCTGTGGCATTCCTCAACCATCAGACAAGATGCTTTGGGAGTTAGCTTGTTCCTGATTTCCAGAAAGATAGTTAAATTCCTCTTCTAACATTTCAGCTCCAAATGACCCCATTCATTTTACTTGGATTAATGAAAAGAGCAAACTGTCAGGCTAATTTTCAACTGTACTTTGCTCATTTTTGCTCTGACAACATGCTACTTGCACAGTGAACTCTGCCTTAGCTTCAGTTTATAGGCCAGGTCCTCTGTAAATTAGCATAGCTTCAGTAACTGCAATGGAGTCGCACCTATTTACACCAGCTGTGAATTTGACTGCATAAACTTGAATTTTCATCCACATGTACTAGGTGTCAGGAACAAGGGCCTGCAGCAGAGCCAGTCTCCAGGCAGCAAACACACTCAGCCTTCCGTTATGGTTGCCAGGCATCTGGTTTTTGGCTGGAACACCTAGTCAAAAAGGGACCCATTAAAAATCGGGTCACCAGTGCAGTGGGGCTAAGGCAGGATCCTTGCCTGCCCTGACTGTGCAGCTTCTGGAAGTGGCTGGTATGTCCCTGCAGCTCCAAGGCACAGTTGCGATCAAGGAAGCTCCACGTGCTGCCTCCACCCCAAGCATTGGCTTTGCAGCTCCCATTTGCCAGGAACTGCGGGCAATGGGAGCTGCAGGGGCGGTGCCTGTGGGCGCGGGCAGCACGTACCACGCAGAGCTGCCTGGACGTGCCTCTGCCTAGGGATTGGATATGCCATCTACTTCTGGTAGCATCACAGAGCCAGCGCAGGTAGAAAGCCTGCCTTAGGCCCACTGCACTAGCAACCGGGAGCTGCCTGAGGTAAGCATGGATGGATCCCGAACCCTGAACCTCCTCCCACACCCAACCCCCCCCTTCCCCAGGTTGGAACCCCCTCCCGCCCCTTAACTCCCTCCCAGAGCCCGCACCCCAACCCCTGCCCCATTCCTGAGTCCCTTCTCGGAACCTGCTCCCCCTCCCACACCCAAACTCCCTCCCAGAGCCTGCCCCCCAACCTCCTGCCCCAGCCCTGAGCCCCCTCCTGCACCCCAAACCCCTCACCCCTGGCCCCACCCCAGAGCCTGCACCCTAACCCCCTGCCCCAGCCCTGAGCCCCCTGCACCCCAAACTCCTCATCCTTGGCCACACCCCAGAGCCCACACTGCCAGCCAGAGCCCGCACACCCTCCCACACCCCAACCTTCTGCCCCGGCCCTGAGCTCGCTCCCACACTCCAAACCCCTCAGCCCCAGCATGGAGTCCCCTCCCTCACCCAGAACCCCTCATTTCTGATCCCACCCCAGAGCTTGCACCCCAGCCAGAGCCCTCATCTCCTCCTGCATCCAACCCCCTGCCCCAGCCCAGTGAAAGTGAGTGAAGGGGGGGGGGGGGGATGGAGTGCTTGGGGGCAGGGCCTCAGAGAAGGGGCGGAGCAGGGAGTGGGGCAAGGGTGTTGAGTTTTGTGCGATTAGAAAGTTGACAACCCTGCCTTCAGTAGACTGCTTGATTAGTGGGAAGAGTCAGAAAACCTGCTCATAGCCCATCAGCAGCAGTTCAGCTGCTGCTCAAAGTATTCATGCAGGCCTGCAATAGCTCCTGCTTGTTCCTAGCCCTGCTCCTTCTGAGGCAAAACTAGGAAACATCGTTCTGTAAATATCACAAGGACAGGGACAGCCAATAGTTTAGAACAGTGGAACACTGGTTGAAATCAAGCAAATTGTTGTTTGGTTTATCAGAATAAGAATCCATTATAACTGTACTGATTTAAAAATTTCAAGGTTCAAGTACTTCTGAGTCTTGGGTGTGGTGAGCTAAGTCTTAAAGTTTGAGAATCCCTGTTTCCTAAGCCATTTGGTTTTCTTGACCTTATTTCTGACACCAGTGTAGGACAATACCTGTACTCCAGAAATTGTGATAGTGCATCTTTAGCTGTAATAATTGATCCGCATTATTTCACAGATTAAAGTTCTTAAGGTTTTCATTTTGGCATATACCATGCCATACATCTTAGCAATGGATATGTGTCAAAAGTTTGAACAGTGGTTAAAAGTTGTTTGTTTTCCCTTTATGTTCAAGTCCTTAAAATCATTATGTCATTTGCAACTCTAGCTATATGCTATTTTTTCCACACTGCTAAAACAGCTGCATTGCAGAACATCAAGAGGTTGAGCTGACCTAAGTAAAATTGATTTATATGTGAGTACACACTGACTGACAGACAGCAGCAGCAAGTCAGTAAGTCAAATGTGGTTTGCGATAGGGTCCCCTTGTTCCTTCTAGTGGTGGTTCGCAATATACTGTCTAATTAGGGTTTCTCTGATAAATCCTATTCTTTATTAATAATGTGATTCCAGCCAAGTGTCCCTGTATTCATATCACACAGTACTGTTAAGTAGCCCCCTATAATTGTTTCCAGCATCATTCTGTAGTTAGCTTTTCAAATCACTTGTAATGCCCAATACCTTTAAACAGAACACTACAGATGATTCACATTTACTTTTGTTAATTTTATCCTGTTTACTACCAATGGAAAGTTCTCAGAAGGTTCAAGTGTGCAATGCTGCAAAACCTTACTATTTTTTTTTTATTTATCTCATAGAACTGGGAGGGACCTTAAAAGGTCATCAGGTCCAGTTCTCTGCCTTCACAGCAGGACCAACTACCAACAGATTTTTGCCCCAGATCCCTAAATGGCCCCTTCAAGGATTAAACTCACAACTCTGGGTTTAGTGAGCCAATGCTCAAACCACTGAGCTATTCCTCCCACTTGGTATAGCTTCAGCAAACAGAAATAGAAATGTTTGTTTCACCAAGATTCAAAGCAGTGTTATACAAATACACACATCGAGGGTAAACACCTTCAGTGGAGCAGGCTGCCCACTTGCACCCACCCAGAAAGTGAAAGGAGATTGGAGTACAGGTGGGCGAGTAATAGATTTTTTTTGGTTGGGTCAGCAAACCAAAGAAATCTGGGGAAATGTTTGGTTTGGTTCTGAAAATGTTTCGAATTTGTCAGCAAATCAGAAAAGTTCACTTCTGGTCAGGAGCCTGTGTGTGTGTTGGTCCATCCCCTATAACCTTTATCTCCGATTATGGTTAGAGCACTTACCAGGGATGCAGGAGATCCAGGGTTGAATCCCCATAGAGCAGGAACTTGAACTCAGATCATCCTACCTCTGGACTGGGGGAAGGGTTGTTCTCCATTTCTCTGCTTGAAGCTCTTCCACTTTGTAGAAATACTTAATATTCATTGTGCCAAGCAGAGAGAGTGAGCGAGAACAAGCTTATATCCTGGTGATTAGGGCTCTCACCCCTGGGGTAAAATGTGGATTCTAATCATCCCTCTCCCTCAGCTCTAGGCTTGAGATTGTGTAGGGGAATAGTGAGATGCACAATATGAGCTATGACTGGAGGGAGGATTCTGGTCCCTGCTTGGGAATGTCAGGTTGTGTGAGAAGAAATGAAGACATTCAGGCCAGCCAAAGGTTTGCCAGACACCACTGAGTTGCAGATTTGCATCATAACATTCTGTCCTTCTCTTATGGAAAAGAAATATATAGAATTGTACAGCACAAAAACTGGCAGGTTTATGTAGATATTGATAGCTGAAACCACGTGGAACAGTTAGCAACCATCCGTGCTGTCTTCTCAGGGGCAGCTCCAGGCACCAGTGCAGCAAGCACGTGCCTGGGGCAGCAAGCCACGGGGGGTGGCCTGCCGGTCGCTGTGAGGGCGGCAGTCCGGCAGGCGGCCTTCAGCGGCGTGCCTGTGGGAGGTCCGCCAGTCCCGCGGTTTCGGCGGCAATTCGGTGGCGGGTACGCCAAAGCCGCGGGACCAGCAGATCACCCGCAGAAACGCCGCCGAATCCGCGTGACCGTGGACCACCCGCAGGCACGCTGCAGAAGGCGCCTGACTGCCGTGCTTGGGATGGCAAAAAACATAGAGCCGCCCCTGTGTCTTCCTCATATAACCAATTACATTGTTGCTTTCACATTAGCTGCAGACTAAGGGTGATGATTGGTTGATTTGCCTCCAACATCACAATGGTCTAGATACATAGCTGTACATTGCACGGGTGTAATTTGTAAAACCAAAATTCCTGAGAACTTAAAAATTGGATGGTAACAGACTGTAAATCCCAGTAATGATTGAACCTGGTGATATTCTGAACCAAAAGAGCTCTTAAACATGCTTGTAGCTGTTTCTGTCTCTGATTCAGACATTCTAGTCTTCAAAGTGACATACAGAATGACCATCCTGGCAATGAATTCTACAGATTAAAAAAAAAAAAAAAAAAAACAGAAGTGATTATAAAAACCAATAGAACATTATGAAAAATGAGATCTTTCCTAATGGTTATTTTAACAATCCTTTAGAATTATATATCGAGGATACAATTATCTGCACTATTTTGTAGGATAGCTCAAAACCCCATAAAGTTACCACTTCCTATTCAGCTATATTGGGATTTTCCATAATGCTTCAACCATCCACCCAACAAACCAGCCAAAATAGTTCCATCCTTTCGAGATTTCTCTGAGCCCATTTCACTCTCATTCAAGACCCTAGCACAACCAGATATTGGGTAAACGGAGATACTCTACCATCTATGTCAAATGAAAAGTTGATGTAGAGCCGTGTCTCAGCTGGAAATTGATGGTATAGTAACCTATGACACAACTTGTTACCAGACTGTGTGAAGGTCCCAACCACTGAATCCTGTGGGATTTAAAGCAGACATGCCAAACCCAAGGGAAAAAATGCAGAAATTGGGCCTGTTTTTGACTTAATTGCTTGTGAGTTGCTTGTTGGCTAGTTTTTGGCTTGTAGCTTGTTGCTTGTTTGGCTTGTAGCTTGTTGCTTGTTGCAGCTTGTTGTTCTTTTTTTTTTGATCGGTTCCTGGCAATCATGAAAGTTGGCAACTGTACTCCAGAGTCTGAACAGTGTCTAGGCATTGCCCCTGGCTTGGGGCCTCTAGACACACTCTAAGTGCAGATCCTCTGTTTAGCACCCCCTTCTGCAGCTCCCTGAGGAGTAGTAGGATCAAAGTGGGTTCTCATAGGCTTGAGCCAACCTATTGTTCCAAGGTGTTTCCTTCTGAGAAGGCTGCCATTAAATTCCAGCAGCTCCCATTGGCCTGGAGCAGTGAACCGCGGCCACTGGGAGCCGCGATCGACCGAACCCGCAGACGCGACAGGTACACAAACTGGCCCGGCCTGCCGGGGCTTTTCCTGCAGAAGCGGCGGAACAAGTTTGGGAACCATTGATCTAAATCATTGAACAGAACTGGACCCAGAACTGATCCCTGCGGGACCCCACTTGATTTGTTGTTTTGTCTAAAGATCTGTTATTCTTCTATGCTTTGAGAGTAAACGTTACTTGTTTTCTGAAAGTCCTTTGCACAGCCTCTGTTCTTCCTTTATCTGTTATGTAGTCCCTGAAGAGTTAAACTATAATTCAGATAGTTCATGGTGGTAGACTCAAAGAGCATACACAAGCAATGGGGGAGGTCAAAGCACTTTTTTCAGAACCTAGGGCAATTGTATTGCGGACTCCCATGTCCCAAGGCAGAAGGCCAGACAGGATGGCTGCACAGGAATTGTGTGCCTTGGAGGCACAGAGTTAGAAACAGGAACTTTACTTTGTCTTGGAAGCACATGGGATCCAGTGGTTTGGTCCAATTACAACAGAATGGTGACTAAACATGGTTGGGAATTTTTCAGCTAAACATTTTTTTTCAGTGCTTCTTGTGGGATTTTTCAACACAGGAAAGATTGGAAAAAAATGTCAATTGTCAAAAAGTTTTGTTTCAATATTCGCAAAAAAAAATCCTGTTTTCCAGGTTGAAATGATTTTTCATTTCAAAACTTAAGCTAATTATACAAAAATAACTTTTAAAATGGTTGAAATCAAAACAAAGTGTTTTGGAAATATTGAAATGAAAACATTGTTTGAAGCAAACTAAAAAAAAAATCAGACTTTTGGTTTGCAAAAAATATAGAAGACTTGGGATTGAAAAAAATTGAAAACTTGATGCTTTTTGTGGGATGGAAAAACTATTTTCTCCCCTGCTCTACTGGTGCCTGGCACGAAAGGGATCCAGACAGCTGTGTAACAATAAAGTACTTAAGTGCATACTTAACTTTAAGGCCTTGGCTACACTTACCCGCTAGTTCGACGGCTGGAAATCGAACTTCTGGGTTCGACTTATCGCGTCTAGTCTGGACGCGATAAGTCGAACCCGGAAGTGCTCGCCGTCGACTGCGGTACTCCAGCTCGGCGAGAGGAGTACCGCGGAGTCGACGGGGGAGCCTGCCTGCCGAGTGTGGACCAAGGTAAGTTCGAACTAAGGTACTTCGACTTCAGCTACGTTATTCACGTAGCTGAAGTTGCGTACCTTAGTTCGAATTAGGGGGGTAGTGTAGACCAAGCCTAAGTAAATAGGTAGTTTAGTCCTAGTGAAGGAATTGCACATACTTATATAATCTTGTCTGTGTCCATCAATTTATCTCCTAAAATCAAACTCACCAGGACATGGGCTGTCAATACTGCTGGTTAGACCAGGCACCTAAAGTCAAAACCAGTGTCAGAAGTCAGGAATCAGACAAGGCACAGAACCAGGATGCCTATAGTGAGGCAAAACATGAGAAAGAGCTATCACAGTCACAGGCAAATGTGCAGTCTGCCCCTTCCAACCAATCCAGCAGTGTAGCCAAACAGGCAGCCTACTACAGACCAGCTGTGCTTGTTACAGTGCTAAAGAAATCATCTGCTGCAGGGTCTGCTTCCAGACTGCCCCTGCTGCAATCCCTGATTCCTGACACACACAACCAACTTCAATCTCAACCTTTCTGATGTTCTGTGCTCCTTTTGTAAAAGAGAAATTGCAATTTGAGGTCAGTGGTCTGAGACCACTGGGCTCTCACCCCTCCCCCGCCAGTGCCCTCCCCGACCCGCACCCCCTGCCGCTCCAGCACTGGGCTCTCTCCCCCATCCCCTGCTGCCCTAGCTCTGGGCTCTCCCACACTAGTGCTGACTCTGCCTGCTCCCCCCTCGCCTCCAGCCGGACCGGCGCTGTTAGGGACGGGGTAAGCAGTGGGGCTTCCGGGCTGTGCCTCAGCCCAGGGTCCCTCCAGCCAGCGTTCCCACCTCCAAAACTGGCCGGGACCTGGAAGGGCAGAGCTGGGGGACTGCCCCAGCAGGGGGCTGAGGAGCCAGGGCAGGGTAGCCCCAGAGGGAGCGGAGCCCTGGAGAACGGGACACGGGCCCCACACGGCAGCGCCCTGCTCTCTGTGGCCCCGCTGCTGCTTCTGGTCGCCCTGCCGCAGTCCCTGGGTGGCTCAGGCCGCTTCCCCCAGCCCCGGCTGTGTTGCTGGGCGGCGGCCGCCCTGCGGCACCTGCAGGCAGCTCCATGTGCCCTGCCGGGCGGCACCCAGCCCAAGTGTCCCCCGCTCAGAGCCTGCCCGGCCCAGCCACAAAGTGCAAGCGCTGCTCCCCCAGGGTGTGAATTGCAGCGGCCCCAGGGTGTCCACCCACACCACGTGCTGCTGCCAGGGCTCTAGGCTTTTGCTGCCTGAAGCAATAAGTAAATAAGTAAATAAATAAATAAAAGATGGCCAGAATGCAGCCCCTGAAAATGTGCCACCCTAAGCATGTGCTTGGTTTGCTCATGCCTAGAGCCAGCCCTGAACATTAGTCAGCAATGGGTCATTATCACAGGCCTCTTTGTTACTCTATAATCAACTTAACCACACATTCAATATAATTAAGACTCACATGTGTTCAGGATCTGAGTGGACAAACTCACCTTTTTAACCACTGCTGGCTCTAGAATCTTTTCTGTTTAGTGTTGTCTTGCTACCTAAAATGAATCCAGCTGTCAAGGTATACTACATCACCTTTCATCCATTTAGTTACTCTCTGCCTTGCCTTCATTAAGGCTGCCTGGGACACACTATAGCAGAAGTTGCAAGAGCATGACTGTAAAATGTGACAACTCCATAAGAAAATGTCTGATTAAGTGCACGCTAGCTGAGGCTAACAATCTTTCAGTTGGGACCACTTACAACGGTTTGAATTTTTTTTTTGGAAGACTACTTTAGAATCTTGGATAAAAATTGTTTGATATCAGCCAAAATATTGTGCAGTATTTTTGTTCATTTAGGAAAACACAGTGATGCAGATGACTATGCAAACCTATTCAATTTAGATGTACTCATGCGTCAGGTTCTGAATAGTACTTAGCAAAGGAGTCTGTTTAGTTCTTTTGTAGCAGTTCTATGAAATCAGGCAGAACTCTATTCTGGGAATCAAAGATATGTTTAGCTGATAGAATGCTTTTGGGGACTTTGTTACAGGTGTAACTTTCTATAAAATGACATCAAAATCAGTGCTCGTACTAATGGGCTGAGATGCTGCAACGCTTAGTAACAATGGCAAAAATGTTCTTCTTCTTTTGTTTATTTCCTAAGTGTATGTGACTTTATTGAAAGTGCAGGGCAGCATAAATTAAATCAAATGGCAATGTCCCATGCGCGCTGAAATGTCATAAGAATTTCAAACTACTACACAAAATTATACTCCCTTTCTCCTTGATTCAATTTGTGTTAATATAATATATGCTGACTGAGTAGGATCATGTAAGTGCAAGCTGTAAATGAAGTAAGATAATTATTTTTAAAGTCCCTTTTGGTTTGTGTACTCTTTAATGTACTGCTATAGAGAACGTTCCACACATAGTATGGAGCCCAAAATATAACAAGAAAAGCCTTCCACATGGTCTCTTATTGTTAACTAATCTGGGCAAATAGACTGTTTACCCTCTTCTGGAGTTGTGAGAGAAAAATATGTTTTTCTTTAATTCTTACACTATGTAGGATGGTCTAACTATTAAATAGCACTTGTTATCAGTAGATCTCAGAGCACTTCACAAAGGAGGGCAATAGCCTCATTCCCATTTTACACACGAGAAAACTGAGGCACAGAAGTTAAGTAACTTGCCCAAGGCCAGTGGCAGAGCCAAAAAGAGAATCCAGGTTTCCAGAGTCCCAGGCCAGTTCTCTATCTAGTAGGCCACACTGCTTGCCCAGATAGGATAGCCTAGTGCAGTGATACTCCGACTGAAGCTTGGGAGCCGCAAGTGGCTCAATGTGTCTCCTGGGCTCTTTGCAGCACATATTAAAAGAGTGTTTGATTTAATTCTTACCAGATCAGGATGCTATTAACCAATTGTTGATGAAATAATACTTTTTATTATTACTCATTTTGCTTTGAGAATAATATTTAAAAACTAAATATTTCCCATATCAAAACCGTTTAAATATGAATATATAGTACTATAGTAAATGAAACAATGAATTCACACTACTGTGGCTCCTCTGGGTAATGTTGATCACTAATTTGGCTCCTGAACCACTGAAGTCTGAGTATAGCTAGTCTAGTGAATAAGACAATGGACTGAAATTCTGCAGATCTAGGTTCAGTTCCTTTCTGTGCGACCTTGGGCAAGTGTTCTTCCCTGTGTCTCACTTCCCCATCTGTAAAATAGGGATGGTACTTCCTACTACAGAGGGATGGTATGTATAAGTACATTGAGTGTAAGTTGCTCAGGTATTGTGATGATTGAGGCCATAATTACATAGATTGATCCATTCTCCTCTCCTACACCTCTGCATCTAATTAGCAGGTGCACTCTTCCTACATAACGCTCCAACAAGCTATTAATAATTAAAACAAAATGTGTGGATTTAAACTATTTGTGTTGGATTCTGCAACTCCCTTTGCTGTGTGGTGTCTTTCCAAGGTCCTGTTCTGCAGCACCCCACATGTGCAGAAACATGAAACTGCCTGCTTTAAAACATATTCCAAGAAGCAGAGCTTTAGGAGCCTGTCCTAAAATGACACTGTCTCAGCATTCAATTCAAAATAGACTTAGAATCATAGAAGATTAGGATTGGAAGAGACCTCAGGTGGTCATCTAGTCCAACTGCCTGCTCAAAGCAAGACCAACACCAACTAAATCATCCCAGCCAGGCTTTGTCAAGCCGGGCCTTAAAAACCTCTAAGGATGGAGATTTCACCACCTTCCTAGGTAACCCATTCCAGTGCTTCACTACCATCCTAGTGAAATAGTGTTTCCTAATATCCAACCTAGACCTCCCCCACTGCAACTTGAGACCATTGCTCCTTGTTCTGTCATCTGCCATCACTGAGAATAGCTGAGCGCCATCCTCTTTGGAACCCCCCTTCAGGTAGTTGAAGGCTGCTATTAAATCCTGCCTCACTCTTCTCTTCTGTAGAATAAACAAGCCCAGTTCCCTCAGCCTCTCCTCATAAGTCATGTGTCCCAGTCCCCTGATCATTTTCATTGCCCCCCGCTGGACTCTCTCCAATTGTCCACATCCTTTCTATAGTGGGGAGCCCAAAACTGGATGCAGTACTCCAGATGTGGCTTCACCAGTGCCGAATAGAGGGGAATAATAACTTCTCTCGATCTGCTGGCAATTCTCCCACTAATTCAGCCCAGTATGCAGTTAGCCTTCTTGGCAACAAGGGCACACTACTGACTCATATCAAGCTTCTCATCCACTGTAATCCCCAGGTCCTTTTCTACAGAACTGCTGCTTAGCCAGTCAGTCCCCAGCCTGTAGCAGTACATGGGATTCTTCCTTCCTAAGTGCAGGACTCTGCACTTGTCCTTGTTGAACCTCATCGGATTTCTTTTGGCCCAATCCTCCAATTTGTCTAGGTCACTCTGGATTCTATCCCTACCCTCCAGCATATCTACCTCTCCCCCAACCTTAATGTAATCTGTAAACTTGCTGAGGTTGCAATCCATCCCATCATCCAGATCATTAATAAAGATGTTGAACAAAACTGGCCCCAGGACCGGCCCCTGGGGCACTCCGCTTGATAGCGGCTGCCAACTAGACATCGACCCGTTGATCACTACCCGTTGAGTCCAACAACCTAGCCAGCTTTCTATCCACCTTATCGTCCATTCATCCAATCCATACTTTTTTAACTTGCTGGCAAGAATACTGTGGGAGACCGTATCAAAAGGTTTGCTAAACTCAAGATATATCATGTCCCCTGCTTTCCCCATATCCACAGAATCAGTTATCTCATCATAGACGGCAATCAGATTGGTCAGGCATGACTTGCCTGTGGTAAATCTATGTTGACTGTTCCTCATCACCTTCTTCTCCTCCTTCTCTTCAAAATAGTTTCCTTGAGGACCTGATCCATGATTTTTCCAGGGACTGAGGTGAGGCTGACTGGCCTGTAGTTCCCCAGTTCCTCCTTCTTCCCTTTTTTAAAGATGGGCACTACATTAGCCTTTTTCCAGTCATCCGGACCTCCCCCAATCACCAAGAGTTTTCAAAGATAATGGCCAATGGCTCTGCAATCACATCAGCCAATTCCCTCAGCACCCTCAGATGCATTAGATCTGGACCCATAGATTTGTGCATGTCCAGCTTTTCTAAATAGTCCTTAACCTGTTCTTTCACCACTGAGGGCTACTCACCTCCTCCCCATACTGTGTTGCCCAGGACAGCAGTCTGGGAGCTGACCTTGTCTGTGAAGACTGAGGCAAAAAAAGCATTGAGTACTTCAGCTTTTTCCACATCATCTGTCACTAGGTTGCCTCCCCTATTCATTAAGGGTCCCACACTTTCCCTGACCTTTTTCTAGTTGCTAACATACCTGTAGAAACCCTTCTTGTTACCCTTCACATCCCTTGCTAGCTGCATCTCCAGTTGTGTTTTGGCCTTCCTGATTACACCCCTGCATGCTCAAGCAATATTTTTATATTCCTCAAAGTCTGCTTTTCTGAAGTCCAGGATCCGTATTTTGCTACTCTCCTTTCTTCCTTTTGTGAGGATCCTAAACTCAACCATCTCATGGTCACTGCTGCCCAGGTTGCCACCCACTCCTACTTCCCCTACCAATTCTTCCCTATTTGTAAGCAGCAGGTCAAGAGGAGAATGGCCCCTGGTTGGTTCCTCCAGTAGTTGCACCAGGAAGTTGTCCCCGACACTCTCCAAAAACTTCCTGGATTGTCTGTGCACGGCTGTATTACTCTCCCAGCAGATGTCAGCATGATTGAAGTCCCCCATTAGAACCAGGGCCTGTGTTCTGGAAACTTCAGTTAATTGTCCGAAGAAAGCCTCGTCTACCTCATCCTCCTGGTCTGGTGATCTATAGCACACACACACCATGACATCACCCTTGTTGTTCTCGGTTCTACACTTATCCCAAAGACTCTCAACAGGTTTTTCTCTAGTTTCATACTGGAGCTTTGAGCAATCATGCTTCTCTCTTACATACAGTGCAACTCCTCTACCTTTCCTCCCCTGCCTGTCCTTCCTGAACAGTTTATACACTTCCATGACAGTGCTCCAGTCATGTGAGTTACCCCACCAAGTCTCTGTTATTCCAATCACATCATAGTGATGTGTTAATATACAGACTTAATATATAGACATAACAGACTTGTTAATATTCTCCATGGATATGTATCCTCCTAGCTAAGAGAACCTGGGTCCAATCCTACTCCTATTGAAGTTAATGATGAAACTCCAATCAGTTTCTGCGGAGCAGATTGCAGAATAAGGTCATTTTGTCTTCTTCTCACCTCTTTGCTTATTCAGCACAAGCTGCGTCTCTGTTCCCCTAAATATGAGAACTTTCTCCTCTACAGCACCTGCCACCTAGAAATGCTTTCATGTATCCCTTCATGTATTGCTTTCTCTATCTTCAGATGACACCTCAAAATATATCCCTTGCCTAGGTCTCTTGACTGCTGTTTCTCTCAGCTATCAGTTCATATTTTTAACTTTCAAACCAATACCAGGCACAGAATCACGTCTCGTAGTTAGAGTCAAAGTGCAATGGCTGCCAGCAATCATGCCAAGAAGTCATGGAGAGCTCCTGTGCTCCAAGAGCATGTGATCTGACCAACACTGATCATCTTCCTAAATACCCATGGTTAGAATTTTGCCTGTGCGAGATGGGGAGAGGGTGCAATAAGCCATAATGCTCCTATACATCCATGTAGGTGGAAGCCAAAATACCACTGCTTGTGTTTCTTGAGTGCAAAGGCTATGGGGGAATAGCATCAAAGTTGCTTTGGTGTCATGGTTTTGTTGGAGCATAATTATGCACCTGTCCTTCTGTGCACCAATTCTGGGTTAGAAGATAGCACTGGGAATGTATGCTGCACCGTTTGATAAGGTGTAATACTTGTCACTTGTGTACGTACTCAATCAGGACTCGAGAACATGCGTCAGGCCTCCACAGCAGAATGTCTTGGACAACTGCCAGGGGGATGATAAATCTCTGAATGCCTTGTAGCACACTGCTAACCAGGGAGCTAGCATATGACTAGAGGAGCTAAACCTCTCCCTGCTGTGAGTCACTGGGCTAGACTCATGGAGGAACATGTGGGGGTGAGGGGGTCATGTGAAGTACAGACGGGAAATCAGGATGAACCTAGAAGTTGGTTGGATTTTTTTGGAAGGGAAGCAGGAAGAATAATAAAATCTGGGTGAGGATATGGGGTGCATAAATGATATGAAAAGGAAGGAAATGTTTGGGAGAGAGAAGAAAGAGCAGCTTGTCTTTTGTCCTGTCAATCTTCCTTCTCTGCGCTCTTTATTGCTTGTTTTGTCTATTCACATTATTTTTCATTCAGGAAAAGAGGATGAAAACATAGTGTAACAGAAAGAAAAGTTAGCTGGGTGCCTGATTTGCCTTATCATTCCCTGAGAAGTGCTGACAATGACTCATTTATGTGGTTTTTTTAACAATCAAATTTATGGAAATGTGAAACTTCCTGTCTATTGATTGTATTTCTGAATTTTTATAGATTAAAGTCTGATTTTTCTCCTGATCTCACCAAGCATTTTAATCAAAGTCATGTTAAACAAGAAAGCTATAGTATGTGGTGTTTTCAGCTATTATATTTATTGTGTTTATAATTTTCAAATTTTTCACCTCTAGAAAGAATTATTTTTACTAGATTTACATTTGTATTATGGTTGATTTTATCTGCTTTAGCACTAACTTTCTAGCAAACATCATTTGTAATCTGAAGGGAATTATGTATTTTCTCCAATATTAAAAAAAAGATTAAGATATCTTTTGCAAATTGTATTTTCTGAAGAATGTGTTTATATTTGCAGTTTTCTGTTTTTGGTTAACAATTTTAATATTTTTGGTGATGAAACATGATTTTGTGTCTCACTTTTTCCGATCAGATTCATGGATTTGATCGTGCCCCCGTTGAAGATAATGATAAAACTATTTTTGGCTTCAGTGGAAGGAGAACGAGCTCCTTTTGGGCTAAATCCTCAGCTAGTGGAAACTTGCATAGTTCAAAGTCGCTGACCCTTTATTTGTTAAATATCTGATCTTGTTTCCTACCCTGCTATTTGAATATCCTGGACACTGACGACACAGCAGGAATGCCTTCATTTGCTAATTTCACTGCTTTAATCATCTTCATTGTTCTCTGTGTTGAATGTAGTGCTTTTTCAGTCTTTATTGACTATGACAGCGAGTTCCTTAAAATCCTACTTTAAAATATATTTGAGAACTAGGATTTACAATAGGATTTAGACTTCATCTCTGTCAATCCTCACCTATCCCTTAAAAATATAATGTAATTTTTGAGGAATTAAGAAAGTGATTCTTATCATACCAGACACCAATTATCCACATTAGTTTCACTTGCTCATCAACAACATGATGTAGTCGTTACCTTTGTAACTATCATGCAGAACTTAACAATTGTTTTAAGAGATATCTCTCTAAATGGAAGAATCTCTAAAAACGGTAGAGACTTGAAGTGCAACCAATGTAATTAAAGATAAAGCAAAACATATATAATGAAAAATATTGGTAGCACTGCTAATATTTCTCAGTCTGATAGAAAATGTTAAGCATAGTAGCTGCATGTCTGTTTCAATATAATTTGTGATGTCTAAATATTAAAAGATTTTAAGACTCTGGGTAAGCCCTGGGTAAAACCATCCAATGCTTATTTGAGCAACAGTATCTGAAACATTTCATAATGAACATGGCCATATACACATACAGAGATGATGATTGCTAATGTGAACTGAACCCAGAATTTTCAGCACCAAAAACACAGGCTCTATCATTTAGGTATACTAGAGCCACTAGAGGGAGACATGATTACACAAACTAAACCAAAACTATTACATTATAAATAAATTTGTTCCTGTCCTTTTCATCTGTTGTAAATGATTATTGTGCAGAAAGTGCTATATGAATGTACATTCCTGCATTATAAATTACATCTTATGGTTTATCTATGTCCTTCTCTCCGCCACACCCCCCGAAGGCTGTCTCTTTTGAATGCTGGGCATTGCAATCATGCCTTGGAAAGAAAAAGGGAAGTGAAAATGACAAATTTTGCTGTGCCACCCTTTTTACAAAACAGTGAAAATTTTCCTTTTTCCAGGTGGAAAACTTTTGCAATGAAGGAAATCATAATTCATGTGTAAACCAAACAACAATTGTATTTGGCGGCTGCACATTATTCCATACAGAATCTTATATTTAGCAAACACTTAACGTGTCCTCTTTTTTTACTTACTTTTTAAAAGGTGTAATTTCACAAGCAATTTATATTCTGTATGTGTACAGGGTTTTTTTTTTTGGTATTTAAATGAAAATCACATTGGTGGAAATAAATTAAGAGCCAGATTCTTCTACCCTTCTTTACATAGAGTAGTATCTTAACTCCACAAGCAGCTCCTTGATTTCTGTGGGACTTTTCACAGAAGTGAAATGCTACTCTGTGTGAGTAAGGGTGACAGAATCAAGCCCTAAATATTAGTAAAACTCTGAAATCATCTATTTCTTTTTCCTTCTGCTCAAATTTTCCTTTTTTTCAGGAATGTTGGCTTCCCAAATGCCTGGCTTCTGTTGCTTAATATTTTTTTTTTATATTAATGAGACAAGAATCAGTGCTCTAAGAAAAACAACTGGTTTTTAATATATATTTAAATATCAGCTTTGTTAATATCATTAGTAATACACATTAAGTCTAATTTGCTTGTATCTTTTATTAATAAAGTCTCCAGACTAGGCAATATTCCATAAGGCAATACATAATAAGGCAAACTCCATACTAAGGAGATTAAAATTGGAGTCTTCTCTTTCCTGTAAATAATTTGTTGTTCGTTAATTTCAGGGATGTCTTTGATATAAATACTTATATCTTGCTCAGGGTTATGTCAGTGAGCCATGATTAAACCCTACTGTGACAAAGACTTCACTAAGACTAGCTGACACGATGCTCAACATCTTTGGCCTTGTCTATTCTGACTAGTCAGTTGAGGTCAGCATCCCATCAGCTCAAGTGACTTCTCACAATTGTGTTTAATTCGAACATGAGTCTAATAAGACCTGGATGAGGTCTGGTTTTTGACATGCTTGACAGACTGGGGTATTTAAATTTCACGGTGTTGCTGTCCCAAAATTGTCCCCTCACTATCCAGTGGTCAGAACATCCAAATGAAATCAGTAGGCAGTAACTTTAGTGGAACTGGGTTTTAACCTCAAAGCAGCACAATCAGGGAGGGACAGGGAACCCTGCTGAACACCACCAATAACAGCACACATGATTGCTGGAGAATTCTGATATTTTCCATTTGAAACCAGTGAGGGATAGAACAGAGAGAGAGATTGAGAGCCAGTGCATAATGTGACATTTTAGTGTTTGTTTTCCAATTATGCATAGATTATAAAATTAAGCCTTCGCTCAACTGAAAAGCTTGGGAAATTTTAATTGAGAGAGAAAGTTTGTTCACTAGGCTGGAGGTTTTATCAGGATTTCTCAACTCTATTTTTAATTCTAATGAATTCTATTAAACTTATAACTGCACTATCATATCACAGCTAATGCCTTTCCTGTGCAATGATGCAGTTCCACCCCCTACCTCCATCACAAAAATGAATAGCTTTTAAGGTTGTTACATGAATACTAAATCAATCTAGAAGCATGCATGATCAAAATGGAGAAGATAAATCTATGTTAACAATATAGCTTAGCTGAATCTGCTATTCTGCATTTGAATGTGACAACTTCATCTTCTTGCAGTTAAAAAAAAAGTTTATTCCCCCACAAAATCAAAACTTTTTACACTTCCAAAATGGCAAAATTGGGGATTGATGTTGTTGCACAGAATAATTACATGGTGGACAAAAGGGCCATTGTTGTGCCACAAAATATGTTGAAAAAGTCTATCCTTGAAATGTCATTATTTCATAGTTCTTTCTCCTTGTGATGGAGCGTGTAGGAATGAAAGAGTGTTGTTGTTTTTTTTCTAAATATCACAGATGTTTCTTTTCTATCATTCATTCTTCGCTCCTTTTTTGTCAGTGTGAGAGAAATGTGAGAAGTGTACTCAGAGCATTAAACAAAACAGCTGTTTAAATTCCCAAATTTAATATATGGATGCTAAAAACTCACATTGAGTTTAATCTGGGTATCATTGAGACAGGAGGTTGCATAAAAGGCTTTGATTTGGCCTTTCCTCTCCTTTTAAGTGTGATTTTCATTTTTATCGTGCAAGAGACGAGAGAAATGAGGACTATGGATTTAGTGACACAGGGCCAGATTGTAATCTCCTTAATCATACCTTACCCTATGAGTAGTTCTATTGAAGAAGATATTACTTTGTCCAAGCAAGGGGATCATAATCTGGCCCACTATGTGAATAACAACCACTGATTAAAAAATAATAATTTCACAATTTGCTTTTTTCTTCTCCCTGTTCCATGTTGTCCTGGAAAGGTTAGGGGAAATGAGGCTTGGACAGATGTATTTCTAAGGTCTTGTCTATGCTACACATTGTGTCAGGCAGAAGTGGTCGGTGCAAAGTTTATGGAGCAGTTGAAAAATAGCACAAAACGCAGTCGGAAACCCTTGGAATTATGGGACAAAGAAAACTGCACCATGGGGCAGTGATTCTGCCCCCATGATGCACTACGATCCATTCCCAGAACTCTTAGTGGGAGAAGGTGGTGATTTGCACAGTGGGATAGTTATCCATGGTGCCCTGCTCTGTTTGGCTAGAGCAACAACAGTGGGCATGCACTGGTGACACAAGGAGCATTGTGTGCACATGCACAAATGATGTAATTAAAGCAGTTTATGAGCATCAATGTAACTTAAGTCAACTTAACTTTGCATGGTCTAAGTCTCAAACCAAATACTTTCTCAGATTTAGGTTTCTTGACGAATTTTTTTTTTTTTTATATTACTGGAGCAATGTTGTGTTGTATGGAATAATGTACAGTTTGGAAGCCAGCAAAGTGAGCTTTTCAAAAGTTCTTCCTTGGCCAATTATGCTCTACACTCCCACTTACCTATTAAAATTATACATCCAATTCCCAGTTATAGGGCTGTCTAATTAAAAGTATAGAAACTGTTGCTTTAAATTGTTTCCTTTTCTCACTGCTATGGTATTGGGTCCAACTTTGAGAAGGATACAGTGTTGGCATCCTTTCATCTGTCAGAGATGGTGGGAATTGAAGCCTATGATGTAGATGGTTTGTAAAGTCTCATGTGACTGGACAGTCCAATCTGAGATTTGCATGATCTTTGGCAGCTATTGCAAATGTATGTATCTTGGTTGGGAATTGCTTGCTTCCTACAGGCTCTTTTGTCTTCAAGCTGCAGGAGTCAGCTTCTGTCATGGAATTTGATACCCTGATGGTCTCGATGGTGCCATTTGTTAAATCACTTGCCAAGATTTTCTGTTGGTCAGGATCAATTCCAAATTCCTTCATAGAGAAGGATAATAAACAATACACCATACAATGTGAGTCACAGTAGCATTATCTTCCATGTCTATAGTTTTAACTTGAACTAATTCAAAGCCTCTAGAAGTCAATGAAAAGACTCCTCATTAACTTTAAGAGGCATTGGATCAGGCCCTAAATACATGCAAAGCAAATGAATACAATGCCTGTTGTGAACAGTAAAATTACACTGGACTACATGTTCCCTCCTAATATAATGAAAGGAGGAGAGCAAAATGGGAATGAGTAGGCCCCAAACAGCTGTGTTATATGGGTATTGGTATGCTCCCTTCTAGCCCAGGAGACTAAGGAAGCTCCTCCCTTTGGGAATTGCATGGTTCCAACATATATGAAAGTAACAAGCCATATGTTTTGTATGGTGAGGGGTATATTGAGAAAAGAGGGAGAAGAGTGGGCATTCTCTGTGACTCTCATCTCAGAAATTCATGGGCCTTACCCAAGTAAGATTCTGCAGATCACCCTTTGCAGTGAGGTTTATTTGCAGTATATTGTTCATCCACTAGATGTCTCTTTGTGATGTATAGAGTTCCAGACCGGATGCAGTCCTTGGTGAAGAAAGGAACCAAAGTTGGAACCTGAGCTTTGTGGAAGCCCATTTTTGGTCTGTATTTCTAGTTGTTTTCTTTAGCAACCTTTTATCTCCTGTGAAAGAGACTGTGGTTTAATATGTTGTGACACTCCTTCCTTTGTGCTTTTGCTGAGATGGGGCTGGAGATAAAGAGTACAAGAGAGGGGCAAACATCTAGGCTATAACATAATGGTTCCTGTAGTCAAGCAGCCATGGGCTGGGTGAGACTGGGAGCCAGTGCAGTGTATCTGGTGGGTGCCCTGACATCTTGGTACATCCAACAATAGCTACAAGTTTAGGGCATTCTGGAGGGGGCAATTCCTATGGCAATACAGGAAAAATGAGGATGATTAGCTATGAAATAGAGACTCGTGGGGCCAAATTCTTTGCTCACTTACACCTCATTTAACCGCAGTCATGTCAATGAGACTGCAAATGACATAATTCAGTTCACGATTTGGCTCATGCAGTCTCCTGTTCCCTACAGAGGTCCTTTGTTTCTCTTGGAGGAGTAAATTTGGTCCCGTGTAATTAACTTGTTTTACAGTATAGAGGATCAAAGAAAGGTATGTTTTCTTTTTGTTCCTCATGGTTACAAAGGAGCAGAAGGTATTTGTGATCCAGCCCATCTGTAACCAGGAATTTGTGAAACTTTCATGTTAGTCTTGAAAATGTGTTTATTGTTTAAATAGAAGTAATTATTTTTCTTCTCCTGCTGGAAGCTTCAACTTGAGCCAAATGTCTTTAGCATTCTGCTAGCAGATATAACATTTTATAATAGTGCACATATGTTCAATTGTTTTTATGGAAGAGATGGCAGGTAGTAAAAGTGCTGGTTGCTTAAAATACGTAGATTCGGCTTCTAGAGAAAAATCTGCTAAGCAGCAGTATGATGATTATATAAGCAAATGTTCAATAAAAGCTATTTTAAAAAGTACCACTCTCATTCTAAGTGTTACTTTATGGTTATGAATCCCCAGCTTTGCTTTTTCAAATTGTTTGGCTGATCCTCCATTGACATAAGTGCTGTTGTAGTTCAAATTCTGCCCTCAGAACTATACTAACTCACCGGTGAACTTAGACAACTGTAGGCATGTATAAAAGGGAAGAATGTGTCCCTATGTGAGGTCAATGGAGTGCTGAAAATATTTTAAAAGGCAGTGTTACCCACAGTTACAGCTAAACATTGCAGCGAGTGTATCACCTTGTTATAGAATATATCCCTGTGTTCACACCCTACACCGGGGTAGTCATTTTTTTGTCATGGTCCAGATTTCATGGTCAAGGTATAGCCAAGGTCCAGACACCAAATAAAATAATAAAAAATGATAATGATAATAAATAAATAATTAAATTCAGTATCTGTTTAAAAGCATCTGGTGATCTAGATTTAACCCACAGTCTGCCAATTGACTACTTGCCCTACACACTTTTGTAATAATGTTTCCACAAAGTATGCCTTGTGAGGTATCATTTAAAACCTCAACTTGCTGATCAAAATTCAGATAGCAACATAATATGTAAAGTTATAAACATAAGCTGAAATCAAGACTGAAGTGACTAACGTGACTAAAGCAGTTCCTCAGAGACAAAGAGCAAGCTGATGCCTCAGCCAGGTGTCAAAAAGGCAGATTAACCATTACCTGCTAAGTGGCCAATTTTGGGCAAGAAAAGGGTCAGGGACAAAAATCTACATCTTAGCAAAGAAACAGCATGAAGTTTCCTTTCTTCACTAGACTGCCTGCCGCCTTGCTCCCTGGTATAAATGCTTCTCAAAGGTGGGATAGGACTATAAAAAGACGGGGCAGATACCCCAAGACAGCCTCCTCTCTCTCTCCCTGTCTTTCTCTGCCATCACACCTAAGAAGACAAATTAAAACAGCTGTTGGACTCTGGGTGGATGAGGTCCTGACCTGAAGAATTTGCTCAATAACCTTGCTGGAAGCATGTAGTGAGAAAGTTTGCTTTGCAACTAAGATAATTTCTTAAGAAGATACTACTAAATGTTTTATCTTTATTTTTTCTTGTAATCATGTCTGACTTTTCTGCTTCATTACTTATACTCAATTAAAATCTATCTTTTTGTAGTTGGGGCACATGTGTAAAACGCTGCATTGGCGTAGCTGTACTGATGTAGCCGGGCTGCTGTAGCGCTTTAATGATGACGCACTAAGCCAGTGACTATCAACCTTTCCAGACTACAATACCCTTTTCAGGAGTCTGATTTGTGTTGCGATACCAAGTTTCACCTCACTTAAAAACTATTTGCTTACAAAATCAGACATAAAAATACAAAAGTGTCACAGCACACTGTTACTAAAAAATGGCTGACTTTCTCATTTTTACCATATAATTATAAAATAAATCAATTGGGATATAAATATTGTACTTACATTTCAATTATAGTGTATAGAGCAGTATAAACAAGTCATCATCTGTATGAATTTTTAGTTTGTACTGACTTTGCTAGTGCTTTTTTGTGTAGCCTGTTGTAAAACCAGCCAAATATCTAGATGAGCTGATGTACCCCCTGGAGTACCTCTGCATACCCCCAGGGGTACGCATACCTCTGGTTGAGAACCACTGCTCTAAGCTGATGGGAGAGAGCTCTCCCAGTGATGTAGTTAATCCAGTTCCCTGATAGGTGGTAAGTATGTCATCGGGAGAAGCTCTCCCACCAATAATAGTGCTGTCTATACGGAGGTTAGGTTGGTTTAACAATGTCGCTCAGAGATGTGGATTTTTAACCACCCAACCTAGTTATGCTGATATAGGTAAGTAGTCATAGACCAGACCTTTAAAATCTTGTTTTACTGTTTCATCTAATCCAGTATGTTTAAACTGAAGTGTTTGGATAACTATTTAAGGTAATAAACTGGCATATTATTCCCTTAAAGGAATAATGAACTGAGTATATTTGTACTGTCCAGAAGAGGGCTGGGCAGTGCAGGACCTATATTTCTGGGGGAAGATCTGGGTCTGAGGGTGTGTTGGGGTCACTCTGCAGTATAACCGAGGCTGGTGAGAACCAGGGTGAAGCTGGCAGACTGCGGTTACACACAGACACTCAGGGTGTTGCTTGCATTCTGGAAGGCTATTTGTGAACTGCCCAGGTGAGCGCCAATACAGCAAGGCACTGTAAGGCACCCAACATTGCAGGGCAGTGGTGACACAGACCCCCGACTAGTCTGGGATTGTTCCCTGGTATGTCACAGCGTACAACCTTTAAAGGTTAAGTACCTGCACCTACGCCCATTTAAATTAATGATTAGCCCCCATTGACAATTGCAACAAAATGTGTACATCATATATATCATGTAAAGTGTCAACGGAAAAGTTATGATTTGCTAAAGGTGATTATCCTGTTTAAATCCGCATATCATCACTGTATCTGAAGTTTTGAATATTGGCTATGTATCTGTATCCCAAATGTGTTTGTTCCTGGGGTAATACCCAGCTAAAATCTACATTGAAACCAGACATTGTTGTATGTAAACTGCCTGCATGGAGTCTGGCTCCCCTGTCCTGTTCCTGACTCTGGAAATGAATTATGCTGCCTGTTAAGCAAAAAATATCTTTCTTTAAGACATACTTTTTTTCAGTTTCTAAGGTTTAGCATCAGGAAGTTCCATGCGCCTATAGTGAGCATTTGACTTTACAGATCATTTTCACCTTTCAAAGGTTGGTTGAAGACATTGTTTTCTGTCCAAAAGTCTTCAGATAGTTATTAGATTGTGTAAAACTTTAAAGTCTCTCTAGACAGCCAGCCTCAAGGATGTAAAGGTTACTATTTCCCATGACAGTTTCCCAGTAAACATAAGTCATTTTTAAATGATTGTAGAAATTACAATTCAGAGTCTCCCAAGGCTTTCCTGGCAAGGAAAACGATGATTTGGGGCTTTTTTCATACTCCTTCCTTGATTATTTAATATACTACTGAATCCAGTGTCTTGCCTGTACAAGTTTCTCTATATGAAAGACCCAATTTAGCTGGAGATTTTTAACTGTAGTCTCTTGAAAATTAAATTATTTCCTCTTATCCCCACCATCCATGTAAGATGCATGTCCCACCTGTTTAATTTTGCCTACATAGTGAATGGAGACAGGAATTAGTCTCTTCACAGGAAATTAAATGTCATGTTTTTTTGGAAAACTGTAGACCATGGAGATCCTGGACTAATATTGAAAGGAAACACTTTATGCTGATCATTCTGTCCGATTCACAAAGATTGCTGGCATCTAGACCTGTTAACTGTACTTTCATCAATCTGTCTTAGGTTACTCCATTTGAAAGTGGATTACTAAAACAGTGCCTGTTAGAAATAGTCATGAATAAGTCTCTCAAGTGTCTTTTAGCCCCTGCACCAACATTTTTTTCTTTTTTGCCTCTTTCATTCTTGTTTCCCCTCCTCTTCACCTCTTTCCTTTAACTTTCTAGGCCATTTATAGTAGCTCCAAAAATCTAAATGTGATCTTTGCTCTGTTCTTTATTTTTATTATTTTCTCCCTCTATTTTCTTGTGAAGATGGCTCTTCTCCCCTATATATATTCTGTCATGATCACCTATTGGTCATAGAGAAGAATTGGATTCAATGTAGTTGTAGCCATTTCAGGCCCAGGATAGAGAAGAATTGGAATTTACATGACTCTGCACTCCCATAAGTGACCAGAAGATAAGGATGAAACTCTTGCATGGCTAGAAGTCCCTTCTGCTCTCCAGACATTCATTCATTACAGAAAAGTTTAAAGGCGGTGTTTGGGAGTTTGAGTGCATCTAGGCTGAGTACAGGGCTATTGTTTAATTGGCTGGTTTGTCATCACTCTGTGGTTTAAATTCCTGTCTGGAGAGATTATTATGTCATACATGTAAAAATTAAGGGCCATTCCATTTAGGGTGGTATGTAAACTGTAGCTCTGAGAAGATGTATTACTCAGAGAGTCAGAATTCCTCCACTGCTCCTTTCTTGTATGTCATTTACTGCAGCCAATAAATGATGCAGCCTAAGATACAGGAAATCGATTTTTATTAATCAAACTGAGAGACTAGAGGCCAGTGTTCCATACTGGGGCCCTATTTTTGCCCCCACTTATCTTGCTGAACTCCCCCTCACAGACAGTCTCTCCTGAAACCTGGCCTTACTTCTCCAAGTCTACTCATTCTATTATACAGGGTGTAGTTTCCTTTTCCCTACATGACCTGCCAGCTCCACTGGCTGGAACAAAGGTGGAGGAAATACCATCAACTCCAGCTGCCTCTCTTCACCATCTTCTTGACCACTTGCTCTCCAGGAGGAGCAGCTCAAGTTCAGTCGCTGCACTCCATACAGAACCCAGTTCCAGGTGTGCAAAGGAGGCTAACTTAATATAAGCTTCCCAGAGGATAGCGGTTACAATATGGGAATGGAGGTACCCTGAGTTTAATCCCAGCTCTGCCATTGCCTTGCTGGGTGACTTTAGGGAAGCGCCTAACCATGCAATGCCCATCAATGCCAAAGTCTGCACTTCTGAAAAATAGTATTTCATTGAAGGGGTATCATGAGGCTTAATTCATTAATGTATGTAACAACTTTGAGATAATCATCTGAAAGTTGCTATATAAATGCAAACTATTTTTTTTATTGTAAGAGCTGGAAGTACCACTTCCAGAAAATGGTGCTGCTGAAAATTATGCTGTGAGGCCAGATGTACATTATGGCCAAGATTTTCAAAATTAGGCTCCTAAAAAAGCAGCCTGTTTTTCAAATGAGCTGAGTAACCCAGTAACTAATGGTGAAGTCAATGGGAAATGCTTGGCACTCAGCAGTTGTTAAAATTAGGCCACTTAGGTGGGAGCTTAAATAATGAGGTAAAAGCCTAACCTTAGGCTCTTATCTTTGAAAATCTTGGCTGTTCTCAATTTCCTGGTGCAGTAGCATCACTTAACCTTAATGTAATGCTTTTAGTGGGGTCCTGAGTAAAGAAAGATGAACTCATGTTGCTAAGTAAAAAAAGGCCATGAATAAAAGTAAAAGAGAGGTTGCAGAAGAAAACAATCCAATGGAAAAAAAATTAAATCATGTAAAGTGTGAACAGGGTGAGAAATAAAGTGTCAGGAAACTTTAAAAAAAGGACAAAAAGTGGTAGAGAGAGAGAGAGAAAATTTAATGGAAAAAATAGATACTCTGCATGTACTGTATATAGACCATCTATTTGTGCTGGGCATTTGGGTATGGGGACAATGTTCTCTTATTCCAAGTATATAGCACAAGTTTCTTTTGCCTAGGAAAAATAACAATCTTCTTAAAAAAATATCAAATCTCCCTTTAAAATAATGTTGGGGAAAAGATTTATGATCTCAAATTAGTAGTGTTATTTCTGAGAATCCCAAAAAGCAGGCATTGAACATGCGCGGTGTTGAACACCTCCTGTAAAGTGCTGAATGCCTTCCCATTGAGTTAATTGTCCAATAGAATCAGGGACATATTTTGTGAGACTGGCAAAACCTCAGACTCCATAGAGCTCACTTGCTGCTTCTTTTGAGGTTGCTTTTTGCATCCAAAGCTTCTCCTATTGAAATCAATTGAAATCAATGGCAAACGCCCTTTGACTTCATTAGAGTAAGATCAAGTAGAGGGTTGGTATGCAGTTGATGGTGCAAAGACCATCAGTTTCTAATTTGTTGTTTAGTGCTGTAACCACAAAAACATCTGTTGGCAAAATTCTTCCCTAAGTGAAATTCATTTTACTCTGTTGCCCAAGTATTAGAGAGAGCAGAATTTAGCTTTTTATCTTATACTTTTCCAGAACCAGAAAAAAAGTCAGGTTGTAAATAGAACTACACATTTTCAAGTAGAGCTGAATGTTTGTTTAGCTAATTGTTTTTTGCTTGGTCCTAGTGTTGTTATAGTGTGAGCTTATGGAATTAAGTATTTCCATACTACCTAGACTATACATCTTAATGCTCCAAGTTAAATTATTATGGGGACATGGTAGAAAGCAGACTAATGATGATTATGAAAAAGTCTATAGGAATTGTTTAACCACAAAATAGGTTCTCAAATTCCAACAGGATTCTGGCCTCTTCTTTATTCTAATTGGTTGGCAAGGTATGCAGAACCCTGGGCAGGAAAATCTATTTCTGTATGCTCATTATAAGTGAGTGCACTGAAGCACCATCATATTTTAAAAATCTAGACAGCAAATGACACCTAAGGAAAGACTACAGGAATTGTCAAGTCAAGTAAATGAAAAATGTTCCTAATAATACAGATACAAACACTTTGAAAATAGTAACAGATATATCTATAGTGTTTTCTATTTTTAATTTTATTTTAATGAGGGATGTAATAGAAAACCCACCAGTGCTTAAAGTAACAGATTTTTTGTTTTCTACTAGCTAAGCTTGACTGGTGGTGAAAAATTGTGTGGAAATTGATTAGCTTAGAAAGACACATGTGCATAAATAATTGCTCAAAGTAAACTAAGTTATGGTTGTAATGGCTAAGGCAAAAGAGCTGTAGGCTAGAAAGATTACAGTATCCTGAAGTCTCATTCCCCAGAAATGATTATTTCAGCAAGAAAACAATGCAGTTGTTGTTTACTGGCTGGCAAACATAGATTTATAGTGATGATAGGTTCTAAAACTCTGGAGATCTATGCAAACTATAAAACACTTTTTAAAGGGTAAATATATGATTTCACATTTAAAATGTGCTACATATATTTCCCAAATATAATATGTACCTCAAACCATTACTGAAGCATGGATTTAGCTAATTATTGCCCTGGATGTGTGATTTTTTTTTTTTTCAGACAATAGTTCACTACCTTTTCTGAGTGCTAATATGCCAAGCATTGTTTGTTTAAAAAAAAGATGGATAGTTTCACAAAGTATCTGAAGAAAGGGAGATTATGATGATTGTTTTTAATTCAATGATATGCTGTGTTATCTTTTGCAGAAAGAAGACACCTACTATCAGTTATGATTCTGTGTCAAAGGATTGCTGAGTTATCAGGAAATAGACAAGAATGTGGGAACTTGAACAAGAGGTGAATACACTAGTTTCTATACAGTGAACCATTAACTAATGTTGAAATAATATTGTACTTATAACTTTCCTATTAAGGGCTTGATCCTGCTTTCTCATTCATGTTCACACATAGTAATGTGTTTTGTAAGATCAACTGTTAACGCATGTAAATACTACAGTACATTTTACAATCCGTACAGGAATGTTAATCTGTTTATTGTGTCTGAAAACAGAATTGACCTCTAAATGTTGAGTTTCGCTTTGGCAGTAATTGTATCAGTTGGGATGCTAAAGGGAATACAGTACGTATTGAGCAAGCTACATTGCATCATCTAAACCAAGCCTTTATGAGCTGGGAGACCTGGACTTTATTTTTTTTAATTTATTTTTTATTTATTTTTTACTCACACAGGAAACATGATAGATCTTGGTTAGTCACCAAAGCCTAAATTTTCAAAAATGGCCTTCAGTTTTTTGAATGTGTTAAGCTGGTCCCAGAAAATACTGGGTCTACCAACATTAGAGGTGAATTTTGAAAATACCTTTTGCCTATATGCTTGAGTTTCTGTGTCCTTAAAATTAGGTTAATACTTCTGCGTAAGGGAACAAACTGACTGATAAATAAAAACACACTTTAGGAGACTCACAGGGGATTACATATTTACAAAGCATTAATACAAAGTATAAAGTATTAATTTTATTACAAGACCTCAATAGTTAAGGGTAACTCAGAGCTCCAAAACTCATCCCAGATAAAGACAAGCTAAGTTGGAAAAAAATTAGTTAAATAGTTTTAAAATTATGAACATTATAAGGGCAAGAATGGGCATGCAGGGACATAGAGTGGGTGATAGATTTGTAAATTTCATTTGTGTTCATAAAATAGTGATTAAAAATGCCTGAAATTGAAACAAAACATGTTGTTCAACCCAAAATAAAACTTTGGTGTGTATGTTTGTCTCATCCAGGAAACAATTTTTTTTGTGTTATTTTTTTTTTTATTTGATTGTTTGGTTGTTTGCTTACTTTAATTTAAACAGAGAATGGAAAAAAAACCTATTATTTACACAACTCTACTCAAAAGCAGGGAGCAGGGCTTTCTTCCCCCAAAACCCTTACTATGAACACTTATAAGAAGACATTTAAATTGAGGCCTCGGATGATTTTGTTCAGGCCCCAATACAAAAGAACATACATCTTTGAAAAGCCTTCCTGAAGTAACAAAACTAAGAATTAAAGAGGAAGTGACAGAGAGAGGGAGGGTAAATGGAATAAATGAAAAAAAAAGGGAGAAGAAAACAAAACCAAATGGAACTACCTTATCATAAGAAGAATGTGTTTGAATACATTTAACAACAATTCTAAATTGTGTATTTGGTGCAGAGTTTCCATGTTAGTGGGCTGATTAGAAATGATAGAAATAGACATAGTAGATTAGACAATGACCATTTTCAGATCATTACTAGCTCTCTATCTAATGTAATTACTATATACAGCCCTAATTCAGCAAAAGATATGGTTTGCTGAAATGGAACCTATAGCACCAGTAACCATAGTACAGTATTTAGGTACTGACTTTACCACATTGTTTCACTGGCAAAACACTTACTGGTTAAATCCTCTGCTGGGGTAAATCATTTTACATCAGTAGAGCTGTGCTATGGATTACAATTTACCAATATGTTTACTTAGGAATTAGAAAATAGGAGTGCTGGCTTCAGGAAAAGAAAAAACGTACTTTTAAAAAAATCAACAAATTGAGCTAGATTCTTCCAAAAATTAGGAGACTGAGTCACACGAGCAGAGTTATTTGTGAGGGAATCCTGAGGCCGTGGCAGGCCATTTTATCAGAATGTTGCCAGGTTTATTACCAGCAGAGCTTTGAATGCTTAATGCTTGCTGAAAGATTTTAGAATGTCAAACCCTGACTGACAGCTTTACTCAGTGACTTCGCAGCTTGTGAGTATATGAGTTTGACAGGCATCCTTAGGGTTCGTTTCATTAATTTATGCAAGTCTCCTTTCTGAATAATATTAATGATCATTTTGCTTCATACACACAGTAGCAGCAAATTTAAACTGCCAGATTAAATTCTCTCCTACCTCTTCTGCTCACAAATCCCTGGCATTTTAGGTTTTTTCCTCCTCTCCCCTCCTTTCTGAGACAAAACAAATATATTTAAAGAAACATATATACAAAAAGGTAACAAAATGAAAGCTAGCATTTCAGCCTGTTTTCATAGAAAATTAAAATACCATTAAATGTTATGCAAAGGTTAAATCTCATATTGATTTACTGTACAGTCAGCATTCCTTTTTAAGAATTGACCCCAAAAGGAAATACCACAAATGGAGCAACTTGCACTTGCAAAATAAACTTGCATAATTTCATTGCTAATTTGTTTTTCTGAAGATTGCCCCCCAGCAGGTTGCAAGCACACATCCATCTTTATGCCATTCTTTCCCCATGACCATTTCAATCTAGACGAATGCTGCATTTTGCTCACTGTAGCAGGGTATGTTCCTTTTTTTTTTTTCTACTTACACAATCCTTTTTATTAGGATGGGCACTCTTCAGCCTCAGATACATAATGCAGACATAACTGCATTGCGAGTGGAGGATGAGATTTACAGTATCATTAAACAGCTAACGCGCTTTTGCAATGCTCATTAACTGTTCTCAGATAAGGTATGTGGAAGTTTTACATCTATTCTTGCTGAATAAAAATGGTTGATGTCCTTTTCACTGAAGGCCTGGTTTTCCTTCTGCACTTCTGCATAATATGTGCCATTTTTACTGCAACATCTCAGGGAAGAGGAAAGTCTGTAGTTTAGAAATGCAGAGGAATTAAACTATCATATCATAGATCCATCTTGTCTGGTATCCTGCTTCCAAAGTAGCCACAAGTCTGTGGCTCAGAGGTATATGTTAACCTTCTTACAGATGATCCTTACCCCCTTCGCCCAAAGATTTTACTCAAGTCTTATCAGGATTATGAAATAGGTCAACTAAGTATACAATCCAATTTACTTATATTATTGTCCTAGGACTGGTAAGAGAGGACTGGTAAGAATATTTCATTACATTTCTGTTCTTTATTTTACTATTCTAAAGGAAAACCAAATCAAATGCATGTAATCAAGTAGCTATTTGCAAAACAAAAATAATAGCACATATATCAACATATGTTTTAGGGAATAGACAACTGATAACTATTTCCACTTCAAGGGACAAGCAGAAAGTCTGGAAAATAACTTCAGTATGACCTCATAAAAAAAATCACTCTTTAAAAAAAAAAAAGGCATTTAGCCAGATACTAGAGATTTAAAAATGGAACACTTCAGAGAAAGAGGCAAAAAGAGGACTGTTCTTTATCTAACATAATGAAATATATTTTTCTGGCCACATACATTGTGTCTACACTGCATTGTAATCCCAGGTCTGTGGGACTCGGGGGACTCAGGCTCTTACCTAGCCCCCTAGCAGGGGGTCCTAGGATGCTGGTCCTCCATGCTTGCTAACCCAAGTCAGAATGATTTGTGAACCTGGGTTTAGTGTGTAGTGTAGACGTATCCATAAAGGTCTGTGTTCCTTTCCTGGTTATGGGTATGATCATGCTCCCATTGTAATCAATAGGATTACTATATCCTACTCTTGTGGCTGGGACATGGAATAACAGCCTACCCCTGCTGGCAGCTCCAACTCAAGAGGTAAAAGTCTGTGTTGTACTGCTGATGCTCCCCATTTCATTACATGGGGCGAATAGTACTCAGTGAATGAATTAGGATGATGGCATGAATGAGGTCGTTGGCTATGAAACCCTGCTTCATTTGTTGCAGAAGTTGGAAGGTATGTAGTGAATTAGGCAGGAGACTGCAAGAAAAGAAAGGATAATTTGTGATTAAGGCAGCTGAATATCACTCAGGAGAATTCAGTTCTATCCTTGGCCCAGATTTGAGTTCTGGACAAGTCATTGAAGCAAGTTGCTACTAAGTATGTGTTCACTGCTTTATGGGTAATCAGTTTGAGATGCTTAGGGTGCAACTCCATGGAGTTCGGTGTTGCAACACTGAGCATCACGGTGCCTAGAATATCACATAAACAACACTTTGATCCACAAAGCCTGAGTTCGGTGCCTAGGCTCCCTATACAATGAATTGGGAAAGAGAGGTGCCTAATAATGTGATCTCCAAAAGCCATCATGCTAGGTGAGGAGCCAACTAAGCTGCCCAATGGAGATGTCGGGGATGGTCAGGGGCGGGGGGGGGGAGCCTTCCTCTCTCTCAGAGACAAGCATTGAAATCTGGGCTGCAGGGAGATGCCTAGCTCTTCTAGCGATCCATGAATGGAAACCTGCCCCCTGGAGGCTTATGTGTGTAAAGCATTTCTTGTGAGAATGAGTTAGGTGCCTGCCTTGCTCTATATAGTAGTAGGAAAAGAAGGAACTTCCACCATTCACCTTATAACTTTTATCCCAGGTTCAATTACCCTCTCTCTGCCAGAGGAGGAGAAAGGATTTGAACAAGGTGTGTCCCACGCCTCTCAGGAGGGTGCTCTAACCAATGACCTATAGGATGTTTTGATGTGGGGCTCCCTTAATGTCTCTCGTAGAAGTTGTTCCACTTGGGATAAATAATGAAAGAATGATTGGAGCAGGGAGACAAGACCTGAGGTCTCCTGCCTTCTGGATGGGAGTCCAGACTACAGTCTCATTTTTATACTCTCACTCTCTCTGACCAAATGACTGTTCCATTGTGAATAAATACTCAAATAATCATTGGGCTAGTGAGAGGGAATTACTCTGTGTAGTTTCTACAGGAAGAGGAGAAGGTGATTGGACCCATCTTATAACCTATAGCCCAGTGGTTTGAGCACTTGCCTGGGATGTGGGAGTTCTCCCATTTAAATTCTTTCACCCCGCTACTTCTGGCAGAGAAGGGGGGAATTGAACCTGGATTTCCTAAACCCCCTGCAAGTGTTCTAACCCACCACCACCAGCACATCCTCTGGCCAGATTTTGAATGTGACCCAATCCGGTAGGCAGTTTCTGAGCACACATACTGGACTGGACCACACACACAACTTAGGTTGCTGAACACCTATCTTCCTCTGGTTTGTGAATCACCCTACGGCATAGGCAGGAAATAGTGTCCAAGCACTTATAGGAAGGCCGCAGTTGCATGCTTAGAGGCAGAAACTTAGGTAGGTAGGGAACTTTCACCCTGAAAAGTTAGGCACCAAGAGAGCTTAGGCAGCTACCAAATTCAATAGGAGTTTTGTGGATTGTAGTGGAACCAGAATTGGGATGTAGGTGCCTAAGTACCTTTGTGTATCTGGGCCTTAGTTTTCAGAAGTTGTGAGCAGTCAAAGTTGCAACTGAAGCTGTGGGTGCTCTGCATCTCCAGTAGTAAGGCATGAGCAAAGGGCTGGGAATCCGAAGAACCTGAGTTACAATCTTAGTTCTGCTACAGACTCATAGTGTACCCTTGGACAAGTCACATTTACTCCTGAGGGAATTTGGCACCACTGTGCATGCACAGAATTTATTTCCCCCGCAGATTTCTTTGCTTCCTCGCAGAAAAATGACTTTCTGATGGGGAAGCAAAGGAAGCCACAAGAGCGGTCATACAACCTTCCCCAGCAGTATGTTTTGGGTGCCCTGGGCAGCTGGCAGAGAAGTAAATAACTGTGGAGCAGGGGCCAGGACTGGAGAAGTCCCGGCTGGTGGCTCCTACCCTGTGCTGGGCTCAGTTGCTAGTCCCATCTGGGCTGGGGAGGATGGGACTTCCTCTTCCCCTGCATGGCATCTGGGGCCAGGTTAGACCCACCCCCAGATTTCTCCCCTGGCTGTAGGAAGCTCCGCAACCATCCCTCCCCACCCATTCTTACTGCACCCATCGCTCCTCAGCTGCAGATGGAGGGATCACTATACAGAGAACTGCTCCCCCATCCACCCAACACCAATGCATCCAGACCCCCACACCCAGCCCCCTCCACACTTGGACCCTGCATTGCTGAGCCTGCCTACCCACCTGATATACCTGGCATAGAGATGCAAGGCCCTGGGGTGTTTCTGAAGCAGACCCGATCCTTATGCTGTCTCAGGGTTGGGTGCAGCCTCACCGAGGAGTCCATGTCCCAGGGGGGAGCTGCACAGTGAACTCCCACCAGCTGACCAGACATGGCCTGTGCTCCCCAATGCCATGCTGGAGTCTCCACATTTATTTGACAAATAAAATTTGCAGAATTTTGCAGAATTTTAAAATATTGGGGGCAGAATTTTTAATTCTTTGGCACAGAATGTTTGATTTTTTGGCGCGGAAAGCTCTCAAGGATACACTTTGCTTTCTTCACAATTAGTGGAGCTTTTGTAAACTCTGGCCATAATCTCCCTGTGCCTCCATTTCTTATCAGTTAGAAAAAACAACAAAACAAAAACACTTTCTTCCCACTTCACGGGCTAAGTGTATTAATGTTTGTGACAGTGAGGGACACTATTGAAATGCCCATGAAAAAATTAATAATATCATGGTCAGTGCAGGTTGGATGGTATATAGTAAATTAGATACGGGGACACACAGGGCATATTCAATAGTTTACCTTAATCCCTGAACCCTGCCTTGTGAGCTCACTGACTGAGGCAGGGATCCTTTAGAAATAACATATATAGTCATGTAATTAAAGACTTGGGGCTAGATCCTCAACTAGTGTAAATCGCTCCATTAACTTTGATATACCAGCTGAGGATCTGGACCTGTATCATAATGCATATGCACAAGGAGGCTGAATTAAGGTTGTGCAAGTAATATTAATTCTGGCATTTCTTAACTTTGGAGTGATTGACTGAAACCTTAAAAATGTTTTTTTAGCATAGATTTTTGGGTGCAATATGATATCCTGTGATAACAAAAGTGACTCTGTTACAAGAAGGTCCCCAACTTAAGCTCAAAAATTTCTTGCTTTGACTCATTTCCCACTTCATATTTTCTTATGTCAGTAATAGTAGAAATGGCCTTAATTTTAGTGAAGGGTAATGTTGCTTGATGACTACTGGCCTGTGGTCACTATAACCATCAGTGAAGTAAAATAGTAATGTGATAACGGTACTTAGAGCAAATAGAAGGCTAGCACCTTTTACATGCTCTCTGGATAAACAGGGAATTTGCCAATTGGCTTCATGATTTAGTGCTGTAGATTTATTTATTCCCAGTCTGAAAGGTATTTGAGGAAATCGAGAACAGCCTTTGTGCATATGAGATTTTACTCCTTGAACATCTCTCTACCTGTAGTTTGCTGTTTAAAAAACTATGATTTTGTGTACATGACCTGAAAAGAAAACAGTATGTGGTATTATGAGGCAAATAATTTCCTTACCTCGCAGAAGCAGAATGCTTGCTGGCAGCCAAATAGATGCAATTGGATTTGAGGGGGGAGGGGAACATGTAATGCTTGGTAGAAATCCTCTGCATGGTAACATTTCCAAAGTATATTAGGAGATAGGTTGAGGCAGGTGAATGAACTCAGAACTGGAGGATCACATGCTGCAGGCTGGAACAATTCTGGCTTCCATGGCCAGCAGAGATTTCCCCTTGCAGAAGCAAATTTTCTGGATGTGTAAAAGCAGAAAAGCTGTATCCTGAGCCAGCCACACCCAAATCTCAGTGTAGGGCATGTGTCAAGGGAAGGGAGGGAAAATCTGTACACTCTGACTACTTTTTGGATCCCGTACATTGACACAACTGCTTTAACAGTTCTGATGATGTTCAGCACTGAATCTTCGGAGGCTACTGTATATCATTTTAAAATGAATCCATTAGGCCTGTCCTATTTATAATACCAATTGCGGTAGCCAAGCATTTTGAGTATTGTTATATGTTTGTTACCAAGGATCAGTAACCTTATCTCACAGACTGCCTTTGTAGTAAAAGGATAGCACATCTCAAATTCTTTGGGCATGACCCTGGAAGTTGGTGAGAACCAGCAGCACCCATTGTTGGAGGCATCAGGGTCTCACAGGACCAGGCCTGTACATGTTCTGTAAGTATAAACACATGTTACAGTGTTTAATATGAAGAATGCAAAATAATGAATCAGAACTGCAATACTTAGGCTTAATGGTGCAGATAAAATGGTAGATGCTTACCCTGCTTCGAAAGGGGAAATCACTCAGTAGCATTCTTCCCCTGGCCTTCACCAGTTAAAGTACTGCAGCAAAGTTACTGTGGTTTGTACATATTACAGTAATATAAAAATAATAATAAATAAAATGCTTTGGCTTTCCCTGTTAAAGTTTTGCAGCAAAATGCAACTGTACTAGTGTTGCAAGTTTCCACAATTTGAAGCCTAAGGAATGATTTCACTGGCTATAAAATAATATATCAACTGAATAGTGGATATTCAACTGTTAGTATGTAGGTCCGTTTGTTAGCCTGGAATAGAATTTTGGGTTTGACTTTTTGATATTCTTTTTGATACTAAAATGTGTAAACAAGGGACAAAGACAAAGACACTGTGATGTTACTTCTGCCTATTCAGCTAATACAATGGGAACAGATAAGAGCAGTTAAAGTGTTACTGGAGAGCACACTTTAAGGGCTTGTCTACACTACCCACCAGATCATTGGGCAGCGATCGATCCAGCGTGGGTCGATTTATCATGTCTAGTATAAACGCAATAAATGGACCGCTGAGCGCTCTTCTGTTGACTCCGGTACTCCACCAGAATGAGGAGTGCAAGCGGAGTTGACGGGAGAGTGTCAGCTGTCGATTTACTGCAGCAAAGATACCGCGGTAAGTAGATCTAAGTACGTCGACTTCAGCTACGCTATTCACGTAGCTGAAGTTGCATATCTTAGATCGACCCCGTGCAGTAGTGTAGACAAGTCCTAAGATTGCCTCAACCCCTATCTCAAGGCAAAGTCCAGCAACCAGTTGGGAGGGGCAAAGGGACTGGGGAGGGGAAGGGGACAAGAAGTATAAAATACTAAAAGACCAAAAAAATGCCCGTCCCTGACCAGAGAACAACCTCACACCTTACCCCTCCCATGTGGTACAAAAGGGGTGGGATGAAGACCCCAGACCCAAAATGGAACATGACCCTAAGTTGTAAGGAGTGGGACTGTGGGCGTGCGTTGCAGGTATATTTGGGCCTGCTAAGAAGGAGGAGGTGGAATAGGGAATGGGGACACTGGCAAGGCTCTGCGGCATCAGAGCAGGGAATGGAACACTGGGAAACACTCTGCTGGTGTGTAGAGCTTATGGATATGCTTGTTCGGAGCTAACCCCAATGAACATCACATTGTCTGCACTTCGGACTTCTGGTCTTTTGCTGCTTGCTATCTGTGTGACAAGAACCAGGGAAGTGGGAAGGTGAAGAGAAAGCCCTCTAACGTCAACTGTCAAGACTGTAATTACACTTGTGCATTGATTATATTATTATTTTTAGTTTAAGTATGTGGTAACTGTTGTTACTCAATACAAATTGAACAAACCTTCCAGAAGGCCAAAGCACCAGCTGAAGAAAAGGAAGCTGCAGTAACAGTAGTTCATTCCATCTCCTGCTTGGTAGCACAAGGATGCATGAAACTGGCTGATCTGAGTTGGATAATAAGAATTGGGGATGAAGAGAGCTACTTCAATACCATCATCCTTGAAAAATGACCTTCTACCTTCTGTTTTGTCCCTTGTCCTCCTTTCTGGAGAAAATACATAATTTGTGTGACAATAATGGATTATGCAAACTACTCATTATAAACATCACATTTTCAGGGCCTCCCTGACAACTCCCATCTTGTGATTATGTTGTGTGGAGGTAAAAACCTCTGCTGAATTAATGACAAATCTGTCAGTGCCTTTAACCAGTGCCCTGTTTGAAATGATTAAACTCATTGAGTGTTTGCTTAATCTATTTTCCTTTTTCATATACCATACTCTCTGCCTGAGGCAAACCCATCTAATAATTTTCAATAGAATAAAACCATAACTCATGACCCAATAAATTATTAAGAAACCCTATGTTATATCTGATTCATCATTCATCCTACCACAATGGCAGAAAGCCTACACAATTCTTTAACAGTTCTTGCTGTGATAAATAGTTCTATTAAAATTTATGAATACAATAGTATATATTAACACACATTTTGTTCCTGCATTATCTGTCATACTATTTTTTTCTGTCAGAAACATGTTGCATTAGTAATTTCACTGGTCTGGAAAACTCACGATCAACTCACATCGTTAGTGGTTTTTTATCCCCGCTCCCGCAACCTCTATGCTCAGAATCACTTTGAGAAGTGTTACAAGTGACTATTCTGGAATGACCCCCCTTTTCCCATGCTTTCAATGAAAACTGTTAAATACTAACTGCATCCAAGTAAAAAGATTAATTGTGACATAATATTAGAACACATTAATAGTAAGGATAAGTAATGGTCAAATAAAATGCATCCGAAGAAGTGAGGTTTTTACTCACGAAAGCTTATGCCCAAATAAATCTGTTAGTCTTTAAGGTGCCACCAGACTCCTTGTTGTATGGGTCAAATAAAAAGCAACCATAATGACTGTCTTATGAAAATTAGGACATGGCGTAAGGATAAGATTTTGTCAGAGAGGTCATGGATTCTGTGACTTTCAGAGACCTCCATGATAGGTTCTTCAGCTTCAGCCTTGAAGCGGTGGGACCGGAGCTGTTAGTCACTAGGGGTGGGGGCCTCAGAGCTCCCAGGTGCTGCAGGCAGCGGGGGCCCCGGAGCTGTCTGCAGCCACTGTGCTGGAGGGAGCTGGAGCTGTCATTCCCCCCATTCCAACTGCAGTTAGCCCATGCCCCTCCCCCCCTTATTTTTAGTAAAAGACAGGTCATTGGCTTCCGTGAATTTTTGTTTATTGCTCTCAACCTGTCTGCGACTTTTACTAAAAATAACCGTGACAAAATAATGACTTTCGACATGGGACATGTGTTACTTCATTTGGCTACATGGAAGTTGAAGATTTTCAAAGGTAGGAGCTATTATTATTTTTTAAATGGGTTCTTTATATAGCAGTAATTTGTTGGGCTGTTAGCTTTTTTTTCTTCCCTCTGTGTGTGTGTGTGTATACATATATATATATTAAAATATTACAGAAAATGGCTTTTTTCATCAAAATGGAAATTTTAACAAGTCCATATCGTTGAAAAATTATTTGAAGATTATTAAAAAAAAACTCATTTTTTCACCTGCCAAAACCAGCAACTTCTAGTTTTTCAAGAAAAAACTTGGGGGAGAAAAATGTTGATGAAAATGAAGGGGGGGGAGGGGAAGGGAAGCAGGATGGGGTAGTTTCCTGACCAGTTCCATTATTTATCATAGGGGTCAACTTGAGGGATTGATCAGAGACCAAGCATCCTATACAAATTTACTCCTGCACAAAAGCACATTGGTATTTAGGGTATGAATCCAGTATAGACTGTGCACTACTGCCAGGCTGACCAAGGGCCAAGTCACAGATGCAAGAAGCATAGACTATAGCTGAGCCCCTGAGATTCCTCTGGACTTGGCAATGGTGGGTTTGGGACAGCATGGTTGGGGGAATGGGTCTGCCTAGTCTATTGAGGAGCAATTCCAGTCCCGACAGAGCAATCTTGGGAAAACTCTGTGAGAGAAACCTTAGAATTTTCACCCCAGCCTACCAGCTTCCTCCCACATCATTATCCCTTGGAGGGAGTGCTCTATTAGTTCTCACTGTGTACTGCATCTACACAAGAAGCCTGAAGATTTATCTATAAAGGAACTATGGCATTAATGCACATTTCATTCCAAGAGAGAGACTTTCTGTGGATAGGTCTATTAGAGAAGAACCCTCTCCTGTCTCCATCAGGTCTGGACTGTTCTAATAGCTTGTTTTTTGGTCTCCTTTCAGCCATACACCTTGTTTTCAAAACTGGTTTCATGATTTTACATAACAGTAACAGTGTGTGTTTTACGGAGGGTTTTAAAAATCACGGCACTTGAATGCAGATAAATCAGCTATATCATTTACTAGAGAGCTAAGCAATAAGCTATGCCTGTGTGACCTACTGATAGCTGGTCATAAAAAATGTATAGTATTAATTGACTCTTAAGAATGTACGGCAGTGGATATAAATAGCTAAAATGGCTAGTGGCATTGCTGGTTATTATGACTCAATACTGGATCATTTGGAAAGTAAACAATGTGCTTTTTCGTTTTCATGATTGTACATGTCCTATGAAGTAGAATTTTAATGACAAAGCAAGAATATATGATGGAAAAATCCATCAGAAATTTAATCAGTGCTTTCAGTTGACTATACTAAGAAGCTGGTACCAGTGCAGAATGGATGATTGCAGCTTCACTAAAAGCCACAATTCCCAAGGAATGAGAACTGGAGAATATACAGAATAAGTTGTTTTTTTTTTCTTTAGCACCGGGCAGGGAGAGATGGAAGTGAAAGTAACTTCTACTCAGCTTGAAACCTCATTGGATTGTTCTTAATTTACATAGTTTTAAAGACCTCCTGATGGTGCCCTGTGCCCGTCCGGAAGCAATGCTTCTTGTTTGCCGATGGACGGGAAGACTCAGCAGCAGCAGTAACACCAGGAGGCAGTTAAAATTCTCAATTGATACATAATGGCACATTTAAGCCAGATGCCTTTTCTCAGGGCACGTAGGCAGAGGAAAACAGAACAAATAATTGTATGTTCATGGCTGGATGTTCCCTGAATGCAATTATCTGATCAAAAGGTGACTTTCACCTGCAGTCACAGCGCAGCAGGACTAACAAGTTACTGTAGCAGTACAGAAGAGCACTACTACAAAGCAGCAGACTCATTGCTCCAACCAGCTCCTCCCCCCACTTCTGATGTTATCTCATTTTCTCTCCCCCTACACCCCCAAATAAAACAACAACACAAACCTGTCTGGTATGACCCACCAAAAACAAAACACATGGTTCACGTGTAACAGCAATAAACACTGCTTACCATTCTTTGTTTTCAGATGCATGCTGCAATATTATTTAAACAAATCAAAAATGGCCATGGTTTCCTCTCTACTGGCCTTCACTAAGCAGGAGGGGCCTGACTCTACCTTGCATGTCATAACCTGAATGCCACCAGCACCTCCAACATGAATTGTATCAGCTGAAACTCAAGAAGAGAACAGTCGGGCTTATTCCTCTAATGCATGACTTTGCCGTTATGAAGTCTGACAATGCAGCATGGACTGGAGAAATCTTAGCTGCAAAGTAACTGGACAATTATTCTCAGTGAGAAACACTTGACTCAGTCACCAGGTGGACACAACCTGGATTAACCAGCTTGTTATCACTGCCAATTATGATGCCTAGAAAACATTGATGTCTGGCAAAGACTAGGCAGGTGGCAAAATGGGGCTGCTGTTCAATCTGCATAATATGTTCAATTTACTGTCTTTTGTCTATTTCTTTTGTGTTGTTTCAAGGAAATGGGACGATGAATTTAAATCTTAAATTTCACAAATCCCCCACAAAATTTTTGGTTTGTGTCAGTCCCAACATTTTGCTTTGATAATTTTGAAATGTTTTTGTTTGGACTTTTATCTTCTTAAACTTTTTTACTCTAAAGTTACTAATATTTTGGAAACAAAGTCACTTCAAGGTGAACAAAATCAAAACTTTGTAATTCGAACATGTTGAAATGGACATTTTGACAATTTTGAAACTTTCCCCCCCCAAAATGCTTTGTGTTGGAAGATTAATTGAAACCAGCCTTGTTTTGCAAACAATTTTGGTTTAATCAAATTGGCATTTTTTTGGTAAAAACAAACAAACAGTTCATTGAAAAATTTGCAACCAGCTCCTATTTGCCTGTTTGTACAGCACCTAGCACAATGGGGCCGGGATCCTTGATTGCACAGTCAAGGTGCTACTGCAATACAAACAAATAGAATAATAATGATACTCTGGAAATGTTCTTCTGTTTGGGACTTAGTAGATGCAATGGGAGGAGCTGAAGAAACTTTCTTTGCTTGCACACCTTATAAAACAGTCAGAATCAGAACAAGATTTCTGACATCAGCATGCTAGCCATTTTACCTGCTATTTAATCAGTTGCAAAACATCTCTAAGATTGATTTCTAAACGATGAGTATATACTACCACTGTACCTACAAATTCTATAGTGATGTAAGAAAATGAGTATTTGCATGGGAAAAATCAGATACCCAACATTTGCCTGCAAATGTGGGATACACAAGTCTATTGAGTATATGTTTAAAATGAATAGGTATATTGTAGATTTTTCCAAAATACAATTGCTCATTCTGGTATGACCAAACTATTATACCGAACAGGTAATACGAGTGATACCCATTGGGTCAGATTCTCAACCAGTATAAATCAGCATAGCTCCATTGACTAGCTGACAATCTGGCCTGTTGTGTATTTCGCAGAATAAACAAAACTAGAGAAAAACTCTTATTCAGTCTGCTGTTTTGTCAAAATGTTGTCCTAAGATTTTGTCTGGTTTGGACAGAATTGTTTATGTGACCACTGAATGTGTGTGGCATCCGCAATAAATGGACTGTATTGCAGCAGTCATGCAAGAAATCTATGATATTCACGTTCAAGAAACATGGCAAGCAATGAAATACAGGGGACTGAATAATATTTGATTTTTTACAGTATAGCCATAGAATAAATGGGAAACACTACATTATTGTAAATATTCTCCAGCACTGTCTGTTAAAGATGGTACATTCTGGAGTGAAATGGTCAGTGGAAAATTCCAGCTGTACAGGGGAACCCTTTTCTGGTGTAAGGCTGTTGGAGCCTGCTACTGTGCCAGCTGCTCTCCCTGGACACCAGTGTGAGAAAAGGAAAGATTGTGATGGAGAAAAGCTGGGGGGCGGGGGTGTGGAGGAGCAAAACTCTGCTACACCAGTGTTGTAAGCTAGAGGAGCTCCTTAGAAACCCTGTGTTGATAGAGGTCAGATGTAGGGGAAAGCTGAGTCCTAGAAATATAGATGGGTGAATGAAATATATAATAATATACGGTGTCCTTGCAAATGAGTGTGAGGGTTTATTTGCAAGAATGTTTCCAGCAAGCAAAAGCTACCTTCCCTCCCCAACTCTGGTCTTATCCTGAGCACTGCTCTGCTGCACCAGAGTTGCTGGTCAGGCACAGTCTGGCACAAGCAATTTAGCTCTGAAATAAGAAAAACAAATGATTAGGGAGAAATTATGCCTGTTGTTTTCTGAAGTGTGTATGTGGCAGCCCACGTCGTGGATAGTGATTTCTCAATCACTTTAACAGTGTAATAATGGAGTGAATAGGTCACTCTTTATCATGATAAACCCCTACTGGTGCAAGTTTAATTTTATTTTGTATACATGTAAGGATGTTAGCAGAATGTAGAAAGGAGAGCTAGAGGCTAATATTGTTAACATCCCAAACAATAATGTAATAGTGGTACTTATGTTGGCCATAAGGGTATCGTACTTAGAATGCATGTTTGAATAGCATGTCACTTAGAGCTATTATATGTGAAGCCCGAAGGTTGCTCTCTGTAACATTTTTTTTAGTAAAGCTTTAGTGCTTTGTGAAGTTTTCAGTGTGTATGTAGGGCTGCTTTATTCCTACGAGGTTTGTCAAGCTGTGAAGGGACAGCAAAAATGAACAGTTACCCCTTTCATACAACAGCAAGCAATTTCTTGTTTACAAACCATGCAGCATCGCATTAAGGTGGTATTCAAAAAATGGCACATGCAAAAACTGACGATCTTTCAAGGCACAAAGCATATTTACAGCAATATTGGGTGACAAATGGAGGGGACAGAGACTAAGATTTTAGCAGGTCAATGAGCTTGTCATGAAGTTTGTTTTATGTTTTCTGTGTAATGTTTTAAGAATAAAGTAAGCTTGCTTAGAAAGAACCGTGTGGTAACATTTGTAGCAATCCCTGGATCACTCTCTGAAGAGAAAGCAAGCCAGGTCTCTTTAGGTAGACTGGCTTTGCTGGGAGTAACACAGTGAAGGCAGGGAACTGTTCAGCCTGGACTCACCCTGGTCAAAAGGGAGCGAGACATATGTCTCTGTCCAGAACAGGCAACACCTGCTCAGCTGATAGCCTAACATCTGGATGCCCTAACTGGGTCATTGAGAGGAAATACAGGTGCAATTGCTCAGAACTGACACACATCCCTATTCAGAAGAGTACTTAATCATGTCCTGGTTTCTCCTAAATTTGGATGCCTTCAAGACAAGGTTCCCTTTGGCAAAAATAAATAGACTTTTGTTCTTTGTAGTCTGGGAACTCCACCTTCCATTCTCAAAGCACCTGAAATCCTGCTATCAAAATGGACTGCAACTTTTTCACCAGCAATTTGTCATGGACAGCAGAATGGTTTCTGACATATTTGATTGTCCTTCAAGGTTTCTTTCTAGAGTAGTTAGGTTACCTATGATAGGTAACCTTATCTCTTGGTTACAACACCCAACAGATGGTGATGGTGTCTGAAAAAGGTAATTTGCTACAGAGATTAAATGATGCGATTCAAGTGAGTACCTGATGATCTGGACTGTGTCAAGAACATCCTATAAGTCTAATTTTTGACTGTCTTTCTTTGCCAACCCATCCCTAACTGTATCATTTATCAATTGTATAAACGTATAGATTTTGTTTTGTACAGATGTCATATCTATACTAGTGTCGATCTGGTTTTGGTTCTTAGAGATATTTGGCCGAGTTCATCTTATATGATTCTAACTGGCTCACTGGAGTCACACCAAGAATGAATATGGCTCAATGTTTTTCACCACACTGATACTTTTTTAAACAAGCAAGTAGACTATGTTGCGGTTGCCTATTCAATTTAATGAAACATCCTACGCATATAACACGACTCTTTCTTTCGGGATGCTTGAAAATAGCAGTTGCTTATATGAGTGTCAATGAGCCAGCCTAAGATTTCTTCCTCTTCCCAGTTGGAAAACAATAATTACCCCCCATTATTATTACTTTGCCACAGAAGAAGATGATGCTGTTTTAGAAACTCTGAGAACCTGCTGTTTCTCTTTGGTATGTAGCTTACTCCATGTCCTGCTCTGGGCTGGCACACACTTTACCTGATTAACAAAGAGAGATCGCACTAATACACATTTTATTATGAATGACCAACACCTCTGTGCTGTCTGTCTCATATTCTATTTTATCAATTCCCATAGGAGCTCAATGTGAACTTTTTTTAGCAAGATTAGCAAATATACCATAAATTGTAATACCACCGATCATCATCTTTAATGCTGTCCTTGAATATGTGTTACAAATGAGGAGTATAAATGTAATATACACACAAATGAATGTGGTACCAATTATTTCGATTGTAAGCACTATAAATTAAAAGCTGGTTCTTACTATGTATTTGAACAACCCCTCGCACAATGATGCTCTGATCTCCACTGGGGTCTCTAGGCACTACAGTAATAAAATAATAAATACAAATTATAATAATTAATAATAAATGGTACTAGTGCCTAATGAATGCATTTTCATTTCTAAATTTAAAAAAAGAGTGACCCAATGAAAAAAAAAAAAAAGTAGGGCAAGTTCATATTTCCATATGATTCTCTTTTCTTTTTACCTGAACAGACACCCTCTCCTTCAGGCAGTGCTAAGCCATTCTGTCCTTCCTCCTCCCTCCCCTCCCCCCATCCCCTGGTTTACCCTGTCTTTACTTCCCAGTTCATTTCCAGTTAAAACAGAGGGGCACACACAAAGAAATGAAAAAGTCTGTTTGTATTTGGACGAGCAGCAGAAGTGAAATTCACCAGCTCCGTTTGCTTGTTTTGTGCCTAATATATATATATTTTTATCTGACTTACATCTGCTAACCAAGCATACTAGTTGGCATGATGTTTCAAGAGCAAGTGTAAATCTTGTGGCTCACAGCATTAAATGTATTATGTCAGTTATTCTATTAAATATAAATATTTTTTTATCTTATTAGTGAGTTTCCAACAGCATTTTGTCAGTCCTGCTAAATGACAAATCATAATCTGTGTTTTAGGAAAAATAAATAAATTGCAGCATCATAAATAGGGCTGTGAGTTATTTATTACAAATATTGTCCTAGAATAAATATCCTTTAAACCTGGGGAAAGTGAAAGAAAAAGTAAATGATCATGCTTAAAAATAATCATGCTAGTTTAATAAATGTTACAGTTCAAAAACAGGATAAAATAAGCCCTTCAAGTGCTTTCTGAAATTCTGCACAGAGCAATATTTGGACTATATTTCATTTACAAGCACATACAGTCATGAAGTGTCTCATTTTGCATGTCAACTCTGCTGCTTTTCTACCCACACTTCATTACTTTTGCCATATAATGTCACTTTTATGATTTTGCTTAACATAATAGCTATGGTCTGAAGATAAAAGAAAATGGTGGTTTCTACCTCTGCTAATTATACTTTTGGCTTTGAAAATAGATAGTGATGTTTTACTATAATGTTTAATTTAATATTTTTTATAGCAAAACTATCTAAGCCACACGCGCGCACACACACACACACACTATTTATGTATATATAGCCACACACACAGTATATGCACAATATTTATTTATATACTTCTTCTTTAAGCCAAGGGAGATGATCATTTTCAAACTACATTAGTCTCATTTATCTCCATGATGTCTTTAATGTTATAAGATGTTGCAGCAACATTACTGTCTCCTGCAGGCCTGTATCAGCCTTTAGCTACTCAGGCGCATTATTAGATTGTCAACATAATTCAGACATCTCATATAAAGAGAGCCAAACCACTGGCTCCAGCCCTTTGTAAATGTATTTGCTTGTTGTAATAGCTTTAAATTTATTGAGTGTTCTGAGTTTTTTTTGTATACATAGGCTGCTTGGAGAATCATGTTTGTGACTGCTACAAATAATAATAAAAAAGAACTTAACCCTAATGCTTGTTATAGGTGCATGTTATATCATTTTGTGTATCATCTAATAGTAAGTGAAGGAGGAAAAAAGCAATAAAATATTCTGAACAATTGTTTGATTAAGAAATGTTCCCACTGATCAAAATAAGATCGTGAACATAAGCCTAATCTAGTATAGAGCAGAAAAGCTTAATTTGATCTCATTTGATCTACTCTTATTTACCCCACCTGTAACTGTATATTATTGTCTTCCAAATTTTAAAGGAACATGTCCTAAAGTATGTTACACAGCTAAGAAAAGGATGTATTTTAGATAATCCTTAGAAACCCTGGACCCACTGAACTCCACAGGAATTTTGATATTGGTTTCAGTGGGGTGAGGATTTCACCTCTTGTTCTTTTCTGATTAAGTGTTAAAACAAAAACAACATTAAAAAAATCAAGACAGATTTTGGCTTTGAATAGAGTTCAAGAAGGCAGACTTTTAGCAAATTCAGAATTGGTAGATAAGATACCACGGAAAGCAAGTCTAAGGGGAAAAAAGAGTTCAGGAGAGTTGGCACTTTTTAAAAGACACACATTATTAAGGGCAAAAGAGAAAATTATCCTACATACAAAAAAGATAGGAAGTATAGTAAGAGACCACCCTGGCTTAACCAGGCGATCTTCAATGACATGAAACTTAAAAAAAAAAAAAAAAAAAAAAAAAAAAAAAAAAGCATACAAAAAGTGGAAACTAGGTGAAATTACAAAGGATGGATATATTAAAAAAAAACCCATAAGCATGAAGGGACAAAACTAGAAAGGCAAAGGAACAAAATGAGTAAACTAGCTAGGGACATAAAGAGTAGCAAGAAAACATTTTACAAATACATTAGAAGCAAGAGAAAAATCAAGGACAGGGTAAGCCCATTACTCAATGAGGAGGGAAAGACAGTAACAGAAAATACAGCAATGGCCAAAGTGTTAAATGTCTCGTTTGTTTCAGTTTTCTCCCAAAAGTTTAGCAATGATCAGATGATTAACATATTGAACATCAGCATAAATGGGGTAGGATCTAAGGGTTAAAATAGAAAACAAACACGTTAAAAAATACTTAGACAAGCTAGGCTATTGCTTAGACCTTTCCTGTTGGCTTAATTACTCCAGCCTGCGCAAGCAGTGGTAGCTATGTCAGTGGGAGAAGCTCTCCCATTGACATATCACTGTCCACACCAGTGCTTAAATTGGCATAAATTACATCAAGTGGGGAGAGGGTGGGTGGCTAATTCACACCCAGCTACATAACTTATGTTGACTGAAGCTGTAGTATAACCATAGACTTAGATGGCTTCAAGTTGGCAGGGCCTGATTACATACATCCTAGAATACTTAAGGAACTGGTAGAGCCATTAGCAATTATTTTTGAGACCTTGTGGAAGATGAAAGAGATCCTAGAGGAATTTCCCCAAAGGGCAAATATAGTGCCTATATATATAAAAGGGAATAAGAACAACTCAGGAAATTATAGACCAGTCAGTTTAACTTCAGTACCAGAAAGATAATGGAGCAAATAATCAATTTGTAAGCATCTAGAAGATAAGGTGATAAGTAACAGTCAACATGGATTTGTCAAGAACAAGTCATGTCAAACCAAGCTAATAGCCTTCTTTGACAGGGCAAGAAGCTTTGTGGATGGGGGGACTTAATCAATGTGCTATATCTCTACATTAGTAAGGCTTTTGATACTGCCTCACATGACCTTCTCATAAGCAAATTAGGAAAATATAGCCTAGATCAGTGGGTCTCTACTAGGGGTACACAGAGGTATTCCAGGGGGTACATCAACTCATCTAGATATTTGCCTAGTTTTACAATAGGCTACATAAAAAGCACTAGTTGGGAGTGGGAAGAGGTGGGGCCTTGGGGAAGGGGTGGAGTGGGATGTGCAGCTGGGGGGGGGGGGCGGGAGTACTCCCCAGCACAATAAAAAGTCAGCACCTATGGCTGGAGCCCTTAATTGCAGCAGGGAAAAGTTCTGGCAGTGGGACACTACACTGCAAAACATAGCAGTGTAGTTGTAGGAGGCACTGCCTGGGTGTGTAGAGAGCGGTGTAGGGTATTTAACCCTAAGATTTTTGCATGTCTGTACTGCATGCACCTCAGCCATGCCTCACCATCTACACTGCTAGTTATACCCATGCTAGCAGGGTTTGCAGTGTCTGTGCTCTACACTGCCATAAGTATAGACATATTTCAAGTTGTACTCATCAATTACAATTCAATGTAACAAAGGTAAAGAAAGAAATCACCAGAAGCCAATGGCAACAAAGGGCATGGAAACAGGGATATATATAAATGTAAAACTTAAAAATAAAGACCTTCCTCAGGATGGACTAAACCACATTATAGATCTCATCCAAGTTATGATAAATAGGGCTACCTTCTGCAATATCTGTGGGATACTGTATTGTATTAAGTGTATGGATGGTTTACATATTGTTGTGTCCAAGGATTGTATGCCCTCCATGAGGGAGAGTTACCACAGTTCCTTCAGGAAATTAAACCAGTAGGAGATTATTGGTTATAACACCTCCAGAGAGATACTACCACCTTGAGAGGCTCTCATATTCTGATTCAAACTGGATTCTACAGAGGAAAACAGACAAAGAAAGACTGGGATAAATATACTGAGCTTAAACTGACTCAAGGCCTTCCTTCTGATTCCAGATTGAAAAACTGATCTGAACTTGGAAAAAGTAATTTGTGGCATTTGAAGGACTGACACCTAATAGAGCTCTGTCTTGGAGTTACCTTTGGTAAATGTGTTAGCATGCGAGTAGGTTCTTTCATTGTTTTTAATCTGCCTTTCTTTGTAATGCTTTTAGTTTAAGAATAAAAGGGCTTGCTTAGAAAAAGCCATGTGGTAACCTTTAACTGCTGGTAATACACTGCTCATAGCCCGTGGAGAGAAAAGAAAGTACATGTGCTGGTCTTTTAGGAGGACATCTCAGTGTAGACCAGAGGACTGTGGAGCCTCAAAAACCTCTGGTGAGAAGGGTGCGAGATGTAGTTCTCCACCAGGAGAGATGATGGCTTGGAGCTGGAAACCTTTTAGTGAGCGACCTTGAGGGAACACAAAGGGGGACATACGGGTATAATTGTCCCTAAACTATGACGTCAATTTCATTTTTGCTTTGCAGTAAAGGTCTTTCCCCTCCCCAAAGTGACCTCAACTCCTGTAAAGAGTCCTAGTAAAACTGCTGTAGTATAAAATGAAAAGAGCTAGACATAGGCAACAGAAGGAGAGTCTTCCTCTGGTCAGTATCTTTGAAAATTAGTTCAGTTTTCTGCATTGGGCTGATTCAAACAGCTCATTCACACTAATTTGCTCTACACATGTACACACACAATTGTATACATACATCTCTACTGAAATTTTGTAAAAAATATTTATTGTCAGTTTTCTTAATCAATACAATTTCTGGGATTGGATGAGTTTTTGAAAGTGAGTGAGTACTTTAGAGCTGGATGAATAATGTGGATGCATTATATATTAGTTACACATGCATAGAAATTATTCACCAATCTCTGAAATACTCATTCACCTTCAAAAACTCATCTAGTTCCAAAAACTAGGGGTGAGTAGATCAATCATAGGACATAATTGAGTAGATACTCAAAATCCATGTAGCTTCAGCATCTGGAAGTGAAGTGTGTGGGGCTAGTTTCAATAGAAGATGAATGTGCACAGAATCTTAAAAACAGCAAGCAGGAGCAAAGTACAACCGGCTAAAACAAAGCAGAATCCCATTTCAAGAGTTGGAGTCTTTTTTCTGAGCATTAATGTGTTTTCCTGGATCTTCCAAACACTGTAATCAAGAACTTTTGACTTCTGCTACAATAGTGTAGTGTGTCAAGATGCCCTACCAATGAGGTGAGGAACAGGTGAATATATCAAAGGTTTTATCTGAATATATTTTCAAAGAAAAATTGAGTGTTTTAACTGAGTTTGTGCCCCTTTTGGTTCACTTTTGCATGTATTCTAGCAAACCGGTTCACTGGAAAGGAAAATGGGAAAAGTAAATTTTAAATGAACATTAAATAATCAGCTAAGAGTCCTGTGGCACCTTATAGACTAACAGACGTATTGGAGCATGAGCTTTCGTGCGTGAATACCCATGTCGGATGCATGTATTCACCCACAAAAGCTCATGCTCCAATACGTCTGTTAGTCTATAAGGTGCCACAGGACTCTTTGCTGCTTTTACAGATCCAGACTAACACGGCTACCCCACTGATATTAAATAATCATTCATCCAGCAGGACCTATGCTATTCAGTTGTGACTTTATCTCCCATGAATGATGCTGCCATCCTAAACTCATGGTGAGGAAACTTTTACATGTAATCATATTCTTTCTCTCTCTCAAATAGTGACAAATGTGTAGGTTTACCCCAGCTATTGGAAAAATAAAAACATCTGATGTAGTTATTAATTCAATAAGGCCCTGATTCAGCAAGGTACTTAATCACATAGGTAGTCCCTATTGACTTGAAGGGGCGATTCACATGCTTAAAGTTGGACACAAGCTTAAGTATTTGGCTGACTCAGGGCCTATTTGAGAAGATTCCATTGACCTGCTCCTTAGCTCACCAGGTAGAGGTCTATAGTCTCAAAGTTGAAAAACATGTTTTTTTCTTTCTGATGGAGAATATATGGAGACTTAGCTGGGCAGTGTGGAGTCTATCATATGTCACCCATATAAGGCATGGTTTTGTGTGTGTGCGTGTTGGGTTTTTTAAAATTAGTATATTAAGAAGTCCTCTGGATTTTTTAAAAATGAAACCTTCTGGAAGGCTAGATCCCCACTTTTTAGAAACTGACATACCTCCACTGAAGTCCAAGTTGCTATGCTGATTTACAACCGCTGTGGCTCTGACCCTTTAATTTTTCCTGCATTTTACTAATGACTTTTTTTGTGTGTGTGTGTGTGAAGGAAAAGCCTTTCCCTGGTCTTCTAATGCTGTAATCATGACTACAAGTGAGTGATTAATTCCCAGCAAATAATATTCTTGATTAATTCAGCCTTTTTCTGCTGCTGAAGTGATCTTAGGCAGATTGTGAAATCTCTCAGTGTATTAATTATTCAATTGTATTCAGTTTTTCAGTTAGCACTGTTGTACTTACATGGTTGACTTTCAGCAACAAAACAGATTGATCTGCTTAGCTCTAATTGCAGGTTTGGTACCTGAAATGGCCAAAATGATCAAATTGCTTTACAGTATGAGACTTTGGGGGCAGAGACCATTTCTTTTAAATTTCTGTAAAGTATCATGCAAACATATGGTGCTATGATAAATAAATAGGACTTAGGGGAGCGACAACAAGGAGAAGGTAATATCTTTTAATGGACCCACTTCTGTTGGTGGAAGAGCCAAGCTCTCCTCTGTGCAGTTCGAAAGATTGGCTCTTCCACCATGGAAAGTGGGTCTATTAAAACAATGGCTGTCAACCTATCCAGACTACTATACCCATTCCAGGAGTCTGATTTGTCTTGCGTACACCAAGTTTCACTTCACTTAAAAACTACTTATTTACAAAATCATACATAAAAATGCAAAAGTATCACAGCATGCTATTACTGAAGAAGTGCTTACTTTCTCATTTTTACCATGTAATTATAAAATAAGTCAATTGGAATATAAATATTGTACTTTCATTTTGGTGTATAGTATATAAAGCTATATAAACAAGTCATTGTCTATATGAAATTTTTGTTTGTAGTGATTTCACTAGTGCCTTTAATGTAACCTGTTGTAAAATTAGGCAAATATCTAGATGAGTTGCTATACCCTGGGAAGACCTCTGTGTATGAGTACCCCTGGTTGAGAACCACTGCATTAAAAGATATTAGCTCACCCAATTGCCTCTCTCATATCCTCGGATGAGGATGGTTACAACAACACTGCAAACAAATAGACATTTACTTTTCTCTGTAAAGCATGTGGTGTAGTGGATTATCACCCTATCAATTTTATGAGAAACTATGATGCTGCATACAGAAACTCACTTTGTTGCTTTTGATTCTGTTAGGTCATCTGACATTATCCATGAATTTGACTGCTCAGGTTAATGTAAGCATGTAAAAGTTCCATTGAGGTCACTTTTTGCATCTGCCTGAATCTATGGTGATTTTGGTTGAAAGTATTTTAGTCAAAAGTAAAAAGCATGTGTACTGAGGACAATTATAATTCATACATTTTCCATTATCACCAAAACAAGAAACACCATCAGTGTTAACAATAATAAGCTTCTTTCGAGAGCCAATAGCAGCAGAACAGCTTGAAGATCTCTTCCTCTCAATAGCAGATTGTAGGGTGACCAAATGAGAAGAAGAACGAGAGGGATAGCTCAGTGGTTTGAACATTGGCCTGCTAAACCCAGGGTTGTGAGTTTAATCCTTGAGGGGGCCACTTAGAGATCTGGGGCAAAATCAGTACTTGGTCCTGCTAGTGAAGGCAGGGGGCTGGACTCGATGACTTTTCAAGGTCCCTTCCAGTTCTAGGAGATAGGATATCTCCATTAAAAATATATATATATCGGGACATGGGGGGTCACCCTAGCAGATTGTGACTGGTTGGGTCACAGAAACCCCCTTGGGACTGCCACCTGATGTGCTGGGACTACCTCTGAGCCCATTTTCCTGCCAGCTTGGGACTTCAGTACCTTGCCTTGTTTGAGCCAGACACACTTGCCTGCTGCAAACACAGCTTCATAGTCCCAGCACATCAGGTGGCAGTCCCAAAGGGGTTCCTGTGATCCAACCCATCACACAGATATTTCAGTAAGCCATTATATTTATTTGGGAATAGCAGGAACCAAGAAAATAATACTAGGAAAAAGAGGCAAAAACTATTAAGTAACATTATTTTATTTATTGCTCCAGCTAAAAGTAATAAAATATTTATAGGATGTTAATTCAAACTTGAATGTTTACTTCATTAAATACAATTATCCAGATTCAATAGTGTGACAGAGAAAACACTGGCCCATGTCATTTTTCCATAAGAGTGAAATGGGTCTGAATCTGACGCAATTTGGACTTGTGGGGCAATGAGTATGTGCCCATGAAAAAAACCTGAATTTTGGCTCATATGCCATGGGGTACTACATGGAATGTCCACAAAGTAATATAGGGTAAGGGCAGGGCAAATTGCAATGCTGCCCAGCGCTGGTAATTTCGTGGGCTGGCATTTCTGGCACTCGGAGAGGAAAATGTCTATCAGCTCACTGTCTTTGGCTACTTAGCAGTTTAAGTGATGCGGTTTTACCAGAGGGGGCACTTCCATCAAACAAAAGTAGAAGCTTCCCACTCTTTATGAAACTGCATTGATGTAGTGCCAATAATTCTAAGCCATAATTATTTTCATGTCACTTCTGCAATTAAGATGAGTGTCCTGACTTTCAGCCAGCAAAAATGTTCCTTTATCAGTAGCAGATAGGAGAGGTACTGGGAGTGTAGTGGGTAAAACTGAAAAGGATGAAACTAGTCTATTCATTACATAGAATCATATTTTACCATTTAGGACCTGATGGCAGAAATGGAATGCAGTCTGAAGAGAGAATAGGTGAGAGTAATACAGACACATAACTTCATATCAGAGATGGAAGTCTGCTTGATTAAAGACTTTTTGTCGATAATGCAGACATATTGCAGGAAGAGGTGCCACGTGACAGTGCCTAAGATGTTGCCAGTTGCTGAGACTTTTAAAATATCATTTCTAAATAAAAGTTTGACCTTCACAATTCTGCAATACGAAGCAAACTTCAAAGCACATACCAATTCACAGAAAGACTGGACTCCTGCGGGAGATGTCAGAGCCTTCTCATGAAGTCTTTAAAACTTTTCATGAGAAATAAGGCACACATTCTTCACAGTGAGGATGACCAGATATTGAAACAAACCACCCAGGGAAGTAGTGGATTCTCTGTTTCTGGGAGTCTTCATATCAAGACTAGATGGAAGAAATGCTTTAGCCAAACCTGAGTTATAGGGCTCAATATAGGAATAATTGGGTAAAATTCCTCTGCCTGTTTTATACAGGCAGTCAGATTAAGTGGTCTAACAGACCCTTAGTAGACCCTTAGTAGACTTAAACTCTAAGAATTTATGAAAGAGAAAATTCACAATGGTGTGTGTCAGGTTTTTTTTTACTTAAGGAGACAATGGGAAGCTTCTTGCTATCTTCCCCTGCTTGCATCAGCACTGCTCTCAGGCTTGGGTCAGATGCCTTAGTGCACAGACCAAACCCATGAGATCCCTGTAACCCAATGCACCACTATGCCCATTGCCATTTGGCACCAAGAGTTCCCTGGTTGTCCAGGTAGGGCACCCACTTTTAAGCTTCTAGCTCCCAAGCATCACCTCTCTTGAGCACAGACACACATCTCAGTTCCTCTTGACTGGAGTTTTTCCAGACTGACAGTTCCATGCTTACACTGCACATTCCCCAGCAAGTCAGATTGCCTAAGCAGGCCTGTATCTATACTTTGCTTTCACTCCAGAGGCTTTGAACAGCATAATTGCCCACAGTTAAGTTACCACACAACTATTCTCTAATTCCCTTAAGAATAAATGAGGTTGCTTGGAAAAACAATCAAAGAACCTAAAGGCATGCTAACACCCTCATGTCCAAAAAGAACTCTGGGAGGTACTCAGTCCTTCAAACCCCACAGGGCTATTTCTGTGGTTAACATATTCATGACAGCTGTTAGCTCAGAACAAGTATTCCCAGGAATCTGAGAGTCACTCCTTTATACATGTTGGGTCTTCGATGCTGGGACTCTGGGGACGAGTAATCAGTTGAAAATTTGCCCTCTCCTTAGGACATGGCTTTAAAAGTCTGGGTTTTTGCATAAACTGGAGGCTGGCGGTAGAATATTTGCATTCAAATATTATTTCTTGGAAAATCCACTTCATACCTATTGTCCAAAAAGACCATTCTTGTCTTCCACATTGATCCAAGGACTATGTTCAACATCCAGGGCCACAATGATACATAGCCTTTCCATTTAATACAGTGAACTCCAAAGATACTTAAACTTATTTCAATTAGATCTTCCAAAGATATCACAGGGACTTGGCATATCTGTCACAATACTATCAAAAGCCAAGACAAATGAGAATAGCTGTTAGCTAAGGATGTGCAGCAATAGGGTTAAAGATGGCATGAATAGCAAAAAATTAGCAAGAGATGAGTCTGAATGAGAACTCTAGATCTGAACATCCCCAAATAAAGAAGTTTGGCTCTGGGTTCGTAGATGAACTACACAATTTGGACTCTTTTTAATTTGAAGGCCTACTTCCGAATGCAGTTACAATAGACATTTGGGCAACCTTTGGATTGAATATATTTGCTACTATAGAAATAAGGAAATGTCTCCAAATGACATTGCAATAACTGGAGAGTCCTGCCAATGAATACATCCATTATGGGCAGCCAATAAGAGGCAAGCACTGAGGGTATGTCTACACTATGATAAAAGATTGCAGCTGACCCAGGTACATGGTCTCAGGCTGGGGGGGGGGGGGAGCTAACAATAGCAGTGTAGACATTCAGGCTTCAGCTGGACCCCTGGCTCTGAGACCCTCCCCAATCTCAGGGCATATCTGTCACAATACTATCAAAAGCCAAGACAAATGAGAATAGCTGTTAGCTAAGGATGTGCAGCGATAGGGTTAAAGATGGCATGAATAGCAAAAAATTAGCAAGAGATGAGTCTGAATGAGAACTCTAGATCTGAACATCCCCAAATAAAGAAGTTTGGCTCTGGGTTCATAGATGAACTACACAATTTGGACTCTTTTTAATTTGAAGGCCTACTTCCGAATGCAGTTATAATAGACATTTGGGCAACCTTTGGATTGAATATATTTGCTACTATAGAAATAAGGAAATGTCTCCAAATGACATTGCAATAACTGGAGAGTCCTGCCAATGAATACATCCATTATGGGCAGCCAATAAGAGGCAAGCACTGAGGGTATGTCTACACTATGATAAAAGATTGCAGCTGACCCAGGTACATGGTCTCAGGCTGGGGGGGGGGAGCTAACAATAGCAGTGTAGACATTCAGGCTTCAGCTGGACCCCTGGCTCTGAGACCCTCCCCAATCTCAGGGTTAGGGTGGCCACTGACACAGCCCCAGAATGCAGGACATCCCCGTCCCTGCAGGTGTGACCCTGCTCCTGCTGGCATGACCCTCTCTGCATCTGCCTGTTCCTGCCTATGTCATTTTGCATGGAGGAACTGCCTCCCATCCTGGCCGCAACATCTTTCTGCATCCACAGTCTACTCCGACTATCTCCTCTCAGTTTCACTGGACAAAACCAAATTGGGTGCTAAGTCACTACCAGACAGGGACATTGCTGCACAAATCGAGGACTGTCCAGCTTTAAACCAGCTGAATGGCCTTCCTACTTAGGGTCTCAGAACCCAAGCCCAAACAGCCACACCACTATTTTATAGCCTTGTAGCCCAAGTCTCATGAGCCCACGTCAGCAGACCTGGGCCAGCTGCAGCTGTGCCACAGGTCTTTTATTGCAGTGTAGCCATAACCTTACTGTTGACTGTTACTGCTTATGGAGCTTAAACATATTGCTAGCATCCATTCTCAGTCTACTGGGATGTGTGTGCAAAAGAAGCATTATGTTTACAGCATAGAAAACCTGGCTATTTTTTTTTTAAACCAGTTAGCAGTCTGAGATTTCCTGACTGGGTAAACATAGCTATAAAAGAGGTGTTTAGCTTAAAAAATGGAGCCACAAGATCATGGCTGCAGTGCAGTATATTTCTAAGGCTGGACTGTATTTGTGTGGTATCCATTCACTAATTGCCCACACAGGTGGACTAATAGCTCAGCATTGATAAGCCAAATCACTTTATTCTGTCCTCTTGTCTTGTTGCTCATTTCTGCAACTTGAAATCATGCTATTTCCTAGTAGACTCAGAGTATGTGGTTGAATCCCCGCGGCAGCACTTTAGCGTGGCTTGTGTGGTCATGGCAGAGCACTGGGAGAGAGCTCTAAAAAACCCATCTCCACGAGGCGCGTAGCTCCCAGAGCTGGGAGCACAGCTCCCAACGCTGGTGCACTGTCTATACTGGCGCTTTACACCACTGCAACTTGCTGCACTCAGGGGAGTGTTTTTTTACACCCCTGAGCGAGAAAACTGCAGTACTGTAAAGTTCCAGTGTAGACAAGTCCTTTAAGTGTCCTGACCTAGTCAGAGCCTTAGCTGCTACAGGAACAGATTTTGTTTAAATATAGGATTACTTTTCAAATTAGGAGACTGGTTTTAGTTTAATTTTACAGGGCATCATCACAATTGCACATGGGTGCATAGATATAACAGTGATGTACACTTTATAAATATGTACCACACCCAGATATCGGGAGTAGTTAGATCTACTCATTTTAATTGTAGAAACATTATGTGTGAGGGGAAGAGAGAGATAGACTCTTAGGAAATCAATATGAACACTACTGCTAGGCAGGTTTTCACATCATAGAAACACCAGAACACTTTGACTCTTTTATTGGCAGCTCCTGCAGAGAAACCTGGGAATGAACAGACAGAGATCAAGTTACTCTCTCATCCTATCAAAAAACTTTTTCCTCTAGACCAGGGTGAGAGAGGTTGTGAGGCAGCATGGGGACATTCTTATACTCTGCAATGTGCTGTACTTATTCAGCTGGTAGACAGAGAACCACTTTCCAGCCCCATTTAACCTGTCACCAGCACTAATTGCCTGCTAGCTTTAGACTTTAACTGGAGCCGGAAGAGGCAGCATGCAGTTGCATTTTCCCCAAGAGAAGGTTAAAGAGGCACAGTTCTTTCCCTGCTGGCATCCCCTTCCATATTTTCTCCCGGGGGAAAGTGATCTGCTATAGCCTTTTACTAGGTGCAGATTTTTTCCCACCCCATGCTGGCTCACCTTTGTTGATCGAAGTGTTGGGTGGGCAGAGCTATGGCCCTGCCTACTCCCAATTGTTCCCTAAACCCTCTCCACTCACCTGCTCACCTTGGGAGTGAGGGGAAGGAAGTAGCAGATAAATAGTTCCTGCTCTCCTTCAATGCCTGAACCCCAGGTCCAAAAGGCCACCAAGAGGAGAGGTATGTAGCCATACTCTTGCATGGCTACATTAGATCAGTGATGAGTTGGCCAAAAATTCGCTAAAAAAGTTAACAAAAATTAAATGAAATATCCATTTAAAGTATATTGACATTTTACACAAAAGAAACAATAATTATTTTGGACCATTTGCCTCCTCTTAATCCAGACAAAATTCTTTTGATGAGATGATAAAGTGTTTAAGAAAAGTATCAAATGGAGTCAACTGTGAGAGTGTTAATCATATTCTAATTCTAATTTTAAAGAATTCAAGCTAAAACAAATGTTGCTTCTCATTTTTGTGTGAGTGTATGAACACTTCTGAAATACACACAATTTTCATCTGGCTGGACAGGAATTTGGCATGATACTTTGAAGTGCCTTTCTGCTTCAGGTGGGCGCTACAGGGAGCTTTAGCTTAGGTAAGAGAAGCATTGCTGCAGAGTAAATGGGGAAACCAAAATCATAAAAGAGTAAAGTTCAGAGAAAGCAGGAGGGAAGGAACCAGCTTAACCATAAAAGTTATTTATTGAACAATAGTGTTAACCACACAAGGAGAGCCTAAACAAACATAATAGTTACATTACACTGGTCTACAATTTTTGAGAAGTCGTCTGCTTCAGAGATAAAATGTGCTATTTATTATTCATTTTGATGTGCTGAATTCAAATATGTCAATTAAAACAACTGATTGGCTACTGTTTCTAAGATATTTAAGTTTTTACATTTTATGTCTATGTATATTGTGTAGATAGTAGAGTTTTAATCATAAATTGTAAACATAGGTCTTTTCATGTGTTTATGGTTGCTTTCCATGATAATATTTCACCTGTCCTGTTTATGTAACACTTCAAAAATCAGCAAAAGGGTTATATAAATAACATTTATTATGAAACAAAAGGCAAAAAACGATTATGTACATAGTTTAGTCCTATTCAGTGTCTAGTCGGCGCTTCTTGGCTTGTCTCTTGTATTAATTAAATGGAGCATCTCTTGTCATTGTCCAGCAATAGTCTGCAAGCATTGATGGGCTCCATTTGCCCTGATAGCGTTTCTCCATTGTTGCAATGTCCTGGTGAAATCGCTCGCCGTGCTCGTCGTTCACTGCTCTGCAGTTCGGTGGAAAAAAATCTAGATGAGAGTGCAAAAAATGTATCTTTAGTGACATGTTGCAACCAAGGCTTTTGTATGACTTGAGGAGGTTTTCCACCAAAAACCTGTAGTTGTCTGCCTTGTTGTTTCCGAGAAAATTTATTGCCACTAACTGGAAGGCTTTCCATGCCGTCTTTTCCTTGCCACGCAGTGCATGGTAAAATGCATCATCTCGAAGAAGTTCACGAATCTGAGGACCAACAAAGACACCTTCCTTTATCTTAGCTTCACTTAACCTTGGAAATTTTCCACTGAGGTACTTGAAAGCTGCTTGTGTTTTGTCAATGGCCTTGACAAAGTTCTTCATCAGACCCAGCTTGATATGTAGGGGTGGTAACAAAATCTTCCTTGATTTAACAAGTGGTGGATGCTGAACACTTTTCCTCCCAGGCTCCAATGACTGTCAGAGTGGCCAATCTTTCTTGATGTAGTGGGAATCTCTTGCACGACTATCCCATTCGCAGAGAAACCAGCAGTGGGCTGTAGTCCACGAAAGCTTATGCTCTAATAAATTTGTTAGTCTCTAAGGTGCCACAAGTACTCCTGTTCTTCTTTTTGCGGATACAGACTAACACGGCTGCTACTCTGAAACCAGCAGTACTTTGTGTATCCAGTCTGCAGACCAAGCAAGAGAACAACAACCTTCAAATCGCCACAAAGCTGCCAGTGATGTTGGTCATAGTTTATGCACCTCAAAAGTTGTTTCATGTTGTCATAGATTTCCTTCATATGGACTGCATGACCAACTGGAATTGATGGCAAAACATTGCCATTATGCAGTAAAACAGCTTTAAGACTCGTCTTCGATGAATCAATGAACAGTCTCCACTCATCTGGATCGTGAACGATGGTGAGGGCTGCCATCACACCATCGATGTTGTTGCAGGCTACAAGATCACCTTCCATGAAGAAGAATGAGACAAGATCCTTTTGACGGTGACGGAACATGGAAACCCTAACATCACCTGCCAGGAGATTCCACTGCTGTAGTCTGGAGCCCAACAGCTCTGCCTTACTCTTGGGTAGTTCCAAATCCCTGACGAGGTCATTCAGTTCACCTTGTGTTATGAGGTGTGGTTCAGAGGAGGAGGATGGGAGAAAATGTGGGTCCTGTGACATTGATGGTTCAGGACCAGAAGTTTCATCCTCTTCCTCTTCCTCGTCTGACTCAAGTGACAATGATTCTGGTGCATTAGGAACTGGTAGCCCTTCTCCGTGGGGTACTGGGCGTATAGCTGATGGAATGTTTGGATAATGCACAGTCCACTTTTTCTTCTTTGACATACCTTTCCCAACTGGAGGCACCATGCAGAAGTAACAATTGCTGGTATGATCTGTTGGCTCTCTCCAAATCATTGGCACTGCAAAAGGCATAGATTTCCTTTTCCTGTTCAACCACTGGCGAAGATTTGTTGCACAAGTGTTGCAGCATATGTGTGGGGCTCACTTCTTGTTCTGATCTTCAATTTTGCAGCCAAAATAAAGGTGATAGGCTTTCTTAACCATAGTGGTTACACTGCGCTTTTGTGATGCAAAAGTCACTTCACCACAAACATAGCAGAAGTTATTTGCACTGTTCACACAAGTACGAGGCATCTCTGCTCACTTTGGCTAAACAGAAATGTGTCCCTTTGCAAAATCAAACACTGACAAATAAGAGAGCACGACACTGTATGATTTCTAGAGCTGATATAGGGCAATTTGTTCAGCAGAATGATGTAAGCTTCGTTATGATTGCATCATTCATGACTTCTAGAAATAACATGATTCAATTCATATCACATATGACGCAATACCAGCTTCAGATTGCATCATTCATTGTTTTGCCTAAAAAGCAAGTACTGTCCAAACCCAGTCATAGATTTATTCACAGATCCAGTCAAAGATGTATTTTAGTCATTTCTGGTTTAAATTGAGATCCCTTCCCTTTATAACTCACTTATCCTCTGCCATTCCCAAGTCAAGGGTCGTATATACTGACCCAATAGCATATCTTGAAAACTAGAGCCAATCAACAATTTTAAGCATCATTTTTGTTCTCAGTGACCCAGAATTAGTAAAGTTTGAGTACATTTATTTCAGAAGCATTTTGGCTGTAGAGCAGTGTAATTAAAGATTATAAAAGTCAGATATAGAAAACTATACCTGATCAACAAGTCAGGGTTAAAAAGTTATACCTCAGAGAGAGAGAGATGAAGTCCTAATGGAACCAATGCAGATTTTGGGATCCAGGCATCAGAACCCTTACTTGGGGTTTTTGTAGGGAAACAACAATGGTTCAAGGGAGAACACTACATTTGTTTATGGGTAAACTGATGACTCAAGGGTTTTCTTTAGGCTAGACAATAGGAACTGAACATTCCTGGCTATGGGTGGTGGTCCTTCAAGGGAACTCACATTGCAATGAGACAGGTTCAGTATTTTGGATATCAATCAAGGATTCATTACTAGAATTAGTCTGATAACCACTGAGCTGGGTGTGTGCAGGCGTAGGTTCATTAACATCTGGAGCAGAGATCCTCCATGATGCAGTGCTTCCCTGCTTTTCTGGTCCCAGAGTTCAGTGCGGTAATCTCTGTTCTCCATTCTATATGCTAATGGAGATGCCACCTTGTCCCATCTTTGATGCAGATGAGGCTAGGGGAGTTGCCTTATTCCAGTCACCCTTGTCAGGAGAGGTTTAGGTGTGTTCTCCCACTGCCTTTTCATTGCTTTCTGTAAGTCTTTCCTCTGATTGGTTTTGGTTCAAGCAGAGGCTGGGGGGAGGGGGAGGGAGGTGTCCTTCATGAGGCAGGCAGGCTGGATACTGCACCCTGGTTCCCCAAGACCAGAGAGCTGACTGGTATCACTGGGGATCTGAAGCTGCAAAGAAAATGCAGCTTGTCTCTTAAGAATCTCTAAACCTGCTTATATCATCAGCTAGGGTGATAATTCGCTAATTCATATCCTATCTTTTATGGTTTTGTTTATTTACTAGGTAATCTGCTTTGATCTGTATGCAATCACTTAAAATCTATCTTTTGTAGTTAATAAACTTGTTTATATTTTAACCTAAATCAGTGTGCCTTTAAGTGAAGTGTCTGGGGAAAAAACCCTCAGCTTGGTTACCATAAGTGTGCATATTCCTCTCCACATTAGGGTTGCCAGGTGTCCGGTTTTCAACTGGAATGCCCTGGCAGCTCCGGTCAGCACTGCTGACAGGGCCATTAAAGGTTTGGTCGGCAGTGCAGCGACGCTAAAGCAGGATCCCTGCCTGCTGTGGCTCTGCGCAGCTCCCAGAAGCAGAGGTATGTCCCCACTCTGGCTCCTATGTGTAGGGGCAGCCAGGGAGCTCCGCATGCTGCCCCTGTCCCAAGCACCACCCCCACAGCTCCCATTGGCTGGGAACCAGCACAAATGGGTGCTGCGTGGGCAACGCCTGCAAATGGGGCAGCACGCAGAGCCCCCTAGTTGTACTTCCGCATAGGAGCCAGAGGGGGGATATCCTGCTTCTGGGAGCTGCTTGAGGTAAGTGCCACCGGGAACCTACACCCCCTCCCATGCTCCAATCCCTTGCCCCAGCCCTGACTCCCCTCCTGTGCTCCAAATCCCTCAATCTGTGCCCAGAGCCCCCTCCTCTACCGCAACCCCCTCATTCCCAGCCCCACACCAGAGTCCACACCCCCAGGTGGAGCCCTCACCCCCCCCATACCCAAACCTCCTGCCCCAGCCCTAATCCTCCTCTCACACTCCAAACCCCTTGGCCCCTACCCAGAGCCCCCTCCTGCACTCCAAACCACTCATTCCCAGCCCCACATCAGAGCCTGCACCCACAGCTGAAGCCCTCATTCCCCCCCAACCTCCTCCCCAGCACTGATCTCACTCACGCACTCCAAACCCCTCATCACCAACCTGGAGCCCACTCCTACACCCCAAATCCCCCCACAGCCCCACCCCAAAGTCTGCACCCCCAGCCAGAGCCCACACACCTCACCCCCTCTGCCCCAGTCCTGATCCCCCTCCTGCCCTCTGAACCCCTCGGTCCCAGCCTGGAGCACCCTCCTACACCTGAAACCCCTCATCCCCAGACCCACCCCAGTGTCTGCACCCCCAGTCAGCGCCTCATCCCCTGCACCCCAACCCCCTGTCCTAGCCCAGAGCCCCCTCCTGCACCATGAACCCCTCATTTCTGGCACCCCCCCTGAACCCACACCCCAGCCCAGAGTCTGTATCCTCTCCCACACACCAACCCCCTGCCTCAGCCTGTAGCCCCCTCCCATATGCCAAACCCCTTGGCTCCACCACCCCCCAGCCCGGAGCCCTCTCCTGCACCCCAAACCTCTCATCCCTGGCCCCACCCCAGAGCCCACACCCCCAGCCAGAATCCTCACTCTCTCTCACATCCCAACCCACTGCCCCAGACCGGAGCCGCTCCTGCACCCTGAACTCCTAATTTGTGGCCAGCCCCAGAGCCCGCACCCCCAGCCAGAGCCCTCAACCCCTACTGCACCCTAACCCCCTGAGCCAGCCCAGTGAATATGAGTGAGTCAGTGAGGGTGGGAAGTGCAAGCGACAGAGTGGGCAGGATGGAGTGAGTGAGGGTGGGGCCTCGGCGAAGGGGTGGGAAAGGGGCGGGTCCTTGGAGGAGGGGTGGGCAGGGGGTCGGGCAAGGGTGTTCGGTTTCGTGTGAGTAGAAATTGGCAACCCCTACTCCACATTGAGGAAGGTGCAGACATATAAATGAGCTAACACTGTACAGATCCCTGTGCAGTGCAAGAGGATATAATTTTGGGTTCTACACAGGAGCCTTCTCCCTCCAGGTCCTTTCCTTAACTACCCCAAGCCTGATTGGGTCACCTGATCCTCTTCTTTCTACCCATCTAGCGAGGAGAGTTGGCCACATCAAAGGTTACAGGGACCAAATTTCTTCTGAAGTTTAAACAAAGCTTGGTTAACTTAGCTTTTCCACATGTCTGAAACTGATTGGATTTACTGGACATAGCAATGAAAATATTGTGGCCACATTTAAATGTTATAAATGGCATGAATTCTTTTTTAAGCATCCCAACTGTATTTAAATAATGTGAGAAAACCCACTGAATTTCACTTCTGACTTACAGTTAAGGAACCCTGGACATCTTTTATGAAAATATTGACCAAACTGTTTCAGAAATGGCTGGATAAGCTTTGAAAGCGTACCTAAGTATTTAGAAGTTTGTACAAAATTAAACTTTCAACCTTTTTATTATGAATTGTGGTTATTATTTATTTGTATTCTGGTGGTGGCTAAAGGACCCAAACCAGAACTGGGATCCCCATTGTACTGGACACTGTACAAATTGCCCTGCAGATCTCAATATTTAAGTCAGATCTGGGGGAGTAAAGGAATGTAACATACACATACAGCTATCAGGAGGATGGATGACAAATATATTAATTCCTTTTCAGAATACATGCACATCTCTCTCTCTCTCTCTCTCTCTCTCTCTCTCACACACACACACACACACACACACACGGTGGGAACAGGGAGAGGAGGAAGGGGCATGAATAATAATAAGACAAGTGGGAACAGGAAGAACAATACCAAAGTTGTAAACAGGGCACAGAGAAAGAGGTTGCAGCAGGAGCAAGGAGGACGATGGAATTGAAGAGAACCACCACACATTCCAGGAGGATAAAAATGTCCAGAAATAAAACATGAAAAATTGGACTGTGTCATGAAGTTCCAAAAATTGCTTCCTTGGTTCGCAGCTCCTTCCCTTTTAAGCTTTGTCCATTACTAGGTTGTGCCAATAACAGACTGTAGAAATGAATACAAAATGCAGATACCAAATATCTATAATAAAATGTGTGATAAAACTAAATAGCTACTCAGGCAGAGTTTATCTCTAAGATTATACTGGCAAATCCTGAGCCATTGACATCAGTGGGAGTTTTGCTGTGGATGGAGGGAAGTAACACAGCCCATTATATCAGACTGATAGAAGAAGCAGTCAAAATGCTATTTAACCACAGGAGGGTATGCTTGTTATCTGAGAAGAAATAGCAATACAGGAAACGAGAGATACACGGGAACTATATTTATAAAATAAAAATATTTATATGTAACACTTTATCAGTCATTTTAAAAATGGGATAGAAACTAGTTTCTACTGAGTCTATTTGGAAAAAAATATTATTTTAATATTTATTGAGAAGTTGATCCAAGATCCATATTGTTTTAATTAAGGAATGAACAAATTCAATGGTGTGCTTAAACAGCTATATTCCCCCATGCAAGGACTCTTGGTAATGTTACAATCTACCATGAGTAAGGAGCAGCATGTACCTGTACTGCCCCAGCACAGACTCAGGAATGAATTGTGTCCCTCTGAACGTCACAGTTCCTCCCCTGCTCACTACTCTGAAAAGGGAAGTGGGAAGGAAGTCACTTTACTCTTATTCCCAAAGCAAGTTATTCCTTCTGTGTGCTTGACTAGCTGCATAGCCAGGACTCCTATTTCCTAACCCTTCTCTATACACTTCCACAAAGGGACAGTTATCAGGCAAGCTGCCCAGCTATCCCCCTCGTGGCTGTAGTCACTAGCTCAACAAGGCCAAGCAGACAGGTAATCAGAGTCTTACTCCTTCTTACTCTCCCAGCTGAGAGTGAGGGCTGTGACCCTGGAGCCCTTAAAGAACTACAAAAGTCCTGTAGAAGTGTTCATACACACACACAGTCCACCAGATGCTGAACCTGGCAAGGATCCCTTCAGTGAAAAGTCTGCTGGTGGGGCAGCCAAAATGAGCCAGTACTGCCCAAAACCTGGGTGGTGGTGGCTGGGCATCCTATGCCCAGAATAGCTGTAGAATGTGTGACTTCACAGTCAGATGCCAGAGACTCACAACTGAAGTGTCACGGTATCTCACACAAACCACTGCCCTTTATGTTGAATACATCATTTTGCTATGGAAATGAAGCCATTGTTAATACAGTTTTTTTTTTCTTTTCTTTTCATCCTACACCTGCTGGCTCAACTCCTTCCAATGGCCTTTTTCTCTTTCCAGTTTATTTCTCCACATAACAGACTCTGTCAAGAGGGGCAATTCTGTCAGTGAAACACCATGTTAGCTTTTCTGAGTGTGTAATGTTAATGATGATTAATGTCTATATTTGTGAGAAGGAACTAGCTGAATTTGTTGTCTACACTGTTTACTGTGCTATCATAAAGCCAGCCCCAGCTGCCATATGATTGAAAATCTACCTTCTTAAGTGAGTAATGTGAGTATTGATGCACTCATAAGTGCCAAGGAGAGGCCAAATGACTCTGAGACAAAGTACATCAAAAAACAAGCACACCCTGTCCCTTTCCACTGCTTTCATTACTACACTTTCCTAGACCTACAGTAACCAAAATTATGGCAAGAAAGCAACTTTTTCATCAGCAAAATGCTGCAGAATCTGCAAACAACCAACAACCTCCCACACTGAGAACCGTCTCAGCTTCAATTGCAGGGGAAAGTGAAAAGTGACAGGGAACTGTAACTGAAAAGCAATTGGGAAGCCTGCCCTAACTGAAAAACTGGGGTCGGGTTGCTTGGGAATGCAGCCCAAAGCTGGTGGTAAACTCCATCTAAGGCTAAATACTGGAAATCCTGTATCACCAGGCAACGTATGACAGCAATGTTTTCAATAGGTGTTCTGATTAATTAAAATCACCTCCAACTATATATAAAATAAGCATGCACACACTGGCACGCACATACACACTACACTTCACCTCTGGATTCCTAGATTCAAATTCTGCCTAAGCCACAAATAGAATTTAGTAGTCTTAGGTTAAGAGATATTTGGGAAGAGCTTAAAAACTCTGAAAGGCTAAAGGAGTCTGGAAAGTAACTCTGCCAGAGAATAGAGAACCCCAACAGCCACAAACATATGGCATGATGAAGTCTCCCCATTATTACCCATTCTACATCCTTCTTCCTGGAGGACACTTTGCTATAAATCTATAGGTTCCCAACAAAGAGTCATATGGGACACATTTTGGAAGTTATCACCAGAATTTCCTCAGAGGTCAATATATAACAATGACAAACTCACTCTTCATATGGGGTTCAGCACATCTAATTCCTGGCACAAGTGCCAGTCCAGGGACTGGGAATAAAAGATAAAAACTACAGAAACCAACTTAGGTCTTCTTCAGGGACATAAACAGAACTATCACGAGGTGAGTTCCCAATCTTAATTCAAAGCTATTCTGAAGGGGGAAAAAAAAACACCTTAGAAATTCCCTTAGTACCTCTATTTATTTGCTCCAGGAATCTTTTCTTGCCAGTTCAGTTATTCAGCAAGAATCTAAAGTAAGCCAGATACAAGGTTTGACATTTCTATTCTGTTGAAACAATTGTTAACAGCCCAATAACATAAAAAATACTCTCGGTTCTACACCTATTGCTTTACTATATCTGGAAGTTCAAGCTGGTGAGTGCTTGGCCATTGTTTTACCGCTGCAGTAACAGCAGTCTCAGTGGCAATAGCAGTAATCATATAAGGATCAGGACAGAAATAATTTACTCTTTCATCTCTTTGTGGTCATCAGCTTGCCATATCAGTGTTTTCTGGTGACTGTGCTGTCAACATAGCACTAAGCATGTAATTTTAGGGAAATAATGTACTGTATTTTGAAACAAATGTTAAATACCTGGAATTCAGCCATCAATTTTTTCCCTATAGCAATCTCAGTGAATACTTCCCTTCACAACATCATCTGAAAGCCAGTGTGTGTAAGTGACCTGAGTAGAGCATCCCAGCGCTAGTGCCCCCTCCACACCATCAGTCACGGCATAACAAAAAAAAAATATATATATATATATATATATATATAAAGGGTGACATTTATTTTTTGGAAACCAAAACTTTTGCTGCTTTTACAAAAAAGCAAAATGCATTACCACCCTCAGACTTTTTACTGTCCCTGAGGGAATTCAGATAAGGTGCTTTGCAGGGCATTTTTTTTTTCTTATTTCCCTGCTGACAGCTATTTGGTGATAACAATATTAGGATGACCATATTTCCCAAAGGGAAAATTGGATACCGTGCTGGGTGGCCCGAGCCCTCCCCCAGTGTGCGGGGCTGGCATCGCTGCTTGCCCCCAAACACCAGCAAGTTCCTCCACAGCGCACCCCATTTTTTTTGACAAAAGTGGGCATTTGTCCCATTTGCTCTTGCCAGCTGATCAAGTCATCAAGAAAAAATGGGACAATTGCCCACCTTTGCCAGAAAAAGTTGGGATGGGGCTTAAAAAAGGGGCTGTCCCAGCCAAAACAGGACATATGGGCACCCTAAAAAATATGTAGATTTTACCCCACATCAGATGTGTGATTTTGTTTTGTAAAAAGTATAGCTTCTACACTTGAAAATTCACTAAGTGAAAACTGGGAGTTTTGTGCATCACAAAGCCAGACTTTCAATAAAGCCCTGCTTTAGTACAGGAGATTCATAATTACTGATGGAAGTTGAACACAGAATGTCAGAGTTACTACATAATTATAGTCTCTGTCTAAATAGCTTGCCAGCACAGAAAGCTATAAAGTACTCATATGTTTTAGCATGTATTTATTTATTGTTGTAGCCCTTTTTTCAGTTTCAACACGGTTGTAACGTTACACCACATATTCTTTAAGGCAGTGTTTCCCGCAGCCCCCATTGGCCTGGAGCAGCAAACCGCGGGCAGTGGGAGCCGCGATCGGCCGGACCTGCGGACATGGTAGGTAAACAAACCAGCCCGGCCACCAGGGGCTTTCCCTAAACAAGCGGAGTCCCAAGTTTGGGAAACACTGCTTTAATGAAATATGTTTATGATATGGATATGGCATAACTGAGACATAGTTTATGCAAGATGGGTCTTGTAAAGTATCATTGGAAAGGTTCTAATTTACTAAATGTGATTATCCAATTTGTATATATGTATCATTTCTGAATCTAAAGTTAGGAATACTGATTATGTAACCATTACAACTGGGTGTGTACTTGGGAAACACCCCCCCGGACAACAGGCCACCAGCCTTGATGGGACGTTAGGAAGAAACAATAAGATTTTGAAGATACTAATCTCTCTCTTTCCTGAGAGGCGTCCGGGGACGATGCTGTGACACGACTAGGTCATGTGGTGATGTCACCTGGTACTAAACACCATCTTGGACTTCTAATAATTTTCCACTAAGGGCATGGCTACACTTGCAAATGTAGAGCACTTTGAGTTAAACCAGCCATCGTAGAGTGTAGTAGGGAAAGTGCTGCAGTCTGACTACACTGACAGCTGCAAGTGCACTGGCGTGTCCACATTTGAGGCACTTGCAGTGGCATTGGGAGTGGTGCATTGTAGGCAGCTATCCTATAGAGCACTTCTTCCCATTCTGGTGCTGTGGCTTGCGGGAAGGGGGTGGGGCATTCTGGGTCCTGTCCCAACGTGCCATGATGCTTCGGTTCGCATCCCAGCAATCCCTCTGCTTCCGTCCACAATTGGCGCCATCTTTCAATGCTTTTTGTACTGCGCGCTCTGTCTTCCCTTTCCGTCTCTGGGAATAGAGCCCGAACTGCTGAGGAATATGCTGACGAGTATCGCCAGAACATCACATTTGGCAGTCAAGTTATTCCTTAAGATATAAAGTGACAGTGAGGACTCCAACGATGATATCGACTCGTGTAACGCATGAGACATGAGATTGCTTGTGGCATTCATGGACATGCTCACCACCATGGAACGGCACTTTTGGGCTCGGGAAACAAGCACTGAGTGGTGGGATCGCATCATCATGCAAGTCTGGGATGACGAGCAGTGGCTGCAGAACTTTCTCATGAGAAAAGCCACTTTCATGGGACTGTGTGAGGAGCTTGCCCCCACCCTGCGGCACAAGGACATGAGATTGATTGCTGCCCTGACAGTGGAGAAGCAGGTGGCTATTGCAATCTGGAAGCTGGCAACTCCAGACAGCTACCGATCGGTTGCTAACCAGTTTGGAGTGGGGAAGTTGACTGTTGGAATCATGTTGATGCAAGTTTGCAGGGCCATTAATCGCATCCTGCTCAGAAGAACCGTGACTCTGGGTAATGTGCATGACATTGTGGCTGGCTTTGCACAAATGGGTTTCCCTACTGGGATGCATATTCCAACTTTGGCACCAGCCCACCTAGCCTCCGAGTACATTAATCAGAAGAGCTATTTCTCTATGGTTCTCCAGGCGCTTGTGGATCACTGCGGGCATTTCATTGACATTAACACAGGCTGCCCAGAAAGGTGCATGATGCACACATCTTTCGGACCACTGGCCTGTTCAGGAAGCTGGAATCCGGGACTTTTTTCCCAGACCAGAAGATCACCATAGGGGAAGTCGAAATGCCCATTGTGATCCTTGGAGACCCCGCTTACCCTTTAATGCTGTAGCTCATGAAACCCTATGCAGGGAGCCTTGACAGCAGCAAGGAGTGGTTCAACAACAGGCTGAGACGGTGCAGAATGACTGTGGAGTGTGCTTTTGGCCCTTTAAAGGAACGCTGACTCTCTCTGTATGGGAAGCTAGAACTGGCCGATAATAGCATCCCTGCAGTTATATCTGTGTGCTGTACTCTCCATAACATTTGTGAAGGGAAGGGTGAAAGATTCACTCAGGCATGGGACTTGGAGGTTGAACACCTGGAGGCTGAATTTGAACAGCCAGAGATCAGGGCTATTAGAGGGACCCAGTGAAGTGCAATGGTTCCAATGTGAGTAGTAATCTGCATTTGTTAAGTATGATACACTGACTTGCAGTGCCTGCTGCTTTCCTGGGCTAATGTATCTTTTACTTTATGCAATAATAAAGAATGTTTTAAAAGCAAAAAAATCCATTTATTGAAAAGAAACACAACTGCTTGGGAAACAGAAAGGGGAAAAGGGTGGGGGTGGGGAACAGATTTGCGTATGTCCTGTTATCATACTCAGTCATCCTGTTTGGAGCACTGTGCAATGAGTACTGCACTTCAGAATGGCTATATGCATGGTGTTGCGGGTTGAGTGCAGTGGGTAAGGGTCATAGTTTTCAGGGCTGGGTGGTGAAGCTACAGGTGTGGGAGGCAGCTGGTGGTGATAAGAACCTGGATGTTGGGGAAAGTGGGTTGGAGGTGACATGGGGGCACAAGGGAAAGTTTTGGGACGAAGGCTGTGGAGGGGTGGGGTGGATGCAGTAGCGCTCAACCTGCATGGCTACGAGCACCTGGATCGAGTCTGCTTGGCGCTCCATGATGCTTAGCAGCCGCTCCGTGCTTTGGTGCCAGCGATCCGCATTCTGCTGGCGGACCCTCCTTTCACTCTCCCACCACTCCTGCACTTTTTGATTTTCATTAAGGGAGTGTTGCATGACTTCATGCAGCATGTCCTCTTTGCTTCTACATGGACTCTTCCTGATCCTTTGCAGCCTTTCAGCCGGTGATAACACGGATGGCTGAGATCTCAAGGTTGCATCTGTAAAGGCAAAATGCAACACTTAACAGGGGCAACATTGTTCACACCAGACAGAGCAATGATTCCCCCATTTTAAGGAGGGAAAGCACAGTCTACACAATAGCATAATTTGTCTGTCCCAAAGCGAGCGCACATAACTCCCGGGAGCCCCAAAATGGTGAGTAAGCACAGGGTCAAGGGGGACTGATTCTTTCATGGCTGTACAGTCCTCTGGGTTTCTGTGCCTTGGGGAGAGCCAACAGCTGGAGGGGGCGCCTATACTGAACACTGTCCCCACATTTTCCACAGGAGTTCATCCTGGAAGATATCTCGCTGCTGAGGGTGACCTGGGAAGCAAGGGAGGGTCTTCTACTACAATGCAGCTTCCGCCCTGGCCCATATGAAGCTTGCCTGTGTGCAGCAATGGTCCCCCCGCCCCTCACGGCACAATGGTGCAGACATGTTAGCCTGACTGGAACAAGGACCACAGTGGCTCTCTGTAAGCGTGCAGACTCACCCCTGCGGCGCCTCCTGCTGGTGACTTCCGGGAATTAGCTTGTTCCAGCTCTGGAGCGCCCCCTGCAGGCTGGTGATCCACCTTACTGCTGGCCTCCGTGTCCCTCCCAGGACCCCGGTGACCCTTTCTCTGGGTTGCTGCCCCCCTGGAAGTACCCCCACACTCTGGGTCTCCCCACCCCAGGGAACCCCCACCCACTAACCCTACCTCGCCTCAGTGTAAGGCTACTGCCAGTCATCGTCTAGCCCCACTCCCTGGGGCAGACTGCAGTATCTGCCTACTCATCACTGGCAAGGTTGGGTTTGGACCTGCTGCCTTGGCCTACCCCTGGGCTGCCCTCTGCAACCCCCAGTACCTTTTAGCCCAATGCTAGGCCGCCACCTGGGGCTTTCGAGGCTGGAGCTCCCCAGCTCCTCAGCCTTTCCCCAGCCCTGCTCCACTCAGGTACTCTGTCTCTAGCTCCCTGAAGCCTGGCCCATCTCCCTCTACAGCTAGAGAGAGACTGTTGAGCTCCTGGCTCCCAGCCTCTTATATAGAGCCAGCTGAGGCCTGATTGGGGCGTGGCCCAGCTGCGGCTGCTTCCCCAATCAGCCTAGCTTTTAGAGCTGAAGCCCTTTCCAGGGCTGCTTTTACCCTGCAGGGCAGGAGCGGGTGTCCACCCTGCTACACTCTCCCATGAAACCTGTGCAAGCATATTGCCCAACTTCTGGATGAGACCTTTGAAGAGATTACTGAGGCTGATTACCATGATGTGAGAGAGCACATCAATACCCTATTCCGCATCTAGGCATGCATGCAGCCCTAACCCTCCTCGCTCCAAGAGCCCACACCAAATAACTTCCTTCCCCAAATAAAAGCCCCTTACCGGGAACCTCCTCTGGTGTTTGTTCTTCCCCAGGCACCGGCCGCCGCGACTGGCTACCTTCCTCCTGGCTTGAGAGCAGCTCCTGGCTGCATGCATCTAGGGATGCCGGGGTGTCTTCCTCCTCCTCAGCACCCTCGATCCCGCTTTGTTCCTCCTCCTCCTGCCTTGTTGAACTGGGCTCTGAAGTGTCCATGGTGGTGCTCGGAGTGGAGGTGGAGTCACTCCCAAGTATCGCGTCCAGCTCTTTGTAAAAATGGCAGGTCACGGGGGCAGCACCAGAGCAGCTGTTTGCTTTTGGGGCTTTGCGGTAGGCATTTCACAGCACCTTCACTTTTACCCTGCACTGCAGAGTGTCCCGGTCATGGTCCCTTTCCATCATGTCCCTTGATATCTGTCCAAAGGTATCGTAATTCCTATGGCTGAATGCAGCTGGGACTGGACAGTTTCCTCCCCCCCAAAAACTGATGAGGTCCAGCACCTCGCCATTGCTCCATACTGGCGCATGAAGGCATGGTCACCTGGAAAGATTTGCTGAGAGCACTCCACGCCTGGCTGAGCAAACAGGAAGGGGATTTTCAAAATTCCCAGAGAATTTAAAGAGCAGGTCTGATGGTTGGTCACCCGAGGGCAGGGCAGTAGAGTTCAAACTGATGACCAGAGTGGCTAGAACAGGCATTGTGGGACACTTCTGGAGGCCGATCAGAGTGCATTAACAGACCAGGACAGCTCCAGCAGGGGCGCATCAAACATTATTCCACTCACTGAGGTGGAGTACCAGGAGCGCTCTACATGCCTTGCCAGTGTGGACACGTTGTGAGTTAGAGCGCATTGGGCTGCTTTAATGTGCTCTAACGCGCAAGTGTAGCCATGCCTAATTAGACTGTGGTAGGCCTGAAGGCTCCATGCCATAACAGGACATATGTAGCATTTGGCCTTGAATGTCTCCCCCACAGTCCCATAAGGCTAACAACAATCATTCCCCAATATGTTCCAATATGTTTTGTAGTATAAAGTTTAGACGCGTCATCCTAGCCCCATTGAAGTCAATGGCAAAAGTCCCATTCATTTCAATGACATGAGGATTTCACCATAGCTGCATTATAATTTTTTATTCCAGGTGTACCTAACAGAATTATAGTTAACTCTCTTCTTATTGAATCCTTCTATGAATAATGATGCATCACGAACCATGACATTTTCATGAATGGCCTCAGAGACAGCTATTATAAGTAATCCATCCTTAGGCAATCCAGTCTTACAGATTGCCAACGCTTCCTTGGTTCACAAAAGAAACCCATTTACATAACTCTTGTTCTAACAGAAATAAGGTAATAGACACATGGAATAGGATTTTAAAAGCACTCACCATTGGCCTTATTCTTCTCCTGTAGAAGGCAGTGAGAGTTTTATCATTGACTTTAATGAAGGAAGAGATAGGCCAAGGCTGAGTGCTTTAGAAAATCCCACCCACGCTGTTTGTGATATCAGTGGAACTACATTGCATTCAGTGTTGAGTGTAATAAGTATTTAACACAATTATAATGCAAATATTCAAAAGCAGTTAACAATTGTGTCCTTAGGGACCAATTGTGTTTCTCCTCTAAATGACAGCAGTGGGAATTCTACATACAAAGCACCTGTAAAAGTGGGTCCTTGATCCACAGTAGGGTCAGCATTGAAAGATGGAACATACATTTAATGTTAAAAAGCATTGTCAAATGGGCTATAAGCCCAATTATTTCTCAGTATCTATAGACATTTTCTTTATGACATGAACTCTATTTTTTCTTAATCCAGAGAGAATCAGATAGTGTTTTTAAATCACATGCACAACCTGTTTCTTATATCAGATGGATTTGAAAGGTGCAGAAACCAGTGGCAATGCTGGCATTCAATCCAGCCATTTATTAAGGCCACTCGTTCTTTTTATAGTTAAGCACTGAACATGATCTCTGCAGAGGCAGAACAGAAGAAAGGCAATGTAAACAATGAAAGATGTACAGTGCAAACATTTAAATACTCAGATCCATTAAAATCTGTCCAATAAGTAACCATAATTATAAAAATCAAAGGACAAAGGCCCTATATCCAAAGACCACTGAAGTCAATTGATCTCCGTCCATTAACTTCAGTTGGCTTGTGATCAGCCCCAAAGAGAGTAGTGGTTGTGCTTGTTCTTAGAACTGGGGCAGGAGCCCCATTTGGAGAGCAACATGTTCAAAAATGGGACAAAAGTTTTTGATGGATTTAAAATTCCATAAATTTGAGATTCAGCCCAGTCAAACAGATTAGACCTAATCAACAAAGCAAACTTGAACACAATTACAACTGTGCCAAAGTTTTGACTCTTTCATAAGCAGTTTTAATTTGTTCTGCAAAAGCTCCTTCATTCATTCTATCATTACTAGGCCAGCAATATGAAGAGCATGCAACATTAGTCATGTACACTGGGAAAAAGGAGTTGTAATGGAGGCATGCATGGAAGAATTACTCTGGGCTCAATTTTATTGCAAAAAGCAAATGTTACTGGAGTACTTATTCAAACTACCCACTGTTAAATCTCAGTAGGGAGCAGAGCTCAGACAGATTAACATCAGATCCTTGTATACTCTACTGTACACGATAATCCAGTGCCAGCAATACCCCCGAAAATGCCCCTACACACTATTTTTCCTTCATCCCCTGCTCATTAACCTGCAGAGTTGTTACAGAATCCTCCTCAGGATTTGTAAGAATGAGGAATGTTGCAGGTAGCGGTTTACTGTAAACATACACTTCTTTGAAAATGTAAATGTACCATAATGCTTTATGATTGTATCTCAAGGTATTTCCAGTGCATTAGGAGGTTTCCTAGTAATCCATCTAAACATGTGAGTACAGCTCAGAAGCAGGAAGGTAGCTGTTTGGCAGACTTCAGGCAAAGTTTACTTTCCCCTTTGGAAAGGTTGAGAGCCACTGCGCTGCAGCCCACGAAAGCTTATGCTGAAATAAATTTGTTAGTCTCTAAGGGCTTGTCTATACTTACGCGCTGGTTTGGCGGCAGGCAATCAAACTTCTGGGTTCAATTTATCGCGTCTTGTCTGAACGCGATAAATCGAACCCAGAAGTGCTCCCCGTCGACTCCGGTAATCCTGGTTGGCGAGAGGAGTACGCAGAGTCGACGGGGGAGCCTGCCTGCCATATCTGGACCATGGTAAGTTCGAACTAAGGTACGTCGACTTCAACTACGTAGCTGAAGTTGCGTACCTTAGTTCAAATTGGGGGGTTAGTGTAGACCAGGCCTAAGGTGCCACAAGTACTCCTGTTCTTTTTGCGGATACAGACTAACATGGCTGCTACTTTGTAATCTATCCTACCAGACTATCACACCCCTTTCAGGAGTCTGATTTGTCTTGAGTATCCCCAATTTTCACCTCACTTAAAAACTACTTGCTTACAAAATCAGACATAAAAATACAAAGGTATCACAGTACACTATTATTGAAAAATGGCGTACTTTCTCATTTTTACCATATAATTATAACATAAATCAATTGGAATATAAATATTGTACTTACATTTCAGTGTATAATATATAGAGCAGTATAAACAAGTCATTGTCAGTATGAAATTTTAGTTTGTACTGACTTCACGGATTCTTTTCATGTAGCCTGTTGTAAAACAAGCAAATATCTGGATGAGTTGATGTACCCCCTGGAAGACCTTTGTGTACCCCCAGGAGTACACGTACCCCTGGTTGAGACCCACTGGAATAGACAGCTGACAGGAGTGGGATCTCTTAGCTAGGTATGTTGCTCCAATCCCTTCTTTGGGTGGAGGGGAATCCAATTCCCTTCTAGTCAGTGATGATATCATCACTGTTTTGCTGTTGTCCAGACAGGGGGAAAACAGAGGAAGGAGACTCACATGTCACAGCAGCAGTGATTTTTTATTTGTGATTTTATATTCAGCCACAAAGGGTGAGGGTGTGGTGGTGTATTCTGAATTAGAAACAGATTCAGTGGGTAGAGTTTAGGGAAGGGGGAGAGACCCAACATTCAGCAAAATCACACCTGCCAACTTTCATTGCATCTTTTGCTCTTCACACAACATATGTATTCCCAATCTGGGTCTATGCTGGTTATGTGATATGAATGTATCTCGTGATCCTTGTAACCGATACCTGTAATCCCTAGTAACTCAAGCCAGACCCCAGATGTACAGTACCTTCCCTCTTAACTTGTGTATATTTAATTTTAAACATTAATAGTTTTTTTTAAAGGAAACACATGGGCACAGAGGGTTCAAAGTAACCATGCTTACTAACTACTACACACAAGGCCTAGCTCAGGGTTTGTCAAACTTCATTGCGCCATGATCCCCTTCTGACAACAAAAATTACTACATGACCTCAGGAGGGGGACTGAAGCGTGAGCCCACCCAAGGCACAGCCCCACCATCCTGGGGCCAAGGAGGGGGGCAAAGTTGAAGCCCAATGGCTTCAGCCCCGGTGAGGGGGCCTGTAACCTGAGCCCTGCCACCCAGGACTCGGGCTTTGACTTCAGCCCTGGGTTAGAGCAAGTCTAAGTCAGCCCTGGTGACCCCATTAAAATGGGGTTGCAACCCACTTTGGGGTCCTGACCCACAGTTTGAGAACTGCTGGCTAGCTCTATCTACATGCTTCTGCACTGGCTGGGGTCTTTTGGCTTCTGAGCCACAGAAGACAGTGAGGACTACTACAGGGCTCATTAAAAGTGATACTACGCAATTCCTATACACTACACCATTAGAAAGCTACAATTAGGGACAACTATGAAAGGGAAAAAAATACAGACCACACATTTTAATACTGTGGGATGTGTGGAAAAATAGATAAAGGTTAATATATTGCTAACAAGAATTAAATATTGTCCTTATTATACTGGGCATGTACTGTTGGCATATATGGAAACTATTCCTTTCTGGCACTATGCTATGAAATGACATGAGAGAAGGTGGTGAAGGGAACAGGATGGTGCAAGGGGATTCTCTCAGTGGGTAGGCTGGTTAAAGGAAGCATTAGGTATTTTCCCACACTCCGGTGATCAAAGAGATCTCTAAAGAGCAGGGTGCTCTATTTAATTTTAGAGATGAGCCCAACTCAAAATTCTAACTAAATATAAACATCCCAAAACTTTGCGAAGGATTCAAAATCTGGATCTGAATTTTTCCACTTAGATTTCTACTTCTTTACTGTCAGCATAAGCACAAGTATTCCATGTATGCTATGATCAACAATTTACAATGTCCTGATAATAATGCTTCACCTTCGATCCAGCATCACCACATACACGGACACTGGCAGCAATTAAATTTAGTAAGGATAATGAAGAAATTTGTGAGAAAGCTATGAGCACACCTATGAGCTCACGAGTGGACCCACGGCACTGGGAAATAGATGTCCATCAACAAGGTTCTCTGAGACAGAGTTAGGCTTGATATACGGTCAGTCACCTTCCAACCAGTCTTGGGTTGTCCTCAACTATGGAACAGTGACAGAATTATTTAATGCATGTTTTTAAGGAATAAAGCTGAACTTTTAATATGTTGCACAGTACCCAGAACACCCCAGCAAGAAAAGAGAATGATTGTTTTTAAAAAGTCAAACTAACTATTAATTATTACTAATTATCATGGGTTTCAGAGTAGCAGCCGTGTTAGTCTGTATCCGCAAAAAGAACAGGAGTACTTGTGGCACCTTAGAGACTAACAAATTTATTAGAGCATAAGCTTTCATGGACTACAGCCCACTGCTTCGGATGCATATAGAGTGGAATATTTTAATTATCATGGCTATCAGGATGTTATTAGACATTACAAGATGTCTCTGTCTTGTTCTCACTTTTGACAAAATACACAGTAAAGGATGATAAAAGCTATTAGTTGGTTAAACTCATGAAAGATGATGGGTCCCTTTTCACAATGAACATGATCTGAAGCCTATTGAAGTCATTGGAAAGACTCTCATTGGCTTCAGTGGACTCTGGCTCAGGCACCATAACACATACGGGTTCCTGTCCACTATTTTTACATAGTGGAGGACATGAAGGCTTTGAGGACCAAAGCCATCTCTGATGCTCCTGATCATTCCAGTGATATACACACACCTCAATACACATTTACTTTCATCCAACTATTTGAGGAAGGAATTTGAATATTTACTGCCCCCCTCAGCTATTCTTACAAGCTTATTGACAACACCAGGAAAGCTATTTCAGTATGTTCTCACATTTCCTTGCCACTCTGAACTTTTATCATCTGGGTTCCTCATTACTGGTTCAATTGCCAAGTTTTGCATCTTGCTTTTATAAACCTCCCACTCATTGTCCTCATTCCACTGTAATGGGATGTTAATTTTTCAAATGCAGCTTCCCTGATGTCATACTCACTGGGTATAAGTTGCTCCAGGGATTCCTGGGATGTGTATTCCTTTATTGTGTTAATGTCACCATTAGTTCTGATTGCCTTCTTAAGTGCCTTCTTGTGTTCTGCTGAGGGTGTTACAGATTCTCATTGTTGTCTTCTTTTGGGCAATTTTACTTTAATGCTTTGTTTGTTTGCAATCTTTCTCTGATTTGTACAGGAGTTTTCGCCTCAATTTTCCTTCAAAGTAGATTCCAGTTGTGCTACTGGGTGGTGTTCAAAGTGGTTTTCCATCATTTGGGACAGTTTTATACTTGCTTAATGAAGTTAAGAGTTTCTGTTTTGGGGATGTTGCTTACCTTATTTACTAGGGCTTTAGTCATGCACACAACAAATGACTTTTGTCTGCTGAATCTTTTCAGCTTTTTTCTGTGTATTTGATATTTCATGTAATATTGTTCAGAGTTATGGCTGAGGACTGTAGATAATTCTCCTTACCTATAATTTTTTTGGAAGTCCACCGAGGTACTTTCACTTTTGTATCTTATTAGGTAACACAGTTCACTAAATCCCCAGTATTGATGACGTTCACTTCAATAGAACTTACCTGTGCATGCATGGGTAAGTGCCATTAAGTGGGAACTTTATGTAGGACTAGGAATTCTGAATTTCTTCTATCCACTTTATTGCTTAGTTAGAAATTATTCTATACATTTTCATAAACTCATAATAAACTGTCATCCATTTTGTACAATCCTACATTTTAGATAACTGGATTTGTCCATCCTTGAAGAACCTCGTTATTTGAAACATTACACTCTGTTCTCTGAAAAGGAAAATAAAACAATTTCAATATCTTGAATCTGCTGAATTTTCCTCTTAGATGTACTGTGAGAGATGTAGTGTTAAAGCTGGGGTTGTGACTTTAAAAACCTGGGGCTAGATCTTAAGACACAGCGGACAGACATAGCCCTTTTGTAGTCAATGAAGCCGCATTTCCATTAATGTGCAATGAAGCCCCATTTCCATATCATGACCCCAACTGGAGTCACCCTTGTGGCTGCCCCAGAAATGCATGGCTTTGCAGGATTGAGCCAAATATGGGAACATTACTACTTGTTGCTTGGTGTGACTCCATCAGCTGTGGTCACTCTGGCTGATGCAACAGTCTGCATTAGACTATGTATGTTTTATGATGATGAGTAGTCAGTGAAACTATGCTGATTTGTACCAGCCGAGAACCTGGACCATGGTTTTCTTAAAGCACCACTGACCCTCCCAAACAGTCTCCCAAATACTACTAAAGAATAATGGACCTGATTCACCCTTAGGTAACCCTGGTTTCCAGCAGCAGAAAATTGGGCTCATATCCCCTAGGAAAAAAGTGGGCAAAGTATCCACAATTCCTGCTCCACCACAAGGCTTGGAACCAGCTAATGCTATATCATGAGACTAGAGAGTTCAGAACTACTGTATCCCCCAAATAGCTCTTCCATAGGAGCCCAACCACATTGTAAGGATGAACTGCATCAGAAAGGCGGACAGGGAAGGGGAGAGCTTGTACCCTTTTTGGCTTCTTTGTGGTTTATAAACAGGACTGAAGAGGTTTATTTGTTTGAAACAAATCATGAGATTGGCCACTAAAAACATTACAAATTGGTGTTCTTTTATTTTCCTTCTGAAATTTGAGCCTTTGGGTTGCACTTGAATCATGTTTTCAAGCTTTCCTTGGCAACCATGAAGGCTAGAAACTTATCTTTAAATGAAAACTGAGAGCTCACATGATCACATGATTCCAGCAGGGTGGAACTTCAAGAAAAGCATCAAACACCAGGCGAGCAGGCAACACCATTGTAATGGTGTTCCCCTCCCTTGGGTTGCAGGAGGGTGTGATTTGAGAAAGAGGCTTGGGAAATGGGAATTGAAAATATTCTTATGTGGGTGGGGCTTCCTGTCATCTCTAGTGGAGATAAACACTGCTGTATGCAAGGGTCCTGGCTGACCAAAGAATTCCAATAAACTTTAATGCAATTTGGCCTTGCCTCGTTCCTTTGGAAACCCCCAATGTTAAAATAGAGTCACAAACTTTAAGGCCAGAAGGGACCACCGGATTGTTTAGTCTGGCCTCCTGCATAATGCAGGCCACCGACAGGACACACACACACACACACACACACACACACACACTCTCTCTCTCTCTCTCTCTCTCTAAATGCAACAACCACAATTAAACCAAGTATTACATTTCACAGTGACTAAGCTATTTTGTGCCACAGGCAGTGAAAAGTTGGGACTTAGGTGCACCAATGCCCGAGGCTCCTACAATGACAGGGAATTGATTAAGTATGATATACCCAGATGATCCCAACAAGTTATCCTCACCTCATGCTGCAGAGGAAGGGGAAAAAAAAACAATCTGACCTAAGGGATGATAATACTTCCCAACCACATATATGGTGATCAGTTAGACCGTAAGCATGTGCACAAAAACCAGCCAGTTAAGCACCTCAGAGAGACAGAATGCTCGATGCCACCTCAGAGCACCACCTCAGCTCATCCAACACCTACAAGATCTTCACCAAGCATTCTCAAAACTACGATACCCACACAAGGAAATAAAGAAGCAAATCAACAGAGCCAGACGGGTACCCAGAAGCCTCCTGCTACAAGACAGGCCCAGAAGAGAAACCAACAGAACTCCACTGGCCATCACCTACAGTCCTCAGCTTAAACCTCTCCAACCCATCATCAGTGATCTACAACCCATCCTGGACAATGATCCCTCACTTTCACAGACCTTGGGAGGCAGGCCAGTCCTCGCCCACAGACAACCTGCCAACCTTAAGCATATTCTCACCAGCAACCACGCATCGCACCATAACAACTCTAACTCAGGAACCAACCCATGCAACAAACCTCGATGCCAACTCTGCCCACATATCTACACCAGCAACACCATCACTGGACCTAACCAGATCAGCTACAACATCACCGGCTCATTCACCTGCACGTCCACCAATGTTATATATGCCATCATATGCCAGCAATGCCCCTCTGCTATGTACATTGGCCAAACTGGACAGTCACTACGCAAGAGGATAAATGGACACAAGTCAGATATCAGGAATGGCAATATACAAAAACCTGTAGGAGAACACTTCAACCTCCCTGGCCACACAATAGCAGATGTAAAGGTAGCCATCTTACAGCAAAAAAACTTCAGGACCAGACTCCAAAGAGAAACTGCTGAGCTCCAGTTCATTTGCAAATTTGACACCATCAGATCAGGATTAAACAAAGACTGTGAATGGCTATCCAACTACAGAAACAGTTTCTCCTCCCTTGGTGTTCACACCTCAACTGCTAGCAGAGCACCTCACCCTCCCTGATTGAACTAACCTCGTTATCTCCACACTGATATATACCTGCCTCTGGAGATTTCCATTACTTGCATCTGAAGAAGTGAGGTTCTTACCCACGAAAGCTTATGCTCCCAGTACTTCTGATAGTCTCAAAGGTGCCACAGGACCCTCTGTTGCTTTTTACAGATTCAGACTAACACGGCTACCCCTCTGATACTCAGCTCATCCAGTGTCTCATCTCTAGCTATGGCCATCTCTGATACGTCAAAGGAAGGGGGAGAGGAACAACAAAAATCTCAATATATTGGGTGAAAAAAAATCCATTCCTGATCACTCCAGGCAACGAGCTGAAGCCCCGAAGCATGAGATTTTTGAAATATCTGACATGAACCAGGAGGGAACTCACCAGATCAACATGAAAGATTCTTTCAGACAACTTGAGAGCACTTCAGACAAACACATAAGAACAGCCATACTGGGTCAGACCAAAGGTCCATCTAGCCCAGTATCCTGTCTTCCGACAGTGGCCAATGCCAGGTGCCCCAGAGGGAATGAACGGAACAGGTAATCGTCAAGTGATCCATCCCCTGCTGCTCATTCCCAGCTTCTGGCAAACAGAGGCTAGGGACACCATCCCTGTCCATCCTGGCTAATAGACATTGATGGACCTATCCTCCATGAATGTATCTATTTCTTTCTGAACTGTGTTATAGTCTTGTCCTTCATAACATCCTCTGACAAAGAGTTCCATAGGTTGACTGTGCGTTGTGTGAAGAAATACTTCCTTTTGTTTCTTTTAAACCTGCTGCCTATTCATTTCATTTGGTGGCCCCTAGTTCTTGTGTTATGAAAAGGCATAAATGACACTTCCTTATTTACTTTCTCCACCTCAGTCATGATTTTATAGACCTCAATCATACCCCCCTTTAGTCATCTCTTTTCCAAGCTGAAAAGTCCCAGTCTTAGTAATCTCTCCTCATACAGCAGCCGTTCCATACCCCTAATCATTTTGTTGCCCTTTTCTGAACCTTTTCCAAATCCAATATATCTTTTTTGAGATGGGGGTCACCATATCTGCACACAGTATTCAAGATGTGGGCGTACCATGGATTTATATAGAGGCAATATGATATTTTCTGTTTTACTATTTATCCCTTTCTTAATGATACCCAACATTCTGTTTGCTTTTTTGACTCCAAGATCTCCTTTTTGAATGGTAACAGCTAATCTAGACCCCATCATTTTATATGTGTAGTTGGGATTATGTTTTCCAATTGGCATTACTTTACATTTATCAACGTTGAATTTCATCTGCCATTTTGTTGCCCAGTCACCTAGTTTTGAGAGATCCTTTTGTAGCTCTTTGCAGTCTGCCTGGGACTTAACTATCTTGAGTAGTTTTGTATCATCTACAAATTTTGCCACCTCACTGTTTACACCTTTTTCCAGATAATTTATGAATATGTTGAATAGGACTGGTCCCAGTACAGATCCCTTAGGGACAGCACTATTTACCTCTCTCCATTCTGAAAACTGACCATTTATTCCTACCCTTTGTTTCCTATCTTTTAACCAGTTACCAATCCATGAGAGGACCTTCCCTCTTATCCCATGACTGCTTACTTTACTTAAGAGACTTTGGTGATGGACCTTGTCAAAGGCTTTCTGAAAATATAAGTACACTATATCCACTGGATACCCCTTGTCCACATGCTTGTTGACCCCCTCAAAGAATCTAGTAGATTTGAGAGACAAGATTTCCCTTTACAAAAACTATTTTGACTCTTCCTCAACAAATTATGTTCATCTATCTGTCTGACAATTTTGTTCTTTACTATAGTTTCAACCAGTTTGCCCAGTACTGAAGTCAGGCTTACTGGCCTGTACTTGCTGGGATCACCTCTGGAGCCCTTTTTAAAAGTTGGCATCACATTAGATATCCTCTAGTCATTAGTAATTCTGCAATTTCACATTTGAGTTCCTTCAGAACTCTTGGGTGAATACCAGCTGGTCCTGGTGACTTATTACTGTTTACTTTATCAATTTGTTCCAAAATCTCATCTAATGACACCTCAATCTGGGACACTTCCTCAGATTTGTCACCTAAAAAGAATGGCTCAGGTTTGGGAATCTCCCTCACATCCTCAGCTGTGAAGACCGATGCAAAGAATTCATTTAGTTTTTCCTCAATGGCCTTATCGTCCTTGAGTGCTTTAAGTACTTTATTAATTTCTGTATCACTAACTTCCTCATTTTTGTGTAGTCCCCCTTTCTGAAATTAAATGCTACAGTGTTGGGTTGCTGTGGTGTTTTCCTCACCACCGGGATGTTAAATTTAATTATATTATGGTCACTATTACCGAGGAGTCCAGCAGTCCATCTCTTGGACCTGATCCTGTGCTCCACTTAGAACTAAATCAAGAATTGCCTCTCCTCTTGTGGGTTCCAGGACTAGCTGCTCCAAGAAGCAGTCATTTAAGGTGTCAAGAAACTTTATCTCTGCATCCCGCCCTGAGGCAACATGTACCCTGTCAATATGGGGATAGTTAAAATCCCATATTATTATTGAGCTTTTTTATTTTAATGGCCTCTCTAATCTCCCTGAACATTTCACAGTTACTATCACAATCCTTGTCAGGTGGTTGGTAATAACTGCTATATTCTTATTATTCGAGCATGGAATTACTATCCATGGAGATTCTATGGTACAGTTTGGTTCATTTAAGATTTTTACTTCATTTGATTCTACGCTTTCTTTCACATATAGTGCCACTCCCCCACCAATACGACCTGTTCTGTCCTTCCGATATATTTTATACCCTGATATTACTGTGTCCTATTGATTATTCTTATTCCACCAAGTTTCTGTGATGCCTATTATATCAATATCCTAATTTAATATGGGGCATGCTAGTTCACCCATTTTATTATTTAGACTCCTTGCATTGGTATAAAAAGCACTTAGAAAATGTATCACTTTTTACCTGTCTGCCATTACATGATGTAATTGAATGGGACTTATTTTCATTTGATTGTTTCTCATCAGATCCTACCTGTATTTTATCATCTTCCTTCCTCTCCTCCTTTCTGGAACAGAGAGAATATCAATTAATAGATCCTCCCTTAAGGGATGTCTGTCACTGACTGAACCATGTACTCCTCCAGCTTTCCCCCATCCCTTAGTTTAAAAACTGTTCAATGACCTTTTTAATTTTAAGTGCCAACAATCTGGTTCCATTTTGGTTTACGTGGAGCCCATCCTTCCTGTATAGGCTCCCCCATCCCAAAAGTTTCCCCAGTTCCTAATAAATCTAAACCCCTCCTCCCTACACCATCATCTCATCCATGCATTGAAACCCTGTAGTTCTGCCTAACTGGCCCTGTGCATGGAACTGGAAGCATTTCAGAGAATGCTCCCACTGTAATCAATGTCTGTCCCCACATACAACACAGAGTGGACCATTTAAAGCCACCATCTGAGTTAAATTTTGTGGGCCCGGGTGTAGACTCTTTTTTGGAAGCATTATAAAGAGAGCTTTTTGTAATAGATGACAGGAAGGCTTCTACCATCCCCATTCCTTGTCCCCACCCACCTTTCCAAAGTTGGTCCATCAATCAATGAGAAATACAAAAAAGTGGCCTTATTTTTAACTGTCGTTGGGTTATATGCCTGAGAAATGTTGAAATTCCAGCTGTCACCCAGAGACATGGTTTGACTCTGGGGCTGAGATTTTCAAAGCTGCCTGAGAGATGTGGATGCCAATTTCTATGAATTTGCATGGAAACTGGGTATCCCAAACTGCCAGATTTTTTAGAAAATCTCATACTGACAGAATTGAAGGTCACAATGTATGAGGTGATGAGGTTACCAAGTCAGGCTGAGAGGTTAGGATACGAAGACCTCTCCATCCATTTGTCACATTCCAGGGTGCAAATCCAGACCAGTCAGAAGTTGTGTCACTGCCTACCCCATAACCTTGGGTGCCTCACAATGCCTTGCTGCTGTAGCTCCCAACCCAGGCTGCTCACAGACAGCCTAACAACATGCAGGTCACACCCTGAGTGTCTGTGTGTAGCTTCATCCCTGGTCCAACAGCTCTGATCCCAGCAGCCTGTCAGCAACACGCCAGATACACACTGGCTTCCGCCAGCCTTGGTTACTATTTGCAGGGTAGCCCCCAACACACTCCCAGTCCTGATGCACGTTCTGCACTGTCTAGTCCTCGCCTGGGCAGTTCAGATATTAGTGGTCTGTTGCTCCATATGGGGTTAATATTCAACAGTATTCAAGCAATTTTATTTGTTGCTGTTCATCTTACTGTGATTAGATTGGAGTTACTTTGGACTGGAGGGTTAGGTCATTTCATAACATTTGAATATATTTGTTCAAGATCTCTGTGCACAAGGTGTGTTGATTTTTTTATTGTTGTTATACTTGTTTAAATTAGCCAGGGAGAAAGTGTGATACTTGATCTATTGGGAATGTCACACCCATCGTTTTAAATTGTTCTCACCTGCCTCGGAAACAAAACCACAAAACCTTGCTAGCCATAATCTGAAAGCACCCATGCAACTTCTTAGAAAAAACAATGTAACCTGCCACACATAATTTTAATGACAGAACAAATTTTTCACATATCCAATTGCTGATGGTATTGAAGTACCTCAAGATGTCAAATAATAAATTGTAGATTCTGCTGGAGTAAGCATAAGCTTGGATAGGATTGTTAAATCTAATACTCCCTCTGGATAGCTTCACCCAATTGCCACTTTGCAAGGCCACTACATTCTGAAAAGCAGGAGATGCAAGTCTACTGAAACCTTGTGGGACTCTCATCAAGCTTATGATATTTAGACTAATATGAAGATCTTCATATCATTTTAAAGGCAGAAGGGACTGTGACAGTGTACCCCATAAGGCTTTATGGGGAGGGGGTGCTTATAAATGTATGTATGACATAACTGGAATATGTTTTGTGCTGCCTGTGCCATGTAACATATCTCCGTAAAGGTTATGATCTACTATATCTATTCATCCTATTTGTACATATATATCATTTTCTACTCGAGGTTAAGAATATGGGCTGTATGCTTGCCTGATTTCTAAGTAAGCTTTGTGAGGCATTTGGTCAGCTTCTTTAGGAAGGAATTCACCAGGTTAAGTACCTGATCAGGGGACACTTAGGGAACAATGCATCTTGGAATGCTCCAATCCACATGAGAAGTCTTCCTGGAGACATGCAAGATGCCATGTGGACAATGGCGTCAGCCTGCAAAGACTGAGTCATGCAGGGGCATGTGACTTGCCCAGGTGTCTCCAAAACTCCATCTTAGAGATGGACTTTGCAGAGGAGGGAGGAGGGGGGTCTCCACCCACAAGAGAGAGTCTATTTAAACCCAGGGGAGACCCCTCCATTTTTGTCTTCAGCTGGCTAAAGAAGGAGCCTCTCCACCTCCCCCCCCAGGATACTTGAAGGAGACTGAAACAAAGGACAGTAACTATAGGGGGTGTGAGTGATTGCTGGACCCAGGCTAAAAGGAGATTAGCCTGTAAAAGGGAGCATTCTGGAACTGGTGAGGAAATTATCTGTATTCAGTTTGTTTAGGCATAGATCTGCGCATTTTGTTTTATTTTGCTTGGTGACTTACTTTGTTCTGTCTGTTACTACTTTGAACCACTTAAATCCTACTGTCTGTATTTAATAAAATCACTTTCTATTTAGTAATTCACTCAGAGTATGTATTAATACCTGGGGGAGCAAACAACTGTGCATATCTCTCTATCAGTGTTATAGAGGGCAAACAATTTATGAGTTTGCCCTGCATAAACTTTATGCAGGGTAAAACGGATTTATCTGGGTTTAGACCCCATTGGGAGTTGGGCATCTGAGTGCTAAAGACAAGCACACTACTGTGAGCTGTTTTCGGGTAAACTTGCAGCTTTGGGGACAAGTGATTCAGACCCTGGATCTGTGTCTGGAGCCAAACAGGAGTGTCTGGCTCAGCAAGACAGGGTGCTGGAGTCCTGAGCTGGCAGGGAAAACAGAAGCAGGGGTAGTCTTTGCACATCGGGTGGCTGCTCCCAAGGGGGTTTCTGTGATCCAACCCGTTACAGTGGCGTAGTTGGCAGGATTTGTGCACAGCTGATTGCTTTGAGATACTGGTAGTGATTTTAAGTGAGTTTTAAGTGTGGTGGCTGGAGAACAGACAAAGTGGTTACTGGTTTGTTATTTTCTGTTTGCTTATTTCGGGCAAGGGAAGTAGGGACAGAAAAGGAAGCTCTCTGTTAACTAAGAATCCCCTGAGCTGAGTGCATCTCAGTTCCAGTGAACTGCAGAGGGGTTGTGGCCCAGCACAAGAAAGCAGGAAAATGAGTACCAGTGACGCTGCTATTAAACTAAAGCTGGCCAGGTTGGAAGCAAAAGAGAGAGAAAGTGAACATAAGAGACGGCTGGAACTAAGACAATTAGAAATTAGTGCCATGGAGGCAGAACATGCAAGGGAAGAGGCTGCCCACAAGAGAGCTATGGAGGTCGAGGCAGCGAGGGAGCGAGCGGAGGCAGCGAGGGCGGAGGCAGAGGCAGCGAGGGAGGCAGTGAGGGTGGCAGCGAGAGTGGAGGCAGAGGCAGCTGCCCACGAGAGGGCTATGGAGGCCCAGAGGGAGGCCCGGAAGCATGAACTGGCTGTTATGGAGTCAAAGAGACGAAACCCTCCCCCTGCTGGCTCCACTTCCCCAAAAATCCACAAATGGGAGCGGCTATGTCCACAGTATGATGAGTCCAGCGATATCGCCGAATATTTCATCACCTTTGAGAGACTGTGCACCCTCCATGCCATCCCTGAAGATCAGAGGATGACCACATTGATAGCAAAATTGACTGGCAGAGCTCTGGACATATTCAATAAGATGCCTATTGATGATGCTTCAAACTATGGTAAATTTAAGGAACTGGTTTTGAAACAGTTTCAGGTTACACCTGAAACCTACAGGGTTAAATTCAGGAGCCTTAAGAGGGGATCTGGATTAAGTAATGTGGCTTATGCCAATGAAATGAGAGATTTGGTAGATAAATGGGTGCGGGGGAGAGGCATTACCAGCTTTGAAGGGATGTGTGATCTGGTTACTCAGGAACACTTCCTGAATATGTGCAGTGATGAGGTAAAACAGTATTTGTGGGACAAAAAGGTAAATGCAGTGGGTGAATTAGCTGGGTATGCAGACTCTTATGAGCAAGCACAAGCTGCAATCAAACACAAACCACTGGCGGAGGGGTATAAGGTTGGGGGAAAGCAGAATCACCGTTTTACCCCTGGGTCTGGGAAAAAAGAGGCTGGGCGGTCACCCCCCCATTCCCCTGGTACTCGTCCCAAATTTCCTGTGCAAGCAGAGGAGCCCAAGAGGTGCTATCATTGTAAGTCCACTGAGCACCTGAGGAATAAGTGTCCCTTACTGAGTGAAGCTGCGGCTTCTCAGAGCCGGGCTGTGGCCTCTTTCCACACAGGATTTGTAAAGCTTGCTTCCACACAACCAAGCAATGAGCATATGCATGCTGTTAAATTGAATGGTCAAATGCTTCTTGGATTAAGGGACACGGGTGCTGAGATTTCAGTGGTCAGGAGGGACCTGATCCAAGAAAAGGATTTGTTGCCAGGTAAAATGGCAGAATTAGAGCTGGTTGGGGGTTACAAAGTCCTTGCACCTTTAGCTAAAGTACACATGCAAACTCGGGATTTGCAGGCTGAGCTGACTGTTGCAACGGTGGCACACAATTTTGCACCATTTCTACTGGGGAATGATTTCTTTAGTGTGGCAGAATCTGTCCCAGGGTTGGTTAGCAGTGAGAAGGAATCTTGTGCTAAAAGCCCCAGGGGGGGGGGGCGAAGTCACACAGACTGCTGGGGGAATAGGAGAGTGTCTCTTAGATTCCTCTGCAGCAGAAAAGGATGCAGCTTCGGGGGCAGGGCTGGTTGTAGCCAGTTCCTGTAGCCCCGGGGCTCAAGGGAAGTTCCAGAGGGAGGAACTGGATGAAGCCAGCTCCTGTCCCGTAATCATCTCCCCGGGAGAGGGGGATGTACCACCTTGTAGCAAGGAGGCCACCACAGCTGCTGACTGCCAGGAAGTTGCAGGTCAGCAGGGGGCCGGGCCTGCCCTGGGGTGCACAGAGGCGTGTGTCCCAAAGGTGGAAGTTGGGGTCCTGGGGACCGCTGTGGTAAAAACAGGCCCCAAGGACTCTATAGCTGAGTGCCAGCCCAACCCGAGTGGAAGGGGAGGGATTTTGCTGGCCAGTGAGAGGTCTGTCGTAGCTGGTAGCTGTGAGTCCACAGCTGGGGCAGGATCACCTTCCCTTTCAGGGGACACAAGAGTGTTGGACCCAGTGGGGAGCCCAAAGAGGGAAGCCCAAATGGAAGGTCAGAGGGGGCCAGAGAGTCCACCCACCTTTTGTGGGGAGGGGCTTTCCCAGGAGGAGGGTGAAAAGTCTGCATTCAAAATGCCAGCCCCCTCTCCTGTGGATCAGGTTTTAAGGGAAACCTGGGGGTCAGGTCTCCAGGATGAGGGGGTCTATCCAGCTGACCCATTGGAAACAAAGTGGGGTGCCCAAAGGGGTCCAGAGCACCCCAGGGAAAGCTGCTGTTCTTGCTACACTTGCAAGAGAGAAAACTCTCTCTCCAAGACAGGGGGGGTGGAAATCTCTTCATGGGAGGAACTTCACAAGGGAGGGGGGCCCAGCCCAGAGAAACTCCAAAGGGAGGGGCCGAGGACAAGTATGGCTGTAGTACACCCATTCCTGGCCAAAGACCCAAGCACATGCCCGAACTAGAAGTCTTCCCCAAAGAGGCAGAGGAATCTGCATCAGAGGGTCTACCAGAGGGCACAGAGAACTGGGAAAATGCAATAGATGTTAAACAAGTCAAATTGAGTGAACGAAGCCTGTCCACTGTAGATTTGCTGTTAACCTTGTGTCTTTTGCTAATTCACCTATGGGTTAAAACAAAAGAATTCACACTAGTGGTAAACCCTTTAAAGATGTGGAACATATCTGATTTGTGGAATAAGCTGTTATACATGCTGGGGATGGTGACAGGACAGCCCCACCAGCATGTTACTTTACAGCCCATACCTGTAAAAAGCAGCAAAAGCATAACAGGCCTATGCTGCTGTGTAGAAGGGGAAACTGAGGCACACCACCTCATGGCACTGGTGGCTAAATGCCAAGATACATCCACATTAATGAGTATTGCTGCCTGCATTCTGTTAGCAATACTACATCCCTACCTGTTTGCAAGCATCTGGGGACCAGGAACCCCAAAACGGGCTAGAACCCCCAGGAGTGACATCATATGGTTTCAAGGTACCGAAAGGAAGTGTGGCCAGAAACAAACAGAAATTTTACAGGTACTGCCTCCGCCATGGACAGTATCCAAGTCTCTGGCAGTAAGTTCAGGGGGAGGGTGTGACAGTGCACCCCATAAGGCTTTATGGGGAGGGGGTGCTTATAAATGTATGTATGACATAACTGGAATATGTTTTGTGCTGCCTGTGCCATGTAACATATCGCCGTAAAGGTTATGATCTACTATATCTATTCATCCTATTTGTACATATATATCATTTTCTACTCGAGGTTAAGAATATGGGCTGTATGCTTGCCTGATTTCTAAGTAAGCTTTGTGAGGCATTTGGTCAGCTTCTTTAGGAAGGAATTCACCAGGTTAAGTACCTGATCAGGGGACACTTAGGGAACAATGCATCTTGGAATGCTCCAATCCACATGAGAAGTCTTCCTGGAGACATGCAAGATGCCATGTGGACAATGGCGTCAGCCTGCAAAGACTGAGTCATGCGGGGGCATGTGACTTGCCCAGGTGTCTCCAAAACTCCATCTTAGAGATGGACTTTGCAGAGGAGGGAGGAGGGGGGTCTCCACCCACAAGAGAGAGTCTATTTAAACCCAGGGGAGACCCCTCCATTTTTGTCTTCAGCTGGCTAAAGAAGGAGCCTCTCCACCCCCCCCCCCCCCAGGATACTTGAAGGAGACTGAAACAAAGGACAGTAACTATAGGGGGTGTGAGTGATTGCTGGACCCAGGCTAAAAGGAGATTAGCCTGTAAAAGGGAGCATTCTGGAACTGGTGAGGAAATTATCTGTATTCAGTTTGTTTAGGCATAGATCTGCGCATTTTGTTTTATTTTGCTTGGTGACTTACTTTGTTCTATCTGTTACTACTTTGAACCACTTAAATCCTACTGTCTGTATTTAATAAAATCACTTTCTATTTAGTAATTCACTCAGAGTATGTATTAATACCTGGGGGAGCAAACAACTGTGCATATCTCTCTATCAGTGTTATAGAGGGCGAACAATTTATGAGTTTGCCCTGCATAAACTTTATGCAGGGTAAAACGGATTTATCTGGGTTTAGACCCCATTGGGAGTTGGGCATCTGAGTGCTAAAGACAAGCACACTACTGTGAGCTGTTTTCGGGTAAACTTGCAGCTTTGGGGACAAGTGATTCAGACCCTGGATCTGTGTCTGGAGCCAAACAGGAGTGTCTGGCTCAGCAAGACAGGGTGCTGGAGTCCTGAGCTGGCAGGGAAAACAGAAGCAGGGGTAGTCTTTGCACATCGGGTGGCAGCTCCCAAGGGGGTTTCTGTGATCCAACCCGTCACAGGGACCATTAGATCATATATTCTGGAGTTGCCCCAAATGATAAAATTTACTGGGATCTTGCCCTCTCTGAAGTACCTATTGATTATTAGTGTTTCTCTGACAAACAAGAGAGGTGCTCCAGCCTGCCAGAGATTACTGGGTACCCACCTATCACGTGGCTGATCTGGGTGGGATTACAAAAAGGAAAGGAGCAGCTGGTAGAAAGAAGGCCATCTCCTGGAAATGGGGCCTCCTCTCTCCTACAATGTGGTTGAAGAGGAAGAGTCTTGGCTAGGCAGTAGTTTGTTCTGGGCTTCAGCTTGTAATTTTGTAAATGAAGCAAGTCCTGACAAAGGGGCTATGACTGTAGTTGGGATGTATTTTTCTTTACCTGGCTGAATAATCTTGCACATGGGCATTGTCAACCAAACCCAGATTTTGGATCTGTTACCAGATTTGCCCATTAGTTTGGGGTACACTCATTTATTAGGGTTACTCTTCTGGGGTGGGGAGGGTTTCTGAAGCTGTATGTATCAATGTACTGCTTGTGTCACTTGTGTTTTCATACGGAGCTCTGCTTCTCCCTTCTGCAAGTTCCCTCCCAATGGAACTATCCTACAGGGTCTAGCTTCCCCAGGGCTGGGTTCCTCCAGCCCCAGAATCAGATGAACACACACACACACACACACACACACACACACACACACACACACACACACACACACTAACAGAGTGCGCCTGAGAGGACAGGGTCAATCAGCACTCCCAAGCTGACCCCATATATGCCCATGGACAGAGCAGGCTGGATCGAGCAGCACTTCCAAACTGCCACCCTCATATATGCCACAGGTTCATCAGGTCTCTATCCCCACTTTCACATTATAATTGTTCTGGTAGTAACCCATTTGATGAGCAAACCCCATTTTGGGTGCTACGGGGATCTTTAGCTTAGGTAAGAGGAGTGGTGCTGTAGAGCAAATGGGAAAGCTAAAAAACGAGAGAGAGAGAGAGAGAGAGAGAGAGGTATTGCCAGGTAATAATCATACAAGCAGAGCGAAACTAACAAAACAGTGATAATATTAAATCTATCTTAAATTTGATTACAAAAATCAGGTTTAGAAAACTATAGCAGATCACACAAGTCAGGGTTAGAAAGCTATAGCTGGAGTAGAAAAGAGAGCGTTGGGTTCTCACCACTCTGTGAAGCTTGAACCGGTCGGGATTCCCAGGTGGTGGTGGTGGTATCTGAGGGTCCAGAGTGCTGGAGTCAGGCAGAGCCCCCAGCATGATCAGTCAGGAGATGATGAAGTCCCAATGGAACTGATGCAGATTTTGGGATCCAGGCATCAGAACCCTTACTTGAGCGTGGGTAGGGCTTTTTGTAGGGAAACAACAATGGTTCAAGGGAGAACACTAGATTTGTTTATGGGTAAACTGATGACTCAAGGGTTTTCTTTAGGCTAGACAATAGGAACTGATCATTCCTGGCTATGGGTGGTGTTCCTTCAAGGGAGCTCACAATTCAGTTAGGCAGCTTCAGTATTTTGGATATCAATCAAGGATTCATTACTAGAATTGGTCTGATAACTATTGAGCTTGGTGTGTGCAGATGTGGGTTCATTAACATCTGGAGCAGAAATCTCCCATCATGCACTGCTTCCCTGTTTTTCTTGTCCCAGAGTTCAGTGCAGTTCTTGCCTTGGAATCTCTGTTCTCCATTCTGTATGCTAACGGAGATGCCTCCTTGTCCCATCTCCGAGGCAAATGAGGCTAGGGGAGCTGCTTAATCCTGTCACCCTTGACGAGAGGGGTTTAGGTGTGTCTCCCACCGCCTTTCCATTGCTTTTGGTAAGTCTTTCTTCTGATCAGTTTGGTTCAAGCAGAGGCTGGGGTTGGAGGAGGGTCCTTTCTGAGTCAGACAGGCTGGATACTGTGCCCTGGTTCCCCAAGAACACAGAGCTGACAGGTAACAGATCAGGAAATAAAATAGTGAGTCTTCTCTAACCAGATGCAAAAAGTTTTATCCAAACCCATCTTTTCTTTAATCAACTAAAAGTGAGCTGCTGCTATGCAGGATCTTGGAATAGGTACATTGCATTCCATCAAGATGTTTTGACATTCAATTTAAGAAATATCTAGGTGCTTACTGCCTTAGACTATGGCAGTGAAAGAGTTAGTACGATCCCCCCCCCGACAATGAAATACATAAAATATGTGGCAGCACAGCTTTAAAAAAAAGCTAGGTCATGCCCTTGCTCTCTATTTATCTCCTCACTGTTCTTGAAGCCATTAATAAAGACAGCACTGACAGATTTCCTGCTGAGTAGGCAGCTGTAGGCAGATCTTGACATAGTGAACTGAGTTGGAGATTTAATACAGTGCTTAAAAGTTCTGTATATGTTTTGGTCACATCACTGATTACAGAGATTGCAAAAGTAACTTTTTGAAATGGGAAAGAATGACCCTTCAAGGAGTTGAGGAAATAGTTAGGGAGACTCCAACCATGGTGAAAAATCTCAGTATCTCAAATCGAGATCAGCCAGTTGCAATTTAGAGGAAGGAAAGAATGTAACACTGCAATTTTTCAGGACTCAGAATTGATAGGCTCCTTAAACTAGGACAAACTGTACACATTTGTATGGCTACACATCTGTGATGGATAACTATTAATTGATACTATAGCTCACTTCGAGAGTCAAACTTTATATTAACTTTACTCTTGTAAGGAAGATCAACTGCCTATCAAACAAGTGTAAGCTGGCGGTTGCCTACTGCAATTGTAGTTATGGAGCACATTGAGGTTATACTGGTATTTTGAAACATATTAATCTTGACCTGTCCTTTTCATATCACTTGTAAAATGAACTCATACCGACAGTAATCAAGCATAAGATTTCCCTAAGAAGATTTAGTGGTGATCATGGCAAAAAGCATGAATAGCAGTATACTTAATGATGAATACTCCATGTCAGGAACAGAATGAGGAGATTCTGTCTATATAAACTGACACATCCTTAACTCCTCTTTGTGATTGTTAATTTGGAGCACAGATGTGTCCAGCTGCAGAGTCATTTTATGTTTGAAACACATCACTTACCCAAGTTGTACAACCTATAGTAAGCTCAAAAATGCAAGGTCTGTATAGGGTAAGGTCAAAAGAAAGTAGGCAGTAGTGATCCAGGGCCTATAGTACTAAAAATAATTTTAATATTAATTCAACAATGGTTATATTATTTGAAAGGTTTATGTAGAAGTAATAAAATACATTGCATTGATATAGCACCTTTATTCCAAAGATTTCAAAGCACTTTATAAAATGTGGGCAAGTATAATTATTCACAGGCAAGAATACTGAAGTTTTAAGTGACTTGTCAAAGCTAATTAGCAACAGATTGTGAAACAGAACTAAGTACTAGTCCGCTCTTCTAGTCACTAGACAATTCTGCCAAATGCAGATTTGTCCTTGAACATGAAGGGAAGTGAGGAACTGAGTGTAGGTACAGTAGAAAATTCTTATTGGTAAGATCAGTTGATGCTTTATCTGTTGACAAAGAATATGCAGTAATAAAAAACGGAAGTTACACTTTTCAGTTTACTACCACAAAACATTGGTAAAACAAACCTTTAAAAAAGTTTTTTCAAGACAACATAATCACAGACCAAAACCTAAAATGTGACTTGCCGGCTTTGTTGAGAGATTTATTAGAGATAGACTGGCCCCAGAAACACTCTCATCTGTTTTAATTATGACTTCAGACCGTTTCAGACGTCATCATGGGTATTCTCTCCATTTTGAAACACCATTAAGGGACATGGGGAGGAACAGGAGAAACGGAAGATATTGAAGAGCAAAAAGAAATAGAAGCGAAGGCAACAACTCAGAAAAGAAAACGGTGTCTTGAAGACAATGGAGAGCAGAAGGAAAAAGTGTTAGATTAAAAAATAAATTTTAAAGCATTAAATCTAACAAATCCCAATTCAATCTTTACTCAATGAAAACTCTCACCAAAGCCAAACCAAAAGAGTTCTGAGTACGTGCTTCATGCAAACCCAAATGGTGTAACCTTGTTGGGAAAGTTTGTGAACTCTGACTAATGCAGATCAGGTGAGTTGGTATGGAATTATACAGCTACAGAGAGCTTCAGTAGCAATCACCTGTAAATCCATGCCCTTACCAGAAGAAAACGTTACAGACTAGTTTAAGGAAATGACTTAGACTAGAAATGTTATGCGACAACCTTTTCAACTTGCAGTCTGCTCTTGAAACTGCACCACAGGGAGAAGGTACAATTCTGGAAGCTCAACACTTACAGGTGCTAGGGGTATTGACCTTGCTATTATGATGACTAATGTTCAGAAAGCAGTCACATACTGCTGGAATCAAAAGCCATCCCTGTCAGAACTGAGTTCACTAGCTGATAGTGAGCACAGGTGAAAAATTGGGAAGCCTGTCTTCTCGTTAGAACACTTTGGGAGTCTCGGCTTTGAACTCCTCATAGCAGCTGCAGCCTGCCTTTGTTAATTTGGATCAGTACATCCAAGGCAAGAGAAGGCTGACCAGTCAAGAAGAGCTTCACACACTTGGACACTGTTCCTGAAGCCTGGGGAGGAGAAACAGTTCTTTCTGTGCAGAAAGTCTATTCCAAAACACATTCCCAAACTGCAGGCAGAATGTAAGGTTTGCTGAATTTTGTCTGGAATTTTTCATAGCTAGTGTAGTTTCTCCACTACTGTCTTGTATATTTTACATTGGCTCAAATATGGTCATGTATTTTCTTCCTTGGTCTGACATACTAGAGAATTACCATTTTCTGTAGACTCAGATTGACCAATGGGTGAATATACCGGCCAACTGAACTTTCCCTTTTTTTGTTGGTGTTCTTTCTCCAAAGAAAATGACAATCATGATAAATGTTTATACAGTAGAGTAAACTGGCACTTTAGTATTCAACAAAACAATAAGTCAGATTACACTTAAAGTACTAATCCAAATATGACTCCGGTAGAATTTTCTTTACAGAAAGGGAAGTTAAGAAACTTTAAATAAATTGCCAAGAAGGACATAGTACACCTCTACCCCGATATAACGCGACCCCATATAACACGAATTCGGATATAACGCGGTAAAGAGGCGCTGGGGGGTGGCTGTGCACTCCGGTGGATAAAAGCAAGTTCGATATAATGCGGTTTCACCTATAATGCGGTAAGATTTTTTGGCTCCCGAGGACAGTGTTATATCAGGGTAGAGGTGTAGTAAGTGGAATAAAGGAAAGCTGGATATTTTATTTGTTTGCAAAGAATGAAGTAAGAATGTGTGTGCATTCTCTCAGTGATTTTTTATATATATCTATATCTAGTGGGAGCTTTGGGAAAAGGGTGGAGTGGGGGTGAGGTCTGGGGAGAAGCAAGGGTCGAGCACCCCTGACAACTCATAAAGATGGTACCTATGATTGGGAACACATGAATATGCATGAACTAGAAAGTCAGGGTCCATTAACTGCTCTGATTAAACCTAGAATCAAGCTATACTGTACATTACCTATATAAATATCTATATACCTATATCTATATCAAGCTATACTGTACATTACCTATATAAATATCTATATACCTATATCTATATCAAGCTATACTGTACATTACCTATATAAATATCTATATACCTATATCTATATCAAGCTATATATAAATATAGGTAATGTACAGTATAGCTTGATTCTAGGTTTAATCAGAGCAGTTAATGGACCCTGACTTTCTAGTTCATGCATATTCATGTGTTCCCAATCATAGGTACCATCTTTATGAGTTGTCAGGGGTGCTCGACCCTTGCTTCTCCCCAGACCTCACCCCCACTCCACCCTTTCCCCAAAACTCCCACCTCCGCCCTGCTTCTTCCTGCCACCTGCTCTGCTCCTGCTCCACCCAGTTCCGCCCCTTCTCCTGAGCATGTCCTGCCCTCGCTCCTCCTCCTCCCTCCTGCATGTCGCTGAACAGCTGATCGTGGCAGGGGAGGAGCTGATCGATGGCCACTGGTGGGCGGGAGGTGCTGGGGGGAGGGAGAGGACCTGGTAAGGCAGGGGGCTGCTGGTGGGTACTAAGCAACCACTATTTTTTTCCCTGTCGGTGCTGGAGTACCCATGGAGTCAGTGCCTATATTCCAAATTAATATAATTGAAATGGACAGATAGCAGTTAGTTAAGTTCAATCTTTTACAGAGGGTCAGTGGCATTAATGTAACACCACCACAGGTAATGTTACTGAAAATTGCACATATGTTCAGCCAAACCACAGATATTAAGATCTATGAATCTTTGCTATGGAAGTAAAGGGGATAATTCCAGCTGTATGATTTGCAGCTAGCAATGTGGCCAGCCATAAAAAGTCCAGCTTTTCTATAAATCAAAACTTACATTTCAGTACCAATTAACAGCAAAGCAAGACTTTTATTTTTTAAAAAAATAGCTATAAGCTTCATCCTCAGCCTCCTTAAACCCATGGTTTCCCCCTGTAGCTAAGCTCCAGAATGCTCTCAAATCCTGTTTTTTACACTCTCTTTTTATTTGTCTCTCTTTTATGGCATACAGACAGACACATTGCTCTCCCAAACCTGCCTTATGTTCCAGCCCAAGGTGTTTGACTAGTGATCCCATCTGCTCTTTTGATTCAGCCTCACTCCGGAGCTGCCAGTGGACCCCTATCCAGCACTGTCACAATCCTTCAGCACCCTATTCTCCTCATTGTCCTCTGAAGCATTTGGTACTCTTAGCCCCACTTCATCTTCTCCTAGTGCCTTCTTTTCCATCAACCAGTTAGAGGAGGCTGCATCTTCCTATCCTGACACCAACCACTAGTTTGCTTGGTCAAGACAGACAAAGTAGACAGAGAAGAAACACTAGAGCTATATGGGGTAATATATATAAATAAGAAAACCGAAGACTGGTTGGAAGGTGACTGACAGCATATCAAGCCTAACTCTGTCTCATATGAGAAAAGGTACATGGAAAAGCAAAAGAAGTGACTAGGGGTATGGTACAGCTTCTGTATGAGGAGAGATTAAAAAGACTAGGATTGTTTAGTTTAGAAAAGAGACAGCTAAGGGGGGGATATGATAGAGGTCTATACAAATCACTAAGTGTTATTTAACTTTTCACATAACACAAGGACCAGGTGTCACCCAATGAAATCAATAGGCAGAAGGTTTAAAACAAACATAAGGATGTATTTCTTCACATAATGCACAGTCAACATGAGGAACTTGTTGCCAGGCAATATTGCAAAGGCTGAAAGTATAACTGGGGTTCAAAAATAATTAGATAAGTTTGCCAAGATGGTCAGGAACATAACCCCATGCCCTGGGTGTCCCTAAACCTCACTGCCAGAAGCTGGACTGGATATTGATAAATCGATAATTGCCTCTGAAGCACCTGGCACTGGCCCCACTCAGAAAGCAGGATACAGGGCTAGATGGACCATTAGTCTGACCCAGTATGGCTGTTCTTATGTTCATCTATCCCATGGTGAGTAACCATATCCCGACTTTTGGCATGTGGTTGCGTGTTAGCCAGGCCCACTGACAAGAGTCCACACTGCTTAGCCACACATATCCATAGCTACACTGGCACTGTAGCTACGTGTATTTTGTGTTTGGATTGTTGGGTGCACATCCCAAGGTCTTTAGCGCTTGCCACCTGAAGCCACTCCAGAAAGTGGCTTATGGTGTACTGTGGGAGAAGAAAGTAAGGAAAACAGTAAATGATAGAAGATTAAGTTTTTATTGATATTGGATCATTTTTAAAAACAGTTTTCTATAATCCTAGTTTCAGGTTTCAAAATTTCTGCCTACAATTTTCATTAATAAGCATTGTGGGCCATATTCATACACGGTATAAGCACCCTTAAGTTAATGAGATCATACCAGGGACAAATTTGGCCTTGAGTCTTCCCACTTTATCAATGCTAGGGTAAATTCTAGGTTTAGAACTTTTATATTAAACTAAAATGTACCCTGTCACTCACAAACCAGTCTTGAGTCTATACCCAATTTGTCAGTGCTAGCTAGGGAAAGTTCTACGCTTACAATATTGATATTAAACCTAATAGATGCCACTTCTCACAAATCAGAAACAGTCTCAAAGCAAAATTCATCCTCAGTATGACTCAATTGACTTCATTGTGTTTATAAACCAGAAATGAATTTGGGCCAGAGCCCTTATTAATGTAAAGTTTAATAATCAAGTTCAGTTGAGAGATATAGCCATATATATACACAGGTCAGATGTGGGTTCATATTATCACATGATCAACTATAATTAGCTACTGTGCACATCCATGGTACTCAGAGATCAGGATCAAGATCCTTGACTAATATTAATTTTAAAAAAATATTATTTCCCAGTACAGTCTGAAAAGATAAGATTTAATTGCAATTTTTTAAAAATCCACTATAAACTTCAAAACATTCTCTTGTTACAGTATTTACAGAAGACACCATCCAGGTCACGCTTTCATGAACTCAGCTTTTTTCTTGGCAAACAGCATGACAAGCAGGTTAATGGATGAATTACCCCCTTAATAATTGGGTATTCTCAGCTTCAATACATCAGCATTCTAATTTTAGAAACACTTAGCAGAAGTCACCTTCTTGATGTTACTTTTATAGCAGATACAACCTACTAACCATCCAGTACATCACAGAACATTTTTTTAAAAAACCCGTATGAAACTGGTTCCTGTCTCTGAATGCTGTATGTTACTGAAATCTGAAGCTATATTAATGCCAATTCTAGTCAGCCCTTTCATGGACACACACTTGAGCAGCAGGGGGGAGGAAAGGGAAGGGAAAGGGAAGCATTCCAAAGCCTGTTAGATTTTCACAGCCAGGAGCAGAATTGTAGCAATTCACTCAGGTCCAGGTTGCTTCTGAGATACTCCAAGGACACACAATATCCAAAACGGGGCAGGGAGATGTGTAAAGTAGATGGAGTCATGGCTCTGCCTTGGTGAGGGGCAAGGAGGAAGTCATAATAGTCTGTACAATTATGTACACCCCTTTTATAGGACTATGATATATTTTATACAAAGCATGCCTTGTGAGGTATCATTTGAAAACTCCATTTACTGATCATTTTTGTACTGGTAAAATATGTGTGGCAACATTGTATGTAAAGTTACAAGATTCTGCTGTATGATATTATTAAAACATCACAAACCTGTTCTCCAGGGACAAAAGGCTGACTGACCCCTCAGGCAAGCATCAACCAAATCAAATGGACCATCAACTGGTGAAGTAGCCATTCCTTGGCAGGAAAGAGAGTTTGGGCGAAGAATCTACATCTTGACAAAGAAACATTGGTGTTCCTGTCCCCACAGACTTTGTCTCCTGAACCTCAGCTGGAGATGATTCTCAAAGAAGAGAAAAACTATAAGGGAAAGCAGACACCCCAAATTATTCCTCTCTTTCTCGCTACCCATAGCATCAACACCACCTGAAGAAAAGGGGAAGCAGCTTTGGACTGGGGGAGGGATCCTGACTGAAAGAATTCAGCCAGTAAGACTGCTAGAACATGTGGTAAGAGAGACCTTTGCTTTAAATTCACTTAGCTTGTTAAGTTAGGTATTTGTTGCTTTTTACTTTTATTTTCTTGTAACCAATTCTGACTTTTATGCCTCATTACTTGTAGTCACTTAAAATCTTTCTATTATTAATACATTTGTTTGATTGTTTAACCTAACCAGTGTGTTTGGATTGTAGAAGTGTTTGGGAAACTCCATTTGGGATAACAGGATTTGTGCATATCATTTTCTATAAAGAAAATGAAAGGCTTTATATGAGCTTGTATTGTCCAGGGGAGAGCTGAGCAGTACACGATGCACTGTATAACTGGGAGTAACTTACATGCTGGAAGCTGTGTATGAGCTGACCAGGAGTAGATGCTCTCACAACAAAGCTGTGTAAAAGGCACCCCAAGTTGGAGAATTGAGGGCAAACAGCTGTTCATCAATTCAGATTGTATCTTGAGTAATGTCACAGAAATATACTGTTAATTTAATAAAGGGTAGAAATTTGTGCTCCTCCCATCACCTTGGGGGTAGGAAAATTTCTGGGAGTCAATTGCTCAACACCATCCTCAAATCAGTGTTGGGCCTTACATCTAGCCCTTAATATGCTATATATTGTAAGCAATTTTTCTGTCACTGGGAAATAGACACAAGTAATATCATACTCACCCTCCTAACAGAAAATCTTAGAACAGTTCCTGTTCTCAGTTGAATTCAATGGGAAAATATGGGCGTAACCAGAGCAGAATTCCACCTGACATGTTTTATTAACTTCCCCCCTGCTAAAAACCTTAGTAAGAGAGGGTGACATATTTGAATTAGGATATAAGGAATGAAAAATAAAGAAGGAACAATGGATATCTTTTAGAAAACATCAGGACTGGAGGAGGAGAGTAAGAACAAAATAACCCTGGGCCTACAGAGTACTCAAAACTACATGATACCAGGGAGCTGTTAAGTATCCAGATCTCTTATAGGTAACAAACTACCAAACATATATCAAATTGGTTCCTAAGTTATATCAAAAGCAAATTCATCATTTAAAACTCACAGCTCCAACTAGAGTATAAGCTAACCAGGATAATCTAATAAAAAATTAGACCTTTATTGAGATCTTCAAATCAAGACTCTATACTTTTCTGGAAGTTATGATTTAGTCAAATATAAGTTATTGGGCTCAATACAGGAGTAATTGGGTGAATTTTAGTGACCAGTGACATACATGGGGTCAGAGTAGATGATTTAATGATTCCTTCTAGGCTTAAACTCTGTGAAACTATGATTGAGAAAGTAAGAACAAGGGAAGGTTGACTCACAAGCTGAGCTGGTTGAAAGTCTGAGTTTCCTCGAAAATGCTGATTCGCCAAATCCAAAATGTTCTTTGAAAACTTCTTGGGTTCTGTCAGTTTTGAGAAAAATCCACAAGAAAACTATGTCTGGTTACATGGTGGACTGCTAGGGAGTTCAGGATTCCAGGGTCCACAATTCCAGGTAGGCCTGCCAAGTGAATTGTCTTGGGAACAGGGACCCCAGGAATTCTGGGCTCCCTGCCAAAGAGCTGGGATCTATGGAGAAATATTCCCTTCAGAAACACCAATGTCCATGGACTAGCAGCTTTCTGAAATTGTCATGGTTCTTGTCAGTTTTGTGGCTGCCCACCACTGAATAGCAGTGGTGAAACTGTCAAATTGCCTGGACATCAGTGAAACAGAAGAATCATGTCAATTTCATAGAGCTGGAAGAGGAGAATGGAGAATTATTACTTTCAGAAATACCATATCTCTGTGTTCCTGAAATTAACTTTTTTAGAAACTCTTCTGGGAAATTTCAAAATGTCAAAATTTTCTGCAAACCTGAAATTCTGAGTTTCATCCAGTTCTACTCAGAAGCTTTCTTGATCCAGCATTAGTTCACAGAACAGATTCACAGCTGTTTATATTTCAGGAAAGCAGATTGCTTAATTCCTCAATGTTGGCCCTCTCTTGTAGTCACTAGTATCAATGGCTGAACTCCCATTGACTTCATTGGGAGCAGGTTTGCCCATATTTTAACAAATTGAATTTACTTAATATGCTTGATTTAAGATGCAATAGATTATAATTGCTCTAAATAAGAGGAATGAAAGGAGCAAAAAGGAGCCAATGTGATTTAACAAGAGACTGATGAACAATTTGAGGTTTTGAATACCCTGTATTGCAAATAGAAAAGCCAGGAGTCAACCAAACAAGAATGCACAGATTAAGTTAAGGATTGTTGGGGAAAAAGAAATGCCTCAAAAAGTATAATGAGAAAGTGCTATTCAAAGGCTTAAGTGGAATAAGATCAGCTTGTATAGCTATGTTAGAGGAAAACTAAACAGACAATAAATTCATTAATAAAGGAGGAAGGGATTGAAATTAGTGATTCAACAATGGCTGAGAAAATAGATTTTTACAAAGTAGTTCATCTTCAAGATAAATAAATAAAAGCAGTTTGGACTATCAGAAAGCAGTAAGGTTCTATATAAATAGTTATTTCTTTATAAAACCAGTAAAGGAAGGCTTGCAAAATCTGAACATATTCAAATCAATGGCATTCTTTCTATGATACAGAAGAAATTAGCAAGTGTATTCACTATGGTTATTTTGATAGTTATAATAAACTGAGTAGTGACTAGATGGAGAGAAACAAGTATGGTACCAGTATTCAACAAGGAAAGAAGAACGATCCTGGTAATTGCCATCCCTAGTAAGAAAATTGAACAAAGGATTTGAGCAAGGGCTGCAATATCACTAGTAAGGGATTGAGATCAACCATGTTTGTTATTTATATGTTATGTAGAAGTAATAATACCATGAAATAAGTAGTAATAATAAATAATTTTCTGTTTCTAGAGCACCTTTTATCCAAGGATTTCATTGTGGTGGGTTGAATTATTTAAAAAAACCATCAGGCTACTGTCAAAGAAGAACTGGGAGCTACAAGTAGGATGTTATAGGAAGAGAAATTGCAACAAAGATATTTCTGGGTAGAACTTCACAATGTCGTTAATCATGATGAAAACATTTGTTAGATAGTAGGTAGTTTAAGATGAAATGATACAACTATACATGTTAACTCTAATTACAAAAAGTCATGCAATTATGGCTTACTTACTTTCCATTTCAATAAGCACTTGCAATTCATTTTCCATCACTTTTGGAAATCAGCTATAGATAGTTCCAGTTAAGGTAGGCACAATGAGATACGAATCACCTGTAAAAATAAAAGTCACCCCATACAAAGAATACTAGCTACAGCATTATGAATACATCCACTGAGGATGCCACAAGGTAAAAATTATTCTATACTGCACATGGTGCAGAATTTGAGCAGCAGAAATAATGTCATCAGCATTCTTTATTTAAAGTTAAAAATGTAACCTTGGGGTAACAAACAAGGATTACTGCTTGCCTGAGGAAAAATATATTAGATGTTATCCTACTGGTTACAAGGGAGTATAGAAAATAGTACTGAGGAACAAAAGTGAATGGTAGAATCAGGTGCTGAATTTTAAGGGGAAGGACAAGTTGAAGCTAAGAAGCAAGTTCTTGTCTTGAGCTGTAAGTAGTATATAGGAATATGGTCCCAGAATACAGAGAAGTAACACAGTCCCAGAAATATGTCAGTAATTGTAAGACATTCAATTTCTACAAAAGATTTGAAAAGTTAACTCTGGAGAGAAGCTAACAGATGTTGAAAAAAAATCTGGAATATACATAGAAATGATAAAGGACACATGAACAGATGGATTTTCCTCCCCGCCCCCAACTTTCTCAGCAATCCACCATTGAATAATGGCACATCAATGGATATCAATGTTAAGGAAAGAAAAAGAAAATGCCACCACACATACTAAAAAAATTCTGTCTTACAAAATTAGTCTGCATTTAATGAAAATCTCTTTTTAAATTGTGACCACCAGGAAATACACTAAGTCTATTTTTCCAATATGTTTTGAATGTATGTAGATATTGGCATGAACCAGGATGAAATGCAATGAATCTGAGCTAGGTCCAAGTGAAGTGGAAGTGCATGCTGGTTGGCAGTGGGAAGGCTTTTCAATAAATGTTGAAAATATAGAAATAGCTGTTCTACATTTATTAAGGTAGGTTACATTTTGGGGGTTCTACCCTGTTCACTTATGCTTCTGGATACACAGATATGAGCAGTGGGCAGGCATACTTCTCCTCCCCCTGATCTTTGGCTAGCCAAGAGACTTTCCTTTCTGGTATAGACTTATTTATGTGAGCTACGTGCCTCTAGGCTAGACTTTTGGAGTGGATTCTACATCGTGTTGGCCCTGGAGGCCATTTGGAAACTCCATTGGTTCATAATTCTGTCCAATTTACCTAGATCACTGGTCCCTGATGGAGATTCCATCACTGACTATTCTCGTGGGTGTCTGACGGGGTGCTATCAGCAGCACCCTGATCACTGACATTGCTGCAGCCTGAAGACAACTGCAGGCCCAGCTGGAAGCAATTTCTGTTGGGGGATTGTGAGCACATGGGCTGCAATGATTGGACTAACAAGGTAATTGTGAGGATATAAATGAGAGGAACAGGAAACAAGGGGCAGCTCAGAAGGTAAGCATGGGCTGAGGTGTGAAGGTGGTATGGAAGTCTGCATTATACTGTTACTTTGTAAGAAAAGATTAAATATCCTTTCATGAAGTGTTTAACAAGCTAGTGTATGTTTGACACAATGAGACCATGTGAACCTATGAGGCACTGGAGTACACTGTGTAGTGACAAATGCCCTGTGATGGTATTCAACAGGACTAGTCAAAATTTTGCCATCTAAATGAAAAATTTTAATAGAATGCATTTTCTGCAGAAAATTAGATTGTTCTTTGAAAAAAAATCAACTGACTAAAACCCCATTTTTATGCAATTTTGATATGCTGCCATAGTGCGTCAGGTCTCATTCTCCTTTATTGGCTAGGCTCTCTTGTTATACTACATAACCCATGACATACCATGGACAGGGCCTCCTATAAGCCCAAACCTTATTACCTTTAAGGTGCACAGGCCTTCTCTAAATGAACTTTGAAAATCACCTCAGCAATTTCCCCATTTGATTCTAAGTATATTGTTTTGGGTTGGGTGTTTGGTACCACTTTTCATTTAGGATGAATGTTAAGACATGAATGAAATAATAGCAGTCTCCAAGCCTATAATAGGAAAATGTGTCTGACAAAAAACGAAAGCAAATGCAAAGTTGCCCAGAAATTTAAATGACAAGGGTGGAAGAGTTTACTTGTATTGCTGACCAGATGTAGCTCCATCAGAACTAGCATGGGATGTTTACCTGAGCTGAAAATTACATCTTCCAGTTCCAATGTAGTTGAACCCAGAGATAGCACACAGGAATCACAGAGATACACAGCCTGGACAAGCATGGTGTTTGACCCTGAGAGAAGCATAGAGATAGGGCTTTTAGTCTGGTGCTGGCTAATGAGGCTTGGGACTGTAAACAAAGAAACCATCTTCTGTTTGGTTCCTCCTGTGTTCAGGGAAACAGGGCTTCGCACATTACTCGTAAATAAACAAAATTTCATCAAAGACTATACCAGATTCATTAATTTCTCCTGCTAAACAGAACAAACCACAACAGTCTAAATTTGACTAACCACTTGTGTCAAAAAGGGTAACACTATATAAAGATGTCAGTATTAGAAATGGATCAGCCATTTAGGTTTCAGGTCTGGCGGTCCTTAAGCAAAATTGATACTGAAGTAAATAGGTGTTTAGGTAGGAAACTTCAAAGGAGCTCAAGGAATTCTGGTCAGTGCCCAGATCCTATTGAAATTCAATGGGAGTGAGGCACTGAACTCCCTAAAACTCCTTTAAAAAACTCAGCCTTAGGTTGAATGACAACTGAAAAATTGGCTGTGAATGGTTAAGCTGACATTGTTAGGATATATTGATTCTTAAAAAAAAGTATTAATACAAAATATGCACTATATAGTTTCTATATAGAAAGGTTCACTCTTTGAAATGAAAAGGATTCTTATTTTATATCAATTAAAATATCACATACGATTCTCATTAAACATTATAGGGTTAGAAATATTCATCTACTTGAAGGATCTAACTATTTATGCCTCAAGTTCTCTCTATATGGTAGAGTATATATTTGGTATTTCATTAAATTGTCAATAACACTTTGAATATCTTACAAAATTAATTCCAAAGCCATTATCTTTATTTTATTGTGTCTATAATTTTAGCTTGGATCATTGTTCGCTTGCAGTTGTGCTACAGTAAATTTATATGGTAAAAGAATAATTGGATGATTCTGACAAATAACTGATGGAAAGCAACTCTGTAATTGTTGGTAATGCATTACTCCAGTACTGTCAGGTTACATTAGTGGCTCTGCTTAGTTAGTATGCTCCGGAATTGTGGCTGAAAGAAACATGCACACACAAGAGGTTAAAAACCAACATCCTTTGCTGTCGAAAAGTACTTCAGACTGACTTACAGTAATGCTCATGTGCTTGATCTATTCCCTACACAATGCTTCTCTTATCAGATTGTTTAAAATGAAGACAATAGATTTCCCAATACAAGCTGCTTGTATTCAGTATATATTTGTAAACAGTTAATGGAGTTATTAGTTCAACCATTTCCTATATAAATTGATGGAATTCGATATTTTCCTCATCTTCATGGAAATACATAGGATTCCATAACTATCACACAACAACCACATAGAAATCTGTGTGCATAACTGGGTTAGTATTCTTGAGACTGGATAGTTAGTGAACTAATTGTTTTCAAGAGTGATGTGTTGGGTTTGGGATCCTATTCACTTTTACAGAGCTGTGTTAGGAGTTGATTTTTCTTTATTCCTATAGGGATGTGCTTGCTAAAAAGGGAAGAAATCAGGGTTTATTCTACAATTACAGTTAGGATTGAATTAAGAATGGACCCTGATATTGAATGATGATTCAATAGCAGCGCTAATCTGAACAAAAAGATAATTGTGGAGGATGTCTTCCAAAAACACTTGGTAAATGTAAACAAAAAAGCACAAGGATACTGACTCAAATATCTTCCATATATACGTATTCAGAGAACTTAGAAATACTATGTCACCATGAAGTTATGCTAATATGCTGCTTGGATGTAAAGAGAGAACCTAAATATTATTTAAATATAGGAGGACTTTTAAAAATTAATATTAAATGAGCTTTGAAACTGTGCATTAAATCTGAACATTATAAAATATTTCTTGAGGGCTAGATTCTGACACCCTTACCCAGATCGAGTAACACTGCATAAGTGACCCCATAGCAATAAGTGTATGAGAAGTTGGATTTGAGCAGCTTATAAAAGCCAACAACAATTTAAAATGTGTGGAAACAAACTGAATCCTGTTTCAGGTTCACAGGATTCAAAATAAACATCATTGAAATCATTGCAACATCAGCTGAATAAGTGTTTGTAGGATCAGAGCCTAATTAGTTAGTTTGTTGACTATTTTGAGGATGAGAAGTGTTACACCAGTGCTATCAATATTTGAATCCGATAGTCTTCAATGCAAATTGGATCAAACCCTATAATTTGCTGAGTTCCGTCTACATCAAAATATGGTTACAAGGAGGTCTAAGTAGTAACAAAAATATAAGTGGCATACTAAAATTTAGGCAAGATCATGGCAAACCTTGCATTAGTGAATGGGGGATGAGAGAGTACAAGAAACTCTTCCTTCTTACATAGGGACCAGATACAATGTAGACTTTGCTTTACCCTGAACATACAACGAGAATATAACTGCAGGGTGACCAGATGTCCTGATTTTATAGGGATAGTCCCAATTTTGGGGTCTTTTTTTTATATAAACTCCTATTACCCCCCCAGCCACCCCCTCTCTCAATTTTTCACATTTGCTGTCTGGTCACCCTATATAACTGGGGTGCTTGCCTTTCAAAAATTATGAGAGAAGAGGGTCAATAGAGCTCACCAAGTGAATGCTATACTTTCTGCCATAGGGTCCACTCATCACAGGTAGCACCTCCTCCTGGTCACTTTGGTGTGCACCCATTCTCTCTCTCACTTTCTGTGACTCAGTGTGCTCCCTCTTCATGACTTCGCCCTCCAGCCACGTCACTATGCATGTTTCCCCCTTCCAGGGTATCAAAGTCTTTCTTTAACATCAGTCCTCTCATTCACTGCCCCTATGTGCCACTTCCCCAGTGGCTGGTAGTGGAACCCAGGCCCACACCTCACCCTCTAATCAGTGGCCAAGGTTTGCACCCTCCAGAACCTTACTGCCTTTTCCCTGAGCTTTTCCTACTCCTTCTGGCTCCCCAGGTTTGCCAGCCCCAATTCCCTCCTGCTAAGGAGTAACTGCTGCCTAATTTCTATAGCCTCAAACACACCTCCATTCCCCCAGGGAATGACTGCCCACTATTTCCCTGCAACCCCCTTTCTGCTATCATCTCCCTGGCTTTATAGAAGCCCTACTTGTTCCTGCATAGGTGAGCTTCTGCTAATTGGGGCTTTCCTCTCAGCCTTAATTCCCTCAATTTGCAGCTTAATGAGTTAATTGACCCCTCTGGCCTATATTAACCCCTTCAGGGTGAGCATGGGGATCATACCTCATCGCACCTTCTCAAAGGCCAAAATGCATCCCAAAGCTCCATATGGGGAAGGAGTGCATTGACACATTACCTTAGCAAAGGATGCCTTAAATTAAAAAAATATATATTAATATGTGACCTACAATAATATACTATATATTTTCACATCCGCAATATAGCCCCATAGCTCATCTACCCTCATTTTGGCTCTCCTGCACTATAGTGTACTGTGAAACCTGCTAAGCAAAGTTTTCCACGCATGGACATTTTTATTAGTTTTTCAGTTTTTCCATTGCTGAAACAACTTATAAGGTATCAAGTGACCACAGTTGATTGACTAATTTGCCACAGATAATTTATCCAAAAAAAGGTAGGGTTTTTATTGGCTCCTGAAAAGATTGAAAAATTCTCAAATGTGTTTGTTAATCAAAAATCATTTGTGCATTTCCTCCTCAGATAGTTTTTGGTCTGCATGTCGTTCATTAACTTGGAAATTAGCAGTATTTCCAATTAAAAATGTGTGCTGTATTGGTTAGTTACTTTCATAAGTCACATGGTATTGCTGCTATTGTCTAATTGGATGATTTATGTAACTAACCTACATAGTGCATATTGCAATTACTTCTACTGAATATGTGATTCAAAATTAACTCTGAATCAGTGAACTACATTAATCACCCAGTCATGACCCACGGGCCTTGGTTTATCTCTCATAACTTCCATAACCTATTTCCTTCTCAATTGCATATCTGTGAAAGCACTCAAGGGTCCAGAATGAGCGGGCACAGTGTTTTTGGATGCAGATTCCCATCCATTCTGTCCCAGCCTCAGAATGAGGAGGGAGGGAAATCCACATGGTTCATCCCCCCTGAGATTATCATGATTTTTATTTTATAGTAGGTAATGCCCATGAAAAAAATGTGTAAAAACTGTAAAAGGCAACAAAAACAAATGAATGGAGCAAAATCTTCAATACGTCCTATAATGGCGAGTCCAATAGGATGTCTCTGAACTGCTTTCTTTATGCATTCTGGTATAATTATAGAGAGAAGATAAACACTACATTGATTTTATCTTTACCTGTGGATTACCACCAATCACTGATTTATTTATTTTGGTCATCAGAATCTTAATATTCTCCTATAGAGATTTAGTTATGTTTTGTTAGAACATTTTGTCACTCTCATACAACTTCAGCAGGCAGCTGTCACATGACACTATATAAGACAGATTTTTTAAATAATTTAGGTCCAAATTTATATTATATTTTTAAAAAGTGGAGCAATTTCAACATTCTGTACCATCTCTTGCACTACACACTTAGCAACATACGTCTATAGTTGGAAAGTGCATCCTTCATAAATTTTTACTTTGAAGACAGAATATTTCAATAGAGGCTTTACCAATGTCTTTATTTATTGCAAGATTTATTAACCAAAACACCTAATAACATCACATTTATTTTCAACAATACACTTTTTTTTACTGCAAGTGCAAATTGTTTGACACAAAGGATTTCTGCAAGTTTGAAGAAGCAAAAGCCTGCTTTTTCTAACCTTCAAATACATAAAGAAAAAATTCTAAGAAATTCTCTAAAGAAAATAATTACTTTGATAAACAACCTATTGAAAATAGTTGGAGGAATTTTTCTTCAGGGTACATTGCATTTGAGGAATAATTCAATGAAATTAATTAAAGCCCTGCTCAAACCACCTTTCTTTATTCACTAACTGAGTCATTTGTTGGCCAAAACAAAATCAAATTGAGTGTAAAACAGAATCAATGTATCTGTCAGTGAAAACATGAAAAAACGTAATTAATTGAAGAAACTTTGGTTTTATTTATCTTGGATAAAGGACACAGTGGGTATGATGCAATAAATTGGCTAAGCAGAAAATCTCTGGAAACTTTGGTTCAGATTTGAGCTAAACCACAATGAAATAGGTTGTTTTCATTTCCTTGGACATAGGTTAAAATATTTTATGTCCCTTTGTGCACTCTGTGTTCACATTAATTGCAACTGAAAGAATTGTTTGACCACAAATACTTGAACACCATTGGGACATAATATCAAGCAAAACAACTTCAACAGCTTGGGATTTAAAATTCAGTTTAGTAGAGTTGCATATTAATATAGCTCTTTTCCAAAGAAATAACTGAAAAAAAATGTATATCATGTCTTATTTGAATGCACTATATTTTATTAAACTGATATCAAAGAATTATGAACCTGGGAGAAAATATACTGGTTAACATAATATTTAACATATAGTATTCTAACTGCACATTTGAGGACAAGCAAGTCCATAAAACTGATGAAGTTACAGACCTGCCAAAATAAATAGGATATTGAAAGAAGATAGTTGGATAAATACTAATGTAGCATTTATGTAGTAATATGCTTCATATGATGAAAAGCAATATAAAATCATTCAAAGACCTCAGTATTAAAGAGTATGGGTATCAGGGCTATGCTCTAGTCACTTTGGCCCAGAAGATCATCAAAGGTATGTAGGAGCTGAACTCCCAATGGGAGGATCTTAGCCAATATCTTCCCCTGGCCATGACCTCAGGAGCAATGATAGCATAGAGCAACTATGCTGGCATTATGCAGCCTGGGGATTTCCCTCAGGCAAGGTAAATCTTCAGGAGGACATTAAAACCATTCTGGGTTTGTTTGTTTTTTTGGCTGTTTGCTGCCTCAAACTACTGCTATATTGAACAAAACAACATCTTGAAAGAATGAACTTGGCTTTAGAGAAAACTCCATGCCCAGAAAAGAAAGATTCCTCCCTCATAGCCTGGCATAAAGCCATCCTACTTGGCTTTAGAGGACTCTCTACAAGCCCTGGCATAGGGAATGTTTGCTGGGTAGGAGGAGAGGAGGTGCATGCCTGTAACACATAATTCTACATTTCTAGCAGCACCACCATGAACAGCGCAACTTGGGCAGCCCCTCATGTCCATCACTGTCTAAATTATGCCAGGGGCCACTCCAGTCCTCAGAGCAGCCTAGAAACCCGGACACCTAAAGGTGGCTTAAAGGCCCCTTCCCTCGTGTCTTGACTGCGAGAGGCACATCCCAGAATCTAACACTTTATAATTTTCTGAAAACGTATACCTTTTAGGCTGCATTTTCTCACCCGTGTTCTCAGCCCAGAGCTGAATTCTAGGGGACAAAGTTTGCTAAAATTCCATTTGGCTGCTCTTGAGATATCCAAAAGTGACTAAGCAGTGTTTTCTATCTGCCAAGACATTTTTTTACACTCATCTTACTGGATCACTACTTCTCTAAGAGGTACTGTAATATATGTCCATAAAATATTTTTAAAAATGAAGTGCCCCTGAAAAGGCCATACTCCAAGTACTCTCAGACACCAGCATACACACATCTAGAGCATCTCTGGATGAAAAAAAAAAACTATTGCAAGATGACAGACATTTATATAGCATTTGCCAGCTGAGAATGCCAAAGCAATTTATAATAATTAATAAATAATTAATTTAGTCTCAAAGCCCTGACATAAGGTAAGTAAGCATATACTCATTTGCAGATGGATAAACTGAGGGTAAATGAATTGCCTAAAGTTTCATAGTGAGTTACTGGAAAATCCAAGATTAGAAGCTAGGCCTTTCACTTCCAAATCCCTGCCAGAAAATGCTTCCATTATGACCTGAGTACAGACTTAGTTTGCATTCTAGAAAACCATCCCATCCTTACACACACCTGAATTCCCTCTATCACATTAGCTGAATTTGTGACCACTGTATTCTATAGGTTCCAGGCTATTTTTTTTTACTCTGAAGTTTACTATTATAGGCACGACTAGTAGCACCACCTATTAAGATTTCCCAACATTTCCCATTATAACATTCTATTTTCAGTTCCTCATAATTTTGCCAGACTTTAATCATTTGAACTGAAATTTTCTATGCCATATGTCTGTCTCAGTCTGATCCCTGCCCCTGCCCGTGGAAAATTTCAGCCAAAATGATTCAGCGGTTTCCAAGAACAAGTCTCGGGAAAAATACGTTGTTTTGCTCCTCTTAAAAAACAAAATCTGGTAACCTTTTCTTTGAACAGCTCTAGAGATCCCAGGCTTTTGAGCAAGGACTCGGCATTCAACAAGGATGTGCCTTTTGCAGTCCCCATGACAATCACAGAAACGCCCTTGGGAACTGCCAACTGATGTGCCAAGACTACTTCTGCTCCTGCTTTCCCTGCTAGCTTGGGACTCTAGCACCCTGCCTTGTAGAACCAGACACGCCAGTCTGCTCCAACACAGACCCAGGGTCTGAACCATATGCCCCAAAGCTGCAGGCTTAACTGAAAGCAACTTACAGAAGTATTCCTGTCTTTAACTCTCAGATGGCCAACTCTCAATGGGGTCTAAACCCCAAATAAATCTGTTTTACCCTGTATAAAGCTTAGACAGCATAAACTCATAAATTGTTCACCCTCTATAACACTGATAGAGAGATATGCACAGCTGTTTGCCCTCCCCCCAGGTATCAATACATATTCTGGGTTATTAAATACAGAAAGTAGGATTTAAGTGGTTCCAAGTAGTAACAGACAGAACAAAGTGAATTACCACGTAAAATATAATAGAACATGCAAGTCTATGTCTAAGAAAACTGAATACAGATAAAACCTCACCAGTTCCAGTAAGCTTTCTTTTACAGACTAGTCTCCTGCTAGTCTGGGTCCAGCAATCACTCACACCCCTTGTAGTTACTGTCCTTTGTTACAGTCTCTTTCAGGTATCCTTGGGGGTGGAGAGGTTATCTCTTCAACAAGCTGAAGACAAAATGGAGGGGTATCTCAGGGGTTTAAGTAGACTTTCTCTTCTGGGTAGAGATCCCCTCTTCCCCCCTATGCAAAGTCCAGAGCCAAGATGGAGTTTTGGAGTCACATGGGCAAGTCACATGTCCATGCATGACTCAGTTTTTACAAGCAGCAGCCATTGCTTACCTGCTCCCTTGAATGTCCTCATGTAGACTTCTTATGTGGATTGGAGCCTCCCAAGATCCATTGTCCCTTAAGTGCTTCTTGATTGGGTACTTAATTTGCACATTCCTTAGTCAAGAAGCTAACCAAAGTAGCTTTATAAAGGCTACTTAAAAAACAAGCCAGTGCCCATCCAATATTCATAACTTCGAATACAAAAATGATAGGTGCATACAAATAATATTAATAGATTCAGTAGATCTATCTCTGTAAAGGTTATGTTACATGGCATATATAGCATAAAACATGTTCCACTTATATCATATATGCATTCATAAGCATATGCCCATGAAGCCTTATGGGGTACACCGTCACACACTGTACAAACACATAACAAAAGGATGGACCCTATCCAAAAAGTTTATGCTCTATCTAAGTTTAAGATGAAAGACCATAGATGGATATGACAAACAGACAGTGGGAGTAGAGTGGGGCATTTATGAACAATGGAAAAAAAGAAGCAGTTACAACTCATCTGCTTCCCAGCCATATCAAATGTTTTGTAGGCATCATGGCATGGGTGGATTACCCCCAAGCTCTGAAGATTGGCTATAGCTCCAGAATTCACATTTGGAACTTCATCACTCTCTAAAAGACTAAATCAGACTACCCACAGTCTATGGGAAAGATCAATTCTTACAGTAATTACCATAGAAAAACACATATTTATGGTCTTGATTGTCTAGCATAGTCAGGCAGCATTACATTAATCCATTCTGGTTACATGAAATGAAAAAAATCCATTTTATTTCTGGATCCTATGCTGCACTCTCTCTTCTCCTTAGGTGTAGGAAGCATGGCCAGTAATCCCCAGTCAGCAGGATGACACTGTTTCTATCAGTGTAACTTGCAGCTGCTCCAAGTTATGCCAGTGGAAAAATCTGCCCCCCAACCAGCCTTAGGACTGCAGGAGTGCCTTAGAACCACCTTCCACATACGTCTTCCCACTCCTAACCCAGGCTCCTGGGCTAAGCACAGCTCAACCAGCTTTAGGGTGGAGGCATCACATACCAGAGCCAGGGTTTAATGGTTTTAATTCCTAATTTGTTTTGATTTGTCATGGAATATGAAGCCGCTACTCCCCCCCACCCTGGCTCTCCCATCTCTAGTTACATTATTAAGAGATAGATAACTGATTAAAAAGTAATCAGAGGAATAACAACAAGAAAGTAGTGAGACAATATTGTCAGATTATGGTATAACACGAACCAAGGCCATAAAACCAAAGACCAAACAACACCCATCTTAGTTTATCTCAGGACTCCTGAATGTTCAAGATCCATGGTTCTATTTCTGCATAAAACTAGGGAATACACCTACTAGCTATAATGTGCTGTATTTCACTTAAATTTTACACTTACTCCATAACTTGAAAAAGTTTTCTCTAGCCAGGAACATTAAAGTGCCTTCACATTAAAATCTTTTTTGCTGGACCAGATATCCAATGATCCCAAAAGATAAGTGACCAGATACTCAAGTGATCTAGAAAGAGAAGATACTTATGATGGATGACATGATGGATAACATTATTTTGAAATATATATTCTTGAAATATGCATGTCTCATATAGAGCTGCGTTAAAAAGTTCGTGGGAAGGTGACACTCCAGTACATCTCTTTAATGAGCACTGGTCAAATCATGTGAACCATCTGAAATCACCTCTATTTGGAGATGATCTCTTTGAGATACACTTCACATGGTTTTGGTTTTGGTTGTTTCTACTCACATAGCTCCATACACATTACTTCCATCTAAATCCCTCATGCACCGTTACATGCTTCAACTGTGAGAATCCTAAACAAGATTTGTTTTTCTGCTTTATATATGGAGTTGATCAACATCCAGAGATATGGCAAAATTTGTATGAGGCTTAAGTAAAGTCTTTTCTAATGATCAATACATTGTTACATGTCAGCACAAATGTACAGTGTGTATTTTTGATTGTATCACAGGTAATAACTTTTCCAATTTTCCAAATTTATGTCTGATGTATAACTATACTGAGTTCAATGGAGACACAATAGGAGTGGATTTTAACAACTGGATTATAACAACAGCTACTTACTGATTGTAGAGCATTGTGGAAATAGGCATCCCCACAGAATGACTTTTTTTTTTTTAATAGGAAATGGGAGAGACCTCTATTAGCAATGTTTGACTTTAATTGCTTAATTGCATTTTTTTGTCTTCTTATTTCCATTATGTTCTGATTTCAGTGTAGACAATGGATTTACATTGCAGTTATTACAATTTGTTGTTTTTTTAGTAATTTCATACTTGTCTGCAGAATTCAATTTCAAAATATGTTTTTTTTTCATTTCCAGGTTGCAGATTCAAATCCATGAAAAATTAGAACTCACCAAATTATTATAATCCGTTGGCCAACATTAAATTAATTAATGGTCTCTGTCCATCAGCCAGTGAACAGGTATCTATATCACAAAACCATCACCACAAGTGGCTCATATATGGGAAGAGAGGACATGTACCCTCCTAGAGATGACACTGCTATATCTGAGTTAAGGCAGTTTGGAAGGGAAATGGTCAGCTGTCTCCTTCTTCTAATTGAGACATGATCTTACAGAAAACAGGTCTCCGGTGGTTTGTCACTTTCCTATGTGTCCAGTCCTCTCCTGTCAGTCAAGGGCGTCAGAACCTTTGAGGAAGTAGGGGGCGGGGAGAAGCAAAGCCAAAGTGCCCCCCTCTTTGTCCATGTCTGGCTGCTCTGGCGGTGAGCCAGATGCTCTCTCCTCTGGTGTGACAGCAGCCTCTGGTGGGAGAAAGGTATAATTACAGCAATTCCCCACCAGAATCTATTAATCTGTCAGGGGAGAAAAGAAATTGTGGGAGACATGAATTCTGTGCTTATGTTTCTTTTGTTAAAAAGTGGGGTGGGGCATGTCCTTCCTACTTTTAAAAGTCGGGGGTAGGGCTACCTAGCTCCCCCAGTTCCAGCACTGGTGCTGCCAATTATATTCAAGAAATGGATTCCCAGAAAGGAGGGGGCTGCAGATTTGTCACTGGGATGTCGTGTTGTGACACTGAGTCCATTGCAACGGAATGTGTAATAGGTCAGGATTGTTGATGACACCTGAAAACAGTTGGCATGGAGAAGATCCATTTCTGCTAGACCTGTCCACTTGTGCCTACAGCAAAGAAACAGTCTTCTTCAGTAGCTCTATCCTGTCCCCACTCATGAAGGAGTTTCTTATGTGTTCTAAAGTGTACAAACCCAATTAATGAGACTGCAGATGTTATTTGCAAACCAAACCACCCACCGTAATCTTTGTGCTGTCATCTGAAGAATAAGCAATTATATTGCTGTCACCCGGGATGAACACTTTTGACAGCTGACCCAGCTTCATTTTTTTTTATGGCTTCATTTTAAAACTTGCATTCAATTCATTGATACTTCAGAATTATTCCAGTTTAGAATGCATTATAAAATAACAATCACAGTAAAATATTATATAGAGTTACCATGTAACTCAGTTTTTTCCTATTACTAATGTAATTGAAATTCTACAAAATTCACCGTAAGAGGTGTGCTTTGCAGAAGGATCAAATCTTTACATGTGGACGGAATCTATTGTCTATCTCCTAAAAATGCCAAGAGTTAACTCCAATGAGCAAATTATTCTGAACTTAAAATTAGTAGACATAGAAGAAAAAAGATTATACAAAATATCTCAATTAGAAAGACTACAATTATCACCCAAAGCCCATATTTACCCAATTGCTTATTAGTTCATATTAAAGATTAAACAATAAATGTAATCTATTCATTGCAGAAAGTTCTATCATTTTTTGTTTTATTTTTAAATCTGCTTCAACAGACTGCAAGGGGTCCTCTGAAGTACACTATCCTTTTAGCAGGTATTGGTGCTACTGGTGGGTTCTGATAAGTTACTGAGGCGGGTAACTCAGTACACCTCCTGGATATGAGGGAGGAAGTTACTTTCTAGAGAGGCTCTAGGATGTGGTCTGAACACAGTCCTAAGGGAGGAACTGTAAGAACAGCCAAGTTGTGGAGAAGATCTGAGCTGCTCTTTGTTAATAAATCCAAACCCAGGAAGGACTTGGCTTTATTAACAAAGACATAACTGAAGAACAGAACTTGTGTGTGTTGTTTTAGTAGGGCAGTGGGAAAGTTGTCTATGTGTACTTGTATTAACTTTCACTTTCCTGGAATAATTCTTGCGTCATAGGAACCTAGGGTCATAGGAAAAATGCATTCATGCTAGCGGCCAGAAAAGGGCGTAACTCCCATCCTTTGTATTCCCAGCAAAAACTAATTAGAGATAGCCATAAAATATGTGTGCCTTCTCATTTAAGGCCTGTTACCAGTATTATTAAATACTAGGGTCTCTGTCAGAAATATGCCTTTATGGCTCCACAACAAAAATTCACTGTGACTAATTTAACATACAGTTATTATTACATTAATTTTAAAGATGTGCATCACTTTACCATCTGGGCACCATTAATACAATTAAGAAGATTCAAAAGTGGGGAAATATTGTAACAATACTCTGTCTTTTGTTTCAAGCCACATCGACCAATATTGTTTTCTTAAAGACATCTTGGAGGGTTCACAAAGCATATGGCAGAGAGAAACACATGATAAAGGCCCATATGCAATCATTTCTGTGTAAAGCTTTTAAAATAGACTCCATGTTGTGAAATAGTATTCTCCTCTTAACACATGGTACCTATGAGTCTGAAGGTGATTGAACATCATTAAGTTGATTGTACCCAGGTAATGAAAATGCTGGGTTTAAACTAGTATTTCCCAAAGTGTGGGGCATACCCTACTGGGGAGGCATGTAGGACTAGCTAGAACTTTGTCCACACATACCCACAAATTGTTCTCCAGAGTCTCCACTTTCATTTACCAAAAAAAAAAAAAAAAAAAAGTCATGTTGTAGCCTCATAGACGTTAAGGCCAGAAGGGACCATCATGGTCATCTAGTCTACCCCTCCTCTTAAACATGGGAAACCAGAATTGGACACTGTATTCCAGATAAGGTCTCACTAGTGCCTTGTATAATGTTACTAACTCTTCCTTATCTCTACTGGAAATACCTCACCTGAGGCATCATAGGATTGCATTAGCCTTGTGCATGGTCACATCACATTGGCGGCTCATAGGCATTCTGTGATCAACCAATATAACCATGTCTTTCTCCTCCTCTGTAGCTTCTTACTAAGCCCCCAGCTTATAGCAAAAATTCTTGTGTTGGTCCCTAAGTGCACAACCTTGCATGTTGCACTATTACATTTCATCCCATTTCTATTACAGTTTTCAAAGCATCCAGATCTTCTTGTAGGATATTCTGGTCCTCCTCCATTTGGCAGTACCTCCCAACTTTGTGTCATCCACAAATTTTATTAGCACACACCCACATCTTGTGCCAAGGTCATTAATGAAAATGTTAAATAAGATTGGTCCAGCCTGACAGTTCATTTTTCAGTATGACCCGGTTTAGTCTCCCCTTTAACCAGTTCCTTATTCATCTTTCAATTCTCATATTAATCTTCATTTTCTCCAATTTAACTAAAATTTTCCATGTGGAAATGTATCAAATGCCTTACTGAAATCCAGGCAGGTTAGATATACTGCATTTCTTTTGTCTAAAAAATCAAAGAAAGAGATCAGGTTGGTTTGGCACAATCTACCTTTTGTAAAACTATGTTCTATTTTATCCCAATTACCATTTACCTCTATGTCATTAATTTCTTCTTCTTTCAATATTTGTTCCAAAAACCTTGCATACAACTGAGGTCAAACAGACAGGCCTGTGGTTTCCCAGATCACTTTTTCCTCCCTTTCTTAGAAATAGTATTATATTAGCAATTCTCCAGTCATAGGGCACAACCTCTACATTTATGGATTCATTAAAAATCTCTGCTATTGGGTTTGCAATTTCATGTGCCACTTCCTTTAATATTCCTGGATGGAGATTAGCCAGGTTCCCTGATTTGGTCTCATCAAGCTGTTTGAGTTTGACTTCCACCTCAGATGTTTGTAAAAAAAACTTGTAAAACATGAAGCAAGAATGACCACTGTGCTGATATCTGCCTGAGTTTGCAGAGTGTTTAAAACAATAGCCCTGAGGTACAACATGTCCCATTTATTTCACTGGGTGTTAAGTCAGATGTCTTAAAGTCTCAATATTGTTAACTATTTCACGGAAACACTAGATCAAAGCATGAGAGAAAAGTGAGGAATTCTCATATTATGAAGCTCTACAAAAGGTTATCAGAGTGGAAGGGTCTGTGATTGATTAACCATAGGTAGGGTGTGGTGTGGCAATGCCAAAGAGATATACAGTAAAAGCTGTGTTATCTGGTACTTTACCAACTGGAAAATTCTATTAACCGGCATTTCTGATATCTCCCAATACAAATCTTGAATCTAGTAACTGGGACTACTATGCTGCCCAGGAGGTTATGCAATTGCACATTCTGCATTCTACTTTTATGCAAAAGAGGCAGAAGACAAGTAAGCAAACTGACATCAGGGATTTATTCAAAAAAGCAGCTTCCAGGGTGTGTCATAGGGTCATTACAGATTCAGCCCAATCTCCTACACCTTCTACATCTACATTGATACTTGATCTTGCTAATGATGAACCTTGAGGCACTGCAAGATCCAGAAATGCCTATGAGTCATCAAAGAGAGATTTAATTATGTTCTACATCAGGGGTGTCAAACTCAATTGCACAGGGGGCCAAAACTCAAAACTCGCGGGCCGAACAGTATAACCATTTATTTAACAGACTAAATATTTATGTTTTTAACCATTAATATGAACCAAAATACAGGATATCATTCCAAAATAAATACATTTCAACTTAAAATATTTTGCTCTTCATAAAAAAATATCCTGTCAATACAGTACATTCAAAATCTGTACATGCTGGAATATTAAAAAATCTGAAAATATAAATAAAAAATTGAATTTAAAGCAAAAGTATAATCATAACAAATCATAACATTCCATTTTCTTGTCCTATTTAGTCAGAGCCTGATACTTGGAGTCTTTTCTTTGCAACAAGTTCGTTTATGTTTGGGGTTAGGTTCTGTGTTGTGAAGATTCTCAGGATCGATTGCAGGTGTTCATCAGTGAGGCGACTCCTGTGTGACGTTTTGTTAATTTTCATCACAGAGAACAGCTGCTCGCACAGATATGTGCTGCCAAACATGGACAGGATTCGAGCCGCATGTTGGCGGAGCTGCGGCATCGCTTCAGGAATGAAGCGAGTGAACTGTGCTGGCCCCGCAGTGTCGTACTTTGCCTTCAGTGTCCCGTTACATTGCAGTTCTATCAGCTCCATCTGCATTTCTACAGGTGCGGTTTCCTCATCGACTGCAAATGGGTTGCGAAGCAGCTCGAAGTTACTTTTCTGTGCCTCAAAGTCACTGAAGCGCCGTGCGAACTCAGTGCGCAGCGCACTGAGTTTTTCAGCAAAGGTGGCATTTGGGAAAACTGTGGCACTTTCTTGGTTCCGTATTACTTGGCAACAGGGAAAGTGAGACAAGTTGCATTGGTGCATTTGTGTCTCCCATAAGCGCAGCTTCACTTGAAATGCCTTCACTGCATCATGCATATCGGTTATTATGTGCTCCCGTCCCTGGAGTTGAAGGTTTAAAGCGCTAAGATGCGACGTTATGTCAGCCAGGAACGCCAACTCACATTTCCACTTTTCATCCCGCAGAACTGTGCAGTCTTTCCCCTTACTGTCCATGAACTGGCAGATTTCCTCTCGCAGCTCAAAGTGTCTTTTGAGAACTTTTCCCCGACTTAGCCACCGGACCTCCGTATGATATGGCATATCGCCAAACTCGCTATCTATTTCCCGCAGAAAAGACTGGAATTGGCGGTGATTTAAACCGTGGGCTCTGATAAAGTTGACGGTTTGTGTTACAGTGTTCATCACATGATCCATTTTTAGGACTTTAGCACTCAGCGATTCCTGGTGTATGATGCAGTGATACACTGTCAACTCACCGGCACAGTTCTCCTCCCGCATCTTTGAGCGCATCCTTCCCACCAGTCCATTTTTTTCACCACACATAGCAGGTGCGCCATCTGTTGTAAGTCCAACGAGTTTTTCCCACGGCAGTTTCATGTCGGTTACACTTTGAAATACATTTCCAAAGATGTCTTCTCCTTTCGTTGTCCCGTGCATCGATTTAATGTCCAGTATTTCCTCTGTTACGCACAAATTGGAATCCACACCACGGATAAATATCGCCAGCTGTGCAGTGTCAGTCGCGTCAGTAGTTTCATCCACGGCAAGGGAGTATGCAACAAAATCTTTTGCTCTTTCAATCAACTGTGTTTTCAAATCAGTCGCCATCTCACAAACCCGATTAGCAACAGTGTTTCTGCTGAGGCTTACATTTGCAAACGCTCGCGTTTTATCTGGACAAAGGACGTCGCACACTTTCATCATACAATTCTTTACGAATTCCCCCTCGGTAAATGGCCGTCCTGATTTGGCGATCTCTTCGGCCACAATGAAACTTGCTTTCACAGCAGCTTCACTTTGTGATTTTGCTTTGGTGAAAAACGTCTGCTGGGATGTCAAATTCTTCTTCAACTCCTCTACCTTTTGTAGCTTCTGTCCTGCGCTCAGGTTTTTGAATTTGTTCTCATGTTTCGTCTCGTAGTGCCGTCTTAGGTTATACTCCTTCATTACAGCGATATTACTCCCGCAAAGGAGACACACTGGTTTACCTGCAATTTCAGTAAACATATACTCATTCTCCCACCGGCTTTGAAAGCCTCGGTTTTCAGAATCAATTTTTCTCTTGGCCATTGTTGGGGTCTAGCTTTGATTTGAGATTAGCGTTGTATACATCAACAGACCGCGAACTTGAACCGCGGCTTGCCGTTGGCGGCAATTGCACTGCATCATGGGATTTGTAGTGTGTGTTATTGGGGCGTCATATCACAGGGCCATTAAAAACAGATATATAAAACGATTTCGCGGGCCGGATATAATTGTATGGCGGGCCGGATGTGGCCCGCGGGCCTTGAGTTTGACACATGTGTTCTACATAATTTGAGTGTTAAGTGTAGATTTAGTGATCTGGGTGTATGCCATGCGCTGCCCAAAGTGATATGTAGTGTCATAAGATAACCTACAGTATAGAAAACTTTATCTGTATACATCTAAGTGCTTCAAGAAACCAACCACTCTGCGGTGCAGTACTGGATTGGTGAGTACCTGTATACTATTTTATATTTTATTGTATTCTAATTCTTTGAAAATTGGTATTCCATTGGTAAGTGTAACTCTTAATTAACCAAAAACAATGAGGAGTCCTTGTGGCACTTTAGAGACTAACAAATTTATTTGGGCATAAGCTTTCATGGGCTATAATCCACTTCATCAGATGCATGGAGTTAAAAAAAAAGTAGGCAGGTATAATTATACAGCACATGAAAAGATGGGAGTTGCCTTACCAAGTGGGGGGGTCAGTGCTAACAAGGCCAATTCAGTTAGGGTAAATGTGGCCTATTCCCAACAGTTGACAAGAAGGGGTGAATATCAACAGAGGGAAAATTGCTTTTTGTAGTGCGAATGAGGCCAATTCAATCATGGCAGATGTGTCCCATTCCCAACAGTTGACAAGAAGGTGTGAGTATCAATTAATTAACCAGAATATTTGATTAATCATCACCCCTCATTCCCCCAACATGACGGATAACAGAGCTTTTATTTCACATTAAGTTGTGATGGTTTTTAACATATAGTGGAGTTACAGAAATGGAGAGGATCCTGGTGCAAAGGGTTTCATTTTCCTGAAGCAGCACTCAACTTTCAAAAACTTGGGAAGTGCTTGTTGAAATGAATTCAGATACTCACAGCTGGATGAAATGCAAGTTCCTTGAATGTACTTTACAAACATCTGGAGTCAAGTCCTGTATGATATACCATAGGCGCTGACTTCTAAGGGCGCCAGTGGGTGCTTGACCCCCCTCTACCCCCACTCCGACTCCACTCCTGCCCTGCCCCCTACCGCCCCCATGCCAACCCCTTCTCCAAAGTCCCAACCCCAACTCTGCCTCCTCCCTACCCCTATTCAACTCCTTCCCAAAATCCCTGCCCCAGCCCCGCCTCTTCCCCGCCTCTTCCCCAGAGAGCGCCATGTTCCCACTCCTCCACCCTTCCTCCTGGAGCTTGCTATAGCTGTTTGGTGTCAGCAAGCACTGGGAGGCAGAGGAGCGGGGATGCGGCGTACTCAGGGGAGGAGAAGGTGAGGCAGGAGGGGCGGGGCAGGGAACTTGGTTGCCGGTGGGTGCAGAGCACTCACTAATTTTTCCCTGTGGGTGCTCCAGCCCCGGAGCACCCACGGAGTCAGCACCTATGTGATATACATGCAAATTCCTCACTGTGCAGGCCCTACTTGTTTCTTATGGTTCCTACTGGTATTTCCCTCACAAGATAGCAAGAGGAGTCTGCATGTATACAACAAGCTCCGCTGATTCCAACCCGTACCTCAGTTCAATATCTACTTCACAATATTTGCTTTATCGGGGCTGACCTCTTTCCACTAGGTGGAGTAACAGAGCTTAGCTTCCTTAAAGTCCCAATGCCCTTCCTAAGGGAAAAAAAGACTTGTCACAGTATGTGCATAACTTCCATTAGCATTAATGTGAGTAACCCAGACACACCAAAAGGACAATATACCCCTATACCCATATTAGCAAGCATCATCACTGCTCCATACAGATTGAGGCAATGCACCATAATGGCTTTGAAGGAGATGTTAAGATGAATCACATCAAATATTTTGTATTATTAATGCTTTCACTTTTTAAACACTGGCCAGGATGCAAGGACATATTGAGGTGCCCTTTGCCACATATTGAAGCATCCTTGAAACCCCGATTTCATGAACTAACATGTACAACAGATGCCTGGAAGCAAAACAGAGTACAGAACAGCTATCAGTGGTCAGACTGTTTCCTTTTATATTAGACTTATGCATAAAAGGGAATTGCATACAAAATAGTGACTGTGGTTTAATATAACAATGTTTCTGCCTAACACAAGCAACATGACACAGTCAAGTAGGATTAATAGCATTCCTAACATTTTTATTAGTATTTCTGGTAATTCCTTCCAATCTTCATCTTTTATAGAAAACTAAACAGTAAATATAAAAATGTAATTAGAAAAAAATTGTGTTTTTTAACTAGCTCTCATTCTGAATTACCAAAGTTGACAGAAATAGCCCTCTCTCACAGGGCCCTGCTATCTATTTTCCTAGCAAGGACTATTTCAGATCTCAGAGAGTCTTTCAGTATAACAGGATGTCCATCTACCCCAAAGTCCAATTTGACTTTTGATGACTGTGAATCAAGGATTCGAGGATTGTTTCATCCTTAATGTGACACACATTTAAATTCTGGACGACTCATTTTGAACACCCAAGAGCTCCTTTCAAATGCTGTATAGATGTCCTCTAATAGCTCTAAATCAGCATGTTTGAGACGTGCTTGGAATTACTTGAGTATGTTCTCCCATGCACTGCTAGAAACTTACATATGAGCAGCAAGTTTAATTTAGGTATCAATTAGATAAGACATATCAAGCAGCATTTTAAAAAGTGGAAGAGGTGAGATCCTTGAGACAAACATAAATAAAGATAGGGTCAGATTGTGATACACCTACACACATTGAAAAGTACCTCTTACTTCCTGTGTGGTCCCATATTTCATTGTGGTTACTTATGGAATAAGATACTAATCAGTGTGAGTAAGGGTGTCACAATACAACCATAATCATTGGAAGTGTCAAGTATCAGGAAGTCCTTTGAAGAATTAAGTCCATGCATTGCATACCAGACATGAGTCAAAGTCCTTTAGGATGTGAGTTACCATTATTTCTTTATAATTAATGATGTTCTAGTAATCTAATTTTTAATAAAATGATATAATTAAAATTTAAACAATTTAAAAGAGCAAAATACCTTGCTAGGAACTAAGGGTAAGCAGTTCAGTGCCGATAACCAGTCATAAGCTGAGATTTAAAAAAAAAAAAAATTGAGGACCTTGGGAATATATTGGTAATTCTTTACATATATATCTATATAAAAAAAAGCAGGAACTAATTACCTTAGAAAATAAAAATGGAACAGTGATTTTTAGGGCTAGCTTCAGTATTCACTACTACTCAACCATAAGGCTATCAGTCAGTGCAGAATAATACTGTCTTGTATTACTATGCTCTGTTAATAAGCCAATTATTTTATTCTAGATAATATAGTTGTGGGGATTAAATAAATTTCTTTAATTAACACTTAAGAAATTAAAAACAAATTAAACATTCACATTATTCATCCCCTAGTGTGTGTGTGTTTAACTTTTCTTTCCCCCTCCCCCCTTTTATTTTTTTAAAAAGAAACCTCCCTCTGGGATAACACATCAATGTAAGTAATTTCTTTAAAATTATGAGCTAAAGAGTGATAAGGTTATTAGGGCAGGGTACTGCAGGAGATGTGGGAAGAGTTACATATCTGGGCAGCATTTTGCTCTTTCACCAGGTCTTCCCAGCACTGCTAAATAGTACCAAGTGGTGAATGCAATCATAGCACCGCCTTGTGCCTCTCCCTACACCTTTTGCAGATGCTTAGCATTTCCAGTGGCACTAGCTCTATAAAGCCACTGTGCTTCTCTGCGAAAGGGACATAAAGGGAAGCAGGGCTAGCAGGGCCGGCTCCAGGCACCAGCTTAACAAGCAGGTGCTTGGGGCGGCCAAGGGAGAGGGGCAGCACCTGCGGCAATTCGGGGGCGGCAGGTCCCTCACTCCCTCTAGGAGCAAAGGACCTGCCGCTGAACTGCCGCCGCCAATCGCGGCTTTCTTTTTTTTTTTTTTTTTTGCTTGTGGCAGCAGAAATGCTGGAGCCGGCCCTGAGGGCTAGTTGAAGCGAAGCCAAGGCCGCTGCAAAGCCATCTGTCTGTAGTGCCAGTTGCAAAGCTCAAGAGTTGGTATTCAATCTTCTCATTCAACCTGCGATGCATTACTATTTGGCAGGGGATAATCTAGTCCAATGGAGAATAGCATTAATGAGCACTGTACTCAGAAGGAATGAAAACAAATTTTGAAATGTTGAATTTCCCACACAATAGAAATTCTATTTTCCAAGCAGCTCTAATGAGTACCTATTTTCCATTTCATTCTTCTTGGAAACCAGGCACATTAGAGCTGGCTAATTTAAAATAAATAAACAATTTGCCTTTTTTAAAGAAACAAAAACAATTGCTAAAAGCTTTCTGTTTTTCAAAATCTTTTTCCAAACAAAACTGAAAAATTTCCAATTCCTGTGCTGCCATACTCTTCCCCTCTCTCTCCAACCCCCAAAAGATACAATATAATGAATGATGTCTGGGTCCCCCTCCCACACTTTTCTCTCTTTCTTTTCCTTTTTTTACCTCTCACCTTTTCCAAATCTTCAACTTTGCAAACATTACAGAGTGGCAAAATAAAAGAAAAAAGGAGCTGAGACATCAATGAGTGAACCTATTGGAAAGCGTGGGGGGGGGGGGGGGGGAGAGGGCCAGGAGCTGGAAAACCTCTGACTCAAAATTTTTAAAATGTGAAATTTAAAAACAAATTTTAATCAAAGTTTTTTTTTTTCACTTTGAACCTTATGAAAAAGAAACAACGTCAACATTTCTTAATACATTGTTTCCCCATTTTTTGATCGACTATAATGTGCATTGCCAAAAACAAACAAAAAAATCAATCAGTGTTACTATATATGTATAAGGATCTCTAACAAAATGAAGCATTTACTCCCACTCATTTATGTTGGCCAATCCAGTAGTCCTATGGTTAGTATTCTTCCCCATGAAGACCTGGGTTCTGTAGTATGAAATATTAATAGGCTAGTTACTCCATTTCCTCTCTGTTTTAAAATGTGTTCCAGAATCTCAACTAGCATTGAGATAGTTTTAAGCAAATGAAAAAAGGGATTTAACATATTAATGCTGACATAGTATTAGGTCTATTTATGTTAGTAGGGGTCATTAGTCTTTGGATAGCTGAAGTCAGAAGAATAAAGTGTTCCCAAAATAGCAGCAGTGTTGAATTTATTTCAGTGAAATTGCTGCCAAGCATCATAACAGAATTTGCACAATGTATTGTACTTCATGTCTTGTGCTGTGGGACTGATTATTTAACATATTGCCACAACACTATAAGAGAACAACTTTTCAATTTCCCCACAGTAGTCTCCTGGAAGGCTCTCACTACAGTACTTGGCTTAACAGCAGTTTAATTCAAAGTGGTAGGACGAGGGATGTCAGGTGTTAGTCAAACATTATGGGTAAAATAGTGCCAGAAGCTACATGCAAAAGGAAGGGAGAGGGTACATGGTTCCCCTCATCCCTTTATTCCCTTTATTCAGTAGGAGTACTTGCACTCAGAATAGTGTTCCAGAGGGCTAAAACTGCTACAGGTGGTAGCATCTACGAAGGGGATGCAGAGGGGCATGCCTCTAGTCCCTCTGGCCATGGACCTTTCCACAGAGTTGGCAATCAGGAGAAACTATAATGTACATGGCAACAGAGGGTCCTGTGGCACCTTTAAGACTAACAGAAGTATTGGGAGCATAAGCTTTCGTGGGTAAGAACCTCACTTCTTCAGATGCAAGAAGATGAGTTGCATCTGAAGAAGTGAGGTTCTTACCCACGGAAGCTTATGCTCCCAATACTTCTGTTAGTCTTAAAGGTGCCACAGGACCCTCTGTTGCTTTTTACAAATTCAGACTAACATGGCTACCCCTCTGATACTTGATATAATGTACATGCTGCACATGCTTATGGGAGATACAACAGCTGCACATCCAGGATGTTCCAGAGGGTGTTGTGCTTCAGTAAGGCACAATGCTTCCTAGAGCTCCTGCTGGAGCCTGCTACCAAGGCAGAACAAAGATTATTCTGGGATATTTGCAACCAACTAGACATGCCCATTCTGACTCGAAACATATAGGAGGATTACTATTTAATATGGGTTTTTTAAGTTGTTTGGTCTAAATTTGAGACATTAGATGCAGCCTTTTTAGTTTGCTAAAGTGGGAATAAGGTTACCCATTACTAAATAAAATAAATAATAATAAAGTAAAATAATAATAATTCCATTAGGAAGTATTTTTATCCCAGTCACAATTCTAAATGCCTGCCAAATCTCTTGTACCTTCAAGATTTCTTTCTCTTTATGTTGCAGGGCATGTCATTTTAAGAGCAGTAGGACATAATAGAATGAGACTTCCTGCTACTTTGCTGAATAAATAGGATTTTAACTTTACTTACTTGAGTAAGTATCTGGCTTTGGAGAAAGTGATGTGTTTACTGTTCCCCTACCTGTCACAGCACACATGCATCTTCTGTCTTCAGCTCTACTAATGAATTACTAATTTTAGTAATATATTGCAATGTGTTTTTAGTGCAGCCTCACACATTAATAACATACACTAAGGATAAATCATAAGAGTATCATTATACATTTAATAAATTTGAAGAAATTAACCAGAAAAGTAAATGTCTGCTTCATTGCAGCTAGGATATGGTAAATTGGAAGGTCAGGCAAAGCAGATGTGCTTTAACCCTCTGGTCCTTAACACATTTCTATGGCTTGGGGTCACATCTGCCTGGTGAGTTCTAGTGTCCTTTCACGAGTCTTCCTTCATGCTGCTATGATACAATGGAGTGCAGTTAATTCTAAGGCTGGTCAAACTTGGAATTGACTAGACACATTACAATGAAGAAGCAGGACAAAGAAATAAACAAAGACAAAGAAACCCTAACATTTGAGCACACCAGAATCCATCAGGATGCACCTCTGTGATGTGTTTAGAAGGGACATAGCCAACCACCATTGTCACCATCTCTTTAAATCAATCAAGACCATTCCTGAGGATCTAAATAGAGGTATTTATTTCCATTTCAGGGAATTTATGTTCCATCATTATGTCCACTTGTAACCTAATGAGAGCCTTAGAAAGTTATTTCAGCATCACATTTTAGCCTAGACACATTCAATTCATCCAATTAATTTGACTCCATTGGGCTTCTTTGGGGTTATGCTTATCAACAACTGTAAGTTATTCGTTTATAGGTCAAGAGGAAACCCTGTAACTTTTCAGGCCTTTTACAAATTCTGTCTGCAAAATTTTGGGAAAAACCTCAGGGTCTAATTTTTAAAGCACAAGTCTTTGCTGAATGCATTCTTAGGTGGAACAGATTTGTGCTGACTTTGCTAGTTCATTCATCACATTAGATATGTCTCCCTACACAAATAAACTTATCCCATGTTCTTTATGTATAGTCCTTTCTTAGGAACCAATTTTCATAAGAGTTATAGTTTCTAGAGCTGCTCAAAAATATCAATACTTTTTTACAGAAGATTTTTTTGAAAAACTTGGTTTTTTTTGTTTTCCCCCCAAAAATCCCACAAAAATTCTGCTGTTTAACCCAAAATGATATTAGTTTTCAAAAACTAGTTTTGGTAAAACTATTGAAAAAAAAACCCAAACAACTTTACGGAAACCCAAACCAACTCCCAACAATTTATACCAATTGTTTTTTGGCTTTCAGTGTCCAGGTTTTTGTATAAAAATAAAAGTTTCAACCACTAACAACATTTTCTACAAAAGAAACATTTAAAAAAAATTGTGAGGAAGAGATTCCAACCAGCTCTGATGTTTCCTTTTATACATTCACTGTTTCAGCATCTGACATACTCAGCCTTTCAGCAATTTCAGCCCCCATAACTGAAATGAGCAGTTTGTTCACAGAAGGATTAGCTCTATCCCTTGTGGAAGGTGTGCTAGTCTATTGCACTATATTCTGTTTAGTTTCTTTTAGCATGCTCATCACTGAATATCTAAGCACCCGTAGTAACTCTCAATTGCATATGTTTGCAGAATTAGAAAGGATTGATGTTTGCACTTCACTTTTACAACCCTAGTGGATTTAATTTTACAATATCAAGAAGACTGGAAATGTACACACAACAGAAATACATATTTTGTCCTTTTTTGTTGCCTGCATAATTCCTACCAATGTAAAAAAGAAAAGGAATCAGAAGAAACATGCATTCTATTCTAGTATATTCTATTTCCCTCCATTTTCCAGAACTCCTAATTTGCTGTGGTACCAAATACATTGTCATGGAATTTTCTCTATGTTTAAGCATATCCTTGGCCATGATAAAGTTGCTTTGGTGGTGCAAAGCTGCCTTGATGCTAGCAAAAGTGGCAGCTGGGGGATTCATACGGTATAAGGGAATCCCCAAGTGCCCTTCACTATGCCACTTCCCAGACTGGGGAGGTGTGCCACAATGGGGTGCAGGGTCTGGCCAAAGCACAATACATTCCAGCAAACCCCAGCTGCCACAGCAGCTTCTGCAGTTTTGCTGCAGATAGCCCTAATCTAGAACAGCCTGGGTGCTGTGCTAATCCTTGACAGGAGCTACATTAGCCCTTTGGAATAAGATAAACCCAAGCATGGCATGTATCTATATTCTCTCCCTCACTCTTCACTCATGTGAAAAGGGCAATTTAGCTGGACCCAAGGATCAAAGCTGTAAGCCAGTGATACTCAGACTGAGGCTTGCGAACCACAAGTGGCTCTTTAATGAGTCTCCTGCAGCTCTTTGCAGCTAATGATGTTAAAACACTGTCTGATGTAATTATTAGACAATCTAAGTTATTAACCAACGAGAATGCTTTCACTATGTTATTAATCAATTGTAGTTGATAAAATAATAATACATTTTGCTGTGAGAATAATATACGCTTGCAGGCATGGGCATTGCACGGAGACACACTGTTCCCCTCCCACCAGGAGTGCACAGAGACGTGCCAGCAGCCAGCTGCTTCCAGTAGCAGCGTGGAGCTATGGCAGGCAGGCAAGCAGCTTGCCTGAGCCCTGCTGCACTGCCTGTGGTAAGCACCTCCCAGCCAGAGCCTACACCTTGCACCCCCTCCTGAATTCTCCTGAACCCCAACCCCCTACCCCAGGTCAGAATCCCCCTCTACGCCCAAACTCTCCCAGACCACACATCCCTTCCTGCACCCCAACCCCCTGCCGCAATCCCCTCCTGCATCAAACTCCCTCCCAGAAAGAAACTAATATAACAGCTATTCTAAGGCCTAGTCTACACTAACCCCCCCAATTCAAATTAAGGTACGCAACTTCAGCTACGTGAATAACATAGCTGAAGTCGACGTACCTTAGTTCGAACTTACCGCGGTCTAGACGTGGCAGGCAGGCTCCCCCGTCGACTCCGCGTACTCCTCGCGCTGAGCAGGATTACCGGAGTCGACAGCGAGCACTTCTGGGTTCGATTTATTGCGTCCAGACAAGACACAATAAATCGAACCCAGAAGTTCGATTGCCTGCCGCTGAACCAGCGCGTAAGTATAGACAAGCCCTTAGGTAAGAAGTAGTCTATTTTGAATTAACTTAACTATATTCTACATGTTTTAAGACTGAAATGTAACCACAGAATGGCTTTATGTTAATTAAAAGGCAAGCTTAGTATGGCATTAATAGCTTTGATGCCATAATTGTGATAATTTTGTTTTAAATTAGGAAAAAGACTTGTATACAGGGGCCCCACAAAATCTAATAGCTCTGGGCCCACAGGAGAGTTAATCTGGCCCTGAACTTTTGGGTAATGCTGATCAGTAGTTTGGCTGCTGAACCACTGAAGTCTGGTTACCACTGCTCTAAGCTATAACATAAAGCAAGAGAATAGACTTAAATGTATAGTAATATTTTTTTTTCTTGTGTAAGTTATTTACTCCTTTTAGTAGAATAGGTATGACTTTAGGGCTAGAGCTGGATGAATTTTTCTGGACAAATTATTTATTTGCTGCAAAGATGCAATTTCAGGTCTACCAAAACAGTTAGGGAACACAACATAAATTTGCTGAATAGTTTCAGTGGGGAAAAAAACAGAGTGAGGTTCAGTTAGGTGTCATTTACAAAACCAGAGGATGAGGATGTAGTAGTGGTGGTGTTGTCTTCCTTAACCTGCTTATATCCTATAGGGCTGTGGCTACAGAACTCAGCAGAATGCAAGTAGACCCAGGTTTAAGTCCCTGTCCCTGCCTGATTTGGAGCAGAGATTTGAACTGGGATCTCCCACATTGTAGGTAAGTGCTTTAATCACTCTGCTATTAGGTATTTTGGAATGGGAGTCTCTCTTGTTGAAGTTGTTCCACTTTATATAAATAATTAAGTATACACTGGAGAAGGAAGTAGAATTCAGGGTTCCACACTCCCAGCTGAGTGTCCTAACAGCACCATTTAGGGTACAGCTACATGCAGTGTGGGTGTAAATATTTTGTTTTGGCTGATGTACCCACGCTAGCTTTGATCTATCTAGTGTGCTAAAAATAGTAGTGAAACCACAGATCCATTTAAGTGCAAATCCATGGGGAGTGGGCCAGATTGTACTTGGGCAGCTATCATGTGTAACTGTGGCTATGCTGCTATTTTTATCACGCTAGCTCAGTCAAAGCTTCTACCTGAGCCAAAATTACATCCCATGCTGCAGTGTAGATGTATCCATATTCATTCTCTATCGCTGCCCTAATAAATATTCAAGTATTTTATAAAAAGTAGAACAGGCTCGACAGGGGATCTTGAGAGAAAACCAATATACTCACCCGAAATGCGCACACGTCGAACATGTTGCCCAACACTTCCTAGGTACTTGTCTTGTCAACCAGGATATTTTTTACTTCGCAAATGCAGTGAGATTTTCCTCCAAAATATTTGCAGGATCTCACAACTCTTGAATTTGGATATCTTATGAAGTATGTGGAGACAGAAGAAGTTTTACAGTGAAGTCTGTGACAATTTAAAAATCCTCTCTCATATCAAAATTTGATATGGAGAATTAATAAGGGAGATAACAAAGCATCCAATTAAAGCCTGGTTGTTTGGCATAGAGAGTCAGCCACACTCCTTTGATGTTAAAGTAAAAAAAAATATTTTGCCTGCCACTTGAAATTCATTTACATGTGTTTCCTGATAAATGCCAACTCTATGCTACGGTCCCTTCCTATATTAAGCCAGTGTCTACATGAATCAGAGTGAACTGGTCTTCTTCTGTCTCATCACTGATCAGACCCTTTAACAAAATGAAACCTACATTTTGGTACTTCAGATTAACTAAAATATTCCAACCAGAGCAGTGTTTGATAAGGGAAACAATGACAGGATGGCATTCTGTCCTGCACTGTTAAGAAAATGTCACCTGGGTGGCAGGAGAAAATATAGAGATTTCTTTGGCACTGTCTAAAGAATAGGTACAGCACCTGCTCTTCTGATGCCAGGAATTCATAACTTCTTCCTCCTTTGGGGCTTCATTCCCCATTACAGCTCTCATGTGACAATACAAATTAGGGAAACACAAGGTGCAGTGGAATATTCCAGTCCTTGCTGTTTGTGGTAGCCATGTGTCTATAGCAAGTGGAAGAGTGTCAGTTTGAAAATGCTTTGTGAAGCACAGAAGACATCCTGCAGCTAAGTCATTTGGCTGAATTGACAACTGAGATCATATTTACTCTAATATGGGTTTTGTTCTTCCAAACACAGGATCCCATTAAGATTTGGGGGAGTTTAATGTTTTCATCCAAGATTTTGTTAAACACATTTGGCTATGTTTGGTGATGATTCACTCATATCTCTTTTAGTTATCTGTTCAATCTGTGCGGTAAGAGACTCCAGCTCTTCTGGGAAACTCAGAAAAAAGTCACTTTGTGGTTAATGTTTTTTAATAAACCTGGAATTTTTGGACTTTCCAAGACTGGTGTGTGTGTGTGTGTGTGTGTGTGTGTGTGTGTGTGTGTGTGTGTGTGTGTGAGAGAGAGAGAGAGAGAGAGAGAGAAAGGTGCATTGTTACAAGGACGATAGTAGAATGTAACTTGTATTTTCATTCCATATAAACATAGAAATATTTATTTACTGGTTTTATATAAGAGGTGGCCCAGAGAGTTAGACATGGATCACTGCCTCCTAAAGAGCAGCTTGCAGCCATCATCTGGTTCACTGTATCTCGGTGATATGGCCCTTAAAGACAAAATCCATGTGAATGATTTGTTTGTTTTTATGCAGGTCCTACTACAGGCAACTTCTTGCTTTGCAGGGTGTATACCACTCAAGACATGGAGTTGTCCCCCACCCCAAAACTCTCTCTCATTCCCCTGCACCTCACCCAAAACAAACAAACCAAAACTCCTTACAGCAGAAGTGTAATTTTAAAGTTCCAAGATGGTGTCTGGTAAACCTAGCCAATGAGTAGTATCTTATTCACCTATTCAGGGAGATAAAATATTGACCTATGCATACAGTACAAGTGTGTATGAAAGTTTGGTGTGGCCCAGAGACACTTCAGTGATTAAACCTATCGTTGCAAAGTTTGGATAGACCAATTCAAATCAAAACTAATATTGAAGATAGATTTGGAGGGCAAGCTGGGACAGTATTGCCAACCGCAAGCATTCAAAAATCATTAGTCAGCCCTCCCCCCACAATCACGGGATTTTATAAAATAATAAATGCAGCATTCTTTTTACTTACCTCCTGGTTTCTGAGCTTTTAGTAGACACATTGTCATGCTTTTCTCTGCAACTATAAACATTTTTGAATGAAATCTGAGATTCATGACTCCATGAGTTGAGGCTTTAAGACATTGTAAGACTTAAGACTTGTGATAAAACAATTTTGAGGGGAAAGCTTCTGACACAAAGCAGACCAGGTATGTACTGCAATGACTATATACATTGTACCCACTCAACAAACAACAACAGAACACAGTAACAGGATAGCATAGATCAGAAAATAAGAGCATATATGGGATATTTCTGTCAGCATTTAAAAAGTTACCCGGGCCAATATGTATGTATGTATGTACCTACGTGTGTGTTTGTGTAGATGTGTATTAGTGTCATGGCTCCCAGTATATGGAGCCTCAAGCGTGCATGGCTTTCAGCAGGTTAACAGAATCATGGAACTATCACTGGTTAGCCAGATAAAGTTGATATGTAGAACCACTAACTGATGTTACATATTTGACGGAGAAAAAAAACCCTATCTCCAGTCCCTTGCCAAGCACTGCCTGTTCATTTGTTACCTAATCACTTCATTCCCCTTGCTGAATCTCTCATGGGTATTCTGGGCTGGGTAAAAAGAATATGTTTTACTCATTTCTGAATCATGTTTATCTTGCAACGATTTTCTATCATTCCTTACAAGTGGAAAAGATACAGGTGCTTCTGTGGATTAGAATATCACTGAGGTTGTGTTCAAGTGTTGTGTCTAGTGATTAGACCAGTGGACTTGGAGGTAAGAGTCCTGGGCCTACTACTGTTTCCTTTGTGACCTTGAACAAGACACTTTGGACAAGTTTTTCAGAAGCGAGACCTTAAAACTCCCACTGTAGTCTATTAGAAGTTGCAGCTACTCAGAACTTCTGAACGTGGAGTCCTTAGCCCATCTATTTCTCAGTTTACTTACGTACCTTGCAGGGGCAATGTTTAATGTGAGTAAAGTTCTTTGAGACTTTAACTTGAAGGCACTATTATAAGGACTAAATCCTGCAAACTTAAGTTATCCTCTGCATAACTACTAATTTACTATTCCCATGGGTTTCAGTGGGCTATTGCCATGAGTAAAAGTAGGCATGTATAACCATGATTGCAGGATCAAGCCCTGAACACCAAGTATTATTTATATCACTATTGTAATTTATAATATTGTTAAATCATCAGAATTACAATTACTATTATGTTTTAGCTATGTGATTCCCATTGGCAAATTGTCTCCCTCTTCCTTTCAGCTCTGTGTATTTGTTATCTAATTCAAAATATTTCACATGAGTTTATGCAATTTAAGAGTGTGTATTCAGGGGAACACCATGTTTCTTTCTATTGTTTCATGTGCTCTCTCTCACCAGTCACTCTTTGTGGAGAGGTACATGATTGTCAGTAGCATTACAATAGTTGATTTTCTTTTTTCTTAGCCTTCCTCCTTATTTCTTGCCTTGTTAATACTAGTGTTCTCATGATGTTTGTTTCCTTGAAGAGCTTAAGAGGGTTTCACATCTCAGTAAAAAGAGTATTCCTCTCTGTCCTCCCTTTGCAACAAAATACATTTTAAAAGTATATATTATTTTGTAAATGTAATTTAACTAGTGATGGGCCTCAGCTGCAAAGTTCAGAACTGATCCTGAATTTTCTCAAAGGTCATAAGACATAGGTTTCTCATTTGGGCCAAGCTCTAATTAAAACAAAATGTTGAATAGTGCTTGCTGAAATGAAATACACTGGAGTTACTTGATTAAAACCTTCAGGGTCAGAAAACAATTCATTGGACTAGAAATTATGTTCATGTTTACTCCTATGTTTTATGCTCTTTAACACCTGTCTGTAAAGAGCTGGGAAAATATTTTGTGTGAATAGTTTTATCCACTGAAAAATGCAGAAACAGGTCAACCAAAACTATTAATTAATTTGGGTCATATTTGGCAAATCATTGTGGCCAAAAAAAGTGTGTGGGGGGAATACTTTTTAAAAGAAATGTTGAAACATTTTGTTTTGGCATTTCCAAAAGGAAGTATTGTGACTTTTCATTTCAGAAAGTCTTTCTGTTACAGAATATACCTATATTTAATTTTGAAAAGCCATTGCAAAACTATTTAAAACCCTCTGAAAAAAATATTTCAGATTAAATACAATGTTTTGCTCGGGCTAAAAACATGTTTTCCAGTTTTTATTTAGTTGAAAAAAATAATTTTGGTTCAATCTGAGACAATTACCCCCTACCCAATTTTTCAGCTCAACCACTAACCAAAAAACTTGTTATTCATCCTGCCCTATATATGTAAACAATCCATTGATATGCTGCCAAATTTTTAACAAGCGGATTACTCAAAACATTTCTGCCTCAGTCAGTGATTCATGCAACTTTCCGTAGGTAAAATATTCTCCCCTGACCCACTCAAAAACAAATTAATCAGTTCCACAATCTCCCTTCCACATGTCACTCCCAACTAAATCCATCAATCTTTTTATCCCGCTTGATCCCTCCCAGCTCAGTACCTCTCAACCCACCATGCTTCTCCACCCACAGAAATTCCCCTAATAACCACTCCTTCTTGGTAGCTGCTCCCTAGAGCAGCAAAAGCAGCTAGGTTTATCCTAGAGCCTGTGTTGGCTGAATTAGTGGCAAGCTGGCCATTCTGTGGTCTTGGACCCCCAAACTGGTCTTGTCTAATTCCCTTCCGGTAGTGGGTGGTATGGGAAGTTGGGGAAATGGGTTCCCTGTAGTTCTTGAGGTGGCAGGTGTTTCCTTATTGCTGGAGTTCTTCCCTAGTTGGCATAGGAATAGACCTCCCCAGGCCGATTGCAAATGGGAATGAAGAGGTAGAAATTAGCTGGCAGAGCATATTTGTCCCGGCTGGAAGGTGGGGGAACAGGACTCCAGGTTCCCTCCCAGTACCAGCTATTCAGACTTTGGGAAGGCAGCCACTAGTAGAGAACTCCCACACATTACAGAAGCAGCTTTGTTCTGCATGCTCTACTCCCTCTCATACTCTGCTGGAAGGACTGGCAAGCAGAAGGCTTTGGGGATTACACAGTTAATACCATGTACACTTAGCAGCACTGTTGAGGGCATAAAGGGGTAACTGCCCTTGTACTAACTGTGATGGTTTTGTCAGTAATGGATGGATTGAGAGACGGATGACAGTGTTAATAACTAGAGCTGGCCTTAGCATTTTTGGATGGGTACAAAACTAAGGGGTTTGTGGGGTATTTTTTTTTGCCAGTTTATGTCCACCATTAACACTCCATTATGCACATGACTAATCTATGGAATTTGAGGATGATCCTTTGGGATAAATCCCAGACTGTGTGTTCAAGCTTTCTGTCCTCCCTAGCCTTCAGCCTCCTGCTGCAAAATACAAATATCAAGAGATTGACTATTTTGCTAAAGAATTTGTCAAACCCTTTAAAGGGCAGGGGGATAAGGGGGTAGAAGAGGATTGCCTTGTTACTTTAATCATTATCCCCTGGCTATTGTTAGCAACAAGAAAGGGAAGAATTTGGGTTTTTGCCCCTCGAACTCAATCTCTCTCATGATGATGGTTTATTTCACTCCAAGAAAAGGTAGTCATTAGCTTCTATCTGTCCTCTGAAGCAGAATCTGTTCACAAAAGACAACAATGTACTGATGACAATATCTCTATATGGATATTTTTCCTGTGGTGAAAAGCATTTTGCACCTGTGCAGTCAAAGGCAGTAGTTTCTCCCATCTAAAATGGCACATTACATAATGATAACAGTGATGCTGCTATGACTTAACTGCTGTAGTATTTCAATAGTGTGTGACTTATTGAGTTCCAGTTCAGTAAATTGCATTCCTGGTCTAGATTTATGAAATATGGACGATATTAAGCACTGGAGAAATGCCTACTGAGTTATCTGTAAAATGAATTAAGAAAAAAAGAATAGGCTATAGTGTATGCATTTAAAGTAAAAGGCCTCAATATTTTGTACTATTAAAAACACCTGGAATTTGGCCAATTGTTTCTTTCTTTCTTTCCTACTGCAGATAGGCATCTCTTTGAGAAAAAAGTAAACCCCTTCTAGTGTCTAATAATTGATAAATTTACACATGCTTTAGCTCCAAATGGTCCTGAACAAGGACTCTGAAAGCTTGTGTACTTATATTTACTGTTACACTGTCAAGATATTGGCCCAGATCTTAAGCTATAGCCAAAGAGCACTCAGGAGATGGTAGAGGGTGCCCATCTGGTCCCTAAAATAAATTAGAAGCCATGCACGCTCCTTTTGCTGGCAAGGTAGTCTTCAGCTGGCTTTGTGTTAGTGGATTAGTACACAACTGACTTCATGCATGACAGGATCTGGGTCAGTGTATTATCTACCTCAGCCATTTTTATAAGATGATTAAAGTGCATGATTTTGCACTTCCAGCATTATTTAGGAAACAAATTTAAAAGTCAGTTATGATCTTTTTGTTTAATTCCCATCCAAAATACATGTCACGTGAGATTTTATCATTGTAGAATTATCTCAACTAAAAGTCAGAAAGACTATTTAAACTCTCTTTTATTACTACTTTGACACTACACATTGATAAAGGAAAATAACACCTTGGCCTTAAGTACACTATTTCTTTTTTTATAAAGTTATTTTTGCATTATTGTCAGTATAACTAGCTGCAAATCAAAGTAACAATGCTATATTTTTCTATCCACTTATCACTTTTCTAAAATAAAACTCCGGGTTTCCTATGAGGAAAGTATTGGTCTCTTGGTATTTGTATTCGTAGCAGACATGACTCAAAGTCACTATAAACCTATTGTTAGCTGTATGATTTAAAATGTAATAACAAGAAAACACTGGGACTCTGAGTATGTTGTGCATGTGGTACAGAAAAGCAAATGGCATTGGTATAGCCGTCACAATCGCACCCTCACAGTAATGGAATTGACTGATTACTTATTGTTATGCTCACAGCTGCGCATGGAATCCAATTATCTGTACAAAGCTTTTGGGATTTGAAGGTGCAAGCAGAATAGCTAATATTTTATAGGAAGAAGTCATTGAACTCATTGACAAAAAGTTTTAGCACCCACTTTTCAAGAGAGTTGGAATTCACTTTCTAAAAGAAATCAGATTGGGTAGCATTGTTTTTCTCTCTATTACAATCATAAGCCTCAGTAACAGAGAAAATAGGAAAAGGAAATCGGATTCTCCAACAAATGTTCAGCATTTATTCTGCCGTAGCATATTAGGAGAGCACAACAAACCAGTGAGAGAGAGAAAAAGAATGAGAGATTCCCCTGTCCAGGCTTTTAGTTTATTCATCAATAGTTTGATCCAAAGTCCACTAAAGTTAAAGGGAATATTTCCACTGGCTTCAGCATGTTGGGATCAGGCCCCAATAGTGTGCAACTTGACACACTGAGGTTTGCCCACCAGAGTGTGGACACTTACAATTCATATTCCCTAAAACTGCTCCTGCGCTACAAGGGATTTCACTCGACACATAATTAGCTTACAGAACTTGCTGCCACAGAATGATATTGAGCCAAGAAGAGGTCAAAGTATAAACCACAGAAAGTATCTGGTATGGCAATTCCTATAATCCTATGATTTCTTGCTGTGCAGGGTTCTATTTAAAGAGAGAAATAGAAAGAAAGAATCATTTTCTGCAGGACAGGAAGAAATGCATAGCTCCAGAACTGTACTTTCCTAAGTATCTTACTTTCCATTCTCTCCCTGTGCCCCACTATAACGTTCAACTCCCCTGTCCCTAACAGAAAAAGTGACCCCTGCTGCCTCCCTAGCACTAATGTAAGAACTAGAAGCAGCTCAGCTCTGGCCTATTAAGCGGGCAATCTCACACTCCATGATTACATATCACCCTGTCTCTCTGCACAGAGTTTCAGTAGAGTTGGCTCTGATTATTCCCTCACCTCAGCCTGACCCACCCAATGTATCCTACTGACCCATTATTGGTGGCCACTCCTTCAGGCAGGGCAATGTTAGAAGGAAGTGGGTTTCTTAGATGTAGAGAAGGGCCAATCAAAACTTGATTTTGGACCTACACAGACCTTCATAGATCTTCTCTCCTTCAGGCCACAGTGCCCTCCCTTGTCCAACAATCTCCTTCCTGACCATTAACCACTACCTATGTGTTAAATATATACCAAAGAGTCAAAGGAATATTGTGCTACGAGAGCTATTCTGATCACTGACTCTAATGACAAGAGTAAATAACTAAAAATAAAATGTTAAAAGTGTCTTACATATAATAAAAATGGCAATGAATAATAAATCAGAAAACTGTAGAAAATATAGCACAACATTTGGAAGCATGACAAAAGTAGAAGACCTTCAAAACTGTGGCAAAGTTTTATCATTTCAAACTATTTTTTAAAGAACGTAATTCTCATTTATACTAAGATCCCTTTACACAGTTCTTCAAATATACATAATTTCCTTTACACTCGTATCAAAGACTCTTTTCACTTCCAGAATTGTGTAAAGTGACCTTACTGTAAATGAAAAACAGGCCCCTAATTATTATTAACATATAACTTTTTCTTACAACTTTCTGTCTGTCTGTATGAGTTTTTATAATGGTACCCATCATCATATATCCTCTGAAAGTCTTTCAAATGCATCCAAATGTTGATCTACATTTTTGTTGTGTTTTAGAGGATCAGAGAGGACTCACTATTGGGAGTATCAGTGAACTGACATTTCTCATTGAATGAGACACAAGCACAATTCACACACATGGAGATAAACAGTGAGAGATTTCTAAAAATGCTTTCAAAATTCCAGACCTAAATGCTGCTTCTTCAGCCCATCTCTACACATAGTACAGCACAGAAAGGTCCATTGAGATTGGTTTGTGGCAGTTAGAGACATTCAGTTCAAAAACAGTGCTGTTCATCCAAGCCTTTGGTGCTATATTACATTCTATCACTTACAGTATTGTACTGTCAAAACAAGTATGTTGACAGGACCTGGTGTAACATGATATGAAGAGCTGTGATAGATGCAGTGTGACACAACATAATTACAATGAAAGCCATCAAAAGAATATTACATTCCTGAAAACACCAGCCTCTCACACATACCGTCCCTAATCAGCTAAAAGCAGATATTTCAAACTCTCCAGCTATTCTGAGTGCAGATAAATGAAAGTCTGCTGAATATTGCTCCAAAAGTACTAGCAACTGAAAACAGGGAAAAGAACAGCCAAATAGCTTGGGTGTTTTCATATTTGCTAATGGAATTGCTCATGTCACATGAACCTCAAAGTTGAGAGGGGTTTTTTTTAATAAATTGAAAACTTTGGATGTTTAACCCTATCTATCTAGTTCGGAAAATCTCATTGGAACAACAAATCCTGTAGCATTTTGTAGTTTTTCTTCCTAGTCCAGACCAACTGCAGAATCTGTAAAAATATATAAATGTGGTTTTTTTTAATTATCACATTTAATTTGAGCAGAAAAGTTTCAGTTTGGATTTCATTCGGGGTGGAAGTTTACTTGTTGTATCAGCACCAATTTATGAAGCCATAACACACTTGGCATTGTATAAAATCACCATCACTAATAGTTGTGTGTACTCAAAACTACTAGAACAGTTTACTTGTCCATCCACAATATTCTAAATGCTTCATTTCACTGACAAGAAACAACCAAGATTTCCATTCCAGGTCAGATCATTAACAAGACTCTTCTTTCCAAAAAGACAGATATTCTTGCACTGCCCCTCAAGAAAAACATCTATAACAACTGGATGCTTTTCAGTGCTGCCCTTTTATGATGATGAAATGTATAGCTAAAATTATAGAGAATTTTATTGTTCGACTTCTAATTTTCAAAAATTAATCTCCCCCTTGAAGTGGAGTTTTGATATTAATGAAAGATCACATCTTTTAGGGTCTCTATTTTGGACATCAGGGTATATACTAGTTAGCCATTATGATTAAAATATTTTTATTAGTTATACATGGTATTGTTATCTAGTTAACTATCCCAGTGCAATTACAACTGCAGAAACTTTCCAGCTGCAGTTCTATTCTTGGATCCAGTTTAATAATCTGATCATCCCATTATGTTTATTCTGAATCCCAAAATGGCAATGGAGGTTTGCAACTGAGACCAGGTGTACAGGAACCTGTTCAGCAACATCATCCAATGTAGTGCTTAGCCATCTGTTTATGTTTATTACCTGATGAATGAGTTTACCACTGGCTATTTCAGCAAGTATTAGCAGATTTTTTTTTATACCTAGTGAATGCATACTAAACAAATGAATAGAGAAACAAGTTTAAAATAGTCTAAAATGTAAGATTTTCCAGTTTGTTAATCTATTTAGAACCTCCTTTCTCCTTAGTATCTTTCTACTGAATAACTGGGGCTGTTAATCCCATCTGAAATATTAACACATCTGAAAGTTAGCAATAATAAGAGTGCAATGTGGAGGGACAGATAGTTCAGTGGTTTGAGCATGAGCCTGCTAATCCTAAGGTTATGAGTTCAATCCTTGAGGGGACCACTTAGGGATCTGGGTACTTGGTCCTGCTAGTGAAGGCAGGGGGCTGGACTCAATGACCTTTCAGGGTTTCTTCCAGTTCTATGAGATAGGTATATCTTCATTTATTTAATGCCATATCTGGAATTACCACACATTTCATTAACTACATAATTTATGCTTAAAAAAAGGTTTGATACTTTGATGCCCTACCTATGGATTTCCAAATACAGAACAACCACATTTGTGCAAAACCAAGTATTATTTAGAAAAAAATATACAGTTAAATTCTAACTTATAGCAACCTGATCTATCTGTGTAAATTCATATCCCATGTCCATACTATTACTATATATCTGAGCATATCACAAAAATTCATTTTATCTGCAAGAACTAGATTCAGTTCATTGATTAGATGAACTGACTCTAAATCTAGATGGGATCACTGTGTTTATCTAGTCTGGTCTCTTGTATAACACAGGCCACAGGATTTTCCTGAATTAATTCCTCTTTGAAGAAGAACACGTCTTTTAGAAAAATATCCAAACTTCATTTAAAAATTGCCAGTGATGGGGAATCTACCACAACCCTAAATTATTCCCATGATTAATTACCCCCACTATTAAAAAATGTGCCTAATTGCCAGTCTGAATTTGTCTAGCTTCAACTTCCAGCTATTAGATCTGTTATACCTTTGTCTGCTAGACTGAAGAGCTCTGTATTATAAAATGTGTTGTTTGCATGTTTGATTAGAGGTATTTTTTAACAGGTGAAAGACTTAGTCATAAAGGTAGGGTTTGCTTGTTTTTTGTTTTTGTTTTGTTAAGGTGCTGTGGTTTGTGATCATCTTGAATTTCAATTTGTGGAGTAGTGATTGAGAAATCACCATCTCTTGCCCAATCAGACTGACAGTGCCATTACAACACAGCTTTTTGTGAGAGATTCTGATTTTGTGCAGTCAGACTGTCCCCTAGACATGGACTGATAAATTGAGCCCTTTGAGGATAAGGACCAAAACCTTCAGTTCGATTTGCTGCGCAACAGAGAACCAGTGGAAAGGGTGGATCATTGAGGTGATGTGCTTTTCACGGTCTGTGTTGCTGAGCAGATGGGCTGCTGTATTGAGAGCTAATCATAGCTTTTTCAAAAGTTGGTAGCTTCATTTTGAGGACCACATGATTATAATAATCAAACCTGTAGGCCATAAGTGTGTGGATCACTGGGGCAACTGACTCCAACAGGAAAGATGCTTTTTGGAGCTAGTCAGACATTTTCCAACAGAATGATTTCCCACTGGAGAACACCAAGTTGTTGAAAGCTAGACATTTTTTGGAAATGAGTCACTTGACAAAAATTGTTTAGAAAGAAAAATAAAGAATGTTTCAGCATTTTAAAACAGAATGTTTTGATTTTCCATTGTGAAATTACTTTTTCAATTTTTTAAATTATGATCTATGTATTTTTTTAAAAAGCAGAAATCAGAATGAAATATATTGATTTTGTTCAAGCAAAAAGTTTCAAATAAACCTGAAACACTTATTTTTCAGAATTTTGTTTCACAGGGAATTTCCAAAGATTTTGAAGTGAAAGAAATTTAAGATGACAGAATTCCCCATGAAATAGAAAATCCAGTTTTTGGCCAACTCTAATGCTTCACATGCTTATGGGTATTTGGGTATCCAGAAACAGTGAAAAGTCTAGAAAAGAACAGAGGCTGTGGATAATTTGAACAATGTGAGGCTATATACCCTCAATGTAGGGCAATGAAGATGGTGATTTTTTTTCTAATACATCCCCCATAATCAGTTTTGGTTATCTGCTCTTCATGCAGCTGATCTCTCAGACAAATTCCTAGATAACTAGGAGATGATGCAGTTTGACTCTGATGTGAAGGTCACATAAGGCTGGGTGTCATCTAATTCATTGTTGGGTTTTGAGTCCCTATTGTTTGAAATCTATCCTGGTGACTTCATATAAAAATTTGAACCAGGATGGAGACTTTAGGGAAGAGGGCTCTAGTTACTTAGGCCTGGTCTACACTGGGGGGGGGGGGAGGAAATCGATCTAAGTTATGCAACTTCAGCTACGTGAATAGCGTAGCTGAAGTCAACGTACTTAGATCTACTTACTGCAGTGTCTTCACTGCAGTAAGTCAATGGCTGACACTCTTCCGTCAACTCCACCTGAGCCTCTCGCCCCGGTGGAGTTGATGGGAGAGCGCTTGGCGGTCGATTTATCGTGTCTAGACTAGACACAATAAATTGACCCCCACTGGATCGATTGCTGTTCATCAATCCAGCAGTAATATAGACAGGCCCTTAGGATTCCCAACTGTCTGGGTGTAGTCAGAAAGGCCTGACTGGAGCCCTCCGTACCATCCCACTAATTCTCTGATGTCTCTGAAATGGGACAGCAGCATTCTGTGGCCAGCTATATCAAATGCTGTGAAATAACCCTTGTCTATGTACAGGAAAAAATCAGTCAGTCAGTCAGTACTGTCTAGGCCTCACAGGTCTGGAGCAGTCACAGGTGGTGACAGAGTTTTCCTATGGAACTGCTGCTATCAAATTTCTAAGATCTACTGCCTGACATACCTGGTTCAAGGAGAAAGAAATAATCTCTGTAGTAAAAAGCTACCACACTCTATGCCAGGGGTGTCAAACTCAATTGCACAGGGGGCCAAAACTCAAAACTCGCGGGCCGAACAGTATAACCATTTATTTAACAGACTAAATATTTATGTTTTTAACCATTAATATGAACCAAAATACAGGATATCATTCCAAAATAAATACATTTCAACTTAAAATATTTTGCTCTTCATAAAAAAATATCCTGTCAATACAATACATTCAAAATCTGTACATGCTGGAATATTAAAAAATCTGAAAATATAAATAAAAAATTGAATTTAAAGCAAAAGTATAATCATAACAAATCATAACATTCCATTTTCTTGTCCTATTTAGTCAGAGCCTGATACTTGGAGTCTTTTCTTTGCAACAAGTTCGTTTATGTTTGGGGTTAGGTTCTGTGTTGTGAAGATTCTCAGGATCGATTGCAGGTGTTCATCAGTGAGGCGACTCCTGTGTGACGTTTTGTTAATTTTCATCACAGAGAACAGCTGCTCGCACAGATATGTGCTGCCAAACATGGACAGGATTCGAGCCGCATGTTGGCGGAGCTGCGGCATCGCTTCAGGAATGAAGCGAGTGAACTGTGCTGGCCCCGCAGTGTCGTACTTTGCCTTCAGTGTCCCGTTACATTGCAGTTCTATCAGCTCCATCTGCATTTCTACAGGTGCGGTTTCCTCATCGACTGCAAATGGGTTGCGAAGCAGCTCGAAGTTACTTTTCTGTGCCTCAAAGTCACTGAAGCGCCGTGCGAACTCAGTGCGCAGCGCACTGAGTTTTTCAGCAAAGGTGGCATTTGGGAAAACTGTGGCACTTTCTTGGTTCCGTATTACTTGGCAACAGGGAAAGTGAGACAAGTTGCATTGGTGCATTTGTGTCTCCCATAAGCGCAGCTTCACTTGAAATGCCTTCACTGCATCATGCATATCGGTTATTATGTGCTCCCGTCCCTGGAGTTGAAGGTTTAAAGCGCTAAGATGCGACGTTATGTCAGCCAGGAACGCCAACTCACATTTCCACTTTTCATCCCGCAGAACTGTGCAGTCTTTCCCCTTACTGTCCATGAACTGGCAGATTTCCTCTCGCAGCTCAAAGTGTCTTTTGAGAACTTTTCCCCGACTTAGCCACCGGACCTCCGTATGATATGGCATATCGCCAAACTCGCTATCTATTTCCCGCAGAAAAGACTGGAATTGGCGGTGATTTAAACCGTGGGCTCTGATAAAGTTGACGGTTTGTGTTACAGTGTTCATCACATGATCCATTTTTAGGACTTTAGCACTCAGCGATTCCTGGTGTATGATGCAGTGATACACTGTCAACTCACCGGCACAGTTCTCCTCCCGCATCTTTGAGCGCATCCTTCCCACCAGTCCATTTTTTTCACCACACATAGCAGGTGCGCCATCTGTTGTAAGTCCAACGAGTTTTTCCCACGGCAGTTTCATGTCGGTTACACTTTGAAATACATTTCCAAAGATGTCTTCTCCTTTCGTTGTCCCGTGCATCGATTTAATGTCCAGTATTTCCTCTGTTACGCACAAATTGGAATCCACACCACGGATAAATATCGCCAGCTGTGCAGTGTCAGTCGTGTCAGTAGTTTCATCCACGGCAAGGGAGTATGCAACAAAATCTTTTGCTCTTTCAATCAACTGTGTTTTCAAATCAGTCGCCATCTCACAAACCCGATTAGCAACAGTGTTTCTGCTGAGGCTTACATTTGCAAACGCTCGCGTTTTATCTGGACAAAGGACGTCGCACACTTTCATCATACAATTCTTTACGAATTCCCCCTCGGTAAATGGCCGTCCTGATTTGGCGATCTCTTCGGCCACAATGAAACTTGCTTTCACAGCAGCTTCACTTTGTGATTTTGCTTTGGTGAAAAACGTCTGCTGGGATGTCAAATTCTTCTTCAACTCCTCTACCTTTTGTAGCTTCTGTCCTGCGCTCAGGTTTTTGAATTTGTTCTCATGTTTCGTCTCGTAGTGCCGTCTTAGGTTATACTCCTTCATTACAGCGATATTACTCCCGCAAAGGAGACACACTGGTTTACCTGCAATTTCAGTAAACATATACTCATTCTCCCACCGGCTTTGAAAGCCTCGGTTTTCAGAATCAATTTTTCTCTTGGCCATTGTTGGGGTCTAGCTTTGATTTGAGATTAGCGTTGTATACATCAACAGACCGCGAACTTGAACCGCGGCTTGCCGTTGGCGGCAATTGCACTGCATCATGGGATTTGTAGTGTGTGTTATTGGGGCGTCATATCACAGGGCCATTAAAAACAGATATATAAAACGATTTCGCGGGCCGGATATAATTGTATGGCGGGCCGGATGTGGCCCGCGGGCCTTGAGTTTGACACATGTGCTCTATGCCATGCTCTATGCCACATCTGAAGCAATAATATGCCATGGAATATCAACAGTTAAAATAATAGTACACAGAAGCTGCAGCGGTGTGTAGCAAAGGAGTTAGACAGTAGTCATTGCTGAATCTATTATTGACTCATTTTGAATCCACTTACATGCTGTGAATTGGAATATTTACCTTAACATTGAATATAATTGGGTTTACTTTCCACTCAGGAGCAGGGAGAAAAAAGGAGGGATAGAGAAAAATTCAAATGCAAAAAAAAAAAAAAAAAGTTATATAGTACTTAAAGTGTATAAAGGGAGCTTACCTTCTGAGAGTTGTACATGTATTTTTAATAGATAGCACAGCTTCTCTCTCTCCTTATTCTACTAAGATCAGGTAACAATCTGATTTTTCTTTTGAGTGGCTGCTTATGTCTACATGAGATACACACACAACTGAAGTTGAAATGCCCTGATTGCAACACGAGAAGGCACAGTAAGTATCCATAATAGCAATGCCACTCTACTTGAACTACAGCTTCTGTACAGGCTTGTAACCATTGTTTGGAAATAACTTGATCTATTATTTTTGTAAGGCATATTTTTTCTGGAAATACTAGTTTTGTTATGTAAGTGTACATTGGAAACCCCAATAAACTCTGATATTTAGACTTTGGTTAAGTTATTCCAGGAAAGATAGATTCTTTAATATCATTTAAATTTCTGCTGGATGAAATACGATGATAATCCTTGGATAGGAGTGATTCTGTTTTAGGCTTTTTTCCAGACTACCCTGAAATTGCCTCTACTACAATCAAACTAGTCCCAGATATGATCCAACTACATAGTCTGCATTTCATAATATTGCTAAATGATTGGTAGGTTATCAATTGACCAAAGAAGATTTTGAGAAGACTCATAGATAAGGCTGAGTACAGTAGGCAACATTATTCACATTCAACCACAGAGCAGACATGAATGGGACTTCTTAAATGTTTTGGTTTAAAGAGTGAGGGCTTATTAATAAAACAAAATGCTAGCCTTCTCTCTCTGGCTGTTGCAATGACTCTTAAGGTACATTTTATATTTGTTTTGGTAGATGGATATTCATTTTAAACTTTGCATCTGGGCAGCCTAAAACTGAAGCCATTCGTTAAAACATCCATTTGCATAGTTTTTTATAAGAAACTACAAGTTATGAGTACCACAGAAGTGCTTGCATGTATTTATTTCCATGTACACAATGTTGCTTTGTATATACACAATGTTCAGGTCTAGGCCCCTTTGACAAATATTTTTAAAACTACAGGTTTTATAAGTTATAAATCCAGCAATTCAACCTAACACAATTTGCCCCTGATCTATCAACACCAAGCAATGAATAACTCTTTCCTTCCCTCCTCATCACCCACACAGTGTATATGGGGTTTGGAAACGCACCTTAAAGTCAACCCCATTTCAGATGAAATGGGTGAATGACAAGGTTCCCGCAGAAAGAATGCCCTCTTATTAGCTCCCTGTCTATTAAACCAAAGGAGCTCCAGCTCAGGCATCAGTGCTGATCACAGTTTTGATATTATTGCATGAAGGATAGGTAGAGTCACAAGCAAGTGGGTCCAAAGACACTTAGTCGAGATTTTTAAAGGCACAAAGGGCATTATACGCTCAATTTCCACTGAAAGTCAATGGGTACCTAATTCACACTTGTGGTTTTGAAAATATCGCCCATTTGGGTCTTTGAAGGTGAAAAACAATTATTTTAACTCAATGTAGAAACAAAAGAATGTGTGTGGAACATGGAGTGCAGGGGTAATATGCCACTGTCCAAGCACTTAGTAAGCAAGATGTAGAATTCTGCACATGTTGTATTTTCTGGATAGATTTAAGAAGTAACCCCATCTGGGGTGCATCACAGCAATAGAAGGTAGAGGTGACAAAGGCATGGAAATTTAAGGAATAAAAGTTGAACACATTCCATCAATCATGGGAGCAGATATATTCATTGCCTTATCTTCTGATTGCTTCTACCAACTGTGCTTCAGGCATACCTAAACTGACCCTCTGCCAGCTCTAGCTATCATTCATGCCTCTGTCTCTACCAGATGATAGGTAAGGCGGTCAGATGAAATGGAAATATATCAACCATACCAGAATCCACATCTCCCCACTAATTCCCCAAAAGCCAAGACACAGTGGAATCCCACATGAGAGGACCCTTAGAGGGGAAAAGTATTTGCCATTGTATATGCCAATGAAGAATTCTCACTTTTAAAGTAAATAAATGTAGTGCAGAGCAAAGCTTCTGAATCTTGGTTATGCAGAAGTGAGATGGATAGATAAATGCTATTTCCCCTGTCATGGGCATTGCTGAATCATTCTCATTGCCTATTATTAGTTACATGTAAAATATCAGGGTTTTCCCATTGGCCAAAATTCTGACAACCAATGAGTCGTCTGCCATGAATTTTAACTATGATCAATGTCAAAGGACCAAAATTCAAATGATCATTTAATGTTGTCTGACATGAGAGAAAACATAATTGAATTCCACACAAGTAATGTCAGATTCTGCAAAATGATGATGTCTGCCTGGCTGGCAGCAATAACCCCCCAAAGAGCTGCTAGATTTCACATAGAGAAAGGGTTTGAAGAATAAATCAGCAGCAGTTTTGTGTAAATATTGCATAAAACTTCCTCCTCATCCCCACTCCCACCCCCAAGGCAAAAATATAGATTGCAGGCAAGGGGGAAAACAAACAAAAAGACTTTTGAAATACCACAAAGCAAAGAATATACTATCAGGAGGATAAGACAACTTTAATTTACAGTAGGACTTCAGCTAATAGCAATATCTTTTCTCATGTTGCATTGTAGTATTACATAAAGTGACTGAGAATGTGCAAGCCTGAATGAATATGAAAAGTAACATCAACTGAGAGCTTGATGGCTTGAAGGTAAACAGAATATTGTGGCCTTTTGCTCTATTCCATCACTGCTAAAATACAGTAATTTATACTGAACTCCCTGTTGCTTATAGTTGATTCTTCATACCTAAATACTATACTCAATTTTTCCGAATGGCTGCTGATTTTGGAATCCTTCACTTTTGCGTTCGCAACTTCAGACAGCTGGTGCCTAGTTTTTAGATTTGCTGAGCACCCACAACTCCAACTGAGGAAATGGGAGGTTCAGGGAACCTCTGAAAAAAATAAAGCCCTAAGTGGGGGTACTTGAAAATAGAGTCATTCACATTAGACCACACAAGAGGTCACTTTTTCAGCCTTAATTGCTGAGACCCTCAATTTTTCCTGCTGTAAAATGGGCACAAACATATTCACCTGCCTCATAAGGATGTTCATTAAACAATGTATGGAAATACTATATACAAAGTATTAAGACTAATCAGAAATGGGAACAGAACTCAGGAATTCCCAACTCCCACCTCTGTGCTCAGTCCACTATGCTGTTCTACCCATGCAACTTATATATATATATATATATATATAATTACAAACTTTTTGCATATTTCAGATTCTCCCTATAATCTGGATCTGATTGACTATTACAAAGCTATCAGGCCACAGTCTCAGCATAGGTCTATTAAAGTCAGGTCTGTTAAAGCTATGCTGATTTACACCAGGTAAGGATCTGGCCCAGAATACTTCCTGACCCTTGCATAGTACCCTGCCATGATTTATGCTGTATTTTTACATGCTTATTTATGCATGGCTAATGAGACCATATAAAATACTATCTAAATAACTCAAAATATTGCCAGTGGATTATTGTTCAATCCAATCTCAATTGGGTATTTGTCACTTCCTTATATCAATCACATGGAGTATATCTGATCAAATATAATTTCAGTCGCTACTAAAAGAAGAACAGGAGTACTTGTGGCACCTTAGAGACTAACAAATTTATTAGAGCATAAGCTTTCATGGACTACAGCCCACTTCTTCGGATGTAGTCCATGAAAGCTTATGCTCTAATAAATTTGTTAGTCTCTAAGGTGCCACAAGTACTCCTGTTCTTCTTTTTGCGGATACAGACTAACACGGCTGCTACTCTGAAACCAGTCGCTACTAAGTTATTTTATTAACCCAGTCTATTAGGACATTGATATTACAATGCCATAACATGCCATAGGATGTTCTGTTTTTTATAACAGCTTAAAAAGGATATTTCAGGATGAATGCAACGGAATATATGTTAAAGCATTATGCTCATTTTATTTTTAGATGCATACAGACAGGACTGCTTGTATGGCAGCAAATCTTTACAACTGAGATTTTTCTGTCACTGTCATCACTCTTTGACCCTTGAATTTGAGCATCAGTATTCTGTGTCAATATATCTTAGTATTGATCTCAATTAAAGTTAATATGTCCTTATTATGCTTAGAATGGAGGTGTTGCAAACAGTTTGTTGTATACAAAGACAGAATGAATTTAAGCATTTTGCCTGATACAGAAGTTAGTTGCCATCTATGTCAGGTAGTAAATTTGCTGCTTATTTGAAGCCATAGTATTGTCTCCAGCTAAATTAGAGAAGAATGCTTTGTATTTCTGCAGGTTCTTTTCATCTGAGGATTTGAAAGCATTGTGGTCCTGAGTCAGGAAAGCACTCAATTAGTGCGTAAATCCATCCCTATTCAAGACAGAACTTAAGCACATGCCTAATAGCCAGAGCCCAAATCAGGAGCCAAGTTACCAAGCCCCAGGGCCACGGTCTGGAGCCCTGGGCCCTTTAAATCACCACTGGAGCCCCGGGCAGTGTGAGCCAGGCGGCCTGAAAGGGCTGGCTGGGGGATGCTGACCCACCCAGCCCTGCCCCTTCCACCTGAGGCCCTGCCCCTCCAAGGGGCCAGAGCCGGCCCCGGCCCCGGCCCTGGCCCTGACCCTGGCCCCATACCGGTAAGTGTCTGGAATTACTTTCACCCCTAAAATAAGCCAGGAAATTACTATGACCTTTGCTATGTCTACAGACTCAGCCTAAGGCCTGAGTCCTTGACTTCAGCGGAACTACTCACTTGCATAAAACTAAACACATTACTAAATGTCTGCTTGACTGGGGCCCTGGTGGGTGATTTGTTGTGTGCCCTTATAAGCATTAGAAATATCATTCTGAGTGTGTTTTTGCATATAGGCACTCTGTCATACCCTGCTCCAAATTATTTCAAACGTCTGCCTTGCTATTGAGAAATGTAGAACTGGTCTTTTCTTTTTACATCACTTTTTCCCAACTTTTTACAAAGATGCCAAACCCAGTAGAAAATTTTCAGCTTTTAATAAAATGTTGGATGCATGTAGATTTTTGTATAGGAGAGAATGGAATTTGTTTAATCTCTGTATATTTGATCATCTTCACCTTTGGAATTCTCAATATACTTCTGTTGCATTTACAAGGCTAATTTTCCATATGTAAACTCCAACAGATTTTAAACAAAACCTTTCAGTTTACTGGATAAAGTGTGCGCCTCATATTTCAAAGATAGGAGTTGAAGGCAGTGAGATGTTATACATTAATTAACATACCCATTTGTTATTTTTGCCTACTGAAATTGACTGATTGATTCTTACCACTTTACTAAAGCAAATATATGATGCAAAATATCATTTCAGGTAAGTCAAAGAACACAGAAAAGGTCTGAAAGCTCACAGGTGGTGGGACCACAAATATGATTAAGATAATCTTTTACTCTCTCAAACATGAAAAAAAAAATAATACAATATCTACCTGTCTAACATGGGAGGGTTTTTTTTATAATAAAAATAAACTCCTCAGTTTCACCTACACTCACCACCCGCTGCTTTCTCAGCAGTTCACAGATACAATGAATGAAACTCCTAAAAGCAAGAAGAGGGTGAAGCCTCAGCTGTAAATCATTTTTTTCAAACATTCAATTAGTGACCCGGTCAGCTTTATTTAAAGCAAAACACAAACTGTTGCATACACAATTAATGGTTGCCATGGCAAATGTAAGTCCACTCAGTCCCATCTTATTGCAGCAGATACAGGATTTGCTAATAGTATTTCTCTAATGATATTATCCAGGCTGTCCAGTGCCAGATATCTAATTTTCTGAAACATGGTGCTAAATATTTATCCCCATAAAAGAACACAAACATTCACGTCGTACAGAAATACCTCCCTTTACATATCACCATCCTTGTTTATTCAGGTTGTACACTCAGTAATTTTTTCTCCCAGAGGTCTGGTTAGGAAGGGAAGTGGGTCCTGGATCATGAGACTTTTTGGTAAACTGTTTTTAATGGCCATGTAGAATTTCATTTTTAAAAATGATGGTTTCATACCATATTTTGAAGCTTGCCCTTAAAAATTCTGTCTCCCTCTACTGCTTGATAGTTTCACTGCTCCAGTAGAATGTAGTTGTACATGGGAGATCATGGTGGAAAATATGATCTCTGAGGTAGCTTGGACCAAACCATGGAGGTTATGGAGTATCAGGACAATCATGAAATGGACTCTGTATTCAATAGGGACTAAATAATATACATATATAGAAATATAACTAAGACTAGGACCTAATGGGAGAATCCTAATCTGATTAAAACAAATACAAAGAAATATTACTTGATTTCAAGACACTTTACAATATATAGTAGAAGCTGTCTGTCTGCAAAATAATTTTAGGCTGAAAAAAAAAATCAAAAACACCTATACTAAAAATACAAAAGCTCAGAGGGGATACAGACATAGCTAGTTCAGAGAAGCTGAGAAAACATTTGTCACTATCATCATTGTCAACGTAAGATTCTGTAAGGCTTTAGTTTTGGGTTTTTTGACACATGTGTGCATCAACTAACTGATGGCTTCCTTCAGCGATATCCTGCAGTATAATGAATCAGATTATTTTTTAAATAAATGAAACTAATTTAGCTTGCAGTAACTTATACAACACCAGCTGTTATAGTTATTATCACTGGCATCAACATAAATATAATTACATTTACAAAGACAAATCAGAGGAAATGTGGCAGAAATAGGCTCTAGTGCTAGAGCTTGGTGGTGTTCTTTGTCTCTGGCTCTTGATACCACTGCTCTACTGTAGGAGGAGCCCTACCAAATTCATGGCTGTGAAAAACTTGTCATTGACCATGAAATCTGATCTATTGTGTACTTTTACCTGTACTATAAAGATTTCATGGGGGAGGCCAGCGTTTCTCAAACTGAGGATCCCAACCCAAAAGAGGGTCACAAGGCTATTGTAGGGGGGTAGCAGTATTGTCATCCTTACTTCTGTACTACAGCTGGTGGCGGTGCTGACTTCAGAGCCAGGCATCTGGAGAATGGTGGTTGCTTGCTGGGCACCCAGCTCTGAAGGCAGTGCTGCTGCCAGCAGCAGCACAACAGTAAGGGTGGCCATAGCGCTATTCCCTACAATAGCCTTGTGCCCCTCCCATGACTCCTTTTTGTGTCAGGACCCCCACGGTTACCACACTGTGAAACTCCAGATTTAATATTTGTTTTATAACCTATGACTGTGAAATTTACCAAAATGGACTATGAATGTGGTAATCTGTATTGCACGTTGTTTAATTTTCTTTCTTTCTTTCTTTCTTTCTTTCTTTCTTTCTTTCTTTCTTTCTTTCTTTCTTTCTTTCTTTTTTTGGTCACTATAGGAGGATTATGATTTGTCATTACAATTTCTAAAGGTATAAGCAGACAAACAATATTAAATTACTTGGTGATATTTTTTACATTAAGTATAGGTTATATAACATATATGATACATGCTTTATTGAACCATCTTCTATAATAGACCACATGTATTTAACAGCTACTTGTATTACCATTTACACACAATTTGCCTGAACAAGAAACAAATCAGGAAATGGGGAAAACCTAAGCACCCTATTTATTTGAATGGTATTTGGCTGGATATTCCTGAAATGCTCTATTCACCAATTACTAGAACCAAAGTTAATTTATGTGATTAATTACTCACCAATTTTTCACAAAGTGGTATTATTTTCATGGTTGTAATTGACTTCACAGAAAACATGATCTTGACTATTTGCAACAAAATTCATTAAAAACAGCATAAAATTCACAAAATTCAGTATTACTGTTTTGGTTTTTTTTACTGTGAACACTCATTAAGATTTGGTTCCTACAGAGTTATTAAATAACAGGAGAAACATTAGCTTTGCAAAGTAAAACAAAAAAACAAACAAAAACTTGTTCAAACAATTTGCAAAAGTGAAGATTCTACAAAATCCTACCATCTCTAATGAAAATAATTTCTCATAAGATTAGTTTGTTACAAATCTCATCCCCCATTACCATATACTTTTAACAAAATCAAGAGAGGAGCCTAAAATACTTAACAGTGTTCCTTTATTATAGGCTAGATTGTACCTTGGACTATGTGCTCCCTTTACACAGGCTACACATATCTTGGGTCTGTCCATACAGGAATCAGTAGAGCCTCTTCCATGATTACTCCATCTCTGGGGCAAGTGAGTGAGAAGTGGGTGGGACACAATAGGTTAAGGATGGAGAATGTAGCCATCTACTACTCAGATTATAATAGCTCAGTTAGCCAAGTGAATGGGAAGTAATTTGCTACTGGTATAGGTCAGCAACATGTTCTTATCATTCTACCCTCCCCCAAGAACAAGAAGGAACCACAGGTAAGTCTATAAGTCACAATGCCTCTCAGAGATACTCCTGGGAGATCTTTGACTCAGTCATAACCCTGAATCCAAATTCTTCCCTTATTCAGAGCTGTGCCTAAAAATCACAATCTGAGCTATACGGGATTAAAAAAAAACAATACAACAAAACTACAGAGGTAAATATTTTACTCCTCTCCTGAAAAATCATCAATTTTAAGTGATGTAATGTATTTATGTAGTATGAATAATGTGTTACTGATGTTACTTGTGAGCAGAAACATTGTACCTACTGAGTCTTAGACATATTTGGATCATTTAATTGTAAAATAATGGTTGCTCATCCATAATATTATTGTGAAAATTGAACCTGCAATTTTCTGATCCAGTTACCCACTGAGGTGTTACAAATGTGCAACAGAGTTGCCATAGGTACAGAATGAGCATAGTTTCCCCGTAACAAAATAACTTTTTAACCAGTGAGGTGTGGTATGATAACAGTATTTTTCCACTGTCTGACACTGCAGCAGTTGCATGGCTATTAGAATCTGAATTGTGACAAAAACCATAGACACCTGTTTTGTGAATTAGGTTAACAAAATTGCAAGATGCTATTTTTGTTAAAGCCATGTGCATCTGACGGTGACTCAATGATGGCAGACATTTTGCATAGGCTTCAATTCAACAAAGCACTGAAGTATGTACTTAACTTTATCCATGTGGTTAAATGCCAGTGGGACCTTAAATTTGTTAGTCTCTAAGGTGCCACAAGTCCTCCTGTTCTTCTTTTTAGTGGGACATTAGCATATGATTAAGGGTAGGAACCATGAAGATACTTAGGTGCCTAAATCCTGGTTTTGGGCACCACTATAATCCACAAAACTCCCATTTGGTTTGCTGCCTAACTATGTGGGCACTTAAACTTACTCAGCACCTAAGTTTTTTCCTCTGGGCGTGCCTACTGAAGCCTCTCTCTTGGTACTTGGCTGTCTACCTCCCACCTGAGCATGTACACTGCTGCCTCATGATAGGCATCCAGTTGCTTCTCTCCCGCCATAACCTCTAAGCAATTCCCAAACTGGGAAAGTAGGTATTTGGCTGCCCTATTCGCATGCTGGGACCTAATCCAGTAGATGGTCTCTGAACCCTCCTACCGGATAGGGCACCGCAGGTAAGTGAACATAGAACAGCTGAGAAAGTGGTAGCCTTCCCTTATAATCTAGTGCCTAGGGTACTCACCCACCATGTGAGAGACTTTCAGTTCACCTCCACCACTTCTCCTGAGATGGAAAACATATTTGAACAGGGATCAGTCCTTCTCAGGTGGGTACCCTAACCACTAGGCTAGGGAATAGTCTGATGTAGGGTTCCCTCAATCTCGCCTGTTGAACTTGTTCCACTTTAATTAAACAATCAAATATCGAAATACTAGGTGGGCCAAAGAAAGAGTGAGAATGACTCTCTAGCTCAGTGGTTAGGGAACTCACCCAAGTGATCACTGATTCCTGTTCAAATCACATCCCCCTCTGTCAGAAGGAGAGGAACTTGAACCAGGGGACTCCCGCATTCTGGGTGAGTACCCTAGCCACTAGGCTCAAGGTTAGAAGGGTGTACCCTTCCCCATTTTTCTTCCATGTCCATCTCACAATTTAGGCAGCTGAGCACCTATCTTGCCCCAGTTCATGCATCATTAGCAGAGCTAGGTACCTCCCTGCAGATTGGATTTAGGTACCTGTCTCAGAGAGGAGTGGGGCTTATCACAGACGCCTCTGGTTGGCAGCTCACATAGTCTAGATGAGGCAGCTCTCCACTTAGCATGCTGGCTATGTGCAGTGGTTCTCAACCAGGGGTCCAGGGTCCCCTGGGGAACTGCAAGCAGATTTCAGGGGGTCCGCCAAGCCAGAATAGTGTTAGACTTGCTGGGGCCCAGGGCAGAAAACCTAAGCCCTGCTGTGCAGGGCTGAAGCCCAGGGTCCTGAGCCTCACCACCTGGGACTGAAGCGGAAGGCTGAGCAACTTAGCTTCATGGGGCACCTCGGGGCATGGCCCCCAGGCAACTGCCTGGCTTGCTACTCCATAACATCAGCCCTGGCTTTTATATGCAGAAAAACAGTTGTTGTGGCACAGGTGGGCTGTGGAGTTTTTATAGTATGTGTGTGTGTGGTGGGGGAGGGCAGGGCGGCTCAGAAAGAAAAAGTTTGAGAACCCCTAATATAGGGAACCTAGGTGCCTCACTCAGGCTTTATAGAACACCGTGATGCTCAGAGTTGCAACACTTAAAGTCCCATTGCGGATCACACCCTAAGTGCTTTGCTGAAGAGAGATGGACTTAAGCATTTGCTTAAGTAATTCATGTAGTCAGGGTAGTGAGCCTGTCCCCCGTTCCTGGCATACCATGAAGAACTACCATTAGAAACTACCTTACTCTGTTTAGAGAAGAGTGATATTACAACAGTGCACAGCCTACACTCTGGTCATAAGATGTTGTGTGAAACCTAAATTTATCTATTACTATCTGAAGAGTAATAAATGAAAAATGCTCCAGGTTCTTCTCATTGACTATCAGGAAAGTCCTCCTCCAGTTCTTTTTAATTTCTTTCTTGCCCTTTTTCATTATTCCCTCTCAGCCATTAGGGCTTTTCCTGCTGTGGAAAAATTAAAATAAAATTAAAACCAGTATTTATAGAACTGAAAAAAAATGAGACAGGACTGCTGAGCATATTAACACGTTTTCTCTTTTTGTTTAAGCCTGTTTAGACCATTCCCTGAAATCAAATTTAGCTACATGAGTTCATGTCTCAGTTATATGAAGAATGTCTTCTACATCACTATGACCTCAGCCCATGGCAATTTGTCCAGTCTTTGGGGGAACTTTGTTGAGGACCCCTTTTCATTGTGTGCTTTGTTAATGAGTTATTGTTGATAGGCACTTAAAATCACTTAAATATGACTTACAAATAATGCTGGAAGAATCTACTTTAAAGGAACTAAACTTAAAGGTATAAGTTGTTGTTGTTTTTTTTTTTTTTTTTTTTTTTTAGTAATCAATAGAAGGTGGCTGGCCTGAGAGGATCATTCGTCTATTAACATCTGGAAACTGTCAAAAATGGGTCCACAAATTGATTTGCCAGCAATGACTTCCCAAAGTAGTCTGACTGAATTGAAAGAGGGAAAAATTAAAATGAAGGAAGGAAGAAGTGAACTATCTGTGTTTAATCTCCAATTTCATCAGAAATCGATTAACTTGCTGACTTTGGGTCCAAAAGAATTAATTATACTCAGTCTCTGGCATAATTAACAACACTATAGCCATCTCCCAAAATATTCATTAAACAGTCAGGAACAATATGAAATTCAAATTAAAATTGGAAAAGAGATTAAATAGAAGTAGTCATCTCTAAAAAGAATCATACTACATCTGAGATGAAATCATTTGAGCAATACAAAATATGGAAATACATTTTGTGTTACATTTAATTATCATTAATTCCAGCACTGCAAGCTGGCAGCTATTTTAGGTTCATTACAAAGACTAAAATGGGCTGGAATTTTAATATGAATCAATTCTCATTGGAATAATGGGAATATGATTCAGACTTTCTGGAAGTTTAGTCTTAAAAATCCAAGTTTCTATTTTCAGTTCCTAAGTTCATCTGAGGAGATCTGCATTCTGTAGCATGCCTGTCTGAGCATTTTTCATTACTGCAGGAAAACACTGAAAAATAGAGACTTAACAGGGTGGGGAGTAGGGGGAAGATAGATGAAGCCTGAATGCACTTCATGGAATCCTCAATTTCAGGTTTCCCAATTAAATGTGTGTTTCTGTGGAGCAGGAGAAAAACAAATAAAACAAATCTCTACAACATTTACTGAACGGGACAAACATATATGTCATATAAGCTGATACTGTCTTTTTACCTATAAATTTCCACAGAGCTACATTTAGGGATTAGACTGTGGCATTGGATTTCCATGTCATTCACTAAGTAAAATGCAAGTTTGCTGCTGAAATACAAGTATTATAAACCCCTTTGTATAAAGTGGGTCTTTTATCCCTTTCTGCAGCAATTATTTTGCTGCACAACAAGGGTAAATGTAAATTCAAAATTAATTATCTCAGGGTTTCTTTTAATGTCTTACAACATTGATTGCATAGAATGCACAACATCAAATCAACTAGGAAACAAAATATCCAACTATGCAGCTCATTAATGATCAGAATTGGGTCATTTATTCACTCGTCATTTTTATTCTAAATTATAAAATTGAGGGGTTTGTTTTTGTTTTTTTCAAACACAACATTCCAAATTTTTGCATTTTTGACTGGTCAAAATAAAAATACTTCAGTTTCCTAATCTGTATTCAATTCTCTTGATCTCTCCCCTAGTTCTAATTATATCCTCACTCAATTATATACTTCAGGAAGGATAGGTGAGAAAGACATTTCTTTGTTAGTGTTTTGTGGTTAGACTCCAGCCTGGTCTGCACAGGAAAGTTATATCAACATAGCTACATCAGTCAGGGCTGTGAATAAACACATTTGACTGACATAGCTGTGACAACATAACCAGGGGCAGCTCTATGTATTTTGCCGCCCCAAGCATGGGAGTCAGGCGACTTTTGGTGGCGCGCTTGCAGGAGGTCTGCTGGTCCCGTGGCTTCGGCGTACCCGCTGCCGAATTGCCGCTGAAGCTGTGGGACCAGCGGACCTCCCGCAGGCACGCCGCCAAAGCCTCCCTGACTGCCGCCTCCACAGTGACCGGCAGGCTGCCTCCCGCAGCTTGCCACCCCAGGCACATGCTTGGCGCGCATAGACATAGCTATGCTTATGGACGAGGGCTTCCATTGACACAGTTAACAGTTTGGGAAGGAGGTATTTTTACACCAACGTAAAACCCCCTTCTGTTGGTGTAGGCTTCATCTACACTACGGTACTATGCCAGCATAACTATTGGTGACAGCTATGCTGGTATAGTCTCTGTAGTTTAGACATCCCCTTATAAAGCCTGAATATCCCAAGGACTTAAATATAGAGGAAGCTTGGAATTTCTTAAAATCAGCTATGCAAAAAACTATCTGAAATTTGCATCCCAAAAAGGGGAAAAAGTTAGGCAAGAAAGGCTTTAGAAAGGCTTTAGGCTTTAAAGTTGGATGAATGATCACCCAAAAATGTTATTAGGAAAAAATAGAGAGCATACAAGGAATGGGAAAAATTGACTAATCCGCATGGAAACATAGAGCTTGGAGGTTAGAAAATGTAGGAGTAAAGTGAGAATTGTTAAAAGTCAAGCTGAATTAGCTCTTGCCAAGGAAATTAAAATAGTAAGAGGATTTTGATTTATATAACTAAAAAGAGAATAAGGAAGGATGCGGTCGGGCCACTATGCAGTGTGGATGGCAAGAAGATTAAAGATAATCTAGGTATGGCCCAAAAATTAAATGAATACTTTGCCTCGGTTTTCAATATGGAGTATGGGCATGAAGGTAGGGCGGCTGTTGAAAATGAGTGTATAGAAAAGGAAATTACCATCACTGAGGTGGAAGAAAATCTTAAAGAGATCAATGAACCCAACTCAGTGGTAGGGGAACAAATTGGGTGGGGTGAAGAATTTCCATTCCAGATTACTGAAAGGACAGGCACATGAGATTGCTAGACCAGTAGCAAGATTTGGGGTTAGTATTATATGAGTGGGGAATAGCTAATGTCATACCTATATTTAAGAAAGGGGGAAAAAAGTAAGATGGGCAATTACAGACCTGTTAGTCAGACCTCAGTAGTGTGCAAGGCTTTCAAACAAATTGTGAAGGAAAAAATAATTACATTAATGGAAGTAAACAGTAAAAGGGATGTCATTAAACATGGATTTATCAAAGGTAGATCATTCCAGACTTAACTGATTTTTCAGATAAGGGAAGTTCAGTAGATCTAATATACTTGGACTTCAGTAAAGAATTTGGCATAGTACCACATGAGAAATTAGTAGTTAAATTAGAGAAGATGGGGATTAGTACAAGTATGGTAAAATGGGTAAGGGACTGGTTAAAGGGGAGAAGGCGGTAGATTTTGCTAAAAAGGGAGCTGTTGGACTGGAAGGAGGTTACTAGTGGAGTTCCTCAAGGATCAGTCTTGGGACCAAAATGATTCAATATTTTTATTAATGACCTTGGGACAAAAATGAAATTTGCAGATGACACAAAATTGTGAGTCATCATCAATACAGCAGAGGATCAGATTATTAAACAAAAAGATCTGGATGATCTGGGAGACTGGAGTTAGAGCAATTCAATCATTCAAAGTGCAAGATCATAGATTATTAGGATCGAATAATAAGAATTTCTGCTACATGCTAGAGGCACATTAGCTAGAATCACAGAGGAGGGGAGAGACCAGGGTGTGTGGGTTGATCACAGGATGAGTATGAACCACCAGTGTGATATGGCTGTAGAAAAGACAAATATTCTAGGAGATATCAGGTGAGGCATTTTTAGTAGAGATAGAGAAGTATTAATGCCATTGTACATGGCACAGGTAAGCCCTCATCTGGAATACTGGGGGCTCTAATACTTCGGTGTAATTTCAGTTGCTGGGTTTATTGTGCGTCTTGTGGTGCGTCACTGGTGTTGATGGCCTGAGATATACAGGAGGTTAGACTAGATGATCTGGTGGTCCCCTCTGGCCTTAAACTCTGTGACTGTATTAGAGCCAGATTCTCTGGTCCAGGATGATGTGGCCACTATGAGTAGCAAAACCGCATTGTGGCCCTAAAGCTGGTTTAACTCGCTCAGAGAAGATTACCCCAATGTATACAACATACAACCAACACAGTAACTCTGGCCATCTTTTCTATACCAGGAGCCTAAATTTGGGCTCCTATAGCTGCTGGGTGCTCCAAAGATTTGAAAACAAGGCTATTTATATATGTGCTTAAATATGCATTAAGGAGTCTAACATTAAAATTGTGGCTTTGAAAATGTTGCCTCCTGACATAATTCCTTCCCCCACCCTCCACTTACAGTACTACCAGTGTGTGGCATGAAAAAGAGGGCACATGTGGAATAAAGGTAGTGTAGCCATGATACCCTTGCACCATAGTGATGTGTGACTTGGGGTGAGCAGCCATTAGGTTCTTCTAACATAGTTCATGAGGACCTGCCTTGCACTGTGCTTTGGCAGAATTAGGGCAGTGCCAAGGTGAGTTACAGGCCCCCTGTACACGCCAGCCCCAAGACTGCTGTGATGAAGCTGGAGCTACTCTGCCATAATTTATGAATGCTTTATGGTAGCCTGGTTATGGGGTGCTTTCAGTATGAGAATATTGATTTCACTCAAGAAAAGTCTGTCTGAAAAAAAAAAACAGTCTGGAAGGAAAATAGTGGTTCAAACTAAGCCACGCCTCAGCAGCCACTTGTATTTAAGGGACAGTTCTAGAACCATTGACTAAGGGTTCTGGATCTGGCTCTTGCTGAGCTTACAAGACTTGTTTTGACCAAAAGGGCCAAAACCCCGGAATGCAGAAGAAGAAGAAGAATAACAAAACTATAGCAGGGTGTAAACGGGAAGTTCTCAAGCCAGAGATAGTAGGAAATCAAGATGAGACACTGGATCCCACCTTGTGGGTATCTGAATGTAGGCCTGCCTCAGTTACCATCAGGGAATGGTAAGATATTAGGTAAAACAGACATGCAGATTGATGGTTTGTTGTTTTAAAATCCCTTTTCTCTTAATACTTTAGTCCTACCGCTAAAATAAAAATGACTTTTGTTTTAAGAAGGCTGTTTTGGGTCATTATATTCACCATGGGTCACAGGCTCCTGAAGTGAAGAACAACAGATGTTTAAACTCAATCAGACCTGTGGGGTAAGAATGGCTGATACATAGGGTACGATAGCCAAGGTCTAAGATGCTTGGTCTAAGAGTAGAAAAATTGTGGACCTCCACACTGGCCTAGGTAAAGGCAGGATGTCAGGTCCCTAAAGGGTGCACTCAGAGAGACCAGAAAGGGGATAGAGGAGCAGCAAGCCCTGTAAAGTACCTCTGCTCTGTGCACCTCAGCCTCAGCCTAGGATCTGGCCCTAAAACAAAAAGTAAGTTCAGTTATTCTTCCCAGTGTAGCATGGCTGTTTTCTGCAACTCATCTAAATAATTTTCCTTATGCCAGTATGAATCTTATAAAGGGCTAGTTGGCATTTCCCTCACCCCCAACCTTCAAGTTTTAGAAGATGTGTGTTATGTTCATGAACAGAAAGAAATTAGATGAAAACATATAAGCACTCTTTCTGGAGGGCTGTAACATCCCACTACTATGTTGCTTAGAGTTCCGAAAGATAATACACAAGAACTTGAAAACAGAGAGACACAAAGCTGACTGCTCCATAAGGCATCATCGCACCTTTTTCTAGGCTGGACCAGGGAACCTCCCACTCCTGCTCCTCCCACACACTCTTGATGTGATAACATGCAATTCCAGCATTGGACAGGTCTACACTACCCCCTAGTTTAGACTACAGGGGTGTGAACAGCAAAGTGCTGCACTGTAACTCTGCCATGTAGATTTTGTAGGCACAAATAAAAAGGTTCCTAGTTCATGTTAACATAGGCCTCTTCAAACAGGACTACATAAATGCAAATTAGGAACCTTTTCATTCACACTTGCAGCATCCACCTGGGGGGTGTTAGAGAGCAGCACTTTTGAGCCATGTTATTCACCCCCTGTACTCCAAACTACAAGGCAGTGTAGACATAGCCACACTACTCAATACGCCATGTTATGAACGTCCCTTGCAACTCTCCTTTAGACTGATAAGCCTACAGTACACAGGTTCATGGGGAGCTGGGGATAATGCCCACAGAGTCTCCTAAAACTTAAAATAACCAATAAGTCCAACAAGCCTAAGGCTTGTGTGTGGTGAGGTTCTCAAGAAGACTCCTGGATTCTTCCTACACATAGGATGAATTCCCTGAGGGCCACATCTGCTGACTTTTACAGCCCTTTTGTGCAAATGGAAAGGGTGGTAAGGGAGGAAGAATAACCTGGGGAACATAGAGCTCTACACTCAAAATATGTGAGCTAGTTCAAACAGGAATTATTTGGGGGAATTTGTATTGCTTGTGTCATACAGGAGGTCAGAATAGAGAATCACATTGGTCCTTGTGGGCCTAGAACAGGGCTGGGCAAACTTTTTGGCCCAAGCGCCACATCTGGGTGGGGAAATTGCATGCAGGGCCATGAATGTAGGGCTGGGGCAGGGGGTCGGGGTGCGGGAGGAAGTGCAGGGTGTGGGAGGGGGTGCAGTGTGCAGGAAGAGGTTCAGGGCAAGGGGTTGGGGTGCAGGATGCAGGAGGGGGCTCAGGGCAGGGGGTTGGGGTGCAGAAGGGGTTTGGGGTGCGGGCTCTGGCCCAGCGCCGCTTACCTCAAGCAGCTCTGGGGTGGCAGCATTGCGCAGCAGGGCTAAGGCAGGCTCCCTGCCTGCCTTAGCCCCACGCCACTCCCGGAAGCGGACGGCACCATGTCCCTGCGGCCCCTGGGGGAGGGGGGCAGAAGGCTCCTCGTGCTGCCCGTCCTTGCTGGTACCTACCCCAAAGCTCCCATTGGCCGTGGTTCCCCATTCCCGGCCAATGAGAGCTACAGGGGGCAGTGCCTGCAGGCAAGGGCAGCGCATGGAGCCCTTTGCGCTCCCTCCTGCAGAGGCCGCAGGAACGTGGTGCCGGCCACTTCTGGGAGCGGCATGGGGCTGGCAATCCCACAGGCTGGATACAAAACCCTGACGGGCCGGATCCAGCCTGCGGGCCATTGTTTGCCCACTCCTGGCCAAGAATCTATGAATAAAGCTGAGTGGAACCTCATGCCGGGGACTTTCTGGTTTTGTGTTCTGTTCATATTAACCATAACACATCCTCTACTGAGTAGGGAAGGAGAGCCAATAACTGATAGCTTTGAGAAGGCTGAGGTGTTTAATGCTTATTTTGCTTCAGTCTTCATTAAAGGTTAATGTTGACCAGATACTCAACACAATTAATATTAACATCTATGGGGAAAAGAATGCAATCCAAGGAAATGTGGTCTAGATTAAATTACTATAAATTGGGTTCTCAAATAGTTGAAAGACCATAGTCAAAGAGTAGTTATCAGTGGTTTATGGTGAAAGTGGGAAGACTTATCTAGTGCGGTTCCTCATGGGTCAGTCCTAAGTCTGGTACTATTTAATATTTTCATTAATGACTTGGATAATGAAGTATCAGAGGGGTAGCCGTGTTAGTCTGAATCTGTAAAAAGCAACAGAGGGTCCTGTGGCACCTTTGAGACTAACAGAAGTATAGGGAGCATAAGCTTTCGTGGGTAAGAACCTCACTTCTTGCATCTGAAGAAGTGAGGTTCTTACCCACAAAAGCTTATGCTCCCTATACTTCTGTTAGTCTCAAAGGTGCCACAGGACCCTCTGTTGGATAATGAAGTATGCTTGTAAAATTTGCAGATGACACCAAGTTGGGAGGGGCTAAAAGCACTTTGGAGGACACAATTAGAATTCAAAACAACCGTAACAAATTAGAGAATTGGTCTTAACTCAACTAGATGAAATTCAGTAAAGGCAAGTGCAAAGTACTTCATTTAGGAGGGAAAAATCAAATGCACAACTACAAAAAGCAGATAACTGGCTAGGTGGTTGGTGGGATAGCTGGTAGGGCAGCACTATTTTCTGTGTTGCTTCAGGGTGTGGTTGCCCCTGCCAACGTGAGCCTCAGTTCAGGCTCGCTTTGGCTGGTAGCATCCGATAAGGGCCCTGCTCAGGTATAAGTGAAGGTCAATGGAGGACCCTAGCAGAGAAGAGAAAATATTTCCCAAATGGTATTGAAGGTGAATGAGCTTAACCTCACAACCATCTGCTTCACAGAAGGGATTCTGGGAAGAGGGCTGGCATTATCCCCCAAAATCACCATTCTACATCTACCAGGGAGATACAGTGAACCAAAGAGGCAGCCGATAAAATAAGGTCCGCACTTTAGGCCAAACTTCACAAAGCCTATCGCATCCACATGTGATTTGACAAAATTCATTGCCATGCGGTCATCCGTCATTGACCTAGCTGCACCAGGATCTTTTAGACTCCTAGAATAACCCCATACAATGTGGTCATTGACATTTGGTGCTACGGACCCTTGTTGTCTAAGTGTTGTTGTTGTGGTAGTACTGCTAAAAAGGATCTGGGATTTATAGTGGATCACAACTTGAATCTGCAAGAACAATATAATGCAGTTGCAAAAAAAAAAGACTCACATCATACTGGGGTGTATTAATAGCAGTGTTGTATGTAAGACATGGGAGGTAATTGCACTAGTTTACTGAGCACTGGAGAGGCCTCACCTGGAGTATTGTGTCCAATTCTGGCTGTCACACTCAAAAATATGTGGACAAATTGGAGAGAGAATTCAGAAGAGAACAACAGAAATGATAAAAAGCTTTAGAAAACCTGACCTATGAGGAAAAATTTAAAACACTGGGCATATTTAGTCCGGAGAATATTACACTAAGGGGGAGCAGATAACAGTCTTGAAATATGTTAAGGACTATTATAAAGAGGACTCTGACCAGTGCTTTCTGTCCACTGCAGACCGGATAAGAAATAAAGGACTTAATCTGCACCAAGGGAGATTTAGGTTAGATATTGGGGAAAACTCTAGCTCTGAGGGTAGTTAAACTCTGGAATAGGCTTCAAAGGGAGGTTGTGGAATCCCCATCATTGGACATTTTTAACAACAGGTTTGACAAACACTTCTCAGGGATAATCTAGGGGGCTGGATTTAATGACTTATTAAAGTCCCTTCCAGTCCTACATTTCTAGGATTCTATAAAACTGTTATTTTCTTGATATAAATTCTTCTTCCTAATCTTCAAGAATAAATCTAGAGGCAGCTGACAAATTAATTATGTACTGTTGATTGATCACTTAAGTAGGCCATGGTCTGGTGCAATTACAATATCTCCATTTTAAAATCATTACGACTACTAGAGAATTAATTGAAGAGTTTGTTATTTAGGCCTGCATCAGTTTTGTACCCTGCAACAAAATGACTGAGCCTTGTGTCCATAGCGCAATTATTGTACCTTGTCGGAATCCCGGAGAAAATGCAGTTATGGGTTAACATTCATACAATATGAGAATCAGATCTGACTAAAGAAAAAAATGCAGAGATTATCATCTCTCTATCCAACTGAATTAACCTTTTGGAGAGGGCCAAATCAATAGATTTCCCACTTGCTGTTTCTGTCTTAACCCTCATTCCAGAATGCGAATGAGTTATGAGATGATACAGTAACAGACAAGAGTTCTATGGAATGCCCCTGTTGTCAAGCAGCCTCAAGAGTAAAAGAAAATTGAGATTCCTACTGTGTTTGTACACAGAGACATTAGGTTTCTATTCTTTCATGTTCTTTTCTTTCAGAGATGCTTTGAAAATGTTTTAGAGATCATTGTATTCCTTAACTACTAAAATTGTGATCAAATGATAATTATAACATTTAGTGATAATATTGCAATGTGTGTACAATACATCTCAGCTGGAACAGTACAGAGAAGTCTAGATGAAAGTGTATATTTTCTTTAAAGAAACACTGCCAAAATGAAATCTATCCTGTCTAGGTTTTAAATTACAAGTTCATGCTTTCACATTACACAGGGCCCTGTGCAAATAACAATTTCTCCCAGTCTGCGCTCACTCAACCTTTTGGTTTCTTGTGTTTGTGAAAACAGTCTGTTGACATTTACAAGAATCCTATAATTTGTGTAGTTTGGACATTCAGGAGCAAAAAATTATAGCACACAATCCACTCACAAGAAGAGTAAAGATTGGCCCTCCAAAAGAAAAGTATGCTATGCATTGCATGACTGTGGTGCACAACATTGTAAAAGACTTTCCCAGTTAAAAGGGAGCATAATTCATCACAATATTCAGGACCCTTCTATAGATTTAAGAACATGTTCCACAAAATTAGAGAGGACTCCAAAAGCATATTGCACCCCCACCCCCAAGTCTTTATTGTATTTTACCACACTGATGTATGGTAGAAGTGCAATAACAGCAGGGGTACCTATTATAATCCTGTGTGGGATTACCTTCATATAATTGCCAGAAGGGCTGATCTTTAACACTATAACAGGACAATCAATTGGATCTTTTAATTGTCACACATTAGTCAACTAGTGGGAATAGAAAAATTACAATACATGTTTTTTTCAGAGCCGCATGAGCATTCAAAAATACTTAAACTATGTTCTTTGGAAAAGTGAGGGGACCTCAAAGGTAGATAAATGGATCAAACTTTTTGGAAGATTGCAAAGCCCGAGAAAAATCTCCTTTATCAGATACAGTATGCTCTATGTATAGGAATGACTCTGACAAAACTCTTCTCCTATGGTGAGACTACAATGGATGCAGTGATGAAAGAGATGGCAGAGGAAACTAACCCCTTTCCCACCAAGTCAGACAAAGTTAACTAAAAAAGGTATTTCAGGCCTGATTCCAGAGGCCACAAAGCCAGTTTACCTGGCCCCAGGGAATATCTCCAGCACTGGGAAGGTATAAGGCTAGTGTAGGCAGCTTTACAACTGTTCCCCACAACATTGTCTGCCTTTTCTGGTCTGAGGAGCATCCCACTGGAGGTTGTGGGCTGTCCCTGTAGTGTAGAGCAGCTGTGTGTGTGTGTGTGTGTGTGTGTGTGTGTGTGTGTGTGTGTATGAGTGTGTGCGCTCATGTGTACAGGAGAAGAGCTTGCTGAGACAAAGCTAAACCAAAGAGCTGCATTTTCCATTTAGTTCTGGAAATTATGAGGTCCATAGTCACTTATCTCTTTGATGGTGAGTTCCATTGTCTAAGTGCCGCTCCTGTGAAAGTTCGGTATCTTGTGTTTAAGAGCCTCCATGTATTCGGATGTTATAGTTATTATGGAATGTAGCTGTCATGAGAGGTCACAGACACAGAGGGAGAAGGCCTTGTCTAAAGTGGGAGTGGGAGGTGCCCCTCCGCCTCCTCCCCCTGCCAACTACGACCAGTCACATAGAGAGCTTTGATATCAGTACAAAGACTTGCAGTTGGATTCTGTGTTTAACGGGGAGCAGAACAGGAGATTGATGTGATTCTGTCGTTAAGCAGATGGGCTACTTTGCATGAGCTAGAGTTTATTCAGGGAGTGGGTCATGAGTGACCATCATGGATCTATGTGTCTAGGTCGGAATCCTTCTTGGTTTCTTGTAATTTTGCACAACTCTGTTAATGAAGTTCTCGAATGCAGTGAATTCCTCTTTGGTGGCTTCTCGTGTGTCCGGTACTTCCAGTCCTTCATAATATGCTCATGATCAGGCAGAAGGCAACTCCTTTCAGAACACAAAATTCTGTTCAATGAGGAAAAAGAATGCTCAACTGTAGCTCTTGTGACTGGGAGTAGCAAGAGATGAATTTCTACTTCTTTCATCCCAGGAAACATAGCACAAAGATTGGGTTGAACCACTAGTGATGATAAAGAAGAAGTTGAAGTCAAATCTTCATTTGATCATTGTATGATATTCCACTCTATGTTCAAATTCTCTATTCTGTGCTGATCACATAGCAGCCCCATTGTTGGTAGTGCCTCATTCCACTCAACTGTGGGTGTTTTGTAAGACAAGCATCTGTAAAAGCTATGTAGAGGTTGAGTACAATCCAGAAGTTGCTGTTGTAGATTTGTAAGTATCAAGTCTGTGTACTTTTTTCAGCTGTCTTAACAGACAGTTCTTGTCCTCTTCACTTAAGGAATCATTACAAGTGCCTTAATTATTCAACTTCTGGACTGAAGTCTTTGCTTCTTCCAGTACATTTTCAATGGATCTCTCTCTGATTGATCCAAGTGTAGCTTCTATTGCTGGACAAAGATCTACTACTGTTGTAGCAGATGCCTGGATGGCATTGTTTAATGACCCAAGTGGTTTCAAAAGTAGACTTACAAGAGAGAGAATGACAATAGTCTTCTATGAACTTAGTAGCAAAAGTCGTCCACCAGCTGCACTACTTACATCTGTCCCATCTCGTTAGATACTTTACTGCAACCATTATTATTGGCTTGGAATTTTAAGACAACTGCCAAGGATTGCTTGGTTGGACTCATTTGAAGTTCAGTCCCAGTGTATCTTCTATTTTTTCCAAGACATTTAGTCCTTTTGGACTCTTGATGGGGAAAAAAAAGAGAATAACAAAGACATAAAATGTATGGTTTTTTTAATGTCTTTTGAAGATTCTGCAGGATGTACTAGTGCTGGTTGAAGTAGATGGCTTCTGCAGTGCATATAGGAGAGATTAGAGTTAAACACTTTTCTCTGAGCAAAGCTTGTACTTCACTATGTCTTCCAGAGAAATTTGCAACTCCATCAAATACACAAGCAGCCATCTCTTTGACTTTCAATTTACAAGCATTTAATTCTAAGATGTGGATTGTCACAGATACAACCGATGTGTCTTTTATAACCTGGACAATTAGAAATACATCTACTGACCTACCACTGACATCAAGATAACATATTTGACGCCCATTTGAACCTGTGCATTCATTGACCATGTATGCATATTTTCTGAATGTGTTGAGAGTCCTTCACTTTTTCAACTGCTGAGCCTTTCACTGTTGCACCACATGCTTCTAACCAGTCAGATGAGTTTCTTGCAGAAAGATAGTGAGCATTTCCTGGTCTTGGTCATAACCAATGTCCAACCTCAGGTTTAACAAGTGACAATGCACTTAACATTGGTCTCCAGTTTGTATTGTGTGGTATCTCTTGCTTAAATAGAAAGTATGATGCAACAGCCATATTTGTTTGCATATACTGTGTTGTCTCTCCAGCATTCTTAACAGCCTCATTAAGTTCTTCTAAAATTGGCTTTGACAGTGACTGGCTTATAAGATTTTATGCATATCAATGCAATCCAGACACTTGGTATTTTGCAGCCTTTTCATGTAGATTGTCAGCATTGGTTTGTTGATCGGTCTGGCGAACCAACCTCCTCCATATTTACTATATAAAACCATGGAAATGCAAATTTACTGCGTCTCTTGCCATTTCCTCCCCCTGCTGTCTTGATGACCCTGTTTACTACTTATATGTAAATTGAAGTAAACACACACTTCTCTGTTTAGGATAGACCTGTTTAACAACCTTTGCCTAGGTAAGGCTGTGTGGTTTTAATCATCATCATACAGGGGTTTTCATAACTTTACATATAACGTTGCTACATACATTTCACCATATTATTGACCAGCAAGTTATTAGTTTTCAAATGATACCTTCAAGGCTTTTTTTTGTACAAAGATTATTGCAGTAGTGTGTACAGTGGGAATACAGGGTTCTTTTGGTCACAGTGTACTCCAGAACACATTTTTAATTTGTTTTATACATATCTCCCATGCCAGCTCTGTTGATTTGTCATCACATTAACTATTGCTCTCTTCACATAAGTGCTGCAATTTCATGATATTGGCATATGAGGTTTGTATATGGAAAGACATCTTTGTCTAGTGATACTTGGATAAATGGCTCGCATATGAAAAACATGGGCCCAGTTATACTATGTGGTCCTCAATGAAGAGGGGGAAATTAACCTTCTGTATGCTAATTGTCAAAATAAGAATTTGTAAAATTAATTTATATATGCAAGCTATGACTGTAAAGAAGGCTATACAGTGAAACTACTACTATATGATTCAAGAGAAGTGATTATTCCCCTCTAATCAGCACTGGTGAGGCCACATCTGGAGTATTGCATCCAGTTTTGGGCCCCCCACTATAGAAAGGATGTGGACAAATTGGAAAGAATCCAGTGGAGGGCAATGAAAATAATTAGGGGACTGGGGCACATGACTTATGAGCAAAGCTGTCCCTTGGGTAGCTCCTCCCTGGGCTCCTGGGCCACTGCTGGGCCTGGGACAGTGCTGGAAGGAGGGTGCTACACACGCAGCTCCCGCGCCCTGTGTGCCCACCCCAGCCTCACCATTAAGTTATCCAATATTACTTTTACTAGGTGGTCAATTTCATGTCATGTACAACCACATAAAAAGACTCTGTTCAAGATTGCAGACATCAGTGGTGTAATAAAACTTTCAAGGTGGGGGGAGGGGAGGGGAGGGATAGCTCAGTGGTTTGAGCATTAGCCTGCTAAACCTAAGGTTGTGAGTTCAATCCTTGAGAGAGCCACTTAGGGATCTGGGGCAAAATCAGTACTTGGTCCTGCCTAGTGAAGGCAGGGGGCTGGACTTGATGAGCTTTCAAAATCCCTTCCAGTTCTAGGAGATGGGATATCTCCATTCAAAAAAAAAAATGGTGGAGAGTGTGGGGGTCTCAGCCCAGGCTGGGCAGGAGGCAGCATGGGCACCCCCAACCACCAGTGGGTGTGCCTTTTTCCAGGTAAACCTCCTTGGCCCACTCCCCACAGAGCACCTGGAGCCCCATTGCCCCCACCAGCATTTCCCAGGCCAGTGCCCCCAGGGGAGACTCAGTGTGCGCCCTTCCCCATGGGAGGCCCTTACAGACTGATTTGTCCTGAGCCTCACACACTCCTAGGGACCGCCCTGCTTATAAGGAGAGGCTGAGGGAACTGGGCTTATTTAGTTTGCAGAAGAAGAGAAGAGTGAGGGGGGATTTGATAGCAGCCTTCAACTACCTGAAGGGGGATTCCAAAGAGGATGGAGCTCGGCTGTTCTCAGTGGTGGCAGATGACAGAACAAGAAGCACTAGTCTCAAGTTGCAGTGGGGGAGGTCTAGATTGGATATTAGGAAACATTACTTCACTAGGAAGGTGGAAACATTACTTCACTAGGAAGGTGGTGAAGCACTGGAATGGGTTACCTAGGGAGGTGGTGGAATCTCCATTCTTAGAGGTTTTTAAGGCTCAGCTTGACAAAGCCCTGGCTGGAATGAATTAGTTGGTATTGGTCCTGCTTTGAGCCGGGGATTGGAGTAAATGACTTCCTGAGGTCTCTTCCAACCCTAATCTTCTATGATTCTAAAGCATTCTAGTATTTCTGGTCACTGATTTTCTCAGAGTATCCCTATGGTGGCAGGCTTATGGGGTAAAAATTTCACATAAGGTATTTTGATTATCTGGCCTATGAATTCCTATCTTTTCAAGGTTTGAATTAATTAAAAAGTTTAAACTTAACTCTGTTCTTATGTTTTTGCATTTATTTTTAAACTCTAGCATTCTTGAAAGAATTATTACATCACTGATGTCTGCAATCTTGAACAGAGTCTTTTTATGTGGTTGTACATGACATGAAATTGACCACCTAGTAAAAGTAATATTGGATAACTTAAATTTATTTACATTGTCCTACATTTACTTTGGTATAAGGAAGGATGATTATGATTACATTAGGGATGGGAAGGAAGAGAACAACTGGGAAAAATAATGGAAATTCTGATAGCAGCATAAAGTAGTAAGTATAGTTTGGGGCACATAGCCTATGCTAATTCACAGCACTGACGTAGCCTACTTAAAGATATATTTGAAAACTGGTGTGCATCACTTTTCATGCATCACTTTGAAAATGTGCCCCTTAATCCTTTTCATTTGAGACATCTTCCAGCACTAGATAAAATCAGTCACATCTTCATAGGCTTGATTCTGAGCTATGGGGAAAAAATCAGAACATCACAGCTTTGCTCTAATCTATCTGCACCACACAGGACCCATTGCATGTGGGTTTATTTTTGTTATTTTTAAATATAGTCCAGAAGCTTTAAGACTGTTTCCTGCCTTTCCCATCCTCTGTTTATATTCAACCTTCAGCTAATTCACCATGAATTTGATCACCAAAATGAAAGATTCACAGTATAGTATGTCCCTCAGTAACACTTGATAAAATATTTCCTAAATCCTAGCTAGACACAGAATGACTGCATTTAAGCATTTTTGTGGCAGCATAAGGGATTTTGTTTTTCAGTGCAGTGTTTTTGCTTCAGCAGAGAAAGGAAACATTTACGAATATATTGGCTGACTGCTTTGGGGTTTGAAGTAATCATAGCAAAAATGCTTTGTTGGCTTATTTTCTGGCATGGATTGAACTCTTTTCTCAAAGCACAGTCATGAAATTGCTTTGTATTTTCCCCCTCCCCCAATTACCAATAAAACTTGTCAAGAATCCTTGTTCAAAAAAGAGAGTCATTAGGATAACTAGATTTAAATAAAAATAGCCAACTACGTAAGTGTATGTCAGAGTGAATGGGCCAGTCTAGTTGCAAGCTTGCAGGGATATTATCTACTCCTCTTTTGTGACATGCTCTAGCTAGGTATAAATTCAGCCTATTATTATTTTGGTTGTCCAAAAGTACATAGTCCAGTCACTAAAGCTTTATATAAGTTATTTTGTTCTGCATTTGCATTCATTTTAGAGCCAGATTCATTCCTAATGCAAGAATTAAGAAGTAGTTTATACCCACTTTAGCTGTCTGGAAATACCATTGCTTCAGTTCTCAGCCAAACCAAACTCATGTTCAGCACATCAGGGGACAAAAGGGGCAAAGGTGGCTTAGACTTAGATTTGGAAGGTTCCAGAATATATGTTTCTGGGTGTTCTGTTATCCAGCATTTTAATTTGCAAATTGTACCACTATGAAAAGTTTAAGTTCAGTACTAATGCTATCTATATATTTAGGTCTTTATAGCGGAACAATTTTTTAGACTGATAATACAAAATTGGAAGATTTACCCCCAAAAGCCAGGGTTCAGTATAGGAAGGCACAAAACCAACCACATTCTAATCTAGCCACTAAGGATTAGTTTTGGACTAATAATACTACCTTCTTAAATATGATCTCCAGCAGAAGGATTACAGAAATATTTGAATATGTATTTACTGCATGTTGGGTTCTCTCTTTTTTCATACTTAAATATGCAGTACTCTTTGGAAAGAATAGTTTTGCATTCCTATCTCTTTAAAATTATTGTAAAAACTGTATCATAAGTATATCTTTCCAGGATTGGATCTGTCACAATATTATTGCTGCAGACATACTAAGCCATTGGGATGTTTGTTTATTTGGATGGAATCAAGTTAGTGTGACTTATGTAGAGTAAGTTGAAGAATGGAATATCCATCGTATGGGAAACTCAAATATTTCAACATCAGTTTTCATCCTGAACTGGGACAAAAAGTCAAAATATCAAAAATTTTTGAAGGGCTTCCATAATCCACAAGAGCAATTTAGCCAAATGGAGAAACTGCTGTGCATAATGAGACACATAATCCCGCTGGAGTCTGGATTCACAGAGGAGAATGAGGGACCCAGAATTATAACTCCCATGAGGCAATGCAGCAGTTGAGCTGGACAAAGATTAATATTGACCCAGCCGAAAACAAAATATTTTGTTTCAGAATAACAAAAACTGAAAAGTGTTTCATCTTGATTTTTAACCCCTGATGGAAAATTGATCTTCTCCCAAGATGATTAAAATTCAGGAAATGTTTTGTTAATTCTTTTAACAAATACTCAACTTCAAGATCAAAAGATTACAGATTTTGGCCAAAAAAATATTGTTCAACACAGGCACAGAGCTTGTTATACCCTGTCTGCAAACACTTCATCATCATCATGGGCTTAACTTTACTCATCTGACTAGTCTCAGTCAGTTCACTGAAATGTTTCCAGGATTAGGGTTCCTTCTGAGTATTTTTATTGAAATTGATTTTGATTATTTTTTTTTAAATATTTAAATGTTTTTGCAACTAAATATATTCAAAATACATAGTATGCCAGAGCTATAGAAGGTGTGGGAGGGGTTAATGTCTTATCCTGTTGATGGTCTTGGAGATTGTAAGAAATGTCTTGGTTACAAAAACTCAGGATGGTGCTGAATGAATGAGCTGAACCAAATCCTTGTGAAATCTCTCAAGCTTTATAGGGGTATTATGTTTAAAGAGCCCTATTTACCAGTGTTTTAGCTGCCTTGTGCTGCTCTGGCAGCACCAAGCAACCATAAATCCAGTTTACCTACCCCCCAGGAGGATTCCCACTATGTAGAAGAGAGAATGCTGTTTTGTAGGGCTGCTGTTTTGTCTCCTACATTACCTCCTAGCTAATGGGGATAGCTGAACAAAAGAGGACAATAGTCAGGGCACACCTGCAGTCAGCTGAGCCCAGGATGCCAGAATAGCCTCTTAGAGCTGTGGGTATTGGATGTAAATTAGAGCAGTTTGTCTTGAACCAAGATAGGGTTAGGACAAAAGGGGCTTAAAGTTATCTTTTCCGCCCCTCTTCTATTTCTGAGCTTGTGCAGTTTGGCCAGACTCAATAGATTGGGACCCTTAGATTAGAGAATGAGGAATAGTTTAGGATTGGCTAGAGGGTATAACAAAAACTACATTTTAAGAGATAAAGTTAAGCATGGGAAAATTTAAGCTGATAAGCTAAAAATTCCAGACATTGCGGTCAATAAGGCTATGAAATCATATCCAACAGAAAGTGCTGGAAGCCCTGTTGCTTGAGTCATTATACATTTTTCTTGGTAAGGCAAGTGGGAGTCTATTTAAAAAAAAACATTCTGTGTTGCAAAATGATGAAATGCATGACTTAAGTGCCTTTTCAATTGCTTTGGATTTAGTTCCCTGTAATTTTCATTTTTTTAACTGTAAAAAAAAATACAGAAAAATATAATTAACCCCCTACATACATACCTTTTACAAGTAACCTGCCAGCATTCACATTCATCATTGTACTAACATCCAGATATTAGTAGGAGCTATCACAAAGTTGGCCTCAGGGATTTTTTTTCTAGAATATTTCCAAGATGTATATTTTGTTGCTTGCTTATATTCACAAGTGATATACACAAATTTTTGAACCGGAGCACAGACAGGTGCAGTAGAAACCATAGAAAGTAACTGGATGTGGGGTCAGAATTTCAAAAGAGCTCAGGTTCAGATTTTCACATGCTCAGCATCCAGTTGCTCCTATTGGGATACTTAAGACCAAGTTTTTAAAATGCCCAGTAGCTAATATGCTGATCTCCTTTAAAAATCTGGCCACTTATTTTGGTGTAAAAAGAACAGGAGTACTTGTGGCACCTTAGAGACTAACAAATTTATTAGAGCATAAGCTTTCGTGGACTACAGCTACTCTGAAACCTGTCATTATTTTGGTGTGTGAGTGAGTACTGACCGAGCTCTTTCAAAAAATCTAGCTAATAGCAACTTCCTAAACTAACTGAAAGATTATATACTCTACTACAGTGTGATTATTTTGTTTTATATTTTATTGTTTGTGGATGAGATAAAAAATGCAGTTTCTTTCCCTGCCTTAAGCATGTTGTTCTTTCCCATTTGGTTGCATCAATTTAGTGTAGACATACCCTATAAGATGGACATGGAGTGATTCCCCCAAAGCAGGCACTGCAGAGATAGCTGCATTCCCAGGACCACATTGCAAGATGTGATGAAAGTGGTAAACTGGGGCTGGGGACAGAAGGGCCCTGTTAGGTGTGGGGCAGCATTATGCAGTACTGCATAGGTTTTGGGAAGGGCTGCAGCCCATTGAGAAGCCTGGTGAGGATGCCATAACTTAGATAGCAGCCCCCACCCCCCACATCTAGGTTATGCCAGGGGCACCAAAGCAGAACAAGACTGGAAGGCTACAATTAGCCCCTCATTTCCTGGACTGAAGCAATTAGCCCCTCATTGCCTTAAATATCCATAGTGTTCAAATACTGGCAGTAACCTGGAGCCTTGCCTACACATATGCTCTGGCCACTACCACCATTGGTAGAGGTGATCCTATGCTAGCAGCGGTAGGAAATTTTTAGAAAAAGTCCTTGTTCAGACACCCCTTTGTGTGTTCAAATAAATGTTTAATAGACACCTCCTTTCTAATTGTAATTTCTTAATTAAGTTAATAGAGAGGAGTACTGTGAAAGTGCATATCACGGTGTGAAGAAAATCCCACCCATCAAGGAGCACATCTCTCACTTAAGTGATAAAACCCACAGAACTGTAATTAAATAAACAGTAACTGTTGGTATCACAGGCTTACTGTTCCATGCTACTTCACAGGGTGATTAAAAGAGCTCTCTTAAAGAGATATATATAGTCTTGATGTGTACAAGAAACCTGTGTTGCCTCTGAGTTCCATTTTATGCAAGGAGTTTATTTAAAAGGGAAAGACATTTATTTTAAAACGCCTTATATTGATTAAAAAATATCTTGATTAAAAATGATGAAATACTTACCTTAAAAACCCACAATACTCAAACTGCTTTCCCATTCACCTTTCCACTGCAGGTGTTTATTGTCAAGTGCTGTACACACTTGCTCCCCAAGCCAAATAGTTCCTGATTTCTTCCAGTTTCTGTATGTATAGATAACAAAACTCTATACATATATTGCAGAATGCAAGTTGAGTGGTTTGGGCACTAGACCTACGTTCAATTCTCTGCTCTTCTAGAGACTCCCTATGTGACCCTCAAGAGGTGCCTTGGTTTCTTTATGCCTCAATGCCATCCCATCTGTAAAGCAAGGACAGTAGTATTCCCATTCTAGTTGGTGTGTTGTGAGACTAACTGCATTAAAGGTTATGAGGTTCTCAGATATTTATATGCCTTCCAGTAATAAAGTATCTTAGGCCAGGTCTACACTACCCCCCTAATTTGAACTAAGGCACGCAACTTCAGCTACGTGAATAACGTAGCTGAAGTTCGAAGTACCCTTAGTTCGAACTTACCTTGGTCCACACTCGGCAGGCAGGCTCCCCCGTCAACTCCGCGGTACTCCTCTCGCCGAGCTGGAGTACCGCAGTCGACGGCGAGCACTTCCGGGTTCGACTTATCGCGTCCAGACTAGACGCGATAAGTCGAACCCAGAAGTTCGATTGCCAGCCGCCGAACTAGCGGGTAAGTGTAGCCAAGGCCTTAGATAATGCTCCTGGGGCCAAACAAAGCTCTGGAATAGTTTGGTGGACCCAAGTCCATTTACAGCAGGCTTGACATTGGCCCTTTTATCATTAATGAACCTAACAGACTTTGGGGAAATTTTAATGATGTGATAACCCCACTTTTGCCTATTGTGGGGTTCTTACACTTTCCTCTGTGACAACTGGTGCTGACTGCTGTCAGAGACAAGATACTGGACTGGATGGATCTCAGATCTGATCAAGTACGGCAATTCCTAGGTGCCTATAATTTTAACTAAAATAATATGCATGTCTCAGCCACAGAATATTTTTGAGAGTCTAGGATGTCAGTGTTCAATTCAAATAGTTACTGTACAGCCTGTGTAAATGTTTATCTTTAACAATTTTACAATTGAAACATATTTTTTGGCAAGCATAAAAAGATGGAAATCCAGCACAAGTACAGACAGATGTCTCAATATCTCCAAAAAAAAGCAAGTGACTTAGCATATGTGTAAGAATGACATCACTGTCTGCCATGGTTGGTGTGCCATTAAGCAGCTGGAGGACCACACAAAAAGGGGCCAACCTAAAGAATCCCTCCATCAGACACTACTCAGAGAGGAAACACTTATGGAATGTAAATGACACACAATGAGCAGCCCAGGAAAATTTTTTTTTATTCTTATCCAAAACAAAACAAAAACAAATGTCAAAATATCAGAATTCCCTGCAGAAGGGAAACCCTGTTTTCTGACAAGCTCTAGGAACAACATGTGTAGGTCTTTGCAGGACCAGGATCTTAGGGCTTGTCTATAAAGTGAGATAGTTTCCACATTGGGTATATAAATCTACAGTGCTCCAGTGTGCTACACACAACTGTCCATGTGGACCCTGCTGCGGCATACTAAAAAAGTTTCCTAGTGCTCTGTCTACTGTGGTTTCAAACTGCAGTAAATCAAAACACACTAGGGAAGTTTTAGTGCACAGAATCATAGAAATGTAGGACTGTGGGGGACCTCAGTAGATCATCTAGTCCAGTCCCCTACACTGAAGCTGGACTAAGTTATCTAGACCATCCCTGAGAGGTGTTAGTATCTGTTAGTAAATCTGTAGTCCTTATATTTGATTCATTCGTATATTAACTATTCTTTGGAATCTTTAGGATATTAACGAAGAGTATGTTATCAGTCAAGGACCAGTGTTCTGACCTTAGAATTCAAGTAACACAATTCAGGACTTCTCTGTGTTAGCCTGTATCTAATAATCTGTAACATCTCTGTGTCTATAAAACTCCAGATATTCTTGGGAACCATTCCACTGAAAGATATTATTTTGAAGAAAGACCTCTCAATTGTAAATAATTATGCTGCACACATAAATCAGGTATACTGAGAATGTTACTGAGAAATTACATCAAAACACGTGTTTCTTTGGGCAAAGAGGGTCTCTTTGTTTGAAAACCCTATATGACGACACAGTGTTGGAACTTAGTTGAGGAATGAAACTGCACATCCCTCCAGTTACAGTGAAGGAGAGACACAGAGCCAGCTCTTCATCACATCAAAGGTGGTAATGTATCTATTCCTTCTGTATAATGCTGTACTAATCTCTGATTGATAATCTTTGATTAAATAATTCCAATTGAGCTGTTATTTGAAAATCTTGAGTCGTCCTAACTCTGACACATGAATGTTTGTCTAACTTGTTCTTAAAAAACCTCCAAGTGACAGAGATTTCACGATCTCCCTATGTAAGTTGTTCCTGTGCTTAACTACCCTTACAGTTAGAAAGTTTTGCCTAATGTCTAACCTAAATCTACCTTGCTGGAATTTAAACCCATTACTTCTTGTCCTGTCTTCAGTGGTTAAGGAGAACAATTTATCACTCTCCTCTTTAGAGCCACCTTTTACATACTTGAAGACTTATTCTGTCCCACTGCCCCCACCGCATCTTCTCTTGTCTAAAGACAATAAAACCCCATTTTTTTCCCAGTCTTTCCTCATAGGTCACGTTTTCTAGACCTTTCTTTTTTTTTTTTCCTCATATAGATTTTCTCCAATTTGCCCACATCTTTCTCAAAGTGTGGTGCTCAGAACTGAACATAGTACTCCAGTTGAGGCCTTATCAGTGCTGAGCAAAGTGGAAGAATTACTTCTCGTGTCATGCTTAAAACACACCTGCTAATACATCCCAGAATGTTGTTCGCTTTTTTTGGCAACAGTATGACATTGTTGACTCTTATTCATTTTGTAATCCAGTACAACACCCAGATCCTTTTCTGCAATATTCTTTCCTAGGCAGTAATTTCTCATTTTGTGTTTGTACAATTGATTCTTCTTTCCTAAGTGTAGTACTTTGCATAGTTGTAGGGTCCCGTTGGATAGTTAGCGTGCACCACACTGAAATGCTTTATCCCAGCTTGCCACACACTAATTTGCTGTAAAGACATATCCTTAGATTGTAAATGCATTTGGCACATGTTTTTAAGTTGAAAACTATTTTGTCCCTTTGTAAACCTCACTTCAGAACATTCAGTGCTAAGCAAGGCTTGGTCCTACTAGTCTTAGTGCAATACTTCAAACTGAAAATTACAGAGAACTATTTTTCTTTCAGGTCATTTTCACTCCCAGAACCTACCTAACTCAACCTCGGTGTGGTAGTCTTGTAAAGGCACTTAGGTCACTGCATTAAAACTTGTGTCACTGTACATGTCCCATAGGCCTCCAAATATGCAAGACTGATCTCTCTATTATTTCTATTGCATATCAATCAACTCATTGCTATTCCTTCATCCTCTGCCACAACAATCTTCTTTTGTTTCCAATAACCTTCCTGATCTGGGTTTTATTTTTTATTCATAGATTCCCTGCCTAAGCCTCTTTCTCTACAGTGCACCATACTCTTTCAGCTTTTCCCTTGCACCTGTGATCCTAACTTACTTCTCACATCTCCCTTATCTTTCCCACTTCATAAGATTTTAATTCTGTCTCATCAGCCATCTCAGCCACTATGGCTCCCTTCAATTCAATTCAGTTGTCAATTCTCCTTCAAATCCCTTGGCTTCTCCATTATTTCTTAGGCCAGCCACTTTCTTCAGCCGTATCTACAGAAAATCTCCACCCCTCCTCCCGCCTCCAAATAGTCCCAGTCCTCCCTGAATGGCAAACTGGTCATTTCACAGATTCATGAATTCCAAGGCCAGAAGAGACAATGGTGATCATCAAGTCTGACCTCTTGTATAACACAGGCCATAGAACTTCCCCAAAATAACTGCTAGAGCATAGCTTTTAGAAAAAACATCCAATCTTGATTTAAAAATTGCCAGTGATGGAAAATCCACCACGGCCCTTGGTAATTGTTCCAGTGATTAATTGTTCTCACTGTTTAAAATTTATAGCTTATTTCCCGTCTGAATTTGTCTACCTTCAACTTCCAGCCATTCAATCATGTATTATCTTTGTCTGCTAGACTGCAGAGCCCATCATCAAATATTTGTTCCCCATGTAAGTATTTATAGATCATGATGCAGACACCCCTTAATCTTCTCTTTGTTAAACTACACAGATTGAACTCCTGGAGTCTGTCACTATAAGGCATGTTTTCTAATCCTTTAATCATTTGAGGCTCCTTTCTGAACCCTCTTCAATTTCTCAACATCCTTCTTGGATTGTGGACACCAGAACTAGACACAATATTACACTAGTGGTTGCATCAGTGCCAATACAGAGGTAAAATGGCCTCTACTTCTACTTGCAATTCCACTGTTCATGCAACTTTGCTACACAGGCAGCTCCCAGCTCACCAGAATTGCTATGTTTGGCTCTTCACTTTTCTAGAGTGTCTTTTGCTTATCATGCCAAAGCCAATCTTGACCTTTGTTCCATTCAGATCACTAGCATCACTCACCCACTCTCTTTTCTTTGATCCTATCTATCAACATACAAAGTCTAATTCATGTTCTACAGAATACAGATATTAGGTGAAAAAGAAAAATAATTTCTAAGATTCATGTTGTGTGAGTGGTTATTTTTCTAACATGAAAATAATTGTCTAAAATAAGTACTAATTTATATTTGCTAACAATACATACATGTGATATAAAATATTTTTTAGCACCAGGTGGCCAAAATAACAGAGAGCAGCCTGGACTATTTGTATTGTACAAGTATTTGTTTATTGCTTCTAAATGGAAAGTATGCCTGAATAGATTTTGATGAACAAAATGTGTGTCTGTGCTGACAGCCATTATCATACTCTATTCGTAAGACCAGTGGAATTTACCGTACGTAGGTTGAGGCATTAAATAAAAATATAAATAAATAGAGGGTTCATAATGGAAAGCTTGATTGATTGTTATATGTAGCGAGATTATCAGGCATCACCATGAAGGAATGGTTCCTCTCTGAAGTCTTAAGATGTTTTTTCTAATATTAATAGATTTGTGCACTGTCAGTTTGGGGTACCTTGGAAGGTATGATTCCATCAACATGATTTTCATGCAGTTTTGATCAGGAAACTATATCAAACCATGAAATTGCTGCTGACAAAAAACTCCATCATCTCACGCTGTGTTCTAATACAAACTCAATATCTGAAGGATAAAAGAAGCAGATTGTAGGAACAGCAGTGCATGGATGATACAGACTTCCATTTTTTTCTCTCCAGTAAGAATCTCCACATTTAAAATCAAATTTCTAAATAATGGGAAGTTTCTCTCTCTTCATTAGCTCTAGTTATCACATATGAATTAATAACATATATAAATATATGGGAACCAGTTCAAAATCAAAGTTCCCAACAGCATGGCAAGGTATCTTTCTAGGAAAAAGCTGCTTTGATATGCTAATCATGTAATGAATTATTCACAAGATCTCTCTCACCCAGGACACTAACATTAACACTTGCTGAGGAAATGTTTTATGGTACTTTCTGTTTTCTTTCCCCCATGAAACATTCTTTCCTAGAACGGAAACATAAATATAAAGGACACTACTATGTTTATCTCTGGTGAGTGAAGACAATATCAGTGCTATATCAAGTGGGCTACCCGTGTGTTTCAATTTGCAATTCGAAAATGAAATGTATTGTAGCTAGAACCAGGCAAAAAAAATCATCTAAAGACCTCCCCCTAAATAAGTACAGATTCAGGTGGAGCAAAACATTTTGCGAATTCATATCAAATTTGCAAAATTGTTTCAATAACAAAAATCAAAATGTTTCATATTGACATTTTTGAAAGGAAATATTTCAATTTCTTTCTTATATTCAAGTTAACTTTATTTAGAAAAATATTTGAACTTAATTAAAAAAAAAATAAAAAAAAAATGTTACATGAGAAATTATCTTTTTCCCCCTTTTGCTTCACCAAGTCCCCCCTCCCCAACTCTCTTCTCCAATTTTTCAGTATGGCCAAAGAACTGAAAAATCAGTTATTCACACTGCTCTAATTGTAACAACAATGAAAAGGAGAAGTATGCAATTCTGATCTTGGTATTACTTATTCTGTCACAAATTAGCCAATTATATTAATGAACAAAGTTTAACATCTATACTAGCAATAACCTTCAGGGCCTAAAACCACTTCCAATAAACTCTCCTCTGCCACACGGAATAGGCCTAGCCACATTCTGCTATTATTGGCTAAGATAAATCGGTAGAAAATTTAAAAAAAAAATTGTCAGCATTCTTCCCATTTTTTGGTGACATTGTCCCTAATACTTGGCTCCATTGAGGCCCTGTGTGCTGGCTCTGGTGAGATACAGGGCTGCAAAGCCGGTGGAACCAACTATTTAGAACCAACTACTTTATCAAGAATTCTTAAAACTACAACACCCACCTGGGGAAATGAGGAAACAGATTGATAAATCAGGACAGGCCCAAGAAGGAAAATAACAGAACACCACTGGCCATCACGTACAGCCCCCAGCTAAAACCTCTCCAGCACATCATCAGTGATCTACAACCTATCCTGGAAAATGATCCCTCACTCTCACAGACCTTGGGAGTCAGGCCAGTCCTCGCTTACAAACAGCCACCCAACCTGAAGCAAATACTGACTAGCAACTACACACCACACCACAGAAACACCAACCCAGGAACCAATCCCTGTAACAAACCCCATTGCCTTCTCTGTCCCCATATCTACTCTAGCGATACCATCAGGGGACCCAATCACATGAGCCACACAATCAGGGCTCACTCAAGTGCACATCTACTAATGTGATATATGCCATCATGTGCCAGCAATGCCCCTCTGCCATGTACATTGGCCAAACCGGACAGTCTCTACATAAAAGAATAAATGGACAACAATCAGACATCAGGAATGGTAACATACAAAAGCCAGTAGGAGAACACTTCAGTCTCCCTGGACATTCAACAACAGATTTAAAAGTAGCCATCTTTCAACAAAAAAGCTTCAAAAACAGACTTCAAAGAGAAACTGCAGAGCTACAATTCATTTCCAAATTTAACACCTCTGTGGATCAAGTGCGGGGTTTGCAACAATTATGGATCATGCATATATCAACAGTAAATAATCCATCACATGATTCTATTGATATATCCTTAGCTCCTTTATTGTTTGTTACTCTCACTCATTGTGGCATGCCCATAATGGAGATATCCTATCTCCTAGAACTAGAAGGGACCTTGAAAGGTCATTGAGTCCAGCCTGCTGCCTTCACTAGCAGGACCAAATACTGATTTTGCCCCAGCTCCCTAAGTGGCCCCCTCAAGGATTGAACTCATAACCCTGGGTTTAGCAAGCCAATGCTCAAACCACTGAGCTCTCCCTTCCCCCACAGTTTAACTGTTCTTCAGTGCAGTGAATTGTCTTTGTTTTATGACATACCCAGGCATGCTTTTTGGCTCTGTATACTTGATAAATCAAATAAACACTGCTAACAGATCTTAGCCAGCAGTGGAGAATTTTCACACTTTGCCCTTTTCCTCACTTCATTTCTTAAACAGTAATTCTAAGTAGACCGTAACCTCCATTAGGGGACGGGACCTGGACAATCACCATCTTTATTGGCATTTTAAGTTAATTAGTATTTTCAGAGTTACTGTTCCCCATGAATAGAAATGTTCTCTCACACAGGTAAAGGAACGATGGCTGTAATATGAAAGATTAGCCTACTGTTGACTTCAAACCAGTAAATTTGTTTTTCCTGAACTCACAGTGTGAGATATTTTACTTCTTATTGAACATTCTATTGCATGAGAAGAATTCTGAGAATACCAATTCTATTTCTAAATAACCCAGAGAAAAATTGAGTTTTCCCACTGGCTCTATAATGAATGATGCTTCTCCCAGGTAAACTCAGCATGCTACAGCTTTAATCTCCTAATAAGTCAGGCAAAATTGTAAATAATTCATGCTGGAAAGAGATGATGTGGACATTTACTACATCTGGAAAAATAATTCCTTGTAGCAAGAATTATAAAAGAAAAAAGAAAAAGAAAATGGCAGCTAATAGCTACAGCAGTTTCTAGCTAAAAAGATGTTTAAAGGCAGTTCAGATTGATCAAACTGTCTGTTGTAAGGAAAATACCTTGGGTTCCTGAATGCTCAGTTATTCTTGAAGATTACTGGGAAGAAATCCCACCAGTGAAGTAAGTATTTTAGACTGGAATAACATCCCAGCTTGTGTAAGTGAGTGGGGGATGAGAAAGGGAATGGATAAGAGAGAAGGGCAGGAGAGTTTGAGTCAGTAAAAACTGGATTATTGCCATCTGGGTTATTTACTTGCTTCAATTAATTGACAATTGAACTTGACAGTGCTAGAAAAATATAAGGCTTAATTGTGAATCTTCAGCCACAACTATGCATTGAGGAAAGTGTAGATGTAGATTACTGTAATGGGGGCTTAAGAGGCATTGTGCCTACACATTCCAGTACCCCAAGGAGCACAGGGGGAGAACAGCTTCTGCACCACCCTTTTTAAGTAACTACACCCAGCCAGGAATGCTGGCTGGTGTGAAGGGAAGAACCATTGCCTCACCTCTCTTTACTCCTCCCGAGGAGCAGATTCCAACTTCAGGATAACTCCCAGCTTTTACTTTCCAAGGGATGTGTTGGCCGCTGCTACCCGCCACCCCTATTGGCCTGGAGCGGCGAACCGCAGCCAGTGGGAGCCGCGATTGGCCGAACCTGCGGACGCGGCAGGTAAACAAAGCAGCCCTGCCCGCCAGGGTGCTTACCCTGGCGAGGTGCGTGCCAAAGGTTGCCGATCCCTGGAATAAATCATTTCCATCTCTAACTTCCATGATTTTCTGTTACTGACTCCTGTTGCAGACATCATCATGTTGTTGGTAGGAGTTAAACCTAAATAAAATTCCTCTTACAAAGTTTTGCAAGGCCAAACAAACTCACAGGATAATCCACATTTAGTCGTAGCATATATGCCTCCCCCTCTCCCTATGACAGAATATACCCCCATGTCCACCATTGTAATAATCTTTATTGTGAGATATAATTTGAAAACTCATAATTTGTGGATTATTATTGTCCTAGCAAAATACATGTGGTGTATTATTATCAGATTCCCCTCTATAGTGTAACTAACACAGGTTCCATATCTGGGGAGTGGCCAAACCAGTTCCTCAGAAATAAAGGACAATCTGACCCCTCAGTTAGGTATAAAGCAAGGCCAATGGGCCCCAGTGCAGGGGACAGGACTAGATGACCTCTCAAGGTCCCTTCCAGTCCTATGATTCTAGTATTAAATGCTAAATGGATATTGTTTGGCGGGAAAAGGGGCATGAGTAAAAAAAATGTACGTCTTATAGAAAAGAAACAGCATGGAGTTCCCTTCCACACAGACCATCTGTCACCTTTACTCCCATCAGAAAATGCTTCTCAAAGGTGGGAAGACAGGACCATAAAAAGGGCAGATACCCCAAGACAGGCCTGCTATTCTCTCTCTCCCCGACAATCCACTGCACCGAAAGAGACAAAGGAAGCAGCCATTAAACGGAAGAAGGAGTCCTGGCCTAAGAAGTTTGGCCAGTAAGCCTGTGGAGAACATGTGGTGAGAAAAATCTTCACTTTGAATTTAACAGTTTGTTAAGTTAAGCATCAGTGGTGTTTTAGCTTTATTTTTCCAGTAACTATTTCTGAATTATGCCTCATTACTTGTATTAACTTAAAATCTCTCTCTTTATAGTTAATAAATTTGCTTTAGCTAATCCAGTGCATTTAAACTGAAGTGTTTGGGAAAGTCCATCTGTGATAACAAAATGTGTGCATATTATTTCCGGTTGATGAAATAATGGACCTATCTAAATGTATACTGTCCAGGAGAGGGCTGGGCAGTACAGGACATACATTTTGGGGAGAAAAGTCTGGAACTGGGAGTGTGTTGGAGTCACCCTGCAGTATAATTCAGGCTGGTAGGAACCTAGGTGTGCCTGGCAGGCTGCAGCACACACAGAGACATAACTGAGAGTGACTTGCATGCTGGGCACTGTCTGTGAGCAATCCAGGCTGGTAACTACACCAGCAAGGCATTGTAAAGGGCACCACAGGGCAGAGGTGACACAGCTATTTGTTGTACCTGGGGTATGACACCCCTCCACCTGACATAGTCCTCGTTTGGCAAGGACTTTGTTTAGGCCATTTTAACCCCATTTTACATAAGAGGCATTGTGCCTACACATTCCAGTACCCCAAGGAGCACAGGGGGAGAACAGCTTCTGCACCACCCTTTTTAAGTAACTACACCCAGCTAGGAATGCTTCTGTAAAGTAAACTGTTATTTTCTTTGTGTTGAATTCTTCTCCTACTGAACTCAAGCTGCCTTTGTGTGTGTGTATACATAGCCCACTGCATCTGTGACCTCACAATCATCCATCAATTGTATCTTCAGAATACCCTGTGAGGTTAGGACATAGACTGTCAGAGTTAGAAGGGACCTCAGGAGGTCATCTATTCCAACCCCCAGCTCAAAGCAAGACCACTCCCCAGACAGATTTTTACCCCAGTTCCCTAAATGGCCCCCTCAAGGATTGAACTCACATCCCTGGGTTTAGCAGGCCAATGCTCAAACCACTGAGCTATCCCTCCCCCGTACTAGTAACAACCCCATTTTACAGATAGGGAATTGAGGAGCTGAGAGTAAGTGACTTATTCAAGTTCACACAAGAAGCCCCTGGTGTCTTGAATCCTATCCAGTGCGCTAGCCATTAGACCAGCTTTCCTATCTAAGTTAGGTGTGCCAAAGCCTGCTACCTTCCTCTTGCCTTGAGAAGCTATGGGATGAGTGTTGGGTTTACATGCCATGATAATTTGTGCTCTCTGACAGCATGGTGCGCTAATGTTCTCTGCTTTATTTGTCTCAACTACCTGGAAATCCTCATTACATCATAGGTAGGAAAATAACTTTCTCCTTGGAGTCTTGTTCCTTTATCTTAGCATGTTTTCTGTTACTTTCCCCCAAACTTTGCAGTGTTACACAGAGTACCAGGTCAACCCCTTTCCAAACCCCACATTTTCAAAACCTCCTTCCTTTCTTCTTGCAGACAGTGATAAGCTAAATTTCTTCTATAAGGGAGCATTAAATGGAAACAGAAAAAAATGTCCTTTAACATTTGGCTTTAAATGAAAATTGGTGCTTCAGTGTAAAAAAGATTATGTGCATGAACGAATGGGCTCAATGTTTAAATTTAGCAGCTAAAAGAAGAATCACTTAACTAGGATTGAAATGCCTGTGGATTTTCTGTAATAAAACAGTTCTTTATTTAATCGTGGAGTTCTTTAATTTTTGGCACTGAATAAATAGGGAAGAGAAAACTGGTTGAGTCAAAATAAGAATTGGTCCCCTCCTTCCACAAGCATCTTTAAGAATCTAAAATGATCTCCCATGCCCTAACCATTAATGGGAGGACTTGCACTTGTGGTTGGTGCCCTATGGGCTAGCTAGTAGTTAGGGTCTAGAGTACACAGTGCTGCTGGGACTCCCCAAATTTCACACAATGGGAATACCTCCAGTTGCATTTGAAGGTGTAATAAATGAGTGTCTCTGAACATGAAATGTAGGAGATGTAGTGAAGAAGACACTATCACTTCTACTGCTGCTGGGGAAGAGCTCACAGACCATCCAGGAAGCCTCCTGCTATGAGGAAAGGGATTTCAGAAGATTCCCCAAAGTCTTTGGAGAGGGCCATAGATGCAGGTAATGTTTAATAGAAATAAAACGTGATAATTTATTAAATCAGTGAGTTCAAGGCTACTTTGAAAAAAAAGTTGCCAAATTTCCAAGTGGACTATGCAAATAAAGATGAGCCAAGGAAGCAGTGTTCAGGTCCATTTCTGAATCCAGATTAGGTGTGGATAAGGACACAAGGTCAAATCAGGTTTAACGTTCAGGACTGCATTTGGATTCAAACTGCACAAGATCTATATAATCTATTTTTTCTCATAAGATTTTGGATACATCCAAACCCAAACTGGAAAAAAAATAGCCCCTTTCCATGATAGGGCCAACTGGAAATGAAACAGAGTGGGTTAGGACCTGGGCATTCAAACTTTTTTTCTTCCTACCTCCCACTGTAATTCAAAGGATATGGCAGCAAAATTAGGGGTGGGAGATTTTCTGAGGGCACACTCTGTCCCTGAAAGGGGATAGACAACCTATGCGTTCTGGTAATGGAAAGAGTACAGTATGCTTACAGGCTGGGTGGATGCAATTGTTGGGAGGCATTTTAATGCTTTTTAACATAATAAATAGCACATCATTATAGAACATCCAATTATCACTGGGCATATCCTCATTACTGGATATTTACGAGGTTAATATTGAAACATTGGTGGGTAATCTATTTGTACATCTTCTTATATAACCCATTTTGAAAGTTGGCAACATTTTTTCCTGTTGCAAGGCTTTGATTCAATACGGTAGTGTGCTTGATTTATACTGCACATTACCTGAACCTGTGCTCCTCTGTAAAGATTATTGGAGGTTAGGAGGATCTGTACATTAGCATTGGTTCAATGCTGTCAGATGCTAATGCTATGGTTTGGGCAGCAATTATGCTACCTAATACTCAGCTTTCATATTTGAGGGAAAGGTGTGTGGCGTCTCAAGAAACTGACCTAGGGGAGTTCCACTGTTTTGAAATACTCACATGGTGAGGCAAGAAGAAAATTAGGTCTGAACATGAGAAAAAACATGGTTGGGTGAATGGATGCTAGCAGGTCGATCCAAGAGACCAGGTACTTTAACCTGACTGAAAGATGTCTGAAAAGCAGCTCAGTGTGTGGCCATGTGTAGTGGAAGGTTTCAGGCGGCAGAATCTACAAAGTAAATCTGCTACTGAGCAGCAGGAAACCAAAACAGCAAAGTAGTAGTAAAGTGCTTTCAAGGGGAGGTCACCATAGATGTGGGAGGCCTCAGGAGATGAGAGGCCAGCACCAGGGTACTGGGAGAAGTAGCTATAGGTTGGACATTAGGAAAAAGTTCCTAACTGTCAGGGTGGGTTAAACACTGGAATAAATTGCCTAGGGAGGTTGTGGAATCTCCATCTCTGGAGATATTTAAGAGTAGGTTAGATAAATGTCTATCAGGGATGGTCTAGACAGTATTTGGTCCTGCCATGAGGGCAGGGCAGGGGAATGGACTCGATGACCTCTCGAGGTCCCTTCCAGTCCTAGAATCTATGACTCTATAGAGTGGAGGAGCTGTAGGCAGTATCACCTTATACGATAGGTCTGGCTGGTTAGCCGATAAATCAATAATAGTACCAAAGAAGTGCCCTAGGGCATTCCTCCAGGACTGATCCTAAATGATTCATTGCCTCAGTGAATGATGATATTGCATCAATAATCAGCAGCAAAACAGCACAGAATGGTACAAAGCACACAGTACATCCAAAGGGCTATGTAAGAGCAATTGCCCCCCTTCCCCCCGAACTGAAGCCGTAAATCAATAGGAACTTTTCGGGAATGGGGTCACAGTGCCCCTTTTCTGATCACTAATTATGGTAATTGGTAAGATTTTCTTTCCAGTTCTGAGAAATTTCTCTCTACTCTCCAGTTTCTCAAGCCAAAGCCTTCTGTTCAAAATAAAAAGATACATAGGCTAATCAAGCAGTATGTGGCCTTGGGGTCTGTGACTTTAAGGGCTGAATTTCCCAGACAGTGTCTGTCACAGAGTGTCACCCACTCTTGTTGTTAGGTACAACCAGTTGGGAACAGACATGTAATAAACCAGATCTCTTGAAAGAATCTTAAACATGAGAGAGAATGACTCTATAGCCTACTGATTAGGGTAGGGCCCTCACCAAGACTGTGATAGACCCAAGTTCAAGTCCCTAACTCTGCTCTACTGACTAATAATTTATAGAACATGGCTAAGCTTCAGTAGGAGAGATTGAGACACACCTGGACCAGAAGACAAGTTTAGATCCCTTCTCTACATCAGGTGGGGTCGGAATTGAACCTAGGTTCCACATCCATGTGAGTGTTCTAACCACTGGCCTATAATCTATAAAATCTTTACCACTGCCACACATAAAAATCCATTTCAGGTTGATTTATCCAAAATGTTTTGCAATGTGGTCCCCCCCCCCCCATTTTGTCAGAACTGTCAACAAATGGGGAAAAAAGTTATTTGCCCAGCTCTACTTCAGAATTCCAGTGGTCGTTTTTCCTCCCTGGGGAATAACAAATCCTGGCGCTCTTGAGTGGGTAATACCTTAGAGGCACAGTACCACACTCTCTGTATTTCTATCCTGAATGACTTTCACTGCCCCTGAAATCTGTTGTAAACTTTGGCCTGGTAGATCTATGCATCCTCAGTTACTCTGCTACATTCAACAGACGCATTAGTGGGATCATTCAGTCCTGGTCAGAGCAGGTGAAACTTAGTGAGGTACAGCAGCCTACACCAAGGTGAATTTGGCCCACAGAAAAAGGGAAAAAATGAACTATAATTTACAGTAAGAACAAGCAGGCAGGTTGGATAAATTAAAAACCCACTCAACTCTTTATCCAATATGTGACAAACTTGAACTGGTTTACCTGAGGATCAAAAAAAGTTGGGCAAACACACACATATGCACAGCCACTACCTTTATCATGAATCTCTAGAAATCTGGATTCAGGGGTGGGTGGGATGCAGAATATGGCCCCAGGAGAACAGTAGTTCTAACACCCTAATTCACAATGAATAGTATATTACTCCTCAACTGATCCACTTTGCTTCAGTGAGACAAGAATTAGTTTCTACTCAGTGTGAGAAAGGGGGATCTGAATCTGGCTGCATAGTATTTCCAGATGAGCCTGAAGCAGAAAGTATGAATAAGAAATCTAACTCCTATTTTTTTTTAAATGAGAACCCAGTCTAATATCAGAGAACTAAAGAGTCTGGATTATTCTGGTAAGTATAGCCTAATTCTGCTCCAGTGAAGTCAATGGTTCATTTGCCAATTTTCCATTGATTTCAATAGGAACATTATCAAATGCTATGTGAGTGAGCTGTGTGTACTTGTTCTAATCCAACTTCCAAATGTATCAAATATTTTACAGCTGAGGTAGAAGAAAATAAGATTTGATAGAAATTTCTAAGTGAAGGGTCTATACTCATTAGTCAGCAGAATTAATGCATGGAAATATAGCACACTGCATTTGATTCAAACATTGCTGGGTAGATGGACCCTTTTTTATTGGGCAGAAGGCAGCTCAATTACAGCTAAAGCAAATGCCTGGAGGAGAATTCCAAGTGTGAATTTCATTTCAAAACACAGGACTACTTTAATCCTGAAATAAACTATATAGCTACTTTCCGAGAGGCAGGAGTTTTCTGATAGTCACGTTTAAATGATACAAAAATTGTATAGTTCTCTTCGATCTTGCTCTGTTGATCTCAATGGACTTTAATCTGCAATAAATATTTCCCAGAGCAGAATTGCATAAAAAGTAATGAGAATGAAGGAAACTGGTTCCATTCATGGCCAGCTGATTGCCTGAGAAATTCATCCACTTGGGAAATCTCTTATTTAACACATTAAAATTAGAGCCTGATTATGCTATGAGTACAACATGGGATTTCAAGATTGGAGATTTAAATCATAGTGTTTGTGGGGCCCATTACTTATAGCAGGGATCGGCAACCTTTGGCACGCCATCCGCCAGGGCAAGCACCCTGGCAGGCCGGGCCGGTTTGTTTACCTGCCGCGTCCTCAAGTTCGGCCGATCGCAGCTCCCACTGGCCATGGTTCGCTGCTCTAGGCCAATGGGGGCTGCAGGAAGGGCGGCCAGCACATCCCTTGGCCTGCGCCGCTTCCCACAGCCCCCATTGGCCCGGAGCAGCAAACTGCGGCCAGTGGGAGCCGTGATCGGCCAAACTTGCGGACGCGGCAGGTAAACAAACTAGCCCGGCCCACCAGGGTGCTTACCCTGCCGGACCGCTTGCCAAAGGTTGCCGATATCTGACTTATAGCTACAAAATAACATGTATTTATAGCACTGTGTAAACAATTTAAAATTCAGATTCTAAGTTGTACAGAACAATATGGAAAAGTAAGTGGGAAGGGAATAGCACTATTTGAGATATAGCATGGTCTAGTGAATGGGGCAGCAATCTGGGACTAGGGGACTTTGTTTCTCTTCTCAGCTCTCCCACACAGTCCTGCTGTGTAACTTTGGGCAAGGGTTATTTAATCTCTCTAGGCTTCTGTTTCTTCTCCTATCCTTTATCTTCTCTATTTAGATAATTTTGTTGAGGCAGAGACTACTTCTTATTTTTTGTACTTTTCCTAACACAATGCGGGCCCTCATTTCATTTGGTTGACTTGTGCACAGTCACAGCAAGTCAATGGTAGAGCTAGCAAAAGAAATCTATGAAAGCCTTCTCCATTGATTACATTGAAATGTGTTTGCTGTTTTAAATCCTTTTTATTACATACAATCTAATTGAATAGTATTCTTCCTGATCCATCTATAGATTATTTGTGAATTTAGTGTAGTACATTTAATAAGGAGTCTTCCCTTCTAAATCCATTATCTTCTCTCCCTTTTGAGTGATGCTCACTTGTGTTACAAAAGCTGTGCTATCCTGTTTTTGAACACAAAGGTGTATATGAAAATAGTTATATTTCATGGGGCACAACATTATGGATCTCTACATTTGCCATTGAACAAAATGCCATTTATAGTAATCACCATTTAAAGATTACTATCTAAAAGAAGTCACCACTATCTGTTCAACACTAGACTTATTGACTTATTCCTTATACATAGTTCAGAAAATAAGTGCAACATCACACATACCCTTGATTATTTTTAATAGGAGCCACTGTACTGCTATTTTTGGAAAAGTAAATGTTTTTTCCAGGATGGAGAAAGTAGTTCCAGTTATTGTCTCTGTTCAGTTTGTGGCATCCCTAGTAAGTCTGCACTAAGGGTGCTAAAGCCTTAGGATGCGTTTTTTGTCAGTCATTTGACAGAGTAGAGCTGTGTGGAAAACTTTCAACAGAACCATGTTCTGTCGAAGTATGCAGTTCCATCCAAATCAAAACCCTCTGTGAAATAGGGTGCATTTCAGCTGAATTTTGTTTTGGACGCAAACCTGGGGGGAGGGGGGGAGGGGAAGGGGTAGAAGAAGTCCAACGATGTCAAAACTCCCCGAGTGTTTTGATGCTGAAATGTCTTCGTTACTATTTTAAAGAAAAATATAATAAAATACAAACTGTAAAAGTCAGTCACATGATTTCCACTCTCTCATACTTAGATGGCCCGCATTACCATAGTATCAGAGTGTTTCACAATCTTTAATATATTTGTCCTCAACACTCCTGTGAGGTAGGGCAGTGCTATTAACCCTATTTTTAGCCAGGGAACTGAGGCACAGAGGGACTATGTGACTTACACAAGCCAGCAGTGAAGACAATGGCAGAACAGGGGTTTAATCCTGGGTCTCTAGAAGCCCCGGCAGTGTCCAAAACATAGGGTCCTGCTTCATCTCAGTGCATATAAACTACTAAACAGACATGGGGCTATGCCCCAATTCTACAAGCCCCTCCCACTCCCAAATCACTCACTAGAAGCTCCTCTGTAGAAAAACAAAATAAAACTAAACACCCATTCTTTGAGAGAGTTCACTTACTGATTTGGATAGCAATGAAGGATTTGTGGAACAGGGCCTTCTCCCACCCAATCCCCAGTTTTGTCTAATCAAAAAGCAACAAAATAAAAATATATGAAATTAATAAAATACATACGGTTCTGGGCTTGCTACCCCAGCCTCCTGAGGGAAAATGGAGAGCCTGTCCCTTAGCAACTCCCTTTTTCTTGGGAGCTGCCTTCTCCTGTAGACTTCATTAATGAAGAAGTGCAGCTGCCATTACTGAATCAGTCTCTGATGCAACCCAGCTGTGTTCTCTGAACTCCTCTGATTTGAGAGAGAGAGACACTCCTGGCTTTTAGCTTCCTCTTCTGCTTTCCTGTTATGGGGAGATTGGAATGAGTTGTACCAGAGCCTTGAGGAGCTGTAGCTCTTATCATAAGCCATCAAATGGATATGTGATGTTAGGTCATGCCACCCTGGCCAGAAGAGGAAGGATGGTCTTATCATTAAGGGATAGGATTCAGGAGATGGGGCTGAATGGCTAGGCAGCAGTTCTGCAGAAAAGGACCTAGGGGTTACAGTGGATGAGAAGCTGGATACGAGTTAACAGTGTGCCCTTGTTGGCAAGAAGGCTAACATCATTTTGGGTTGTATAAGTAGGGGCATTGGCAGCAGATCAAGGAACGTGATCATTCCCCTCTATTCGACATTGGTGAGGCCTCATCTGGAGTACTGTGTCCAGTTTTGGGCCCCACACAGCAAGAAGGATGTGGAAAAATTGGAAAGATTCCAGCAGAGGGCAACAAAAATGATTAGAGGGCTGGAGCACATGACTTATGAAGAGAGGCGGAGGGAACTGGGATTGTTTAGTCTGCAGAAAAGAAAAATGAGGGAGGATTTGATAGCTGCTTTCAACTACCTGAAAGGGGATTCCAAAGAGGATGGATCTCGACTGTTCTCAGTGGTACCAAATGACAGAACAAGGAGTAACGGTCTCAAGTTGCAGTGGGGGAGGTTTAGGTTGGATATTAGGAAAATATTTTTCACTAGGAGGGTAGTGAAGCACTGGAATGGGTTACCTAGGGAGGTGGTGGCCAAAGAAGTGGGCTGTAGCCCACGAAAGCTTATGCTCAAATAAATGTGTTAGTCTCTAAGGTGCCACAAGTACTCCTGTTCTTTTTGCAGATACAGACTAACACGGCTGCTACCCTAAAACCTCTCCTTCCTTAGAGGTTTTTAAGGTCAGGCTTTACAAAGCCCTGGCTGGGATGATTTAATAGGGGATTGGTCCTGCTTTGAGCAGGGGGTTGGACTAGATGACCTCCTGAGATCCCTTCCAACCCTGATATTCTGTGATTCTATGAGATCAGAATTTAATTCCCATCTTTGTGACAGACTCCATGTGTGGTATTGAGCAATATCTCTATGTGACCATTAATATTGTTAATCCCGCTTTGCCAATTTGTAAAACATGGGGATATTTCCTTACTCTGCAAGAGTGTTCTGAGGGCAAATTAAAAAATATAGGTGAGGCTCATATACTATGGTGATGAGGGCCCAGTTAGATAGACCTGAATCATTGGTCTAAGGTTGAAACTTTCCATACCCCATTACCAATTTTCTGAACAGAAAAGTCTCTCCAAAATATGAACTTCCATCTGTTCTTAAATGTTTCAAGTGCCAAATTAAGCAGTCTGGATAAACTGAAGAGCTGCAGACTCTCTCTAATACCTAAATAAGACAGAGGTCTCATAAATGCCCTGCCTGGAGCAAACTTTTTGCTGAATCAAACCCAAGTGTTTAGTATTCAGAAAAGACTGGAATGCAATTAAGGTATCAATTAGAAGCAAACTGTACACTCTCTCTAAATACACATTATTCTGTTTTGTTTATGTTATGATCAGAGGAAACTGTGTGCTCATCTGTTTAATTGCTTTGTTTCATAACATCAAATTAAGTTGAATTGTTTTTAATTTTGTGGGGAAGGGGATTTGCTGCCTGTTTTTTATACATACAGTGACAAGACAGAAAGGTTGATTCTCCAGGCAGAAAGCTGGCATACCAGGAATACCACTGAATGCAGGTGACCTCCTTGGTCAGTGTAGATATGACATGAAGGTACTTTACTGACCTCCCTCTTAGTTCCCATCACAAGAGCTGTGTTAAGAAAAGGGGTGTCAGCGTACCACGTTCTGGTCTGATTAATGTTGAATGTGATGGCCCCAAGGGGTGTAGGCAGCTCTAATGAAAGCTCTACTGATTTCTCTTTTGACTTCTCTATCTTACGTGTGGGGCCAGACAGACCCCTGGCTGCTTTGAGAATATGGGGACTGCAAAGGCTTGCATTACAAATGAAGCAATGGAGACTTGGGGCCAGATAATTCTGAACTGGTTAGAACCAGGAATAACGAGGCTAAATATTTTGCAAACACTTACACACTGCTCTACAAAGTTACTTCAGGATTAACCTCCAATGGTGGTCCTGTAAAGTAGGTGGAAGTTCACCATGTTTACACTAAAAAAGTCATTTTAGCTTTGTCTAACTCCTAATCTGAAAGCCACATTACTAAATGTTGTTAAAGATAATGTCTAATTTGGCTGCAGAACAGCATGATTTATATTCTGTTCTATTCCAGATATTCAGTATAAATTATCTGAATTGAATGGATACCATCTGTAAATATGTTAAACAATTGTATAGTTTTCTTAATGGGATACATTATTCAGAACTTTTTCTCTTTGTTCATAAATTTAGAACCATGACATACATATAAAAAGAATAAAGCACATGTCCAGCAAACCAGACAAAAATTAAATCATAGGGCAAAATGACTATAGGCAACATGTGATGAACAGACACAAAATGCCTGCCACATACCACTTTTGATCCCAGAGATGGACCAATATCACTGATTCCCACATTGTTTCAGCTGAAAAGTATTTGCAAAGAGCATTTTCTAATCATAGCTTAAAGGGTGCTAAGTGAAGGCAACATATAGTCAGCCATTCAAATAGATTATTTGGTTTGAGAGCTTGGAAATAATATATAGAGATATAACAATATTGCTAAAGGGACAGAGTAAATACAGAGTTTCAGAATTTCTTCCAGCTGGATGACTAACCAAATGGCAGGAAGGCTAAAGTACATTAAGTAATGATATATGCCGCTGTTCTCCCGTATGTGGGGTATTTCCATACAGTGGCATCGTAACTCTGAATTTCATTCCTCTTAATTTAGGTCTGTGGTGTTCCTTAACATCATCACCACTACGGATGAGGTGAGAAGTTCAACCTTGTACATCCATAAATCTTCAAGATTTTTTGAAGGCAAGAGATTTCCTCTTCATGGCAGAGTTCTTCATATTTCGCTATCTTCTCTTCTGGTTTCTTTTTTTATGTTTCTGTCTGCTGGTATGGCATTATCAATTATCATAGTCTTGTTTGTCTTCTTTGCTATAATAACTGGCCTGTTTGCCTGCATCATTTGGTCTGTGACAATTGCCATAGCCCATAAAATCTTAGCTTCTTCATCCTCCAGAGTGCTTTCAATTCAGTGGTTGCAATATCGCTTGGTTTGTTTAAATCTGTATTTGCCACAGAGGCTCCAATGCAGACATTTGGCAACCTCATTTGTGTCAGTTCCTATATTGTCTTCCAGCCAGGATCCTGCAGGCACTCACCACATGTTCCAACGTCTCTTCCTTTTCAGAACACATTCTGCAGTTTGGGGAGCAGTTCTGTTGGTCAATTTTGTTTCAAATGTAATTAAGCCTTAAGGACTGCTCTTCTGCATTCATAATGAGGCTTTCCATCTCTCTTTTGAGGTATCCTTCTGTAAGCCACGAGTTGGTTAATCTTCAATCGCTAAGAGGTTAGATCCCTCTCCACCACTGTCGATGCATTGATTTCTGTGTAAATATTTTGAGTCTTTCTTTGGCTATGTGCTTTCTCCTCTCTTTTATGTTTTCTTGGGCAGGGATGCACCCTCAACCATCACTTGTTATTGTGATCAGATGAACTTTTTATATTGAGATATCAGTTTTATTCTTCCTTGGCAATTTCCTCCATCACATTTGTTGGTTGTACATCCTGTCCAGGTCTCCATTGATATTCATTATTTTAGGCATCACCAACAGCTTTCGTGTCTGCATGTCAATTTTTTTCTTCTCCTCTTGATTCCACTAGACCACTCGGGCAATGTATCAAACTACTGGTATCATCCACATATTAATGGCTCAGATCAGATTCTTCCTGTTGAGTTTTGTCCTTAGAGCAATTCTTATTTATCTGTAATATTCTTTCCTCACATCTTCTTTGACATCCTTATGTTATAACTCCAACATTTCCCTGATTCCAAGGTATTTGTAGGGGGCCATGCTGAGAAGTATCTTGGATAGTACCTTTGTTAACTTTCACACCATTTCCAGTTTGTCCCTCTTTACACACATTTAGCTAAACCAACCCCTAATTATATATTCACCAAACTTTTCTACACATCATCACTCTCTGTATCTCCTTTTGTGACTATCCATATAGTTTCAGACCATCCATGTATAGCAAATGGTTAACTGATTGTTGCTCTTTACTGATATGATAACCGCAATTTATCTCACAGAGCATCTATATTAGTGGCTGCATCGCAAAATAGCATTGGTGATAAGGTATCCCCTCGAAAGACCCTTCCCCCCCCCTTTTTTTTTTTTTTACTTTGGACCTCTTCAGTGGGAATCCTTTTCAGGTGGAGTGAAGTGTTCCAGTTAACCATACCTTGCTGCAGAGAGGAAATGATCTTTAGATGAACCTTGTGTATTTCAACGTCTTGACAATAAATGTGGGACACTGCCAAATGCTTTTTTAGTAGTCAATCCACAGTATCTCTAAGCTTTCCTTTTTTAGTTCTGCAGCTTATATGATCCTCCTGTTCAGTCTTAGGTGGAATTTTGTCCCTTTTGTGTTCACTCTGCAGCCTTTTTGTTCAAAAGGAAGCATCCCATTATGAGCTAGCACTATCTTGATCTTTGCCATAATTACCACCAGACATGTCCACATAGTTGGTAAACACATGATTAGTCTATAATTCCTAGGATTGCTTTTGCCTTCTCTCTTTTTTTGTATGAAGCCAGTTCTTCCTATCACCATTCATTTCAGCATACATTCTTCAAACATTTATTAAGTTGTTCAAGAAAACAATCATGGAGAGTTGTTAGGCGTTGCAACCAGAATCCATGCACCACACCTGGTCCGGATGCTTTTTCTCTCAAATTTTTAATCCAGTCTGCTGTCTAATTTGTTGTACATCCTCAGACTAGATTTCATTCCACATTATTTATTGGGTCTTTTCCCCCTATTCTGCTTTTATCCTTGATCTGATCAAAGAATTTCTTAAGGTCTCTCACAAAGAATCTGTTCTCTTGATACTGACAGCTTGTCAAGGCTGGATCCCCACTTTGAACTTTAGGGTACAAATGTAGGGGCCTGCATGAAAACTTCTAAGCTTAACTACCAGCTTAGCCCTGGTCCGCTGCCACCATTTCCAATGGATTCCCACCCTGGGAAGCCTTGAAAAACCTTCACCAATTCCCTGGTGAATACAGATCCAAACCCCATTGGATCTTAAAACAAGGAGAAATTAACCATCCCCCCTCCTTCCTCCCACCAACTCCTGGTGAACACAGATCCAACCCCCTTGGATCTAAAACAAGGAGAAATTAACCATTCAATTAAAGAAAAAGGTAAAAATCATCTCTGTAAAATCAGTATGGAAATTAACCTTACAGGGTAATCAAACTTAAAGAGCTCAGAGGACTCCCCTCTAGTCTCAGGTTCAAGGTACAGCAAACAAAGATAAACACTCTAGTAAAAGGTACATTTACAAGTTGAGAAAAACAAAGGAAAACTAACACGCCTTGCCTGGCTATTTACTTACAAGTTTGAAATAGGAGAGACTTGTTTAGAAAGATGTGGAGAACCTGGATTGATGTCTGGTCCCTCTCAGTCCCGAGAACGAACACACTCCCAAACAAAGAACACAAACAAAAACCTCCCCCCCCCCAAGATTTGAAAGTATCTTGTCCCCTTATTGGTCCTTTAGGTCAGATGCCAGCCAGGTTACCTGAGCTTCTTAACCCTTTACAGGGAAAAGGATTTTGGAGTCTCTGGCCAGGAGGGATTTTATAGTACTGTACACAGGACAGCTGTTACCCTTCCCTTTATAGTTATGACACAGCTTCATGCTGAATAACTTTCAAACTTATGACTCAATGTGATCAGCTTCTGTTTACATTGCTCCTTCACAACTCTCACATCCCACTCATTCTGTTGATATTTCATCGCCAGGGCTGTTTGTTTCTATTTTCTCTTCAAATGATTTTTCTCAAATTTGTCCAATCGGCTGATATCTCAATATAAAAGCTTAATCTTCTGGTTTAATCTTCATTTCCATGGCGGTTTTTGAATATATGGAGCTTTCTGGTTGTTCACATCCTCAGATGGCTTGATGTTAAGCTGATGAGCTGTTACCATTGCTGTAGCATAAATTATATCATGGCTCATACTCATTGGTCTGACAGCTTCTTTGAGTACTTCTTTCAGTGCTTGCACTATATCATCCAGTCTTTGCTGGTCTACAAATTCCATAGTTGGTGGTGACGGTCAGTGTTCACAGTCTCTTACACTGTGCATGATCTCAATCAACAAATCATTCACATTGCCAGTACTTTCTTCAGTTACTTTTTCATTCATATTTGTCCTTAATATTTCTTCTATTTGTGGTGGCTGTTTATCCTGTATCATTGCTTCTACCAATATGTTTGCATGTGATTCAGTACCAGTAATTTCCCCTGTATATGATTCAATATCTATTTGTGTAAATTCTCCTCTTTGAAATAAAGTTCTTAGTTGTCTAAGTTTGGTCGTTTCTTTCTCCCTGTTGTTGATTCTATCCTTCAAGTGCTGGAGCATTCCTCCAGCTTTTGTCTTCCAATCTTGTCAAAATGCAACATTGGATCACTTCTTGACATTTCCCTCTTTTGTCGACAATAATCTCCCATTTTCTTGGTCTGTTCGGACAGTAGCAATTATTTTCAAGAACTCATGGAGGACAGGTGAGGTCCTAGAGGGCAAACATAGTACCTATCTTTTAAAAGGAGAACAAAGAGGACCCAGGGAATTAGAGACCAGTCAGCCTTACTTCCATACTTGGAAAGATACTGGAACAAATTATTAAACAATCAATATGTATGCACTTTGAGGATATTAGGGTTATAATGAGTAGATAGCATGGATTTGTCCAGAAAAAAATATGCCAAACAAATATAATTTCCTACTTTGACATGGTTACTGGCCTGGTGGCTAGAGGGGAAGCAGTAGACATTATATATATTGATTTTGGTAAGGCTTTTGACACAGTCCCAAATGACATTCTCATAAGCAAACTAGGGAAATGTGGTCTAGACTAAAAATTCAGTGCGCAACTGGTCGACGGACCATACTCAAAGAGTAGTTATCAATGGATTGCTGTGAAAGTTGGAGGATATACATTGTGGGGTCCCACAGGAGTCAGTTCTGAGTCTGGAATGATTCAACATTTTCATTAATGACTTGGATAATGGAGTGGACAGTGTGCTTATAAAATTTATGGATGGCATAAAGCTAGAAGGGGTTGCAAGGACTTTGGAGGACAGGATTAGAATTCAGAATGACTTTGAGAAATTAGAGCATTGGTCTGAAATCAACAAGCTGAAATTCAATAAAGACAAGTGCAAAGTACTTTGCTTAGGAAGGAAAATTCAAATGCAAACTAAAAACATGGGGAATAACTGGCTAAGTGGTAGTACTGCTGAAAAGAATCTGGGGGTAGAGCACAAATTTTACTTGAGTCAAAAAAAGCTAATATCCTGGGATTTTGTTATGGGATGTATAGACCGTATGCTGACCTGGTGACCAAGTTGTTAATGCAGCAACCATGAGCCTGTACTGAATGGTGGAGAGAAAAAAAGAGCTGAGATTCACTCCCACCACAGCTTCACAGCCAATAGGAGCTGCGGAGCCGGTGCTCAGGGGGGCACCTGCAGGCAGTGCGTAGAGCCCCCCGGCCACACCTCCACCTAGGATCCAGAGAGACATGCTGCTGAGCCGGAGAGGGAGACTGCCTTAGCCCTGCTATGGCCAACTGGACTTTTAGTGGCCTGGTTAGCTGTGCTGACTGGAGCTGCCAGGGTCCCTTTTCGACCGGGTGTTCCAGTAAAAAAACAGACATCTGGCAAACCTAGAGGTGGTGAAGGCAGGAGGTCATGGATACTCTGCTACATGACACAGATTGAGCTATGTGCAATGCTTAATGCTCGGTGCAATGCACTACTTGGAGGGTAAATTGATCCATGCCTCTCAGCACTTACAATCTAAGGCTAGATTCCACATGAAATTCTAAAAGAAGGTAAACACAGCAGGAGTCGTTGCCATAGTGGCTAAAACTCTAATGGTTGCCAGAGCCTTATTTACTTGTTGTATATCGCTATCACCAGTTGTTGTATTGCAGTCAGTGCTCCAATGATAGCAATAGTAGCAAATTATAGGCAAAAAAGGCTAATATAGACAAGTCACGCTGGCCAGATTGGATACCTATCTTGGATGAAAGGCAGTAAACTACCAGTACTGGCAGCATCTAGAATCTTCTTCTGTCCTTTACCCTATCTATCTTCATTTAGAATTGGGTGCGCTATGGGAACTGTACCTCTGGATCCTTGTTCAGTGATCTACTCCAATTGATGGACAACAGTCTGCAAACCACAGCCCCAATTCTGCAATTATTTGCATACATACTTTGCTTTAAGCACTCGAGGAATCCTATTGAAATCAGTGTCTTTTAAAATTAATTGACTTCAACAGGACTCCCCACATGCTTAACTTTAAGCATGAGTTAGTATTTGCAGGATCTGAGTTAATATTAATTGCTTATGACACTGCTTTTAATGAAATTTATGTATATGTTCATAAAATGTCAACATTTGTATTAATTTGACAAATCAAGATAAAAAAAACTATAAACAAAAAATAATGAAAACAATAGACCATATTTGTCTGTCCAAAGCCATTTAAAACATTCTGGCTTTGCACTACACTAGTAGAAAAACAGCTAGACTGACACTACAATAAATAATATCAGAACTCTTGCTACGTTAGTATATAGTGTCAGGTACATGAACATGTACAAATTCAGCTGACAAGGAAAAACTATTTATACTCAAGAAGCAATACATTCGGTATTGAATCATCTGAAACATTTTCATGTTACCTTTTTATTTTTCTTAATACACTGCTCAGTAGGAAGTATTTTGGCCTGGTTGTAGCAATAAATAGACATATTTTAAATATTTTAAACACTTTTTTATATTTTTGTATCTATTGAATCTTCGGGCATCAATCAGAGATCCTCATTGTGCTAGACCCTGTAGGAACATAACAGGTTGATGGTCTAAGCCTTGAAGTGCTTATGGTCTAACTTTATTTTAAAATAATTTGTAAATTGTTATAGAATGTCCATGTTACATTAGGGAGGGTGAAGGTCCAGATGGTGGGTTAAAGAAGATGTATAAATTAAGATGGGTAGGTGTGTCACAGCACATCACAGGCTTTCAGAGGGGGTGGGTAGTGGTGGAAATGTTGTCACTGCCTCTGATTAACCTAGGTGCTAAGTCATGTTTGCTTACTTTTTTGTTAAACACAGCTCATTTTCTCACTGTAGATAAGACTGTAGGATAAACTCTAGTCCTTGGTTATGGAACAATTTTGGAAGCTGTCTTCTCTTATAGCACCACAAAGAACATAGCACTAATATTTTCTGAAAGGCCTTGCCTTCACTAGTAAAAAAGATATATTTTCAATATGTGTTAGCTAACACATTAACTGATGCCACTAGATTTTGACTAAACTAGCTAATACGTGTTAGAACACACATTTTCCTTAGTGTAGATGTCACCCATACACACTCTGTATGATCTCAGTCCTCCACTCTGGGTAACACATATTGCCTAAGGGAAGAGGATGGAATTTTAAGAGGGGTGCGTAAAGCAGACAAATCAGACTGAAAAGAAGGAGGCAAACCTTGTGTCCCTTTCTCCAAAGGGCAAATAACCTGAGTCAATGGCTCCTCAGAGGTGAGTGCTCCTTTGGAGCAGTGGGAGATGTTCTAAAATGTTCTGTACTCTTCCACAGCAAACATGAAAAAAAATTGTATGGTTCATGTATTACCCAAGATTTGGTATAATGTTTTGAACAATATGTGTAATGAAGAACATGATTCTGAGTTAATGTTGCAATATGTTTTGAATCAGCTTCCAGGGCACTGAGGCAGAAAGTGAAATCCTGTTAACAGTAGAAGTGGTCATTAATTTAAGGTGAGCAAAGGGAAGGATTGATTCAAAATCAAAAAGGAAAGCTAAAAATCAATAGAAAACATATGCACAGTTTCCTCATTCAGATTTGATTGGTAAAATGGTACAAATGTAGGCTATTGTTGCTCAATATGAACTGACTTGATTCAAGAAGCAAATTTTTGCACAAAAGAATAAATGTTGGAAATAAGAGGTAGGCAGGGTTTAAAATATAATGTGCTTAACACTAAACATAAGGGTAAGTGTTTTATAAAGGATGAAATTCAGCACAAGATTGACATTAATTAACATACTGAGACCAGAATCCGTCTCAATCACTAAGGCAGAGAATGCAGCCAGGTTTGCTTACAGTAAGATCAGTACGGTGCTCACTTTGTAGATTGTTTTCTTTAGGTTGATTTTTAAAACCTCCTCAGTAATCTTTGTCATTAGAGCTGGTAAATAAATGCTAAGTACTTTCTGTTGAAATTTTCAAAAGAAATAAAACATTTTCTTGTGCGTGACTTTTTTCAAAACATATTTTGATTTTGATTCCAGTTGACATACAGCTTCGTTTTTCCCTCTTCCATTCTTTTATCAACTGATAAAGGCAGGGGTGGAAACAGCCATCCCCCTCCCCCTGAAAACCAAAAATGTTTAATTTCAAATATAGAGAACACAATATTAATTTTCATTTCCTTTTGACAAAAACAATTTAAAAAAAATGTAGAACTATAAGAAAAATGTTATGGAAAATGTTGGTATAATCCAAAATGCCAATTTTGGTTAAAAATTCCTACCAACCACCATTTTTTTAGATGAATACATATAAAACATTTCTGCTTAAAATATTACATTCATGGGATATTATGGGCAATATTTTTGACCAAAATATCTCTGAGAAATGAGGTATAATAATAAAAAAAGTGGGAAAATGTTTTCACCTAAAATTTCCAAATAAAAATTGCATATAAATTTTCACTTAGTTTTGAGATGAATTATTTTTTTTCATGTTTGTTTTTTCCTAAAAACTGAATCTTTCAACATTTGTCAATGAATTAAATAAAATGAATAAAATTTGAAAAGGGGGGGAAAGGGGTGGGCAAATGGAGAGCAACATAAATTAGATTAATTTTAAAAATAGAAATTAAATAACAAAGTTACTAAAAATTTAGGGAACTAAAGAAAAAAATGATTTGTTTCAAACCCTGTGAAATGGAAATAGCTCCATAATTTAAAAAATTTATACCTTTATGGTCTTAATCCTTCCCTCAGTGTACTCAATGACAGTTTTGAATTCAATGGAACAACTCCGGTGTCTTAAAGTTAAACCTTCACATAAAGTTTTACAGGACTGGGCCCTGAGCTTGTACTGTGTATCTTTGAAATATGTATAAGCTTGAATGGCATTATGGCATCATCAGTTATGAATTCAGAATATTTCCACAATCATCAAAATTATTTAGGGCGCTGGTAAACATGATCCAAATCACACACTCATACAAGGAGACAAAGCTGAGAGAATATACAATAAAAATGAGAAAATCAGAAGAAAACAGAATTTGAGAAAATATAAAATAGATGGGATACAAAATAAATAGATGATAAATATTAAGCAAATACTATTAAACATTAGAAATGAGTTTCTAAGGAAGAGCTATTAAAACAGAGTGAATAAATTACTGCACAAAACTTCTTCCAAGAAAAAGCAATAATTGTGTTCAGTATGAAAATAATAATAGAACCAAAAAATGAAACTCTTATGGTTGGAATGTCTAACCTCTGCTTTTTCCTGCTACTCGTTCTAAAGTACACATTTTATGTTTTGCATTACCCATGTGTATTATGTGGTCAGAGATATTACTTTGATATGGTATAGTATAGTACAGTACATAGCTTTCATCTATGTTGCATAATCAGAGCCAGCCCTAATGAGGTACTTACATAAAACATAATTCTAGCTTGATTTTAATAGCAAAGTCAAGCAACCCCCTTAGAAAACTCCTGCAAAACCTTAGAAGTTATTTTTGCAACTGATGGTAATGAATGTTTTATAACAAAAAATTCAGATTTGTTTGACTTTCCAAAATTGGCATGAATATGTATAAGTACCTCCATTTCATTCTGTGCTGTTTCTAGCCTAATTGCAATTATACTGCAGAAACAGTAGTTAAGTTAAAGTATCTTGTAAAAATGTGTCTATGTAGATTTCATGCTAAACATTTGAGAAAAGTTGTGACTTGAATGAAAAGTATAACACCTTCATCTCCAACTCCTGCTAAACTTAAAATAGAAAATGTTTTTTTTCATCCAAGTATTGAGTTTAGATCGAAATGCTTAGAAATACATAACTGATCTTTCTATATTTCCAAATTTTCAAGTTTTTTAGATGGATTTGATATTTCATCACCTTGTATTATTCATGCCCCAAATCTATAAAATATAGACATTTACAAGAAATCACAATAAGATATCTTTAATAATGACAGACACTTAAAACAATCTTTTTGTGTAGCTCTGAAGCCCTTTTTCCCTCCTAGAGCAGTTGTAATTGTTGAGAAGTTTTCAGAAAACTTTGAGCAACTGCTTGATATTATAACATGTAAAAGGCCTCCTATCTGAGGCTGTCTTTGCAAACAAGTAAAAGCACAAGTTAAAACTCACCTTGCTGTATCTCTTGATCTCTGTCTGAATATTAACCACGTGGTCAATCATAATGGCAAGATCACAGCAACAGGAGAGGTATCCCAATAGCTGGAAAAAGCAAAAACATAGCAATAGCATAAAACAGCTACAATCTGCACAATATATCATAGGCCATTTGTAATGTAGGCTCTTAGTATTTTTCAGTTTCCCTCTACTGTAGGTGTTTTATGACTAAAGCAACACATTTTTCTTGTGTTGCTGTTTTTTGCAGAAAGAATATGGACAGAGAACTGTTGGAGGTGAATTTTAATAAATCCATCCAAAAATTTCCTGATAAAAATGGTTTTGTTTAATGGCAACTGAAGTTTATTCACTATATCCAACCATGAAAGAGACCTAGAATTTCATTTGTAAATATCTCTCACCTTCTTCGTCCTCCAAAGTAGCATGTTCAAAAGCAAGCGGTGGACTGTGTGAACAGGGACAATTTCCAGCAGTTTTCCTCATACAAAGTTCATCTGCTGCAGAACCTTATGAGAAAGTTTTGTTATTTGGATCCAGTTCAGAAGACTTAGCAGCTTTCACCTTTGCCTGTGAAAATGCTGTTAATTACCGTTTATAACTCTCAGTGAACGCTTCAGTGACTCAAACCAACAATGGGCCAATTTCTGCTCTTGGTCATACCAATGTAAATCAAAAGGAATTATATGCACATCAGTGCAGTTCCTGTTACAGTACTGTAACTAGGAGAAGAATTTGGCCCATTGATTTTAAAACATTCAGCATTTCACTACAGGGGATTGCTATGCTGTTAATGAAGCTAAAAGTTGATTTTGGGTCAATGTTTAATTAAATGTTTGGGTTTAATGAGTGAGATGAAAGTTACACAGTCAAAAAGCTGTGTCAAATAGAGATACTGAGGGAAAGGAAATTTTTTCATCATCTTCTCTGAAGATGCTTTATATACATTCAAATCTATAAAGATTCAATATATCCTCAGCTGGTGTCAATCAATATTGCCCCATTGAAGTCAGAGGAGCTGTGTCATATATACCAGTTCAGAATCTGGCCAAGAGTGCCTGCAAGAACATACCCAAAATTAAAATAGTTACCATAGAATATAGTACTGAGCTAACTAGCTTTCTGATCAGAGGAAACAGCAAGTCTTCCCCCGCCCCAAGAACTAAGAGAGCCATCTCTGATGTGACCATGCAGAACAATTGTTTCTTATATGAGCTAGTAAAGAAAAAATATTGTTGTTTTCCTTTTCAAAGAACAAAAAATTTGAAATGCAAAGTAATTTTTTATTTAAATGAATAAAGCAATTTTCATTTGCTGGACCTGGAACACCGCCAATGCCATTTTTAAGAAGAGATTTTTTAAAAAAAGATTTAGTAGGTAGATAGCTTGAGGAAATATCCAGCACTACTGAAATGAAAATATTATTTTTCTTTCTTATTGCCAAAACAACTCACTATTAATTATTACTTATTAGCTACATTATTTTTCCCACTGAAATCTCCCACTGACTTCACTGCAACCAGGATTTGGCCCTATTATTATACACATTTATAAAGCACCCATCATATAGTATGAAGGTTCAATTTACATGATTTAAATGGAAGCAATTATCATTACCCAAATCTATAACAATGGCTATGCATAGAGCTGACTACCAGAGTGTACTTGTTTCATATAACAAGAACTAGACTCTTCCTCCATTAACAACAGCTCCCACAAACATCCTTGCACACAGATTCAAAAGCACAGATTGATTCTATATTGGTTGGTAAAATTAGCAAATATATAAGGCTAGATTGTGCCTTTAGGCATAGCCCTGAGCAAGAGGCAGTAAATTACATGTACTGTCCAGAAGCACTGTACTGTCCTCTGATGCAGATACTATGGAGATGACACCCATATACTTAGATGAATAGATTCCTTCAGAACACTCCTCTGTTACAGTGGTGGTGAGGAATCTTCTGCATGATATTTCCCTCTGTGTTTCCAGCCAGCTGAGTGGGTCAGACCATGCAGGGTCAGGAAGAGCAGAGACATGGGTGTAGGAACAGAGCCATGACTCCACCCCAGCCATTTGCTCACAACGGTAAGTTGTCGGGGATCACAGAAGTCAAATGCTGGTCCACAGCACTCTTAGGTGCCAGTAAATTCTAATCTAACACCAGTTACCTGTTGACAGTTGTCAGAATTAGAAACTCAACTCTGATAGAGGATTGAAATCATGGGATCTGATTAGAGGAGCTCCAGGATTCCTGCTTGGTTCCCTGTTTCTATTTAAACCAAGCAGAGGAACAGGATGGTGTCTGTGCACCTGGGTTTTCCCCTGCTTAGCACTGCCTCACTTGTGCTGCCTGCTCCTGTTGCCTGACTCTGACAACTTTACCCTGCCTTCTTCTTGACACTTGACTCTCGGTTTTCCCTCTGGAACTATCACTGTGAGGTGATGAGTCATTCCTGTGGTAAGCTCCAGCCAATCCACAAGCCAGGGACCAGTTTTGTGATTCCCAGACCAAGTATATAAACTTCACAGGAGGAACAACCATTCAGTCTGCTCACTATCACTCTAGGGCTTGGAACTCGCTCCTGCCTGACATGAGTAGCCCAACTGACTTCAATGGGACTAATTGTGTTAACAAAACAGTACATGTACCTGTGTTTTTGGGATCAAGACCTAAATTTGCAAACCTTGGCCTAAGTATGTATTGCATAGTAGATAAAGGGTATGTCGTACTGTAGTCAGGTGTGTGACTGTAAGGGCACATCAGCATACCCGAGTTACCTTTAATCTAGCTAGTAAGGGGTAGCAATAGCAGTGAAGCTGCAGCAGCACAGTCAATAGTGCAGGATGTACAAGCCTGCCCAGGACCCTGGGAATTTACTTGGGCAGCGTGACTGTGCAGCTTCACAGCTCTGTTACTTGCACTAGGTATATTAAAGCTTGTTCGTGTTTGTCTACATGTGTTGCAACCACACTTATGACTGCAGTGTAAACATCCACACATATATCAATAGATGGACTTGGCACCTATTGATATGTATGTACAGCAGAGGTTCAATTACACAGTTGATCTTTGAGCTGTTAAAGCTTTCAGAAAACAGACCCAATTCACACATTATTGCTGTAATACCATACAGTAAATAAACAAAACATCATTTCATGGTATTCCAATTTTTATGGTACTGTTCAAGCCACAGGCTGCAGATCGCTATTCTATATAAAAATTGTGATAATACAGTGGTGGCTGGTAGTGTGGCTCTAGTTAAAGGTCTGTCAGTTTTTTTTCCATTATAAACCCTTATTTTCAAGGGTTTACAACTCTGTTATAAACCCTTACTCAGGCTAGCTCATTGTAAGCAACTTTCATCCTCACATATGCCCACAGACACACATACACCCACACATAAACCATTTTAAAAGATAAACCAAAAAGATTGGGGGGGGGAACTACAGTGGGATAGAATCACGGGGAGGCAAAATTAATAAAATTGAAAGTTTGGAATTTCATCGTTAAAGTTACACTTAGAAACAAAAGTGTGTGTGGGGGGGGGACGGGGACAGGAAATTTCTCATGCTAACTTGAAAGCAGGGTCTTGGGCAACTGCACCTGCCACTTTGACAGTGACCTCTAGTAGTAGCAGCTATAGCCTGATGCAATCCTCCTGTGTGGGATTTGTGGCTAGCGGAACAACATAGTATGCAGATACTCTGACAATGTCCTCACCACTTGCCTATTCACACACTCCAGTGGAGTAGGGATGCTGCATTGCTCAGTTTCATGGAACATAATCAGAATGAATTTGCACTGCTTCCCCATGATTGCCTTTGTACACATTGCCTGGCAGAGGCTAGAGGGCAGGATTTCACAAAATAGTGTATGGACATAGGAGCCAAGGTTGCAAAAATCAAAAGATTTCCATGAATTATGCAATTTATCTTCTTTTATCTTCAGATTCTCCCTTTCCAGAGAACTTCTCATCTGGTGTTCCTTCAGATGCTTTTTATTTGCCTCCAAGATTCTTCCTGTTTTGTCCTCAAAGTCTTTTAGTAAACACACCCACACACACAAAGCTATCTGATTTTGAGTTCCATTTGTCGCTTCAGGTGTCTGGAGGAGTCCTGTGAGGCCACCACAGTTTGATCTAGTCAACATCAGTTCAAGGTTCTGGTCTTGAGGCTCTGAGAGCTTTCTACAAAGTGTTGAGTATCCTCAGCTTCTTTGTCACTAAAAAGTTCAGGTCAAGGCTTAGTTTGAGAGTCATAACTACATTGAATGCATATTCCTTTGCAATAATTTTCCTGTAATGATTCCTCTGAGATCTCCTAACCAGGATAAAACAACGTAAAGTCTAAAAATCAGAAAACATATTTTATTCAGTACGATAATATTACAACCAAATTACAAAGTAGTGGAAGTGCCTCAAAGTAACTTTTTGAGCCGCCTTTTAAATATGAATGAGTGTAAATTAGAGCTGTCACGAGGACAACAATTTGATTTTGTGACAGCTTTTGTGGTTTAGAAATTTGTTTTCATTTCACATGAAATGGGATTTTGTCAAACTAGCTGCTTGCAAATAAAAAATCCCAAGCTTTTTGATTTGGGTCTCTTACTGTCTTGGAGACCAGGTTCACATGGTCCATTCCTCCCCATTCTCAGTATCAATCAAACCACTAATACATATGAGGTAACTGTGGAGTACCTGCTGGCAAATACTGATCTTTTAATGGCTTCTGTTGACTGGAGTCTACTGTTCAGAGACATACATTGCCACCCCTATTGTTACTATTTATATTACGTAGTGACACAACATTCCAAGATAAAACAGCAGAAAAAAATGGGTTGCAACAGCTCTTTCATGTGAAAAGCTATTGGCTCTGAGAAGCTGGCAAAGAACAACATTGTGATGATTCTAGACTTATACCTGGAAATGGTGAAGAGGCATCACATAAGCATTTAACACAAAGAATGAATGAGAATGTAATACAATTTCATTCATTCTGGTCAGATCCCTGGTTTTACAGCTGAGATAGTGGCTTTGCTCCCAGGACCTCTGGGATGCATTGTGCTTCTCTGTACCACAATATCTCTAGTAGGCCTGGTCAACAGTTTTCAGATGGGGCAGTTTTGCACTGAAAGTGCTGATTCCAAATTGGAAAATATCAATACTGTTACATTTTCTATGGGAACTTATGGATTATTTTTATGCAGCTGAATGTTTCATTTCCACATTATTGTTTCAACTTTTATGTCATATTATATTACACTGCCATTCAGACTCAGAACAAAATGTCAAATTTCAAAATATCAGAATTTCCCAAGGAATGGCCATTCAGAGTTTCCACCTGTCTAGTGTCCAGGACCTTCCACCAGGGGAACTGAGACTCCTTACTGCTCCCAGAAAAAGGGCTTAATGCCAACATGTAGTGCTTCAATAAGAAGAGCTGTATAAGGCTAAGCAATTCTACCTTCATGCTTATCTACATGATGGAGTGGTGTATGAGCTTTACTCCCTCAGCGAAAGCATACATTATGTTGCACAGAGCCTCTCCCCACATCCAAGGGGATAGCATGCTCCCTGCTGCTTACCTAACAAGTGCTGCTGACCCAGGCAAAAAGTGTGCTCTATAAAAGAGACATATCTACATATACACATACAAAAGTTAGTTATTAGATAAGTTGCTTGTAGGTGGCCCTAAAGTATGTACCGTATTGTTAATGGCTTTTGTAGGACCAATATAACTTGTGCACTTCAGATGGGTCATTATTGCAGCTCAAATGGGAATCAGGCAAGGCCCCAGCCTTTTCCCTCAATCTCTTTGATGTTTGCTATTGCCTGCATGGGTGCTGGAAGACTCTACATTTGTTCCCAGGTGCTATGTGTGTGCTATGAAAGAGGTAAGCCCCTTTATCCCTTCACCCTCTCTCCCACAGACATGTGCAAGTGTCTGGCCCCATCTGGCTCATTATGTAGACCTAACCATATATACAACTAAAACAAGCAGCATCCTTTTCCCCATCAGCTCAAAAGAAACAAAGAATTGCAAAAATCTGAAACACAACACATAAATAAAACTTAATCTCTTTTGTGTTCCTGTTGCACACTACACAATCCCCATTACAGTCATACTTTTTGTTGATACTTGCTGGAGATGGCTATCAGATTACAAATGTGAGCTATTTTTTTTCTAGACACTAATCTTCATGTATGAGTCAGTAAAGGCCACTGTATTCACCAGTATGCACATACTATCTAAACCTGAGTTAGGGGTCTCACTTGTGAATGCCAAATAGCCTTTGTGCTCTAAAGTTCTAGCAAAATTACTGAGTATTATTTCCAACAACAGTCCTGGATGGGTTTCTGTCTTTAAACATCTTTAGTTCTGCAGCCTTTGGGTAGCAATAAGAAAGGATGGCAGCATTTTTCCGACAGCTCTTTGTTTCAGAAGTGGATTTCAAACTGAGTGCAATAGACTCGGCAACTAAACTGTGTAACCAGACCAAAAAAAGAAAAAGAAAAGAAAAAAAGTTTTGCTAACTCTTTCCAGGGGCTTTCAAACTTTCCTTTTATACAGTAGCTTAAATATTAATTCATTTGACCTTTTATTTTCCTGTTGACCTGTTCAGGAAGATAGACAGGCTGAGTTGCTCACTCCACACTAAAATAAACTAAAATCGACAACACAGAAACTCTAGACACAAAAACTTAACTATTTTCTAGCAGGAGACAGCTAAATCCCTCCCTTGGACATATACACAGAATTCCCTGTAAAGCCAATGGGAGATCTACATGTACATTTATAGATCAAGTTTGTCCCATAGTAAAGGACACAGTGTTCTTCCAAATCTATAATAGTCTGGCTCAATGTGTTGAACCTTAGCACCGCAATTCAGGCCTATGTATAGTGTGGTTCCTTTCTGGATGATCCTGGTGAGAATACACCTGAAGAACTTGCATTAAAATCTCAGATCACTGCCAATGGCTTCCACAGGTAAGAAGCTATCACTGTAGCTCAACCACTAAAGAGAAAGAGAGGGGGTGTGGATACAGGTGTATCAGAACATAAATATGAGTTCTGTGAATGATCACAGAGTTTGCTGAGCTCAAAAGGGGAAGGGTACTTGGATTAACATGAAATTTTGATTAAAAAATAGAACAATATAAAATTAACACAACACATTAAATGGATTAAAAACTGGGTAACTTATAGGAGCTCTGATCAGTGCCTTACTAAAGGCTGCAAGGCTCTAGCCATTCAAACTTTGATCAGCACAGCTGTTTGAAGACTCTGAGTGGTTAATCTCTCCCTGGTGGTCAGGAGCAGAGCTGACAAGGAAAGACTTGGTATTAAAAGTCACTTGTTGCTCAGTAAAACTTGAGAGCTGTGGAGAGAGGCAGCTAACAGGGGACTGCATAGATTATCACAGAGATCCCTGGAAGGGAGAGGAACCAAAAAGGCAGGGGTAAGTAGCCAACTGGAGAAATGGGAAAGGAGGATCCACTGTGAGAGCAAACATGGTGAGGGGGATGGGGATAAGGTTACAATATTTTGTCCCACTTAGGTCCCTGCAAACAACATAGCCTGGCCTACTCATTTAGGATGCGATTTTCAAAAACACCGGTTATTTAGGTGTAAAAGTCCCATTGAAAACCTTTGAAAATACAGCCAAAAACACCACCCTGCAGTTCTAACACTGATCAGTTCACTGATTTGATTTTGATGAAGTAAATTGTTCAAAGCTGTATTGAATTCTTGAATAAATTATTATGTGAGCTTCATCCAAATATTAGAGATGTGTCTGACAAATAGGGATTTGGGACCTACCCTAAATTTCTTACACACATTCTAAAAATAGGGTCTGGCTTTAAAACTGGGTTTAGATTATGAGCTGTCTGAAATGTTTGACTGTGCGCTAGGGAATAGGATCTGAGCATGGTATGGACTCCTCTATATTTAAGATTGAAACTTTTTCCAAAGTAGTTGTCTATAATCTGAAATTATTGGATTTAACTGAAGGAGCAGAAGGGTCACAGGATAGTGCTGAGAATTATTTTGAATGAAGATGCTGAACATCTTTTTAAAGTATGTAAAGTGTTTCCTCATCCCCACAAAATATGTTAATACCAACCATAATCAGATTTCATAACACTGTATTAACCATTTAGTCAGAACTCGTGTTTCTTTCTGTGATATAGGAAGAAAATATCGGATTGTTTTATGATCTTGGAATAATAGACTGTTACTTTTCCAGGAAAAAACAAACAAAACAAAACAGTTTCCAGTAAAACCAGTTAAAAGGTTTGATGAAATTTTATTCAAAAGTTGGTGAAAATATTTCCAAACATTGTTTCCTTTTTGACCTCTTCTAGTTTCCAGACGTTGTGTGAATGAATTGAGTGCAGAGATCTAAAATGATAACTCATAGGGCCAAATTTTCAAGCAGCCACTGTATGGTCTTGATCCAAGTATCACTGAATCTACTTCACTGGAAGATGAATAAGGACATAAGTCTACAGAATTTGTAGACTCTGCTCCTTAGCAAAAGAACCTTCACTTAATTTCTATATAAAAGTGACTTGCAGATCTATGGCATTTGTATCAGCAAATAATTATAATACTTTTCATTTCTGAAGGAATTTTAATCTGAGGGTCTCAATAGACTTGTAAACATTAATTTAGCTTCAAAACTCCACTAAGAAATAGGTACTGTAAGTAGTTATACCAGACCTCCTGAGAAGTTCTAAGCTAACAATAGTTTTGAGGCTTCAGAATCAAGCTAATTATTCCTAGTTTACAGATGGAAAAAATGAGCCTAGATTAATAGGATATGATTGTGTCAATCTTGGAGCAGGTCCTCAAGGAATCCATTTTAAAGCACTTGGAGGACAGGAAGGTGATCAGGAACAGTCAGCATGGATTCACCAAGGGCAAATCATGCCTGACCAACCTGATTGCCTTCTATGATGAGATAACTGGCTCTGTGGATATGGGGAAAGTGGTGGACATGATATATCTTGACTTTAGCAAGTATTCTTGCCAGTTAAAGAAGTATAGATTAGCTGAATGGACTGTAATGGGGGATAGAAAGCTGGCTAGATCATTGGGCTCAAGGGGTAGTGATCAATGGCTCGATGTCTAGTTGGCAGCCAGTATCAATTGGCGTGCCCCTTGGGCCGGTTTTGTTCAACATCTTCATTAATGATCTAGATGATGGGATGGATTGCACCATCAGCAAGTTTGCGGATGACACTAAGTTGGGGAGAGAGGTAGATAGGTTCCAGAGTGACCTAGACAAATTGGAGGATTGGGCCAAAAGAAATCTGATGAGGTTCAACAAGGACAAGTGCAGAGTCCTGCATTTAGGACTGAAGAATCCCGTGTACTGCTACAGGCTGGGGACCAACTGGCTAAGCGGCGGATCTGCAGAAAAGGACCTGGGGATTACAGTGGATGAGAAGCTGGATATGAGTCGACAGTGTGCATTTATTGCCAAGAAGGCTAACGGCATATTGGGCTGCATTAGTAGGAGCACCACCAGCAGATTGAGGGAAGTGATTATTCCCCTCTATTCGGCACTGGTGAGGCCACATCTGCAGTATTGCATCCAGTTTTCAGCCCCCAACTACAGAAAGGATGTGGACAAATTGGAGTGAGTCCAGCGGAGAGCAAAGAAAATGTTTAGGGGGCTGGGGCACATGACTTATGAGGAGAGGCTGATGGAACTGGGCTTATTTAGTCTGCAGAAGAGAAGAGTGAGGGGGTATTTGATAGCAGCCTACAACTACCTGAAGGGAGGTTCCAAAGAGCCTATTTCTCAGTGATGACAGAACAAGGAGTAATGGTCTCAAGTTGCAGTCGGAGAGGTCTAGGTTGGATATTAGGAAACACTATTTCACTAGGAGGGTGGTGAAGCACTGGAATGGGTTACTTAGAGAGGTGGTGAAATCTCCATCCTTAGAGGTTTTTAGGGCCTGGCTTGACAAAGCCCTGTATGGGATGATTTAGTTGGGGTTGGTCCTGCTTTGAGCAGGGGGCTGGACTAAATGACCTCCTGAAATTTCTTCCAACTCTAATCTTCTGTGATCCTGTGTGTCTACCCAAGAGAGATCAAGTGGTCCTTAAGGATGGTAAGGATTGCATAATCAGAGAGATCACATGGTGAGTCAATGGCAGAGCCAAGAATACTATTACCAAGATTCCAGCCATTAGACCATTCTAATGGTCTTCATTGTACATGAAATTTAGTATTTTCAGAAGCAATTAAGGAAGCTATTTGGAAATGAGGTTCTGACAGCAGATTTCTGGTGCAGTTTATTTCTTAATAACCTGCAAATATTTCGGAGGATATTATAGAATTAAGAGAAGGGATATTTGTTATTGATTTTGCTTTCTTTTTAATGATTGCCCTATCTGCTGGTGCAGTAGATTTATATCATTATTGGATGTAATCATTTGAAATGTACAAATAGAGATTGCACGGGGGGGGGATAATCAGTCAAAGCAGATGCACTGATTCATGAATCTGATTCTTTGCTTTACTAAACTGAGTTACTTTACCAATTGAATCAAATGAATCTGGAATCAAATGACTCACTATGTGGTCAGGAACTTGCAGAAACATAACTGAAGCACACAACTAGGGATATATCATAAGCAGGAATAAAACTAAAGTTAGTGATGAATGAACATATCATATACAGTTTTAGAACAGGAAACTTCTGCTTTAAAAAAAAATCAAATGATCCCCCCCCCCATTTTTGGGCCTACCCCCTTCAGAGATGTACAAGGGTAAAGAAGAACAGAGGAAGCATTCACAATCTTTCTAGTGCCCATTGAAGCACAATACATGACACTACCCCACTCATCCTAGCCCGAAGAGCGGGCTAGACACGTAAGGGACTATGCTACTTCATTCTAAGGATTGTGCAGCAGGTGTATCCCTCTTGTGTGAATAAGAGCTTTAGGAAGGATTTTGCCTGTCTGAGGCACTATTCCTCCTTGTGATTCCACTGTGACATTGGGACTTTACCCTGCAATAACGTCATGGCAATGTTTAACTGCCACCACTGAGCCCACAATGCACACAAACAGGAAAACCCCCTCACACACACACTCCATGTAATGCAGATTTAATACACATTGGTATTTACTTTTTGTTTATCAGATCGTTAGGGCGTAATGATGATGCTGTACCATCACGCTTCAGGGTGGCCAGCGTGAACTCATGAATTAGCAGTATCAGCTCAATTCTCATCTTCTAAAGTTCTAACTTCACTTTTAAATAAAAGGCTGTATTAATAAAGCAGTATCTACTTTGGTTCTAGTGTGTTCATAGGAACAGAACTTTGCCTATATTCTTTGTAAATAAACAACACTGCATCAAAGAAACACCTGACTGCCATAATCAATTTCTCCTCCTAAGAGAAACAACTCCAAATAGGGCCTAACCCACTGGGCCTAAGAGGGGAAATAACAGTAAATAGTTCTATCCATATAAAAAACAATAACAAACCGAGAATAATAATAAGCATTCCAGCTGCTTTCAACTGTCATGGTGGCACATTGTGGAGAGATTATTTCTTCCAGGTAGCTGGACCCTAACCATAAATGTCTTCATAATTCAGAAGCACCATCTTGAAGTGCACCTGTAAGTTTCCAGGAAAGTGTCTAGTATGTGGAAAAGTGGTGTTATATGTACTCTGAGGCTAAATCTGGCAAGCAAGGAGCAGCTGAATTTTGCATCAGATGTAGCTTCAAAATGGTCTTCAAAGCTATGTCTATGCAGAGACAATTTGCAATAATCTATTGCTAGGTCCACATCAGATAGAAATGGTGGCAACTGCTTTACCAGGTACAGATGAAACAAGTTATTTTGTGAGTTCCAGTTGTCAATCTATGAGCAATCCGGGATCAGATTCATCCCTTCATAATGACATTATTGGAAAAAGCGTGGGTGAACACACAGAAAATCAGTGGCAGACACCACTTCTTCATCATATCTTCTAAATGGTTAGTTTTCATGCTTTTATTTGGACAGCATAGATGCCACCAAACATGTGCATCCATGATGTTCTATCCTGAGCCAAATATGGGGTAAGATGCCTGTGAAGGACAAGTGTCTGATGCCATCCAGACATCATGTTTCAGTTTCTCCAAAGGGTATTTTTATCCTGCTTTCAGGGGGTAAAAGTTAAAGACGATTCTCACAGGGAAGTTGGCAGGCATTTGGAGCAGGTGACCATACCACCATAGAGAGATTTGAGTGACCACTTGAGAAAGTGGGACCTGCTTAGTTAGGAAGTAGATCTGTTCTAAATGCTTCCATCAACACTTCTGTTGCCTCAACTTTAATTAACTAGTCTTATTCAGGTGCTGGTTTTGGCCAAGGAAAGGAAAGACACAGCACCCTCTGAGTTAATGAGGGGAAAAAAGACAAAGAGATGCACGTCGGTATACTGATGGCATTTTTCCCAGTGGTAGTGATAGAACAGATGCTTGTGAAACTCTGAATGAGAGAATACTAGATGTAGATGAGAAATTATTTAGTACAACGTTCTGGAACTTTATGTCAGGCCAAATTAAACACAGGGCCATATTTGTGGAGTTCTTTTCAAACAAGTAAACAAAATATCCCTTATTATTTTCTTCCTTATGTTCTTTTCAGAAAGACTCCTCCTTCCCCAGAGGAGTCTGCTTCAGTCTTTAACAAAAACTCAACTGCCTCCTCCATACCACAAAAAAAGGCAACAAAACAAGCATATGTAAAATGACAAACCAAACAACTAATTGGTCTCTTGTCCTTTCTTCTGGGAGAGGCCTGCAGCTTTTCTGGCTGCCACCAAGTTACTCATTCATCTGGGAGTAAAGAGTACATTAAAGTAGTCAAAACTGAGGAATTGGGAGAGGCAATAGAAGGGCTATAGTAATATGACTTCACAGTTACTCAGTAAGACATTGATTCACTCTTAAGGGTGCCACGTACTGAGTCACTAAATCTACTATGAATACCATCCTGGCTTTCCTACTCAATAAATGACCCAACCTGGCACCCTTTTCATTACAAGGTCCAGTATAACTGTTTTTAATAACACCTTCTTATCTTGATAGGATCCCATATATTTGTGGGTATCATCTTTTTCCTCCTCTTCAGTCCTCAGATCCTGAAATGACTGCACATCAGATAGAAGTTAACGCTGTACTAATTTCATAATCACGCCTTCTCCCCTTAAATAAAATCCACTCTTGTTTTGACAGAACTAGTAATGTTCATGGTACTGCACATATGTGACTAGACATCTATGATAATGGAATATTGAGAGTGATATTCACTATATCTTGTTTTCATTCTGAGGCTGATATGATTATAAATGTTATCTGAGAGCTATTCAGACATCTATATAACTTGACTGGGTGGGTCACTCTAGTTTCTAATGTATATCACAAGAACATCCACCACAATTGGAACCCTTGGTCTTACTTTCAGTATAGTGCTCCTCCGTGACAATACCCTTTATTTGTGGATCAGATCTGACAATCTAGGTATGCTAAACTGCCTTGACAACTATGAAATGCTAAACAAACTGATGCTGTAGGATAAGAACTAATTAACCACAGTAAATAAAGCTATTATCACCAAAGGTCAAGGACTGAATAGCGATAGGGACAAAACTAAAGTTAGTCTAAGGCAGGATTAAAATATATTATGAGGACAGCCTGCAGACAGTGGTACTACAGTTGTCTGTTCTGTACCTGTACTACAGATAGCTAGAAGCTTTCATTTCAATTGTTGTCTGTTTGGACACTCATAAACAGCAGTCCTTCAGCTACCTTGCACAATACATGTTTTGTATTCGTTTCCACACATAAGGTCCAATCCTGCCAGCGTTTCTCATGTGAGCAGTTCTATTGACTTCACTTGTGCAGCTAAGGGGAACTTACATGAGGAAGGATGTTAAATTAGACCAATTTACTTCATTTAAATTTGTTCCCAGGGGCACTTGTCCATGCTCTGTGCTGGTATAATTGACCTTGAGAGCAATCAGGGACAATTCAGAAGTGGGTTGTAGAAACACCCCTACAAGCAATGTAGGATTGAGATGTGGAGTTGCTCTAAGGCTTGTATTGGGTCCTCCACGGGTAAATGAGGTTCCTAACCACTCACTGAGCCCTCCACAGAGTCTGTTTCCCTCTAGCCCTGAACAGTATCCTGTAGTAACTGAATTAACTGAAGCTTCATGGCAGCAATAACCTCTGAGGAGCAGCTATTTGGTTACCTCAGATGATTTTTGTTAAAAATAAAAGTTTACTTAAAGCTTAATTAAATAAAGGAAATATTAACTAGGCTAGAGAAAGAGGAAGAAGGACTGTATACTCCAGTGGTCAAGACATTCACCAGAGAGGTGGGAGACCCCTATTTAAATCTCTTCTCCTCATCAGGCAAACGGAGGAATTGAACTGCAGTTATCCATATCCTAAGTAAGAGCTCTAACCACTGGGCTAAAGGTTATATAAAAGACTGCTGAATCCTACCTCCTGTTTTGGGTGGAGTTGAGCACAGATCTAACTTGTGCTTGTAAGATACAGCTGAGGCACCGAACTGCAGGGCAGGCATCCCCAGCTGTGTATCACAAGCAGAGATAGGCACTCCTGGATTTAGGTCCCAGACTCCATGAGAGGGCACAGCCTTTTTGTCAGACTCTCCCATTGGCTCGTTAAGGTGGCTTCCTGTTTAGTGTGGTGGCTTTTCTGGATCCCATTCTCAGCCACCTATGCGTTCTGTAGGGAGCATAGGTGCCTAATTCAGACTTTGGAGGTTCCAATTATTTTTTTAGGGGCCTAAAAGTTATGTATTACAATGCCTAAGTCCCTTTTTGGATCTGGGCCTGCCTGGCATTAATCACTGGATATGGATACTCTTGAGGAGTGGGGAGGGATTTTGCAACTGCCCATCTGAATGAGGGACTTCCCCCAGAGCATATTAAGACAGCTCTGTAGCCTTGAAGCCCCTTGAAAGTGCACAGATTTTGATGGGGCTTATGCTTCAAATCCATCAGAGCAAGGGTCTGATCCTTAATTATTAAGAGGGATATTGTTTTGCATACTGCTAAACACCTAAAACATAAGGATTTTTGACTGGTTTCTGATTCTTCGAGAAGTCTGCTTATATCTTTTCTTTTCCATGCTCCGAGTCAACACATTTATATTAACATTCAGCATGTTGTTTTTGTCTTCCTGTGAAAGTGAGCCACACACCATGTTTACTTATGACACAACCAACTTCTGCTTTGTCTTTGCCTCCAAGTTCTTGATCATCGGCACACAGAGATTCTTTCATTTATATTTTTGATGTACAGCATTTCATAGCTCATTAATCATTATTTTAAATAAGGTGGGAATGATTGCACTGCCCTAGAAGTATTACTGTGAAAAATAACTAGGAAAACAATCTAAAAATATGCATGTAGAGATTGATTAAAATACATTTTTTTTTAAATCTAACTACACCTTATTTATGGTCCCCTGTTACATGACTCGATTACATGCTTCTTCTTCTCCATATCTTCCAAGGTTTAATTCAGTATAGGAATAGAAATTGCCATTAAATATTCCTTATTTCAAAGTGTTAGATGACATTTTCTGTGACTGTGGAATGACCGATAGATTTGAATCTGCTCACAGTGGCTGCAAGTTAAAGCTAATTTGATTGGCCTTTGTGATGACATTTTATGCTTTTTCAACCCTTTCCTTTAAATAACTAAATGAGTTTAGCTCTTATTATCTGGCTTGTCTGGATATTTTATAAAAAACACAAATTGTTATTACTAAGGCTGCTAAAGTGAAATTGTCATGCACCTCCCCCTGTGGCAGAGTCAATGTACTGCGATCAAGATTTCAATCCCTGTGCCACTCTTTAAGCCACTTTAGTGGTATCAACTGTTTGTACAAGCTGTTGCATTCAGTATAAAATAATAAGTTTTACTTGACAGTGATACATTTGTAATCATTATTTTTATTTGCCTGTGTGACATTTTACAGGATTTTTTTCCAAATATAACTCAGAATCAGAGTTTAAGGCCAGCAAGAACCACTAGCTCACCTAGGACTAATCTAGTAACTAATTGGTGCATAAAAATGGCCAATTGTATGTACAAAAGCAGTTGCACACCTGACTATTTTGTCCATGTGTTCACCTATCATTGTTTCCTTGTACTCCCCCCATCTATTTGTATACAAATGTACTGGTTTTATATTGAGATTGTAAGATGTTGGGGCAGGGAACATCTTTTTGTTCTGTTTGTAAAGTGCTTAGCACAATGGGGTCCTGGTCCATGACTGGAGTTCATAGGCACTACCACAGTAATAATAAGTACTACTATTATTATCATCCTCTAGTGACTGGTCCAAGTGGCTATGGTCCCAGTTCTTCTGTAGTTCAAGTGACAGAACTTGTGATTTTGGTACTGAAATTCCTAGGTTTGATCCCTGTTGATAGATAGTGTCAGTAAATGTATGTAGCCACAGTTTGCTGAAAAATTGTCCCTGTGCTTTCTTCCCCCCTTCTCTAAATAACCTGCTTCCCAGTTGTACCAAAATATCTGCAAATAATTTCACCACATTAGTAATATTAGCAGGGATTATATCACTAGGCCCCATGCTAGTAAGATACTTACTAATATCAGCAAGGGCTGCCAATATAATAATGACATACGTAGGTCAAAAAAAGATTTAACAAGTGGCTTTGTTTTGTTTTGTCTCTGAACAAAGTAAGAGTTTAAAGAGACAAAGTAAGTGATATATTTTTATTGGATCAAATTTTGTTTATTGGAGGGACAAGCTTTTGAACATCAACCGCAACTCAGAACAAACCATAATACTTGTATTCCTCATCGAGGTATTTTAATCCAGTTACATATGAGTGTGGTAACACAATGAGGTAGATTTCATTTGCACACATTTGGGTTTAGTTTGACAGAGCAGACTGCAAGTTTCAGCACCGAGATTCTGATTTCCTTCTAAAACAAGCCCACAGCCTAATAAAAATAAAGAGAAGAACTAAGGTATCAGTCGCTGGTTGAGTGGGTATCTGTGTTCCTCAGGCGTGTCTATGGCACTGTGCTTCCCAACAGAGAAAGGGCTAAATTCACTGACTTCAGTCAAGTTACACCTGCTTACAGTAAGTCTGAATTTGACCTAAAGGTGCCTTTTCCCAGAGTGAAAGCAAAGGCTGTAAAGAGTCTCAAGGCTAAGAATATGACAGTGGTTTTATTTTGTTCAGAAGTAACTATTAGTGTCAGTGGCTGTTCCAGGACAAACTTGCAGCTACTTCTTTTTCTCTTTTGTTTCATGGGGGTGAAGAGTCATTTGTTTGATGTATTTAATCAGGATTACCTCTGAGGTGCACACAGCCTTGGACACAAACCCCTCCTGCCACCCTGTCATGTTGCTCTCATTCCAATTTCAGCACTCAATTTTCCCATAGCAACATTTTATATTATCATGGTATGTCCCTAAAAATAGTATAAAACAAGCTCCTATACTGCAGTGTGGACTCCAATTTGCCATTGTCTCCCTTGTTTCCAAATTCAAAGGACTTTCAATTAAATGTACTGAACCACTCCCAAGTTTCTGCTGATTACTTTGACTACAGCTTTGCTATACGTAACCAATCTCAGTCACATGTTCAATCACTTGTTCCAGATAGACCTCTTTACCTGGTCCTAATTAACATCATTTATACATCTGCCACTAGACAATTAGCATATTTTATAATTATTGGGAATACACAGCTTTGCCTTCAACCAGTTAGTAAAACTTGGGGGGGGGGGGGAACTTTTGTAGAAAACATCTTTGAAAATGATCAAACTCAAGCTACATTGCTTCTCATAATCTTCTGATTTATCATTACCCTTTCCCATTACATTTACTGCATCTACATGTAACCTAGATTTAATAAATAATACCAAGGATAAATTACTAACTATATTTGTCTGTCAGTAACAGTTAGATTTGAGGAGTGAAGTAGATTTAGTATTAGTATTATTACAGTAGAGACGAGCCCCCTCTCCCGACCCCCCACCCCCAAGATCTGAGCCCCATTGTGTTGTGCATACATATGGTAAGACAGTGCCTGCACCAAAAAGCTTACATTCTTCATCAAGAGAATAGTGGAAGGGGAACCAGAAGCAGAGAGATGAAGGGACTTGTCCAAGGCCATGTTGTTGGTCAGTGCAGGGCCAAGAATAAGACCCAGGAGCAAAACCCTGACTCTCTTGTTTTCAATAGAACTAGGATTGCATTCCAGGTCTCTTGAATCCCGGTCCAGTGAGCTCTCTGTTAGGCAATGCATTTGCCTAGTTAAACCATCTACATTGTTGCCTCTTCCATTTCTAGTGTTTCTTCCACTAAGATTTTTGCCTAATTTTCCTTTCTGAATATATTCAAATTTGTTCCTCCTACTGCTGAGTTTGGATGTCTGTATCACACTTTCTTCCATTTACCCTCCTTACTCTCTCGCTTTCCCTTAGGGCGTGGTCATGAAACTCAGTTTCAGTTTGGGGTTGTGTTATGAGAAGGAAAACTAACCTCTTAAGCAGTTAAGATAAATTAGAAGGCTTTTTCCTGAAAACATTATATGGAACAAAAAGTCACTGAGAAAAATTAGGCATCTAAGTAGAAGCATCAACAGTTACATGTTTGAGTCTTCCAGACTCTTGAATAGGATTGTAGCATCTACTTTTTCTATGCATACTGAATTGTATTCACCTCAATCCCTTTCTTCCTTTAGCCTGGATCTTGTAAAGAGTGGAGAATCAGAGGCCTGAGCGGGCCAGGCAGCTCGCACCAGTTTCCAATCTGCAGGCTCCTGGCAGGAGACAATGGTTTTCAAATTGTGGGGAGCCTCCCCCTAGGGAGGCGTGCTCCACATTTTGAAAAACCTCTATGCTAAATGGGAGGCAGAAATCTGGGGGGAGGGGGAAGCATGACTCCACCTGCCCCCCATCTCCTCACAACCACAAATATGGTTGCTTACTCACGAGACTAAAGTTCTGGTTCTGGTTCCATGCACTTGAAAATTGGCACTTTTCATTGTTATTAGAGCCAGAAGAGATTAAAATAAACATAATATACACAGTCATATTCTTTCCTAGAGCACAAGATGGTGAAGAATACCAGCTACATGGAGAAATGGTCAAGTCAGAGGTGCCCTGCTCTGGCATTCCATTCCAAAAGCACAATAAGACAATCCAGACCCACGGTTAAATGGTCTGCCAAGGAGAATGTTCTGCTGCAGGGCACCTATTTTCAGAGCAAAAGGCAGAGATAGAGCAGTCCCATTCTCTACAGGGAAATCCTTAGGCTCTGAAATCTCCATTATCCAGAAGTGGAGAGAGGAATTTGGGATTGAAAGTGGCTGAGGTTTGTGATCAATTGTCAAATTTCTCCAGGCTGGTCACCTCTTGCAGGTGCCTCTCTTTGATTATTTCCACTCCTTTGGGCCAATAAATCCCTATTTTGGTATACATAACCTCTTCCCATCAGTCTAGTCTCCACTATCCCTTGAACTTCTGAGTTGCTGTCATGGGACACTACTTACACTGAGGGTGCCTCTTTTTGGCCCCATCAGGGGATTAGCTCCACTAGGTCTGATACGCTCTTCTACTGCTCACCAGCCATCTCTCTCACACTTCCCGCAACTGAGCGTACTCTGTCTTTGTGTCTTGGCCTTCTAGCCAGATAACTATAGTTTTTCCCTTTCAAGGTATCAAAGACTTCTCAAGCACTGCTCTGATGGTGCCAGTGGCTGGTAAGGGAACCCAGGCCCGCCCCCTATTCCGGGTTCCAATCCAGGGACCTTATACCTGGCAAATGTAGTCTGCTTTCTCTCAGACCCTGTTGCTCTTTTCCTGGACTTCTTCCTACAGGTTTTGGCTCCCCAAACTCTGGGTGTACTGATACAAACTCCATTCTCCCAGGGAGTAACTGCAGACTACTGAACTCTGTAGCTCAAAGGGTTACACAGCAAAGAAAAAACAGTGGCTGGTTTGTGCCAACTGACTTGGGCTCGCAGTGCTCGGGCTCTGGGACTATGTCATCACTGTGTAGACTTCCAGGCTCAGGTTGGAGCTCAAGCTCTGGGACCCTCCCAGCCTGCAAGTGCCTAGACCCTTGGCTCCAGCCCAAGCCCGGAAGTCTACACTGCAATGCAACAGATCCATGAACCCAAGTTGGCTGGCACAGGCCAGCCACCGGTTTCTTTGTTGTGTAGACATACTCCCTGGGAGGTGTGTTTAGGTGATTTCACACTACTTCCCTCCAGCCCTTTCTGTTGCCAGCTTCCTGGCTTTATCCTAGGCCTGCATGTTCCTTCTCAGCTGGGCACAATCTTCATTCAGGGGATTATTTAGGACACCTAAGTGCTACCAGCTATGGTCTAGCTGGTTAATTAGCCCCTTTTCAGCCTCATTGACTCCTTCAAGGCTGGTGTGGGGTGATAACCCCATCACAGATGCAAACCATTTTTGAAATGTTAGAATACAATTATTCATGCTACCATCATAACTGACCTACAAAGTAGCCCCTCATTTGGAAGTTAGATGAAAAAATGAGTTACAGTCCATATTCTCATTTATTCTTCTCAAGCCTCATGCAAATTTGATAGTGTAATGGGCTACAGGAGAGGTCAATCCTGTGAAGAAAAAGAGCTCACTCATTCTATATCTCAGCAAACATTTAGAAAACGGACAAGAAAGCTTCCAATATCTCTGCCATTTTAGTCAGGAGACATCTTCAATACTGACTAAATAAACAGGTTAAATGATATATACTTTCATAACCTTCTAGACTCCAACATTAAGATATTTTGTTTGTTTAGTTGGTTGAGGGTATTTTCCTTCTGTGCAGGGGTGGGTGGGCTAAGATGGTGTTGAGCTTCTTAATATTATTTTCTAAATCCAAATGATGTGTACAACTTTTAATATATTTGAAAATCTATCCCTTTTATCTCCTTTGTGTCATCGGTTTAACATTATCCCTTTCAACTTTGGAGTAACAAATGGTGCATAACTGTTTGTTACCCTCAGGATTTTCCACTGAAAGTGAAAGGAAGAGATAGTTAGCATTTATGATTAAATTAGTTCTCTGTCAATTTGCCTTGATCAAGTTCTCCATAAGTGAACAGCACTAGAACACTTTAAAAATAAGATTTATCTGTGTAAATCCATAAGATAGAAAGTCCAAAAACTAAAGCTATAACATAAATTGATGACCTCTGACATGAAAAAAATGAGAAACTATGGTTCCTAAAGTAACTATTCACATAGGATATGTAGATGAAAGGCAGTATAATACACATTTGTACCCAGATTTTTGATTAATTTATACAGTTTCTATTATCAGGGCCAGGAAGCTGTCACTGAACATCCAGATTCCGTTTTTCAATCAATCCATTTAAATTAAAATCTTCCATCATAATAATTAACCTTTTATTTCTATGCAGCCCAAAAGATTCTCCAAGGACCAAAATTCTTATCAGATTACAACTGGGAAAATATGTGAATGCAACCAGGCAGTAATTTTTGTTCATTCCAGTGACTTCCTGTTACCTTTTGGAAAAATCAGTGGTGGCACAATTTGAAAATGAAAATAATGGACAAAATACAGTTGTCAGTCCCGCTGTAATATAGAAACATAGGAATTGCTATACAGGATCAGACCAGTGGTACATCTAGTCCAGTATACTATCACTAACAGAGGCCAATACCACCTGCTTCAGGTCCAATATATAACCCTTTTTCTCTTTGTAGACACATTTCTTTCTATGATTATAATAAATGATCAAATTTATGCAATCGGCTAAATTCTGCATTCTTTAATCAAGCAAATTTCTCAATGAGTTTCTTAAAGACTGAAGAATTTGTCTCACTGTCACTTATTTCAGGGCATAATCACTGACAGAACTTTAGGAGCATACTATAACTCATAGCTTTTATCATCAGTATCTGGAACTAGACTTCTACAGCTTAACTTTCAAAGATACAGGTTCAAGCATTTCTGAAAGTGAATGCCCATGAAAATCAGTCTTTATATTTTATCATTTATATTTATATTATATCAGGATATTTGTACATGTCCTCTTTAATCCCAAAGGAACTGGAACCGCTATACAAACTAAGCTGGTCCAAAGACCGCTGAAGTCAATCAAGAGACTCTCATGGATATCAATTTGGATCAGGACCTACATGCAGGAACTACTTCCATCACTGCTGGCATGCAGGCAGAAAGTGAGACTGTCTGGACCCAAGAAGCCAGAGGAAATCTTTAATTAAAGCAGGTGCCAGCTACTTTAATTTACACATTTATATATTCCGGTAAGTTGCTTATACTATTGCGCTTCTCACATATGTGGTATGCAAATTACACCCTCTTCAACTACTGTAGATCCTCGTACATTCACACTCAATGGCCTACATTCAGAGGTTATGTATAAGAAAGGCAAGGTACATTTGGATAAATAGGCATGAGTCTAAGAAGTTTGGTCTAAGTCTAATTGAATCTAGGTGAATCTAACTTAGTATGGCATACATATTAAAAAAGCCAGTAACATTCATGCAGACTTACCTGTGAATTTAGTCCTCTAAGAAACTTTGTGGAAAGCTCTTTTCTTATCAATTTCCATGTACATGCTCTAGTTGTCATATTGTATCTATGCAATTGCCCAATCTGGGGAAAGAATTAACAAAAAGCAGAGTTAAGAGGCCAAACCCTGACTTGGGTTCTTGCATGGAAATCAAGTCAAAAGGAAGTGTATGTGTACATTTGAGGATGGAATTTAGTATAAACAATAGCAAGCTGAGGAGTGCAACAACATAGGCAATTTGGAGTCGGAATAGAATGAACAGAATTGACAGTAACCAATGTTGTCAGTTTAGGCAACTTCACCTTCACAGCACAGGTCAGTTAGGAGTAGGGTGACCAGATGTCCCGATTTTATAGGGACAGTCCTGATATTTGGGGCTTTTTCTTATATAGGCACCTATTAACCCCCACTCCCTGTCCCAATTTTTCACACTTACGATCTAGTCTCTCTAGTTAGGAGTGGTACGATAAGTTTAAGATTTTCAGACGGGGTCATCTTTTCAGAAATCAACATTTCAGTAGCTTCCAATATTACTTAAAATTATTTTACATGAAGGTAAGTTAACAAACCTGGGGTCTCATTACCAACCCCAAAACACAGAGATCTTCCATCCAAGTACAGATAGTTTAACATCGATTAGCTTCTGAGACAAAACTGTAGGCCAGCTTCTAATAGTCAATGTTCCAAGTGCTGTGCAAAATTAGCAATGTGCCTCCGAGCAAATGATGGAACCTGGGTAGAGTGGGGTGACTAGAGATGGAACTAATTAGGAGCTCTTATTTATTTTTTTCCAATATCTTGTTTTGTTCAATATCAATGTTTTGTTCAATATCTTCATTAATGATCTAGAGGATGGCATGGACTGCACCCTCAGCAAGTTTGCAGATGACACTAAACTGGGAGGAGTGGGAGATACGCTGGAGGGTAGTGATAGGATACAGAGGGACCTAGACAAATTAGAGGATTGGGCCAAAAGACATCTGATGAGGTTCAACAAGAATAAGTGCAGAGTCCTGCACTTAGGATGGAAGAATCCCATGCACTGCTACAGACTAGGGACCGAATGGCTAGGCAGTAGTTCTGCAGAAAAGGACCTAGGGGTTACAGTGGACGAGAAGCTGGATATGAGTCGACAGTGTGCCCTTGTTGCCAAGAAGGCTAACAGCATTTTGGGCTGTATAAGTAGGGGCATTGCCAGCAGATTGAAGGACATGATCATTCCCCTCTATTCGACATTGGTGAGGCCTCAACTGGAGTACTGTGTCCAGTTTTGGGCCCCACACTACAAGAAGGATGTGGAAAAATTGGAAAGAGTCCAACGGAGGGTAACAAAAATGATTAGGGGACTGGAGCACATGACTTATGAGGAGAGGCTGAGGGAACTGGGAATGTTTAATCGGCAGATGAGAAGAATGCGGGGGGATTTGATAGCTGAAAAGGTGTTCCAAAGAGAATGGATCTAGACTGTTCTCAGTGGTACCAGATGGCAGAACAAGGAGTAATGGTCTTAAGTTGCAGTGGGGGAGGTTCAGGTTGGATATTAGGAAAAGCTTTTTCACTAGGAGGGTGGTGAAGCACTGGAATGGGTTATCTAGGGAGATAGTGGAATCTCCTTCCTTAGAGGTTTTTAAGGTCAGGCTTGACGAAGCCCTGGCTGGGATGGTTTAGTTGGGGATTGGTCCTGCTTTGAGCAGAGGGTTGGACTAGATGACCTCCTGAGGTCTCCTCCAACCCTGATATTCTATGATTTTCTCTCAAAATACAAGAACAAAGGAAATGTAAAGTCAACAAATTCAAAACTCATAAAAGGAAATTTATATATGTGTAATTAAGCTGTGTAGCTCACTGCCAAAATATATAAATGAGACCAGTGCTTAGCAGGATTTCAAGAAGGACTAATCAATTGTATTGATAACAAAAACATCCAAGGTTACTTTAGACATGATAAAAAATGTATAAGGTTATGAAGGGGTTCACTTAGTGCAGGCACCGCCTTATGGCTTGGTATGGACATAGCAGGCTCTCCTCTTCTTTTTTGGAGCCGCCTGTTGACAGCTCCTCTGGCCCTCTCAGGATTCAGCCCTCTGGCTAGGTCATACATTTTTGTGGAACCCTTTTGGGTTATAAAAGAATCTGGCACAGGATAGCCTTATTGGTGAGATAAGGGGCACCAGGCCTGTCCTGGGTTGATATCCAAGGGGTTTGACCCATCTGTTTTCAGGGCCTTCTCTTGTCCAGATGCCTCCATATCAAGGGTATACTTTGTGCCTTCTGCACTGTATGGAAGAGACAGGGGATCCCAGGCCTGCCCATTCAATCAGGTTCCGATCTCAGGCCCTGTGTGAAACAGCTAAATCCTGCATCCAAAAGTGCTATACTGATGCTTCCCTGGATTGCTTTCTACCAATATCACCCCCTTTCTCTATCGATAAATTAAGATAGTAAGCAGCTTAAATCAAAAAGGTAAAGTCTTAAACCTTCTGAGTGTTACAAGTCCCTTCTCTGTGGGCCTAGCGAAGTCACTACAGCCAAAGGTCTCTGGTAGCTGGACTTCCTACAATGTGCTCCTGCCCAGGAGCTTAGAGTATAAGTTAGTTCACCTCCACTATCTGCTCTCCTACTGAGCTGGCCTGTTCTCCTTTTGAGCTCCTCCAGGCCATGCATACTTTACAGGTATGGTTGGGTGGGGCCTCCTGGGCCCAGAGCAGCTGCTTAACCCCTTTCTTGCTGGTGTGTGCTTTGTATATCCTGTCATAAAGAGATATTAACCATCCTGCTTCAAGTCATAAGTCAAACAATAAGATAAGGAAGAAACACCACATGGATAGATTATTCCATTACAAGACTTCTTGCTTCTTCCTATGAATTACTTGGCAGTGGACATAGTAGGAAATAGACCTGTTGATTGGTAGACTCTGATCAAGTATAGCAAGTCTTATGTTCTTAGAATTTGCTAGGAGAACATTTCCAAAGTACTATTAATTTAGCCTTTTCCCATTTGTACCAAGCACCCTTTAAATACCAGTCTTTGCTTCAGAGAAGACTACAAGTAGGATTATGTTACTACAGTGTTTTGGACTGCTATTATAGACTACCATATATTTTTGTATTTTGCTTTTTACAAATATGTTTATATTCCCTTTAACTGGAGGATGATGACAAAATAATTTTCAACAGAGTTGTGGAAAAGGGATTAAAATGTTCAGGAAATGTTGCTTGAATTTAGCTGATATTTTGATTCAGGCAATTTTGCATCTCTGAAATTTTATTTAGTGTGCAATTTTGGAACAATGTGTATTTCATTATTGACATGGATCTACAAGATGCATCATAGAGATTCCTGCTACATCTATAAAGGCTTTGATTTTACACCCAAAGGGGTTTATTGTCTATGACCAGATACTGATTTAAAAATCTGGTTCACTAAACTGATCTAATTGCACATACATATAAATGAAGAGTTTGCATTATGGTGTCTAAATTAAATTTGTCAATAATAAGGAAATGTGGCTGTATTTTTTTCTTCAACACTCCTTTCATACTCTAGGCCCTTTAAACCCCTTTATCATTCATAGACTCATAGACTCTAAGGTCAGAAGGGACCATTATGATCATCTAGTCCGACCTCCCGCATGATGCGGGCCACAAAAGCAGACCCACCCACTCCTGGAATAATTCTCTCCCTTGACTCAGCTGTTGAAGTCCCCAAATCATGATTTAAAGACTTCAAATTGCAGAGAATCCTCCAGCAAGCGACCCCTGCCTCATGCTGCGGAGGAAGGCGAAAAACCTCCAGGGCCTCTGCCAATCTTCCCTGGAGGAAAATTCCTTCCCGACCCCAAATATGGCAATCAGCTGAACACAGAGCATGCGGGCAAGATTCTCTAGTCAGACCCTCTGGAAAAAGTTCTCTGTAGTAACTTTTAATATCCCATCATTGACCATTGTTACTAATTACCAGTGATGGCACGTTATTGACCTATTGACTAAAATCACTTTATCCCATCAAACCATCTCCTCCATAAAATTATCAAGCTTAATCTTAAAGCCAGAGAGGTCTTTCGCCCCCACTGTTTCCCTCGGAAGGCTGTTCCAAAACTTCACCCCTCTGATGGTTAGAAACCTTCGTCTAATTTCAAACCTAAACTTCCCGACGGCCAGTTTATATCCATTTGTTCTCATGTACACATTAGTACTGAGCTGAAATAATTCCTCTCCCTCCCTGGTATTTATCCCTCTGATATATTTAAAGAGAGAAATCATATCCCCCCTCAGCCTTCTTTTGGTTAAGGTAAACAAACCAAGCTCCTCGAGTCTCCTTTCATACGACAAATTTTCCATTCCTTGGATCATCCTAGTGGCCCTTCTTTGTACCCATTCCAGTTTGATTTCATCCTTTTTAAACATGGGAGACCAGAACTGCACACAGTACTCCAAATGAGGTCTCACCAGTGCCTTGTATAACAGAACCAGCACCTCCTTATCCCTACTAGAAATACCTTGCCTAATGCATCCCAAGACTGCATTAGCTTTTTTCACGGCCATGTCACATTGCCGACTCATAGTCATCCTGCGATCAACCAGGACTCTGAGGTCCTTCTCCTCTTCCGTTACTTCCAACTGATGCGTCCCCATCTTATAACTAAAATTCTTGTTAGTCATCCCTAAATGCATAACCTTACACTTCTCACTATTAAATTTCATCCTATTACTATTACTCCAGTTTACAAGGTCATCCAAATCTCCCTGCAGGATATCCCGATCCTTCTCCGAATTGGCAATACCTCCCAACTTTGTGTCATCCGCAAACTTTATCAGCCCACTCCTACATTTGGTTCCGAGGTCAGTAATAAATTAAATAAAATCGGACCCAAAACCGAACCTTGAGGAACTCCACTGGTAACCTCCCTCCAACCTGACAGTTCACCTTTCAGTATGTCCCACTGCAGTCTCCCCTTTAACCAGTTCTTTATCCACCTCTGGATTTTCATATCGATCCCCATCTTTTCCAATTTAACCAATAATTCCTCATGCAGTACCGTATCAAACACTTTACTGAAATAGAAGTATATTAGATCCACCGCATTTCCTTTATCTAAAAAATCTGTTACTTTCTCAAAGAAGGAGATCAGGTTGGTTTGGCATGATCTACCTTTCGTAAAACCGTGTTGTAATTTGTCCCAATTGGCATTGACCTCAAGGTCCTTAACTACTTTCTCCTTCAAAATTTTTTCCAAGACCTTGCATATTACAGATGTTAAACTAACAGGCCTGTAGTTACCCGGGTCACTTTTTTTTCCCCTTCTTGAAAATAGGAACCACATTAGCTATTCTCCAGTCAAACGGTACCACCCCTGAGTTTACAGATTCATTAAAAATTATCGCTAAAGGGCTTGCAATTTCTCACGCCAGTTCCTTTGATAGTCTCAGATGAAGATCATCCGGTCCGCCCGATTTAGTCCCGTTAAACTGTTCGAGTTTGGCTTCTACCTCGGATACGGTAATGTCAACCCCGCCCTCCTTTATTCCCATCTGTCTCGCTGCCACTATTCCTAAGCCCTTCATTAGCCTCATTAAAGACCGATGCAAAATATTCATTTAGATATTGTGCCATGCCTAGATTATCCTTAATCTCCACTCCATCTACACCAGATTAAGTCTTTTTCTTCTACTGCTTCTACACTTACAACTGTATAGCAGAGAGGCAAGAGTTAGTCACCACTTTTCCATTAATATTGGGATGAAAGCTCTAGACAGGATTATAAAATGATTAAATGGTGATTAAGAAGTTGCTTGGTTTTTAATGTCTGTGCTGTACAGTTATATAAGCCAATACTTATCAAAGTTGACAGTACAGTATATGTGTTGCCAGTTTCACTTAAACATTCCCCAATTGCCTATGTCAGAAGAGCTAAAATCTTTAAGCAATCTGATATGTTCAGAAAATCCAAACCAGCAGTGAGAGTAAATCGGAGCAAGAGGAAAGGGAAGAGGGACTGGATGGCTCAGGAACCATAGGAATTACCACATCGGATCTGACTAGTGATCTATTTAATTTGATATCCCAACTTCAATAGTTGCTTTAGAGGGAGTTGCAAGAAACCCTGAAGTGAGCAAATACATTGTGAAAGACTAAAGTGAAGAAGATGGGAAACCTACTCTGGGATGAATCAGGGGAGGAGACTATTTTCTGTAGGACCCCTGCCTCATTTGTATGTAGTGAATGAGGCAGAGAACTGGAGAAAGAATAAAAATGGTCTCATGGTTTTGGGAGTTGAATCTGACCTAGAGAACTGGATTCTCTCTCTGTTTCTACCACAGAGTTCCTTAAGGTTCAGCCAGTCAATATTTAGTTTTATCCTTGTTATTCAATGTGTAGTCCCAGGCTGAAGACCAAATTATTAACTTCCTTTAGCCATAGACACATAGAATCATAGAACTGGAAGGGACCTCAAGAGGTCACCTAGTCCAGTCCCTTGCACTCATGGCAGGACTAGGTATTATCTAGACCATTCCAGACAGGTGCTTGTCTAACCTGCTCTTAAAAATCTCCAATGATGGAGATTCCACAACCTGCCTAGGCAATTTATTCCAGTGCTTAACCACCCTGACAGTTAGGAAGTTTTTCCTGATGTCCAACCTAAACCTCCCTTGCTGCAATTTAAGCCCATTACTTCTTGTCCTATCCTCAGAGGTGAAGAAGAACAATTTTTCTCCCTCCTCCTTGTAACAAGTCTTTATGTACTTGAAAAATATTATCATGTCCCCCTCAGTCTTCTCTTTTCCAGATTAAACAAACCCAATTTTTTTAGTCTTCCCTCATAGGTCATGTTTTCTAGACCTTTAATCATTTTTGTTGCTCTTCTCTGGACTTTCTCCAATTTCTCCACAACTTTCCTGAAATGTGGCACCCAGAACTGGACACAATACTCCAGGTAAGGCCTAATCAGCGTGGAGTGGAGCGGAAGAACTACTTCTCGAGTCTTACTTACAACACTTCTGCTAATACATCCCAGAATGATGTTAGCTTTTTTTGCAACAGTGTTACACTGTTGACTCTCATTTAGCTTATGGTCCACTATGACACCAAAATCCCTTTCCGCACCACTCCTTCCTCGGCAGTAATTTCCCATTTTATTTGTGTGCAACTGATTGTTCCTTCCTAAAAGGAGTACTTTTATTTGTCCTTATTGAATTTCATCCTATTTACTTCAGACCATTTCTTCAGTTTGTCCACATCATTTTGAATTTTAATCCTATCCGCCAAAACACTTCAACCCCTCCCAGCTTGATATCATCAGCAAACTTTGTAAGTGTACTCTCTATACCCTTATCTAAATCACTGATGAAGATATTGAACAGAACCAGACCCAGAACTTATCCCTGCTGGACCCCACTCAGTATGCCCCCAGCATGACTGTGAACCACTGATAACTACTCTCTGGGAATAGTTTTCCAACCAGTTTTGCTCCCACCTTATAGTAACTCCATCTAGGTTTCATTTCCCTAGTTTGTTTAGGAATATAAAACATAATATGAAAATAGTTATTAACTTCCTCATGGGCTTTTCAATGCACTCATCACTATAGTATCTGAGTGCTTCATAAACATTAATGGATTTATTTTCACAAGACCCTGTGAGAAGAGGGTCTATTATTACATTTTTCATTTTACAGACTGGAAACCAAGGCACAGAAAAATTAAGTTCAGACGTTTCCATTAATATTGGGTACTCAATTTGAGAAACTTGGAACCTGTTTTTTCTGATTATTTAGGGTTAAGTAGTTTATTCTATATTTTTTATTATCCTATAAGATGCAAACCTCTGAACAATTATAGAGGCTCACATGGTGTAAATGGGCACTGAAGTCTGTTGAACTGTGCCAACTAACACCAGCTGTGGATTTAGGTGATAATCAAGCGTCACCGAGCCCTATATGTAATAAATATTAAATGCATACATGTGTGTTTAAATCAGTGCATATTGACAAATTGCTCGGATTGTTTCCAATCTTTCCATAAAAATATTGCTTCTTTCCCCAAATCATTGCTTTATCTTCCATCCATTTTAAACCCACTTGTGCTCCATATTTTTAAATGATTTATTGTTGTTGAATTTTTTTTAAATAATTGTATGTGATTTACTAAGAAACAATGTTGACAAGCCATTTACTTTCATGAGTGATTGTTTTTGGTATACCCAAGATTTGTAAATAATTTACGTCAAATAACTATTCCACTTTGTTGACAGAGTTAATTGTCAACAAAGGGGAGAATGGCAAACAGGAATAGCAAATTGAAAAACAGACTGCAAACAGAAAAAAAAAATTAGACCACAGGGAAAAAAAAGTCTGCTGTATAAATTGCTTGTAAACAAACACAAATACATAGAAGCGTGTTGATTATTCGAGCCGCGTAATGTATGACAATATAAGTACCAATATTAAGATGGCATTAAGGTGCATATAAAAGCCTAAGTGAATAAAAATGGGCACAATTAGAAGATCAGACTAAGGTTAGTGGGTTGTGATGGTGATGTGACAATGGACTGAGTTGATTCAACCTTAGGAAAAAACCAACAGAAACAAATTAATCCAAGTGTAAAGAAAAATACGATGCTTAATGGGATACTAGGGCTATATATCAGCAATATGCACATGCTTGTGGCCCAGCTTTGTTGTGATTAAATATTATACCTCTTACCTTTTTATGAGAGAAATATTCCTCTTCTGAGAGCAGTATGCATGGGCTTCTCAAGTGATGGCTGCTATGACAAAGTAGTTGAAATGAAGGGGGCATGTCACATAATGGGAAAGTGGTTGTGGTTTCATCCATAGCCTAGTGGAATCCGGAAGATTACTCATTAGGGTGATTCCCCCTGCTCATTCAGACATACGCCACTATCATCCATCACTCAGGATTCAATAAAAGCATAATAGAAACAAAAGCCCTTGTCAAGGTGGCATGGGAATCTTGTCTAATGCCTGGCTAATCGGAATGAACAAGGTCATAACAAAAGCTAATTTGGCATGCCCATTGTAAACGTGCCACTGTACTGCTGAATTTTGAAGAAAGACATTTTTTGCCTGTATACTATTATTCATAAATAAAAAGAAAATCAATATCTCATGTTAAATGTGTGTTCCTCATTGCTATTATTAAAAAGGCATGCTGTCATTTTGGCTTTAGTGCTAGGGGGCTGTGTTCTGTTCTGATTTTTGTCACTCCAAGGACAGGTTGCTTCTGTCAGCAAGCAGTTCTTGTCAGCAGAGATGAAGTATGTATCTGTGCTATCTACAGTAACTGCTTCCAAATGCGACACTGTCACCTGGATGCCTGACAATTGCTTTCGCTTTTGTCATCTACTCTGTGCTGCATTCAAATCTATCACACCTTATGCAAAAGCAAAGTGGTTGCCATGGTAACATTATAGCCACAAACTTAATAAGAAGGAGCAAATAGAAAAAATCAGCTTTTTTTTCCCCCCTTACCATAAGCAAGGGAAAAGGTTATTCATTAAAAACAAAATACAATTTGGAAAACATTAAGTTCTCAGCTCTGCCTTCACTTGCATGCTATGCAAATCTTTTCTCTCTCATCTTGCTGAAACAAAGCAAACTCTTCTCATACCCATGCTAAGAAAATATCCTAGGATTTTGTTGTGAAGAAGGGGCTATAAGGAATGGGGCTCAGGAAAAAATATGCCAAAAGAAATGAGGTCAAGAGTTTAGTCAGATTCCACAAAAGGATTAGACACTGAAGGCTGGAATTTTCAAAAAAGCTTAATGGAATCGGGTGACCATCTCTGATTGCATTTAACTCCCCTGGACTGCTCTGAAAATTGCAACCCAAAAGATTAATGAAAACATCTACATTTGCATTATGTGGATTTCTTTAAAAAAATAAGAACTTCATGTTTCAGGGTACAAACCAACTCTTACCTGATGAGGATAGGATGGATTTTCCCCTATCTGTATATCTTAGGTACTTAGATGACCTTCATTCCCATAATAAGTGGCACTTCAGAGCTTTTCAAAAGCACAAACAACAGCTATATGCTTAACTTCCATTGACTTTGAATGGGAGTTAGGCAGTTAACTAGTGTTTGTTCCTTTGAAAATCTCTCCCTTAGTCCCATTGAAAGTCATTGGCATTGGGTTTTACATCACTTAGGTATCCCTTTTGGCAAGCCCAATAGATTTGAATGAGCATTGACACAGAACTATCTTCATACAGCTAGAGTTGGTCCGGCAGATCAAGATTGAGGCATGTTGGCAGGGTAGCGAGGGGAAGCCTACATTGTTAGCTGATGTGTGGCTAAATGGAGGAGGCCTTTAGTCTGCTATTAATCTGGCTTCTTTCATCAACAAAAAGTTTACCAAAAAAATCCACCCACCCACAAGGGGGAAACAAAAAGAGCAGCCTTTGCTTCAGTCCCAAATACTGAATGGTTGGGGAGGAACCCAGACAACAATGAAAATGGGTTTTGGAAAACATGACATATGTATGGAGTTGATCATGCACCAATGAAACCAATAGGAGTTTTGTCAATAGTATGTTCACAAATTCTAAAATATGGCCATTAGTTTTATTTTATGTTATTTGCCACTATGAGTGACACCCATTTACTGAATATTAGCAAGATCACCCTATCAAGAAAGAGCATTACTAGTAATTGTTGCTATTTACACAAATATCTCTCTACTGGTTTGAATTTTCCAAATGCATCAACTTGTTTAAGGATTTCAGCTTTCATGACACAGACAGTTAGTGTTTGTTTAACTAAAATTGGCAACGCATATACTGTACTGTCAGCTTCAATAAGTACTGGTTGCATAATTGCAAAGCACAGAACATAGTATTAAAACCAAGCAGCTTCTTAATCATCATCATCTAATCATTGTATAATCCTGCCTAACACATTTCAGTGGAATTTCCCCAAGCAGTATTATTCATTTTATTAACATGTCTTATGTTTGACATGTTGTTAATAAAACAACAACTCTCACATAGCTAATTCCATCCATGAGGATGAAATGATGATTATACATCTGATTTAGACTGTAAAACTCTACAGAAATTTTATATTCAACTGGTCAGGTTGGGAACTGGCTGCCTTTGAAATAGAACAAATATACTTTAGCCAATAGACTAGAGATATTTCATTTGGCACCTGTAGGTGCTCAGCCATCAATAGGAAAATACCCTGTTGTATCTCAAATACAACTGGAATATATTGGGTCATATTTTCAAAGATTCCTGGACCAGTCATTTAATTTTACACCTACAATTTTGCGCGTACTCTATTTACATATTATTATTTGCACATACAAAATTAGAGGGCCTGCATTATGAATGTTTGTCCCATTAAGAACAAGAAAAAATAATTAAAGACAAAGATATAGGATTAAAAAGTTCAAATAAAGTAAGGCCCTAGGTCATATTGAGATCTATCTGTATTCAAAATAGAGTTCAATAGGAGCAGTCATGGAGTAAGGGACTGATGCTTGTAATGCTAGTAAGAATGGCAAAAACTGGCCCACAGTAAATTAAGACAGATTTACATGAAAATTAGAATACACATGAAATTAACCAGCGACTACTTTATTTATTAAATATATTAATTAATATAGGGCTCAGGTGTGAGCCTGACTGCAAGCCTGTGCAAGGGAGAAAGGGGTGTGGGTGTAAGGATAATCTTTACTCCCCTGCACAGGTTACCTGAATCACCATACTCATACCCTGTGCAGGAGGGAAATAGTTCGTGATGCGTTGTTACTTCCCCCCTGTGACATTAGCCGCTTACAATCTGGACTGTTGAACAGCTGCGTCCCATCAATTCTCCAACCTGGAGTGCCTTTTGCACTGCTTTGCTGTGAGACCAACCATTCCTGGTCTGCTCACCCCAGCCTCCAGCATGTGAATTACTCCCAACTATACATGATATGCCAGCCACTCTTCAATTACACTACGGATACGGACCAACACCAGAAAATTCCCACTCCCAGACTTTCCCCCAGAAATGTGTGTCTTGTACTGCCCAGCCCTCCCCTGAACAACACAAGCTCATATAAAATCCATCATTTGATTAATAGAAAATGACATGCACCAATCTGGTTATCTCAGAGTTTCCCAAACACTTCAAGCACACTGGTTTAGATAAAGCAATAAAACAAGTTTATTAACTACAGAAAGTTAGATTTTAAGTGATTACAAGTAATGAGGCTTAAAAGCCAGAATTGGTTACAAAGAAATAAAAGGTAAAAGACAACTAACACTTAACAAGCTAAGTGAATACAAAGCAAAAGTCTCTCTCACCACATTTCACCAGTCTTACTGGCTGGTGGCACCCTGTCACAATGATCCATTTGATTTCATTGACACCTAGCTAAGGCATCAGTTTGTCTTTTGTCTCTGAGGAACTGGTTTGCGGCTGCTTCCCCAGAATTGGAATATGTCTTAGTAACATCATACAGTAGAATCTTAAAACTTTACATGCAATGTTACCACATATATATTTGCCAGGACAATACAGGACAACAGATCATGAGTTTTCAAACGATACCTTACATTTTGTACAAACTATGCCTTCTATCATAGTCTTGAGACAAAGGGGTGAACATAGAGTACAGACTGTCACACCCACCCATATAGGGGAGTAGGCATTAGGGGCTAGAGGCCTTGGGCTCAGCATTGCAATGTCTAATGTAGAGATGTCCTGCTGCCTAGTGGCATGCACAGCCCTGAGTTAGGCACCCAGGATCCCTGTACAAATGCAGGGGAGAGTTAAGTACCTAACAATGTCATCTACAAAAAAAAAACAAAAAACAAATCATACCTGTTTATATATAATGAGAGCTTTACAAAGAAGATCATAAGAAAATAAGAACGGCCGTACCGACCGGGTCAGACCAAAGGTCCATCTAGCCCAGTATCCTGTCTACCGACAGTGGCCAATGCCAGGTGCCCCAGAGGGAGTGGACCAACAGGCAATGATCAAGTGATCTCTCTTCTGCCATCCATCTCCATCCTCTGACAAACAGAGGCTAGGGACACTATTCCTTACCCATCCTGGTTAATAGCCATTAATGGACTTAACCACCATGAATTTATCCAGTTCTCTTTTAAACTCTGTTATAGTTCTAGCCTTCACGACCTCCTCAGGTAAGGAGTTCCACAAGCTGACTGTGCTCTGCGTGAAGAACTTCCTTGTATTTGTTTTAAACCTGCTGCCTATTAATTTCATTTGGTGACCCCTAGTTCTTGTATTATGGGAATAAGTAAATAACTTTTCCTTATCCACTTTCTCCACATCACTCATAATTTTATATACCTCTATCATATCCCCCCTTAGTCTCCTCTTTTCCAAGCTGAAGAGTCCTAGCCTCTTTAATCTCTTCTCAAATGGGACCCGTTCCAAACCCCTAATCATTTTAGTTGCCCTTCTCTGAACCTTTTCTAATGCTAGTATATCTTATTGAGATGAGGAGACCACATCTGTACGCAGTATTCAAGATGCGGGTGTACCATGGATTTATATAAGGGCAATAAGATATTCTTCATCTTATTCTCTATCCCTTTTTTAATTATTCCTAACATCCTGCCTGCTTTTTTCACTGCCGCTGCGCACTGCGTGGACATCTTCAGAGAACTATCCATGATGACTCCAAGATTTTTTTCCTGACTTGTTGTAGCTAAATTAGTCCCCATCATATTGTATGTATAGTTGAGGTTATTTTTTCCAATGTGAATTACTTTACATTTATCCACATTAAATTTCATTTGCCATTTTGTTGCCCAATCACTTAGTTTTGTGAGATCTTTTTGAAGTTCAGCACAGTCTGCTTTGGTCTTAACTATCTTGAGCAGTTTAGTATCATCTTCAAACTTTGCCACCTCACTGTTTACCCCTTTCTTCAGATCATTTATAAATAAGTTGAATAGGATTGGTCCAAGGACTGACCCTTGGGGAACACCACTAGTTACCCCTCTCCATTCTGAGAATTTACCATTAATTCCTACCCTTTGTTCCCGGTCTGTTAACCAGTTCTCAATCCAGGAAAGGACCTTCCCTTTTATCCCATGACAACTTACTTTACTTAGGGTACGTCTATACTTACCTCCAGGTTCGGCGGTAAGCAATCGATCTTCTGGGATCGATTTATTGCGTCTTGTCTAGACGTGATAAATCGATCCCAGAAGTGCTCGCCGTCGACACCGGTACTCCTGCTCCACGAGAGGAGTATGCAGAGTCGACGGGGGAGCCTGCCTACCGCGTGTGGACCCGCGGTAAGTACCTTGTAGTTCGAACTAAGATACTTTGACTTCAGCTACGTTATTCACGTAGCTGAAGTTGCGTATCTTAGTTCGAACTGGGGGGTTAGTGTGGATCAGCCCTTAAGAGCCTTTGATGAGAGACCTTGTCAAAGGCTTTCTGGAAATCTAAGTACACTATGTCTACTGGATCCCCCTTGTCCACATGTTTGTTGACCCCTTCAAAGAACTCTAATAGATTAGTAAGACATGATTTCCCTTTACAGAAACCATGTTGACTATTGCTCAACAGTTTATGTTTTTCTATGTGTCTGACAATTTTATTCTTAACTATTGTTTAGTCACAATGTAAACTGTGTCAAGTATCAGAGGGGTAGCCGTGTTAGTCTGAATCTGTAAAAAGCAACAGAGGGTCCTGTGGCACCTTTGAGACTAACAGAAGTACTGGGAGCATAAGCTTTCGTGGGTAAGAACCTCACTTCTTCAGATGCAAGTCTTGCATCTGAAGAAGTGAGGTTCTTACCCACGAAAGCTTATGCTCCCAGTACTTCTGTTAATGTAAACTGTGGTTTCCACAGAAGAATTTGATCATACAAAAATGAAATATGGAAAATGTGACATGGTATGCGTATAGCAGATATACAGATGAAGCGGATTACTATTTATAACATTCTGATGTTTACTAAATTAGCATGTAAAGGTAAAATCAGAAAAAAATTGTAGTAGTTTAATTTTGTCACAGTGGAAGGTTATTATTTACCAAGCTTAAGAACTAATGATGTGTCAACGAAACAATATTAGTGATGTATTTTGCTGAAAACCGAGTTAAACAAAAATCATTCATCAAGTCTAAGCTTCAAACACTGACAGACAGAAGAGGAACTGTTTTGCCAGGAGCTACAGCACAATTTTTACAAGTACATTTCTGGAAAGAGCAGCAAAAATGGATTTTGTAAGCTGTTTTTGTCTTTCTTCATATCAGATAATAGAGAACTGTAATTCATATGATGCAAGATAAAGTCTGGTGGCTTCTCACAGAAAGGAACCCCAGAGACTAAGTTTAAGGGATTAAGTTTAGTTGATGCAAGTATGAAATGTGATGTGCAAGCCCCTAAACTTGGTTTTAGTAATTTTGTGCCATGCACTTCTAGAATCAATATTTGCGAATATTGACATTATAGTTCATGTGTTGGCAATTTGACTTAAGGTACTTGTGTTATGAAAGCTGAAATCCTTGAAAAGTCAATATGTTTAGAATATTAAAAAATATATATATACGAGGACATATACTTTACAGTGTTAAAGACCATAAAAGTAGGACATAGGGATCAGGAATATTACAATTTTCCAACAAACGACCATTTGATTGTGAGGCAGATATGAAAAGTATATGGGGGAGGGGAGGTAGAGAGTGCAATCTTCAGACCAAGCATTCATGTGGGACAAAGTCCCAGCTCTAAGGCTTTGCAGTGAATCATGATCAGTGCCCCCTGAAAGCATGACTTCCTGAGGAGATATGCAGCTGTTGGCCATCTTTGATACACCTGCAACCCATCCTTTTATATGGAGGGACCAACATGGAGCAGAAATTAGCAGTGGTAAGTCTCATTTGTTTTTCTGGATGTGCTTCAGCTAGTTTCAGTGAGGAGCATGCCACATAACACACACACACACATCCAATTTCTCTCTCATCCCAAACCATAGAATTCTGACCATAAGCATTTGCCAAGGACGATCCACAAGGACTTCCAAAACAGAGAGGAGCATGATCTGAAGCCATCACTTTCCCTTCTCACTTCTTTCTGGACTTTCCTATTCCATTTTACAATTTTCCCTTCCACTTGATTCACACTGGGATGGAAGCAAAGATTGTAATGTGTGAAGCAGCAATTACCAAAGATAAGATGGGCTTTCTAATACATTTTGGGGAGGCTCCATGCAGTGAAAACAGGCAACAAAATGCAAAGTTATGGGGGAAATATATTTCAATTTCAAAGTCTAAACTTGCCTTCTCTGTTTTGTTGCAGAAAATTAACTAAGAAAAAAGAATCTATGTGACTGAGTTGCAAATATTATCTTCCAAATCTTTGCATGTATTATATTCATAGAAATTAATTTTCTACATGACCTGCAAGCTAATTCCAAAGCAAAACCTTTAGGGAAATATGATTTTAATGCATGCATGTTAATAGACATATTTAATCAATTACTTGGTGAGTGTTTTATTACACTTAAAAGCTTGAAAACAAAATGTACTAAAAGGGGCAAGCTGTCTTGAACTAACACTATAAAATAAGGTTCAAACAAAACTGCAGTGTTGGGCTGGGGTTATTTTTCTCTACTCTTTCTCTAAACTAAGACATCAAATTTCAGTTGAAAAGTGCTTTATCAAGCATGATTCATTTTGAATTTCTTTCCAGCAATATAAAGTAATATACAGCCAATACACTATACTGCAAGAAGAAAACACATTATTTATAAGCAAAACTATTGTGCAGCACAAAATAGAAAGTTTCAGGCTTAGTTTTTTCCAATTTCCAAACTTTTCAGGTACTGCTATTTTTTAAAGGTGTAGAATAAAGTAGATACAGAATAGGAACAGTTTATACAAAGTGAATCTATGTTCTTTCATTTTGATCTCTTATCTATTCATGCCAGTTACAGTATCTCAATAGAGCCAGAGTTATTTTATGCAATTTTCTTCAAAATTAACCATTAAAAGTTTGAAAGCTTTTTGTAGATAGCTGGGTGGAAAGACTCCACAATTTCCATAAACTGGCTGTGTGCAATTTCAAAGCAAATTTTATAGCCTAAGCAGAACTGATACATCACTACTGTAAACAGCATAACCACTGCCCTCATTTTGATTTTATATCAAAGATATCCACATTCAGCCTACTATAAACTTGACTTGTCAATCAGATGAAATTATGATTCTATCAGCAGTACTGATAACAAAATAGACTTTTTTGGGGGGGGGAGGGGGGCTGTTGCTTTTTCATAGCATAATATGGTATGAAAACTAATATGACTCCTGGGGAGTTTTGAAATGTCTAGTTACAGCAGTGGCCAATGATCAGCATATTAGTGTTATTATTTTTTTTTTTTAAGAAAAAAAAAAAAACCATGCCTGAGTTTGAAATAACAGAACAGAGCCACACGTAACAGAAATTATTTCAATTATGTTTGGTAGCATTTTTTTAAAGTTTCTCATCTTGATTATCAAGTCTCTATAAATATTGAACATTTACTGGGTTTCAAATATAGGAACAAAAATATGCATCTTTCAGATTTTCCTGATGTATCTATCCATCTTGTTTCAGTTACGTTATCACATAAAATATATAGTAAAAATAATTGCTTGCATATTCAATTGGTTTAAAAATTCTGGGTTCACATTTACTTCTGATTCTTTTCTCCTTTAGGTTCAAATTATTTTTGTATGCTTATAAACTAGTTTTGAGTTTTATTTGCTTCCCTTAATTATCAGCCCCATATTGCCTATGTACAGCTGTGGTTTTTAAAAGTTCAGCTTAATCTCCAGTGAAACAAGACAGAATACCAGGTACACCACAAAGGATATAATGGCAAAAATTGTACAGAAATAGATTCCTCACCATATGTGAATTAGTGTAAATAAAGCAACTACAGCACACTGTGTGTGTGTGTGTGTGTGTGTGTGTGTGTGTGTGTGTGTGTGTATGTACATACAAGGTGTTGAAATAGATATTTATCTATCCAAGGTGAAACCTATGCTAATAATAACAAGGAGTCCGGTGGCACCTTATTTGTGGATACAGACTAACTTGGCTACCTCCTGATACTTGAAACTATGTTGTTAATGGTCATGGGGTAACTGCAGTCACCTGTACTTAACAGCCAGTAAAATTTCAGTCCTCTGAGAATTACACCATATTATTCACACTGTGTTTTGTGGCCACCTGTTATGATGGCCAGAATAATTGTAGCCCCTTTGATTGCCAATAACTGGTTTCACAGCAATTCAGATGTAGGGTTTGTGTAGACAATCTTTCTAATTCTGTCACTAGATGGCAGTAAAAGTGCAACTGTGAGCTTTTCCATCTAAAGTCAGCAAACTCAAGGAGAGCTTCAAGGCACAAGCAAGACTATCACTGTATGACAGCTTGCCTTCAAAGGTTAGCCAGGAGCACATATAGAATATCATAAGGAATCTCTTCATAATGTAAAGAAAAAAATAACACAGCAGCTACACAATATTACAGTGGGGTAAGTGAGTTGTGGAGAGGGAGAAACTTTAAATAATTTGAAAAAAAATATCAGAAGGAACAGAAAAAAACAATATCCGTATCACCTTGGTTAAATCCACCTCAATAGCAGATCTATTCTCTATGAAAGGAAGATGAAAAGTTATGTATCCTACTAATGTACATCATGTTCTCTGTAGATTTTTTGTTAAGAGGGCAGCAAGCCCCACTAGTTTCTCCTATCCATTACCAAGTGGGATTGAATTAACCCATTGAAACTAATGGTGCGAGGAATCTCGTTCCATTACTTTTAAAGTGGTTGAGTCTGTACAGTCCATGAGTACATTGTTGAGAAATGGAACGAGTTCCCCATCTTACTCAAATATTGAATGAGAATGGGAAATTAACCCCCTGCTAGGTGAATGTCTGATCCTCTTTATTATAAGCTCAGTTTCTCAGCAGCCACTTAGAACCTAGGCCCCAGCCGAATTACTGCAATACTATTGTCTTTGTAATTTTCTTAGTGCGTTGTTCCGAACTGTAATCACCTGAAACATGATTGAGAAAAAGAGACTTAGAATTACCCAAAGGAATATATTTTGTGGTCCTAGCTTAGAGAAAAAAAAACCAAGATTAAAAATAAACAAACAAACAAGCAGATGGTTTCAAAATTATTCATTGGCAATACACCAAGTAATTCACTGGCAGTGTCAACCAGTTCAAGTAAGTTGAACATTTAAACAAAAAGCTTCATGGATTACAGCATGTCATGCAATGCACAAACACAGTGAAACAGAAAATGTCTTTTTTTTTTTTTTTAAGGTTTAGAACTGCAGATCAAATTAGATTCTGACTGTTAAGGCACTGAAATGTTGTGATTTTCTGGAAACTGACGTTTTGACAATGAACAGGTTTTGATTGTTTTGGTGACCTAGACCACTGGTGCTAATGTTGGTATATTTTATTTTTTTTAATTTGGAAATAGAACATTAAAAATTGCAAAAAGGGAAATATTTACTATATACAACACCCTCTAAGAGAGGTCATGTGATAGCAGATACCTAGATCGCATCCACATATAGATAGATAGATACCTTGCTCAGAGGATAATATCATTTAAAACTCCTTGATGTGCCCGGGAATGTGAGAAATAAACACATAGATGAACATCAGATGACTCAAGTTTAACCCTGGTCAGGAAAAAAAAAATTCTTACGAGAAGAGGGAATATAACGTCACCATGCATCCCAGTTTTTCTTATGATATTCCAGAAACTTCCTTCAGGGACCAGAAATGTCTCACTTTTTAACTTCATCTGGTGAAAGTTTTGGTGTTTACATAACTACAAAAAGTTTCTTCAAGATGTATCGCTATGCCAAGCAGACTTTGCTCTTTGTTTTCCAGGAACAAACAGTACAGGGAAATGAGCATTCAGTGTGATGAACACTGTTTGGAGTGAAGAGAAAAGGCAAATACGTGCACATACTATCAAAGTTATTCTTTTGGTCAAAGTGAAAACTAATGGCATAGTTCACTTACTGGAAAAAACCTTCATCCTAAAATATATACATATGTTGCTATTGTGTTATAACTGGCAGTAGTGATACCAGTAGACATTTAAACAAAATGCCTATATTTGTCTTTTATGTAATTATTTCATGACCTAAAAATAATATTGCCACAAAAATGTTCTGTTTTTTTAAAATATAGTCACTTTAGGGGAAACATTGAGGATCTGGGTAAAACATTGATACTTACTTCTGATGAGAGCATCTGCTTTGCCTGCCATCAAAGTGATGTACAGCCTTTGGGTTTTATTGGAGACATTATTCCTAGGCAAAGAAATGCTTTCTTCCACCTTCTTCCAGCCACGAGATTGGAACCATTTCTCTTGGATGAGGGCATAGCCAAAGTGATCTATGTGTGTTTGTCACCACCAGATTAGATTACAGCAATTCATTCTACCTGGGAAACTGAAAAAGTCATACATATGCTCCAGCTGGTTCTACATACAGTACCCCAACTCTTAGACAAGAAAGACTGAAGTGAGAAGGATCCTGCTACTGCTCTAAACATGCCACTGGCTCCCTGTTCTATTCCATGTGCACTTTATGACTTTGATCTTTACATTTAAATCTCATAATGTAATGAGACCTAGTGCCTATCACATAACTACTTCTACTGCTAGGAGTACATAGTACTCTGGCTGACAGTCACAGGGAGATGAAGTAATGCATAGTCATGGGTAATGAACTAATCTAATCTCATTCTGAAAAGTGGTTCCTAAAATGCAAAGCACATTGCTATGAAGGGTGAGGTGATTGAACTGTTAGTTGCTATGTTCCCTTTAAGGGTTTAATTAAAGGGTGTGAGTCAATGGCTAGTTCACCAGCCAGAGAAGGTAAAACTAAGCTCTAAACTCAAGTTACCTCACATCCCTTTCCTCAGGGCTCACTTTATTACCAAATAAAAAGATCCAACTACAGGACAAAGCAAATCTAAATACTCTGAAGCACCCTCAGGATCTTGTCCCATCTGTCAGCTCTCTCATGCAGAATTAAGACTATTCCTTATATAGTTCCCAAGGGTGGGTACCTAATTTCTTGATCACATGACCTCTGGACTTCATAGTTGCTCCTGGGGAAACTGCATTTCCCAGAAAGCTTGTTCTTACAGGGTCTAAGGCTTTAAAGTGCACCCATGAACTCTAGTGCTCTGTTATATGGTCCTTGAGGTCAGTTAGTCAGGGGTCCATAAATATTAACAACAACAACATGTAGCTTTAAGACAGTAGGACATAATAACAAATGGCTGATGTTATCTTGAGGTGTCCCCGGCCCTACCATTAATCTGGCTCTATGAATAAAAGGAGAATTTCAATTCTAGTGATGCCCAACAGTCTGACCCTTTCAATAGTCACATTTTCCAAATCAAATGCTGCAATTAGAAATATTAATGTATTTGTTTGTTTTCACAGTACTGTCTTACATCAAATTTAAAAATACAGTAATCTAAGACATCTAAACTGGGAATCTTGCCCATGGCAGTACAGTCAGTTTGCAGAGGGAGTGTCTGCAGTTTTCTTAGATGCTGCTCCAGTCCTGAGATAATGAGTGTAAATAACAAGCTTCCTCCCATAATGCAGCATTGGTACCTTTTGCCTTACTATAAACTCAGACTTCAAACAGCCTTCGCCTCTCCTCTGTCTTGTGGCTATCAGTGATATTTCCTCTACCACATCTGGGATATCCTTGTTTCAGAGTTTCATATTATGGGTGTGCTGATTTCTCTGACTGGATTTGCTACAACATAAGCAGAAAGAAGTCTGTAATTAGAGAGGCATCCCTGTTCCCTTGTCTGTTATGAAGGAACTTGAGAATTTTCATGGCACACTCCCTACAGTGAGATACAGTTGCTGTCACAGGAGATCACTCTCCATTAAATGTAGTTTACAAAAGCAAAGCAAACACAGACAACCCAAATGACTACCATCCTTGTGTGCTCAATAAATTACTGGCTTTACTGACTGGATTAACATAAGCCTGCAGGTGGGAAAAAAAACACATTTAATCTCATTGAAATCTTGCATGGTAGAGATTTTATATTTGAGCCCAGGATATTTCTCAAATAGATACATTAGGCTGAATGTTAGTATCTCTGGAGACAGAACCTTTTACTTGTTTCATCCCATCCCACAGCTAGTGGAGGAGTAGTGCAATTTTTTCTCCTTTAATAAATCATTTGTAAACCTGGGGATTTCACAACAGGGGGGGCATTCTCAATCCCTAGAGAACCCTGGATATCAGATGCAGCTTTTTATTTTTTCTTCATTGGCCCATCTTCATTTAAGCCTTGCAGCAAAGTCTGCTTTTAACAACTCTAAAAGCACTGCAGAGAGATACACCTATGGCTAAGTGCATTCACTATACTCAGTATTTAGCCAAAGGAAATATTCATATTTTTGTTCTCAGCTAAATTGTGCTGAATGCTGTTGGTTTAATACATTCTTGTATGTGAGGCTTTTTGATTTAAAAAAGTAGCACAGCTGAGAAAAAGGCAGAAGGGACAGATGGTATAATATTTATTTGAACCCCTGTGTTCCTGACGACTATTATCTAATGACTATGTTGCAACTAAATAAGGCAGGAATAACATGACCAAAATTTAATAATATTAAAACCAAATATTTTAGAAAAATACAAAAACATGCCCTTCATAACACAGTTTTTAACACATTTTACAGATCTATTCTGACAGAAGATGATTGGCCACTATATACTAAGGACATATGCTAAGGAACAAATTCACAAAGGGATTTCAGAGCCTAAATGCCATTTTAGGTGATTCGGTCCAATATTTAGGTGCCAATGGCATTCCCAAAATGCCGACTCGACTGCCGCTTAAACCCGTAGGCACCTCAACATCTACGTTTCCACTATTAAAATCTGCAATTTGTCTATATTTCAGTATCTGGGCATGTACACAGCCACCTCAGTCCTCAAACAACTCAGTAACTTGGCATTTAACTCATAGTGGGTTTTACAGTCTAGGCATTTATCCAACTATCTCATATCTGAAACCCACTCTGGTAGCAGAGATTTGAACTTGGGTCTCCCACCTCCTAGGACAGTGTACTAGCTACTAGGCTTTGAGTTATTCTGGAGTAGATCTTTCCTGTTGAAGCTGTTCAACTGTGACTAAATACTTAAACAGTTATTGGACCAGAGAAAATGTGAAAAAATGTCTTTTTAACTATAAAAGATAATTTAAAATTTATATATCACAAATGGAAGAAAGGGGAAGTTGATAGTAATGAATACAAATCAGAAACTAGGAATCGATGAACATTAATAATGGAAAGAAAGGGACTCAAGGAGAAATCTGTGGCCAGCAGAGTTAAGGACAACAAGGAGTTTTTTAAAGTTGATGAGAAACAAATAGTATCCTAACAATGTTAATGGCCCATTACCAGATGGAAATGGTAAAATCATCAATGAGAATTCTGAAAAGGCACAAGATTTCAACACATACTTCTCTTCTATATTTGGGGAAAAAAACATGTCATATGATGTAGTCATATCATATGACAACATTATTTGCATTTCATTAGCATCTCAGGAGAATGTTAACCAGCAGGTACTATAGTTAGACATTTTTAAATCAGCAGGTCAGGATGACTTACATCCAAGAGTTTTAAAAGAGCTGGCTGAGGAGCACGCTAGACCATTAATGTTGATTTTCTGAAAGTAAATTAATGTTGTGTCAATATTTAAAAAGGGTAAACGGGATGACCTGTGTATTTATAGGCCTCTTAGTCTGACATCGATCCTGAACAAGATTATAAAGTGGCCGATACAGAACTTGATTGGCTAGAAAGATGTACAATAAACATGGCACACATTAAATAGATTAAACGCTGGCTAACTGATAGGTTTCAAAATGTAGCTGTAAATGGGAAATCATCATTGAATGGGTGTGTTTCTAGTGACGTCCTCTAGAGATTGGTTCTTGGCCTACATTGTTTAACATTTTTTTTAATGACCTGAAAGAAAACATAAAATCAAAACTGATAAAGTTTGCAGATGACCCAAATTCTGGGAAGTTATAAATAATGCTGAGGATAGGTCACTGATACAGAATGGTCTGGATCACTTGGTAAGCTGGGCTCAAGCAACAGTGTGCATTTTAATATGGCTAAATGTAAATGTATGCATCCAGGAACAAAGAATGTTGGCCGTACTTACAGGCTGGGAGACTCTATCCTGGGAAGCAGTGACTCTGATAAACATTTGGAAGTCATAGTGGATAATCAGCTGAACAAGAACGTGATGCTGTGGCCAAAAGAACTAATGTGATCCTCGGATGCACAAACAAGGGAATCTTGCGTAGGAGAAGAGAGGAATTTTAGTTCTGTATTTGACTCTGGTACGACTGCTGCTAGAATAATGTGTCCAGTTTTGGTGGCCACAATTCAAGAAGGAAGTTGACAAATTGGATAGGGTTCAGAGAAGAGCCAATGATTAATAGATTAGAAAACATCCCTTTTAGTGACAGACTCACAGGGTATGTCTACACTGCAATTAGACACCCGCAACTGGGTCATGACAGCTGACTTGGGCTCAGGCTAAGTAACTATTTAATTGAGGTGTAGACATTTGAGCTCAGACCCTCCCACTTCAAAGGGTCCTAGAGCCCAGGCTCCAGCCCATGCCTGACTGTCTACACCGCAGTTAAACTGTCCATTGGCCCAAGCCCTGTGAGCCTGAGTCAATTGGCACAAGCCAGCAGCGGGTTTTTAATGGCAGTGTAGACATACCCAAAGAGCTTAACAAAGAGAAGGTTAAGGGGTGACTTGATTACAGTCTATGAATATCTATATGGGGAACTAATATGTAATGGTGGGCTCTTTCATCTACAGAGAAAGCTATAATATGGGCCAATGGCTGAAAGTTGAAACTAGACAAATTCTGACTGGAAATAAGGTGAAAATTTTTAATGATGAGAATAATTAGCTATTGGAAGTATCAGAGGGGTAGCCGTGTTAGTCTGAATCTGTAAAAAGCAACAGAATCTGAATAGCCGTGTTAGTCTGAATCTGTAAAAAGCAAATCTGTAAAAAGCAACAGAGGGTCCTGTGGCACCTTTGAAACTAACAGAAGTATTGCCAAGTATTGGCCAATACTTCTGTTAGTCTCAAAGGTGCCACAGGACCCTCTGTTGCTTTTTAGCTATTGGAACAATTTTCCAAAGGTCATGGTGGATTCTCCATCTCTGACACTTTTTAAATCAAGATTGGATTTTTCCCCCCTACAAAATATGCTCTAGGACATAGGTTCTAGAACTAGGGGTGCTGCTGTTTGAAATGGTTTCCATCATATACAGGGTTTACACTTTGATTCAATGGTTCTCAGCACCCCCACTATACAAATTGCTCCAGCACCCCTGCTCTAGGAATTACTTTGGGGAAGTTCTATGGCCTGTGTTATACAGGTGGGTCAGTCTATGTAACCGCCATGGTCCCTTCTAGCCTTAAAATCTATGAATTTATAACACAGTGGTTAGGGCACTCACCTGGGAGCGGGGACACCCAGGTATAAGTCCTCTTGCTTTTATACATATTTAAGTATTTATACACAATGGAACACTTTCAACAGGAGAGACTGAGAGAGCCCTGCCTCAGAAAATCCCATAGGTCAGTGGGCAGGGCACTCTCATGGGAGAGTCACATTCAAATCCCGGCTACAAATTAGGCAGATGAGGGAATTGAACGCAGGTTTCCCATATCCTGGGTGAGTGCTCTAACCACTGGGATAAAATTAATATAGGGATTTCCAGTTTTTCTTGAAAAATAGCTGACCTGGCTTAGGTGCCGAAACCCAAGAGACGGTTCAAGGTTGTGAATCCCAAGTGGAGATAGGTATCTAAATCCCAAAGGGCTTAAGCCACACCTTTCTCCTCAGCATTTCCCATTGGCTAGTTAAGGCAGATCCTCTCTCAGGTTACTAGCTTTTGTGACTTCCATTCTTAGGCACCTAGCTCTCTCCATGCATTTTATATGGAGTCTGGGTGCCTTACTCAGGGCTCTAAAGTAGGTGAGGTAGTATCTTTTACTGGAGAGAGACAAGCTTTCAAGCTTACACAGAGCTCTTCTTCGGGGCTGTATATTCTACTAGGTGGCAGGGTGCACAAAAGTTAGATGCTGCAACACTCATCATTGCAACACTTAAGTGTCTTTAGTGAATCTTGCCCTAAGGCTTTTTAGGGCATAAATTTATTTTGAAAGTTACAGAAAACCAAATGATTGCTACAAAATACCTCTGAGTATGTTGTGTCCAGAGCTCTCTGACTGCATTCTATCAGCAATGTAATAAATGAAGAGATGTGGGAATATACATACTATATAAAAGTAGATATAAAAGTAGTGGGGAAAAATATTCAGCAGTTGTGATGAACCCATAGGACTTGGCTAGAGTGCCAGATACAGTTAGATCATCACAACGTTCAATGCCAACCTGTTGTCCATTTTTATAATAAAAGTTGAACCAATCTCTATTTAATGTTATGAAAAGTTCTAATAGCTCTTTGGCACCCCTGATATACATCAGACCAGTGGACCATTTAGTCCAGCCAAGAACTGATCTCTGCTGAACTACTAGAAATACAGCCTTTCAGAGATGATTCCCTATTTACTATTACATTTTGAAACCTATCACTTGGCCATTTTTAACCCCATTTAATGTGTGCCATGTTAATTTTATGTCTTCCTAGATGCTTCAGAGAAAGGTGCTAGGATCTCTATGATAGCACAATAACTGACTATTCTGCCTCCAGAAGAAGTTTCTTCTGAGCCTCCATCAGATAGTGTATGATTTATGCCGCAAAGCATCCCTTATTTTTTTTTAATCCAATGTAATGCATCCTATTTAACTCTTGACCTCACTGGTATCCTGTGACAATGAGCTCAATGGGTTTATTATGCATTCTGTATAAATTATTTCCCTTTCTCAATTTTAAATTTGTGAAATAGAAAAAAATATTGTATGAATCCTCACAAACTGAGACTTAGTGAGATTTATACAGATCTGGTTGGTACCAAATTGTGCAACAGTAAATTCTCTGTCCCTAACTACAAATCTCTGAATACTGCAGTGCTAGAACTCTATCTAATGAAAAATGCAATATTTGTTTCTAATAGATATACCACAGTTAAGTTGTCCAGACACTGAAAAACAATGGTTACCAAACAGTTCAGGAGAACAAGATTAACTTTCACCACCAGACTAGGTCTACATTTGAGCTGGAAAGTGTAATTTCCAGCTAGAGAAGACATTCTGGCACTAGCTTTAATCTATGCTAAAATAGAGTGTAGCTGCAGAAGGGCTACCTCCCCCAAATACAATTCCCAACCTAGACCCATGGAATTTAGGGAAACTAGTCCTTTCTGCAGCTCACAATACTGTGGGTAGATGGTTATGTTTAGTGCACTACCTCGATAAGAGTTAGCATGGGTATGTCCACTTGAGTGGGAAATTATACCTTCCAGCTCAAACGCAGACGTACCCTCAATTTCATAAGTATTCTAAAATCAAAGATGATAGGCAGTAAGTAGTATTCAGCACTTTTCTGGATCACTTTTTCAGAGAACCATTAGGAACTATTAGTGTCTCTTCATAGTTAAGGTTGCAACCACATTCCATTATAAGCCCTATGTTTAGCATTGCTATAACTCTGGACTCCAAATTTGAAAATTATCACTCTTATGATTATGGCTAAGGAGATTTCTTTTTTGTGTTTCAGGGAAAAATTGGTCAAACTGTTTGAATTACAGATTATTCAGAAAATACCCCTGATCTGAACTACTTGTGTGTACTGATTTTTCATTTCTCTCCAGTTTAGAAATGACTTGCTAATACCCCTTGAAACTTTCTATATAGTTAAATCTACTGAAAAACTCATACATGGGTTATACTTCAGCAGCCACTTAAACCACTTCCACCTGCCGCAGATCCTCTAGGCCAGTCCAAAATAATAAGCAGCCTGGGCATCCTCAGATGCTCCAGGAACCAAATCCAAGTTGACTGTCATCAGAACTGGTGCTATAGCCCAGGAACAATGTTGAACCTTAATTGATGCATCTCCTCCTGTGGATAGGTCTTGTTATAGGCAAAGGTGGTAGCATTACCTAGACTTATGGTCTTATAGTGGAAATTGTTGGGTAACCTTGTTTTCAGTAGTCTAGAAATTTGCAAAACTTTAACCATTCAGGCTAATTTGTTCCAAGCTGGGTAATGACCTCAGCTGTTTTTTTGTTTGTTTGTTTTTTAAAGTTTCAGCAAAAAAATGATTCAGCCATTTCTTAGAATGAAATTAGGGGAAATTATATGGGTTTGCCTCTTTTAAAAATACATATTTTTCCACTGAGGATCTGTAGCATCCCCATGCTTGGGAACAGAAATTTGAAATTTAGTGGAGGTGGCCTTTGTGTCAGGGATGAAAAGATAAAACTGGGACCAGTACCTTGACTATCACCTCTTCCACTTCAGTGTAATAAAAGAACTATTGCATACAGACATGTAAACACTTGAATTTGGCCCGTGGTGTGTGAAATATATACTGTAGGCTATTAAGTATCAAAGATTACTGAATACATAAGGTACTTACCTTAGATCAAAATAAAAAAAAAATAGATGTTTTATACAACCTAATCACTGGGAGAAATGCTGAATTTTGAATAATTGATTAAAATGTCTAACATGCCCATGGCTCTCAAATTCCACCCTGAGTGCAGTGAAACCTTAATTATTCCATAGCTTCTGTCCACTACTCACATCCAGTATTGGGTATACTCCTACATCCATTAATATTCTTCCTCAGTGTACTGTTTTTCCTCTTCTCTCATCTACAGTATTAAATCTCTATAATGCACCACATATATATTCCAACAGAAATCATCTTTTGCAGGAGTGTGGATACTATTTGGCAAATAATTTTTTTGAGCTGTGTGATACTGGCAGACCAGCCAACCTATGTATGACCCATAACAACTTAACAGGAGGCATTACAACTGCAATCAAAACAATTTCAAATATATGTACTAGACCAGCAATCATTAACCCATTCATTTGCAGTAATAGAAATCAAGGGTAAATCCTAAGTGTATTTGTCTGTGTTTACCTATATCTTGTTAAAAGTTTAACAATGTAACCAGATTAGATTGTAGATGCTAATTCCCTTTCATGTCTTAATTCCCTTACATTATGTATGTGAATGATTCAGTTAGCCTTAACATCAAAGATGTAAGATACTGCAGGAAACTAATAATATTATCTAAATTGTCTGCAGCTTAACTATCTATGTTATAATAAAGGATTGGCTAATTGCCTTATGTGAATGAGGGTAACTAGTTTACCTGTGTATGCATAGCAAATAGAAGATCAGCTTCAAAGTCTGGTCAGAATATTGATAAATGGTCCACAGGTGATCTGTATTGCCTATTCTTCTTCTGGGGAAGGCCCTACTGTGACAATTTCTGTGAGAAGGCGTGTCAGTTTGCTAGGGAGCTATAAAAAGAAGTCTCGGGCCTGATCCTGTCTTCTCTAGTCTGCTGAAATTTGGAACAGGGAAAGTGTAAGCCGTAGGACAGAGATCTTCCAAATAATTATAAAGAATTCCTGGAAAATGCATGGAAAGACTAACAGACTTTACATCTAAGCTGCCTTTGGATTCTGACCTGTTTCCCGAGAGACCTTCACAAGCCAGCAGTTTATTCCAGCACTGCTGTGAAATCTTTCTTTTTCCTTTTAACAATAAATCTTAGATTTAGTTATTAAGGATTGGCTGACAGCATGATATTTGGGTAAGATCTGAGATTCATATTGAGCTGGGACTGGTGAACCTCACATATGGTGAATGAGGTTTTCAGTAATCCCTGACTAAATTAGACTTGGCTGTGTAGATAGGAGCCAAGGGCTGGAATGCCTAAAAGGGACTGTGTTTGGCTTCTTGTTAACCAGTGTGGTGCTACAGATGCTCTTTTGTTCCTGGCTTGGTGAATCTAAGTATACAATAAACCACCAGTCATGGGGATTGTCTGCCCTGATTCTTGCAGTCTTCCCTAAGTGTGGCATTCTCTGTGTGCTCCATCCACATACCCCCGATCACAAGCTGGAACCTCTCAAGCCAGGAGAACAGACACAGAAGCAGTCCCAGAAGCTACTGCAACACTGAGAAGAAGACAGGGCCCAGACAGGAGCACCTCTGTCTTCCCTTTGTGTCCCACAAACCCAGATCTGTGCAGGGGTGACCTCCCTCCCCATCAACTTCCTTCTGAGGGCATGGGGACTCACTCCACCCTTCCAGGGAGGAAACACCAGTAGCACCCGCAAGCCAGAGAAACTCTTGAACCAGCAGCAACAAATATAGAAGCAGCCCCAGGTAGTTCTGCAGCAGGAACCAATGGACCCTGATGATGTCATCAGAGTGTTTCCCACAGTCCTTACTCCTCCATGCTTATTTGCTGGTTCATTAAACTACTCCTTCTCATTTCCCTCAATCTTTACACCTCACTCTACTTGGCCTTCACACTGTTCTGCTTCCTTCCCTATCTTCCCCCCATGCCCTGTCCCTTCCTCTGTCTTTCCAGATAGCTAATCCCCGCCGAACAAAACCTCATGCAAAAAATTAAAAACAAAACAAACAAAAACAGTGGCACTAACCTGAACATTGCTGTTCACTCTGTTTGTGTGTTCTGCCCCTCCTGTGTCTGTCTTTTCTGTTTAAAACGGTAAGCTCCTTAGGGTTGGGACTGTCTATTACTTTATGTTTGTACATTCTCTAGCACAATTTGCAGAAATTATGTTGGCTGATTTGGAGTTCATTAAAATAAGGAACTGATTTTATTGTTTAGATTCAGACATTACAGAGCAAGCCCCTTCTCCATTAAGCTGTGTAATTTCTCATCAAATTTGACATAGAACACCTGTCTATTCCTTGGATTTCTCAGGCATGCTGTCTTGTCGGTAAGGTTTCTTAATATATTCAGATCTATGCCTGAATTCAGTTTCAGAACTTTGGGCCTGATCCAAAGCCACTGAAGCGAATAGAGTGAGGTATCTGATCTTAAATCTTTAGTTTTGATTTTGGTTCAAAATATCCTTCATCTAAGAGTTTGTCTACGCAAACACTTAGCTTGAGACAAGCTGGGGTGTAAATCTTCCCCAAACTAGCTTGCCGTGCATTAAGTGTCCAGCTGAAACCTGCTGCCACACACTAAAAATTTCCTAGCATGCTTTAATCTATTCATGTTTCAAAGCAGTGTACATCAAAGTGCACTAAGCATTCAGGCAGCCAAGCCCTGAATCTTTTCAACATCCAAGCTGCTCCCCTAACCTAAGGTAGAGTTTTCTAAGCCCTCTCTGATGATCATCTTGCTTCTGTCTGTTGAATTAATAGACACATCAAATGACCCTGTCCTGTGACCTTGTCACAAGCCCTCCAGGGTCTCCAGTTCTCTAAATATGCTTCCATTCCTACAGCCTCTTTTACAGCATAATACAATCTGAGAAAAGGGAGGAAGGGCAGGAACAACTGTACTGGGGTTCCGAGTTCAGCTCCTTCCCCGCACCCCCAAAAAATCTGTATAAATAAAGTGAAATGGGAGGGGATGGGGCCTCAGCAAACTTGATGTATCAGACCCCCCACATTTCTCTACATGGACCTGCCTGTATCTAATTTTAAGCTTGTGGATCTCTCCCATTGACTCAGAATCCTTAACATTCATTTAATATAGTTTTTGTATGCATTAATATAGAGACTGTCTTGTAGGCACCCCTCCCTCCCACTCAAACAGGCCACCTCACCTCAGAATTGGCCTTCAGCTGTGATGATATAATTGCTTTCCTAAAAGAAAAATATTAGAGAAATATTTAATGCCTCTTTAGCCATCTATCTAGGCTGTTTAGATACTGGAAGTGAGATTGTCCCGCACTGTAACCAGCTTAGTCTCCACAGACTACAGTTTGAGAACCTATGCCTCAAATAATATTCTGTTAATAAATAAGATTATTTCGACATAAAGAGTGGGATTACTCACATATTTAAGATTAGGCATGTGCTTAATAGCCTTGGTGAATGGGGCAAAAAAGAGTTCATAGGATAATGAAAATCATAGATGGAAGTTACCTTTTAGACCATATAATCCTTCCCCTTGCCAATGCAAGAATGCTCCCTACAGCATATTATCTACTACTTTCTCCAGACAAGTTTTATATTTGTCTAAAGCAGTGTTTCCCAAACTTGTTTAGGGAAAACCCCTGGTGGGCCGGGCCGGTTTGTTTACCTGCTGCGTCCGCAGGTCCGGCTGATGGCATCTCCCACTGGCTGCGGTTCGCTGCTTCAGGCCAATGGGAGTTGCTGGAAGCGGTGCGGGCTGAGGGATGTGCTGGCCGCCACTTCCAGCAGCTTCCATTGGCCTGGAGCAGCGAATCATGGCCAGTGGGAGCCACGATCGGCTGGACCTGCGGACGCGGCAGGTAAACAAATCAGCCCGGCCTGCCAGGGGCTTTCCCTACACAAGCAGTGTCCCAAGTTTGGGAAACACTGCTGTAAAGAACTAGGGCTTTGGTCTTCGCTTAATTTTGCCAAATTATTTGAACATTCACCGTGGTATCAGTATGCAGGCTCCAGCTCAGAGATAAACACATTGCTACTAAACACCACTATATTTGGAGGTGCAGTCTCCCTATTTCACTGAACAAATTCAGTCCAACTCTAACCCCACTTCCTGTGAAACTTGGTTGTGCATAGGGGAATAACATATGTCTTTAGGCCTATCCAAAGTTATCTACTCACTGCAACTATGACAGGGACAAGGTGCCATTTTCCACGCTTGCCTGGATGCTTCATCTAAGTGTCCATTTGTGTTAGGATTGATGGCTTTGTAAGTGACTGGAAAGATCAAACTGTTTTACAATGCTGTGTCAGTCAATTCTCAAACGTTAGTAACATTGTAATGTGGGGATTTGCCCTTGGTTGAACGTCCCTTATCAAATAAAAGCCAAATATAAGAATACAGAGTTCCACATTCTGCTCTTTAACATTCTCAGGGAAAAGAAGAAATGAGTAGTCTTAAAATATATTCTGAATTCATTACTTATCAATAGAACAACTAAAGCATTTAAGGATGACATAACTCTTGAAACATTAGATTAGAAGAAAGGATTTGTTTCATTAATTCTTAGACAGTTAACATTTCATATAGGAAATGGTAATTAGTACCAAGATTGTCTTTAGTCCCCTGAGAAGATGTTGGCCTTAACACAGCCGCTAGCTGTGCAAGGCAAAGGTTACAATTATTTATTATACTGCCTTCCATCTTTAATAAGGTTTTATTCAATAAAAATTACCAAGACCATTTTTCTGGTGCATATTTTGCATCTTGAAATCAATGAAATGAAATATATGGTAAGCTATCTGCTAAAGACTACAAAGAATGTTTTACCTTAAAGCATATGGTCTCCGGTTGTAATGTGCCATGCTTGCTTGAAGCAAGAAATATATTGGTTAGTGCTACAATACTTCTGGAGTTAGAATCACTTGAGAGAGAAGGGTAGGAGAAAGGGCTAATTATTTAGATCCCTATAAACCAAAATAATTCAGCAATTATTGGAGGTTTAATTTACTAAATTGACCTAAATAGTTCAGCCGTAACAGGTTTATATAATGGCTTACTCAGAAAACACCTGTATTGTTGTGTGATAGCACCAAAGTGTAAATAAATTGATGTAGTTGAAGCTAGTTACCTGGCAGTCCAATCTAACCAGAATATAACTTTACCTAGTTTTGGCAAGTCATTCTCAGGATATATCTACACTGCACAGTTAACATGGGCTTTCACCCAGATTCTAGCTTTAAGCCCCCAACCCTCCACACAGAAAAGCCTGTGACCTAAATTTGAAAGTGCCTTAAGTGCATATTAATGTACCCATCTGGAGGGGGGTTACATCCCATGTTATACTTGAATTCAGGTTGGAACCTGCCTACTTTGCAGTGAGGACATGACCTAAATCACTTAAGTGCTAATAGATCTCCAATGCCTTTCTATAATTCCTCCCAAAAGAAAGACAAGTTCTCCCACAATTGACTGGGAAAAAATGTTGGAGCATCTTAGCACCAAGACACATGGAATATGCCTCCAGATCAAAAAGGGTGAGTGCATAAACAGTGAGGACATTGCTACACAGGTAGGATTTTGCTATGGGAATGCTCACACTCAGGCGAAGCTAACCCAGGCACCAATCACCTGGATTAACTGTGCAGTGAAGACATAGCTTTAATTAGGGGACTGTATAGACTCTGGAACTCACTTCCTGTCTTGGCCTAATGAAGGCAAAGGGCAAAGATGATCTCTTCTCCTCAGCTTCTAAGAGGAACAACAGTGTCTGAGCAGAGTCTCTTTTCTAACTTGCCTTTTCAAAAATGATGAATTTTACTGCCTTATCGCAACCAATCATGGATATAGTTGGGAATTTACCGTCAGCATCTTCAATTTTGTCCCATCCACCTAAACCATAGAATTAAACAAATTGAACATAAAAATATGTGAAATGACAGATGAAGTTAGAATATTTTAAATGCATGTCAGTCACAATGTAGTTGGGAATGATTCAATTATTTATACATCCATTTCACTGCCACTTTGACAAATCACTGAAAGATTCATTATACTGCTTTTTGTTTCTTTCCTGTGAATCTTGAGTCATTTATTTTTTAGGGCTGAGATTTTTCAAAGGAGCCTAATAGAGTTAGGTAGCCCCAATCCCAACTGCCTAACTGAAAGAAAATATTTTCCTCTGAAAATCCCATCCTAGACTGGAAAAATTGTAACAAAAAAGGATTACAACAATGTGATTCAATGTTCCAAAAACGATATTCTGTAGAGCCCTTCATGCTGCAAAGTTTGAAGCCCTGCCTGGGCCTCAAATTATGTGCCCAATTTTAAGCACATGAGTTAGTTTTAATGGGATTTGCTTACATGCTTAAAGTTAAGCAAGTGTTAAAATTGGGCCTTGGATCTGAACTTTCCTAAAATGTCGGAGTCATTCACACCCACCTCAAAGGTCTCTCCTGTCTCTTAGGATCATCACATTATAATTCAACATCCAAACTTTATAATAGCTTGTTATGGTTAAATATCAAAATTGTCAGAAGTTCCATTTTTATCAGATAAGCACACAAAAGTTTGAATACTGATCAAAACTACCTGAATCACTTGGGTTTCAGACAACAATAGACTTCCTAGGGAGACTGTTGTTACTTTCTATTTCAGGTCACTTTGGAAAGGATTTGGGGAAGGGGGTTGTTGTGGCTTGACACCTGCTTCTAGTAAGCCCAAAGACATGCAAAGGTGAACACAAATGAACCCCCCCACACACACACACACATTACAGAGCACCTTTCATCTTCTTTAAAAAGTTAACAAATTGATATAGAAAATATATGCAGCAACACTGAAATGAAGTTAATTCTGGAGTGAAATGCCCCAGTAGCTTAGGTATGCACAGCAATATTTCCCATCTTGAATTATACTGTAATTGGTTGTTATAAGTACAGTAATAGCTCACAATAGCCAACTAATAAGAGTCATCAATCAGCTGTTCCTTTAAGAGGCAGGGATAAAATATGATTCATTCTTGGAAGTAACACTAAACTTTAAACTAGTTTGCTGTAATTAGAAGATAAATCATGATCTAACCCAATGTATAAAATTCTAAATAACAGTATTCATCTGTTACTTCTTCTAATGTGCTACAGCATTTATATCTGAATTACATCCTCCTAAAAGCACTTTATTTTTCCAAAAAAGCATGATCTTTAGATTTTTAATCCACAGCTTTGTTCTCAAATAAAGCTATCTAGAAGCAGTCAAAATCTTTCACAATATAGATGGTAACGCCTTACTAATCTCCACTATTTTATAAAATAATAACATCTGAATTTTTGTATCCAACTCATTTATATGTGAGTATACTAACACCTAAACTTCAGTTCTGAAACACCGTTCTAAACGTAGAGGACATTCTATTTCATGCCATCTCTCTAACAACTTGTCTCCATTTGCTGTCAAACCAACAAAGCACACTATACTGCATGCACACAGGGATTACGTCAGTGAAGGGATTTTTTTTTAAAAGTAAAAAGCCATAAAATCAGTTTCCAAATAGGACAACAAATGCTGACTTAATCCAAAGATGTGTGGGCAGCAAAATAAATATTCATTTTGAATTAGCCAGTAATTATAAATATTACCTGCATCTCACAGATATCTGGATCACTAATCTGTAAACTAATTAAGCAATATCATCTACATATAAATTGAGATGCATCCAATGGGGAGCAAAAGAAACAAGGTGATGGACAATTCCAGCAGTGCACAATGAAATGAATAATGAATTATAAAGGTGTTTTCTTTTTTAGTATATTTTGCACAGTTACACACACACACACACACACACACACACAAGTATATACACATAGACACACATACCCATGAAAATTAAATGGAAATATTTTTAAAAAAATATGTAATGTCTCATATCGCATGTTTTGTAAAGGGACCACTCAGTGCAACAAAAATAAGTCAACTCACAGTACAACAGCCCAGGTAACATGTTCATTAATTCTACTCCATCAAAACAGAGTGGCGGGGAGGAAGAAATGCTCACTGACTGAACAGCAAGTAAAGGGGCGGGGGAGGGATGGAGGATGGGTGCATCCCATAATATTCAGGGTAACCCAGTTTATCCCGTGATGACTGCTTTACTACACATTGATTCACTAAGATGCTCAACTGGATCAGATGTTCCTCATTTTGTGGCTTAGAGTTCTAAAGTAGTCAGGACCCAGAGGGGGCCAAGTTGGTGAACTCACCAAGAAGATGAAACCTTACTGTCACTCACACTGGTGATTTGACAGACATGGGGGATTACACACCTCAGGGTTGGGGAGGGGGTATTAGGATTTCCTCAGTTTTGTTTATGACTGAATCGCAAGAGAGCAAGCTGCAAAGTGGAGATTCCGTGACATACCTTTGCTGCTCATACCTATGCCTGTCCCTAAAACCCTCCTCTTGGATAAACAAGGTAATGAGAAACAATGGACTGAAACTCTGACTCATGCTGACTAAGGAAAGGCCATCAATAAATCCGCCATCCCTGCTTCTTTGATATTAAATGAAAAACCTAACCTGGACCAGGCAGGATTATGCATATGGCTTTGTGTTGGCAGATAATAACCTAGTAAAGCAGGAACCCACAGGTGGCTAGAGAGAAGGTGCAACTGTGCTCTCTACTCAACCAACCTGTAACGTGTGAATGGTCCTATTACAAGAATTGACTCATACAAGTGTGTCCACGTCTCATGTTGAAACAAATGTAGGCTTTTGGTGGAATACAAGCCACCTTGCAAAACTACCACCTTCTTTTCAGAGGTAATTGCACTACTGCGGCAGTTGGTACTGGGATCCACAGATCCATCTTCTTGGGGGATTTCAATGTTCATGCAAATGATGTTTCTAGCCTGATGGCTCATGATGTCATGGCCTTCATAAAAATATCGGATTTGTCTAATGTGTGTGGGGAGAGGAGTGGGGTGGGTGGGAGGGGGGTCAATGGATCCTCTCCTACAGTGTGATATAAACTGTACCTGATCTTTGGCATAGGTGAGGGCATTGCAAACATAGGTGTGGGAACTAGGGGTGTGGCAGGTGCTGCAGTACCCCCAGGTTTCACAGTGAAAAGTTTGCTGCTGCTGTCAGAATGAAACTAGCATTATTTTGCAATTCTTGATAATCCCAGAGGTGTGGTGCACCCGGGTGGTGTGAGCGGGAATTGTGCTTTTTCACATTGCTTTTGAACATGCATGGTTTACACTTTCGTTAGCTGGCTTTCAGCACCCCCACTATAAAAAGTGTTCTGATGCCCCTGAATGGAAATGCAGTAAAAAGGCTTTTTTCATGGCCCAGTCATCAACTTTTTTCAATAAAAGGTCAATATAGTGATCTTGGGATTCATTAAATAACAAACCAGTGAATAAGAAAGGAATACAACTTTAATTAAACAAACTGGAGAGTATCTGTGGCGAACTGCTGCACGCAGCCATGCAATGTTCCCAACCCCCGCCTCCAGGGCACATCTCCAAATTCCTATGTTCATAATACTGTCCCTTATGAGGGAGCATCTCTAAATTATAATCCTCTACAAACATATCTTTACAGTGCTCACAAGTCCTTTAAGAGACTCTCCCACATCTCCCTCAGCCTTATTAAATGGCCATACAGCTGCATCCTGCATCTTCTCTTCAGCCTTGCATAAGCCCGTTTATGATTGCTTATGCTAGCCCTTACAGACAGCTTTTATTAGCCCTACTTCTCCCATTCTCTACCTGCTGAAGATGATCTGGACTAACCTCCCTTCTCCAGCCAGTTCTCAGACTGCTGGTAACATCCTCTTCCCTCTTGTTGCTTCCATTTCCTGATCATCCGTCCCTTGTGTGTCATTTCTCAATACAAGACGCTGTAGGTTACACAGTGTTCTATATTTCACACTGACCGGGGGGTGGGGGTGTCCCCTACTGTCCCCTGTATGATCAGTAGTCTTGCTGTCATGTTCATCCTAAAAGGGCTGAGCAGTGAACCATGAAGTTCATTTCATAATGTACATCCAGGTGTTAAAATCATAAGAACCTTAGAACTTCATATAACAGTATCAACAGTCAATAATAGCTTTAAATTTAAAGACTGAATTAGTATGAAAATGTTTACAAGACTAGAGGTATATATCAATCTATGAAATTGTACAGAAAATAAAGAAATGAAATATAGCACAAATAATTTATTCACTTAAAATAAAACCATAGACAATAGGACCTAGGACACCTGAGTTCTAATGCCAGCTCTCCCATTGAGATTTGCTGTGTGATCCTGGGAATGTCACTGAAACAGACATTTTCAAACTCAGGTGTCTAAAGTTAGGCCCTGAAAACCATATTTAAGATAAAACATTTTTGCCGAAGCCCTTTTTTTTTAAACATCAGTTTCTCCATCTTTAAAAGGGCTAATATTTACCTGATACGTTGTGAGGATATATGTTTGAAAAAAAAATTACTTTGATACCCTTAAACCAAAAAGCTTTTTATAAATGCATATTATTTCTTTAATCTATTTTCACTAAATGGAAAATGACAGTTTTAGTTACTTTCATTTTTATTCCAGTCTGCTTTGGGCAAAAGTATTTATTTTATATATTGCCATCTTCTCTGTGGAGATTTACAATATGCATTTACTTTTTCATCCTAAATCTATTTTTGACTTTCTGTTCACTCATGATATTGCTTTCCAATATTTACCTTGCTTTCTTTGCTGTTTCTTCCTTTCATTTTGTTTTGTTTTCTTTCCATCTGTGACTCAAATTATGGTGTTTTTTTTTAATTCCTTCTTTCATCTCATCCATCCATCAATCTTCAATATGGCCATCACTTGCCACCTGCGTGAAGAACAAATTTAAATAAAGCAAACAATCAGTTTTTAGGACTTTACTCTCCTCTCTTTCCTCTTGTAATACCATGAGAGTGTGCTTTGTAGATTATTTTCACCCATATAAAAGTAGTCGGGGAAAGGCTAGCTTAAAGAAACAGATTATGTTGGGTCCATCAGAATAGAGAAAAGTCATGACTCTGGTATAGCAAACAAAAAGGAGAATCTTTATTTAAAAGATGCTGGACACACAGACTGTGTAGCTGTCTTCAAACTCTCTAGTTCACAGAAGTGCTTTTGACCTGGGTCACTACATAAGGGTGAGGGTTGACCGGTGTCATAAATGTCATTTTTCCCTCTGAAGGATTAGTAGTGTATCCCCAATGTCACTATGAATTGGCAATGCTGAATGTTGTTGATTAATGGACTGTTCCATTTTAACTTCATTGGAATGATCAGTGTTACAAAGTGCAGGATCTTTTGACTGAGGTATAACCTTTGCAGTTTCATGTAATGAGCATCCAAATAGGAGCTGTAATGGTGATTGTTCTGTAGTCCATGACACTCTCCCATATAGCCCAGACAGTAGTAGTAGTTTCTAGCAATGCAATATGGCACTCCACCTGTCTGCTCAGCAATGCAGGTCACTATGATCATATCACCCCAGGTTCCACTCTGCACTGATTCCCATGTAACTACAGAGTCCAGTTCAGGGTCTCCAGATTACTTTTCAAAGCCCCCCATGGGCTTAGCCCTAGCTAAGAGAGATTGCCTCACCAAACCAAAATGCCATACCAAGAGCTGCATCCCAGCAGGGATGCTAGGGCATGGGAATAGTTTTGATTGAAATGTATATTTTATTTTATTTCTATAAATTGGGGAGGGGAGGGTATAAAATGGTAAAGGATTCCTGAGCCTAGGATACGAGAGAGTCATTCTAGATAACAATCTTACACCAGTTCTGCCACACTCATGACCTCCACTGATAGTTATGGTCCAATGGAACCCCAAAATTATGGACAGGTTTGAGAATACAGAAGACAGAACTTTTATGGAGCTCAGATTCAGAACATGACACTCATTAACAAGAACAAGGTACTTTGCAGCAGTAATCACAAAGAAATGGGTTATGCATTTAGTTGATTTAGATTTTCCACAATAAACTCTTTGCACAGGCTTATGCATAATAGTGTGATTATTTTCTGCCTTGCAAGCTACCATTATAGAAGGAAAAGGGAGGAAGAATTCTTCTATTGTCTTCTATTGTCATCTTTTTCCATTTGGGAACCACGAGAGCCTGGATGCACAAAAGGAGTTAGGCACCAAAGTCCCTGTTTCAGATGTCTAAATTCCAATTTTGGCTTCACTGTGATACACAACACTCCTGCCTAACCCTTGTAGGAGCCTAAATTCACTCAGTGTCTATGTTTTCAGAGAAAAGTTCTCTCAGAGTCTATCTTTCTGCCTCTAGGCACACACAACTGCCACCTCCCTCTATAGACATCTGAGCACCAGTCTCATGCCTAAGCCCCAGAGCAATTCACAAACCTGGGAAATATATGCATTTGGCTAGTTAATTTGTGTACAAGGCCTGATTCAGTAGACATGCTCAGAGGCTGCATACCAGACTGGGTCCCATTTAAAATCCAGTTGGAGAAGGTAATGTCTACTTCATAACTTTTAGCCCAGTGGTTAGAGCACTTGCCTGTGATTTGGGAGACTCAGGTTCAATTCCCCCCTCTCTGCCAGAGATGGAGAAATGATTTAAACAGGGATCTCCCTCCTTTCAGAGGGTGCTCCAACCACTGAGCTATGGGATATTCTGATGTGAGGCTCCCTCAGTCTCTCTTCTTGAACCTGTTTCATTGTGAATAAATAATGAAAAAGAGCGATTGGAACAGGGGGCCTGGACCCAGGCACGTGCCCTAACCACTAGGCTACAGGGTCATTCTTACACTCTCTCTTTGGCCCAATGATTATTTAAGAATTTATCCATAGTCGAACAGTGAGGGAGAGAGAGAGAATATGCAGTGGTTAGGGAACCCACCTAGGAGGCAAAATACCATTCAGTTATGCATGCCATGTGAAAAATTTCTGGGGGAGCTCCTTGGTACTAATGGTGGTTGTGAAAAAGTTCCTTCTCTCTCTCATTCAATTTGGAGACCAGGAGTGAGCAGCAGAATAAGTGATGGCTAAATTAACATTAATGAGCCAAATATTGCCAATACTGGTGCTATTTGGCTAAACTGCTATTCAATTTCCCCATCTCTGATTAACAGGTGGTATAATATATTGTGGTTGTTAGCAGGATAGTACTTTTATCATGCAGGAGAAGAATACATTATTTCCATGGGGCTTCAAGTATGGGAATACATCTTCTCACTCAGTCATAAACCAGCAAGGATAAAAAGATTATTCTGAACAGCGGGAAGTCTTTGGAAGGGTGGCCAGCTGTGTTCTAATTGCTTCCAAATTGTCAAAGGTGCTCAATAGGAGACCAATGAAAGCCTTACTGCTTTCAAAACTTCAGCAAGAATTTTGAGTTTGTAGGTGGAGATGGAGTAGAGAGGGTGAATTGAGCATGGGGGTAGAGGCAGGGTTTGATTCTTGTTCTGATCAACTCTAAAGAGATTCTTATTCTCATGAAAACTCCCTGCAGCTTTTCTGGTGTGAAAAGCCAGTTTAAGCTTGATGCTCCTTGGCGTTTTTTCTTCTCTCTTTCTCTCTCTTTCCAGGGAGACTCATCAGAACTGGGGAAAGAATTAGCACAAGCTTACAAATAACTGCTTAATAACTTAAAATAACTGCTACTGCCTGTGTATCAGCAGATACCATGAAGTAAGAAATTGTCTCTTTAATACTACAGGAATAATTATTTTGCAATGACATTAATATAAATTCTACCTGGGCAAGGATGGGGGCCCCAACCTATAAAAATGTAAACATATGCTTAACTTTAAACACATGAGTATGCCTCTGAAGTCATTGGTCTTCAGTGACACTACTTGCGTGCTTAGTGTTTAACACATGCATAATTGCTTACTATACCCAAGTAAGGGCTTCAGGATTGGACAACAGGAAAATTTTCTCTATCAGCTTTCAGTGTATTTGCATTTATATTTTGCCCAATACAGTACTTTGCTTCTTGTGTAAAATTCAAACAAACAAAATTAATTAAGACTTGAAGTTTCATTTAACTGGGAGAGATGGTATTGTTCAACAGTGTCTTTACTTACTTTGTTATTCAAAAATGTGGTTACTGTAAAGAGATAATTTTTCATTACGTTTTTAGAAGGAAAGAGTTAAAATAAATCAAGTTTGCCATTCCCTAATAGCAAGGATTAGCATAAAATTATTCAGCGGTGATAAATACAACTCCGACAGTTTAACCAATGATACATCTACAGTCTCTTAGCATTTAGAAACATTATAAATGTAAGTTCCAGATCTGTTCTTTCTAAACCAAGATTAGCTCCTGATAAACGGCCTGTTTAATGCACTGACTATCTGGAGGGTAATTTGAAGTTCATCAGCTACTATACTACTGACAATAGACGTTCCCCCACAGACTAGTTATAAAAACTGTTATTTAGAATGTTTAACAGTTTCCAGTGGCTTTTCTCGTCATTTTTAATTGCTGTTGAGTTTTGGAACTACAGTGTCAGCCAACCTCATTTTCCTTAATACAGATGATTTTCTTACTTTGCTTTTCAAAATTGGTTTTTATTTCAGAATTCAGGCTCTCTTTTCTCCACAATACTCTAATTGCTCTTCCAGTTTTGTAGAGGAATAAAATAGAATGAAATAAGAACTTTCTCTCAACTAAACATTCCTTTTTGTGAGAATGTTGTGGTTACTGTAGTTGCTTAAAAAACATATAGCCCATATTTCAGAGCAATTGGAGATGGACCCGAGTTCATATTAAAGAAAGAATCCCATGGACTTTAGTGAACATTGGATCAGAATGTTAGGGGCAGTCTGTCAGCAGGTGTAAATTGTCATACTTCTATTATCTGCCACTTAGCGAGTTAGGTTACCTTTCCAAAGCAAACAGTGCATATTTCCTTTGCAGTAAGGAAGAATATTTCTAACAATTATGGTGCCGATTATCTCAATTAAGAAAGATGTAGGAATAGAAGCACCCTGCTGCAGCCAGAGTTTCCACATACACTGAATCTCAGAAAGAACAGTTCCTCCAAGAATACATCCAAGGACCACCACGGCTGCTTTGGTGAGTCTAGCAAGACCATCAGAGCTAGACTATCATGATCTGATTTTGACACTTGTAACAGTGTAAAGCTGGAGGAACACAACTAAAGACAGTGGAGTTAAATTAGTGTGCAACTAGTGTAAGTGGGAGAAAAATGTGTCCTCCAAATGCTAGCACTCCATGAGTATAGGACTGCAAATATTTCTGAGGCCCAAGCAGAGAAAAGCCCCATGCATCATGTTCCCTTCACCTTCTCCACTTATACAGGTTTAACCACAATCTGGAGTAATGGTTTGGCAATTCTGAATTCCTACCGTTGGTTCCCTTCAATTGTGCTGTATGTTGTTTATAAAACAAAAATAATCTGATAGATACTGTGGAATAATACATCAAATCCATTTTCATGGCTCATACTCAAACCTTAGGCTTTGTTTGCTATCAATATACTGGTACAAGTACAAAATGAATGATCATTGTGTTACTATTTCCTCCATTGCTATGTTTACAATCTTTTTTACCTATTAGTATGAAGCTTAGATCTAATAACCCTTTTTGAAATATGCATGTAAATTCCAAATCTTAGATAAATAGGGCCTTCCCTAATGAGATTAGTGATTACCAATAGTACTAAAAATTACTAGTTGCATTTTGTACTTTAGCCCACACGACTTGGAAAAAATAACCTGAAATATTTTGTGTATCAGTCGGATATTATAACATGACATGAATCTCAGAAAGAACAGATTTGTTTTGTTTTGGTTTGGTTTTTTGCGACCAGGGGCTGCTAACAGGGAGTTTCGCAAGGGAGTTCTCCAGGTGAAGGAGGAGCAATACAGCACCCTTTTGGGGTAAGTGACTGTCTGTAGTGTGTGTTTGTTTGTGTTTGGAGGTTACTTGCTGTGTGCTGAGCTTGTGTTTGTCAGTTTGTTTGTTTGGTTGTTTGAAGGACCGTGTGCTGTGGCTAGCAGTTGGAAGCTGTGAGCTTCAAAGGAAGGTTTGAAAGCTAGAAGCCTCTGGTAAGTGGCTGAGCCTTAATCAGTGGGCGGGGCATTCATACAGGCCAGGGCTTTATAAAGCAGCGCACAAGCGACCAGGGAGTTTTTGCGACCAGGGGCTGCTAACAGGGAGTTTCGCAAGAGAGTTTAGAATGGGGGGTCCCTTGCCGGTTCTATCTGTTTTCCCTTTATTCTCCTTAAAACCTATAAGCCAACTACATTCAAAACTTCTTGCTTAACAACCCTTTCAGTGGACAGGGGGCTGCAGACGGGAGTTTGACAGAGGGAGGCTTACGATGGTTAGGAAGACCCGCAACACCAGTGCCAGCACTGCTTCTGTCTCCTCCACCTGTGCCTGTATCCAGACAGAGCGCCTGAGCATGGATGCTTCTACCCAGATCCTGGTGTGGTTTTGCAGAGACTGTAACTTCCAATTTCCACTTACTGATATCCAGTCTGGGGGGACCATCCAATGTGAGAGGTGCCTGCTGGTGGAATCTCTCAGGCAGCAGGTGGGAGAGCTACAGGAGGAGGTGGCTAGGTTGAGGAGCATCCGAATCCATGAGCAATTCCTCGACAGTGTCCATGTGGAGACAGCTGAGGTAGCTGTCCCAGTACACAGGACTGTTGATACACCACTGGTGGAGGAGGAGATGGCTCAGGGTGGACACTGGCAGCTGGTTACTTCTGGCAGAAGGCAGCGCTCCACCCCTGCTCTGAACCCTCCTGCCGTGGTAATAGGTAACCGTTATGCTCTTCTTGATACAGGAAAGAAGGAATCACCCCCTACAGTAAAGGAGGAGAAGCCTTGTACCCCTAAGGCTGGGAGGTCTGCTGCCACCACTGCGAATAGGAAACGTAGGGTAGTGGTGGTTGGAGACTCTCTGCTGAGGGGGACGGAGGCGCCCATCTGTTGCCCTGACATTTCATCTCGGGAGGTATGCTGCCTGCCAGGAGCCCGTATCCAAGACGTTATGGAGGCATTGTTGAGGATTATCCAGCCCTCTGACTACTACCCCATGCTACTCATCCATGTGGGCACAAATGATACTGCGCGGTGTGACACTGAGCGGATCAAGAGTGACTACAGGGCTCTGGGAGTACGGGTGAAGGAGTTTGGAGCACAGGTGGTATTCTCTTCGATTCTTCCTGTCAAAGGTAGGGGCCCGGGCAGAGACAGGTGCATCATGGAGGTGAATGCCTGGCTGCGAAGATGGTGTCGCCAGGAGGGCTTTGGCTTCCTAGACCACGGGATGCTATTTGAGGAAGGACTGCTAGGCAGAGATGGCGTTCACCTTTCAAGGAGGGAAAAGACCTTATTTGGACACAGACTGGCTAACCTAGTGAGGAGGGCTTTAAACTAGGTTCAACAGGGACAGGTGAGCAAAGCCCACAGGTAAGTGGGGAACATGGAGACCTGGGAGATGGGTCGGAAACGAGAGGGAGTGTGGGCTATATTGGCAGAGAGAAAGGAGGGTCAGGACAAAAGTGGGAGGAAAGATCAAACCAGTATCTTAGATGCCTATATACAAATGTGAGAAGTATGGGGAATAAGCAGGAAGAACTGGAAGTGCTAATAAATAAATACAACTATGACATTGTTGGCATCACTGAAACTTGGTGGGATAATACACATGATTGGAATGTTGGTGTGGATGGGTACAGCTTGCTCAGGAAGGATAGACAGGGGAAAAAGGGAGGAGGTGTTGCCTTATATCTTAAAAATGTACACACTTGGACTGAGGTAGAGATGGACATAGGAGACGGAAGTGTTGAGAGTCTCTGGGTTAGGCTAAAAGGGGTAAAAAACAAGGGAGATGTCATGCTAGGAGTCTACTACAGGCCACCTAACCAGGTGGAAGAGGTGGATGAGGCTTTTTTTAAACAACTAACAAAATCATCCAAAGCCCAAGATTTGGTGGTGATGGGAGATTTCAACTATCCGGATATATGTTGGGAAAATAACACAGCGGGGCACAGACTATCCAACAAATTTTTGGACTGCATTGCAGACAACTTTTTATTTCAGAAAGTTGAAAAAGCTACTAGGGGGGAAAGCTGTTCTAGACTTGATTTTAACAAATAGGGAGGAACTTGTTGAGAATTTGAAAGTAGAAGGCAGCCTGGGTGAAAGTGATCATGAAATCATAGAGTTTGCAATTCTAAGGAAGGATAGAAAGGAGAACAGCAAAATAGAGACAATGGATTTCAGGAAGGCAGATTTTGGTAAGCTCAGAGAGCTGATAGGTAAGGTCCCATGGGAATCAAGACTTAGGGGAAAAACAACTGAGGAGAGTTGGCAGTTTTTCGAAGGGACACTATTAAGGGCCCAAAAGCAAGCTATTCCGCTGGTTAGGAAAGATAGAAAATGTGGCAAAAGACCACCTTGGCTTAACCACGAGATCTTGCATGATCTAAAAAATAAAAAGGAGTCATATAAAAAATGGAAACTAGGACAGATTACAAAGGATGAATATAGGCAAACAACACAGGAATGCAGGGGCAAGATTAGAAAGGCAAAGGCACAAAATGAGCTCAAACTAGCTACAGGAATAAAGGGAAACAAGAAGACTTTTTATCAATACATTAGAAGCAAGAGGAAGACCAAAGACAGGGTAGGCCCACTGCTTAGTGAAGAGGGAGAAACAGTATTAGGAAACTTGGAAATGGCAGAGATGCTGTCAAGGCTGTATCCCCACTTTGAACTTTAGGGTACAAATGTAGGGGCCTGCATGAAAACTTCTAAGCTTAACTACCAGCTTAGCTCTGGTTCCGCTGCCACCATTTCAATGGATTCCCTCCCTGGGAAGCCTTGAAAAACGTTCGCCAATTCCCTGGTGAATACAGATACAACCCCCTTGGATCTAAAACAAGGATAAATTAACCATCCCCCCTCCTTCCTCCCACCAACTCCTGGTGAATACAGATCCAACCCCCTTGGATCTAAAACAAGGAGAAATTAACCATTCCCCTCCTTCTTCCCACCAACTCCTGGTGAATCAAGATCCAAACCCCTTGGATCTTAAAACAAGGAAAAATCAATCAGGTTCTTAAAAAGAAGGCTTTTAATTAAAGAAAAAGGTAAAAATCATCTCTGTAAAATCAGTATGGAAATTAACCTTACAGGGTAATCAAACTTAAAGAGGTCAGAGGACTCCCCTCTAGTCTTAGGTTCAAAGTACAGCAAACAAAGATAAACACTCTAGTAAAAGGTACATTTACAAGTTGAGAAAACAAAGGAAAACTAAGACGCCTTGCCTGGCTATTTACTTACAAGTTTGAAATAGGAGAGACTTGTTTAGAAAGATGTGGAGAACCTGGATTGATGTCTGGTCCCTCTCAGTGCTGAGAGCGAACACACTCCCAAACAAAGAACACAAACAAAAGCCTCCCCCCCCCCCCAAGATTTGAAAGTATCTTGTCCCCTTATTGGTCCTTTAGGTCAGATGCCAGCCAGGTTACCTGAGCTTCTTAACCCTTTACAGGGAAAAGGATTTTGGAGTCTCTGGCCAGGAGGGATTTTATAGTACTGTACACAGGACAGCTGTTACCCTTCCCTTTATAGTTATGACAGATGCTTAATGACTTCTTTGTTTCGGTCTTCACTGAGAAGTCTGAAGGAATGCCTAACATAGTGAATGCTAATGGAAGGGGGTAGGTTTAGCAGATAAAATAAAAAAAGAACAAGTTAAAAATCACTTAGAAAAGTTAGATGCCTGCAAGTCACCAGGGCCGGATGAAATGCGTCCTAGAATACTCAAGGAGCTAATCTGAGCCTCTAGCTATTATCTTTGGAAAATCATGGGAGATGGGAGAGATTCCAGAAGACTGGAAGAGGGCAAATATAGTGCCCATCTATAAAAAGGGAAATAAAAACAACCCAGGAAACTACAGACCAGTTAGTTTAACTTCTGTGCCAGGGAAGATAATGGAGCAAGTAATTAAGGAAAACATCTGCAAACACTTGGAAGGTGGTAAGGTGATAGGGAACAGCCAGCATGGATTTGTGAAGAACAAATCATGTCAAACCAATCTGATAGTTTTCTTTGATAGGATAACGAGCCTTGTGGATAAGGGTGAAGCTGTGGATGTGGTATACCTAGACTTTAGTAAGGCATTTGATATGGTCTCGCATGATATTCTTATCGATAAACTAGGCAAATACAATTTAGATGAGGCTACTATAAGGTGGGTGCATAACTGGCTGGATAACCGTACTCAGAGAGTTGTTATTAATGGTTCCCAATCTTGCTGGAAAGGCATAACGAGTGGGGTACCGCAGGGGTCTGTTTTGGGACCGGCTCTGTTCAATATCTTCATCGACTTAGGTATTGGCATAGAAAGTATGCTTATTAAGTTTGCGGATGATACCAAACTGGGAGGGATTGCAAATGCTTTGGAGGACAGGGTCATAATTCAAAATGATCTGGACAAATTGGAGAAATGGTCTGAGTTAAACAGGATGAAGTTTAACAAAGACAAATGCAAAGTGCTCCACTTAGGAAGAAAAAATCAGTTTCACACATACAGAATGGGAAGAGACTGTCTAGGAAGGAGTATGGCAGAAAGGGATCTAGGGGTTATAGTGGACCACAAGCTAAATATGAGTCAACAGTGTGATGCTGTTGCAAAAAAAGCAAACATGATTCTGGGATGTATTAACAGGTGTGTTGTGAGCAAGACACGAGAAGTCATTCTTCCGCTCTACTCTGCTCTGGTTAGGCCTCAGCTGGAGTACTGTGTCCAGTTCTGGGCACCACATTTTAAAAAAGATGTGGAGAAATTGGAAAGGGTCCAAAGAAGAGCGACAAGAATGATTAAAGGTCTTGAGAACATGACCTATGAAGGAAAGCTGAAAGAATTGGGTTTGTTCAGTTTGGAAAAGAGAAGACTGAGAGGGGACATGATAGCAGTTTTCAGGTATTTAAAAGGGTGTCATAAGGAGGAGGGAAAAAACTTGTTCACCTTAGCCTCTAAGGATAGAACAAGAAGCAATGGGTTTAAACTGCAGCAAGGGAGGTCTAGGTTGGACATTAGGAAAAAGTTCCTAACTGTCAGGGTGGTTAAACACTGGAATAAATTGCCTAGGGAGGTTGTGGAATCTCCATCTCTGGAGATATTTAAGAGTAGGTTAGATAAATGTCTATCAGGGATGGTCTAGACAGTATTTGGTCCTGCCATGTGGGCAGGGGACTGGACTCGATGACCTCTCGAGGTCCCTTCCAGTCCTAGAATCTATGAATCTATGAAACATGCACATCACTTGTTGGAACAACACATGATTCGGTGTAGGTGTGATGAGAATTTCAGATATGTGGTGGCAAGGAATCCACAAAAGGAATGAGACAAAACATAGAGCTGTATCTCTGTTTGATATGTGTATGCTAAGCTAGCAGTAAGTGCTAGTTCAGCTCAGAGAAAATTTGGAGACAAAACATGTGATGCAAAGAAAAGTTTGCAAGGGTAATTTAACTGAAGGCCAGCATCACGGGTTTAGGCTGACCAAAGACATTTCCAGAATGACTACGAACACCTGAGGTCTGATTTTGGTAGTGCCGGTGAAACAAAAAATTAATTCCACAATCTGTTGTAGAATCAGTCTTGTAAAGTTACTATAACATTTACCGGCCAGGTACAAAATCAACTTACCCATACTTATTCTAATTGTGATGATGTAAAAAATAAAGATACCTTACATGCCCCTTCAAGTAAGTGTTAAACCTGCTGTAAGGACTCTTGTGGATAGCCAAGAAAAGGAAACGGCATTTGTAGAGCATAGTAAGTTCAGTGGAAACTATACATAAAGGCTCTTCAGACAAGAGCATTTAACATTGTGCTATGATATTACTGTTTTCCTTTTGTTCCCACTTGAGACATCAAAATGGTTAACATTTCATGAAAAGTTAAATAAGACAGAAAGTCAGGACAAAAGAAAGCAACACCAATTGCTAGAATAATTTCAAAGTGGCTGCAAAGAGCACACCAAGGAAAAGATACCTTGACTGGATAGAAATGCAATTATTCTCTAGAAATTTTGTTGAAAGTTTCACTATCTCCTACCTGGTGTCCCCAGAGACATGTGTGGGATATGTTTGTTCTTGCTCTGTTTAATCTTTTAGTTTCTGTTTAAATTGGGTTATTCACAAGTCTGACCTGTCAACAACCCTCCATTATTTGGATGATTTTCTTTCTCTGTTTACTGAGACCTAGAAAACGATTCCATAAATCAAGACTGGCTGCAAGCCTATAAGTGAAGTTAAAGAATTTAGGATCTACTTGAGAGGAAGAATGTTGTTGAGGTTAATGCACAAGGCTTGAAAATCAGGGGAGCTGGTTTCTATTTATGGTTATGCGTGTACTTCCTGTTTGATTTTGGGCAAATCATGCAATCCTTCTGGGCTTCAGTTTCCTCCTAAGTATGACAGAGATATTGGGAGGTCAAATTCATGCATGTAGTTATGAGGTTAGACTGGTGAATGAGTTAGAGAGATGGAGAAAAATGAAGGAAGTGAAAAAACAAACAATTGATCCACACATCTTAAAGGGGTCCAGTTCTGACATTCTTAATCAGGCATTAGTCAGCAGCTAATGGGAATAATACCTCAGAAAGGACTTCAGGAATTCCAATGGGATCTGAGTACCTAACTCCCTCATGCTTCTTTGAAATTCCCAACTGAAATATTCTGCTTTTTCAAAAAGTGTATGAGAAGTGGAGAGATGAAAAGAACCAGAGGCAAGATATATGGAGTAATAAAATGTTCACTAAGAAGTATAAATGTTTGTACATAATTATTGTTCTGAGCATTAATATATTGTGGCTTCTCTCCTTTTTTATTGACATTACCCTCTCCTATGCTTCCTTATTTGTTGGAAAAATACCTGCTCACCTGGTGAATTTCCTACTATATATGTTAGTTCAATGCAGCTCGATATATTGTTTATGGTGCATTCCCTTGGCTGCATGTGCCATTAAACATGCTGTTGAGATGTGACACAGGTAATCTAACAGTTAAAAGGTCACCTGTCTTGGTTCCTGAATCATCATTCCAACTCAAATATCCATTTTCCCTCCTCCTAGAAAGTATTTATTATTTAATTTTCCCATTTTGCACTCACCATTGTCATATAGGGGATACAAGGGCCAGATCTGTCTATGAAATTGGTACAATAGGTTGCCTATAGGATAAAACTGTTTGTTTTATGACTGTTGAGCTGTAAGGCACTGTAGTGTACAGTACTTGGCTAAGTCATGAATGCAAAAAGTATGATAGAGAATAATGCTGAAAATTTTATCCTATTTTATGAATCAATAGTCTACCCTCACCTGTAATATTTTGCTCTGTTCTCCTCAACACATCAATAAACAAAGGGGATCTAAAGAAAGGAAATGTAAATAGTTATAAACATGGAGATACTTCTGTACTGAGGAGAGGCTGAAAATACCAGGAACATTTAGTTTGGAGAGGAGATGAAGGGAGTAATAGTTATATGAAGCAAAGAATGATAGAAAGAAAGCTCATAGTATGAGAACAAACAGGCATTCAGTCAAACTAAAAGGTAACAAATGTAGAACTGATATGGCCTTAATGTTATGGACTGGGACTTTGGAGATCTGGATTAAAATTCTTGCTCTGTCACTAACATCCGGTGTCAATGTCAAGCTGTCTGGAGTGGCCCATGAGCATGAGTACCAACCTCAGGGCAGACTGTGAAGAAGCAGGGTACAAACCTCAAACTGGCTGTGAGTTCTACACTTAGATTTCACTAACCAAGTATCAAATGTGAACTCCTCACACACTATAACAGCCTTACCATGGAGTCACAGACAGTCCCCTTGGGCATTTTGGACAATCTTTGCTCCTTATCTCTGTGACAGATGGCATCTTAGACTAAAAATCACAACAATATTCAGGTTGCTCCCAGTCGCAAAGGAGCAGTCACTTACTCCAGGTCAATTGCCCTTTAGGTCCCACATTAAAGATAATCATAGAATCATAGAATATCAGGGTTGGAAGGGACCTCAGGAGGTCATCTAGTCCAACCCCCTGCTCAAAGCAGGACCAATCCCCAGACAGATTTTTGCCCCAGATCCCTAAATGGCCCCCTCAAGGATTGAACTCACGACCCTGGGGTTAGCAGGCCAATGATCAAACCACTGAGCTAGCTCCCCTCCCCGCCCCCCCGGATGCTTGAAACAATCCTAAAATAAATTAATTAAAGCTTTATTAACTAAGAAAAAGAAAAAAAAACATTTACAAGGTTAAAGCAGGCAAACATACACACACACATGAGTTACAGTCTTAGCTTCCAAAAGGTAATAGAAGCTGCTGCGAGCTCTACAAGTCCTCTAGAGTTAATCTAGGCCAAATAGCTGGGGATCCCTTGCATATGCTTATAAATCTTCACCCCTCATAGTTCAAGAAGCATACAGAGACAGTTCCTTCTTGTCAGGGATGTTTATTCCCTTTCCCTAGAGTTCAAGCTGATGGAACAAGTCTGCTTGCACATCTCCTCTTCATCAGTGTCAGGGAAGCAATCAATATAGTCTTTTGTCCACCGATGTTCCACAATGGCTTGTTGGGTGTTTATGGGACTTCTTTTGTTGGAGAGGAGATAACACTTCTTGTGGTCAACTAGTATTTCATACTTGGTAATGCTTCTCTCCTGACTGGGGGTTTACAGTTTTAGAGCAAACACTTTTATAGTTATAGAGCAACCACTCAAATATTACCTTATAAATATGGGATATAGATATCATTAGTGAGATTAATGCATGCAGCAAGTCACAAGGATTTCATAAAGTCTAAACAGGTGTTAAGTGTTTAGAAATCTAATACCAATTTAATAATACTAACACATAGGTAAGCCAGACTAGTTTCCAGCTATGCATTTGTCAATGTTCAGTGAGGCCTAGGGGACTTGGGCATGAGCTGGCACCTGGTCTACCAGCATCACAGTGACCTTCACCAAGTCACTTAGGACTAGATCCTCACGGGAGACTTAGGCTCAGCATTGCAGTACCTAATTTTGGGGGCCCTGCCCAACAGTGGAATCCCCCACCACAAGTTAGGCCCCCATGCTCCTTATACAATGCCTGAGGAGTTAGGTGCCTAAAACAGGGAGTCACAGAAGCTAACACACTGAGCAGGGAGCCATCTAAGATTGGCTGTAGAAAATGCCAACGAGTGTGACCTAAGATCTGCCCCTCAAAGAGAATTAGGCACCTAACTCTGGGCTGGAGGGAGATGATTATCTCTTCTTGGGATTCACAACCAACCCTCCCTTGGTGACAGGATTGACCTGGCTTAGATTCACAAACAAACAAAACCCCAAAACAACAACAAGAAGGAGACACTACCTCCCTCATACCCAACAGCTCAGTGGAAGAGGGAGACCTGAGTTCAAATCCTCACTGTGCCTGATTCAGAATGAGGACCTGAACTGCAGGTAAGTGTCCTAACCACTGGGTTACAGAGTATTCTAAGGTAACTCTCTCTCTCAATCCCTCCTCTTGAAGTGGTTCCACTTATAGTCATTGCACATGGGTCTCCCATTTCCCATGGAGTACCCTAATCACCAGGCTATAAAGTCATGCTTTTTTCTCTCCACCTCAGTGAATATTTAATAATTTCATATGAAGTGAAATAGACTTACTAGGAGAGACACCCATCCCAGCATACCATCTAGCCCAGGGGTTAGGGCACTCACCTACGAGGTGAGACACCCGGGTTGAACTTCCAGCTCTGAATCAGACAGAGTGGGGATTTGAACCTGTGTCCTTCACATTCCAGGGAGTGTTCTAACTGCTGAACTATAGTGTATAAGAGACTTTGTGCAGGGCTTAATCAAAGACTGCCTACAGGATTGGGCTGTGCAGGTGAGCTAGACATGTAAATGCCTAGTTTGTGACTCCTGCTAGGGCTTAGGCACTGAGCCGCTTGTTGGTGTCAGGATTTAGGCAGCTCTGTGCAGGTACACCTGCAGTAGTTTGGTGCTAGAAGTATTAAGTAGGCAGCTAAGCAGGGGTTGTGAACAATCTAAATGTTGGACGTAGCTACCTAAAATGGCAGTTAGGTGCCTAAATCCCTTTCTGCGTCTAGCCCTTTAGTTTCTCAGTTCCACAGCTGCAAAATAGGGGTGATAGTACTTCCCTAACTCGCAGCAGTGTTGTGAGGATAAATACTTTAATAATGGTTAGGCGTTTAGATATCATGGTGATGAGGGCCATATAAATACCTAAGATGGACGTAATTTACTAATTGCTACAAGGTATCATTCAGGCCAAGAGTTCAATATGATTTTTAGAAGGTTGGTATTTATGTGGTCAATGAAAATATCCAGAGTTACATTAGAGAGGATTTCTTAAATAAGGGATGCAAATCTTCATGCTTCAGGCTGTAAGAAACCACTGATGGAGGTTAGGAACTATCTTCCCCTTAGAGCAGGTTATTCCACAGTTGTCCTTTGTGGGATCTCCTGCACCTTCCTCTGAAACATCTGGCCCTATTCATTCTCAGAGTCAGGCTATTGGTCTAGCTATACCATTGGGCTCTCTTTCTTCACTGAGGTTTTAGTGAAATTCTCACATCATTGTGATGGCACAGCTTCACTGGTGCGGGTAACAATGTAGAGCAGATCCAGATGATTTTAACCTTTGTATGTAGACCTGCTAATCATGAAATCAAAGAAAGCAACAAGAGTTGTCATCCAATTAGTTTCTTTCAGTGGTGGCATAGCGGGATGTGTTCCATTTCAAATTTGGGTTAATGCTTACCAATAGTTTATGGGTGAGCTTCTGTGGCCTGCAATGTGCAGGAGGTCAGACTAGGATCAGTGTTTCTCAACAACTGTTGCATGGACCGATGCCAGTCCCTAAGATGTCCCTGACACAGTTTAGGAAGGCAGCAAGCTGGTTCCTGATGTCCAAAAGGTTGAGAGATACTGAACAAGAAATGTATGATGGTCCCTTCTGACCTTAAAGGTCTATGAGTAGTTCACAAATTCAGAAAGAAACAAGCTTAACAGCATGTGGGCTATTCCACTATAAAAAGTCCCTGTGCACGGATCAATAACCAGTTTCAAACACTGCTTGGCAAGTATTCAGAAGACAATTATATAATTGCAGCAAGGTAGGAGATTACTGCAGACAACTTGACATGAATGTTTTTCGGTTGAAGAATCTGGAGATTTTCAAGTAATGTAAAGTAGTCAGCAGATTCAGTGCCAGTAATTAAATTGCTAAAGAGTTCTCTTGTTCTTAAGAGTTTGCTTTTTACTGAAGCAAGGTCTACAGCATGTTATGACCCTTCTAATTATGGCACAGATTTATTTAGGACTGTGATGGACACCACGTTAGTGCAGTTTGGTTTGCTAAAATGATAACATGATAAAAAGATATTCTGGTTCTTGCAAGAGTCATACTGAACAACAAAAATGAACCAATTTAATAGTTTTGTATTTTCACAAAAACAGATGCCATAAACAAACTAAGTATAATTATGGACCCATACAGATTTACTGTGGGTGGAAAAACAAGTCCTAACCAAGGCTAAAGTACTGACTACTAGAAAATATTGGGGTTTTACAAATGTCAAAATAAAATGTCTCTTCTCCAGTCCTAAGTTTGTCCAATTCATTTCAACTGGAAATCCAGAGCAGTTATGATATTGCATTTAAAAAGAAACAAATAAAGAAACAAACTTGTTCCAGATCCCATGAGACCTCTTAACTTTTTCAGCAGCTGGAATTGTAATTAACAGCTGAACTTTTTTGCTGAAAGATTAGCTGCACTTATTGGATAAGAGAATAATCTGTGATATTCATCAAATCCAATCAAAATAGAACCAGGCCATACTTTTGCTCAAACTTTGTCCAAAATGAAATTTTTGGAGTTCTGAAAAAGTTCCCCATTAAGCTTCATGTCACCTGTTTAGATCACCTGGAAGTGTCTGTGATACCCTTATGTTGGCAAACAAATGGGGTGGAATTATATACCTCAAAGTAAGCAACTAACAGAATTCATGGTGTTTTGATGTAATCTTGATTTAGAGACATATGATGACCCACTTCCTCATTTGTATTAAATTCAAATGAATGATTATGATAATAGTGCTTTGGTTGGCTCTGAGCAGAAATTGGAATGGGATGGTATCTACAAGTGGCATAGTCAAATGAGTTACTTTGAACATTTTGGGCATGTAATATTTCATTTTTTTAAATTTTTGTTTTGTGTAGATTAAGCAGTGGCCTTTACTTTCCATGAGTTTTATAGATTTGAGCTAATAGCTCCATAACTTTCATATAATGGGTGCAGAATTTTAAATAAATGGTTCAGATGCTTCACTATACTTGAAGTATACTCAGTGTTTGTTTAACAAAATTTCAACATTTAACAAAAATATCTGCACATCTGATTTTTCAGTTTTTGTTTTCTGAGGCAGCTAGGATAACACTGTGAAGCCTTTCTTAATACTTATAGTTCTCTCCCCCAGCCTCAGTTGCCATGCGAATGATAGGAATGTAGAGGACAGTACAATGGTCCAGGCTGTGTTTTTTAAAAGTCTTTGTGAAGTAAAACTTGTGGCTAATAAATGATCCCAGGGGCTGATTTTCTAAAATGGACATGTACAGTTGCTATGAGTGAATTCACAAGTGAGATACTGGTTTTGTATGTCCAAATTGATAGGAAGTTGGGAAGTTTAGACAAATGCTCATGTAAATAAGTAATTTGCCCATGCAATGCTGTATACAAGTCAGGCATATAACTGTATGCATATTTTTGAAAATCAGGCCCTAATTTGTAAATGATGAAAATACAGCCATCTCACTTGTTGTTATATCATTTCGGTTCAGATTCTGCCACCTTATTCTCATTGAGTATTCCATGATTAGTTCTATTGAAATGGACAATTTAAAGAAAATCCACATTCTATCTGTAGTAATACTGGCCTTATGACTGATAACATTAGCCCAAGGTTATATAATTACTTAATCTGAAAAAAGAATATAAAGTGCTTAAAAAAACCCCTAAACCCTTAGACTTGTGGAATGTCTGCGGTCTGCCTTCTCATGCAAGCAGCATCCTCTCTGAACCTTTATGTTCCCTTCCAGGACACAAAGCTTATATTATCCAAGAATTTTTGAGGGATCACACAGGTAGTTGTATTTAAATCTGGATCTTTACTAAAACAGTATTCAACTAGGATTTTAAAACTCTGTGAATACTGTTAAATTATTTCTCACCTTGACTCTCAAGGTAAGGATTTATTCAAAGCACACTGCTGCTCTGAGAGCAAAAACAAAACAAAACAAAACAGAGCACAAACCCAGACAGTCCATGTTAATTAATATTTATTACAGGAAGCCACACATTTCCTTAATTATAAATATCGCAAGTGATTCAGAGTGAGGACCAAAAAGGATATCTGTGATTCCCCCCTTAGAACTAAGTGTGGACTGCTCAATTTTTGATAGGTTACAAAGATTCTGGCAGCAATTACTGAACTTCAGGCACACTGACTAGCAGGAAAGGTCTCTCTCCATTGCATAATAACTAAAAAGAGACCTTTCTCCACAAATAAAGATTACTTTTACTTGACTTTGGCAGATGCAAAGGTAATTGATAATGTTATTATCTCAGATGTTATTGTTGCCACTTACTAAGGGCAAGGTTGTGGCTTTACCACAAGCTCTGAATAAGGGGCAATACATAGCTGCACTATGCCAAGAGCAGACAAGGGGGACTCTTGGGCAGGGATGCTGGAACCATTTGTATAGAGAGAGTGCTGAGATCCATTGAACCAAACTGTACACACTATATCTGATGGAAACCACTTCAAGCCAGGGGGTACTGCCACACCCCCAGTACCCCTAGTTCTAGCACCTATGCTCTTGGGGCCCAGTAATCTGTGCCAGCTCTATGCCTGGTGCTGCTAGGCTTTGCTGGTCAGCACAGGGAGGAGGTACAACTAAGGCTTCCCCTACTCCCCACCCACATGTGTGGGAGGGGGAAGTGTGGTCCTGTTGAGGCTATGCTTCAACTTGCACCATGGGTAGCCTGTGCATGGAGAAGGAGGCCCACTATGCTCCTGGGACATACTGCGGGTGACAGTTGTGTCCCAAAGCATTTAAAACAGTATAAGAAATAGAGCACATTCTTTCATAATTCAGTGGTGGCTGCTCCATAAGAAAGATTCAAACAGTTTCTAAAACCCAATTTTGCCTGCAGCCCCTCTAAAAACCTTCAGAAATGAAACTCCAAAATGACTTTCTAAGGATCACCTCGTGGACTTTCCTTCCCCACAGAATTCTTTTCCAAGGTCCTGTCCCCCACCACAAGACAGACCCTTAATTATTAGTTCTCAGTATTTGTAGGACATTTCTTTCCCTATTACAATAAAGGAATGCCTTCAATAATACAGACATACTTTTAGTGGAGATAGAGGGCAATACATGTCAGAAATGGAGGGCTTGAGCAACGCTTTTGTTAATTGTAAGATAATTATTGTAATTAATTAGTTCTTAGACATACAATTTACATTATTAAAACACTGCATGTAGTGTAGAAGGCTGCAGCCTGGATTCTTGACTATTAGAACCTTGATAAAAACAACAAGGAGTCTGGTGGCACCTTAAAGACTAACAGATTTATTTGGGCATAAGCTTTCGTGAGTTAAAACCTCACTTCTTCGGATGCATAGAGTGAAAGTTACAGATGCAGGCATTATATACTGACACATGGAGAGCAGGGAGTTACTTCACAAGTGGAGAACCAGTGTTGACAGGGCCAATTCAATCAGGGTGGATTTAGTCCACTCCCAATAATAGATGAGGAGGTGTCAATTCCAGGAGAGGAAAAGCTGCTTCTGTAGTGAGCCAGCCACTCCCAGTCCCTATTCAAGCCCAGATTAATGGTGTTGAATTTGCAAATGAATTTTAGTTCTGCTGTTTCTCTTTGAAGTCTGTTTCTGAAGTTTTTTTGTTCAATGATAGTGACTTTTAAATCAGTAATAGAATGACCAGGGAGATTGAAGTGTTCACTTACTGGCTTGTGTATGTTACCATTCCTGATGTCTGATTTGTGTCCATTTATTCTTTTGCGGAGGGACTGTCCGGTTTGGCCAATGTACATGGCAGAGGGGCATTGCTGGCACATGATGGCATCTATGACATTAGTGGATGTGCAGGTGAATGAGCGGGGCATTCTATCTGTTACCCAAGATCCATAAACCCGGAAACCCTGGACGCCCCATCATCTCAGGCATTGGCACTCTGACAGCAGGATTATCTGGCTATTTGGACTCTCTCCTCAGGCCCTATGCTACCAGCACTCCCAGCTATCTTCGAGACACCACCGACTTCCTGAGGAAACTACAATGCATTGATGTTCTTCCTGAAAACACCATCCTGGCCACCATGGATGTAGAAGCACTTTATACCAATATTCCACATGAGGATGGACTACAAGCTGTCAGGAACAGTATCCCTGATGAGGCCACAGCAAGCCTGGTGGCTGAGCTTTGTGACTTTGTCCTCACCCACAACCACTTCAGATTTGGGGACAACTTATACCTTCAAGTCAGTGGCACTGCTATGGGTACCCACATGGCCCCACAGTATGCCAACATTTTTATGGCTGACTTAGAACAACGCTTCCTCAGCTCTCGTCCCCTAGTGCCCCTCCTCTACTTGCGCTACATTGATGACATCTTCATCATATGGACCCACGGAAAGGAGGCCCTTGAAGAATTCCACCTGGACTTCAACAATTTCCACCCCACCATCAACCTCAGCCTGGACCAGTCCACACAAGAGATCCACTTCCTGGACACTACAGTACAAATAAGTGATGGTCACATAAACACCACCCTATACCGGAACCTACTGACCGCTATACGTACCTACATGCCTCCAGCTTCCATCCAAGACACATCACACGATCCATTGTCTACAGCCAAGCCCTAAGATACAACCGAATTTCCCCTCAGACAGAGACAAACACCTACAAGATCTTTATCAAGCATTCGTAAAACTACAATACCCACCTGGGGAAGTGAGGAAACAGATTGACAGAGCAAGACAGGTACCCAGAAATCACCTACTACAGGACAGGCCCAACAAGGACAATAACAGAACACCACTGGCCATCACATACAGCCCCCAGCTAAAACCTCTCCAGCGCATTATCCACGATCTACAACCTATCCTGGAAAATGATCCCTCACTCTCACAGACCTTGGGAGGCAGGCCAGTCCTCGCTTACAGACAACCCCGCAACCTGAAGCAAATACTCACCAGCAACTACACACCACACCACAGAAACACCAACCCAGCAACCTATCCCTGTAGCAAACCTCGTTGCCTACTCTGTCCCCATATCTACTCTGGCAACAGCATCAGAGGACCCAACCACATCAGCCACACCATCAGGGGCTCATTCACCTGCACATCCACTAATGTCATAGATGCCATCATGTGCCAGCAATGCCCCTCTGCCATGTACATTGGCCAAACCGGACAGTCCCTCCGCAAAAGAATAAATGGATACAAATCAGACATCAGGAATGGTAACATACACAAGCCAGTAAGTGAACACTTCAATCTCCCTGGTCATTCTATTACAGATTTAAAAGTCACTATCATTGAACAAAAAAACTTCAGAAACAGACTTCAAAGAGAAACAGCAGAACTAAAATTAATTTGCAAATTCAACACCATTAATCTGGGCTTGAATAGGGACTGGGAGTGGCTGGCTCACTACAGAAGCAGCTTTTCCTCTCCTGGAATTGACACCTCCTCATCTATTATTGGGAGTGGACTACATCCACCCTGATTGAATTGGCCCTATCAACACTGGTTCTCCACTTGTGAAGTAACTCCCTGCTCTCCATGTGTCAGTATATAATGCCTGCATCTGTAACTTTCACTCTATGCATCCGAAGAAGTGAGGTTTTAACTCACGAAAGCTTATGCCCAAATAAATCTGTTAGTCTTTAAGGTGCCACCAGATTCCTTGTTGTTTTTGTAGATACAGACTAACACGGCTACCCCCTGATACTTGAGAACCTTGATAGTTAATTGTATCATCTTTGTTCTGAACTTCTTCATTGGAACCTTCTAAAACTCTGCATCGATTTTGAAGCCCTTCTAATTTACAAGGCCTTTAATGATGGTGACCCAGAACATGTTTTGCTTTTACTTTTGCTATGGAGGTCTGAGCCTGCTCAGTTTTGGTTCACCCACAACATAATTTGGAATCAGCCTGAGCCAGACATTTTAGTACAGTTACTGAATCAGGTTAATAAAGACTATGTATTCTTAGGTTCCACATTGTAAAGAAGCATAGCCAATAAAATCAGTTGGCTTTCTGTTGTAGTCTAAAATTTACACAAGGTTAAAATATGTTTCCATGAACAGGCACTCTTCTCTTGCACATACAGATTTCCACTCTTGTGGCTATCACTTTATCCTCATATCTGGGGTCCACCAGTCTGTCAGAGCTTGGCCTGAAGAAAAATAAAGCTTCCAGGACTGCTAGCTGTTTGTACATCTACCAATAAGACCACAAGGGTCAAGTTCCCAGGGCTGCTGTTGAGGATTAGGAAGCCTAGCCAGGGTTGTGAAAGACAGGGCAACATCTTATTTGATAATCAGATTTTTATTTGCTTTATTGGAAATTCCCCTTTCCTTCCTATGACAGGAGTAGGGTCAGGAGAAAGAGTTCAAACACAGATTAAGGTTAAAAATAATGTTGTCTGTGGAGCCTAATTTATTTACTTGGCCCACATCCCCAAAGTTCCCCTACCACAGCTTCTGATTATTAAACCCTCAACTCTCCCTCACTAGAGATTAGCTCAGTCAGGGAGCCCCCTTTAAAAGTTCACAGGCTAACTAGGCTCAGCTGCTTTATATTGCTTCAGCTCACCGAAGCATTCCCAGCTGAGACTAAGAAAAATATCTGCTGAGATTTAACCCCCCAAAAACCCTGCATAGCTCTCTGATAAAATAAAGCTATTGCTACAGTTATCCATATGAGGTACTCTGGTTCTGAGTCTTGCTGCTTATGGGAGGCTGTTAGAAAATAAAGGCAATAACCTGAGATTTTGGGGGGCAAGTAAGAGGTGAGCAGTGATACTGTTAGTCTGGACCATAGCATTCCCTTATTGTTTTTTTGGGATGATATGTTGTATATGGGCAGCAGTAGTTGATGAGAGTGATAATTTGGTGGGGGCGCACTGTAAAAATGGAAGATCATTTAAAGTATGTCAATGCACACCTGAGACAAACATTCTAACTACCTATTTAGTTCTCCGAGTAACCTCTCATACTTACCTTTTCTGCAGAGGGAATCTGCTATAGAGTAATATAGAAATTATATAATTGTCTTCTGAATACTTGCCAAGCAGTGTTTGAAACTGGTTATTGATCCGTGCACAGGGACTTTTTATAGTGGAATAGCCCACATGCTGTTAAGCTTGTTTCTTTCTGAATTTGTGAACTACTCATAGACCTATAAGGTCAGAAGGGACCATCATACATTTCTTGTTCAGTATCTCTCAACCTTTTGGACATCAGGAACCAGCTTGCTGCCTTCCTAAACTGTGTCAGGGACATCTTAGGGACTGTCATCGGTCCATGGAACAGTTGTTGATAAACACTGATCCTAGTCTGACCTCCTGCACATTGCAGGCCACAGAAGCTCACCCATACACTATTGGTAAGCATTAACCCAAACCCACCACTGAAAGAAACTAATCGGATGACAACCCTCTTGCACTTTTTATTTAATATTAAATGACCATAACTCATCCCCTAAAAGGAAAATCTCTCATACAACTACCCCTAAGCCATGCTTTGATATTAAGGCAGCATAAATCAAATGTGTAAAGCATTAGTGTCAACTTAGTATCTTTTCATAAATTGTGTTACTGTATTTGGGTAAGTTTCTTTCCTCTCATTCACAATGTAGTTCTGTTATTATTTTGTCCTTCACAGGGCTGGATTAACTTTTTGTGGGCCCGGCGCCAAACATATTTGTGGGCCCCCATTGAGGAAGTAGGGCATGTGATGTGGGGTGATCCGCAGAGCGAGGGGCCGGTTGGGGGGCAATGAGGCGCAGCAGAGTGGCCCACTCAGCCCAGCACAAGGGCACTGTTTACAAACCCAAAACTGCTAGACGCACACTGGCCTGCCCAGCCCTGTGCTGCCAGCGTGCCCCTTCCACACTGCCCCTGGCCCAGTGCCCTGCCCTTATGCCACTGCACCTCACCCAGAGACTTCCTCCACAGATCCCTATGCCCAGCAGCCCCTGCCTAGAGACCCCTCCGGCTACAACTGCACAGCACCCTGCACACCATATCCCCTGCCCAGCTCCCCCACCCACAGATCCCCTACTGTTCAGCTCCCGCTTCACAGTCCCACCATCACAGCTCTACAGTGCCCCATATTCCTTAGGGAATTCTGCATCAAATTCTATGCATAATATTTTAAAATTCAGATTTTTTTTAATAATAAATAAATGTGGAAGCTCCACCATGGCAGTGGGGAGCACAGGCCACTGGCTGCATGGAGGTGGGAGAATACCCTGCAGCCTCCCCCGCCCCCCTGGGACAGGGACTTGGCAGTGAGACTGAACCTGACCCTGACACAGCACAAGGGCCAAGCCTGCCACAGAAACACCCTGGGGCCCTGCCCCTTTTGTGCCAGGCACACACCAGATGTGGGCAGGGAGGCTCAGCCCAGCAGCAGGATCCAAGTGCAGAGGGACTTAGTGTGGGGGGATCCAGATGGGGGTAAGAGGGTTCTGTGGGGGGAGGTCTGGGTGCAGGCAGCTCAGTGGGGGATCTGGATGCACAGGGAGGTGCCAGGTGCAGGGGCAATGGGAGTCTGCAGGGGGAACCAAGTGAAAGTGGTTGGAGCTCAGTGGCGGGGGGGAATCTGTGTGCAGGGGAGGTGGGGTTGTTGTACTTAAAGTACTGCACAGGATCTTTTCAGGGGGAATAAGGCAAATGCCACATTCATTGGTAATACATGCATCAATCAACACTGTATCATATGCATACGATCTATATTACACTCATGGACTCACATACACACACACACACAAACACACTCCGTCTTGTTGTTGTTACCAACTAGTTGCTCCCCTTAACTTCACTGGCCAGGTGAGTGACTTAGGGGAGGCGTGGAGCCGGGCTTCTGCAGATCTGGATCAATGCTCCAATGTTGACAAGACCCAGGGTCCTCTGCAAGCCACCTCACATTTATAGCAGCTTCCCTCTCATGCAAATCTATACCAGATTCAAAATCTGTGTCCGTTGGTCCTTTGTGCTGCTTCCTTCTGGGTGTTGTCGCAATACTGTTCAAAGAGGTTGTTTCCAAAAGAAGGTGCTTGATTCTAACACCTCTCCCTCCCCACCCCCCCACCCCCCACCCCGAGGCCGTCAATATGTCTGCTCTACTTTAGTGAGCCCACTTGACAATTTGATTGTCCTTGGGTCTGGCTTCCATCCCCTCTCCAACTAGCTGCCTTCCACGCCTTGCTCATTCACACCTCATTCATTCAACACGGCAATTGATTAAGGGAGTGTGTGTGTGGGGAATCTTATTCTACTAGCAAAAAGACATTTTTCTTCTACTTTAACTATCCTTAGGGGCTATGATATTATACTAAGTCTTAACACAAAGTTTTCTATACGTTTTTCTGCATAGGGATCTGATACAAAGTTCCTATATCAAAGGACTTGATACAAAGTTGTATGAAAATAGCTTAATACAGGGTTATATGAAGAGGCATTGTCATAACTATAAAGGGAAGGGTAACAGCTGTCCTGTGTACAGTACTATAAAATCCCTCCTGGCCAGAGACTCCAAAATCCTTTTCCCTGTAAAGGGTTAAGAAGCTCAGGTAACCTGGCTGGCATCTGACCCAAAGGACCAATAAGGGGACAAGATACTTTCAAATCTTGGGGGGTTGGGGGGGGAAGGCTTTTGTTTGTGCTCTTTGTTGGGGAGTTCGTTCGCTCTTGGGACCGAGAGGGACCAGACATCAATCCAGGTTTTCCACATCTTTCTAGACAAGACTCTCCTATTTCAAACTTGTAAGTAAATAGCCAGGCAAGGCGTCTTAGTTTTACTTTGTTTTCTCAACTTGTAAATGTAGCTTTTACTAGAGTGTTTATCTTTGTTTGCTGTACTTTGAACCTAAGACTAGAGGGGAGTCCTCTGAGCTCTTTAAGTTTGAATACCCTGTAAGGTTAATTTCCATACTGATTTTACAGAGATGATTTTTACCTTTTTCTTTAATTAAAAGCCTTCTTTTTAAGAACCTGATTGATTTTTCCTTGTTTTTAGATCCAAGGGGGTTGGATCTGTATTCACCAGGAGTTGGTGGGAGGAAGGAGGGGAATGGTTAATTTCTCCTTGTTTTAGATCCAAGGGGGTTGGATCTGTATTCACCAGGAGTTGGTGAAGGTCTCTCAAGGCATCCCAGGGAAGGGAACTAGCTTTGGGATGGTGGCAGCGGACCAGAGCTAAGCTGGTAGTTAAGCTTAGAAGTTTTCATGCAGGCCTCTACATTTATACCCTAAAGTTCAAAGTGGGGATACAGCCTTGACAGGCATAATACAAAGTCATATGAAAGTTATGTGAAGATGCTTAATACAGAGATTTATCTACAGGGTTCATTTGGATGGGGGTCCAGGTGCAGGTGGTTGGGGCTCAGTGGGGAGGGTGTCTGGGGGGGTCTCATCGGGGTGGTACAGATGCAGGGGAGGCGGGGCTTGTTAGGGTGAGCGTTTGATGGGCCTGCTTAACAGGGGAGCCCCAGCTGCTGCTGGGCCCCCATTTTCCCTATCCCAGGGATCGGTAACCTTCAGCACCCAGAGCACATGGACTAAACACATACTACAACAGCAGATAGTTCCAGCCTTCCCTTGGGAGACAATTCCATCCACAACCCAAGGCAGAGATTGCACTGCTAGGACAGTTTCTTTTAGGGTGACCAGATCACCAAGGACAAATATCGGGACGCGGGGGGGGGGGGGGGGGGTGACGTGGGGGGGGCGTGGCGGGGGGCGTGGCCAAAAAAAAAAAAACAAAAACTTCCTCCGCAAGTGCTGGAGGGAGGCCCGGGAGACTCAGGGGAAGCGCGGGGCCGGGGTGAGTAAGAGTCCGGCCTGGTCCCGAGCAGGCAGGACTCAGTCGGGTGGTAAGGAGAGGAGGGGGGCGGCCCGCGGGGCCAGGCGGCAGCTGTTGTTGTCCCCCCGGGCAGCGGGACTCGGGAGCAGCCGCTGCTGCAGCTCCCACTGCCGCGGGGGAGGAAGCGGCCATGGCGCTCGGCGGCTGCGGCTCTGGCGCCCCCGAACCCCCCGAGCCGGGGCCTGCTGCGGGGACCCAGCAGCGCGCACGCTGCGCCCAGCCCCTGGCCAGCGTCTGGGCTGCTGCCCAGCTAGTGCTATCCCGCGGCGGCCCCGGAGTGGGGGCAGCAGGCCCCAGCCCCCCCGTCCCGCAGGGGAACGAATGGGGCTGGGCTGCCGATGCCTCCGCCCCGGGGCCGCCGCGGGATAGCACCAGCTGGGCAGCAGCCCAGACGTGCCTAGCCAGGGGCTGGGCCCAGCGTACGCGCTGCTGCAGGCCCCGGCTCGGGGGGTTCGGGGGCGCCAGAGCCGCCGAGCGCCATGGCCGCTTCCTCCCCCGTCGCCTGGCCCCGCGGGTCGTCCCCCTCCTCTCCCAACCACCCAACTGAGTCCTGCCTGCACTGGGCCAGGCCGGACTGTTACTCACCCCGGCCCCGCGCTTCCCCTGCGTCTCCCGGGCCTCCCTCCAGCGCTTGTGGAGGGAGGGGGAATGGTGAGCCCGGGGAAGAGGCGGGGATTCGGGGAGGGAGCCAATCGGGTGAGGAGGGGGCGGAGTCGGGGCAGGGGGGGGGGCGCGAGCACTTTCGAGGCTCGGGGCATTTCCTTGTTTGTCCGGTTGTCCCGACCGCATGTCGGTCGGGACGCGGGACAAACAAGGAAATATCGGGACGGTCCCGATAAAATCGGGACGTCTGGTCACCCTAGTTTCTTTCCTACTTAGAGGAGAGGAAAGTGATCAGGAACAGTCAGCATGGATTCACCAAGGGGGAGTCGTGCCTGACTAACCTAATTGCCTTCTATGATGAGATAGCTGGCTCTGTGGATGAGGGGAAAGCAGTGGATGTGTTATTCATTGACTTTAGCAAAGCTTTTGATACGATCTCCCACAGTATTCTTGCTGCCAAGTTAAAGAAGTATGGGCTGGATGAGTGGACTGTAAGGTGGATAGAAAGCTGGCTAGATCGTTGGGCTCAATGGGTAGTGATCAATGGCTCTATGTCTAGTTGGCAGTCGGTTTCAAGTGGAGTGCCCCAAGGGTCGGTCCTGGGGCCGGTTTTGTTCAACATCTTCATTAATGATCTGGAGGATGGTGTGGACTGCACTCTCAGCAAGTTTGCAGATGACACTAAACTAGGAGGCGTGGTAGATACACTAGAGGGTAGGGATCGGATACAGAGGCGCCTAGACAAATTAGAGGATTGGGCCAAAAAAAACCTGATGAGGTTCAACAAGGCCAAGTGCAGAGTCCTGCACTTAGGACAGAAGAATCCCATGAACTGTTACAGACTAGGGACCAAATGGCTAGGTAGAAGTTCTGCAGGAAAGGACCTAGGGGTCACAGTGGATGAGAAGCTGGATATGAGTCAACAGTGTGCTCTTGTTGCCAAGAAGGCTAACGGCATTTTGGGCTGTATAAGTAGGGGCATTGCCAGCAGATCGAGGAATGTGATCGTTCCCCTTTATTCGACATTGGTGAGGCCTCATCTGGAGTACTGTGTCCAGTTTTGGGCCCCACACTACAAGAAGGATGTGGAAAAATTGGAAAGAGTCCAGCGGACGGAAACAAAAATTATTAGGGGGCTGGAGCACATGACTTATGGGAAGAGGCTGAGGGAACTGGGATTGTTTAGCCTCTAGAAGAGAAGAATGAGGGGGGATTTGATAGCAGCCTTTAACTACCTGAAGGGGGGTTCCAAAGAGGATGGAGCTCGGCTGTTCTCAGTGGTGGCAGATGACAGAACAAGGAGCAATGTTCTCAAATTGCAGTGGGGGAGGTCCAGGTTGGATATTAGGAAACACTATTTCACTAGGAGGGTGGTGAAGCACTGGAATGCGTTACCTAGGGAGTTGGTGGAGTCTCCTTCCTTGGAGGTTTTTAAGGCCCGGCTTGACAAAGCTCTGGCTGGGATGATTTAGTTGGGAACTGGTCCTGCTTTGAGCAGGGGGTTGGACTAGATGACCTCTTGAGGTCCCTTCCAACCCTGATATTCTATGATTCTACTTTCCCCATGCCCCCCCCCAACTCCCCCCCAACATGGTGCCTGGACTTGGGTTTGCCAGAGCACATGGACTAAACACATACTACAGCAACAGATAGTTCCAGGCTTCCCTTGGGAGACAATTCCATCCACACCCCAAGGCAGAGATTGCACTGCTAGGACACTTTCCCCTGATAGCCTCAGTTTCCCTTTCCTACCCACCCCCCCATCCCTCTTCCCCACTGCCTCTTTCCTTCCAGCCCCCTAAGAGGCTGTCACCCAGATGCCAGGGAGGGGGACCAAGCGCACTACACATGTGGCCACACTGTCTCTGAGAGGCAGGCGTCTCTGCCTGGGGAGGGAGGGGAAGCAGGAGAGACCAGGAGATGCCCCGCTCCCACCATGCCTGTCCTGGTCCAGCTGCCCAGCAGGGCCTGGTACTCTCAGTCTCTGTGCTGCGGGAGTGGATGTTTTTGGAGATGCCTCTGGCTGAGCCCCCTGCCAAATGCAGAGAGCTGGGTGGCAGCTGGTGCCCCCCAGGCACCCACCATGCAGACGGCCACCCCGCCAGCAGCCAGCTCTCAGCACAGCCACTCTGGAAGGAGTTTCAGTCTCCCCCAGCCACCCTCGCCCCAAGACCCCCTTTGAAATACATTTACCAGCTCAGCTGCTGCTACTGGCTGCCTTTAGTTGGGTGAGAGGTTGAAGCAAGGCTGGGAGCTGCTCAGCTGCACTAGAGCCACAGAAAGCACCCTGCTGCCCATGAGAAGCAGCAGGTAGTAGAAGGAGGCGGGGCTGCACCTGTGGGGTCGCTCAGCCCTTGCTCCAGGAGCAGAGTTCCCATCACTGATTGGCTAGTGGCCAAAAAGCACCTAAACAGCACTGCCCACTACACCAGTGACCAGCTGATCAGCAACTCAGAGCCAGAAAAAACTTCCTTGATTGGTGGCTCTGCAATGATTCCTCTGTTCCCCCCGCCGAACAGCTGATGGCTCGTGGGCCCCCCACGGCCCCATTCCCCCCCTTCCCCAAGGCCCGTCCCCACCTCTCCTCCCAGGAGTGGCTAGCTAGCCAGATCTCAGCCCTCCCCCTCCCCTCTCTCCTGCTGCTGGGAGACAGGCTACAGCTGATTGGCAACAGGGAGGGGCGGGGCAGGCACGCAGCGCTGGGGGAGGAGCTTTGCTCCTGCTGCAGAGCCTGCCTTGTTACACAGCAGGAGCCCAGCGCCAGCAGCACTAAAGAGCAGGGAAGAGTGGTTTCCCTGGGCCCTTTCGGACCGTGGGCCCGGCGCCATGGCAAATCCACTACTGGTCCTTCATGTAAACCCCACATTACCATTAAAGAAAGTCCTAAAGAAAGTCCTGTGCAGGGATCTAGTGACGAATATGCAACTGAGAACTGTACTGCTGAAAAGAGACTTGCAGTGTGTGTCCAGGAGCTAGATCTTGTCTGTAATATTACTGTTTAATTTTGTATGATAGGGCTGCATTAATGTTTGTAGGGGTTTTTGTTGTTGTTTTTTTTTAAAGTTTTCTAATGTCATTATCTTTAATATGCTTAAAACAGTAGTGGTCTAATCTTGCTCCCAAAAAAGCTGATAGAGTTTTGCCAATGGCTTCATGGAAGCAGGAGCAGGCCCTGAAATTAAAACAGAGTTCGCCAAGTTCTATACTGATTCATTTCCCTGTGTGACATTGAATTCAATGGAGTTGTCCAGGTTTAACTGTAGGGAAATGTTTGTGTAATGTACACTATCTTGAAGACACTTGATTAGCTACCCTAGATGAATACCAAAGTATTTGTGGTGATTTACAGTCACAGAACTGAAGGCTGTTATTTAGCTCTTTGAAGAAGTCTAACTGTTTCTTTTTAATAATACTGAGCGAAACCAAGTAGGCTATTCTTTTTATCAAGTTTACAGCTCCCCTTAGAGTACCCCAGGCACTGCTATACTGCGACAGATTAAACATGTGTGGCACTAATTGGCAGAAAGCTCTTAATTAAAATAAATTTTTGCCATGCATATACAAACACAAAGGTCAGAATGTCCTGCCGGTTGTGAAGTTTTAATCAATGATGACAGCAAATGTGCCACACATAGGAATGAAAGGGCACAGAACAGATGTGCAGACAGATATGGCGATGTCTCAGAACATGATTTATATGTCTGAGTAGGAGGGGCTGATCATCATGACAACGCAGGAAATGCAAATGTCATGCTTAAGGAAAAGTGACAATAAAATACCAGGAAGACTGGATCAGACATGTCAGTGTTAACATCTGTTACTGCTAATGAGGTCTAGGTACTTATAATGACGGGGATTCTCAAAAGTAAGTTACACAACCTTGTAATTGGTTATTTTCAATGTTAAACCATATTTTCTTGTGTCCTTTCCATCTCTTTGTGATTTGCATAAGTTCACTATTTTGTAAGCATAAGAAATGCATTGTCTTTGAGAGCTAAGAACCTCACTAAGGGCCTGTTCCTGTGAAGTGTTGTGTATCCCCAACTCGTACAGACAACAAGCTCTTCCCTTCTAAGAGGTTCGGTTAATCTCCAGTGAAGAACAAGCTAAATTTCTAGCATTCGATTTATAGTGAGTGATATAAAGTACATGTCAAAAAGGAGGGGAAAAGTAAGATAATCAAGGTAGTGTGGAGGGGGTAGATATGTATTCCTGCTACAGGCCAGTAGTTAATTACTTCCTTATGAAAGTGAGTGGGTAGACCATGAAGGGAATTGTGGCTTAAGGAGTGTATTCTGGTAAACTCTTGGTGTGGCACAGTTTACACACTGACCCTTAATGTGAGCTATGTCCTTATGACAAAATTTATACCCAAAGATTTAGACTGGGATTTCAACAGAGAACTAAGGGAGTTAAGCCACCGCTTTGAAGGTGAATGAAAGTTGGTCACCTAACTCCCTTAGAGCCTATGAAAATTCCAGACTTACTTCAGGTTGTTCAACAAATTTAGTTTCAACTGCAATAAAATTGTTACAACATATTTTTTAAATATTTATTTATTTTAAATGTAAAAAGTATATCAAGTCCACTAAGGACCAGACTCTGATTCCCGTATTAGCACTTTATGCCATGAGTATACCCAATGAAATCCATTGGACTGCCCAGATTGCAATGTGTTACAATCTGAGCACAACTGGGCCCTTAGGGTTAGACTGAGCCATTTGACATGATTCTGATATGCGGTTGCACCAATAAAGGCTGGTTGAAATTTTTCCATGAAAATTGTTTTGCTGGAAAATTGGATTTTCAACTAAAGGAAAATTTTCATGAAATGGGTCTGCTTTCTGTGGAAAATGTTGACTTTTGTCAAAAAACAGATTGCCCCCACACCAAAACAAGTAGTATATCTATGCTGCAATGCCACTGTGGACTCTCATGGGAGTTGCAGGATGGATGCTGCATGCTCCCATTCTCCTTTCTTCGGCAGGCTCCCAAGTATCATCTGGAAGCAACAGCATTCATTTGCCATCCTGAAGCCCATGCTGCTAATCTACCCCTATATAAATATGGTATTTAAAATACTTGGCACCTCTACAATATTATATCAAATTTAATTCCCCTTAAACGTTAATGGCATTTTTTCTTTTCTTTTCTACAACTGCAATTACAGGAAATTGCCCTGGTAGAGGGATTTTTGGCAACTATGCTAAGGCAGATCAATAGTACCTCAGGCTCATTGTGATGTAAACTCTAATGGAAAGCGTGAACATACTTGTTGCAAATGCTTCCCACCAGAAATCTTGGCAATCAGACAAAATATGGACAGCTCAGATCTCAGCTGAGTGTTAATTGGGTCAGATGATTAAAAAGCCAGTACAACACTTGCTAATTTTAGCCTTGTATTTTTCATTAGCAAAGCAGATATTTTATGACAACAAAGCACATCATGGCCAAAATAAACTTATGTTAAAAAGGGAAGACTTATTGCTTTAAGGAAACCAAAAGGTTCAGTCTTGTAAAGTTGACAGTACCCTCAGCTCCTGCTGAAGCATCTGGGATTTAGCATCAGCCATGAAGCAGTCAGAACCTTGCAAGTTTGGACTCCAGGGGGGGATTTCACCCCTGTGCAGAATGCCAGCTCAAAGCCTGTGCACCATTTAAGCCCTTTGTAAGCCCCATTTTGAACGTTAGTGGGGCTTAACCGGTGTTAAGCATTTTACTGGCCTTCTGCAAAGGAGTGTATAAAGTCTAAACAATATTGTGTAATGGCCAGGGGAGAGGCAGCCAGGCCATAGTCAAAGGCAGGAGTCAGGACAAGTTACTATACCAAGTCAGGAGACAGATACCAAGATCAAGCTGGGCTGTGGTCAAAGGCAGAAGTCCTAGTTATCATGCCTAGTCAGGGAACAAATACCAAGATCAAGTCAGGCTGGAGTTGAAGGCAGGAGTCAGGAGCAAGATGGAGCAAAAGACAAGGTCTGTAAGCAGGTCGTGACCCATTACTGGGACGCGGAATGTAAGGCACTGGTTTGCGGTGGGGGGGCAGTGCCTGCGGGCAAGTGCTGCATGGAGCCACTCGCACAGCTCCACCTAGGAGCCGGACCTACTGCTGGCCGCTTCCGGGGTGCAGCGAGGTCCACAGTGCCAAGACAGGTAGGAAGCCTGCCTTAGCACCCCCGCTGTGCCGCTGATCGGGAGCCACCAGAGGTAAGCTCACACCCCAGCCCTACACCCCAATCCCCTGCCCCAGCTCTGAGCCCCCCCAAACCCAGAGTCCCTTCCTGCACCCCAAACCTCTCATCCCTGGCCCCAGCCCAGAACCTGCACCCCCAGCCCAGAGCCCTGACCCCCTCCTGCACCCGAACCCCCTGCCCCAGCCCTGAGCCCCCCAAACCCAGAACCCCCTCCTGTATCCCAAACCTCTCATCCCTGGCCCCACCCCAGAGCCTACACCCCCAGCCAAGAGCCCTGACCCCCTCCTGCACGCCTGCCCCAGCCCAGAGCCCCCTCCCACACCCTGAACCCCTCATTCCTGGCCCCATCCCTGCACCCTAATCCTCTGCCCCAGCCCTGAGCCCCTCCCACACCCCTCATCCCCAGCTCCATTGGGTCGCGGACATCAACAATTTTCTTCAACTGGATCGCCAGAAAGAAAGTTTGAAAACCACTGCAGTAGCGAGCCAGAATCTGCATTATTGTTCAGGCTAGGTCTACACTACTCGCCTGAATTGGCGGGTAGAAATTGATCTCTCGGGGATCGAATTATTGCGTCTCGTCAGGACGCGACAATCGATCCCCAAATCGATGCTCTTACTCCACCAGCGGAGGTGGGAGTAAGCGCTGTCGACGGGGAGCTGCGGAGGTCGATTTTGCCACCGTCCTCACAGTGGGGTAAGTCGGCTCCGATACGTCGAATTCAGCTACGCTATTCGCGTAGTTGAATTTGCGTATCTTAAATCCCCCCCCGTAGTGAAGACCTGCCCTCAGACAGCTCCCTAGGGCAACTTCCTGGTTTAAAGAGTTGTTGTGGAACAATCAGGTAGCTGCAGGATTCTCTTTCTTTGGCCTCTTTGGGGAATACTTCCTGCAGTGCTTAAACCTCTAGTAATAGTTGGGTGCTGTTTCACCTGGTTCCCCAGTGATGACATGGAGGCATCAATCTCCCCAAACCCCACCACCCAGGTTCTATACCAGCAGATTCTTACATATTATCTAAAATGATATCCATCGTTGCAGTTGGATGTAAAAATAAATTCACTGAATTTTTGTGTATACTACTAGAGAACAGGAAATAAATTTTCATCCAGGCCTTAACAGGGCCTCAACTGTGCACCTCCAAATTGTAGGCCTAAATAATTGTAGGTGAAATTTGTCCTCCATAATTGAACACATTGAACACCTAGATACAGGAGGAGAGCAGGGCAGAAAAGTGGTTCTGTGCTACCTCTCTGCTCCTCCAAACATGGGCCAAATGCAGGATGAAAAGACACCCACATAATTTAGGACAGGCAAAGTGTTTCTTTAATTTATGCAGGCTAAATCAGCCCCAGTCTCCCGTCTGCCATCTCTATGTGCTCCCTTGCAGCCACTTCCCAGCCCAATCTACAACCTATGTAAAGTGGAAGTGGGTGTATCTGACTGTCTGTCTTCTTCAGATTCCCCTCTGTAAGGGAGAATCCTTGGCTGCCATTAAGGCAGTTTTTCTGACTGCTTTATGCCACTGATTTCTACTTATATTTAGCTGTCTCCTATTTCAAAAGAAGAAGTTGCAGTAGCAACAGATTAAATATTATAATTAGGGCCCTACCAAATTTGTCATGGACCGTGAAATCTGGTCTTTTGTGTGCTTTTACCCGACATTATACTGATTTCACCAGGGAGACCAGCGTTTCCCAAATTGGGGGTCCTGACCCAAAAGGGAGTTGCAGGGGGGGGGTGTCACAGGGTTATTTTAGAGGGGTTGTGGTATTTCCACCCTTACTTCTGTGCTGATTTCAGAGCTGGATGGCTGGAGAGCAGCATCTCTTGGCTGGGCGACCATCTCTGAAGGCAGAGCCCCACCAGCAGAAGCGCAGAAATAAGGGTGGCAATACCATAACCATGCCACCCTTCCTTCTGCGCTGCTGTTGGCGGTGGCTCTGCCTTCCGAGCTGGGCTCCTGGCCAGCAGCCACCGCTGTCCAGTTGCCCAGCTCTGAAGGCAGTGGCGCTGCCAGCAGCAGCGCAGAAGGAAGGGTAGAAATACTGCAACCATCCCTACAATAACCTTGCAGCCTCACACACACACACACACACACAACTCCTTTTTAGGTCAGGACCCCTACAATTACAACACCATGAAATTTCAGATTTAAATAGCTGAAATCATGAAATTTATTATTTTTAAAATGTGACTGTGAAATTGCTAATTATAATTATGCAAATAAGAAAAATATTATATTCATCATAAGAGTTTTAAAAGATTGACTTGCAATAAGAATGTGACAGTTGAAAAATTATTTTAAAAGCTTTTTGTAACAGTACTGTAGGATCCTGGAAAACCACTTTTCCTGTATATTGCATTATATAAAGTTGATATAATGGTTGATTCGTTTGTCTTGATTTATTTCCCCCCTCTCTTTATACATGCATTGTGATTTCAAGTGACTTTTTGTTAAGAATATGGTGCCCTGCAGTTTTTCCTCCCAATACTAGTGCTTCTAATGCATCTTTTAGGAAATAATAAGCACAGTAACATACAGAAAATGTTTCAACGGAATTCATCACCAAATAAGGAGAGCAATTGTTTAGATTTGTCTAAAGGTGTCAATTGAATGAATTTAGAAAAGGAAAAATGTAGATTCCATATTTGACAGAAAACATAAAAATATTGCCTAACAGCAAATTCTACTCAATTTCAGTTGAGTCTCTCAAGATAAGTGTTGGAAGCGCAAACATTAAGTAATTTCAAGCTAGATTTGACAAAGCACTTAAAAGTATACTGTAAAGAACAGATCTTCAATAACAGGAGGATGGAGTAGAAGACCTAATGAGGACTGAATTTTGCAATCCTTATATGACCGATACCTTAATCACACAATGAAGTCAGGACTACTCTCCCTTTTGAAAAAGGACTAGGAACGTGCAAAAAAGTTGCAGGCTCAAGCACCATGTCTTTTCTCAGCTCCATTTTCCATCAGAGGTGATATAAGGAGCAATAATAGAATTTAAATTTGCAAAGCCTATCCCTTGAAAGTTAGGAAATGCCAGAATTAAGGCTGCCAAGTCAGGATCCACATGCTAAAAGCAGAAGAAATTAATTAACAGTCCCTAATATTCAGTTATTGCACAGAAAATGAGCCTTTTTTAATGCAATGGGTAGAAAATGCTTTCCTCAGTTACATTTTACAACAATGCAATGAAGTTTTAGAGTGTAACTGAGGGCAAATGTTTGGCCCCTTTTCACTTGAGTATGTAGTTGCATGTTTAATAGTTAGTTTCCATGCAAAATTTAGGTGCCTTTATCTGAAGATTTGACACTCCAACACTATACTCTTGATTGTATTGGTACCATGATAATAAGAGGGTTCAAGCACTAAAATGAGACCAAAAAAGACTATGTTAAATTCAGCCCTCTCAGAAGCATAGGAAAAACTAATCAATGCTTATCAAAAATATTAAATCAGAGAGATGTCAGTGTTCTTTCAAGGTGTGAATGAAAAACAAATAACTGAAAATAATGCTTTGTGAGATAACCACAGACTAACATATTTCACAAAATACTCGTGTTTCTTGTAATAGTCAGCAATAAGCTTAGCAACGCTCGTCACTCCTTGACATATTCTAACGTGAGCTATTCATAGCCGTCTCCCTGGAAAACATCTTTGTGACTTAGAGGACATCATGTTCACACTGGAGATATGAAACTCTTCCTCTAGCTGTACTTTCAAACATAAGGATAGCTGCAGTTGCAAATCTGGGGTTAGAGTCTGATTACACTTCAGCAAAGTGAGGCAGTGACACTGAAGTAACCTCCTGTTATCTGGCTTATGGCTGGGAAGAACAAAATTGTGTTATTTCCTCTTAGGAAATTATTGTTCCTCATTTTAGGCAGTGCTCTTTGAGTACTATTTGATATGTCTTAAACAAAATATGTTTCAAAATGTTTTATATACAACACTTTGCTGTTGCATATATTTTTTTTCCTCAAAATAGTGACATATTTGCATCTATGAAATTGCAACTTTTCTCAAAATTAAGAGTTTGTTATTTCAGAGTGATCTATTAAGTTCCACAACTGTAATAAAGACTGTGTCATTCCACTTGCATCGACGGTGTTAACTGTATTTTTAGCAATGCAGTAGAAAACAGTAAGTGCATTTACAGCTCGTGCAAAATTCATGCCATAATGAGGATACGAGCCTCTGAGGGAATAACTGTCTCACTACAGGGAGCTCAGATTGCTCAGCACCTGGTCTGCAAATTGTCCTCTTTCTTCTTGCTATTGGTTGACACCAGTACAGAGTGATTGCTAAACTGATCCACTAAAAAAAAACAATGTTTTCATATTCATCCATTGTGTCATTAAGGATGTTAATACCACAGTAACTGGATGGCTTAAAGTATGGGCAATGGGATATGAAACTTTTACATTTATATAACCAGTGCAAACCCAGGCTAAGTTCTTGGGTGAGATATCTGAAGTACTCACAACAAAATGTAAGCATTTTTTTTTTTTAAATGCTTGTACTGGGAAGGTCAATTTGTGTAGAAACTGCTTGTGATGCAGAAAAATGCATTATTTTGCTTTCTATGCGTTTTGGCAGCCAAAATGCTTACCGTACCCCAGCTATGAAATATAGTCAAAATGTGCAATTTGAGAAACCAAAGCACCTTTCAAAAAAAAGTCACTGTTATTAACTGAAAATTATTACTGTCTGTAATAGCCGTTTAGTGGCCATTGTGGCCAAAATCTCACTACCAGGCTTCAGAAACACAAATATGTACCCTAGTAGCTAGCGTTGTTCTATCCTATGTTAAAATATTATGTTTCAACATGCTCCAAACTCTTTTAAGTCTTTTATGACACCTGTGTCATTTGTTGCTGAAGTTGGGAAGATGTGTAATCTCATTATATATAGGTTTTCTTCAGTTAGATATAGGTATATTCAATATTCATGCTGGCAAATTAAAGAAGTATGGGCTGGATGAATGGACTACGAGGGGATAGAAAGCTGGATAAATCGTAGGGCTCAATGGGTACTGATCAATGGCTCCATGTCTAGTTGCCAGCCGGTATCAAGCGGAGTGCCGCAAGGGTCGGTCCTGGGGCTGGTTTTGTTCAATATTTTCATTAATGATCTGGAGGATGACGTGAACTGCACCCTCAGCAAGTTTGCAGATGACACTAAACTGGGAGGCGTGGTATATATGCTGGAGAGTAGGGATACGATACAGAGGGACCTAGACAAATTAGAGGATTGGGCCAAAAGAAATCTGATGAGGTTCAACAAGGACAAGTGCACAGTCCTGCACTTAGGACGGAAGAATCCCATGCACTGCTACAGACTAGGGACCGAATGGCTAGGCAGCAGTTTTGCAGAAAAGGACCTAGGGGTTACAGTGGACGAGAAGCTGGATATGAGTCGACAGTGTGCCCTTGTTGCCAAGAAGGCTAACGGCATTTTGGGCTGTATAAGTAGGGGCATTGCCAGCAGATCGAGGGACGTGATCATTCCCCTCTATTCGACATTGGTGAGGCCTCATCTCGAGTACTGTGTCCAGTTTTGGGCCCCACACAACAAGAAGGATGTGGAAAAATTGGAAAGAGTCCAGCAGAGGTCAACAAACATGATTAGGGGGCTGGAGCACATGATTTCTGAGGAGAGGCTGAGGGAACTGGGATTGTTTAGTCTGCAGAAGAGAAGAATGAGGGAGGATTTGATAGCTCCTTTCAACTATCTGAAAGGGAGTTCCAAAGAGAATGGATCTAGACCAGTGTTTCCCAAACTTGTTCCGCCGCTTGTGCAGGGAAAGCCCCTGGTGGGCCGGGCTGGTTTGTTTACCTGCCCCATCCACAGGTTCGGCTACTCGCAGCTCCCACTGGCTGCAGTTCACTGCTCCAGGTCAATGGGAGCTGCTGGAAGCGGCGCGGGCCGAGGGACGTACTGGCCACCACTTCCAGCAGCTCCCATTGGCCTGGAGCAGCGAACCGTGGCCACTGGGAGCTGCGAGTGGCCGAACCTGCGGACAGGGCAGGTAAACAAACTGGCCCGGCCCGCCAGGGGCTTTCCCTGCACAAGCGGCGGAACAAGTTTGGGAAACACTGATCTAGACTGTTCTCAAAGGTATCAGAAGACAGAACAAGGAGTAATGGTCTCAAGTTGCAATGGGGGAGGTTCAGGTTGAATATTAGGAAAAACTTTTTCACTAGGAGGATGGTGAAGCACTGGAATGGGTTACCTAGGGAGGTGGTGGAATCTCCTTCCTTAGAGATTTTTAAGGTCAGGCTTGACAAAACTCTGGCTGGGATGATTTAGTTGGGCATTGGTCCTGCTTTGAGCAGGGGGTTGGACTAGATGACCTCCTGAGGTCACTGCCAACCCTGATTTTCTATGATTCTGAGATATAGAACGACTGTGAAATAAAGCATACTCTCTTCCAATAGTCAAAAACAAATCATACCAAAATGGTTCTTTCTGCTCTCCTGTATGCAATAATATTAAGACATATAAAAAAAACAAAATATATGTGGGAAAATCTTGATGTATAGATAATTTATTCAACTGTAATACGTGCTTGGACAAATTTATCCTGTATGTAATCTTATGGACTTCAATAGAGTTACTCCAGGAATGAATTTAACAGCCAGAGTGAGTGTACTGCATAAAATATTCTCCCAGTTTGAAAGATTCTACTGAATGGATAGAGGTTTCCTTTTTTAAAATGAGGGAGATCACCACAACCGATAGAATCTTTTAAAATGGTGGAACCATGATCTATGCAGGTGAAGTGCAGTTGGTTTAGTAAGTTAAAATCCAATCCTATTAACTGAAGGGTCTAGCACTGAAATGCAGCACAGAATTCTTCTGTTGACCTAGCTACCACCTCTCATGGAAGTGGATTACCTCTGGCAGTGGGAGAATCCCTCATGTTGGCATAGGTAGTGTCTACACTGAAGAGCTACAGCTGTGCCACTATAGCATTTTAAGTGTAGGCATACCTTTAGACACATACAATCCAACCTGAATCATTTCCCGTTGGATGTGTAAATTAATCTCAAGGTTAAAAAGGCATGGATCCCAGTAGTAAGATCCCAAAAGAAACGGCCACAACATCCTGGCCTGACATATGTAAAAAAAGCCATCTTGGTCAATGTTGCTGTATTATTGTCCAACAGCAACTGGTGAATCAACAATACTTCTCGATGGTCAACTCAAGTAACAAGTTGTAGGCACACACCTTCTGTTAAGTAAGGGAGGAGAAGTGTGATACAATCCTTGCTACATTTTTACCAATCTTCATATGAGGATCTTAAATTACATTTACAGATATTAATTAAGCCTCAAATTCCCATGGGAGATCAATAAATATTATAATACCCATTTCATAAAATGTTAAACTAAAGCACATTGAAGTTGCATAACTTGGTAAAGATCAGAAAATAAGTCAGTCTTAAGACAGGGAACAGAAGACCTGAATCCTAATCCCCCTCTCTAACCTCCCAGCCACATAATTACCATATCAGACATTACGGATCCAAGCTGTACTACAGAATTGTTTGGAGAATTTGGGGAATATTTATATTCCTTTTGGTATTATAGATTGTGGAGGCAAGCTAGTTAAGATTGTCCAATAATTCCCATTATAGACCCTGCTTTCAGATGCTCATAACTTTGCCAAACTTAAACAATTTAGGCTCAAATTATCTTTGCTGGGGGCTACTCATGGAAAAATAGTATGTGATCATGTAATTAAAGGATGTATCATAATGCATTGGCACAAGAGGGCCAAATTCAGGTTTCATGGGCAACCTTATTCCAGGCATTTCCTGAATTCTGATTGCTTGATTCTGCAACCTTAACATTGTTTTAATGTCATGTTTTGTAATGCAATTTTATGTAAGGGGTTACTTTCAAGTAAACCTTGTACAAGTAACAGAGTAGCAGCCGTGTTAGTCTGTATCCGCAAAAAGAACAGGAGTACTTGTGGCACCTTAGAGACTAACAAATTTATTAGAGCATAAGCTTTCGTGGACTACAGCCCACTTCTTCGGATGCATCCGAAGAAGTGGGCTGTAGTCCACGAAAGCTTATGCTCTAATAAATTTGTTAGTCTCTAAGGTGCCACAAGTACTCCTGTTCTTCTTGTACAAGTAAAAACTTGTATAAGGTCATCTCCGTCAAATAAAAACCTAAAGCAAAGAAGCCTACCAGGATTTATTTATTGTGAGTGGTTAAAATGTATAAAAGTGAAAGAATAATCCCAAATCAACAATGTATTCAATATTATAACTGATTTCTTTTTTCTTTTCTTTTCTTTTTAGAAAGACATGTTTCAAAACACTTATTTTAAAGTGATACTGATTAATGAGTTGTAAAGAGTGAACCTATTTGCACACTGTTTTAGTATTTAGTAATGTACAGGATTTACAGCACATTTCCATCATAGGACTGATATAACATATCAGTTACTTCAAAAGTATTTATTTTGAGGATTCTGTAGTTTATTATAAATAGCCTTACAACAATTTTTAGTAAGCCATTTAAAATTAAATGGGTGGCCCCTGCTAATGAAGACTGTACATTTGTAGTAGTTCTTGATGTACTATAGTTCTCTGCTGGAAATACATTGTGAGCTCTAAATGACTTGTAAACAGTCTTTAAATTTAAAAGTACAGTTCTATGGTATAGTACATCAATTTAGAATTGCTTTAAGGGTGTTGTTGACAATGAATTTATTTCACTCATAAGTTCTGAAATATGTTTATTTAACTTAAATGAGCTTTTTCTCAGTATTGTAAAGGTTTTTTTTTTTTTTTTAAATAAATCTTACTAATAGTTTGTGTGCACAGGGTATATGATTTAAAAAAATGTTGCTGTAGTATTTGGTGTAGCAAAACAATCTTGAGAGAAAAAAAGAAAAAATACTGGAAAAAATAAAAATCTAGGGTAAAATCCTGGCCCTATTGAAGTCAATGAGAGTTTGGTTCACCTTTAAAAAAATGATTATGTAAAAAGTGCATCTACTTCCACCAGAGAGCTTTTCATTTTCTTCATTCAGAGTTATAGCCACTGATCTTCTGGCAAACACTGCAGCTTCCCTGAGCTACATAGTGGCCTGCTTGGTGCATAGGCCTGGAAATATAGCCCCAATGATACTCAGAGACTCGCGAGCCACAAATCGCTCTTTAATGCATCTCCTGCAGCTCTTTCCAGCACATGATATTAAAACACTGTCTGATTTAATTATTAACCAGTCTAAGTTACTAACCAATCAGCGTGCTTTTACTATGTTATTAACCAATTAAATTATCAACTTGCACCAAGTTATTAACTTATTCGCTATGACAATTTATTATATATGACCACATATAATATATAAACTAAATATAATAATGAATTCACACTACTGTGGCTCCTTTGCATAATACTGATCACTAATTTGGCTCCTGAACCACTGATGTGTGAGTATCACTGCTCTAGTGTATATGGTTCCTTAAAACTAGGAGTTCAAAGTATAACAGTAGAAAAGTTCTTGGACTCAATGGGCAGGAAAAAACATTAAAATCCAAGTCCATTGTGACTCTTTTAAACACCCAAAGTCTTTTTGGCTCCAAAAATTCCCATCCTAGCTATAATAAAGCTGACTAGTAATTTTAACTAGCCTTGAAAAACAAGCCACAATCTTTACTTAGACCTTGAGGTTTCTGAACAGTTACAGAACATGCAAGACATAAAAGGAGCTATTTTTTAATGACATAAAACACAACTGAATATTTGAGCTTACATTTCTATCTCGCAGCCTCAACTTTATTATAGCCTCACAAATTAACTTAAGTGCTTCTCTAAAGCCTAAGTAATGCACCAATTCTTCGTCCAAAGAAATATTTCTCAATTTAACTGCTCTTGTATCAATAATGCACAGGTTCAGTAAACTGTCAAGGCTTGTAATACTATAAGCTCAATGCCATTTAACTTTATTGGCTGATGCAGCTTCGTACATAAAGCATTTTGTCTTTCAAATATGAACTGATTAAATTCATCATGTTCTGTAGTGCTAGGCATTAATGTACAAGGATAAGAGCTTTTTAATCATTTTCAAGAATTTAGAAACAAAAGTGTTAGCCACTGAGGAAAAAAAGGATGAAACTTTTGGTAGGAAGGAGCAGGTTTTATGACATTAATGTAACCATTTGAACACAACCCTGCCTCTGAACTGCTGTAAATTGACTGATACCACCATTTTGATGTTATTCCAACACTATTATTCCTATATGTTTTCTTTCATTCTCAGATGAAGAGGTTCAGCTTTAACTATAATTTGGTCATAATATATATTATTAAACTTTTCTTAGCTACCAGCTTTTGAAGGTACCTTTGTAGGACACACCTGTTTTGATCATGCGTGCATTACTGGCTAAATAAAACATATACTGTATTCCAGAGAAATTAGCTATACCAAGAATGCCCCCAAACTACCATCTATCTATTCTATCTATCAAGGTGTTGCTATGTTCATTGCTGGCATATCTAGGTGTCACCACTGGGACACCAATCAGAAGAGCAAGTTCTGAGACATATAATCCTAATTATTAAAAAGGTATGTATCTGAAAAAGGGAATTGTTTTATAATGAAAATACCAATGGGCAAGAAGTTGTGTTGGGAGACTCATGGGATAATCAAACATTCTTGTGTTTCCAATGGTACTTTAATATGTTGGTCAAAAGCAGTTAATCTTTACATTTTCCTGAATTTTTCTGATCACTGTTAGGTGTCAATATCTCAGGAACAATTGCAGATATGACTTAAATTTTACTCTATGTAGTTGGAGTTTTCTGCAAAACAGAACAAAGATCTGAAATCATATCTCTGTCCTTTCTGGGATCAAATAAATGAAGATCAAATTCTAAAATTGTAAAAATGACATACAATCAGAAAAAGTTCAGTAGTGAGATACCAGATTATATAGTTAATGGAAGCATATATAAAATGTCAGCTTCTAAGGACATTAACAAATAAAAAATAAACATTACATATTTCTTCAAATGTCCTTTAAAGAGTAAAACTTAATTTTACTCATTATACTTTTTTGCATTTTTCTCAGGTGGCACAATAGAAATAGACTGCTTGATGTCACTTTTGCTTTTATAGTCCTTTATTCTTTCCAGTGCTTATGCTTAACAATGTGGCACTGTTTGGGTTGCAAATGTTGTAGGGAAAAAAAAAGGAAAATTGTCTATTGATTTTTAGATTTATTCTTATTGTTCTCACTATTATACATTTTTATTGTCAGTAACTGTAAAAACTGTGTCAAAGTTCTTTCCTCCACCCCAACATCAGAAATTTGAGCCAGTTCTTACTTGACAGTATCTCATTATAATGCACTTGTCCAGTGGGCTACCATACACAAAAATACAGTATCACATCTATAACTTTGATACTGGAAATTGTAGGGGAATAGTCAAGTTACTCCAAGACTTCTTTGGAACACTGATACACACTTCACACTCTCTCACCTTGCAGTCACAAGTTTTCAGGTGCCAGTAGTTGTAGAAGGAAATTGATTTGAATTGTTCTATGCATAAGCACTTTCCATTTAGCACCAGCAGCAGTGTGAAATTGACTAGGACCCCGATCTTCATGGCAGTTAGTTTCACACTACTTACAACAACATGGGAAATAGTTGTTTTTATTCACATTGGAGGGAGGGGGGAATATAATCTGACACCTAATCAAGGTGCTTCATAAGTGCAATGACTAAGACTTTTTCATTCCTGGAAGACATTTTCTGAAGTCACAAGACGCACAGAATTGCTGCAAACCTGGTAAAACTTAAACTACTGGTTTAGGCATGAGAATGAAGCCTAACCTTGGAAAGAGGTTCTACTCAACATGAGTAAGAGTTGTGGAATAGGACCCTCATTCAAAAAATAATCCTCTAAAACTAATTGTTGTTAAATATATATTACACATTTAATTTACCCCTACAATTATCTTTATAGAGGAGGTCAGACTAGATGATCATAATGTTCCCCTCTGGCCTTGGCATCTATGAATGCAGTTACTATAGGCAATAGATAAAAGTACAGATACCGTATGATGAATATATTTTAAAATAATATAAAATGCAATATGGTCAAGTACTTCATCTTGTAGCATATTGATGCTGCAATAAAAAAATCAAGACAAAAACGAAATTCAATCATAGGCTACAATATAAAAAAGGAATCTTTAAATCGGAATGAGAAAATTTACTATGATTAGGTGCTTTTATGAGAAACTGTAAGATAGAAGGGCCAATAGCAGAGGCGTACAGCAAAAGAAAACTATATTTACACTTTTTAAGTAATGGTTCAGAAACCTCAAAATCACTGAAACTCTGACAAACTGAAAGGATCTCTCTCTTACACTTGGATTCTGCCTTAGGTCTCCTGTACAATGATCTGCTTAAGTCCAGTTTTCCCACAGTTGTAACATAGTTCCACTAGTGGTTGCAACACTGGTAGTGTTACTGTAAATAAGAGAATGTGGGCCAGATTCTCAGGCCCTATATGTCCAAGTTTGGGATAATTCCAATTTTTCATATGAAGTTCTGAAGTTCAAAAAACTTCTTTCAGGAACCCTGCAATATCCTAGTTTTACATTCCATTATTCAAAATTATATATCACACAAAAACTACATTAAAAGAACATTATTAAGATTGCAAAAGTCAATCATTCAAAAGTTAGGAAATGCCAGGGAGTAGAATTGAGGCTGTTGCAACCTTAATTCTGGCATGTCTACATTGTGTTACAGTGTTTAATGTCAAGATCATATACAATTTTTCTACAGGACAACAAGTTGGTACAGTTCCAACACATTTGGTGAATATAACGTATTGTAGATGCCCTCTTCAATAATCTCTTTTGGCTAAAATTAAGTGAAAACAAACTAAAAATGACTAGAAGGCAATCACTGACTGGAGTAGAATTGCTAACGTAAACTGAAAATTATATGAAAATAAAATTAAAATGAAATCAAATAAATCAAAACTGAAATAAGTAAGAATGTATAAGGAGAGAACACATTTTATAACACAATTACTATTAGCAGCCAAGTATGTAATAGAGGGTTTTTTTTTTGAAAAATGACAGATCCCCCAACATTAGAGGCATAGATTATGGAAAATTCTTTCAAGGAAAATAATGACAGACAGCCTTCTATAAGGTCAAGTAGGTGTTATCATGTATGGTTACCATTTTTTGAGCATGAACAAAATAAAGGTGCTGATGATAAAATATTAAGAAAACAGAAATTAGTCTTTTAAAGGTAACTAATACAGGTTATGAATACAGTTTGTTAATACTTGTATGGAAAGTTTAAATATATATTAATAATTATAAAATAAACTTGTTTTAATGTATACAACAATATTATTTGAATGTTGTTAGTGTTCATCCATTCCTAGCCAGATCTTCCATGCTCAGTGTAGTGTTGTAGTTTGCTCTATTGTTTATCTGCTATAACATTAGAACAGGGGTCGGCAACCTTTCAGAAGTGGTGTGTTGAGACTTCATTAATTCACTCTAATTTAAGGTTTCACATGCCAGTAATACATTTTAATGTTTTTAGAAGGTCTTTTCTATAAGTCTATAATATATAACTAAACTATTGTTGTATGTAAAGTAAATAAGGTTTTTAAAATGTTTAATAAGCTTCATTTAAAATTAAATTAAAATGCAGAGCCCCCCGGACCGATGGCCAGGACCCGGGCAGTGTGAGTGCCACTGAAAATCAGCTCGTGTGCTGCCTTTGGCACGTGTGCCATAGGTTGCCTACCCCTGCATTAGTTATATGCTCAAAAGTTGTTTAACTTGTAATAACTATGAAAACTCAGCTAGATTATCACCCTGAGGTTACTGACATTCTAGTGATCCCCATTCATGTCGAGATTATCTTGACAGAATCTCCATTGTTCTTTTTTGTGAGGGGTAGGAGTGAGGTGTGGCTGTTTTTCCATAATTTTGTGATCCATAATACATCATTAGGGGCATCAAGATTCTTCTCTGCGTGTTCCATATATAAAATATATAAACCCTAAATAGAGAGTGGGAAACTTTTTGTCCTGTCCTTCATGGCAAGAATCACATTTTCTATGGTCAATGTGCCAAGATTTGCAACTCTGATCAAGAGCACAATAACCTTTCCAAAAATAAAAGTATATTCCCATTTGCTATCGTCCCTCATGGGATTAAGTGAATTCACTGAGTCATTTCATACAGAGGATAAAGTATCTTTGAAAATTATCTGTGCAATCAGGAGAATATTTCTTATCAAGATGGACTTTAGTAAACCTGTAATTTCTGGTTCTTTCTTTACTAATTCTGTATAAATACCATGAAAAGTTTTCCTGACATTGACATATTTATTACCAATAGGTTATTTATAATGGTTTGTACCAGTCAGTAGTTTATAAATCAATGTTTGTGGTTTTCATTATATTAAAATGTTGGATCATATGTCAGATTAGCAGCCCTGGATAATGAAAACCACAGCATTTTCTATAGAGCAGATGACAATGGGCAGGAACAGGGAAAGTTTCTCCACATTTTCCTCAACTCTGTTCTGAAGACGCCAGCTCTTAGGGTCAGAAGATAGTTTAAGTGCTTATGCTTAGTCAGTACTCAGCATCGACACTGACACATCCATAAAGAGTGGTTGAAAATCACTCAATTGAGAATTTCAGACCTGCATAAAATTTTGATACTTTTGATACTTGCTTTCATACTGAATTGGGACAAGAAAGTCAACACATTGTGGGTTTTTGTTTGTTTGTTTGTTTTTTTGGCTTGTTTGTTTTTCAGAATGGAAAGTTCTAAAAAAAAGTTCAGAAATGTTACATTTTGACATTTGCAATGGACATTAAACGTTGATATTCTTGAACTGAAATATTTTGTTGTGGTTTAATGAACTGAATCAAAACATTCATTTTTAGCTCATTTGGGCATTAATGTGTATTTTCCTGAGCTGCCACAGTACCTTATAGAAATTATAGTTCAGATAATTCATGCTCCCGGCTCTCATTCAATTCTATAGGACAGGCTTCATGACTAGACTAGATCCCCTATAATTCATCATGGTCACATGAACTTCTATTGGTTCAGCCAGCGTGGAGATCTCAATTCATCATGGGAGATGTAGTTCAACTAGGAAGCTTGGCCCATTGAGGAGAAAGCGGGTATGAGGCACTTGAACTATAACTCCTATGAGGAACTGCAGCAGAGCGGATGAATGTTGATATGACACATAACACAATATTTCAGTTCAGTACAACAGACCAAAATGTGTCAATTCCAATTGGTCATCTACCAAAAATTTAGCTTCAGTTTTCTAAGGGAGAACTGAAAAGTTTAGGCAAAAATGAAAGATAAGAGCTTAATCCTTCATTAGGCTCTATGGGCCTAATTTGGAAAGGGACCTTAACCCAACTTATGATGGTACCTTTTGGACTGCTCATATATTTTTACTCGTGCAAAATCTTGGATTTGCTTGTGCAAACTGCCTTGATATGTGAATATTGGATAATGTTCACCTGAGCTGTGCATGCAAATACACTTTACAGATGCAAATTGAGTTTTAGCATGTGTCAGAATTTGAGCATAAAAATAAGTATGCGCAAAGTTATGCACTTACAAAGTGCACACAAATTCAAATCCCCCTTTTGAAAATTCGACTATGAAAAACAAACAGATATCCATCTGGGATATTATACACATAAGCACCTTTAATTGGATGTGTGTTCATTCTCCTATGTATAAAATTACATATGCAGCTCTGAGTAACGCATCTGAATATAAGAACTTGTGATGGCCCTCACTCAGAGTTGGTTAGAAGGGAATGTTGAAATAGATCTTTAATGGCCCACATCTGGGCAGATTGTTATCGGTATCATTGAATACAACTTTTCACTGTGTTCAATGCACAGCAGTTTATTTGAGAAGGAATCATACAAGCAGTAAACTTTTATATATGTCTTCCTAATAAGCCTCTGTTCCCCACGTATAAACCCTCAGTAACTATGTTGGCCTTACACATTATCCTGATTGGCAAACAAAACAGGTATAGCTACCAGTCCTAGATGGAGACTTCTTTTCTCCTCAAGTACTTGGTCTGTCAAATGTCCCCTGAAGCAGGGTCTTGGCTACCCTGAGACCCTCTTTCTTACAGCATCACAGACCTCTTCAGATGTTAATTGGGGAACTAACTAACTAACTCACACTACTTAGCATTTGTACCTCTTATTCTCAAAGGAGTCACATGTTCCAGAAATATGCCCTGTGGTCATTCCATTATTGGTTTTTTCTAATTAATATCTTAGAAGGGGCTGCAAAACAGACAGAGACTAAGGATCAGTTGATGTTTACCCTCTCATTAATCATTCACTTGAGCTCTTCGTGTAGTGCCATCCCAAAGGGTCATTTTGACCGGGGTCAGCCTGTACCAAGCTCACTGATTGCGTGTCTTCTGCATTTTCTTTACTTTCATGAGCTGGCCATCAGCTGATATGACCAAAGTTTCAAGTTGAAACACACACACGGATAGAGCCTCTAATTAACCAATTTCAGCACTCTTAGTACATTTCCATACCCACTGTCTGATGCTAAGAGAACCCTGCTCCCAGAAATCTCTAGCAAATACAGACGTGCCAAGCCATACCAAACTCATGCTCACCACATTCATTCCTATCAATCACAGTAATTCATAATAATAATTTGGCACCATCTCAACAGGGAATCACTGCCTAATGGTTAGGGCTTAGGCCAGTGACATACAGAGGGGCTGTTGGTAGGAGAACCTGGGCTCTCCCACTCCACTCCACTGGACTCTGACTCAGGGCCCTTTGAGGCTATCAGTGCTCTTACACTCGGGGAGTCTTAAGGCAGCACTCCCTGATCCACTTCCTATCACCTCCCTGCAATTGTCCCAAGACCACCATCTGGGGTAAGGCAGCAACTGCGTCCTCCTGTGGTATGTCCAAGCCTTCTGGGCCAGCTCAGTCCAAAGCTTTCCCCTGCTGGGGTAGTCCAAACAAAAATAAAGGGGATCAATCCAGTCCAGATTTCATAGAAGAGAGGAATGTTTTCTTCTCAGGCTGTCTCTGCAGCAGGCTCTCCCTTCCCTCAGGGAGGGGCCCTTGGGCTGTTGTTTAGGGAGAGATTCTGCCTTCCATCAGCTCAGCTCTCTGGAGCTGCCAGTAGCAGGTCTTCTCTCTTCCCTGGTCTGCCCCCAAATGAGCTGCTCACCTGACTTTTAACTCCTTCTCCAATTGGTGCATTTGCTATAGGTGTGGCAGTGCGGGGCTGGCTGGTCCCAGAGTAGTTCCTTAACCCCTTGTTGCTCAGTGTGGAGTTTGTACATCCCATCACAGATCTCCAAATAGAACTATAAACTTAAGAACACATACACTGTTAAAGGAAATAAAATCTTTTTCTACCTTCCCAAAAAAGAATCCACTGAACTTCCAGCAGTTCACATTTAGAATGTATTCAGAATAATTAGCCAAATTCCAGTGGTTCCCAGATCAGGTAATGGTGCTGTAACACAAAATATGGACCCTTCTTTCTTGAAACAAACTTGCAAATTTCAGTTATCTATCAGCAATGGCTGTACACTGGTTGACCTATTAATACTATGATGTAATTATTGAATGAAAGTCAAATCTTCTTAGTAGTAGTTAAACTCATTAGTATGGTGCAGAGACAAGAGTTTGAGCTGTCCCTTGCTTCAGATATAGAGGATCGGCGGGGGCTGAAAAATGGGGCTTGAAGAGGGGTCAGAGGGTTAAAATTACTAATTAATTGCTACTCATCTTCATTATTAGATAATCCCCTCCAGAATAATTATAATCTCAGTCCATTATAGGGCCTTATGTGCTGTGCGGGAGTTCCTCTGTGCTTAATATTATCATGAAAACAACCAGAGGATCCTCTCTATGGATATTCGTTTGTTGTAAGTGATTTCTAACTCTTTGACCAGCTCCAGTGTTGTAAAGACATAACTAAGTATATGCTATTTCTTCTTCACTACTGCTAGGTAGAAACTGCTGCAAAATAGAATTCACAGGAATCTATGATCTACAATATTTCTTTCCTTGAGACATATTATTACCTAGCAGCAGCCCTCCCATATCTGTGTTCTCTGTTGTCACCTAGTATATTGACGTTCAAGTAATTCTGCAAATCCCCTCTGCAATCTTTATTTATACCCTCAGGATACAAAGTGATTGGCTAAGTGCCTGGACAATGATGGCCAACTTGAAATATCCCCTCGGATTGTTAGCAGCAGCAGATGTGATATTCCCACTGCTAAAGGACCTCTTAACTGCTGTGAAGAAGCAACATTCAATACTTTTAAAAATCTAGTTTTTAGATTTCTTGTTTTCTAAACAAAACTTAAGAATAATGACGTACGTTAGCCCAGTACTCTGCATTGCTTATATATATTGATGAAGAGGTTTAAGGCACAAATTTGGCATTTTTGCACCAATTTAGTCACTTGGAAACCTATTTAATAGGATACCTATTTAATATGCACTGCATGAGATTGTTTAATTACTTAGATTGTACTGCACTTTGAAAATCTAAAGCACTACTGTACTAAATATTACTATTAGTTATTTATAAATGTATAGGAGACATTTTCTGCAAAAGGAATGAAGGAACAGTCCCTGTATAATCTTTGTGAGATATGTAGTAATTTTATTCATTTGAAAACATCATTTTTTTATAAATAGAGGTGTGCGACCCTACCCTCGCCCTAAAAATTTTGTGGGGAAACCAACAACGTTCTTGAAGTGCTTTTAAATCTGTTTACACTCACAATATATTTCAGACTTTCACAGTGGGCAGAATTCCCAAACCTCTACACAAAAGTTTAGGTTTTGTTGCCCTAAAATTGTTTTAATTTATGGTTTCTAGAACATTTTTGTTGTTGTTTTTTTCCAGGTCCTTTTTTCCATTTAGCGTGAGAAGATTTGACCTTTAATTATGAAGAGGCTGCTCTGTCTCTTAATAATATTATATTCATAATATATTGGCTGTCGTTGTTTCCAGTGGAAAACTATTGCTCCAGAACTTGAAAAAGTTGATTGATAGTGGAGTTTAATTTGGGCTCAGCAAATATTAATAATTATTTTTATGTTTTTGGATCTAATTTCCTAACTTTCATTCCATTCCATCATGTGCAGCCATACTGACACCTAATGGGGGTCGAAAGCAGGATTTGGAGTGTTAGGTGCATAGCACAAGCCTTTGACACTTGAGCTAATGGAGTAGCTGATAGCAGTAGTAGTCTGTTAACCTCTGTGTGGATCAGGTATTATAAAGGGGTGAAAAACACACTTTGACAGTGGATTTCACCAGTGGATTTGCTGACTACAAAGGAATGTAGAGGCTAAAGACTCCTGGGTTCAGTTCCCGATTCTGTAGGGCAGCGGTTCTCAAACTTCATTGCACTGTGACCCTTCTGACAACAAAAATTACTACATGACCCCAGGAGGGGGGACTGAAGACCGAGCCTGCCCCAGCCCTGCTGCCTTGGGCAGAGGAGGGGGAGAAGCTGAAGCCCAATGGCTCTGGGCAGGGGGCATGTAACCTTAGCCCTGGGTGGTGGGGCTTGGGCTTCAGACTTGCTGGGGCCCAGCGCCAACACCAGCCTTGGTGACTACATTAAAATGAAGTCATGACCCACTTTGGGGTCCCAACCTACAGTTTGAGAATTTCTGCTGTAGGGGAATGTTCTTTAGCAGTTAGACACTTGTCCCTATCCCTCCAAGCCTGTCTCTGTTCCCCACTACTTCTATCAATATAACCCCCCCCCCAAAAACCTTATAATCCCCTGTTTCTATCCATCCCCCACTTTGTGCCTATGTATCCCCCAGGCTTCATTTATCCCTTCCCTCTACTGGCTCCTGTCCCCTTCTCCTTGCTGTATCTGCTCCCCCCAACACACACACCAGCTTCTCTCTCCCACTGCTTTCCCCCTCCCCCCTTCCAGCTACTTTCACTCTCTTCATCTACTTTCTCCCATCCCTCTGTCTCCTGCAACCCCTTGCCCCAACACAACCCTCCTTTCCAAGTCAAGATGTTTCCTCCTGCTCCTCACCTGGCGCTTGGGTGCCAGTAGGCAGAGCACTTGAAAGTGAACAAGACATATGTTTACTGCTCTCAATTCTAGGACCCAGCACCACAGTGGCCTGAACATCAATTGCAGCAGAGAAAAGTTCAGCTCAGCTCCTGCAGTCCCCCATGCTACAGCATGCTCATTTGTGCTGCGTGGATGGCATACATGCAAACATGGCAACTGGAAGGGGCTACAGCATGTTCAGTGCGACAGAATTTTCAGATAATTTAGCAGTGGAACTCTAACAAGTCTCTACTGAGTATGTGCAAAGTGAGATTTTCCAAAGGCTCACAAATTGACTAAATTTGAGCTTGCTTTTAGAAATAGGGACAGCAAAAAAGCAAACCCTTGGCACAAAAGGAAAAATTGTCAAATTTCCAGTCCCTGATCCAAAGCATGGACTTACTAGAGCTTCTTTAAATAAATAAATCAAGTTAATCACATGGGCAAAACAACATATTTTTCCCTAATATCAACCTCAGGAACAGCTGAACCACTTTTGCTGAAACTGTCCAAAATGTTTCATTCTGAGGCAGACACCCAGCATGTAAAATATCGGCCCAGCAGGATAAAGTTTGGCAAAGTAATAAGCAACTGAAAACAGTCTTATAATGGGATACATCAGAACCTTTCCTGTAGGCGCCACTAACTATAGTACAAAATGTACAGCATATTCATATCGGTCATTCAAATATAAGTGCCTAGATAGATTTGTTATGTTCAATATATCTATAGTCTATCACTCATATATACACATGCCAATATGTTCTCTCTCTCTATTTTGGACATTTCAATATTTACTAGGGCCAAAAACACATTTTAAGGAAAATCATTCAAAACAGCAAATGTCTGTCTACAACATTTTGCTAAATGATTTGGATAGAAAAGAATTATTTGGATGTAACTGACTGGATTTTTTTTTTAATTGTTAGCTAAATTCCTAGGCCCCAAAAGTATTGTGACACATGCCAGAGGTAATGATCTAGTAAAACTGAAAAGTGTGATGCTGATTAGGCAAATAAAGAAAGAAGGATATTTCTTTTTTGCATGAGTCATTACCAAAATGTTTGATAATGTACTCAAGCTTTATGCAGTGACAGACTTTTAGCAATGGACAATTATGGGAATACAAACAGAGGAACAAACAGAGCTCATAATTGGATAAAAACAGTGATCATTTCATTTCTGAAGCACAGTAATGGAAATAAATCTGTCACTTTGTAATTTCACTACAGTGGATAAGACTTAAATTAATTGATATGTATAGAAATTAAATTTATTCTGAAGATGCTCTGTGTTCCAAAGATTGAAATGAAAAATTGATTCATCCTCTCCTCACAATTCTCACTGACTTATTTGCTTAGTTTTGTTTTTCATGGCTCCTTCCCAAAAGCTGTCTGGTATTTTCTCACCTAGCTACCAAATGAGCTATGAGGGGAATTCAAATTGTCCCCTGAGACGCGGGTAATCAGCTGCCAATATGAGGAGCAAAGAACTGTTTATATGAGGTAATCAGCTTCTCCAGTTGTAGAGTGAGTGACTCCTAATGACATTGATTAATTATTGAGGGGAAAACAAGAAGTATATGGAAGATAACTTTGTTAAACTGGTGTTAAGGATGGAAAATATCTACCAGTTTGGGGTCGGGGGAGTGTTTTCTATTTACTGAAAAAAACGTAAGTGCTAGAAACACTGGAAATTTATTTTTAAGATTCCTTTAAACAATCAATAATTATAAAATATTGAATAATTGAGTGAACATAAGAACCGTGGGTCACCCAATGCAATTAATAGGCAGCAAGTTTAAAACAAACAAACAAAAGGAAGTACTTCTTCACACAATGAACAGTTGACCTGTGAAACTTGTTGCCAGGGAATGTTGTGAAGGCCAAAAGAATAACTGGATTCAAAAAGAATTAGCCATTGATGGACCTATCCTCCGTGAATGTATCTATTTGCTAAACTGGTCAGGAACCCTGTGCTCTAGGTGTCCCTAAGCCCCTGACTGCCAGATGCTGGGACTGGATGACATTGCCACACGCAAGTGCATTCAGGCCTGCAATGACTCTTTAAGGTACATGGTTTCTTCCACATTATTGAGCCCACTAGTGTGGAATAATCTGGATTTGTGAATCCTGGGGAATCTAGCCTGGGCTAGTGTTACTTCTAGCTTGTAAGGTGTTACTAATGTACCCCCTCCAAATCAATCTTCCCCTTTCCTTTACATGCTTTTTCTATATTTTGCCTTGTAAATAAAGTGTACTTTGATTGTTGGTTCATCCATTATGTAGGGGTCAGAGGAGTGACATATGATTATGAGTGTGAACATAATGTAACTAAATATGCTTCATGCAAAAGGTCTCTTGTAAGGTATCATTACAAAGCTTATAATCTACTGAGTGTGGTCATCCTATTTGTATAAATGTATCACTCTTGTATCTGAAACTAGACATATGAAATATTACTCTGAGGGCCTATTGTAATTATGCAAAGTGTGCGCCATTAATGGTGGTTTGGAATCTTGATGGCTCCCATTAACCAGGACAATTGACTGTAGATGGCTCTGTTTTACTTGTAAGACTTCCTGTATATGTGTGTGCTGGAAAGTGGGTAATAAAGTCTTACAGTGACGTGATCATGTCACCTGAACTGGAATCCATCTTTAACCTGGTGCTTTTCCATTGAGAAGGAGGGTGGGAACCCAGAGAGGGACAAAGGATTCCTGCCTTATGCAAAAGATATATAAGTGGATGCAACAGAACAAAAGAGGCTGCAATCATGAGAAATCCCCTACCACTTTAGCTGGAATAAGGACTGTGCCAGGGGAAAGGATTGTGCCCAGACTAGGAATGCATCCAGTCTGTGATAGAAGTTTATTGAAACATCTCTGAGAGTGAGATTTTATCTGTATTCAGTTTTTTTTATTGTATTCGTTTTAGAGTTGCATGTTTTGTTTTATTTTGCTTGGTAATTCACTTTGTTCTGTCTGCTATTACTTGGAACCACTTAAATCCTACTTTCAGTATTTAATAAAATCACTTTTTGTTTATTAATTAATCCAGAGTATGTATTAATACCTGGGGGAGGGGGCAAACAGCTGTGCATATCTCTCTATCAGTGCTATAGAGGGCGAACAATTTATGAGTTTACCCTGTATATGCTTTATACAGGGTTAAAGGGATTTATTTGGGGTTTAGACCCCACTGGGAGTTGGGCATCTAAGTGTTAAAGACAGGAACACTTCTTAAGTTGCTTTCAGTTAAGTCTGCAGCTTTGGGGCACGTGGTTCAGACCCAGAGTCTCTGTTGGAGCAAATTACTGCTACATCTCTGTGGAAGAGGTGCTACTTCTATTCCTAGTTTTATCTCCATGAATATCTTCTGTGATGCTCATTCCTTGCATATATTCTTGGAAATTATATTGCTGTGCCAGAAATGTTTGTTTGGGGGATGCTTCCAGAAATGTGTTTCAATGTCACAGTTTAAACCATCAGCTTAAAAGACATGTGGGGGGGGGGGGGGCGGGGGAGGCGGCGCAGAATCTAGGTGTCCCCACACTTCATTATCTTGCAATACATGGATTACTGCAGTGATGAAGGAGCAACTACATTCAAGAACAGCCAACAAACGTTTGTGTGAATAATTACTATAAGAGGTGGGAATTTGAAATAAAACTTTGCACTGCTTAAAGAGTTATTCAGTCATGGTGGGCAGAAATTCCATCTCTCCAGTTTAATAAACTGGTTCACTGTTAACTAAGCAATAAGATATGGCAGGACATAAACTGCATTGCATTAATTCATGCCTAGTGTATTGCTGCAAGCCAGGAGGCTGAAGGATAAGTCACCATCAATGTGACTATGTGTGAATTAGCACCACAGAGTGCTCATATTGGAGTGTTTTGTTTCCATTGTACAATATAATTTTGAAAATATTTATATTGTTAATTAAAGGTGTTCAGCACTGCATCTCACTTTTAAACTATACTCAGTGTATTTGTAATGTTCAAGTCTATATGTGGATTCAGCATGGGTGGAGTTCAACCCTTCCTGCACAAAGCCCATTTGCAAGGAATTAAGTAGAAGTGGGGGAATGGAATTTATCCCCACAGCAGTCCCTGGGCAGTTCCTCATATCTCTTCTCATCACTGCTTTTCCCATTGCTACTGTCCTTCCTGTGGAGATAGAGGTGAGCAACTAGAGTCACATACTTGTAGAATCTAGGGTACTACGTTTTTTAAAAAGTCATTGCTGGTCGCCTTTAAAAAAGAAGGTTCAGAGTTTTGTGCAGTGGACAGATTCTTCTCCCTGTTGTGCAGCTGTAAATGTGGAGTGGAACAAAAAAACTAATTTCACATGGAAAGGAGATTACCCCCCCCCAATTATTTTGTAAACTCCAATGGAAACATTTTTAAATGAAACAGAGCAGTGACTGTCCCAACTCCAAGGGTTCCCCAGGCTGTATCCAGATCTTGGGGGAACAGCTTAAGGAGTCCCTCAGAGTCAGGAGACACTCCAGCAGCGGAGCTAGGAGCCTGGACTATGAGATTCCCAGATCCCAGGAAGTCAGCATGGCAGGGGTGGCCCCAGAGCTGCAGATCTTGGGAGCTCAGGGTCTGCAGCAGCCCACCAGGTGAGCTGGTAGGAAATCCGATGGAAATCTGCCTCTGTGATGGTGGAAGATCATCAATAGTGGAATATTTCCACCCAAAAATTCAGTTTCAACAAAGAGGCATTTTCCAACAAAAACCTGTATTGTTGGAAAATTCCCAACCAGCTCTAGTAAAGAGTGACTGGTTTGTGGCCCCTTACAAAGTCAGTGTGTCTGTTTGCTTCACTGTCCCATGTCCCTGAAGAGGTAACTGTAAATGTAGATACTTACAAGATTGGAGCTCTGGAAAAGTGTGCTTAAATAACTGACAAGCTGTGGGGGTGAAACAGAGCATCTGTGCCTAGGAAATATGCTAGAGAGGCTGAGGAAAGAGACAGTGCTGCCACCTATTCAGATTAAGGAAACTTTAAGGGACATGAAAGAGTACATGGGACCTAAAGACAGCACTCTGGCAGTGTCCAGTTAGAGGAGCTCTACTATGGCTCCCATGAAAGAATAGGCTAGGAATTTGTGACAGTCTTCATTCTGGAATGTTCACTCTAAGCAACAGGTTATGGTAAAAATTTGCTGGCAACAGGCTCTGTGTTTAATATATTCAATAGTCAATTTCTGCAATTAAATCAGGCAAAATGTATGGAAATATACTGCACTCAGAGAACATTGTCTGATTAGATTCCTTTTTACTAGTGAAAACTAATTAACAACACAATAGGATATGATACAATGCAACCTCCCCACCCAATATCAAAGTAATTACTGTATCTCTTCTGAACATTATTTCAGAATTCCCCACCACCCCCCATATTGTACATGCAAGTGAGTTTTTGGCAGGGTTTAGTTGCTAAGTCTGCCAAAAGTACTCTTTGGAAAGCTGTAATTCAAGTGGCAAATAAGTTTTTATGGCTAATTAGCTGATTGAATGACCACGTGAAGTAGGTACTTTTTAATATTCATGGATAATTCATGTCTATGAATATTTGATTACTTGTAGGTTTGTTTAAAGTAATCATTTTCAGATGGTTAAAAAGATTGACTCTTTATATTAATAACACCAAAGAGTACAAACTGGGATTTAAAGTGTAGCAAATGATATAGGCAGTGTAGTTGTGCAGTGTGGCATGAAAATTGCACATGATGTTGTGCAGTCACAGGGGTTAAGTAATCCATTATTTCCATGAGAGATAACAGGAACTAGAAGTATGAACTTCATTAATGTAAGAGCACTTACACTCTCTCTCTCATGATCTCATGGGACTGAAAGAGTGTCACTCACCACTAGAGTTCTCCTTCATAGTGTGAGTTTGATCTGTTGACCTAGATTTAAATAGACACTGGTTTTTCAACTAAGCTACAAGTACACTGTACTTTTAAATGATTAAATCTCCTTATAGGGAGCCAAGGAAGGAGGACTTTGAAGACTTTCTCTTACAAGAAACCTTCAGAAGAATCAAGAAAAGATTCCAATGTAGTTCAGAAAAGTTCTAAAGCTAAACTGTGGTTAGGTGATTCTTAAATTCTCTAGACATCCTTTGTTTTTACATAGTCATAACTGCTTTTAAAAAAAATCAGTAGGAACTTGTTTTCTTCTGTCCATTTTTATTTTTGATTAAACATGTTTTAGTAATCCATAAATCCCAGGAATAGTCCATTAATTTAAGGCCCCCATTTTCCAAATTACTAATGTAGAGTGGAATTTTACTCTTTGAGGTGTCCCATTTGAAAGGTACTATTCTATATTAGTAAATATGGCAAAGTTAAGCCCTTAGCTGTTACCAAGATGCCTGATCTATTCAATATTTGTAACTGAAATCTTAGTCAACTCAAGACATCATGTCTTTGCTACATTAGACAACATGATTGCACTAGGAACTTACTATTTTTTTTAATCACTAATGTGCATATTTCTAACCCAACAGAAGTCTGACATCATGAGAGGTGGCTGGAAATTTTCCATCTGAATGATTTTATAGTGGAAAGTGCAGTTTCCACAAAAAAATAAATTTTATTTGGGAAAATTTCAATTTTTCCATTTTTTAAATTTTGCATTGGGAAAATCAAAGTGACATATTTTGTTTTAGGTCAGTTTGACCCAAATCAGAATATTTTGTCTTATTGAGTTGACCATTCAAATAAATTAAATTGCATTTCCCTAGAGCATTGCCTTTTAGGATTTTTAGTTTGGGCCACTATTGTCTCTGATAAGCCAGCATCCAAAACAGATTACCTCTCCCATAATGCCATGCAGACCCAGCTGACCAAACTGTGTGGCATATTAGTGGACTCCTATACCTCTGGATGCATCATGGAAGATATCCTCCAGTATAGACCGGCCTCCTTAGATAGAGTACACCTCCTATGATGTGCCTAGAGCCATATGACTCCCTGATGTGCCACACAGCTCAGTCAGTTGGGTGTGCATTGCACTGTGGGAGATGAAGTCCTCCAGGGAGCCAATAGAAGACAATAGAGTCCAATCTACAGCTGCATAAGGCAAAAGAAATGCAGTTTAATGTTGATCAAATTTGAAAGGAAGTGTTTCAGGTCAGTTCAACAAAATCAAAAGAAATAGGGTTTCTTCCTCTAGATCTGATTCAATACATCTTTCAGTTAACCCAGATATTACAAAACAAATTGCCACCCGAAGGCATCATGTGGATCTGCCAACTTCTTTGCAATATTTTGGATCCATACACCTTAAGAGGTGTGTGTGTGTGTGTGTGTGTGTGTGTGTGTGTGTGTGTTTACTGAAGGAAAGCCAAGTTAAGGATTGTGTGAACTTGCAGAAAGGTGGAGTGAAGAACATGGAGAATCTATTCATTTGTTTTCCCATTCAAACAAAAGTTTTCATATAAGCCAAGCCAAAGAGGGAAACAAACCACTGGTTAAATAAACCTATTAAACAATACTTGCTAATAAAATTGAAATAGTTTTTAAATGAGGCTGGAGAGCGAAATAGTGGACTTTATAAAAGAAAACAAACTACAAAGCCCATTTTTGAGGGCTTAGGTCAGGAGAACTCTTAGTTCAATTCTGATGTCAGTTACACTCATGTAAATCAAGAATAGCTCCAGTGCCATCAATGGTTTTACTCCATATTTACATCAGTAAATGTAGTACAGATATATATATTCCCATCGCTTTATGCAACTTTAATGATTCCAGTTAGCAGTGCACACACAGAATTACATTTGTATGATTATAACTTGTATAAAAAACTAGTTTTTTTTTGTTTGACATATAATGCTATATAGAAAACAAATGACCATTATCATCAAAAAGTTAGCAATCAATGATCAAATGGACCCAAACTCTAGCCTGAGCCTCTATTATCTATATCAAGGGTCGGCAACATTCGGCATGCGGCTCGCCAGGGTAAGCACCCTGGCGGGCCAGGCCAGTTTTATTTACCTGCTGACCCGGCAGGTTCGGCCGATTGCAGCCTACACTGACTGCGGTTCGCCGTCCCGGGCCAATGGGGGTGGCGAGAAGCGGCGCGGGCGAGCGATGTGCTGGCCGCGGCTTCTCAACGCCCCCATTGGACCAGGACGATGAACCGCAGCCAGTGGGGACCGCGATCGGCCAAACCTGCCACGTCAGCAGGTAAATAAAACTGGCCCGGCCCGCCAGGGTGCTTACCCTGGCGAGCCGCGTGCCGAACGTTGCCGACCCCTGATCTATATCCATTTTACATTCAACAGTCAATGAAGATGTGTATAAACGAAAATTAGATTAATAACTCATAAATAACAAGAAAGCAAAAAGTAAAGGGAAGATCGAATATGAAGGAAAAATTAGCCCTTCAAAATTCAGAAGCAATCATCTGAATTTCAATAAAGGTGAGAACAGTCTAACGTAGCAAAGATTCTTCAGACTTTTTAGCTTTCAAATTAGAGGATGCAAGCAGCATGGTGCACTTTTACAAGGCTGTAAAATAGTCACATTAATGGCCAATATCTTTAAAATCAAAAGTCTGCAAAATTATTCACTTGCCATGCCACTGAATATTAATGGCATCTAATACTGTAGTTTATTAACCTTTTATGTTAGTGGTCAGAAATGAAACATGCTGGGAACAAATGCATGACAGAAGGGAAAAATGTTTCTGACGGCTATTGGGCTTCATTTGACAGTTAATAAAAACCATCAAGTACATATTATGTTAGATTAACCAAGATCTGGATTCCACATGACAAGTCATTATTATTAAAGGCAAGTGGAGGGTATTTTCAAATACACCCTGGAGTGATGCATGCTAAAATATGTATGGCAAACTCTTGAATGTCAAGGACATTTTGTGCAGTGTGTAATGGAAAACTGCATGTAATGTGCAATTTGGGAACTATTTTATGTACCTCTGAAGACCTCAAAGCATCACAATGAATGTTTTATTGTAAGCTGTCACACTTGGCTGTAGGTCCAAGTGCATAGCAAATATTTATGGACAATCACAATTTGGTGACACAGAGATTGTGTTAAAGCAAAATCTGACATAAAGGAAAGGATATGACTAAATGCAAAATTTCCTCTCATTGTTTTTTATTTCAGTTTCTTGTGTGATGCTAACACATGAACTTACACTCCAACTTTCATCTTACTGTTGTTTTGTGCTTCTAAATACAGTAATATCTCACTAGTCTTGACTTCATTATTCCACAAACTCAATATTTTTCACAAGGCCTACTGGTCTTACCCAACTTTTCTGCAAATATTTAATAGAGGGTTGTAGTGAGGTTTTGTATTGTTTTCATTACTTTTTTTGTTCAGTCACAGTCCCTTACATGACCACCTAACCCAGACCAGGATGTACAAAGCCCCTATGCAGCGAGTCTGACGTTAGGAGCTTGAGTGAAAGGCAGAACTATAGGCCCCTCTTTGTGTCCAGTGTCTTTAAAGAGAATAATCTTCTTTAGGCTCATTACAACCAAATCTTATCTCTTCTCTCCTAGGACAGCTGCTACAACCTTGACAAAACACTGTATTTTAAATACATTGAATGTGAGTGCCAAGGGCAGGGAACACATTGTGACGGGTTCGACCCCCTTGTGGGGTGCACCTGATGTGCTGGGGTCCCACTGAGCCCGCCTGTCCCACCAGCCTGGGTACCCCCCACTCTGTGCTACTGTGTCAGGCTCTCAAGCCCCTTTCCAGCACACACACAGGTAGGGACACGCCTGGATTTAGAATCACACAGAGTCTGCAATCAGCTCTGTGTGGGAATTGCCCAGCACTCTGGTGCACACACCCTCTGGAGTGTAAACGCAAAATTACATTGTCTTGTCTTATATTGAATAGAGATTTATACAGCGTAAACTCATGAAATTAGCCCCCTCCCTCAATGTGGAGGAAGATATGCACAGCTTTCTGCTCCTTTCCCCCTCCCCCCATTATGAATGGCACAAACTGGGTTTTGGAATAAACAAAAAACAACTTTATTAACTACAAAAGGTAAATTTTAAGTGATTATAAGGGATAGCAAACAGAACAAACCAGATTACTGAGCAAATAAAACAAAACACACAAACTAAGCTTAATACACTAAGGAATACTGGCTACAAATAATAATTTCTCACCCTAAATATAGTTTCAAGCAGGTTGCAGAGTTTCTTGAAGGTAAACTGCACTGCTTGCAGCTTAAATCTCCAGGGATTCCTTTTACAGGCTTATCTGTCTCACTTGGGCTCACGCTCTTCCTCCCGCAGCTTAGTTCTTTTGTTTGTTCAGGTGTTTTCAGCAGTTTTCCTACTTGGGTGGGGAGGCAGTAGAGAAGAGCCCGAATTAACTCGCTTCCCAGCCTTAAATAGGATTTGCATATGGCAGAATCTTTCCTTTACCAGTTTTGACCCCCACCTCCTTCCCGTGGAAAAGTACCAGCATTTCAAGATGTATTCTGTACCAGGTGACACGATCACATGACCCTGCAGTGTCAAATCAGCTTCCCAGAAAACATCTCAGGAAGGAGGGTGATTAATATCTTCAAAGTCCTATTGTCCTTACTAATGGCCCATCCAGGCTGATTGTATACTGTCTGGTCGGCGTTCCCCAAGTATACACACAGTTATAATTATTACAAGTAGTCAATATTTCTAACTTCAGATACAGAAATGATACATGCATACAAATTGGATAATCACATTCAGTAAATCAAAACCTTTCCAATGATACCTCACATGATCCATCTTGCATAAAACATCTTAATTATGCCATATTCATATCATAAGCATATTTCTATGAAGATTATGGGGCATAGGATCACACACATCTTTTATATTCTGTCCGGCTCACAATTCATCCACAAATAATAATTTTGTATCATTTCATGAAGTTAATAGTTAAAACAAAACTTGTGAAAATACATACACAAAGAGTGTTTTACACCACCGCATTCTTGATTGTTGTCAATGTATTTTTGTCACATTTGATTGCTTAGTATGTCTCCGTTGGAGTCCTAGTCAGTGTGAATTACCAAGGTTCTTCAGTAGGAGTATGTTCTCCCCTCCTCCCCCCGCTCCCGTATAGTACCCTGAAAGGATAATCATGTGCACTTTGGGGACAGAGTGTCATCCATATAACCCTTAACCAAGGTCTAGGGAGACTTTATAAATGATGAAAAGGACAAAGAATATAGGTGACACTGGCCGTGCATCCTTGTATCCAACTGTTATGTTCACATACAAATACTCTTGCTTTAAGGTTGCAGTGTAACCTATTTATTTATTGGCATTCATAACAATAATGCACATGAAACCAAAACAGAGAGAGAAAAAGCATGCTGCTCCCAACATCAGGGAGGAACAACTTAATCCACTTTACTGTAGGCTGGCTCTCTGGAGAACTGAATGTACTAGGCCCAGATCATATGCTTCCTTACAGAGCCTCCTAGCTTGCAAGCAGGACCAGGAAAAAATCCATATAATTTAAATTGTACTTTACAACAGGGCCGCCCGGGGGTGGGGGGGAGGCAAGTGGAGCAATTTTCCCCAGGCCCTGGGCCCCGCAGGGGCCCCCACGAGAGTTTTTTAGGGCCCCTGGAGTGGGGTCCTTCACTCACTCCGGGGGCCCCGGAAAACTCTTGTGGGGCCTGGGCCCCCGGAGCTTCTTCTGCTCCGGGTCTTCGGCAGCAGAGGGTCCTGGAGCGAAAGGACCCACCGCCGAAGCACCGGGTCTTCGGCGGCAATTCGGCGGTGGGGACCCCGCCACCGAAGACCCCAGGCCCCCTGAATCCTTTGGGCAGCCCTGCTTTACAAGTTTAAAACAGTTTTCCACCTAATAACCAAATTTACTAATGATGTTCTATTAGTCTTTAAGATGCCCTGAGATATCACTTAGACCTCAAGGACTCCCTTGAAACATCAGCAATATCGCTATCCGGAGGTGTCAAGTCCACTTACTGTGGTTGTTACATCTCCTGGGGCTATATTGTCTTGACCTGCTGTGGTTGTTGTGTGGTTGTTTTCCCTTATCTCATTTCCTTCTTGGTGTTAGAGAAGTTATCACTTATTCCTCCTCAGTATGACTCTATCTGGTGTGACAACTTCATATGACTCTAAGGCAACATCTTTTGACACTACTGCTGTTTATGACCATTTTTTCACCCATCATCAGAATGCACAACCTCATTTTTTTTTCTAAAGGTGGTGGCTTCCAGAACCCTAAAACATGTTGATTTTTTTTATTTGTCTTTTTTGCTTCTTTTATGGTTCCACAAATTCCCAGTGACTCTAATGTTAGTTTCCAACTGTGAAGACATTCTTTTTTTCATTTTTTTTGTTCAAATAAATGTCAACAGATGCAACCATGCTTCATTGGTGCCATTCTGTAATTTAATAGGGTTGAATACGGATCAGAGCCAGACTCTGCAGCCTTTTTCTGAAGGTGCTTTATTATTTTGACAGTTTTTCACCAAGCTGTTGGACTGGAGATAATGTGGACTAGTGATCACATGACTGAATCCGAACTTCACTGCAAACTGCTTAAACTCACGCCCATTAAACTGTATCCCTTTGTCAGACTTACTATGGCAGGAATGCCACGTCTAGCAAAAAATAGATTTGACACGCACAATCACATGTTTAACTGTAATATGATCAAGTAAGACTCTCAGGGAGTGAGAATAATGATCTAGGACAAGTATGTACTTTTTTTCCAGCCAATGTAAATAAAACTATCCCCGTTTTGCTCCAGTAGGCCATTTTTTCCTGTGCCTCCAACATGGGCTTTTTCACTTGACTAGGACAGCAGTTTTGGCATATATGACAAGCCTTAACAGCTTCTTCAATGCCATTGTTCATTTGAGACCAGTATAAAAAGCCTCTGGTCCTTCTCAGAGAGTTTTCAATCCCTACATGACCTTTATGTATCCTTTTTAACATAGTTTTCTGTAACGCCCTAGGGATCACCATCCTGGTGCTTTTAAACAAAATCCCATCCAGTCCTGAAAGCACCCTTTAAATTGATAATAGGGGCTAGGAACATGCTGCTCCCGCCACTCCTCCCATGAGCCTTAATTATTTTCTGCACCATATCATCCTCAGCAATAGCTCTGGCAATCACAGTCCACATATTATCTGAGACTGGATAGAATTTTTAAATCAGTTTGACCTGTACAAAAATCAAACTCTTGATTTTGCTCCAATGCATTTTGTCAAATGCTCTATAATGTATGTCTGCAACCATTAAGTCTCTCCCAGGCTTGTGTTCCATTTGCAAATCACACATTTGTAGCTCAAAAATTAATTCTGTATCCTCACAGGGTTGTTGCAAAGCCCCTTTTCAGCAATGGCAATATATGGGTTATGGTCAGTTTCAGTTAACATCAGTCTCCCGTAAATAAAGACATGAAACATTTTACACCAATAGACTAAAGCCACAGCCTCCCTCTCTATTTGAGGATATTGATAGTTTTTGTTAGCACCCATGACTCATAAGCCATGGGTCTACAGTTTTGTACCACTACAACCCTTGATACGTTGTTCCAATGATTAATGATTAACATGCTACAGGGACTGTCATAACTATAAAGGGAAGGGTAACAGCTGTCCTGTGTACAGTACTATAAAATCCCTCCTGGCCAGAGACTCCAAAATCATTTTCCCTGTAAAGGGTTAAGAAGCTCAGGTAACCTGGCTGGCAACTGACCTAAAGAACCAATAAGGGGACAAGATACTTTCAAATCTTGGGGGGGGGGAAGGCTTTTGTTTTGTGTTCTTTGTTTGGGAGTGTGTTCGTTCTCGGGACTGAGAGGGACCAGACATCAATCCAGGTTCTCCACATCTTTCTAGACAAGTCTCTCCTATTTCAAACTTGTAAGTAAATAGCCAGGCAAGGCGTGTTAGTTTTCCTTTGTTTTCTCAACTTGTAAATGTACCTTTTACTAGAGTGTTTATCTTTGTTTGCTGTACTTTGAACCTGAGACTAGAGGGGAGTCCTCTGAGCTCTTTAAGTTTGATTACCCTGTAAGGTTAATTTCCATACTGGTTTTACCGAGATGATTTTTACTTTTTTTCTTTAATTAAAAGCCTTCTTTTTAAGAACCTGATTGATTTTTCCTTGTTTTTAAGATCCAAGGGGTTTGGATCTTGATTCACCAGGAGTTGGTGGGAGGAAGGAGGGGGGATGGGAAAAATTGGGAAATGGTGGCAGCGGAACCAGAGCTAAGCTGGTAGTTAAGCTTAGAAGTTTTCATGCAGGCCCCTACATTTGTACCCTAAAGTTCAAAGTGGGGATCCAGCCTTGACAGGGACTCATTCAGATACTATGATTCTGGGTGTTGTAAATGTCACCACGTCTCAGTGGGTCACAGCTGAGGATGACAAATTCAGGACAAACTGCTGAGAAATGGGGCAGACCCACTCCAAATTGGTGGCTATTCTTCCATTAGATATACCAAGCCAGTAACAAAAGTAAACTTCTGTCTCACCAAATTGGTTAACAACAAGTCAGAAATGCAGTCTCCTTAGGCATTCCAGCTCTTATTTCACCACCCAGCCACTAGACTTTGTGATGAGTGGCTATTTAAAACCAATTTCACCAAACAAAGCATCCTTCTACTCCCAAGAGATCAGCCAAACAGCTAGGTCAATATATAACTCAGATCACTATTGCCAATCCTTATATATCTAATATATAAATGTTTATTTAAAAGAGAAAAGAAAGAGTTAAAATGGTCAAGAAAAACAAATACATACACTTCTTGCAAAGTTCTTGTGTCAAATTTGAAGCAATGATGTTACAGGCTGCTGACTTGTAAAGTCTCTGGTAAATTTCAAAAGATTGGAAGGTCCTCAGTCTATTGGTTGGAATGCTCCTTTTAGTGTAAATCCATAGTCTGGAGATCTGAGCAGGAAAGAGGCAAAGTGGAGACTTTTCCAAGTTTTTTTTATAACTTCTCCCATGTGGAGGGAATGCTCTGAGTCTTAGTTTGTGGGAAATTACAGGCACAAGATGGAGTCAGGGTCACATGATCAAGTCACATGTCCTTACATGCTTTGATGACCAATAGGAGGAGCCCTTTCCCATATTTTGGCTAATGCATCCACAGGAAGGCTCACCAGGTGGGGACAAGCTTCTTCTATAGGCACTGTGAGAGCTAAATGTTCTTTGATGAGCTATAAGTTTGAATAGTTCATTCACAATGTGCTGGCCAAACTGAATGTAAATTACCTGGTGGGTGTTACCACAGGATAGAAACATTTGAAATATTAGTACTTACTCAATATTCATAACTTTAGGTACAAAGATGATACATGCATACAAACAGGATAATCATATTCAGCAAATCACAACTTTTCCATTGATACCTTACATGACATACTTTGTAAAAGATTTCTTGCAATTGTCTAACAGTGGCAACATTAATGATATAAATGATCATGTTTCAATCATAAATCATCACAGTATATGAACCCGAATAAAACAGAAAGTCCATATTTCAGAATAATTACTTTAAAAAATCATGATACTGTAGGAATTTTATGGGAAAATAATGTATCATCAAAATTTCAGCAAACATCACACAACATTGCATCGTATTTTAAAGGCTGATCTGACATTAATATCTCAAAGTCTGCCTAAGAAGCAATGTGATAGTTACTATAAGTAGAAAGACAGACAGACAAAATGACAGGCTTGCTGATAAATTTAGTTCCAGGTAATTCCAACCCATCACTGTAAAATGGTCTAAGAGAATATTTAACTAAACAAAACGCAGAAAACCACTTTATGTTATTGATTAGAAGCAGTATATGTTTGTATGCTTTGCATTGGACTGAAAAATATTTTGTGGTGCTATGCATGAAAGACACTATAGGAAAAGCTGTGTTATCCATCACTTTACAAACTGGAAAGCTCTATAAACTGGCATTTTGGGAGGGAGGAGTGGGGCACGGGCTCTGGGAGGGAGTTTGGGTGCGGGAGGGAGGTTGGGGCAGGGGGTTGGGGTGCGGGAGGGGAAGCCGATGGGACCTGCAGGGGTGGCGCCTGCAGTTCCCGGCCAATGGGAACTGTGGAGCCAGCACTTGGGGTGGGGCGGTGGCAGCACACGGAGCCCCCATGGCCATTCTTCCGCCTAGAGGCATTAACCTTGGCCAATGGGATCTGAGGTGCTGGGGCGCCTGCGGGCAGAGGCAGTGCACAGAGCCATCTGGCCACACCTCTCTGGACATGTGGCCGCTTTCAGGGAGCTGCCCGAGGGGAGTGTCTCCCAGATCCGGCACCTTGAAACACCTCCCACACCCTAACTCCCTGCCCCAAGCCACCTCCTGCACCCAAACTCCTTCCTAGAGCCCATGTCCTGCACCCTCCCATGCCCCAACCCCAGCCCTGAGCCCTCTCCTGCACCAAAACTCCCTCCCTCTTTGTTATCCAGCATGTTGGAGGGTTGGGGGGTGCCGGTAAGTCAAAAATTCCAATTAACTAAGGTTTTACTGGATAAGATATAAAACATGGGCTATCATTTTAAAAAGAGGGAAAGATTCACTGATATATTTTTGGTGCTTTGTGCCATCCCAATAATGTAAAGCAGCCATAGCATACAAGTGAATCTCTTCAGCTCATAGTGTAGTCATAGACTGATCTGGGCTTACTCCAGGGACTGAGATGAAAGTTACCTAGTGGTCAACAAAGTTAATATGGGCTCTTTTTTTTGTAAAATTATCTTAGCACTTCTACTGCTCTCTTCACCAATATTCTCCTTTGTATCTTTTGTCAGCTGGCAGTACTTGAAATTATGCACTATTTGAAAAGTCTGGAATTCAGAGATGGCAAATTGTGATCTGTCGTCAGTAACTATTTCTTCCAAAATGAAAATATGTGTTTATATGACCTGCTGAATTGTGGGCCTAATGAGAATTTCTACAAATCTAGAGGAATCACTGGCTACCAAAAACCTATTTCCCTTTTCTTCACACAGATCTAGGATTATTCTTTTTGAAGGCCTATCAAGTAATTCTGTGGGTGAGAGATTTTTTGTATTGTGACTTTATGGCCATTCTGCAAAGCTGTCATAATTCTACTTTTGTATGTAGTGTTGTTGTAGCCATGTCAGTCCCAGGATATTAGAGACACAAAGTGGGTGAGGTAAGCTTGTCTCTCTCACCAACCAGAAGCTGGTTCAATAAAAGATATTACTTCACCCACCTTATGTCTATAATTCCACTTTGTGTGTTAAATTCTACCCTACACTACGATATCACATCCACTTTTTGGCTCCCTTCCTCTCTCCATTTTGTGAAGTTTCCCTCATGCATCCTTTCCAATATATTATCCTTTAAGAACTGTGGGACTGCAATATACCTGTCGTAGCTACTCAGACATTCAACTTCTGAGAGCTCCACTCTTACTACACAGACATTAGGGGCTGGATATGAGACCCCCGGTAAATAACTAAGCCAAATGTGTCATAAATTTGGATATAGTATACAGCTGTGTATCAACATTAGTGGTTATTTTCATCCATTCCAAGTGTGGCAGAAGAGGCTGGCATCCTACTAAAAAAAATGCACTCCTATAGTGCTTTGATATTATCCCAAGCTGCTGGAAAATATGAGCAATCAAAATAACTCCACAATAAAGTTTCAGCTACTACTAAAGAATTCCTTGGTACATATTCTGCAATAGGCTTAAATCTCATCAAGTACTTGAGCAATCTAAAGGCATCTACTGGGCAAATGGTCTATGTCTTCATGTTTATTAATAATATGGGTTGTTTGTGGTCTATCACTAGATTGAAAGTATGAAGTTCTGCAAGTATCTTGTAAATCACAAACATGCTCACCAAATCTCCTCTCTGTTTGCTCCCAGACTTTATTATACCAAGATAACACATGGACTTATATGTGTGAGATAATTGTGATGTTACATATATGTAAGTCACATTATGGAATGACCAGTTAAGACATATGGACATGTGTCCCTTACTGTGACTGGAAATTGATAGCATTTTAGTTTATGGGAATTAAGAAGAATCTTTCACATCATTACAGCAAGTTGTTAAAGTGACTGAGGCTGATGTAATAAAAATTAAATAGGAAATAAAACCCTGTACCATAGTAAAGGAAAACACTATAATTCTTAGGACATGTGATTGTCAGACAAGTTGAGAGCAGATGCGGGGGGGGGGGGGGGGGATCAAATCTACAGTTGTACCACCACCTAAAAATGTCCTGAAACTCATGTTTCTCTCTCTCTCTCTCTCTTCTATTAAGTTGTGATTATTACTACAGGTATATAGATTCCAAGGCAGAAGGGACCATTCTGACCAGCTAGTTTTAACTCCTATATAACACAGGGCACAGGACCTCTCCAAAATAATTCCTAGAGCATATCTTTTAGAAAAAAAAACGTTCAATCTTGATATACAAATGGCAGTGATGGAGAATCCAGCACAATCTTTGGTAAGTTGTTCCAATGGTTAATTACCCTCACTGTTAAAATTTTACACTGTGTTTCCAGTCTGAATGTGTCTAGCTTCAAGTTCCAGCCATTGGATCTTGTTATATCTTTGTCTGCTAGACTGAAGAGCCCATTATAAAGAATTTGCTCCCCGTGTAGACATTTACAGATGGTAATCAAGTTACCCCATAACCTTCTCTATGTTAAACTAAATAGATCTATCACTATAAGGCAGTGATCTATGAATCAATGCCATCTTGTGGCTCTTCTATGAATCCTCTCCAATTTATCCATATCCTTGACTTGTGGACATCAGAAACAGGGCCGGCTTTAAGCCAATTCCCCCGATTCCCCTGAATCGGGCCCCGTGCCTAAGAGGGCCCCACGCCCAGTGGTGAGCTGGAGCCAGTTCCCAAGCTCCGGCAGCTGTCCGCCTCGCCTCTGGCCCCAGTTCACCTTCCACTCCTGCCCTGAATGCTGCGCCCCCCTTCTCTTCCTCCTCCTCTGCTTCCCGCAAATCAGATGTTCACGTGGGAAGCCTGGAAAAAAAAAGCAGTGGCAGGTAAGTTGGGGGGGGAGGGGCGGCGGGAGCGTGAGGAGGGATCCAGGGAGGAGCGGCGTGGCCCAGTCCAGCTCTGGACAAGTGGCTCCAGCCCGGCTCCGGCCCAGCTCCGGCCGAGCGGCTCCTTCCGGCCCTGGCCCCAGCCCGGGCTGAGCGGGTATGGCCCCGCAGCACGGCTCCGGCCCAGCCCCGGCCCCGACTCTGGCCGGGCAGCACGGCTCTGGCTCCGGGTGGCCCGGCTCCGGCCCCGGCCGGGCAGCGAGGCCCTGGCCCCAGCCGGGCAGTGTGGCTCCGGCCTGGGCCCTGGCCCGGCTCTGGCCAGGCGGCATGGCCCCGGGCCCAGCTCCGGCCCAGTCCCTGGTCCCGGCCCTGGCGTGGCTCCAGCGGGGGTAAGCAGCATGGTAAGAGACCGGGGCTGGGGAGGGGGGGGTGGTTGGATAAGTCAGGGGCAGGGAGTCCCAGGGACAGGGAGCAGGTTGGGGGGGGGGGGTTGGATCGGGCAGAGGTTCAGGGGGGGCGGTCAGGGGATGGGGAAGGAGGGGTTGGGTAGGCGTGGGAGTTCCGGGGGTCTGTCAGGGTGGTGGTGGATGGGGTTGGGGCAGGCAGGGGACAGGGAGCAGGGCAAGTTGGGTAGGGGGTGGGGTCCTGGGGAGCATTTAGAGTGGGGGGGTCTTGGGAAGGAGTGGTCAGGCGACAAGGAGCGGGGGGGGTTGATGGGTTGCGGTTTCCAAGGGGGGCAGTCGGGGACAGGACACGGTTGGGGGTCGGATGCGGGGGGGAATGCACTCCCTGGGCGGTTCCCTACCGGGTCTTCGGTGGTGGGTCCTTCAGTGCCACGGAAGACCCGGAGCAAAGACCTGGAGCACCGCCGGGTGAGTCATCCCTGCCGGGGCCCTGTCGAATTGGGCCCCACACTTCCTAAAGCCAGCCCTGATCAGAACTAGACACAGTATTCTAAGCCCTCTTTTTTTGTATCCAAAGACCACATTAGCTCTTTTGACCACAGCACTGTCTTGGGTACTCATGTTCAGCTGATTATCCACTATGATCCCCAACTCTTTTTCACTTCTTTGCTCCCAGGATTGTTACTGGGAGTTCTTTCAACCCAAAGCTCTTGGTAACTTTTACTCTGTGTGAGGTGGTGTCAGGAAATAAATCAAGGGAGACATGGCCGTCCGACTGATAGATGGCTGGCACAAACGGGACAACACAAGAGTGCTTTCACTTAAAGCTAAACTTTATTTAGTCTCAAGCACTTACACATGTCCGCAACAGGTTAGTAAAACACCCCCAACCCTTGATAATTACCAAGGTTGAGTGTCGCTCTCAAGTGACACAGCGCAGGCTTCCGGTGGCCAAATCTTCCATCTGCCAGTGGGGACCACAAGATGTATCCAGAGGGAGAGTCCAAACGAGTTCAACTACCTCAAACTTTTTCCCTTTATTTATACATTAGTAATAGAATGACATGTCCCTTAAAGAAAACTTGTTAAGTAAGCAGTTTCAGTGGCCAAGCAAGAGGTTCCTTATGATTATTGATTAACCAGGTGTGGGTTTTTATAGAGTTTGCAGCCTTGAGGCCCCAATAAACATTCCTGGGGCACAGCCTCCTCGTCTAAAATGCATGTATTAGCAACCTCAACACAATTCTTATCAGGAAGGATGCGGAGTCAAGCTGACCTTTCTGTGGCACCCAAACCCCCTCCCCTCCTGCCTTGGTTAAGCTAAGCCTGCTGACTAGACTGCTTATAGCAATAAACCATAATGGTTTCAGGAACTTTACTGGTTTGCCAAAATCTCCCCATACGGGATAGAGTCCCCCATTCTGTAAATATGGCCTACATTTCTTTGTTCCTAGATGTATACATTTCATCATCATCATCATCATTACCATAACTGCATTGGTAGTTGGGGTACCATCATTGATGAGCAATCAATCAATTGTCTCCACCCCTGATGATTGTGTGTCAGTGCTTGAGTCTCTGCAAAGTCCATTCCTATCCACTATTTTATGTTGTCAATCTTTCTTCTGTCTACCTCTTCTTCACTTCCCCTGTACTGTCCCATGGAGAATGTTACTTGGATAGGCCAGATGATCTTGTTACATAGCTGTACCACTTCAGCTTGTGCTTCTTCATGGTCATGAGGAGGTCTTCATCTGACCCAACGCACTGGGTGATGATGTTGCGGACCTCTTCATTAGCGACATAGTTGAAGTAAGAGATGCCCAGGATTTTACAGAAGTATCTCATCTCTACTACCTGCATTTTCCATTCAAGTTCTACCGTAAAAGTCCATGTCTTGCACGCATACAGAAAAATGGAAATGACCAATGCATGCAGCAGTTTCAGTTTGGATTCCAGTGAGATGTTCTTATTTCTCCAAATTGGCTTTAGCTTTGCCACTGCTGCTATTGTTTGCGCAGTTCCTGCCAGAATTTCTGCCTTTGATCCTTCAATGATGATTGCCCCCAAATACTTGAACTGTTTCACTGTCTCCAGCTCTTGTCCACTGACAGTGATATGTGAGCTGATCCTGTCACGATTGTTTGTCATCAGCTTGGTTTTCTCTGCACTGATTTCCATGCTGTATTTTGCAGAGGTTTCATCCAATTGTTTCACAAGGTTAGCAAGTTCATTTTCGCTGCCTGCCAGGCCATCAATGTCATCAGCAAACCAAATATTTGAGATTGTTCGTTCCCCAGTGCTGACTGTGCATATGAGATCTTCTTGGGCATCAGTCATTATGCTCTCCAAGTAGATGTTGAACAGTATGGGCGAAAGAAGGCAGACTTGCTGGATTGAAGCAGTGATGTAAAACCACTCTCCTATTGTGCCATTGATGAGAACTGCACTGATAGCCTTGGCATATCGTTGTTTAATGGTAAGAATAAGCTTAGGACCAACATTGAACTTTTTTCATGGTTGCCCAGAAAGCTTTGTGCCATACTCTGTCAAATGATTTCTTGAAGTCAACAAAGATGTGGTACATGTCCTGTTGGTGTTTTAAGTACGTCTCACATAGAACACGAAGGTTGAAGATCTGTTCTGTGATACTTCTTCCAGCATGAAAGCCAACCTGTTCTTCAGTGATTACATTCTCTGCTTCTGGCTTCATTCTGTTCAACATGACTTTCAACATGACTTTGCTTGGATGGCTAATTAAGCTTATGGTCCGGTAATTTTAACACAATTGCAGGTTGCCTTTCTTTGGCAGAGTGATGATTAGTGACTGTGTCCACATGGAGGGCTACTCACCGAACTGCCAGATCTTGTTGCAGATCTTGATGAGTACATCTATTACTATTTCTCCTCTGAATTTCATCAGTTCAGCTGAGATGTTGTCAATACCTTTAGGCTTTCCATTCTTGAGTGATTTCACAGCTGTATTGGAAAGTCATCCTCCTGGTGGTTGTATAGATCAGAGCAGTAGTTTGTCCACCTATTGATGATGTCCCTTTCTTCTGTAAGACTGTTTCCTTCTTTGTCTTGAATTGAATTAGCTTTGGTCCATCTTTCCTTTGTCAGATCTTTTACAGCATGGAAGCCTCATTTGCTATTTTTATTATTGATACACTCTTCAATTTTAGAGCATGTTTTTCAATCCATATCTCCTTGGCCACCTTCATTCCTTTCTTGATCTTTATGCCAATTGCTCTGTATTTATAGCTTCCTCAGTGCTGTTCTTGTCTCTCGAGTTCTTTTCTAATGTCACACATTTGTAGTATTTCATTTGTGACCCATAGTTTTGTCTTCTTACAGTGTTTCCCAAGGATATCCATTGCTGCCTCATTCATTACAGCATTTAAATTGTTGGTCAGTTAGCCATATTGAAACAAATTGTTTGCTTGAGCCCAGTTTACTAAGTGATCCAGATAGCTCTGAATCAGTGACCAGTGTTCTTCATTATTTACTAGTCCCCAACATTTGTGCCATCTATAAACTGTATCAGACATTATTTCAACAGAAAATATAGAAACTATGCTTTCAATCCTTTTTATATTCTTTTTCTTACAAGTCTCAAAAGTTTTCATTCTTCAGCCATGATTTTGTAGTTTTAATAAGCACTTAGTACTTTCTGGGGACACTTCAATGTCTATTCATCATATCATATTTTAGTCAGAAACACACACAATAAATTGTTCATCGTGCCCTCCTTTGCCATTTCATAATCACAAGCATTTGTGACAGACCCAGACCAGTCGGGTACAGGAGTCTGGTAGAAGGCAAATATACTGGTCACTGGATGAGTAGTTTTCTGTTCCCTGAGTGACCATAGAAGGGGCTGCACTAGAGTAATCAGAAACCTGCTAGAACCAGTTAAAGCAGGCAGGCTAATTAGGACACCTGGAACCAATTAAGAAGAAGCTGCTAGAATCAATTAAGGCAGGATAATCAGGGCACCTGGGTTTTAAAAGGAGCTCACTTCAGTTTGTAGTGTGAGAGTGTGAGGAGCTGGAAGCAAGAGGTGCAAGAAGCTGAGAGTGAGAGGGTGTGCTGCTGGAGGACTGAGGAGCACAAGCTTTATCAGACACCAGGAGGAAGGTCCTGTGGTGAGAATAAGGAAGGTGTTTGGAGGAGGCCATGGGGAAGTAGCCAAGGAGTTGTAGCTGTCATGCAGCAGTTACAGGAGGCACTATAGACAGCTGCAGTCCACAGGGCCCTGGGCTGGAACCCAGAGTAGAGGGCGGGCCCGGGTTCCCCCCAAACCTCCCAATTGACCCGGACTGTGGGTTCTTCCAGAGGGGAAGGTCTCTGGGCTGTTCCTCAACCCACATGGTGAATCTCTGAGGCAGGAAAATCCACCAATAAGTGCAGGACCCACCAAGATAGAGGAGGAACTTTGTCACACATTGTTATATCTGTTCTGTTTTTCTTTGTGTCAGGCAGAAGACATTGCTTCATAGATCACTTGCTGATTCATTACTTACTGGAAAGCAGAAATGTAGGCATTCTAAATCCATGGTCCAGAATGAGGGCTCTGACTTATCTATGCAAATATCCACCTCTTTGCAGCATTAAATCACTTATCTACCCATCTCCTGTGCTTACCAAATAGTTGTATCCATTTTCTTCAGTTGTATCCTTTATATGTGGCTTTATAATGATTAAAAGTTCTGTGTTCATACCAGTAAAGATACATCTGCACTAGTGACTGTACATATGACCATGCACTTAGTTGTGCCATAGTCCATCTGCTCCCATATCTAAACCCCGGAAGCATGTGTCTGAAGGCAAGTACAGAGTGTAATTGCATGCTAAACTTATTGTGCTGTTCAGATACTAGGTGTGTTGTGTGAAAAAATACCTTATTTCAAGCTAACCTTAAAACAGAGCCTTAAAAGGATCTTATGATGGACACATCTGGTGTGTACAATCAAGCTGTGTGACCAGAATGTATCTGGTACCGAAGTACATGATGTGGTGTCAAAAATGGGATAGGAATCCTGGAAGGAGTATGTACACTATATAGTTTAGCATTGCCTCTTAAGATGTTTGTCACCTTTCAAAAGTACAATATCAGCAATAGTCCATTGAGTTCTTCCTTTTTCACTAGGCCCATCTTGGCTGCCACACCGCAGCTGAGAAGGCTCTTGATCTATGGACCTTTGATCACATACAAAGACTAAATACACAGTGTTTTGAGTGTGAGTTGTTTTTGTGATGAACTGGCCCATGCAGTTCAGAGTATCTCCATGGCTTATCTGAGTTGGGCCAGGTGATTTCAGCTTTAGGTGTGATTGAAGGAGATTGTAAGTCCCTCTGAGATGAGTGTGATGTCAGCTCCTGAGTCAGTTTTAAAATCAATAGTCTTCCCAAGATTATTCAGTTTCACTCTTCATGCAGATTCGGTGTCTTCACACACGAAAGAGCCCAGAAAAAATGACTTTTGATTGTTTGCAATACAAGTCAACTCCCTGATGGCTTTGTTGTGGAAAACAGCTACAAATGTCCATATTTCATGCATTTATTACACTGCTCATCTCTGACTGGCCATGCATCATTTCTTAGATTATGACTTTTTCCACACCTTGTGTATGTAGACTGAGATTTGTCCTTCTTAGCCTGATAGTTATTTCTCCTTGCCTTAGGGGTCTTATGGTAGTGACTTTTAGCACTCATGCTCCATCTGTTTACAGCTTCTAAGCTAGTGTCTTGTTTTTTTTTTATGTCTGACAAGGATTAAAACTCTTTTTAACTGGAGCTGCTCTGAAATACTCTCTGTTAATTTAATAACCAGCCTATCTCTGATATTTTTATGTTTTGTTTTCCCCCAAAAATCACAGTTTTAAGCAATGTATATAGAACTCATCTGAAACATTTTCCCTTTGTTGTTTAATTCTCTGGGGAAACCCACATTTCATAACCTACATTTCTCGGAGGCATAAAGTATGCATCAAACATAGTCACAAAAAGTTGACTATGAAAGGGTTATGACTGTCTTACTCATAGACTTTAAAGTCAGAAGGGACCATCGTGGTCATCTAGTCTGACCTCCTGCACATTGCAGGCCACAGTACCTCATCCTCCCATTCCTGAAATAGGCTCCTAATCTCTGACTGAATTACCAACATCCTCAAATCATGGTTTTTAAGACTTCAAGTTACAGAGAATTCACTATTTGCACAAGTTTAAACCTGCAAGTGGCCTGTGTCCCATGCTGAGAAGAAGACAAAAAAACAAACAAACAAACAAACAAAAACAAACAGGGTCTCTGCAATCGCTTCCAAACCCCAAATATGGTGATCAGTTAGACTCTGAGCAGGTGGGCAGGACCCACTGGGCAGATACCTGGGAAAGAATTATCTGTAGCAATTCAGAATCCTCCACATCTAGTGCCCTGTATCCAGCAGCTGAGGATTTTTGTCTTCAGTAAAGTCAAAGGATTTAAAGATACACTCTGCGTCCTTCCACATCACATAAATAAAAAACAAACACCCTATCTCCAGTTTCATTGTAGAGTTTGTTTGAAATTTGAATTTTTTCAAAATATGGCTTCCAGTCTATCCATTGTGAAGGCATGTCAAAGCTGAAGTTCTCTGGGGCATTGAAGAGTTGTATGTTGATGAGATCCTGCAATCATTGTTCCTGTTTTCCTTCTGTTTGCAACCTTTGTAGTTTTCCTTCTGTTTCTGTTCTTAGTCTATTCCTGATACCATCTCATGTACTGCTATGCTAGATCACATGCAATTGAGACTGACAGTTGAATAGCCGTCAAAATCTATAGGCTGTTCCTCAGAATGAACAATCAGCAGAGCAAACTCTACAAATGGCAGATGCAAAATAAGATGACAACGACAACTGAAGAACTCCAGATCAATCACAGCCAGTCATTGCAATTAATGGAAAGCTGGATAACCAAGTTATTATGCATTTGGGTCATGCAATTAGAAAAGTAGTACAATTCAGAGACACTTAACAGATGTATCTGTACTGAACTTCAAAGATAGCATGATGGTGTGTGTATATTTTGTAAATGGTAGGAATGTAACACTTAGTGGGCAATATAATTGAATGCTAAGCTGTATTATACTGTTCAGCAACTGAGTGGAGACATGTGCAAAATACCTCATTTAAAGCTAACCTTAGCCATACCCAGCAGAGCATTAAAGGATCTTATCATGAACATGTCTGGTGTGTAGAAACTCTTTAGTCAGTACATATCTGGTACAGAAGTACATTACACAGAGTGAGTAAGTTAGCACACCTGAGGTGTATGGGTAAATACATTCCTCAGCCTGTGGCATGGCCCTGTACCCATGTCAGTGTGCAGTGGGGATGGGAGCAAGGGGAACATACCAGGTCTTGAGTTTCAATAGTCTTCCACCTCCATTCCTACAATACAATGAACCCTTTTCTACCTGACCTTACCCAATCTGTAAAAGGTCCCTGTCCCTCCCTCCATTTTCACCCATAGTAGCGGGCTGTGCTGACCACATCAGAACAGTTTTTTGTTGCACTTTTGATCAGTACAAGTGAACATGGACCCTGCTCTGAGAGAAGCCACCTGAACACACTTTTCTTGATGACTTCTTCCAGAGCAACAAGTACATTTACCTGTACAGAGAAATTTCACAGAGGCTGAAACAGGCAGGCATTGAGCAGACTCTGGCCTAGTGCCAGGAATGCAGCAAGTTTCTGAGGCTCCTGTGCTGGAGGGCAAAAGACTCCAACGGTCAATCTGGGAGGGCTCATTGTATGTGCCCCTTCCACAACAAGCTTGACTTGGTACTGCCAGTGGTCTTCCAGTACAGAGCTTGAAGAGGCTAACAATCCCCTCCTCAGCTCTGTCAGTCTTGTCACCTGATAGGATGCCAATTAGGGCCAGGACAAGGGGGGCAAGAGGGACTGTGAAGGATACCTTAGAACACCTGGAAAATTAGGAGAATGGCATTTTGTACCTTTACCCAGAGAAGCTGGTTAAGAAGCCTCCCCAACAAGTCTGAGGTGGACCCCGAGCTGCAGCAGGAACCAGAAACTGAGTCTGGTCCCCACCCCCTGCCAAAAGCTACTCTTGCTCTGGTGCTACATTCCTGATTTTAAGCCCAGCCTCCACTCCACCCTAAAATGGTCCCAGAGCAATACCCAGCTATAAATCCATTATTTAATTGATTTCCCATGAACCACTATTATGCATCTGGCAGAAGTTCTAAAAAACAGGTTATTAAGGAACAATAATTGTTATCCTGTATCTGTGCAATTCTCAGCCAGCAATCAGGCTGCCATAATCCTGGGGCTCCACAGACTAGGGTAACTAAGGGGCTGGTTTAGATGGGACAGTTGTAGCAAACATAACTGGTTGTCTAACGTGAGTACCAGCTGCCTTTAGTTCCGTGAAAGTTTACAGTTTCAGTGTTTCTACCCCAGGTCCCCCAACCCCCAGCTCTTACTGTCTCCTTATCACAGGAGCAGCTCAGCATGGTTTTGAGTGGTGGGGGATTAAGCCTGGGGATGGGAATTGCACAGAACACAGTTGTAGAACAATTTCGCTGTCTGAGGAAAAGTTAGTCAGACCAGTCCTTGCTGCCTTGGAAAACTACATTTTTTTTTTTTACTGTCCCTATCCCCGGTGTCTGGCCTCTCCCCATTATGAGCCATATTGCACAAGCTGTGCCATGACCAGGGTGTGGACCGTCACGCCTACTGGAGCAGAAGTCATGCCTAGTGGTTGGAGCAAGAGTCAGGCGCCAGGAACTAGCATCAAGGGTCAGAACCAGAGCCAGGAGTCAAGCAGAGAGTCAGAGCCAGAGGCAGGAGCAAGCAGGGAAGGAGCAGACAGGAATAAGGCTGGGGCAAGTCTGGGAACAAGGCAGGTACAGAAGTAATCACAGCTATAGCCATAAGCCCTGAGCAGCCAGAAAGCTTCTGCTGCTACTGAGGTTAAAAGCAGGCCTGCTGGCATCCGTGGGCCCTACTGGAGCCCAGCTGAGCTCATTACTCTGCCTACAGGCTGTGTTGGCTAATCCTCAGGCTCAGCTAAAGGAGCTCACTCCTGACAAGCTAGGGGAATCAGGAGTGGGAGAAGATCTGGTCTGGTAGTAGGATAAACTCAGTGTGGTGGTGTCCCTTTGCAGTGGAGAGGCGAGGGCCTTGTGGTCTGAAGTGAAACTTCAGAGAACCAAATAAAGTCGGGGTGTCTCTCTTTCTTCCCCTGTCCATTTCACTATTGTTAGGCAGGCACAGGGTTGAACCCCACAATTCACAGCACATGAATGGTAATAGTGTCAGTCTGGTGCCTTCATACTGCAAATACTTTCCTGCCCATCCCACACCCACCATCCACCCTCCAGGTAAGAAATATCCAAAGTCCCAAGTATGCAGGGGAGGGACAGGAAAGTGTATTGTTATGTGCTTAATGAAAGTACTAGTAGTTTTAAAAGCAGCAGAATGCACAACACAAAATATGAGAGACACAAGGTGGATGAGGCAATATCTTTTATTGGACAAGCTTCTGTTGGTGAAAGACAAGCTTCCACGGAGCTCTTCTGTGTAAACTCAAAAGCTTGTCTCACTCACCAACAGAAACTGGTCCAATAAAATATATTATCTCCCCCATCCTGTCTCTCTCATATCCTGGGACCAGCACGGCCACAAAAAAGCTGTATACATTAAAATATGGGTAGATAAACATTTTTATGGTTTGGTTCAAATACAGAACAACAATGTAGGCATCTGCTGCTACCACTGATTACACAGTCCCTCCTCCCCTGCCCTCTCCCCAAACCTGCCTCATTTCAGTCTTGGAGTTAGTGCTCCATAGCAGCCAGTAAGTGCTGTTAGCACCACCAACGAGTGGTTAAAAAAAAATAAAAGAAAAGAGAACAGATGAATCCCCTGTCCCCTCCAAACCAAATGTTGATCAGGTCCTTAAGAGAGACAGTGCTCCCAATAACAGAGGTTTGTAAACAAGGGTGAACAGTTAAGACAAAAGCATTGCACAATGACTACATTATGCCAGCTGCCACCCTTCACAGCACAAACCCAGCCCCTAAAGTGTTCAGCCCATAGAGTTGCCCCGTTATAATAGTTTGTAATGGGTGAATAGTCACAGGAATGAATGAGGGTCACATATGCATATACTTGTGGGGCTACGTACTATGAGGGAACACTGGCCTTTCCAGCAGCTGCGCAGGATATGAAGGTGTTCATTGGCATAGTCAAGTGTCAGTTGTGTGCACATATGGCATCCCTGATTTCCCTTGCCTTCTGGGAACCAGGACCACTGTGCCCATGGGCAGGATCCAGCTGCCTGTACAGTTTGTAAACCAGACCTGTCCTGTGTCTATTCTATTCTCTCCTTTACGGTCATAAATGTTATGCAGCATGCAGCAGGCAAAAGTATGCAAATGGTGATGGCCATATTGGCATCCAGAAGGGTGCATCAGCCAACCTAGTGCACACTCCACAACCATTCCGCAGCTACAGGCTTTGTAACTGAATTCCCTTTTTCCAGGATCATTGATATTGGGGTATGGTTTCATGAGCCAAATTAGGAGCGGGAATGAGGGGGTCCCTCAAAATAAGTGTTGGAATAGCCACATTGTAGAGAACCAAATAGTTTCTGGGGAATAAAGTCCTGCCTCCCCCCGTCAAGTACAATGCTGATATACTCAGCACCCTGGCAGTATGAAACTTTCCCATATCTGTATTCATGAATCTGTCTCGGTAGTCCATTAGGCTCTGCAGAATGAGTGGACCCTTTTTGGTTTACATATTCACTCACTTCTGGTGGGCAAAGTATTGGGATATGGGTGCTATCAGTGGCCCCTGCATAGTTTGGAAACCCCATCCTTTGAAATCCATCTGTTCTTTCCATAATGTTGCTTATGGCAACCAGCTGCAGGTAGATCACAGTGCTAGTTGCCTGCACATGACATTGACAGTGGACTTTGCAACCTCAAAGTGATTTGCATCTGACTGACAGATGTTTGCACTCGTATGGCTTCCCTGAGTCGAGTGTTCTGGTACTAGAGGTTTGCTGCAAGCTTGTCACACAGCTCCATGAAGATCTGTTACTTCATTCAGAAGTTTTGAAGCCAATTCTGCTCATCCCAGGTTTCCAAAACAATGTGATCCCTCCAAAGTATGTTGATTCTTTTGCACCAGAAGCAACAGTCCACCTATGGGTGTATCATGGCAATACTGGCATTCATCATATCTGTTCCAAGTGACCAGAATGCATTGTCATTCACGCTCAGCCAACTTCAGCATGTCAGAAAGTTCTGTCCAGATTCCCTCCTGTATTTCGTCAATTGCCTGCTCCACCTCATAAACATTTTGTACCACAATAAGGAGCAGGACCAGAACTGTATCATCATCTAGTTACTTCATGTCTTCCACCCAGCTTGGCAGAAATGAGAGGTGAGCAGGAACTGCCATCAGCAAATGTGTGAAGGCAAGGGACTGTACCAACAACACACAGCTGTTCCTAGAGTTTCTTCTGTGATGAACAGAACTTGGGGTTCAACCACCAAAGTGGCAGCAATAACATCATGTAACAAAAGTGGCAGTGTGGACATGTGCACACAGAACGATACCTGTGTCCAGCACAGCATATGTGGTCACTCAATGTGGGTATAGCATGTACATGATCGAGTATCCCATGGCCACCAGGATAGACAAGGCCTTAGTCTCTGAGGTTAGGCTGATTTTTCTCCTCTTTATCTAACAAATACTACAAGGAATGTCACATAAAAACATCTCCTCTCATGTCTGTCCTTCAAATGATCCTAGCTGCCTCCTTGTTTTTAGATTTTACAGAGCTGTTGCAGTTCTGTGCACTTCTATTAAATATCTTTCTTTCGCATATTATTCATTCAGTAGTGACCTTTGTAATAAACCTCTTAAGATGAGACTTTTATCTCATATTGAAATTACAGAGCTGTTATTCGTAACACTTCATTTCTTGTATTTAGGGATCTTTTAAGGGGCATAACATTGCTCAGATAGTCCAGCATTATTAGTTATTGAACAATACAAAGAGTGAAAGAGTATCAAAAAGAGTTAAGGGTAGACTCTCCCTAGGAGAAAACAAAACAATATTTTATCTCCATTCCCCATAAGTGCAGATTTGGAAATTTTTGTGATCCTGGGACTTCACAGACATTATAAATAAGATAATCATCAAAAGTCACCCTGCAAATACAAAGAAATAACATGAGCTGGAGTGCTGAAGTTCATACAACCTTTATTGTCATTACATAAGAAAAGAAAAAGTGATGAGCTGACTCAGTAGTGTAAATAAACTGTGATTAGTTTAGCATACTTAGTGTCCTCTTCTAGATGTTGAATAATGGCTTAATCTAAACGCCATGAAATTGTTTGAATGAAGGGAAGGCGCTCTCTTCTTTCCACTTTAAAGAACTTAACTTAGAATACTTTAAAAACATACCACAAATATTTTTCTTTGTCCTTACAAAGAATTACTTTTGTTAGTCGCCTGTGTGTCAATGTCCAAGACTTTTAGAACTGAAAGATGAAACTGGCTCACTGTAGGAATGTAGGCCCATGTTAGACCTGGGTGAATTATGCTTTTCAATTAGGTTTGGATATTAGCATGAGCAACAAGCCCAAAACATGTGACCAAAAAGATTAAGGTCATGAGAAAGAAAAGAGTTTCTGTTATACTTGTAGTGACCCTTGAAATGTCAGCATTCTTATTTAAGGTTCAGATTGAGGTAATGAAAATAAAGGAAACATGGTTAATTTGGAACCAAATGCAGCAAATAATTGGTTTGAAAGGCTTAGTCCTGTAGTTGGGAAGAAATATCGGAAAATAAGATGAAGAAGACCTAGAGGAAGAGGCCCAACCATTAATCTTGTCTTGACCATGCGAAAGAATAGGGTTCAGCCCTAATTGCCCTTCTGGCCTTAGCTAAGGTCTGATAACCAGCAATGACATCACTTGTTTGTTATAGCACTACAAAGACAAGGTTTTAGAACAGTGGTGAGCAACCTGACTATCCACAGGCACTGCCCTCACAGCTCCCAGTGGCCACAGTTCGCTGTTCCCGGCCAATGGGAGCTGTGGGAAGCAGCGTCCAGCACATCCCTTGGAGGACAATTCCATTTTGTGTCATCTTTTGAGGTATCAAAGTCTGGTTTTGTTCTTCATTGGAACTGACCTTGAAAGAGAAGGATACTGGAAGGTAAAAATGATAATTTTAAAAAATGTCAGACTACACATACCTTTATAACTATACATATTGATATTTTATACATTTATACACAGATTGAGTTTCATTCTGTCCTCTATTGCCATACACTGAAGTCAATTAGGATTATCCTCTCTGAAGTCAATGGAAATATATTTGTGTAAAACCAATGTAAGTGACACACAAACCGGGACTTTTAAAACACAAGATGGGGTTGGTGAAGGGCTTTTAATTTTTATTCCTCTGTTGAAACTAGCTAAGCATTTGTAACATTACAGCCAATTTAAGCAAATTATGCTGATCTCTGAGCCATTGAAATTGTGGTTGTTTGGCTTTATTTTCCAACCACTTGTCCATATGGGATTGTTCTAGTTGAAATGTTTGCAGTGCAAATGCATTTATACATAATAGGCAAAAAACAAGAAAAAGAAAAAAAAACAGTAGTGATTGATGATCATTGTTGATGGTCTAATTGCACAAATTCCAGTTAATACCATTAGTCAAGCAAAATAGCTCTTTCTACAGTTATGGCAAAGATCTAATACACATGCCAAGATGCTGAATACTTAGAATCCACTATCTTTTATACAAAACATGTGAAATTAATATTTTATTTGAGACATAGATGTTACCGTGGATTTGAGGGGTCTGTGTACCCCAGAATGTGATCAAGCCAATTGCAACCATATTATGTGCATTCAGCCACTATGAATTAATGAAACTGAACACCAGACAGTATAAGGTTAATTGGAAGGCAGACTTTTAGATCCATGGTCAAAACTTGCTGGCAGTTTCTGCTAATCAGAATGGGAGTAGGAGAAAGAGAAGTCAACAACTGAGACCAAAAGAAGATAAGTGGATGGAGGACCTTGAGCCTAGACGCCTCTGATATTGAAAGTTTATTAAAGTAAGAAAAAGTGATGATTTAGTAGGGGTCATTATGTTTTCTAGAAATTAGTTATAAAAGATTAGCTAATACAGTGTACTTTGGAGCAGATCTCTGAAGCCATCTTGAGACACATTTTTCCTGACACCTTTTCTCCCCAGTGGGTGAGCAACTGGCCACTGTGAACCTGCTGTTAATTACTCAATATCATTCCAGATGTTAGGTAAATATCTGGGATGTTCTAAACCTACTGATTATGTTTGCGTGTACTTAAATCTAATAAACTGCTGTGTTAGACAAGATCACGCTTACTTGCATTTAATCTTTAATCAGACAGAATTGCTGTGTTCCTATTGATTTATTCCTGACACTGCTCGGAGTGAAACAGTTAAGTTGCTCCTGCTGTGGGCTCTGAAAACCCTGGGTAGCAATGTCTCATCAACACAACCCCCCTTTTCCCCCTTTTTACAAGAAGAAGCACTATTGTTTACAGGATCAGTGAAATAAGTCATGTCCATGAGTCAGAGTATTTCCTTTTCACTATTCTAATTTTAAGAATATTCAGGGACAATTTTAACCACAAGCAACTTCTTGAGACTCAGGGTAGGTTCATGAATCTGGCCTGATCTCTACTTCTGGCAGTGGGATAGAAAGGCCCCATCTCTGGATTTTTAGCCGGATATTAAAGGCTTTCAGCTCCCTGTTCACATCCTCAGTCTTTATGTCCTGCCACCAGAATTCTTTTTAGTTTTTATCCCCCTCCTGCTTCCACAAGCCACACTCATAGATATGGCTGGACAAGAAGGAGGTCAGAGTGTGGCTAAGACTGTTACTTCTTTAAGTCAATCTCTGTCTTCCAGGTTAATCTTCCTGGCTTCTCTCTGCTCGCAGTGTCTCATTATAATGTTTTTAAATAACTCATATGGCCACATTTAACAAAAGGTTCTCATACATAATAACATTACTTACAAATGTTGAATATTTATGGTATTATGTAAATACTTTTAGAAGCTTTTTTTTTAAAAAAACAAGAATTTAAAACTGTCCTTTCTTCAGAAAAAAAAATTAAAGAACCATGTCCTTTACCTCATATACTTCAGAAGGATTCTTTCGCCATCTCCGCCTCAAATAATTGTTTCACAATAATGATGACACCACCACCAACTGCCACTCTAGACACAACAAATCCTGCATCCTGGCAGGGGGTTAGACTAGATGACCCTTGTGTTCCCTTAAAACCCTATGGTTCTATGATTCTAAGCAGGGCCATCTCCAGGTACCAGCGCAGCAAGCAGGTGCTTGGGGCGGCCAACGGAAAGGGGCAGCATGTCCGGCTTTTCGGTGGCAATTCAGCGGTGACTCCTTCAGTCCTGCCCAGAGGGAAGGACCTGCCACCAAATTGCCACCAAAGAATGAAGTGGCAGCGGTAGAGCTGCTGCTGATCGCGGCTTTTTTTTTTTTTTGCCGCTTGGGCTGGCAAAAATGCTGGATCCGGCCCTGACTCTAAGGGACCACTTCCCACAAGAAGTGATCACATACTCCCACAATTAGAAGAAAAAAATCAGTAAAGCTACATGTAGATCATGCAAGAAAACCAAAACAACAACAAAAAAACCCACAACCACCCACAAGTGGAAGCAACTACAGTAACTCCACAACCACAGAATACCACCTCTAGGAGATACCATGACATCAGGATCCACCATGTGGATACTACATGACATCCAAACATCAATTTATCAATACCATCCCTATCTAGACCTGAATTATCTGTACTAGCAAATAGATTGAACTTCTGCCCCACCTCAGAACCTGATACCATACTTACACATGGAGAATTAAAAGAATTATTTCGCTGACTCTGCCTCAAATAATTCTTTCACAACAATGATTAAACCACCCACAACTACCATGTCCCCACTGACAGTCATAAGTAAAAAGAATCATCTGACTGGACACCTCACAGTGGATGAAACCACATTGGATGAAACCAGATTGCTTCTGAAAAAAATTGACTATGAAATGCTTAACAAACATCACAACGGCCACAATTTCTCCGCTGCTGAGAGAACAACAATGCAGTCTCTGAAATCCAACCACCAGTGACCTGGTTTCTTTCTGAGCCCCACAGGTAAAGATAAGTATCAGAGGGGTAGCCATGTTAGTCTGAACCTGTAAAAAGCAACAGAGGGTCCTGTGGCACCTTTAAGACTAACATTAGTATTGGGAGCCTAAGCTTTTGTGGGTAAGAACCTCACTTCTTCAGATGCCGTGAGGTTCTTACCCATGAAAGCTTATGCTCCTAATATTTCTGTTAGTCTTAAAGGTGCCACAGGACCCTCTGTTGCTTTTTACAGGTAAAGATAGGTGTCTTGCACCCTGAGCCCTCAGAAAGGAAAGGATGGGGGTTCCTAAATTGATTGGGTCATGCCTTGAGCCCTTGGGAGGGTATAGGTGAGGTGTCCTAAATTGAGCGGGTAACAACTGCACTGCACCAGGCAGTGTCCTGGGCCATAAGGCTGGAAGAGGCTCTGGCCCTGCCCCTTCCACTCCAGCTCTGGCCCCGCCCCTTCTGCTCCGCATCTGGGCAGCTGCTAGGGGGGCACTTAACCCTGTGTGCCCCCTCCCGCCCCTGACATGTTGTCTCTGGTTCTGGGGTGTAACGCTGGGAAGCTGGGGGGAATTGGCTGGAGCCTCTCTATTGTAAATTCATAAGTGTCTGGGAGAAGCATTCATATAACTCAGCTGGGTAAATCCCTGCCTGTGGCTGTCTGTTTAAGTTCAGTACCTGACAGAGGTTGTGGCTCAGCAACAGCATCACAGAGTGAGAGGGAGGTCAAGTTGATGGGACAGAAGGCTCAGTGGTCCCACAGTTCAGGTTGCACTCTGGGAAAACCCGTCACAGGTACCACTGCTGAAGCTTGTGTCCAGGAAGTCGATGCTGGTTGCAGGAGTATTCTAGAAAGAGTGATGGAAATCTGAGGGAGTTTAGGTTATCTGTCCAGTAGATGATACTATCATTAGTGTATCTCAGATATATCATCAGTTACATGGGATGTTTGTCCAGAAATTCTTCCTCCAAGTGGCTCATGAAGAGTTTGACATATTGGGGAGCCATCCTAGTACCCATGGCTATTCACATTGTTCGGACAAAGTGTTAGTTGTTGAATGTAAAATTGTTATGGGTGAGGATGAAATGGCTGAGTTTGGCAAAGTGTTTGAGGTTGATATCTGAGTGTTGTCCATTGTCTTGTAGATATTTGAGACAGGCATAATGCCGTCTTTGTGAGGGATATTAGTGTACAGGGAGGTGACATCTATTGTGGAGTTTCTGGAGAAAATTGGTTGTGTCTTGGAAGAAGCTGGCCCTTTGCATGCTGGGTGGTTTGAGGATGATTTCTATGAGTCCTGATATTCCTTCAGTAAGAATGCCAGGGCCAGATATTGTGGGTCTTCCTAGATTCCCTTGTTTGTGTATCTGAGAAAAATATAGAAGGTCCCCCGTGTGGATTGGTGGGGGATCCGGTTGTAAAGTTTATCTTGGAGTTGTTTGGGGAAGGATTTGATGATATCCTTAAATTCCCTCAGGGCACTACGGATCTGTGAGAGCTTTTCCCAGTGAAAGAGCCTTACACAGTTGTGCTCTAAACATCTATTTATTAGCAATACACAGAGAATATGTATACAAAGCAAATCTCTTATGCTCACCACTCCCAATATACAGACAAATGTCACCCAATGGCCAGTCAGGATTCATTCATCTGGGCATTACCGGTGATGCCACTGCATGTCATGGTCATGCAGAGAGGTCAGAGTTCCAGGAGCTTGATGTTGAACTGCCGTCCGGAAATGGTTCCCAAAGAGCATTGTTTTTCATTTATAGTATATAGATAAAATGATCTACCTCCTTCAAATTTACTAAATCTATCACATTATCCCTCTCCTAAATAACAAACAATTAAGCAGTTTGCTCACTGGCACCTATGTGTACTTCTTCCTTCCCAAATTTTTTACATTTTATCTTTCATGCCCAAATTGTAACTTAGTTGTGACCTTCTCTGCTTATGCAAATGGTCAGCATTAAAACACCGGTCAGAGCTTATCTTACCATTTATTGAGTCTCTTTCTGTATCCTCCCTAATTACCCAGTGCGTGGGTGTCTCTACTTTACAACCTTGGTGGTTATAAGTCTCGTTAGGAACATTCTGGAAGTGGGGGTGCTTTATCAGTAGCAGAAAATTCTTTTTTTTTTCAATTTTAGTGGTGAACTCCCTGAGTTTCACCCAAGGCTGGTTTAATGAGGCAGGGGGTCGGGAGGGGGAGGAGTTAATCAGGTCTCAGGCCTACACAGCAGCTGCCTGGGAGAGTGCCTGGCTCTGGCGGTGGCAACAGGCTGTTCCTGCCCAGACGTGGCTTCCAGGGACAGTGGCCGAGTGAGCTGGAGTTGGCTCCTGTTCCCAGAAGCCGAGCCTGGACAGGGAGTGGGCTGCCACCCCTCTACAGCCAGGCTTTCTCCCAGGCAGCTGGCTACACTGCATGGAGAACCATCTGGAAGCAGCTCTGTCCCACTCCCAACCCAGGCCTGGCTGCTAGGGAGGCCGGCTGAACATGCTGGGGTGGGAGCCCGCGCAGCTGGAGGACAGAGCCCCTTCCCCCCACCCCTCGCAGGTAACGTGGGGCAAGGGGAGAGCGCAGGCATCCTAGGCTGAGTGCGGGACAGGGAGGAGACACGTTGGGAGGCCACTTGTCTTCCCCATTTTGCTAGGACCTCCCCGCCCCATTATGGGGAGCCATCAGTCAGCTATGCCCAGAATTGTACCATCTTGTACTGGGTAGAAGCCTGATCAGTGTAAGTTTATTAAGTTTGCCACTTCTACAAAGGAAAGTGGACATGCACCAGCCTTTTAACCTGAGCTGAGATTTCCCAAGCACTTCAACCAAAACACACTGTTTTAGGTAAAATATAAAATAGGTTCATTAACTGCAGAAAGATGGATTTTAAGTGTTATAAGTAGTGAGCATACAGGTCCAAGTTGGTTACCTAAGAAATAAAATGAATTTGTGCTCTAAGTTCTATAAACTAAACCGGATTTGAATCAAGCAGTGTCTCACCCTGATAGATATTGCAAGCAGGTTACAGATCTTCAATATACAGGCTGTAACTCTCCGTCAACCCGGACTTGTTTCCAGGTGTTGAGTTGTGGGGGGTGAGAGGCCAAGTGATGATGTCATTTCCCTCTTTTATAGTTTATTCCAGTTTTCTGGAAAGGTCTTTTGCTATGATGTGAGTCAAGCAGTCTTCGTTGTCTACATGTTATCTCTGAGAAGTCTCCATTGTTCCTTGGAAGTCTTTGGGAGTGTGGATTCTCTTTAATGGGCCATCTGTCTCCTCCATTGTTGCATCTGAAAGGCTGGTTATGGGTGTTCCCAACCTCACAACATATTTCCATAACACACATATAGCAAACCTTCATATATTCCCATACAATGATAACATATACAATCCAACAGGATATTAATGTTTAAACAGATCAAGACTTTTAAAATCAGACCTTACAAGGCATACTTTGGCATTATATGGCAGTGTTGAATATGAGGGTTCCAGGGAGCTGTTTTGAGACACAGAGTGCCACAATACCCTACTGTATACAAAGAAACCCACAATAATCACTCTTGTTTTCACAGATCCAGTAACCACCCCAAGCTCACCAAATAATTGGTTATCTACAGACAGGCACTCAATACCACAGAATAAGCTCTAAGGACAAAGTCCGGGATACATACTATCCCAGATACATACCAAGAAAACCTGCTTCAATACAGGAAAAATAACAAAACACCTTTGACTGCACATCCCTCGTTGGCTCCTATCACCCCACAGTGGATCTCATACATGGTATCATTAAGCAGTTACAACCCATAGTTGATGGTGACCACATCCTGAAAAAAATCTTTCCCTAACCCCCTCTCCTGCCCTTCAAACAATGCCCTAGCCTCGTCAAGTTCATCAGAAGAAAAAAGCTCCCAACAGACCAGGACACACCCACTCAAAGTGGCACCAGATCCTGCCAGATCAACACATGCCACATCTGCAGATATATCTCCACTACTATGATGGTCAATACTCCCCAAAACACACCTTTCAAGATTCATGGGTTCTATACATGCCTATCAAAACATGCGGTGTATCTCATGCAGTGCACTAAATGGCCCAACAACTATGTGGGTGAAACCAGACAATCACTATACTCTCAAATGAACTCACATAGAAAAAATGATGAAAGACAAAGACACCACATTACCTGAGGGTGAAGACTTTTCACAAAACAATCACTCCATATCTGACCTTCAGACCTCGTCCTCAAAAGAAACCTCCATAGCATCTTCAAAAGGTGATCTTAAAATCATAAAAAAAATCTAGACACTAAAAATCATGGTCTTAATAAAGATGCTGGATTTATGGCTTATTACAACAATCTGTAACCCACTAACCTCCCTTCCCCCCTTTTTTGTCCTATGACTGCAGAGGTCTTTATGGGTCATTTCACCTTGAATGGTCTTTTAGAATGTGTGGTAACTACTTATGATAAACAGTCTCTTCCATCTTGTATTTATCTGTGACACTCTGAGCACCATTCCCAGACCCAAAGAAAAGCTCTCAAATACTTGTCCCTTTCATCAACAGACATTGGTCCAATTAAAGATATTGCCTTACACATCTTGTCTCTTTGATCTTTTCAGAAAGAAGAAATAAACTGCAGCATGAGAGGATACCAAACACTGAGTAATGATTTTGGAAAGGAAGAGGCGAGTTTCAACATTTCTCTCCTTCCCACTTGATGTTCTAGAGGTAGCTTTAACAAGAGTTTCTGCAACCAGCTTCTCTTTGGCTCTTTGTCATAGAACAAAAACTGCTCATCACAAAGGCTACTTGAAACTCAACTGGATATAATATTACTATGGTTTTGACTTAGTGCTTGGTTAATCCTTAATAATTCTTATCCTTCCTGCTGTGTGATGGGAGTAACACTGGGGGAAAGAAATCCAGAACTCTGCATGCTGCTTGTCATGTGTTAGAATCCTACCTTCATCATGAACCTCTAGTTAATACACAATATAAAAATCATATTGCTCACACTGCTATTGTGCCTTTGGGTGTCTGCATATGAATACTGAACCTTGGTAACGTACAAAGAATCATTTGTCAGCTTTAAGCACAGAACAGCTTCCAAAAGTTATTATAAAAGAAATAGGGTCATTGCCATAAACTCTTGGACCTTACTTGATTTTTCAATAGCTCCATATATAATTTTACTACTGAAAATTTCTTGCCTACGCTTTCCAATTATTATAAAGGATAAATGCCTGGCCCTCTTGAGATAGTATTTTTTATTATCAATTGTCACAATTCTCCTTTTCCAGCATGGACATCTGAGTGCTTAAAGCAGTGAACAGGATACCACATTTCCAAGCCTGCTTTCCATGGATCTGAGGCTCTTTTCTACTGCAATGAAGGAGGACTTCAAATTATCTATTGGCACTAAAAACCTCCAACAGCCTCAGAATAGTTTTATTTCAGTAACACTTACCTCATATTCTCATCACTAGGAAGCCCACTAGGGGATCCCCCAACTGGGAAGCTCAGTGAGAAAATGTCATTTTTCTATCATTTTTAAAGTGAGCTCTTCTCATTTTATTTATGAAGATTTCCTTCAGAAGTCAATTGCAAAAATGTATTGTCTGTAGGACATATTGGATTGTTGATTTAGAGTGACTCTGTAAAACTGGCATGGTGGGGTTCCATTTTGCTGTCTCTCAGCAATTTCCAAATATGCTCAGTTTGCCTGCAAAAATATATTTAATCTAACTACCAAGCCTACAAATTCAACCTGGGCTCTGAAAGTCATGTTGGGGAGGAGAGGGTTTCTCTTTCTTGTCTGTCATCACTGGTGATAGCAATTCTGTATGACCAATTAGGTACCCGTTCAATTTTATTATCCTAATCTTCTTATTTATTGTTGTTACAGTAGTGCCCAGAGCCCCATTGTGCTGGGACCTGTACAGACACGTAGTAAGATCTGTTTTCTGACATGGACAACTTACATTCTAATTCTGAGACAAGTCATGGTAAGTGGGTTTAACAAATACGAGGAGGGAAAAGGGAGGGAGAATGAGAATAAGAGGAGTAGGGTCACATAGGCCCCCATCCAGCAAACTCTTAGTCATGTTCTTAACTTTAGGCTTGTGTGCAGTGCCATAAACTTCAACTTTAAGGCTAAGTATGCAGAGGCGCTGTCTTTCTGAGTTGCCCGGGCCGGGGGGGTGCTTGAACCCTGTTCTGCCCCAAGCCCCGCCCCCACTCCACACCTTCCCCCAAGCCCCCACCTCCACCTCTTTCCATGCTGTTTTACCCGTTTCCCTGCCCCAAGCATGCCCCACCCTCGCTCCTCCCCTTCCCTCCCAGTGCCTCCTACATGCCGCTGAACAGCTGATCATCGGCGGGAAGGAGGCACTGATGGGGAGGGGAGAGGAGCTGATCGGGAGGCTGGTGGTGGGTGCTGAGCACCCACTATTTTTTCTCCCAGTCCCGGAGCACCCGTGGAGTCGGCACCTATGTAAGTATGTACCTAAATGTTTGCAGATTTATGGCCCTAGTTATATAACCTTAAGTAGTGCACCTCTCAATTATTCCAGTTAAATGAAAAGTATTTTTTTTAATTTGTGTATCTACCTATTCCAGTTTCTTTGAACCTGTCTAATAACACTTAAAAACCCTAAAAGAAAAAAAAAGAAAAAAGACTGGGGCAAAGAAAGAAGTAAATTAAATCAATTGGGGGGGGGGTTGTTTTTAAATCACTGTCTTTTACAGTTTCCATGTTTACATATAGAACCTATTCTAAGTATACATATATATGGAACTTGATGAACAATTCTGTTGATAATGCATGGGACAGATTATAATGCAGCTGTGAAGCTGAAGATAAAAAAAATCAACTTTCCAGGGGCCTCAGTTTTAAATAGGGAAAAAAAACAACCAAACAAAACAGTTTGGGGCATCAGGGTCTGTTTGTTTTTGTTTATTTGGTTGACCTGGCTCTGTTTACATTTAGGTCGGTTTAAATGTGTTGCTCAGAGATGTAGCAATGCTGATGTAGGTTCCCAGTGCAGACGAGTCCTAAGGTCTGGTCTACATTAGAAACGAGGTCAGTATTACTAAGTCGCTCAGGGATATGAAAAATCGGCACCCTTGAGTGACGCAGTTAAACCAACCTAACCCTTGGTGTAAACAGTGCTGGGGTCGATCCAACTACCACCTATTGGACAGGTGGTTTAGCTATGCCAACAGGAGAAGCCTTTCTATTGGGGTATTTAGCATCTTCACTGACATGCTACAGCCACGCTGCTGTGCTGCTGCAGTTTTCTAAATGTAGACAGGCCCTAAGTGCTCCGCAGCTAAATCTGTAAAGCACAACACTTGAAACCATCTCTAAACAAAGCAATCTCATCAGGGCAGCTTTTCGGTCCCTAGACCAGAACACCTTGCCTAGCTTCTAGGTAGCAACAATTTTCTCTCCATTGAATTTGGACTCCATTGAGTCTCAGAGTGGTCAACACTGGCATAGCTGCATCTCTCAGGCGTGTGAAAAATGGAGCCTGGAGTATTCTGTTATGTAGTCAGAAAGAGAATACCAAACATCTAGCAAGACTTATAAAATTAAGGATGTCCATATGGACACTTAATAGTAATGCCATACATATTATTTGTATATATCTTTACAACGTTTTGCATATATAAACTTATTCAAAGAATGGTGTTTAATATTATTTTATAACTAGCAATTAAACAAAACAATCCCTTCTAGATAGAATTCAATATAAAATATGGTAGACTTAATTAAGCAGTTAGAGAACCACTGTGCTGTTTTATGAGACCATAATTTTGTTCCTGAGTGGATAAACTACGAAGCTGAAGGACAAGTAGACCATCCCGATGAGAGATAAAAATGATTTCCTCATAAAACAGTGCAGAGGAAGCATTCTCACTATTATGCTGCAGAGGCTGTGCCTTTTAATACTGCAGACTATAAAGATTGAGTCCATTGTTTAGGCTCAGTCATGACCTTACCTACATACACTCACAGGGGAGTAAGGGCCGTAAGCAGGGCCATCGTCCCCTGTCGGGGCTGTCCACATTATGGGTCACAACACAGCGTTAGGAGAGCAGCCATCACTGGGTGGCTACTCTTCCTCCTGGTCAGATAGGAAAGGGGTGGGGGAGTCAAGGCTCTGGCCCCACTAAATGTACGGGCCAATGCAGCTGAGACAGTACAGGGGGTAGTAAAGGGGAGTAAGCACCTCCAGGAAAATGGTTGGCTCAGCTTACTTCCTCAAGGATGGTCATGTGGCTAAGGTGCTGAAGTGAGACTTGTTCTGTTCCTGCCACGGCTACAGACTTCCCATGTGATCCCGGGCAAGTCACTTAATCTCTCTGTCCATCAGTTCCCCATTTTACAGAGAATTTAATTTCCATATCTTGAGAAGTGTACAGATGTTGTGAGGAGAAACACATTAACAATGGTGAGGAGTTCTGGTACTAGCAAGATAGTAGCCACATAAGCAGGTACAAAGATAAAAAACTGAGCTAACAGTCAGAAGGGAGGTATAGTATGAGAGCAATAGCACTGAGCTGCCAATCAGAGGGAGGAGACTGGGTCTAGATGATAAGTATCAGTTGCACAAATTGGGGAAAAGGGTAGGACCAGACAGTAAGGCTTGGTCTACACTACAGCACTAGGTTGACATAAGGCAGCTTATGTTGAGCTAATTATGTCAGTATACACACTACAGCCTTGCTCCCACTGATATAAGTGCCCAACTACACCAATATGATAACTCCACCTCCACAAGTGTCTGTGTGGACACTGTGGCTGTTGGCTAGAGCTGTGAAATTGACAATAAGCCACTCACAGCTCAGGCTATCACCCCGGGGATGGGAGGGGGCTCCAGCTAGAACTCAGCTGCTCCTCCCCCCCCCCCCCCCGCCAGCTCCTGGCTCCCCTGAGGCCCCACCCCCATTGCTCATTCCTCTCCTGCTCTCCTCTCCCCCGCATCACTAGCTGGATGATCTCCATCCCCCTACCCCACCCCCCAGCTGGGCTCCCTCTGCTTCAGGAATGGGATGGGAGATGCTGCAGCCTGACAAGGAGCCTGCTTGAAGGTAGGAGGTTGCTCCAGGTCATCAGAGGCTGGTGTGGGTTAATGACCCAGCACCTACCCCTGCCCCACAGTAACTGGACTTTTGGTGTCCAGTCAGGTGTACTGACTGGACACTGACAAGTACCCTTTTCGACTGGACTTTACAGTCAAAAACCAGGCACCTGGCACCTGGATACAGTAGCCAAAAACTGGACTGGTGAAATCTAGATTGGTGGCAAACCTACTGCCTGGGCTCTGCACTCACAGTTCCCTGCTCCCAGCCAGGGTGCTGACCAGGCTCCCCACTCACAGGCAAGCTGCCCCAAGGTCCCAGCTCCCAGCAGAGCTGTTGCCTGGGTTCCCTGTGCCTGGCTCCCCCACATTGGAACCAGGCTGTCCCTGAGGTCCTGGCTCCCAGCTGTACCCTCCCAGATTCCAATTCTCCACCAGTACCCCAGCTGTTGCCCAGGCTCCCAGCTCCTTACTCCCCACTGGGAGCCCAGCTGCAATTAGGCTCCCTGCTGGGCTCAGTCTCCCCACACTGTCCCTCTTAAATCGGTGGAAGCTCTCCTGTTGAGGACACTCACCCCCAGTAGAAGAAGGGCAGTGTGGACAGCAGTCACTATAAGTCACCCTAACATAGGTTGCTTTAAGTTTTTAGTGTACACTGTTGACTACTAACACATTGATCTCACCGGCTGTGCAGGACTGAACCAGCAGCCTAATCTTTATCACCTGATATTTTAGTCTACCAATTTCATCTGTGGCAGTAGTTTCACGCAGGTACAACTTCTTATTTTCAAACATTTTTAATCCCCTACTCTCTATATTTTTTAAATCAATGATGCATCAGTTCACACATACATTCTGGCAGCTATTCGCCTTGCTGATGCACTTTTGAAAATGTAGCCTAAGAGACATATGGTTTACTATATTCCTTCTTATAATTGAGTTTTATAGACTTTCACAGAGAAAGATGGGGGGTTGGGGGTGAGGTAATATATTTTATTGGACCAGCTTCTGTTGATGTCAGAGATCAGCTTTCAAGCTACACAGAGCTCCTCTTCAGCTCCTGGGAAGGAAACAGAGAGTGTCTGACTCTGAGTGAAATACAGATTGTTGGGACAGATTGTTAAGCAGAATGGGTAACATCTCAGAGGCAGTCACTTGAAATGAAGTGGGCAATTGTGGATTATACTGTTATGCATAAGGGGTTTGGAGTGGGCAATTAAGGGTAGCAGGTACCATGGTGAGTTTCAACTTGTAATGAGCCATAAAAGCAGTGTCCCTGTTAAGTCCATGTTTTTTGATGTCTATCATAGTTATGAATTTAGGTTTCCAGGCTTGCCTTTTCACGGTGCTGTGCATGGTTCCTTTGAGGACAAGTATTGAAAGATCAAATTGCTGTGTGAAAAATGATCGCCACAGGGGATACAGTGTTTTCGTCATATTTTTCAGTGTGAGTTCATTTGAAAATAGGGTTGTCAACTTTCTAATTGCACAAAACTGAACACCCTTGTCCCACCCCTTCCCTGCCCCTTCCCTGAGGCCCCGCCCCTGCCCTGCCCTGTATCTGTGGCCCTGCCCCCACTCACTCCACCCGCCCTCCCTCAGACACTTGCTCTCCCCCAAGCTCATTCACTTTCACTGGGCTGGGGTAGGGGGTTGGGGTGCACGAGGGGGTGAGGATTCCAGCTGGGGGTGCAGGCTCCAGGGTGGGGCCAGAAATGAGGGGTTCAGGGTGTGGATGGAGGCTCCAGGCTGGAGCAGAGGTTTGGGGTGCAGGCTCTGGGGTGGGGCTAGGGTTGAGGGGATTGGGGTGTAGGAGGGGGCTCCGGGCTGGGGCCAAGGGGTTTGGAGTGTGGGAGGGGGCTCAGGACTGAGGTAGAGGGTAGGGTCCAGGAGAGGTGTGGGCTCCAGGAGGGAGTTTGGATGTGGGAGGGGGCTCAGGGCTGGGGCAGATGTTGGAGTGCAGGAGGGGGTACAGGGTGTGGGGCTCTGGAAAGGAGTTTGGGTGCATGAAGGGGCGCAGGGCTTGGACAGATGGTTGGGGTGTGGGATGGGTTGCGGCTTGCAGGCTCTGGGAGGGAGTTAAGGTGGGGGAGGGGGTTCTGATCTGGAGCTGGGGGTTCGGGGCTTGGGCTCCAGCCAGGTGGTGCTTACCTCAGGTGGCTCCCAGTTGAAGGTGCAGCATGGCTAAGGCTGCAGTTCCAGGCCAATGGGAACTGCGTAGCTGGCGCTCGAGGCAGGGGCAGCACGTGGAGCTTCCCTAGCCGCACCTGCGCCTAGGAGCCGGACATGCCAGCTGCTTCTGGGGGCCACGTGGCGACACGGCAGGCAGGGAGCCTGCCTTAGCCCTGCTGCACTGCCAACCAGACTTTTAATGGCCTGGCCAGGGTCTCTTTTTGACTGGGTGTTCCAGTTGAAAACTGGATTCCTGGCAACCCTATTTGAAAACATAGAGATTATCTGGCTTCACCTACATAATTTTAATCAGAGCATTAGTGCATTCTGAGGTACACCACATGGTTTAGTTTTTTATTTTTCCTCTCTGATCTGTTATGATCCAGGGACTGGACTAGACGACCTCCCAAGGTCCCTTCCAGTCCTATGATTCTATTATCTGGGAGTAATTGAAAGAGTCTGTTAATTAAATATATGCTCTTAAAGGCATGGTGAGGGTATACGGATCCTGGGATGGGCACATTTTGTTTGTTACTATTGATGTAATTTGCATCTAAAATAAACAAACTGCCTCAAACTTCTCCCAGTGTAAATTTGGAGTCACATCTACTTAAGATGGCCCTCTGAACAAAGAAAGAGGAGTAGGGAGATAGTTGGTTAAAGAGTTTTAACAAATGATGTTTTTAAAAACAGTTTCCCACAATTTTTATTTTTCAAAATGTTTGTATTTCAGTGAAAACCCCAATACCTTAACTGGTTTTACATTTTTCATTAAACTGTACAAAATTACAATCAGAACAGTTTCTCAGACTTTGATCATTTCATTTATGGGACATCTGGAATAAGGATGGAGTACTGTCTTTTATGAAGAGAAGAGAGCACAATAAAGAGTACAGCCAACAGTCAGTGAATTTTGTTAGCACAGGTTTTTAAGATTCCTGATATTTCCTACTTTCACTATGTCTGAAAGTTCAAGACGAAGAGTCATTTGCATTTATCTTGGTGCTTCTGATCCTGATCAGAACTTAGAAATGCAGAATGTACATACAAAGACTAAATCAATCGGGCAGGAGGGGGAGTAAAAAAAAAACACACCTGTAAATTAATTTACTAAACAACTATTTAAACTCTATCAAACCTCTGAAGTTTGTTTTGAGGCTAAGCCAGAAGTTCAATGACTTATAAGCAAAAATATATTTTTATGGTTTAAACAAAAAACAAAACAAAACACACGGGAATGAGAATTAGGATGGATCTAATCCTTGATCCACCACAGACTTCAGTATGACCCCTTTGGTAAATTGCTTAACCATTTTTTTTGTATCTTGATCAGTGGAACTAGAGTCAGAGGCCCGTATTCTCTGGAGGGATTGTGACTGAAGAGAACAACAGGAAATGTGTGGAGTTAGACTGGAGGCAATGCAGATAGGCGGCCAGAGTGATCCACATAATTTAATAAAGTTCCATTTGTTCAACTTAATTTGCAAATGAAACTATACGTCAGCCTCTCCGTTTGCAAAGTGGGGATGATCACACTTAGCTACCTCCCAGGGTTGTTGTGGGTCAGTTTATTAACATTTGTAAAGCAGTCTCGTATCAGAGGGGTAGCCGTGTTAGTCTGGATCTGTAAAAAGCAACAGAGAGTCCTGTGGCACCTTTAAGACTAAGGCCTTGGCTACACTTACCCGGTAGTTCGGCGGCGAGCGATCGAACTTCTGGGTTCGACTTATCGCGTCTAGTCTGGACGCGATAAGTCGAACCCGGAAGTGCTCGCCGTCGACTGCGGTACTCCAGCTCGGCGAGAGGAGTACCGCGGAGTCGACGGGGGAGCCTGCCTGCCGAGTGTGGACCAAGGTAAGTTCGAACTAAGGTACTTCGAACTTCAGCTACGTTATTCACGTAGCTGAAGTTGCGTACCTTAGTTCGAATTAGGGGGGTAGTGTAGACCTGGCCTAACAGATGTATTGGAGCATAAGCTTTCGTGGGTGAATACCCACTTCGTCGGATGCATTTGTAAAGCACTTTGTCCTTACTGGAAAGATTATTTTAGAAACATATGAAATTCTGAGCTTGTACAACAGTCTGTTATTGCATAATTTTTTGTGACATTATTTCCAAGGGAAAAAGCAAAGTGCTTGACTTCTTTACACACATCTTTTAATAAGACCGACAGCTAGATATTGGTAAATCCCACCTACAGTATGCTCTGATTTTATGATATGAGATTTGACATGTTAAACTGTACGTAGCTCAAGACAAAGTTTATCTTGATATTTATGAGGAACAGCATTTTCAGAGAATACAATTGAAATAACTGTTATTCTATTTTCTGTGATCTTAGATGTACTACTAATAAAAAATATTAACCCAGGAGAGCTAGAAAGTCAAAATTGAGGTTTTAAAATGCTTAAACCTTATGAAAACATTCTCCATCCCAGACTGTATACAAAGGGGGGGGGGAATGGAGTTCTAAACAGAAGCAACATATGTCCAAATGGAAGTGCTCAAATAGTTTAATTTGTGCTAATTTTCACCATATGTTTGCTAGTATTGTCTGATTCTAAATGTCATTCAGACAGAAGTCTGTGGGCCTGATTTGTAATGGTTTGCATTATTGCTCTTATCAATATTTTGGGCACTTGTGCAGAAATCAGGCAAATTAAAAATTCAAATATGGGCAAAGCATGTTCAAACTTCATTGATCACTTGAAGTGAACCAGATGTAGACTGATTGAGGTAAGAATCCTTCACTTCTCCTGTCCCTAGTCAACAAGAGTAAGGTTTTCCCATCTGCAACAGGTCTCCAACTTCAGTCTTTGTCTTGCTTGTTTATGTTTGTTTTCCCTCCCTACCAATATTTGCTCTGCCAGTAGGTCTGCACATCTGACTCTTCCTTATTTCATCACTCAACCTTCCTTCAATTCCCTTTCACTTTTGGAAATGCTTTGGCGAAGTCAAGCATCTCTAGTGGAATTTCCACTGGGCCTGGCTTCAATTAACTATTTTATTCAAATCTGATGTGCTCTGCTCCATGGTGAGCAACTCCCTTGCCAACATACCTCAGAACACACGGGATGTCCATGTCCTAGAAACTGAGACTCAGAAGAGAAGCTTTCCAAGAGGTCCTGGGCTCTTCAGTGGGACGTTCAAAGGTTTCCAGCTTTTTTTTTTTTTTTTGAAAGCCCATGGGAAGGAGTGTGTGTTTGTTTAGGGGGCTACCTCAAGAAGAGAATAGGCTGGGATCCTTTTGGGGTATATGTATTATAAATATATTTGTATCAGGGAATTTTAAAATTAAGATACAGGAAATACATATGTATATATATAATATAAGAAAAGGAAATTTGATGTATTAGTGAAATATTTTTTGCTGCAGATGTTATTTCTAAAATACATCTTTACATTTGAAAGTCTGAAAAAGTATTGTGGGTTTATATGTGGTTTCATAATGAAAATAGGAAAGGAATCAGGATTTGAACTTTATGTTTGAGCAAAATCCTTCATGAAGGATATGAAGTTCAGTAGGCAGCACAAATAGATAGTATGAATTTAGTACTGTATGATTATTTAAGTAAGGGAAAGGTTCAATGAGTTTCAAGGGACATGACAGCCTGACAAATTGAAATTTAGACTTTTTCTTTTAAGTGTTAAAAATAAATCAGGTATTGCACTTGCTAAAGAGCTCCTCTGACAGTTTTTTTTTTTTTCTGGTTTTACAATCACATTTTCCAGTTTTAAAAAAAAATGTTTTTCTCTTCCCTGTTCTTGTATGAAAGAATCAAATGAAAAAAAGGGCAATCTGACTGTCTACAGATGGGAAACTGAAGTTAACTGTAGACAGTTTTTTCACATGCACAAAGTATTGAAACAAAGGGATTATTCTTCCTTGCCCCTCTGATCTTCCCTTCATAATAATTGTAGGTGCTACTTCTAGATTGTAAGAATAGCAAGCACAAAATTTTCCAGACAGAAGTTAGTTGGAGGAGATGGTGTTCCTTTAAGACAGTGATCTATTTGATTCTAGGTCTTTATATTACACAACACAGATAAGCAGGCTTCAGAATTGCAAATGAGTAATATCAGCACTAAGAAGGACGTGGTTTAGGAGAGAAAAAAAAATCCAGCTGCTTTCCATATCATGAACATCTTTTTGCAACAGAAGACATATGGGTTTTATTTCCTTTCAGAATCATCCCTAAAGTGAACAGTGCAAGCAGCCTGCTATTTTTTACTAAAGGAATTAGCTGGGACATATTGGTGCAAACATAGGGGTGGCGGAGAGATTAAGGCTAGGCCAATGGTTCGTAAAAAACAAAATACAATGCTTTCTTTCAAGCACTAGAGTTTCTGGAGCCAGAACATAATTGTGTCAATGTTCCCAATTAGTTGTGCAGAAAAAGAGTCAGAAGTATCAGTTCTTTTAATGGCAGTGATGTCAGCTTCAGTTGCTGTCATGAACCAGGACGACCAGAAAAAAAAAGTCAACAGCTGAAAACAAGTTTGCTTTTAATACTACGCTGTTGAATTTTTAGGTACTGGATCAATGTCTGAGCAAAATCAGAAAAATGAGGCAATTCTCATTTGAAGAACAAAGACTCAATCATTTGGAAGCTCAGGGAGCAGGAAGAACTTTGGCAGAACAATTCTATGCAAAAGGTTAATAATTCATGGAACAGCTTGCCACAAAAGGTCACCGAAGCAACAATTATGAAGGAGTTTGTGACTCCTATAGTAGAGACCCCCTGAAACAGTGTACTCAGTTCTTGGGGAGCATATACAACCAGGAGTAGGCCAACCCTATAAATTTACTGAGGGATGATTTCCTCAGTAGACTTCCTGTGTAGACTGCTTTTTTGAGAAGGCAGTACTTGAGGCGTGCTAGTGGTAAGGAAGCAGCAGGAAAATGGAATTCAGATAAAATAAAAGGGCATTGTGTTCATGAAGTGGTTTATGTTCTTTTAAAAAGAACAGCTTAAAACAGTGAGGGCAAAAATTCACTCCTCTAAGCCAGCGTTTTTCAAAGTTCGGGTCGCAACCCAGTACTGGGTTGTGGCATATCAGGCACTGGGTCGCTCTGGTCAGCACAGCTGAATGGGACGTTTAAAGTCCCGTCGGCCGTGCTTCCCAGCTAAGGCAGGCTAGTGCCTACCTGCTCCTACACCGTGCTATGCCCTGGAAGTGGCCAGCAGTGGGTCCGGTTTCTAGGAAGGGGGGCCAAGGGGATTCTGTGCACTGCCCCCACCCCGAGCACCGGCTCCGCACTCCGCCAATCCCCTGCCCCAGCTCTGAGCCCCCTCTCATATCCTGAGCCCCTCATTCTTGGTCCCACCCCACAGCCCTCAGCCCCATACCCCAACTCTCTGCCCCAACCCTAAGCCCCTCCTAAATCCCAAACCCCTCATCCCCATCTCTGTTGGGTCGTGGGCATCAACAATTTTCTTCAACTGGGTCCCCAGAAAAAAGGTTGAAAACCACTGTTCTAAGCCACACTCCAGATCTCTTATCTACTCTATTGCACATCTAGTTGTGTTCCATGCATGCAACCTCATCAATAATAATAGTAGCTCTTTATGAAGAATGAATGAAGAGGGTATTGATATTCTCACTGAAAAGGAGAAGAATTTTACCTTAAGAATTGTTAAACTGTTATTAACAAAGTATTAGAGACAAGTTGTGTAGGCAGCCAAGTTATTGACACTGGGATTCAAGAAACTAGATTCTATTCCTGGCTCTCTCTCAGTGCTTTGTCAACTCAGGCAAATCATTTCACCCCACTATGCTTCATCTTCCTCATCTGTAAAGTGGGGCAAATGGTATTTACCGAACTCATGGGCATTCTCCAGTTGGTAGATGATTTACTGGGGGGTTTATAGGCAACCTGTAGTAGTTCAGAGAAGCTTTACAGCTTGTCTATGCTACACCATGTTTTTGTTCTGTGACCATCTTTTGTTACATGTTTGTACAGTGCAGAGCACAATGGAGTCCTTGTCCATGACTGGGGACCCTAGGGACAGCTGCAGTACAAAAATACTAATCTCAATTAATACTAGAGTAAGATCTGTTCACAACAAGTGATGGCCAAGAATTGATCCCAACCCCAAAGAAACATAAAAGAAAGGAGAAAATCAGTCACCAAAGAAAGACTGCAAAGATTTACACAGAAATCAAGCACTGACAATGATCATGAGAAATCAAACCCATTAGTGATGGAAAATTAACAAACTCATGGCTTCAATAAGGATCTCTCAAAAGAGGCACGGAGCCTCATGATGAGTGCACAAGAGCAGTCCTTAAGGCTTAATTGTGTTCAAAACAAAATTTTGACCAACAGAACTGCTCCCCAAACTGCAGAATGTGTTCCATAAAGGGAGAGACGTGGAGCATGTGTTGAGTGCCTGCAGGAGCCTGGCTGGGAGAGTATATATGAACAGACACAATGAGGTCACCAAGCATCTACATTGGAGCCTCTGTGGCAAGTACGGATTTAAACAAACCATGCAATATTACAACCACAGAAATGAATGAAGATTTTATGAGACCTGGCAATTGTCAGAGACCAAACCCTGCAGGCAAACAGGCTGGATGTAGTTGTGGAAAGGAAGACAAAGACCATGTTAATTGATATCACCAGCAGACAGCAACATAAAAGAGAAACAAGAAGAAAAGATGGCAAAGTATGAAGAATTCTGCCATGAAGTGAAGTGATTATGGAAGACTAGAACAAAGATGATTCCAGTGATCATTCATCCCTAAGAGTGTAAATAAGCAGCAACTCAGGAACCTGTTAGGAGTGCAAGACATCACAATTGGTGACCTCAGCAAGACAGCTCTCTTACACACTGAGAATTGAAAGGAAATTCAAAGGAGAATGAGTGCATTTGAGAACATAAGCTCCTGACTGCCCAGACCTAGGAAGTCAGTTTGTGGGGAGGATTTATTGGTGGCTCATAGGGGAAAACAATTTAGACAGTAGCTTTCTCCTTTTTATACTTAAAGATCTTATAAAGAAATAGCCTTTGCAATATACAGTAACAACCAAATAACACAAACATGATATAATACTGAACAATAACAACCAACATCTGGCCCCAGGATTGGGGAAGACACAAACAGCTCCTTTGCATGTTCACACCTTCAACTGCTCTTAGTGGATATTAGACAAAAATTGAGCTCAATGGAATTTCACCAGTATAAAGCCATTGTGTGTGAAAGTCAGGTTGTCAGAGTAAGGGACAAGGAAGAACTGTGGAAGGCAAATATATTTCAATGAAATTAAAGGTGTTCATACTGTAAGTTTACAAAACCACAGCATAAAGTTATGTATCATGGTTATTTTCTCTAAAATCTTTCTGGCTATTGACATTCCAATGCAAGACAATTACAAACTCAAAGCCGCACTTTGTACACCCACATATAGTCTGCAAAGGTTTAAAATATATCGAGTCTTTTTAATTTCTTCAGTTCCTAGCAACAATGTCCTTCAGGGTTCTTTATCACAACAGCTCAGTATGTTTTCCTCAAGAGACCACATCCACATGTCAAATTCACGCTGCAAAAAAGAAGCCCAAACACAAAAGTAATATTTTGTTAAAGCAGTAAATTTCTAAAGTAAGAACAATACCAACAAAATATTGCCCAGAGTTGTCACTATTGGTTAGTGTGTCTGCTCAAAGTTCTCAGAGAGTATGACAGAATCTGTATAACAAATAGTTTTCCATTATACTAAATCCTTAATATGGGGATAAAAAAGAATGGCTTCTGTGACAACTTTGGGTGAGAATGCTTGCTTTATTACGGTCATATCTTTCCCTCTGGCTACAGATGTGGAGCCTGAGTCGAGGTAACAATATATTGTTACCTTGGGAAGAGGATTTTTAAATATGTGTTCTGGTGGAATGGGCAGAAGTGTTAGAGAACTTTTATTATTGGTTTCAAGGACTGGTAGGGACAGAGTGATATGGAGTCAGACAATAGTACTGAATTAATTCCTGTTGAAACAGAGGGGATACAGTATCTTCCCTTTGATTGGTAAATATGTCCCATGCTATTTATCCTAATCACATTTTACAGGCTTTTAATTTGTTCCTGTCATCTGAATATGTCAAAACATTTTACAAACATTGCTGAATGAAACCTCATCACTCTTTTGAGGAGCGCACAAATCCTCATTTTACAAATGACTCAGCCAAGGAACACAGATAATAGAGAAACATTTTCTGATTTGGGTGGCTAAAGTGTTGTAACCATATTGATTCCAGTAGATGAGGGATACGAACTTTTAGTAGATCAGCATTTGTTGGTGGAAGGGGCACACTTTTATGCTTCACAGAGCTCTTATCACATCTGGAGAAGGTAACAGCAGTCTCTGAGCTAAACAAAAGGTGAGAACCTAGTAGACTTAACAAGCTGTCCCACCTTGTATTTAGTTCAGATGCTCCAGTTACCTTCTCCAGATCTGAGAAAGACTCTACGAAGTGAAAAAGCTTGTCCCTCCCACCAACAGAAGTCAGTCCAATAAAAGATTTTTAGCCATCCAAGAGAGACAAGGTAGGTAATACTAGGCAGTTAGCCACTGAAATAAGTGGACTTATTTTCAGTGGTGATTACTGAGAACCCACAGTTTAGGTGTCTACCAGCAGCTAAGGATGGGGGGATGGATAGCTCAGTGGTTTGAGCATTAGCCTACTAAACCCAGGGTTATGAGATCAATCCTTGAGGGGGCCATTTAGGGAACTGGAGTAAAAATCTGGGGATTGGTCCTGCTTTGAGCATGGGGTTAGACTAGATGACCTCCTGAGGTCCCTTCCAACCCTGATATTCTATGTGTCAACATATGATTTTTTTTTAACCAAAGTAATTTTCAAGGTTGCTCAAGAAAATGGTGACATAGTTGGGAATATAATCCCATAGTACTGACTTTTAGTCTCTGGATTTACCATTGCCTCAAAACACAACTCGCCAAATTCTGCTCTTGGTGCTTCAGTTCAATAGTCTTGTCTTTCATAATGTGAACAGGAAAGAAAACAAAACCTTCATGATGAGAGATTTGTTATTTTCTATAAGGAAAAAAAACCCAAACCCCAGGGCTTGATCCTGCATGCAAAACTCTCAGTGATGTTAATTGGAGTGCAAGTTTTGCAAATTTGGGTACTTAAGTAATTAGGTTAAAATTACAAGTTAATTTCATTCATTTAAAAAAAGAGGTGCCTAAAAGAGGCCAAAGCCAAATAAAGAATATTTTAAACTCAGTGGATTCTTTTGATTGTGTGATCTGGTAGGGCACTGGACTGGGAATCAGGAGGCCTAGTTTCTACTGCCAGCTTGATGAGTTGAACTCTGTCCCTCTTTCTCTTCTCACTGTCACTGTCAAACTCTTTGGAACTGGGGCTGACTCTTCTGATATGTATATACGGCATCTAGCATGACGGGTTCCTAATCATGGTTAGTGCCTCAAAGCACTAACATCATATAAATATTTCAGATACAACTGTGCAGTAATGGTTGGTGAATGACTTGATAAATGGTGGTCACTATTTGTTTACAATCTATGAAACAACTACAAACTAAAAAAACAACCCTGCATCTCAAATATATAAGGCTGCACAATATGTTACCTATTCTATACAACGTCCTAAAGGAATAAAATACTCTTGAGATGAAAGGAAGATACATAAGAACCAATACATGAGCAGGTTGACAAACAATTCCCCTTGTTTCGCAGCTCACCTTTTGTTATTTCTGATAATGGTCTTAGCCAAGAGCAGTAATTTTTAAAAAGCAAGCTGCACTTTGAGTCTGTTGGTTGAACTAATATTACCTCTCAATGTTTTTTTTCCCTCCCAGCTGTTAGCATGGGCAATGATACTAACGTCGTAAGAGCAATGTAATGTGGTGTGTGTATGTGTATATATATTGTGACAGACCCAGACCAGTGGGGTACAGGAGTCTGGAAGAGGGGAAATATACTGGTCACTGGATGAGTAGTTTTCTGTTCCCTGAGTGACCAGAGCAGGGGCTGCTCTAGAGTAATAAGGAACCTGCTAGAACCAGTTAAGGCAGGCAGGCTAATTAGGACACCTGGAGCCAATTAAAAAGAAGCTGCTAGAATCAATTAAGGCAGGATAATCAGGGCACCTGGGTTTTAAAAGGAGCTCACTTCAGTTTGTGGCATGAGTGTGAGGAGGTGGGAGCAAGAGGCATAAGGAGCTGAGAGTGAGAGGGTGTGCTGCTGGAGAACTGAGGCGCACAAGCGTTATCAGATACCAGGAGGAAGGTCCTGGGGTGAGAATAAGGAAGGTGTTTGGAGGAGACCATGGGGAAGTAGCCCAGGGAGTTGTAGCTGTCATGCAGCTGTTACAGGAGGCACTATAGACAGCTGCAGTCCACAGGGCCCTGGGCTAGAACCCGGAGTAGAGGGCGGGCCCAGGTTCCCCCCAAACCTCCCAATTGACCTGGACTTTGGGTTCTTCCAGAGGGGAAGGTTTCTGGGCTGTTCCCCAACCCACATGGTGAATCTCTCAGGCAAGAAAATCCAGCAATAAGTGCAGGACCCACCAAGATAGAGGAGGAACTTTGACACAATATATAAATAAATATATATATAAATTACATGTGTACCATACTATACTCCATCTCAAGTTACTAGGACATCTTCTTATATTTTTAGAAAGAAGATAGTTTCAAATCTTTTTTAGCAGATGCTCACAATATCTGCACCCATTTTAGTCACTATAAAAAGCCCATAAACCCATGTGAGAACTGCTGGAGATAAACTATCTTCCTTCATTCAAATTAAAACGAGAAGTTCCAACTTAACATTTTTTCCCCACTTGGTGAAAGGGCTGGTGGAACAACAAATACACCAATAAACTAATACTCCAGATACAAAGCGTGTACAAGGTACAGGAAAAGAAATGTGTTGTTCTAATCCCTGGTCAGTGGACAAGGTCAGATATTGAAATATTTGGATGGAGACATTGAAAATCATATTGATATCCATCACAAAGAGCCATCTTAAAAAGCATACTAGACCTAGAGATAAGGGGCCTGATTCTCCTCTCAGATCAATACAAGTCAGTAAATGAAGCTAGAGGAGTTATACCATGTAAAATCAATGATGTAAGAGCAGTATTAGGCCAAATATTGGAATGAAGCTGATGAATACAGATGCAATCTGAAAATAATAATAAAAAAATGTTTATGTAAAAAGAGGAGTGTTGCCTTTTCAGTGCTAGATTACAGTTCTTAATCCTATTCAATCATCAAAATTCATTTCCCTCAGATGGATTCTGAATGCCTATTTGATGTGAGTTGATTTGTAGTGTATAGGAATCCAATGGGATTCCTGGGTCCTCCAATTAGGGACCATTTCTTTAACTTGTCTGTGAATCCTCATCAACACTTACGCACTTACGTTGCTGTATAAGTAATCACCACAGAGTGTCACCACCTGTTAGCATTAAATGGTAGACTTATTGACAGTGTCAGACAAGCCAAAAGTTGAATGGAGATACCCCCTGAGACGTTTTGATAGTCTGGGTGGTTTAAGAAAGAAGGCCACCAGTGAGGTAGCATGGGAAGCTTTCTGGCCTATGGACAAATGAAGGAATTGGGTTTGTACCGCTGTTAGTCTGGCTTTTTTCACGAGTACTAACTTCACTTAAGGGCAGAGGGGAATAAATGATCACAAAAAGCAGCCAATAAGAGGTAAGCTCCAGCAAACATGACATTCATTGATACAGAGTGTAAACTATCATAAGAGCCAGTCATCTACCTTCTGTCTCTTCTATCTTATACCATATCAACTACTGTAAATTGGGGTTACAAACAAATATGGGAACAATTGTTTGATGCCACAGATTTACACCAGCTGAGGATCATGGAATTTAAATTGTGCGAGATATCTAGCAGAAATAGTTCACTGCCATTCATTGCCAGATTCATCTCTGATGGAAGCTTATTTACATGACTATACAATAGTAGCAGTCTAGCAAGAGAGAGACTACCACAATATACTCATATATTGGTTTCAGATTCAAAAAGTATGGTCCTCGTGAACTATAAATACCACTGAGTTTTTAGCCGCCTGGACAGTTTTTATTCAAAACTCATTCTAGGCGCAGCTGGGAATGTTGTCTCTAACTATTAAAGGCCAACTCTGAATACTGAGATTGTAGAACAATAGACATTGTTAGCAGGAAACAGGGAGATCTTTCATCCAAAGCCCATTGCAGCTGCTACAGATGCTAGCATAGCTTCCATCTGTGATAGTGATGAATGGTGTACAAGTGAGTTAATGCTGAGATACTGAAACACACAGAGAAGGAATCCTCCAAACAGGGGAGAATTGACTTTACTGAGAGACCAGGTATGGAATTCATTTTTTTACTTTCTTGTCTGTGTTTGTTCCCTCTAAAACAGAGGGCAATCTAAACGTAGTAGATTCTCCCCCCAGCCACTCATTTTAGGCTGTATATTTTCAATGGAGGGAGTTATGATTTTGGAAGAGGCATAGGAAGCAGTACAATTTTATCTGCTCTACGAGTTTAGTAGGGCTAGTTACATCACTATCAGACTGCTGTACACATTATTTAGGGGAGGTGATGATTCAAATAATCTATAGATTTTTATAGAAATTGAGTTTAGAAAGCAATTGGGAGAGAACACTAGAATATGTGATCACCTATTTGGGGCATTTCTGCCATGGATATTGATCAACAAAGGCATAATGCTACAAGGAACTGAGTGCTTTCTATGAGGTGCTATGCATATTTAACTGGTTACAGTGGGAATTGAGGGCACACAGTAGCTCATCGAATCATTCCCCAAGTCTCCATCATTCTCTAGATCTAGTTCTTATGCCCTATGCTCTTCCCCTCACCATTTACCTGCAATTCTGCCACACTGCAGCTTTAATAATGTATTAAGTTCCCTCTTCTTGATGCGTCCTATCCCTGGCATCAATCATGCTTTGAATTCCACCCCAGTAGCCTCCTGGTTTCAAGACCCAGCATTGTTTTATTATTTATTTCTGCCTTACTTTCTTCTAGCTTTTCCTTTCCACCACTCCTTCCCCTCGCTGATTTCATCTCTCTCTAGGGCCACAAGCTGGCTGGCGGTGTTTATTTTAAGAGTGTTTGGGTCTACCAAGTTAACCCATTTCTTGTACTGAGCTATATTAAAATATATTTTTAACTAAATAAGATAAACGAATAGTATAGTGTTTCACACCTGAATACCTGGGCCAAACTTTGTTCACTTTAGTCATCCGGATTAATTCCATTGGCATAGGTAAGGATCCAATTCCTGTTTTCATTATTATCCTTCTGCTTAATTCCCACCCAAAATTATAACCCTTTGTGACAGACTAGTTTCCACTTGACCAATTATGATGTCACAAAGAGGAGTAGGAAATAAAAATAGGGATTAAGCAGCAAGTATAGATGAAATTCTACACAGAGTTCCTGTTTTAATGCCCATCTTCTTAATCACGAAGAACATAGGGAAGAGAAAGCTGGAAATAGTTGACCTACTGTGGCATAGGAATAACATTCTTTCTATGGACCATTGTTCAATGTTTTCCTATGGGCAGTGGCTTTTTTTAGGACTAGAATATGGAATTACCACAAGCACTGAGTAAGGGGCAGCACATAGTTGTAAAAGTCACAGTTTGGTCCCTAGTTAATCCCTCAACCTTCGTCCTTGCTCCAGGGAGATGTAATATGTCAATGCTTTCCCTGATGCAAGTTGCTTCTCCCGCCATGTCTTAGCTATGTTGACCAAAACACCAAGCTGTGGAGTCACTCTGCCTGCCACTCTCTGCCTGTTGCCCCTACCATGCAGATGAGCAAGGAGTTGCCACCTTAAACCGTAACCACCACTGATGCAGCTCTGTCATTGTTCTCAGGCTGCTGACAGGCACCTCCTATCAGACAGGTTCTTAGAAGACCTTAGGGTGCCTCCATCTGCCTAAGTAGGAGCCCCAATGATACAATGTTTATATAATCCTTTTGGATTGATGGGGATGGACCTTTTGGCTCCCATTGTCCTAGTCCCACTCAATTCTCAGATTGTTTAACCCCAACAGGAGCAGAAAGGAACAGCACCAACCACCTAATCAACTTGTCTGGGGGCTTACCCGACTTGTTTTTACTGTCAGTATACCAGAGTCAGTTTCCCTGTATCCAGAGGGGGCTGGGGGCAGCAGTGGCACAAGGAGAGAGAAATGATACTGAGGGCGTTCATGAGGGCAGTTCCCCAAAGGCTTCCAGGAATCCCCTTTGGGAGCTATAGCACTGCCATCTTGTCTCTCCCACCACTGCTCAGCAACTGCTGGGAACTTCATGTTTCTAAATCTTTATTCCACCCTTGACCTGATTGATAGGGCTGGAAGGGGCAGGTCCAGCCTTGCCCACAGCAGTGTATTTAACCCCTTCATCACTGGTGCAGGGTTTATACACCGCACCATAGGCTGTTTATATGCCTCTTTACTCCCTTTTGTTAGGAAAAGCCATGTACTCTTTAGATACCTATTGAAATAGAGGATGTCTCCACTGCACTACTCTGTAGTGTATTCTGACAAGAGGTGAGAGTACATACACTATAGGTACAGATCAGGTGCTAAAAGATGGATACATACAGTAATAATGATTTTCATCTAAGGCGCTCAAAGCACTTTAGAAACAGCTGGCCAAATCCTCTGGTGATGTAAATTAGTCAATGGAGCTGTGCCAGTTTACACCAGCGCAGAATGTAGCCCAATTAATTAAACCTTGAAACACCTCTGTGAAATAAGGGGAAATGGGGCATAGTGGTAAAAAGCACTTTCTAAACTTGTTTCTCAGATTTTAGATTCTTTTTGCATCTTCCAGCTACCCTTTCCACATAAGACATGTCACAGGCACTAAAGAATTCCACTTACTCATCAGCTCTCTTGCGAAAGGTTTTGACCCAATGCTGAAGTGATATATTTATACAAATTACTTGTCTGGGTTGATGTGGTGGAGAGGCAGTTATTGATGAGTCAAACATTCAGCCATTGGATAGTGTTGGACTCTAATGTAAGATTTTAAATAATTTTGTTAGATACTATTTGTGTTTAAATACAGAGTGTAACCATCCAGCTAGACAAACATGGCACAGTCATTTGTATGGTTGTCAGATTTTATTATGCAGTATATCTTCCTGTTCTATTATGCAAGATAGCAAACCATAATAAGTGTGAATTTAAGGAATGAACAGGCCACATGAGGAAATCCCAAATGAAGAAAAAAAATGGAAATTAATGCTCATGATGGTCACTATAAGAACTTCAGAGGGCAAAAATCCTATCAAACCAATAGTGTGGTAGAAATCAGTGAGTTTATTGCAGAGTCAGTCCTCAATGCTACGCTGCAACGTAGATGATCTCTATTATAAGTCCTGTGGCACCTTATAGACTAACAGACTATAGTTAGTCTATAAGGTGCCACAGGACTCTGTCGCTTTTTACAGATTCAGACTAATACGGCTACCCCTCTGACACCTAACTCCATTATAAGTGGTTTTCTTGTTCTATTAGACCACAGAAATGTAAATTCCTTTAAAAATGTTATTGACCTATTGAAACTTCTTTATGACTTCAGCACAGGAGAAAAAAATAAGGCAATTTTGAAGTGTTATATCAATTTGATCATTGTTAAATGTAGTTTTGTTTTGATTTTGCTTAAAAATCCCACAAAAGAACATTTTTTTCTGCTGGTGTAAGTTGGGGACACTCTAAAGAAGTCAAAGGAGCTGTGCCAGTTTAGACCGGAAGCCAATTTGGTCCTAACGTTTACCAGGTTTAGGTTTTTTTTTTTTTTTTGTGCTGCCAGATTCAATATTTAAAAAAAAAAAAAAATAAAAAAAAAAAACCCACCAAACACAAACATGTACTTGTGTTCAGCTATTATTGGTATATAATACTTTCTGGATCTGCTCCCTGCTGTTCTAAGCATTGGACATGCAGACAGGAAGAGAATAGCTGCCGTGAGGAGTTCGTTGACTCTAGAAAGAATATTGCAGCCTAAACCCCAATATTTTTCCCCCTAAAGCAGAATCGAACTAACCCTGTATGTATAAAAAAAGGTGATCACTTACTTCACATAATGAAGTTAGCCCAAGGAAGGGTAAAAATCAGTGTGATCTGTTGGCTAGGAACTGAACTGGGAGTCAAGGGACCTCAGTTCCATTCCTGGTTCTGCTACTGATCTGCTGTGTAATCTAGGAGAAGTCATTTCCTGTTTCCACTCACACGTTTTGTGTGTCTTGCCTATTTATACTGCAAGTTCTTCAGAGCATTGGCCATGTCCTACTGTGTATTTGTACAGTACCTAGCACAATGGGGCCCTGATTTCTGTTGGAGCCAACCGGTGCTACCATAGCACAAAGAATTACTCATCCTATGGACATAAAAATTGCACAGTTGATCCCACCTGAACTTTTAGTAGTCCTATACATTGTTGATGTCAGGCTTAATCCTGCACTCTTATTCAGGCAAAAACATTGACTTAAATTGAGCATTTTTCCTGATTCATGGGTACACAGAACAGCACTTGGTTCATGTGCATCACAACCAGGTTGATGTGACAGACCATAAGTAGTAAGAGCCCATTGCCCTTTCAGTTGACCAGGTCAATGATCCACAAATGAAGAAAGGTTCATGCAAAGTATTGGAATATCTTAGAACTTTCTACTTTAAGAGTGCATGTGGCTAGTCCATTGGGTAAATCTGTGTTTTCAACATTTGGACACAAACATGGTTACTTAGTATACCACAACAGCTGTAAAGCAAATATTGAGGCCTATCAAATATATAACAGATTTGAAAGTGTTAAATATATATTTACCTTATGCTACATACTTATTTATGTATACATAAAGACAAACTATTTTTTTTTCAAATCAGCTCTCACAGTTGCACAACGTATTTTGTTTCTTTTATTAAAATTAAGGATCGTCAACTGTGATAAAACAACATACTTCAGCTGAACTCACTGTTCACATTATCATTGTTTAAAGTATGTTAAAGATGGTTTCAACAAATTAAAGTATGTTCATGTCAAGTTTAAATATTGTTGCTTCTCCACTGATCAGTGGCAGATATCCAATTTCTTCTCCAATAAGAAATAGACTTGCAAGGCTCCAGTGATGTTGGATCTGTGCATATTTTTAGTACAACTTAATTTACAAATATACATCACTTTTGGAAGAGAGGAGGTGTCAGACAGCACACAGCCAATTCTCTTTTTCCAGGCATCTTAGCCCAGCCACTAATGCCCAGTTTGCTGGGAGCAACTCTACCTGGAGAATTGACTCTAGTTCGAGAGATTAAGACAGAGAGTAGAATCATTTGCTCCTTGCCACAGCTTCACAAGAAAAGCTACAATACGACCACTAAAAACAATACATTATTTCTTCCAAGATTAAATCCTGGCTCACATACTAAGAAAAACATGTAATACTATGTGTAACAGCACCATTTGGTGAACCCTGGATATAACAATATATGTTTTTGCTGTAACATTACTTAAGAGTTGCTGTCATCCCTATTGTGACTATTGATTTGCAGTATTATGTCTGTGAAAACTTTTAACATCTAGTCAGATGTCTATATACTACAACCCTATCCGAAAAAATTCATTGAATTTAATAATGTGCTATGTTGCCTCCACGTTGAAGAAAAGGCATTGTTATGCTACAGCTGCTAGAACTCAATTACCATAAGCTTACCATGAAATATAATTTTATTAAGTCTGTATTTCTGCATTAGAAAAGACATCTTTAGTTGCAAGAGGAAGGTTTTAATTGCTTTCCCTCTGCTGACCAGGATCAGCTGATTAGTATTCAGACTAAACCTTAGCCATCTCATTGTTAGGCCCTGGAAAAGTAAGGAAAATGCATCATCCAGATGTCACAATAAGTGGAGGAAGAGCTAAGAGTCATTGGGCCTGATTCACACCAGCTGAGAATCAAGCCTACTCACATTCCAAATTACACAAAGTCTCCCCTATAGTGTTACATGCACATGAAAAGGAAGAGAGGTGATAGAACAACAACCGGCAGGTCTTCAGCGTACATGGCCAGTCACATCAGGCAAATTAAAGAAAACCCTAAATGTATTATTGTTAAAAATCTCATAAATGTGGTTAGCAATGCTACATTCTCAGTACAATCGCAAAAAGAAAGGAACAGAGTCACTGAGGAGCAACCTATCCCATCCTTGTCAGATCTCTCAGATGAGTTGGCAATATCTTGTCATCAGCAGTATCAATAGGCCACTGGCATAGCTATTAAAGTCAATAGGAACATTTGACCTTTGACCAAATTAATGAAGCTTTTAAAACCAAAACCAAACTTGAAACCATGAAACTGATAGATACACAGAAATTTAGAATAATTCACATGAAGATGAAGCTACCCAATGATGGACTGTCTCGTAACGTTTCCCAGAAAGGGAAGGTTGAGACAGGGTGGTAATTAATAAAGTCATTAACATTAAGTATTAGCTTATTTAGCAAGGGCATAACCTCTATTTGTTCTAGAACAGCCTGTATTCTGCCTTCCAGTGGGAGATGTAGAACGATGCAGACCACTTGCCTCTGTTTCCCTTCACCAAGGCACCTTTCACTCAGTTTCCAGTTGCTTTCTCAGTCCAAAGTTCTTTAATTCATATGTAAATAGTATGGCAGGGGAAATATTTAGTTTATATAAATATAATATAGTAGTTTATGTATATATTATTCTCATAGCAAATAAGTTAATAACTTAGTGAAGTTGATAACATAATTTATTAACAACATAGTAAAAGCATCCTGATTGGTTAATAACTTAGACTGGTTGATATTAAAACGTTATGTGATTTAATTATTATATGCTGCAAAGAGCCACAGGAGATGCACTGAAGAGCCATCTGCAGTTGACGAGCCACAGTCTGAGTATCACTGGTCTAGAGTCACTAGGCCATTCACTAGAATTATTAATTCTAGTGGTCTGGACTTTAGAGAAGTGTAGGGAACACTTACTTTTTGCCTCTACCACATCAGTGATCTAGAAAATATAGAAAGTCTCTCTCTGTTTTGCAATCAGTCAGATTTGGAATGAGGTGGGTTTTTGTTTTGTTTTGTTTGTTTTTGCCACCAGTGCAGTAGTCTCCTTCCTTTCCTCTTTATTTGTCAGAGATTATTTGTTTACCAAGGGATAGGGCCATTGTGTCAATGTCTGAAGACAAAAATACATATAATCTATTTCAAAAGTGAGAATTTGGCTCTCATGTCCCTCCAATGTCTCTTCAATATTATCCCTGAATATCAGATGAGGAATTAAAACTAGTGATAGATGTTCTCAAAGCAGTCATTGAAATTTCTGTAAAAGGTGATCTAAGCCGTGTGCTGAAAAACCCAGTCACCATTTCCTTTCAATGATCACAATCAAAAGGGTTTGCCCTTCCTTTGATGAAGGTTCTATTTGAAAATTTGGCTCACTTGTTTAAAAGCTTAAGCATTCAAGCAGTTGATGTACCATAGAATAAGTTAGTGTAGGTACCCAAAGGTATTACAGAAAGTGAACAACAGGTAGGGAAACCCAGAGTGTGTAGGATTGATTGTCAATATAGTTTTATGTGCGTGAAATGCGGTGATCTTTATTAGAATGGCACAAGGAACATCAGGCTGCAGTAAAATAATCTTGATGACATGGCTTGGAAATTGTAGGCCATTTATTTTCTGATTCCCAAGGTTGTTGTGGTAGACTCATGGGGAACTTAAAATTAATTACTCCCATTTCAGATTTAACAAGGATGAAAAAAAAAAGTACTAGAAATAACAAAAATACGCTAAAGGAATATAAATGCAGCAGATAGTTATTATATAGGAGATGCTTCCTTAACACTGTAGAATACAATTCAAATGTTCTGAATCCAATGCATTTGATAACAGAATGAGTGATTCAGACTTTTTCTGTATTTTTTTCATACAAAAGAAAAATAATAAACAATATGCTTAGTTTATTTCATGTTTTGTTACTAAATACCAAATTTGTGAACAGTAAAGATAGCCAAGCTAAACTGGATGGCATAGATGGAACACTCTACTTAGGTGAATACATATTTTTTAACAATGAAGTAATAAAAAAGTTATAGAAATATTTTAAATATAACCTTTTTTAAGGGAAACTTTATGGGCAAGTCTCTCTCTTGCCCATGAACCCTGCTTGAACATTTGCTTTGTGCATGCCATATCCCATATGCAAAGTCAACCAAGAAGAGAATGAACAAGTACCATTTTTGTCTTTGCTGTTGTGTGAACAAAGCCTAAGGTCGTATGCTTTTTAACATGTTTTTTTACTAGTAGCCTGTGCTCTCTAAAAAAGGTTGACTTTTTGTTTTGTTTTGGTTTTTTTTGTTTTGGTTTGGTTTGATTTTTCTGGTCCTCTCAGGTTACTTTTTTGTTATTCCCATTTGCTCTCACTCTTGAAAAAAAGTACTTTGTAGTTGCAAATATTTTATAGTATATTACAATTAGATGCTCACAACAATATTTATCTTGTGAATGAAACCCACCAAAGTATGGAATTTCATTTAAGGTAGAAACTCCTTCCTCAGTTCATCTTCATGTGCTTGTATGTAGCAGAAGTGAGGTAGGTAAAAGAATCTCAATCTGCTGTTGGTCATTTTGAGGGATCCTAACAAAGAATCACTCCAGATCTTCCTTAAGCTTTTGTTCACAGTTACTCAAGATACATTAAGAAGACACAATAATACTAACATAGGCATACTGCTTACAGATTCCCTAGACAATGAAGACCTTCCAGAGGATTTGATAACATTTCTGACTCATTGATGGTGTCCACAGGAGAAGTGTCCTAGGAAACTTTAATATCCATGTGGGCAACACCTCAGACATAGTGAACCAAATGTTCTTGTCCCCTCAATCCACTGATAGATTCCCAACATGTGACTTCATGTGCAACTCACATAGCTGATCAGACTCAAGACTGGATCCTTAGCCTAGGAGCAGACATCAGAAAAGGCAGGAGCAAACCCTTCTCCTGATAGAGCACTCCCTCCTCAAAACTGAGAGCACAACAAAACAAGGAAATAGAAGATTCTGCCTTTTATGGCTCACCCCCATGGAGCCAGATAAAAACTACGCCCAACTGAAGAGCTGAGATGTGGACAATCTAGTCAGATTCTATGAGGTAGCACTGGCAGCTGCTACTGGCACTCTCATGCCTACCTGTATGCTTCACTTCCATCATTTCCACAGAATTCCATAATTACCAGTGCCTGGCAGATCTGAATAAAACACTGTTGGCTGAAGATGAATCCCAGTAAGACGGGGCATAGGGATGATACTGGGGGGAGGGAGGGAGAGGAAAATGTTTTGAAGACCAGAATGCCAACTTCACATCACTCTTTATCAAGAGTCTGTCACTATGTTGTCAAATCACTCTTCACCCTTGGAGTTCTTTTGGACTTCTCACAGTTGCTGGAGTCTCAACTACCTCCAGCTGCGAAAAACATCTTATTCTACTTGAGACTGGCTAAAAGACTGAGACCCATCCTCTCAGATAATCTCTTTGTCACTGTGATCCACACTTTTTAACCACCAAGCTGATTACTGCACCATATTATCCAATGGAATGTGCCCTTTTCAACTTTACAAAAGCCTCAGTCAGTCCAGAATGCAGCATCCTCCCTCCCCAAAAAATTCTAGCAGTTCATAGAATCTCATTCAGGTGATCTGCTCACTACAGTGTGTATCACAGAAAATGTCAGTTTCAAAATTGTGATCCTAATTTTCAGGGTACTCCACAGAACTGGGCATGGGCATTTCAGACAACACATCCCTCTAGGTGACTATAAGCTCTCTCTCTCTCAACAGCCCTGTTCCTCAGGAGTTAAGACATTAACAACCTCAAGGGTGAAGCTTGGGGGAGTGGGAGACATGGCTTTCTCATCCACTGGAGATTATGATGACATGAATTAGAATTAAGAGGAAGAGGAGAATAAAGCAATGGAGACAAGATGGAAGAGAGAAGGAGGAAATAAAACTTTAAAAAAAAGGCAGAAAAAATTAGAACCAAAAATTAGTCTGACTGCCTCAGGGCAAGTGAGAAGGAAAATCAGACCATAGGCTAATTGCAAATTTTTGGCTTCCAATTCTTTAGGAAGTGCTCAAATTTTACAGTGATTGGGGCCATTTCAAAAATGCATGTGGGAGACAGAGAGAGAGAGAGATTTGAGTTTAGAATCAAATCCATATTTTATATTAAACTAATAGAATCCGATTCAGTGTTTCAAAAGTACTTATAGTTATAATCTGCAAACAATTATTTTTATGAAGACAGGATGACCAGATAAGAGAGAGATGTTTTTAGTCATAGAACAATGAAATGTTACTTACAGGACTTTAAACGAAAGTAAATTAAATATGATCAATTTAACAAATAGAGGGAGACATTTTCCTCGCTCAAAACTTTCCCCGACAATTGAAATGGATTTCAGTTCACATTATGGTAAAAACAAAATGCATTAACAATCTGCTGTGTTTTATATTTAGTGTCATTGTGTTCATTCATTGTCAGTTTTCCTTTACACTGTGTTGTAGAGAAAATCTTGAAATGTCCCTATATAACAGCTATATGTCTCTAGATACATATTTATGTCATGTAAGTGAAAGAAATACAAAACAACCAACTGCCATAGATAATACTCCTATGTTTTTTGGATCATAATTTAGTTAAGCAAAAAGGCAGATTTTGTTTATAAGTTTGCTTTGACATTTGAGTTCAGTTATCACCATGGTAGAATTACTAACCTATTAGGTCATTTACATTTACATCATCTAAATGGGTATCTGAGTAATACAACGTTCAAAGGGTAATTGAGAACAGAATAGTGATTGTATCCCATCAAACCAGGCTTTATGATCAAGTAAATAATACTTGGAATGTATCAATAGGCCATGCAGATAGAATGTCTGATTGGCTGATATTTAGACTAGGAATTTGGATTGAAATGTGACAAGAACACTGAAGAAAAGAAAATGAAAAATATATATATATAAAGATTTCTTTCAAAAAGAATTGACTTTATTGCTAAATTTACCCAAATCAGGCTAGTTTGAGTCTGAAAAGATATTCTCTGTGAAACTGATTGAAGACTGAAGTCTACGGATCTGACAATTCAGGTGTGGTAGAGCATCGACATCTAGCACAGCAATTATCTGCATATCTTCCACTTACAAATATTGTATTTATTTATTCAGATTCAGTCTTATATCAAATCCACTGCTCTGGGCTCCCCTGCCATGCAGATAAAAAATATCAAAGATAGAAAGTAAAACTTGACCAAAGCAGAAGCACTTCTTTCTCCCATACTACTGAACATGATTTGATCCAGTCATATGACTAATATAGTTTAAAACAACACAAACTTTCCAACAAGATACAAATTCCACTCTCAGTTGCCTCAGTCCTTTGCCGATGACCATTCAAACAGCCGGTCTTAGCAATGTGCCTGAAAAGTCAACAAATTGGGTCTATTTCTGACTTTGTGAGAGGTAGGAGGCCATTACAGAGAATGTTCTGTCAGCAGCTCTCTCACATTTGTAGTGAAGAAGAAGCTCAAAAGTCTCTGCTCCTTGAATACCCAACTCAAGTTCACAAGTTTCACATTGTCACAATATACCACAGCAGGCCGTGTAATACCGTCACATACTTAACGTTTCCTGTTCCTTTGGATTTCCAAAGAGCTTTCTATGGTTTATTAGCTACCTATTCGTATGAAAATGGCTCAGCCGGTCCAATCTGTAAAATATGCATTCATTTAATGTGGATCCAGGCATTGGAGGTAGGTGGAATCTGTTACATACTAAGCTAGGCTTTGTTATTGGAATATTGCAGAGAGCAGAATGTGTGTTAGCAAATTATTTTTATTCACAACACCAACTTTAATCTCTGTCTCATGAGTTATAAAATACCAGATGATCAAATAAGAAAGAAGAGTCACAGACAGGGTTGGATAAGATGCTGCTGGAGTTCTAATGTCCTCACTTTCAATATAGCTGGGAAGTTTCCTAAGAATTATAAATCCATGTTCATTTTGTAAATGAAATAGGTCATGAAGTAAACCTAAGAGTAGAACTGTAGTTAATTTTTTTTAGCTACACAAAACAGAGAAGCCTTTGGAAGAAGAAACAAAAGTAGTCTGCTGTTCAGGTGATTCAAGATGATTTAAATAAGTGTTAACAGAAGACTTTACTGAGAACTCCTACCAGAGCTGCACCATTTTGTAGGGTTGGACTTGTTAAGGAGAGGGTGAAAAACCTTTTAATTAAATTATGCATATATCTCTGTAGTGCTTGCATTAGGCCAATATCATAAAGAGAAAGAGGACTTGAAGATTCTGGCCCCGATCCAGCAAAGCACTCTTGCATGAGTTTAACTTTAAGCACATAGATAGTGCCATCGACTTCAATGGGATTATGTATGTGTTTAAAGGTAAATTCATGCTAAAATACCTTGTTGGATCAGGGCCAGACGACTGAACACTTAGTAAGTTCATGCATGTGCTGAGAGGGAAGTTTTTCTCCCACTGTTCTAGACAGACAGAATAAAGAGCATTCCGTTTCTTTTCAGGAAGCTCTGATATCCTGATCAAATAGGTTAAGATGCTCAGCTAAATGACCATTAAAATGTTGGGATGCCTACTCAAAATAAGCCTGTGACATTTTCCCATCCTTTTACACAGTGGCCATGCTGAGCTGGTACAACTGGCACTGAAATATTTAGTAAATCTATGACAGACTAGTGAGACAGGCTGACAGTGTTTCCTGCCTTTGCCAAGTGTCCCTCTTGATTGTAGCTTTGGCCTCTGTGAACAACTCCTTTAACTTAAAGGGCCAAGAAGCCCACAGGGTTAAGTGAGCATGAAAACTCTCAAATGAACTACAAATGGCAACCAGACAATTCAGCCTATATAAGTGGATCGGACTAATATATATTTGTTCTTCTGGAACTCTGACCCTCACTGAAATCAACACTAAAACTCACAGTAATTAAAAATGACAGTAGGCTCAGTAAGAGGACCATATTTTCAAAAGCAAACTCCCAGAGTTTTATTGGCAACATGTTTAAAGGTTATAAGATACTGAAGCACTCAACATTCTGGTCGGCTCCAATTGGGATGGAAAAGCTGCATCTGGATCAGTGGAGAAGAAATGAAGAAAGGCTGAGCTGTGTTCCTTTCCCCCATGGCCATCAAAGAGGGAAGACAAGGAGAGACAGAGAGAGCACAAGTGCCCACTCCCTCTATTCACACCCCTCAAGCACCTCAAGAGGACAGAGTGGAAGTCTTGCACAAGTTTTTGCATTAGCTAGACTAGTTTGCCAACACCATAAACCTCATTTAAAACCTGACAAGCTTCATCCTCAAACTATGATTAGAGTAAAATGCACACTCAGTACATAGTGACAGTGAAGTGAGGCTGTACAAAGTACTTTGTATCAGGATACTAATATGACTTGCACAGACATTTTGTCATTATTGAACTTTTTATATCTTGACTGATGAAATATTAGCCAGGACACTTTAGGCATCCTGCAAATAAATATTTTTGGAACATCAGATGAAAGACCCATGAGTCTCCCAGTAAAACTGGGACATATGTTTTCTTTAAGGCTCAAACTCTCATTTAAATATAATAACAATCCATAGAATAAGGTACCATCTTTTATAGGAAATAAAGACACCAATGCACTTTTCAGCTAATAGGTATCACTGAAGCAATGGGCAACAGTGGCAAAAATCTTCTACAGAGCACCCTACAGAAAGATCAAACTAAACTGATAAATTCCAGCAGAGGTTAGTGAACATAAGAATTTTTGAAGTATAAAATGCTCATTCAGCTCAGCATGCATATTTTTTTATGGTTTACCTTATTCCTGTGGTTCAACTTCTCACCTTTTCATCATATCCATCAGTCACTTCCTTGTTTAGAAATAATTCTATGCTAGGAGTCTCTTGAAATCATTTATACTCTTTCCTTTATTTACATATACTTGTATCTTACTCTATGGATTTATTACCCTTTGTATGAACCAGTTCTGCTCCAGTTCTCTATTTGTTTCTAGTGTATAAAATTAGAAGATGTTCCCTACTTGCTGAATCTTTCACCAATGCATATCAGTTTTATCAGTACCATTCATAGATTTGAATCCATCTCTTGGGACCTGAAGACATGTCTTTAGCCATGCTGACAGAGCTCATATGTTCTCTTCTAAAAATTCATAACATAGGAATATTTCAAAGCAGGAAAATGTTTTTTTTCCCCATCTGTATCCACATCGGCCCATATTTCACACTATTAAATACGTTTCTAAACCCATACACAGATTAATGATAAACCCAAATCATGTTCTACTTGAGCTTGATATATAGGCCTTGGCTACACTTGCAGCTGTACAGCGCTGTGAGGTAAACCTGTCTTCGTACAGCTGAGTAGGGAAAAGCGCTGCAGTCTGTCCACACTGACAGCTGCCAGCGCAGTGGTGTGGCCACAATTGCAATATTTGCAGCTGTGTTGGGAGCAGTGCATTATAAATTAAATAAACGGAGATATCCTATCTCCTAGAACTGGAAGGGACCTTGAAAGGTCATCGAGTCCAGCCCCCTGCCTTCACTAGCAGGACCAAGTACTGATTTTGCCCTTGATCCCTAAGTGGCCCCCTCAAGGATTGAACTCACAACCCTGGGTTTAGCAGGCCAATGCTCAAACCACTGAGCTATATCCTTCCCCCAGCTATCCCAGCATTCATGTGGCTGCAATGTGCTTTTCAAAACGGGGGAGGGGGGGGGGGAGGAGGTGGATTGTGACAGGGAGTGTGGTGGGAGAGAGTGTGCTTTTTGGAGCATGTTAGCTCTCTATTTTGCAAGTTCCGAACTCCCGGCCCCCTGCTCATTCATTTACTCACTCAAAGCAAGCTGCAAACTGTTTGCTTTTCTCTGTGGTACGAGCTTTGAAACCAGCACTTCTGCATTTCTGCAGCCGGTCACAACAATGGAGAGAACTGGCCTCTTGACAAGCTGATTAGTACAGCATTGCAAGCGTTTACACTCACACCCGTGAGTCGTAGCCACTCCGCTGCAACTGTTATTCCTCTCGGAGATGTGGAGTACCTGCAGTGGTGTACCCAGGGAGATACAGCGCTGTACCTAGGCCTTGGCTACACTGGCAATTCACAGCGTTGCACTTGCTGCGCTCAGGGGTGTGAAAAAACACCCCCCCTGAGCGCAGCGAGTGTAGCGCTGTAAAGCGCCAATGTAATCAGCGCCTGCAGCGCTGCACGCTCTCTCGCAGCGCTGCAAGCTATTCCCCTCGGAGAGGTGGAGTACTTGCAGCGCTGTGAGAGAGCCACAGCAGTGCTGTGAATCCACGAGTGTAGCCAAGGCCCTAGGGAGATACAGCGCTGTAAGTGCCCTGCCAGTGTGGACGGGGAGTGAGTTACAGCACTGGGGGAGGCTATACAGCGCTGTAACTTGCAAGTGTAGCCGAGGCGGAAGAGGTATTGATATAACCTCAAAAACACATAGGTCTAGATTTTCTGCTCCTACTGTCTGCAGACTTTCAACTGGGTGCAACAGAGAGGGGTGATAACCAGTACAACAGTTACAGTTTCCATGGCTGGTTCTATGCCAACAGTGGTCTCTTTGGACTTTGAGCAGCCTGGACACTGCCCTAAGCTTTGCCAGTTGGTAGTAGTCACCAGCAGCATACTTTGGTTACACCTCCTTTATGCTAACCGCACTGGGGGTGCAATTAAGGGTGGTGGTGGTGCTGGTTACATGCATGCTGACTGAGCACTGCAGTGTGTAAAGGGAATCCCCATTTAGGGAGATGAAATGAGTTTCTGTTCTCCATGCACCACCCTAGTGGTAAAAGAGAGAGGAGAGTGCAAGAGACTATCCCCATATACTGTATATTAAAATATGATTATAGCTGTATTTCAAAGTAATTTTGTTTCCAAATAAGACACTGCTCCTGTAAACACTTACACAGGTTTAATTTTTTGACCATGAGCAGTCTTATTTTAATCAGACATATGCACAAGTGTTTGCAGGATTGGGACCTAACTAGCGTGTTTCTTAAACTATCAAAGAAATGCAGGGTTGGGTTTATTTTGAAAATTGATTTCATTTTATTCAGTTGATTGATCACAATGGGCTGAGTAGGCTTTACTTGTTGGAAAGATTTTTATGTGTAGGACTTTGGTTTGTATTTGACTCAGGTAGGCACGGTCTGAAACTTGCTTAAATCTGGTAGCTCTTTAGTAGGATATAAAAAAATTAGATGGTGGTGACAGTACATTTCCTGGGAGACAAGGTTCTCATCAACAAAGCCACCTTCAAAACAAGCGCACTTTGGCCTCTTCATCAAAGAGACCAAGGATTAAATGGGCTTAGAATAAGAACTATTCTCTCTCTCTTTTTCCTAGAGATGGATAGAGGTCAGGTTTGAGGCATACTGGTGAAGTGCTCCAGTGACAGTTTGGCTGTTGTAACAGTCCTTTGAGGCCCACTGCAGCTGGTAGAATTTAACACAGCCTTGAGGTTTGTCCCTGGGCCAGCTCTAGGATCAGAGAGACATCTTTGTTCCATCTCTTCAATTGCACAAAGCAGACCTCAGGTGCAACCACTGGCTTGTCTTCACTGTAATGTGAGCTTGTGTTATCTACACTCAGGTTAACTCTTTGTGAGTTAGCCTAGCTCAAGAGCGATTTGTCAAACAACCAGGGCCGGCTCCAGGTACCAGCCCAGCAAGCAAGTGCTTGGGGCAGCCAATGGAGAGGAGCAGCACGTCCGGCTCTTCGGCGGCAATTCGGCAGCGGATCCCTCAGTCCTTCTCGGAGTGAAGGACCAGCTGCCAAATTGCCGCCAAAAACTGAAGCAGTGGCAGTAGAGCAGACTGCGGCTTTTTTTTTTTCCTTTTTCTTTCTTTCTTTTATGCTTGAGGCGGCAAAAACCCCGGAGCCAGCCCTGCAAACAACTAGGGTTGCCAATCTTCCAGGATTGTCCTGGAGTCTCCAGGAATTAAAGATTAATCTGTAATTGAAGATAATGTCATGTGATGAAACCTCCAGGAATTCATCCAACCAAAGTTGGCAACTCTACAAACAACACTCAAGATGCACAGAGTAGCTGAGTCCCCACAGTATTACTAGTTGCAGCATCAGCAGCACTCATGTGTTAATGCACACCTCCTAATAAGCTGGCTAGCTCAAGTAACTCAAGCTACAGATATGCATGTGTGGATAGGTGTTGGGCTGGGGGCAACACTTGAGTTATACCTAGAGCTAAAAATGTGAAGACAAGACCTAAGAATGGATCCCTGAGTGTTTTTGAGAGTCTAGAGAGATGCAGACAAAATAAAACTGTGACAGGTGTGAAAACTACGTCCCATTTTAAAAGAAACTGAAAGGTTTTACCTCTCATTAGTTGTTTTATTACAGAAAAGGAGCTTTTTTTTTTTTTTTTGCCACAGGCTCCTAACTCAGACTCTTGTCTTTCTCGGTTTGGTATTGGTGTTAGCAATGCTGTAAGCTCAATGGAACAACTAAGATAAAAAGTTTTATAGAAAACTAAAGGGCATCAATAGTTCATCTTTATTTTGGGGATACAGTGCAGTCTGCATTCATAGTTTTGGATTCAGAGATTAAATGTGAGAAAGACTTGGGCCTTCCCTTTCTGGTATGTATGGACTTTAAAAGCATAGGAACCAATATTTCAGAACCCATCAGTTCTCTAACTAGTCTGTTATGCAGGAGTAACCTATACAGGGAGCAGGAAAGAAAGGGCAAAAAGAGCCAGTGATATATGTTGACAGGTTTCAGCGTGGTAGCCGTGTTAGTCTGTATCAGCAAAAAGAATGAGGAGTACTTGTGGCACCTTAGAGACTAACAAATTTATTTAAGCATAAGCTTTCGTGGGCTAAAACCCACTTCATCGGATGCATGCAGTGGAAAATACAGTAGGAAGATATATATATATACACAGAGAACATGAAAAAATGGGTGTTGCCATACCAACTATAACGAGTGTAATCAGTTAAGGTGGGCTATTGTCACCTTCAGCCCCCCCAACTAAAACCTCTCCAGTGCATCATCAAGGATCTACAACCTATCCTGAAGGACGATCCCTCACTCTCACAGACCTTGGGAGACAGGCCAGTCCTCACTTACAGACAGCCCCCCAACCTGAAGCAAATACTCACCAGCAACCATACACCACACAACAAAAACACTAACCGAGGAACCTATCCTTGCAACAAAGCCCATTGCCATCTCTGTCCACATATCTATTCAGGGGACACCATCATAGGACCTAATCACATCAGCCACACTATCAGAGGCTCGTTCACCTGCACATCTACCAATGTGATATATACCATCATGTGCCAGCAATGCCCCTCTGCCATGTACATTGGCCAAACCGGACAGTCTCTATGCAAAAGAATAAATGGACACAGATCAATGTCAGGAATTATATCATTCAAAAACCAGTCAGAGAACACTTCAATCTCCCTGGTCACTCAATTACAGACCTAAAAGTAGCAATACTACAACAAAAAAACTTCAGAAACAGACTCCAATGAGAAACTGCTGAATTGGAATTAATTTGCAAACTAGACACCATTAAATTAGGCTTGAATAAAGGCTGGATGGGTCATTACACAAAGTAGAACTATTCCCCCTACTGTTACTCACACCTTCTTGTCAATTGTTGGAAATGGGCCATCCCGATTATCACTACAAAAGTTTTTTTTCTCCTGCTGACAATAGCCCACCTTAACTGATTACACTTGTTATAGTTGGTATGGCAACACACATTTTTGTCATGTTCTCTGTGTACATATATGTATCTTCCTACTGTATTTTCCACTGCATGCATCCGATGAAGTGGGTTTTAGCCCACAAAAGCTTATGCTTAAATAAATGTGTTAGTCTCTAAGGTGCCACAAGTACTCCTCGTTCTTTTTAGTAATGTATGTGACATCCAAAAAGAGTTGAGCAGCTCTCAAGGATGGGGCGGAGTCTCTGACTCTACCCCTCAGAAAGGGAAACACCAAGCGTGGGGCTGTACCACCTATGTATTTTATCGCCATATCAGGGAGCTTCCCTTCCTACACTTTCATGCTGTGGCTGTGGATGCTGCTGTGGCTGCAGGACCTAGCTGGGCAACAGGGATCCTAAAGCTCCTCACCATTTACAAGCTTTGTAGTGTGCCTGGAAGGTCAGGGGCAGAGAATTTCCAAGGGGAGAGGTTGCTGTGGAGAATGTTCTGCCAGCAGCCAAGTCAACATGCTTGTGTTGAGAAATGAACTCTGCAAACAAAATGCTATGCACCTGGGAGTCTGGACACCACGCGAGTGTAGGATTTTAGTGGAATTACACTGGCACAGTGCAATGCAATTATGAATCAGGTCTGCTACTCACAAAATGAGAAGTGACTTATCTAATAAACTTACATTTTCTCATATTATTCTCTATCCCAGTAGAAATGTTATGTGCTTTTTTTGACCACTTCTGTGCAGTAAGCAGATGTACACACTGATGCATGGCTCTTTTTTCTACCAGGTTAGAAACTAAAGGTATGTCTCCACAGCAGCTGGGATTGTGTTTTACAGACTGGGTAGACAGAGATGCGCTAGCTCTGTTTGAGGTAGCATGCAAAAAATGGCAGGGTGGCCATAGAACCCTGGGCAGCAGCTCAGGGTATCCATCTGAGTACATAGCTAGGGGGTCAGGCAGATTTGCACTTAGTGGCCAGCCCAAGCTGCTGCCTGTGCTATCACAGCCACACTGCTATTCTTAGTGCACTAGCTTGAGCAGACCTAGTGCATGTCTGTCTACCAGTGCTGGGAAGCACACTACCAGCTGCTGTGGAGACATATCATAATTCGTAGACTATCCATTTGTAGGAGTAGCTTATTTCCCTCCCTTTCCTAGGTATAATACTTTGCACCTGATGACAATGAATATCATCTGCTATCATGTTTCTTAGATACCTGTTTTAGACAGGTACTTTAGCAGTACCATACAGTTACCCTTGTGTGGACATTCTGAATATTTTTCTGTTATCGGAAGACATTGCATTTTACTCTTCACCCTGTTCTGTGTTCCCTCTCTCTTCCTCTTACCTCTATATGTGACAACCTTCTGACATTCTAATGACCTCCCTCTGTTTGAACGTCCCCAGATAGCATCCCAGAACATCATGACCTTCATCCTTCCCATTGTTTTTGTCCTTGACAGGCTCATAGAACTCTTCCAACTTTCATCTTCACCCTGTAGTACCAACGGACTCTTTTCCATTCTCTTTGTTCTTATTAATATACTTGCTAGGCAGAGCAACTGTAGCTGCCTCTTGGATTTTCCATGTTAGAAGTTTCCTACTGTGCATTGTGTGTCAGAGCACTACCTTTACATTGTTTAGCACTTTGGGCCCAGTAGCAAGTCTTTATAGATGTTGAATCATGCAATTTTACCAACAAAGATAGGTGGCTCTGGGAGATGCTAGCATTATATAATCTGACTCTAAAAAGGTTGAGTTCTGATTGGGAACATAACTGAGTTTCAGACTGGTTCTTAGTAAAAGCCGATTTTTTTGCTCAGTCCTCAGTAAAGCCATAGATTTTATGCTGTGAAGGCATAGTAACACACAGGGCTTCCCTAGGGCTTGATGGAAGTCAATGGAAAGACTCCAAGTGACATCCATGAGTTTTGGATCAAGCCTTTAAGTGCAGTATCCTTCCACTAGTAATACCTCTTATGTTTCCAGCAAAAAAGAGGAAAAACACTCCCTTTCTTAATTGCCACTGTAGGATGTGTCAGTGTCATCTGTTGTAATTCATGGAGAAGTATAGCTGAAAGAAGTTACAAAATTACACTTCAGCAGAGGATGCAAAGGTATTTAAAAGAAGTGAGTGTGAAACCAGGGACCCTTACAATTAATTTATCAAAGTGTTTGCCATTTCCATTTCAAGGCAAATGAAATAATATTGAGCAAAAGAAAGTTAATCTGTATCTAGAACGTTTTAATAAATAGTTTTAAAAAATAAGCACAGATTATTGGCTCTAGCCAATCCTTGTTTATCTTCCATCTCTGTCTGTCTTTGATGGATGTTGTTCATGCTCTTTTGTTTATGGTAATAAACAGGTTTTTAATTTTCGTATCTTCTATCTCTCTAGTGCCAATCTTTGATGGATGATGTGACAAAAGATTCCTCAGTAAATTCTGAATGCTAAATAAGTTAGTGATTTAAGAAGTGGTGCTGCATTCACCTTTGACAGCATTACAATTGCTGCTGCTCTCTAGCTTGTTCCCATCACTTGCTCAACCTGTGTCAATAATATTAATTCAGCACAGGGCTGATTTACAAAAGATACATAGTTCTCTAGAGTAATGATGCAAAATATTACATAGTACTAACTAAGCTGCAGAGTTTGGGTTTATTATTGTAGAGAAATGACTAGTGAGCAACCAATAGTCAGTACCACCATCTGTTTCTAAATGCTTGCCCATCTTAGTGTATGAATCTTCCATGACCCCCTTGATATACTTTCACTTCCCCACAGAGTGGCATGTCCTACACTTTGGCAAATGTTGCCCCAAGGTTTATGGGTGTTTGGATCCAGGGATTGTTTTGGTTTAATGTTTAGTTTGGATTCTTTGTCTGTTTTAATACAGGGGAGCCAAGATTCGGTTGTTAGATGTTCCTTGAATGTTGCCAAAGTGCTCGTACCAGAAATGGAGGTGATAAGACTCACACAGTCCTTTGGTTTTTCAGTGTGAAAAGTGTTTTCTTTTAGAAGTAATGCTTATTTGAGAAAGGACAATGAAACCTTTTATACTGTAAACTGAAGAGTTGATTTACCTCGCATCATCACTAACTTAATGTCTAGTTTCACCTGAACCAGAGCTGTGTTTGGCACAAAAGAATGGGAAGAAAGAACCACTTCTGCCTCCCTAGTTCTTAGGGATAGCCTCAGCACAGATGCTACTTAGTGCAAAAGTCACAGTCTGTTCTTAAGGAGACGAAAGGGTTATATGTACTGAATATATCTTTCGCTGCAAGTAGTTCAAGCAGGTCAACATCCACGTCTTTTTCCTCTTTCCCTTGGAGCCCCAGTTTATCACCCTTGCAACACACCATGGGCCTGAACCTAAGTCTCAGAGTGCTGCTTACCAAACCGCAAGGCCAATCATCACAGCTGGATCTTTCTGCTCTGTTTAGTCATTGCTGGTCCCACATGATGGTTTTCAGTACTAGTCAGGAGATTAGGGACACTGTGTCCCAGAGCACTTTTAGATGTTCCAGATAAAATGGAAAATAATAATAATCATAATACATAATAAATAAAAACCTTTGTTCCACTATAATTCTAGGGAGATGGGATAGTCTATTTCTCAGAGATTCAAAATGCAGCACCATATTGCTGGCATAGCAGGTGGCATCCTTAACACTACTAAACTAGAACAACAATGCTGCACATGAAGGAAGATAAGTGTAAAAGTACTATGTCAGGACAATATAAATTGTGAGGTACACGGTAGGAAGTAAAACAAGTTATCATCAGTAACTCAGACCCATATTTTAGCTGGGATGTCTGCATCTTAAAATTAAAGTCTAACTTGAAAGTCACTAAATACCAAACAAACAAACAAGCTTAGAGTGGAGAAAAATGAAAACCAGGCAATAAAGTAACAGGGGAAAACTTACAAGGTAAAAATGTGGCAGTTTACCATTCCTTTTCTGTACCAGAGAGAATAATGAAGGGTATTTGGGGAATGAGGGGGAAGTATTCAAAATGCATCTGCACCATTTTAGGCTTTGTAATATAGTTCTGAAAATGAAAGGAGATAAAACCTATTCACTTATTAAGATGATTCTCAGCTCTAACTGTGTTAGGAATACATTTCTGATATCTAATCGTGCTTCTAGTCTTCTTTATCTCAGCACCAAGATTGGGAGGAAACAAGTTAGGTGTGATAAACCACAGTACAGTTCACTCCTAACTGCTCCTTGTTTTTATAGATTTAGTCAATGAAAACAAGTTGTGAAAATCTGTAAAACATTATTATAAAAATGATGCTCTTATCTGCTAAAACCAGAATTCTTAGAGGAGGCTCAAGTCTGTGAAAAATGGTCCCTTAAAGGGACAATGTCATCGATGTGAAACAACCTCTGTAAACTAAGACATTTCAGATTGCTAGCACGGGACATCAGTGGGAATATGACTGCATGAAAAGTTTAAACTAACTGCAGGAAAACAGTCAGACTTCAGATGTCTCCAGCTTTATTTGAATGGGTAGATTTGAGAAGAGGGACAAAAAGCTTTGAAGAAAAGATTTGTTAGATTCCTCTGAACCTGAAAGGGTTTTGCTTGTTATTGTTTTAAAGTGCTTGAATTGTTCACACCACAGTTGCCTGTGTAGGATACTTCCTCTCCAGTATTCTTCCAGCTAGCTAAAATTATGATATGCAAAACTGATACCAGTAATTGTGTTTACAGGTGAACACAGTGCAAAAGAGTTCTTCTTTTAGTCTAAGAAGAGTGGGCATACTGCTGCACCAGTGTACAGCCCCATTGAAGTCAGTCTGATTCTTCAAGGGCTCATTAGTCCATCTGTGTACTGCACCATTGTAGGACTGATGCCTAACTTTGGATGATATCAGTCTAATTGAAGCACAGGTTCATAGTAAGGAAAAATAGCTACCGCCTGTGAGGTATTTGGCAATTTCTGATAAATGTGTTAGTCTCAGCTCAGTTCATTTCACAAAACAAATCTTCTTAATTTGCATGATTTTGGGTTGTGGCTGTTAAATGTAATGTAGCTTTTGCAGTATTCCCTGATATTCCCCATTATTATTAATATCATCTCAGTAGCACTTAGAAGCCCTAAACAAGATCTAACTTCATTGCACTAGGCACTGTACAAATATAGTAAGTGACAGTCCCTGCCCTTAAGAGCTTGCAATCTAAATAGACAAGAAAGACAAAGGGTAGGAGATAGAATGCATTATTATCCGCATTTTACTGATGGGGAACTGAAGGACAGAGAGATTAAGTGACATGCCACAGAGAAAGTCTGTAACAGACATACTAACTGAATCTAAATCTTCTGAGTCTCAATCCACTGCATCTTCTTTGTCCCAGTCCAGTGCCTTAACTATAGGACTTTGCTCTCATACTGGTTTTCTCAGTATAGGGTATGCTCTAAATAAGGCATCACAACCAAATACCATGCTGTGGTACAAGCTGGTTTTATATTATTTTTAATGGCAATCACTTTAGTCACGGCAGAAGCTCAAACGCCACAGAAAATGAACTACCCTTGCAGTGCTAGAAGTTAGCCCTACAGGTTAGGATTAAGGCATGTTGGCAGTTCAGTATGTGATTCATCTCTGCTGCTCACTTTGTCCTTGCTTTGTGGATAAATAGAGAACTGAAGTTTACATGGTTTTCAATATGGCACTTGTCACGAGCACCAAAATCACGTACAAACACAGAATCAAGCCATATTCACAAGTAACACATAATAGATTATAGAAGCCCATTCATCTGCTTTGAAAAATCTACCTTATCTTTGTCCCATTAGACGAACTGTGCACAATGGAACTTAGGGTACCTTGACACCTTACTGAGAATGTTGAAAGGGGTCTCAAATGTCCAATCCTAAGCACTCAATGGCACTCTAGCTGTTACTTAAAAATATGTGGGAACTGTCATTTAACAGGGGGGGAGAGAGCTTCAAACAAATACAGAATTCAGTCAAGAGGGTTAGTGTTCTGAATTTAGATGAAAAGGGACAAGTGGGAAAGGACTAAGTGGGACTGGGAGATAAAGTCATTCACCCTAAGCCTCTGGATGGACTCAGGGTGCGACCCCATGCCTATGAAATCATTTGCTATTGTTAGCCTGCATAAAACGTTTGTCTGTAAGCCTGCAATAGAGCGAGGCTATTTTTGTGCCAGACTCCTGAGAGAAGGACAGTGTGTGACTGTCACTTTGCTGGTGCAGAACAAAGAACTACAGATTTTATTTTCTTTGTTAAAATAGTTTGGTACAAATACATAGACAGGTGCACCTCTTACACCAAAGAGAAGAACATCCTGCAAGATGAGTTTAAAACCATTAGAGAGAAGGATCACTCCATACTTGGAATGTTGCATATTTTCACCCAATGAACAGCTCCTCTAATATTTGCAGTTATGAAGATCATCTCTTTCCACATTTCTCTTTTCCCCGAACTGCAAAAGGGCCTTGACTGGGAAATAGAAATATTTGTTGTTGTTTTTTCTTCTGTAAGTAGGTTCAGTCTGTGGGAAACAGCATGTAGCTTTGCTCTTCCCTGAGAGAACTGATGTGCTTCAAAATGTATAATGGGCCATGGCATGCAGACACTGAGGGTATGTGCCTTAGAAATACAAAAAAGAACAACAACAAAAGTAATAATATACCTAAATGTCTCTGACATTCCTGTGCCTCACTAAGCCCCCATTAGAGTCCCTCAATGAAAATGAGTAGAACACTAATGGAAAAGTTCATTCTGACTGTTGTTACTTTGGCGTTAGTATCTCAGTGTCTCCCAGCTGTCCCATTGCACATCTGTTTCACTGGTTGCAATATTTACCCAGGATAAAGTGGCATCATCAGTTATGAAGACACAGATGATCATATTTTGCTGCCCTTTTCATTCTGTAGACCACCTGGCAAGCAAAATTACCTTTCATAGATCACTCCCTCTTCCAATACTCCAGTCACCCCATAAACTGTTCTCAAACTATTTAATTCTACAAGGACTATGAAAACCATTGGTGCTCTGTTGACCACAATGTGAACATTTCTGATCTAACATGAATCAATGCTACATAAATGTCTACCATTCAAGAAGTCTTCTCTAACACTAATTTGTTAGAGAAAAAAATTCCATTACTCTCAGTTTCCCTTTTAGTCTGTTCTAATTTACTCCAGTGACCAAATTGGGCTCTGGCTGGCCCTCAGATTGCAGGAACATAAAGGTGCCTTAAAGTTGCCTGTGTCCTTTTTCGCCTCACCCTCCCGTGACCAAACATTATCACCAAACACTACTTGGCTTGACCAGAGAATCCAGCCCATCATATCTTCCACATTATGACAACCTGATCCTTAGGAGGCCACTAATGTGTTTTCTTGCTTCCAGGAAGCAGGAGTTATGGAGGCAGAGAAAAGCAAAGAGGTACAGTATTTACTTCATTGTAAAGTGAAAACAGATTTAAAGGTGGTGTTCTCTAAATGGTGAAAGAAGAAAAAGAAGAAAAAAGAATATTCAAACAATCCAGCAAAGAATGGAGAACATGTGTTTGCTTCTATTCAAAAGCACACTACGGGCAACAATATTTAGACTAAAGGAAAGACAGATCCTGAGCAGTTCTCCAATCACTTTGTATCATTTGGAGAATACAAACAGCTGGAAACCCAATGGATCCAACCTTCTAAGGATTCCTCATCAGGTTGTAAATAGCTACTGGAGCAGCTCCTATGGTACATCCCTCATCCACAAAATCTGGATAATCTTGCACCACGGTGCTCCCCAACTACATTCACGATTCCTCACCTGTAAAATACAGATAATATGTACTTACATCAAGGGATGTTGTGGGAATAAAATAACTGAAAGTTTTAAAGTGTACTGAGATCTTCAGATGAAAAGCATTACATACAGCAAGTGTAAAGTACCAGCACTTTTTCACATGTCAGTTTATTCAACACTGGAAAATGCACTATTATGAAATATCAGAGGGGTAGCCATGTTAATCTGAATCTGTAAAAAGCAACAGAGGGTCCAGTGGCACCTTTAAGACTAACAGAAGTATTGGGAGCATAAGCTTTTGTGGGTAAGAACCTCACTTCTTCAGATGCAAGTAATGGAAATTTCCAGAGGCAGGTATAAGTCAGTATGGAGATAACGAGGTTAGTTCAATCAGGGAGGGTGAGGTGCTGTGCTAGCAGTTGAGGTGTGAACACCAAGGGAGGAGAAACTGCTTCTGTAGTTGGATAGCCATTCACAGTCTTTGTTTAATCCTGATCTGATGGTGTCAAATTTGCAAATGAACTGGAGCTCAGCAGTTTCTCTTTGGAGTCTGGTCCTGAAGTTTTTTGCTGTAAGATGGCTACCTTTACATCTGCTATTGCGTGGCCAGGGAGGTTGAAGTGTTCTCCTACAGGTTTTTGTATATTGCCATTCCTGATATCTGACTTGTGTCCACTTGTGACCAACTCTGTCCACATATCTACACCAGCAACACCATCACAGGACCTAACCAGATCAGCTACAACATCACCAGCTCATTCACCTGCACGTCCACCAATGTTATATATGCCATCATATGCCAGCAATGCCCCTCTGCTATGTACATTGGCCAAACTGGACAGTCACTATGCAAGAAGATAAATGGACACAAGTCAGATATCAGGAATGGCAATTAAACAAAGACTGTGAATGGCTATCCAACTACAGAAACAGTTTCTCCTCCCTTGGTGTTCACACCTCAACTGCTAGCAGAGCACCTCACCCTCCCTGACTGAACTAACCTCGTTATCTCCATACTGACTTATACCTGCCTCTGGAAATTTCCATTACTTGCATCTGAAGAAGTGAGGTTCTTACCCACGAAAGCTTATGCTCCCAATACTTCTGTTAGTCTTAAAGGTGCCACAGGACCCTCTGTTGCTTATTATGAAATAGGTCATCTCAGAGTCTCATGTTCTGCCCTAGTCACACCAGTTTAACATTAATAGCAGAGGCTTTAAAGGGGACTGTTTGAAAGAGAGACCATGGGGAAGGGAAGGCTATTTTAAAATGTTTAATATAGCACAAATCTAGTGAACATATTTTTTTTCAATATATATTATCAAACTTGGATATAATTCACATATCTGTTAATAGGGTCAAGTGATCAAAAGAGTGTTACTAGCAAAAGTACACACACACACACACACACTCCCCTGGTTCTTTTTCAAATGAAGTCAATAATATCCAAAAACAAATATACTATAATACCCAACACACACAATTATCTAAGCAAGTTATAATCTGTCAAATTCATAAAACAATTTTTCATTCAAAGACCTTTGATATATTTCTAGTCTACCCTCTGCACCCCAGGAGTTTAAATTATTCCCAGTAACCTGTTGATACTGATGAAGGATGAGGATGAGGAATATTGACTATGCAATAAATGTTTCCATTACATAATTGACTGTAGGTTAAAAATATGCTCTGTGAAATACAACTCCCTTAAACCCCTATACTATACCTATGCTCAGTAGATTACAAAACAGCTACTAGTGGTAATCCTAAAGAGAAGTCAAGTAAATGCTTCCATTCAGGTGAAAGGTATGTGCTAAACAAGGTATGTTGTTTTATTTGAATATGGACTCCACTCTGTGAGGTTCTTTTTAGAACTAGCTGAAAGAGAAGCAATTAGGCTGTAAATAAAGTCACACAAGTTACCAAAGACACAAAGAATCTAGCCCAGGACATTTTCTAGTCCTTTTTACAGGCAAGAAATTTACTCAAGAGCCCATCATAACTATACAGTATTCATATTTTCAGTTAAACAATCTGTAGACTAAAATAAGCCTTTCAATGGACTTTAAAAGTTCAGTTACCCAAGTACTATATTCATATTTTCAATGGGCCAAATAAAATCACACCCCTTAAGAACACCAGCACAATACCAATATATCAATAACATCTCTCAAAATAGGGCCCCTGCAAAGGGATGAAAATGATAATACAAATGTAGCAGGAGGGTAGGATTTTAACAGAGGGCTTTATAAGGCACACCATAGTTTTTCTTTGTTAAAATACTAAGGATTTTGAAAATCAGCATTATTATTTAACATAATTATTCATTTTCTGTATCATGTCTATGATTTTCTCCTCTTCATCAAGACCTGATTTTGCTGGTCAAGTGAAGGGTCACCAACAGAACATGCTTTCCAAAGCAAGTAGACTGGACTGAAAAGTAAATCTCATCCAGGGAGAAAAGAGTTTAACTGCAAAAAGCTTCAGTGAATACGTTTATCCCCCATAGTGAGGGTCCAGACCAATTTGACACAATAAATTGCCTTGCTGCTCAATGAGTCCCTGAAACAAGTACAGATTACATGTTTAAGACCTGTTGTTGCCTCCAGCCAATGTACCCAGAAAGAGTGTTAACTGTCCGTGTCTCTGCTTCCCAGCTAGTAAAAGGAATTTGGCTCTGTAGACTGACTTCTAAGAGGAAACTAAGCGAAATGCTGAAAAACACAATTAAAAGAGGGATAAACATGTGAAAATGTTTACCACCACCAATTGGCATAACATTCCAGACATATTAAGTAAAGCTACACTTTCAACTAAGAGTATAATACTTTGTTATTTATTGGAATGTAGAAGAAAATGCAATTTCAGAAGCCACACATATTAATGTGCCAGATGTGGGGAAGGGGAACCATGTTATAGATTCTACTAATGTGACTCCTTGAAACAGTTAGAGCTTCATGCTGTAACAGGCTGAAAATTAAGTGCAAATTCATCAGTTTAATTATTTCTTCTTTTCCTTTTGTGGGGGACATATTGAAGATCGGACATCTTTTACTTAATCACTGATTACATTTGTTGCAGTATATGTCTGTAAAACAAGTGTAGCAAATCTATTGCTACGCTGTATTGTCAGGAGCCCCAGTTCCCCTTCCTGAGTTTGTAGCTATGCTGTATGAAAAACAGAAAACTCTCTTTCCCCTGCTGGTGGTTTGAATTGCTCTAATTTGTTCTGGTAATAGGCCCCAGATGTCAGAGTATAAAAGAAAGCCGGACCCGGCAAAAAGATTGCCATTCTGACCTTCTATTGAATTCTAGAACTCTTGCCCTTTTTTTGTCTTCTGAGCAAATCAAGCATTCACAAACATGCTGAATGGAGTGGAAAAAGCAGCTTGACTCTTGTGAAAAAAGTCACAAACAGAACTGAGATGGCCGCTTGCCACTTTCCCTGTCAGGGTGACATCTGCCACTATTTGTTGAGCTGCCTTTTGTGGGGGGAAAAAAGAACCTTAACCTCAGCAGGGCTGTCTCTTCCTCCTCCTTCCCCTCCACCCCCTCCACCATTGTAGCTGTTTCTTTTTCTTCAGAAAGGCTTTCATTTTTAATTCAGTCTTTGGAGTTTATCTTTTAGGAAAGATGAAGGCTGTATCTTACGGGCTTTTTTCTTCTGTAACTAGAGCCCTGACAATTCCTTTTTCTCCTACTATGAGCATTTAGTTTATTATATTTACCACTCCATTTGTCTTGGCAAAACAGGTTTACATCTGTAAAAAAGCTCAGTAGAGTAAATGCTCAGTAGAGTAAATCAAAGTGAATACAGCCAGATGCCTGCTAGCATTGATAAGAGTCCACATTCATGATAAAGTCAATCAACTTCTACACAATTTATGTGTCTTAGCCTCTAAACTACATTTTTGGTTAACTGATCTTTGGCATGTTCTAGGAAATCTATGCAGGGCTATATTTTTCTGTTTGTGGAAAAAGATAAGGTTCAGAAGTAATGTTTTAAATACATATATACTTCAACTATTAATTTAGTTTGCACGATTCTTGCTCACATAGGACTAGACTGAAGCTTTGCCACAAGAACTGAATAAGGGACAGCATGCAGCTGTGCTGCACCAGGAGCAAACTAAGGATTATAGAGTGACTCAGGAAAATCTCTGAATCACAGTATAGCCCTTGGCTCCCCTCTTGTTCCAGTGAGAAAGTATTCCGGGTCATCCCAGTATTGGCATAGATTATTTCTCCCTCCAAGTTGGTTCAAAGGCACTGGCCAACACAATGTGGGGCAGAGAGAAGAGGCCCCACTGAAGGCACTATCTGCACAGTCCCATATGGATCCACATGTATTCTGAGTAGCCTGTGCAGAAGAATTAGGTGCTGGCTACCTGGAAGAATATAGAGTGAGTGATCATTTTACCCATAGCACAGAAATCAATATTGAGGGTTTTCACCATTTTGGGGTCAGATTTTGCAGCCTTTACTGACATTGCGTAGTATTTACTCATTTAAGTAATCCCATCCAGTGTGTGTCATGGTTCCAACATAGTGCTCTTAGGTAGTTAGGAAAGCAGAATGGTAGAAAAGACTGTTTTGTTTAATGTGCAGAGCTCAAATGAGAAGAAAGTCTATCCCTCTTTTTGATTGTGTGCCTCAGGTTCAAGAGAGTGAAAAACAAGAAATGGATTTAGGAAAAAGGTAAGGAGCCTCCCATCTTGTTCATTCTTTATTATTCAAATCGTACATCTTGGGCAGCTAGGAAAAGGCCCCAAAAGGTTTGTGAAACTGTTAAATTATAATTATTTGCTCACTGCGTTAGAGGAAGCATTTCACTATTCAGGAGGAAGCCTAGGGCTCATTCTAGAGCTAATGGCTGTTGAGTACTGTCTGCAGTCATAGCATTCTCCATTATTACTAGAGAAATCTTTCAGTTGTTGCTTTAGATTGATTCAGCATGACAGAAAAGCCAGTTAGCTACTCATATGCCTTGAGGTTTTTTAAAGCCGTGGGTACAAAGGTTCTACCTTTTGTAACAGGTATGCTATCATGTAACCAGGCTTTGTTTAGGACTGACAACCACAATATTCATGCATTGAGCATCCATGGAGTTTGGGACGAGGCCAGCCAGCAACCCAACCCTATCTCTGAAAATGTCCAGCAAAAGAACTGTAGCCTGTCAGACTCAACACGTAGAAAATAGAAGAGTATATCAAATAGATAGAGAGTCATATGGGTCCAGAGCCTGTTGGAATTTGGTGTCCTAGAAGTGAATTAAATCTGTGTCCAGGATCACTGAAACTTTAGCAAACATCACTTTTCTAAACAAAGATTGAGTTGGGTGTTTTGTTACAAATGCTTTGCACATTCCTTACTGCATTTAGTATTACCTCAGAACACTAGCAATTAGCTGAAGCAAGTCTGTCTGTTGTTATATAGTGTTGCTGTGCACTGTTCAGTTGTTGCTTTGTTTCACTCCAGAGCTAGTGGAGCTTCAGTGTTGGATTCAGTGATTCTTATATTATTAACATCATCATTACAGTTCACAAAGCATGGAAGGTTGTATATAAATGTAAGATATTATTTTCAGCAGCAAAATCAGATAACATGTAACCAAGTAAAAATCAAATATAACACTGCTAGACTAACACTCTTCTTTGGAGATTTCTATTTAACTCTTCCCCCCTGCCCATTAATCTCCAGTCCATCTTCTCTTTCTACATTACTAGCTGACACCCACTAGCAACAGCAAGACTAGCTCACTAAGGCAGCTGCTTGTACCCTGCTCACATTGGCCACGGATATAGCAGCAGGGTGCCACCTCACAGACAAAGGTCACTCAACTTCTGTCCCTTGGTTTTTCATTTCTACACAGGTGACTAGCACTTCAAGATTCCTCCTCCTAGCCTGTCATGTTGCTTCACAGCAGTATGAAAAATAAGGACAACTCTAACCTCGCTAAGGTCTTCTTTATTAAATGTTGCTTTACTAACATATATATGCTCCCTTGCAACTGTTAGCCAAACTCAAATGAGATGCAGTAGAAAAAAGATTGTATCCAGTAACAATTGCCACAACAGAAAAATTCCAGGAAAGAAAAAAAAGCTTACTCGTTAAAGATAACCTATTAAATCTAAATGGAAATATGTAGTGGAGGAATCATATATCTTCAGGGCTGACAAAAATAACCTAATGTGATGCACAAATTCACTCAAATACCTATGATAGTGATTTTTGTTGATGCCGAGCACTTTAGGATATATTGCATAACTGGCACCAGACTATTTATCTTCAAGCAAAAGAGCTTTCAGCAGTTATGCAAGGTCTTTTATTTAACCAGGATAAACTTGTGTAGCACAAATAAGCTTAGGATTTAGGTATTTCTTTTTGGCTCAAAAGTATTTAATACAATATATATATATGAGCATGTGAAACATACTTCACTTTCTCAGCATTCTCTTTCCTCTCATAAATCTGGCATAGCTAACTTTGTGTAGGAGTGAACAGCACATTCACTGATAGGTTGCTACAGCCATAATTTCTGTCTGACAACAGTATAAGCCTCAAGAATGCTTCTAAAATATTCAAGTTCGGTAGTGAAATAACTTGTTCTGAAGAAAGCAATACTGTTGATTGTTCTGATTCCCTGGTCCCTAGGGAATAAAGGTGAGAGGCTGTGAAATCCTCTAAAGTCATGAGCCCTTGCCATGATCTAGAAAAAACAGTAAATATACTCGATGTTATAAAACTGAGAATTAGAATATAATGAGTCAGATTTTCAAATGAGATCCAGCCCCTAAAGTGGCTAACATAGATTAAAATGGGAGGAAGACATCACCAACTTTAGTGGTTGTCCTCACAGGTCTTGATGTCACATTACATGATGACATGGCATCATATTATCTGGTGGTGATAGGACACAGCAAGAGGAAAAGAATAGAGACAAGAGAAGAAATATATCCTTAAGCAGTTGATGTTCCCAGAAGAAGGATAGACAGCTAAATAAACTAAACTTTCTGACTCTGACCCAGCAAATGACTTAAGCACATGCTTAATTTCATTGCCACAAAATACAGTTGAGGCCAAGAGCATAGCAAGATTAAAAAAAAAATAGGCATTTATATGGACAATAAGAACATTCACAGTTTCATTAGATAATTTAAAAATATTAGAAGGGTTATAAGCCTTCATCCCTTGGGTCTAAGTCAACATCTAACTGATGGCAAGTTAGGCAGAAACCTTTATGGACAGGTTGCTCCATAGTAGACCAATATGGAGTATTTTTTACGTTCTGTCAGACACAGGGTATTAGAGTAGATGCGTCACTGGACTGATCCCATATGACCATTCCCATTTTCCTAACTAAGTATAAGCTTTCAAAAAGTCCTTTGAAGTCATAGAATCATAGAAATGTCAGGCTGGAAGGGAACTCAAGAGGTTATTTAGTCCTAGGGTGAGCAGATGTCCTAATTTTATAGGGACAGTCCCGATTTTGGGGTCTTTTTCTTATATAGGCTCCTATTACCCCCCCCCCCCCACCCCCATCCCGATTTTTCAGATTTGCTGTCTGGTCACTCTATTTAGTCCATCCCCTTGTGCTAAAACAGGATTAAGTCTACTTAATCTATCCCCGACAGATGATCATCTATCCAGTTCTTAAAAATCTCCAGTGACAGGGACTCTACAACCTGCCTAGGTAACCTGTTTCAGTGCTTAACTATCCTTATAGTTCATGGGTCGGCAACCTCTGGCACGTGGCTCACCAGGGTAAGCACCCTGGCAGGCCAGGTCAGTTTGTTTAACTGCCGCGTCCGCAGGTTCGGCCGATTGTGGCTCCCACTGGCTGCGGTTCACCACTCCAGGCCAATGGGGGCTGCGGGAAGCAGCACGGGCCAAGGGATGTGCTGGCCGCGGCTTCCCGCCGCCCCCATTGGCCTGGAGAAGCGAACCGCGGCCAGTGGGAGCTGCGATTGGCTGAACCTGCAGACGCGGCAGGTACACAAACTGACCCGGCCCGCCAGGGTGCTTACCTTGGCAAGCTGCACGCCAGAGGTTGCCGACCCCTGTTATAGTTAGACAGTTATTCCTAATACCCAGCCTATATTTCCCTAGCTGCAAAGTCAAGTATTTCAGTCTATTGCCCTGCCACTGTTGGGTTGTTCCTTATTAAATGTTGCTTTTGTTTGTGCCAGTCTATTTTTAAATGTCCCAAGCAGTAAATCTTCCACCAATTCTTTGGGAAGACTGTCCTAGAGTCTAACATAATCTTACTGTCTGGATGTTTTTCTGGTATTCAGCTTTAATATTCTATATTTTATTTTCAACCTATTACTCCTATTTATATATCTTGGATTAGCCAAAATAATTATTCCATTTCCTTTGTATTAAAACCCTTCATAGAGTTTTAGATTGCTATCTTGTCCCTTCCCTTTATCAGCACTTAAGCAGGTTGTATAGACTTAACCCTCTTAGTCCCAGATTCTCCTTTATAAGGTTGTTTTACATCAGTCTGTCAATGTAAAGAGGTTCAGAGTGATATAAAGGGTCCTTAATTGGAATGACAATCTGTCCCATAATTTTTTCTTGCAAATTATTTCTCAAAGCCCCCTAATAATTTATTTTGCCTTTCTCTGAACCGCTTCCACTTTGTGACTATCTCCCTAGTAATGCAGTTCCCACCATACTCCAGGTATGGTTACACTCTCTCCCAGTTCAGAACAATATGTAGGTAGCCCAAAATTGCATTAGCATTTTTTGCTGTCACGTCATATTGTAAACTTGTGTCTAATTTGTTGCCCAGAATATAACAGTACCAGAAACCAGCATAGACTAAAGGTTGTCACTGAAATACTGAGTATATAACAGTACCCGTGCATAAGTCCCCCAAATGCTCACATCTCTGAAGGTTTATCTTGAGTGACTTCGTTACTGGAAGTGCTGCCTCAGGTAGGTGACACTTCCAGGAATATCAGTACAGCACTAATATTTCCTGTGTCTGTCCCCAAACTGTAAACCAACTCCAATATTACTACAGGGGTATACTTCTAAGAGAATGACACCATCATTTTAAAGCAGTGGCAAAGTTCACTGTAGCTGGGTAACAGTAGTTAGAAAATGAATAGAGGTGATTGGAACTTTTTAGACCAAATGGAATTTCATTGAAATGTGCTATTTTGAGAAGAGGTACCAGTTATGATGAATATTTAATCAGGAAGGTTTTTGAGATCCAGGGCATTCTGATCACTTCTGAACACAGAGAGATAGAGAGAGAGAGAGACCTGAATCAAAACCCTGAGCTTTCTGACCAGAAAACAGCTCTGCTGAGATAATTCCATTTCATGAAAACATCAAAAACATTTTGGTTTTGCTCCATGCAGAACAAAAACAAATTTCTACACCGCAAAAGTTGTCATGGAATCATCATCTTCTAGACAGGTATAAAAATAACCATACTGGATTTTTTTGAGCCTCAAAAAACACCCCCAAAAATGGGATAGAGTACTTCCCATTTTTAAAGGTCATAGCAGTAGATCTCTTTTGACTGATATCAGTGCTGCAATTGCTCCTTCATTTGCTTCCCTCCAAGCAGTCACAAATGAGCAGCTCACCATATTTATACGCTCATGTCTCAGGGTAGAATCCAGGACTGTGAGGCTACAATATTATGTAGCAACTAGAGTCTTCCTTTGCCCCAGTAGGATTCTGCCACTGCCTCTGTCAGCATGATAGAGCTCCAGACCAATATGGTTCCTCTAGAGTCCCAGGTATGGTAGACAGAGACTTACTTAGCCTTCCCTGACCCTCTAGAATTGCAGTTTCTGGCCCCTGGGATTTTAGTAGATGGGCCGTGCAGAGAAGAGCAATGGAAGAAGAATTCAAAGAAGAAATGTGCTTTAAGGAGAGTATTGGGTGAAGAGAAGGCCCTTGATGGGCAAGAAATGAGACACTTCTACAGCCATAGGAAGCAGCATTACTGAGACTGTCACATAGAGCAATAAGGAAAGGGGGTTGTGAGGTCCATAGGGAGCAGGAGGAAATGAGAGCAGAGATATAGATGGGGTGAAATTAGGTGAGGCTTTAAAGATTAGGATATTGAATTTGATGCAATAAAATCTAAGAAGCCATGTCAGGATTCAAGGTTGAGGGTGATGAAGTGTTGGATGCAGAGTTTTGACTAAATGGGGGATATTACAAATATCGTGATGAGAGATTAATAAGGTGCACAAAAACATTTCAGGCAAGTGGATAGAAAGGAAAGGACGGTTAAATGAAATATATTGCAATTTTATGTTGTATAAGTTTGTGTCAGTCCAATAAAATTAGTAGTGTGTGTTGGCTTTGTGAGGCACTAAAATTATATTTGATTATTTTAAAAAAGGGAGTTAGCTGCTATCACATCTGGAGGACTGAGCGTCTCCCACAAACCAGTAAAATTGTTGGTTTGGGGTGATAATGCTAAATCATGATTCACAACAGTGAGATTAACAATCCACCACTATTTTTTTTTTCCTTCTTAAATGTCAAGTAAAATCGCTGAAGCATGAAGTGGATTATTTAACTCAAAGTGATAATGTGCCGCACTGTTAACACTTACAGGCAGGAAATGAAACCTGAAGTTGTAGTAATTTTACTGTGGTTAAACAGATAATTATGTAAGTTCCTACCTTGTGATTAAGAGCCCCCACACCATGGGAAAAAGGTAACAAATTGTCAAATTGCCATTGTTTGGTTTCTGACAGAAGCCAGGCCCTTCCCCGCCTCATTGTGGCCTTCATCACCCCCCTGCTCAACTGTCTGCTTTGCATTGCCTGCCAATGGCAGAACAGACTGCTCTTGCAGGAGCTGGAAATTGAGAAGCAGTCAGTCTTTATAACAGGAGAGGGCAAAAGCCAACTCTCCACACTGAAGACTTCAGAGCAGCCTGATGAATGGCTACTTGCACTTCAGAGAGAGGGAGGGAGGAAAGGAGGCCTGCGATGGTGGGATTGAAAGCATTAACGTTCTCCACACACTGTTCTGATGTACGTCTGAGTTGGCAATTTAAAAGCTTTTTTTAATTTGTCCCCAGCACACTGAACCATCATTGTTTTCACCCTGGTGGCTTCAGCAAGTGCAAAAAAACAAACAAAAAAATCCAATCCACAACCTGAGGTATAATCATGTTTTGTTTTGTTTTTTTCTGATCAATATTGTGGTTTGGAGGACATGATAGTGAGCTACAGGAGTTGCTATGTATTAATTTTAGTGGTTTATTTTAGTAAGCAATTTATATCTTTTTCCAGATATCTTTTATATTTTCTCCTCATTAATTGAGTCCCCATTTATGCTGTTCCTTTTTCATTAAAAGATGTATTGCGCTATTTAGAGCCTTAATTTAGCCCATATGTCAAAACTATATCTAAATGAGCCACTTACAGTACTTTAGTGTGAAATACATTATATAAGTCTCTTCTCCCCTCCACAGCCATATTTTTCCTTTTACAGATTTGGCTTCTTCATCAAAAGTAAAGTATTGTCCTTTCATCAAAAGTTAAATAAAAAACTGTATTACCCAGAATAATTAAAAATTATGGGAAGAAATACAAATATTGGCCTATCATACCAAAGCATGAGCATATAATATGCTGAAGGTTTTCAGGGATATTTAATCCTTGGAAAAATAGGTCAGATCCTCAGATGGTGTAAATTGGCTAAGCTGCACTGAAGTAAATGGGGCTGATTTACATCGGATACATTGTGCTCCCAAAATGGACTATAGTGCTACAATAAATTTGAATGCCATGCATTTCTTTTTTTTTAAGCCTTATTAATAAAGTAACTACAGTAAGTTGTTTTTCCTGTCACCTGATCATCTTTACCAAAATATATTACCCTGCATGTTCCCTAAAATAATCTCTTCCTGTAAAATATTCTCTTTTGTTGCCAATGTTGTTATACTAGCAGAACAGGTCACTGCAGTGTATGTAAGAATAATGAATAGCTGGCTGAAGAATCAAGACAAAACATTTTTGTATGTTGTTTCTCAAAGCTTGTGTGGAGGCCCACCTGTTTTGTCAATTTTTCTACTGTAGAATTGCCATATTGAGAGGTTGGATGAAATCCTAGCCCCATTGAAGTCACTGGAAAAAATATAATTGACTTCAATAGGATATCACTCCTTCTGTTCTGAGTTTCTACTGAGAACATTTCTTCTACAGGAGAATTTTATCTTTTTTTTTTTGCTATTAGTCCTGCACTGGGTCAGATCCTCAGCTAATGTAAACTGGCATAGCTCCTTTGAACTCTCTGTTAAATTGGACACTGAATCCAAAACAACACATTTACAGTTGAATATGGGAAATGTAGCTTTTTACCCCTTCTTGGCAAGCAGAAGAGTGTGATTGTTTTTTTTGGGGGGGGGGGAGTTTTACCTTTTCACTGTTAGAATGTGTATATAACTTGCATGATGATACTGATGTTCACAATAATGATGTTTGTCATCTACTCCATTGCAAATGGGATCTGCTCTCCCCCATTAGCACTATGCAATAACTCTTCATTTGCACAGCTCTTAATTCTTAATTCTACATTCAGAGTGTTCAGTGGACTTTTGTATTGATTTATGTACTTAAGACCCCCTTCTCTGTTCTAATGGTACCAATCTCTACTTTCCCTTTTAACGAGGAAAGCCTGGGTGTGTCTTAATGATTTATGGGCACATACCATTTAAAAAAAATCTGAATTAGTATTAATCTAGAACATTTTTCTCTATTCTTAAGAATCAGACCATTTTCTGCACCGATCCTCTCTCGCTCTGGCAGTACTCTTTATTGATATATTGCTTATTACAAGATACAACATTACCATGGTTATAATAATGATATTTAACATCTGTTCATTTTATATACCAACTGTTTCCTAATTCATTACAAAATTAAAAAAGAAGTCTATTGTCAACATTCCAATTCAGTATCAGGGTATATTTAACATCAGAGCATTTCACCAGGTTAGGGCCCACCAGTTGACTTTGTTTCTTAGTATTGTATAGTTGGTTCTTTAACCCCTTATACAGACCTTTTCAAGCCTTGCAAAATAAGAAATAGGCAATCCCCAAATACTATGTGGAGTTTGGTTCTAATGGAATTTGGGGTATCAGTATTGCATTTAGTCATACTATAGCCACATTGATGTCTCTGTTTCTTGTGCTGTGCAAAAGTAATTAATTTCCTAGTTATGGGGTCTTGTTATGGATTTGACACAGACATGTGGCCAACTTGACTGCTCTCATTTTTTGTAATTGTGTAAGTAAGTTAAAATTCAACAGCACCTCTGCTGTAGTTTCTAGTTGCAGAGAGCTTATAGCTCAAGGTAAGGGACCTTTTCAGTACTTTACGTACATTGGACTTGACAACGTTTCAGTCCCCCGGGACTAATGTGGCACCTGATCCATCAACACAGACTAGAGTAATTTTGAACCCAAATCTTGAAGGTTATTGTTGAAGTCAGTAGCTTCCAAGATTACTGCATAGCACGTCCCTGTGCCCATACAGAATCCCATTGACATTAGTAAGGCTCTTCGTGGTTTTCCTTGCAGAAATCACTAATGTATTTTTATTGATTCTCCATTTATCTAGCTATCCCAGGGTCTGTTCAAGGCCCTATTGAAACAAATAAAAAGGCTCCCATTAATCTTGTGCATTAGATATTTGGGGTTGGGAAGGTAGTTATTTTGCTGTCAGTAATCCAGTTCTTAGCCAGAGTTCCAGAACTAGGGTATCCCTTGAGAACTGGAAGCACAACAAAAGGCAGGGAAAATCACTATGTAGGGGGCAGATGGGCTGGAGACTCAAGTGCAGTAAGAGGAAACGTGGTCAGAAGCCACAAGGAAAAGAGATGGTACTGGAGCAGAGCTTCCTCTACCACTTCTGATTCCAAGTATCTTGACATTCACTCTTCAGTCTGCTGAAGAGCCTTAACCACAGTCACCTACTCAGTGTACCATGTTGTCAAAGTTTGAGAAATCTACTTCTGGTGGCTGGCGATGGATGCCCCAGTATGGCTCAAAGAAAAAAAAAAAGGAAGTGAACATTCAACAAATGTAAAGTTTTTGTGGTATGTCCATGTCAATCCTGTCTTAGAGGCAGTTCCCAAGTGATGAGATTCTTAATGCCCACTTCAGCCTTGGGCTTTCTCCTGAGGCAACAAACAAAGATACCAATTGTGGAGTTAATCTTTATGAACTGACCAGGGCTGGCTCCAGGCACCAGCTGACCAAGCACGTGATTGGGGCAGCACCTTCTAAGGGACGGCCAATCTTGGGGTGGTGGGGCAGTGCTCCAGTTTTTCTGTTTTGTTTTGTTTCAGCTGGGCGGTGCTCAGTTGTTGTTTTTTTTTGGTTCGGCGGGGCAGTGCTCAGGGGGTTTTGTTTTTGTTTCAGCGGGGCGGTGCTCGGGGGCGGTTGTTTCGGTGGGGCGGCACTCGTTTTTTTGTTTGTTTGTTTTGTTTTGGTGAGGCAGCGCTCGGGGGGGGGTTGTTTCGGCAGGGCGGTGCTTCGGGGGGGACAGGTTGTTTCGGCAGGGCAGTGCTGGGGTTTTGTTGTTGTTTTGGCGAGGCGGCGCTCGCGGGGCGGGGTTGTTATGCCGGGGTGGCGTTTTTTTTTTTTTGGCTTGGGGTGGCAAAAAGTTAGAGCTGGCCCTGGAACTGACCATCTATTCACTATTTCACTTCAGAAGCCAGCAGATTGTAACAATGACTTTAGGATACTACTGATTTACTGTAGGTGGGATTTGAACTGACAACTTAACCATTATTGGAAGGGGTCCATTATTCATCAGTTGATCTATCCCACTCTCTATGAAGAATTTCTGTCTTGCATTCTGTTCAGGCCCAGGCCTATGAAACCTGGAAGGGCTTTGTGCTTCAGCCAACTCTAACTATTGAGGATTAGGAAGAAACAGAGGCCAGGTTATCCCACATCTACCTACTAAAGGGTTTACCTTGTACCTTCCTCTGCAACACCCGGTACTGGCCACTGTTAGAGACCAAGGACTGTATTAAATGGACCACTCACCTCATCCAATATGGCCATTTCTGTGTTCTTGTAAATTACTGTAATGCTGAGAAACAGTCTATCACAATATGCTATCAAGCAGAAATTCCATGAGCTTGAGTGTCCTGGATGCAAAGTTCTTTTTCAGAATAAGCTATGACCCCCCTACGTAGGACCCAGACCTGCTGGCTGATTCCGGGATGCACACAGCACAGTGCCAAGACAGGCAGGCAGCCTGCCTTAGCCCCCCTGCTGCGTCACTGACCGGGAGGCGCCTGAGGTAAACCCACTCACGCACCAACCCCCTGCCCCAGCCCGGAGCCCCCCCCAACCCAGAGCACCCTCCTGCACCCCAAACCCCTCATCCCCAGCCCAGATCCTGCACTCCCAGCCCAGAGCCCTCACCCCCTGCAGCCTTAACCCCCTGCCCCAGCCCAGAGCCCCCTCCCACACCCTGAACCCCTCATCCCTGGCCCTCACACCAACCCCTTACCTCAACCCACAGTCCCCTCCCAGACTCCAAATCTCTCAGCCCCAACCCCCCCAGCATGGAGCCCCCTCCTGAACCCCAAACCCCTCATTCCCGGCCCCAGAGCCAGTAACCCCAGGCCAGAGCCCTCACCCCCTTCTGCACCCCAACCCAGTGAAAGTGAGTAAGGGTGGCGGAGAGCGAGCCACCAAAGGAGGGGGAATGCAGGGAGCAGGGCTTCTAGGAAGGGGCGGGGCTAGGGTGTTTGGTTTTGTGCAACTAGAAAGTTGGCAACCCTACATAAGGGGCTGGATATTACAGGAAATACTCTGAGTGTTTGGGGGGTTAGTAGCCTGTTACTACCTGTACAGAAAGAGTGCAAGGTCAACAACATCTTGTAAGAGAGTGCTGTGCTGCAAGAGGCTGTTAGTTTCGGGGAGCTGATCTGCAGCAGACACAGACAAGAATACTTCACTCCAAGGGCTGGTAGTTGTGAGGTGACTCTGTGTACCCCTGGGGAACAGCACACAAACACCGTGTGTTACAGGTGTTTTAGAAATGGTTTTACTGAAGTAAATTTCTTTACATAGACACAGTAGATTTTTAAATGATCCAAGTTATTTGTGTAGTCATTTGCTGCATTGCTGCAGAGATTCTTTAACATGAATGTACAGGGACAAAAATAGTCTAATTTTCATTGGAGATGTCAGTTTAACAGTGAAAGCTGCCTTTATTGATTGATTGATTAGGTTAAAGCAGAAATATTTAAAAGTTGTTAATGTTCCTTTAGGGATGTGCAGAAAAGCTTCATGAATCAGGTTGTGTGTGTGGGGGGGAACACTTTTATACATCAATCACTTGACATGAGAAAAAATGTTTATGTTCTGTATTTCAGAGAATTTAGTTTATAATCCAGGTATTAAACATTATCAAAGAAATTACACTTTTTCTCACTGAAGATGTGGCCTGTATGATTTAATGTAACAAGTGCTTACAGCACTGTCCCTATAAATATCTCCAATTTAATTAAATTAGAGACTAATCATCTCTTTTGAAATTGGGGCAGTGGGCAGGAAGGGGAGTGCATGCATGTGTATATAATTTTAACAACCTTGCTAGAATACCAAACAAACAAAACTTAAGCACTTGTATAACACTTCTCATCCATATATCTCACAATGCTTCACAAAAGAGGGACATATTGTCTTCATTTTGTAGACTGGAATACTGAAGCACAGAGGCAAAGCACTTAAACTAAAACGTGCTCAAATACTTCCCTAAATAGGGATGCCCTTAAGCATATGCTTAAAGTTAAGCAATTGCTTAGCCAAATCAAGACAAGACAGATTCATTTGTCCGATGCCATTCAGCAAGTCAGCGGGAGAGGAACAGAATCCAGGTTGCCAGTCTTCCAGTCCAGACCCTATTCAGGAAACTATGGTACTTTTGAACAAACAAATAGACTGACATTATAGCTGTGTTTTCTCCAGGTCAGGCTTAAGGTATATTTGTAAGGCAGAGTTTAGACTGGCACCTGCCATTCCATTTTGTTCTCTGTGATAGGCAATGTAATTGAGGCTTTAAATCTATAAACCACTACCTCCCTCATAAGAAACCCGCTGCAAATCAGTGATAGTAACAATTTAAAGCAAAAAAAACGGATCCAATGTGTGTACAAAATTGCATCAATGTGAGCCACTGAGTGCAAATTCTGCCTTTGGATATGAGCAGAAATTCCTGTAGAAGTTAAGTGGATCCCAATGTGTGTGTGTGTGTGCGCGCATGTGTGTAAGGAAAAGTTTTTATCTTTAAGTGTGAATATTTTATAAGCTATTAAATAGAAAGAGAGAACACTGTTCCTCTAGGAAGGAAATGTGAAGTTTTCTATTTTTAGAGCTATTTTTTCAGCCTTATTCTGCTCTGTTGCACTGGTGTAAAACAACAACAGTAACTCCACTGCATTACCTTGATATACAACAAGTGAGAGCAGAATTAGACCCTTTTGTCTTTAAGGAAAAATGGATATAAATTCTTATGCTAATCTATTCTTTCTAGTGAAGTCCAGACTCTCTTTATTAGAATAGCAAAAAATATCTTAACAACAATAAAAAACTTTGCAGTTATGCAGGGCTGACTTCCACTGACTTCAGGCTTTGGATTGAGCCCACAAAGAATTTTATCTGAGATTCTCAAAGTACTTTACAGAATGAGTAAATATAATTGCCCTTCTTTTACAGGTCAGGAGTCCTAAGGCAGAGAAGTAACCTGAAAAGGGCCAAACAGTAAATCATTGGAAGAATAAGCAATAGAGCCCAGGACTCCTGATATCCAATTTCTTGCTCTAACCAACACACTATAATTCCTCTCTAGCATCATACTGTATTCAGCTAACTGGATCCCTATGCCCTTTCAGACATCTTGGAGTAGACCTGCTTAATAATAATAATAGTCATCTTTTCATTTCAGGCTTCTCCACTATTTGAAATCCCTTGACCTTGTTGTTTGCAAAGTAGACTGACTGACTGTGGAACTGAGTAGGCTGAGCTGATGCATTAGCTGGTTCTCCAGCTGGCTGGTGGTTAGTTGGCTGTCTCCCAAGACAGGAGTGACCTTGCTGCTGGGCTAGCTAGCTCTTAATCTGATTGGGACCTTGCTGTCTTGCTTCTAGCCTGGTTTCCTCCACTCCTGGCTGCCACGCTAGCTGGTTCTCCATCTGGCTGGTGGCCAAGATGACCCAGTTGCAACTTCTCCATCTGGTTTATTCTTGGAATGATTTACCATCTGTTGCTAATTTAATATAGTCACCCCACACACTCTTCCTACAGCCTTGCTACTGTATATCCTCACTCATTTTTGGCTTGATTTCTGCCTAATGCAGAGACTGAATCTATTTTTCTGTGCCTCTTCTTCTGTTTCTTTACTGTTCTGCACTAGCTGGCAGAAAGCTCGCTAACAATCTCCTGTCTTCACTGTCACTTTCCTCACTTATGCAGTGTTCCATTAACAGTCTGCTGTAGTCCTTTGCAAACCAGCTACAGAATCTGTCTTATATTGTAATTGCATCTTCATGGTCTTTTCCAAAACATCCATATCAGCCTTATACACCTGTTTTATTTGTTCATTTGTTTGTTTTCCCCCTCTGTGGGTAAAATACTGCCTATTATAACAGCACATTTACTTTGTAAGCATTACATGAGAACAGACTCCAGCCATTCCAACTCCAGAAAAGAGAATGATATCTTTAAACCCAAAGTCTTGTCTCCTTTGGATTGACAGGAAATAGTTCATGATTATGTAATATTTTGTAAATGCAAAACACTATATAGGTGATGCAGATGATTATTTTATTACTACAGATCCCATCTCACCTGGGTTTGGCACAGAATGTTCCCGCCCTACTCCTATTGTACAGTGTTGTATATTTGGACATCTCTTTCTGGAACTTTTAAGGTTGCTGCATCTCAACTGTACTATATACACATTTATTTCAAAGAGCTGGTGGAGATCTTTGCCCGAGTGGGGCTACCAAAGGAGATATTAACAGACCAAGGAACCCCATTTATGTGGAAGCTAATGAAGGATCTCTGTACCCTACTCCATATACATACCCTGAGAACTTCAGTCTATGATCAGCAGACCAATGGGCTGGTAGAAAGGTTTAACCAAACCCTCAAGGCTCTGATAAGGAAGGTGGTAAGTCAGGACTGGAAAGATTGGGACACCCTATTACCTTACCTTATGTTCGCCATCCGAGAAGTACCTCGGGCCTCAACTGGGCTTTCCCGCTTTGAATTAGTATATGGGCGCCACCCCCGTGGCATATTAGATATTACCAAAGGGATCTGGGAAGAGGAATCCAATGAGGGGAGAAGTATAATTGAACATGTATTGCAGATGCGAGACCGGATTGCCCGGGTCACCCCTTGTAGTGGGATGGTCACCCACTCCTGCCCTGAAAGGGCTTGAAGCCAGCCTTGGGAGAGGGCTGGGGCTGAGAGCTAAAGGCTTGCTGATTGGGGAAGCAGCCACAGCTGGGCCATACCCCAATCAGACTGCAGCTGGCCCTATAAAAGCCAGTGAAGCCAGGAGCTGAGAGGACTCTTCCTGTAGCTCTTGAGGGAGAAGGGCCTGTCTGCCTGGGAGCTGAGAAAGAGTACCTAAAGTGGAGCAGGGCTGGGGGAAGGCTAGAGGAGCTGGGGGAGCTCCAGCCTGGAAACCCCCCCAGGCTGCAGGCCTTGTTAAAGGCAGAAAGGGTACTGGGGTTGCAAAGGGGCAGCCCAAGGGTAGGCAGAGGCAGCAGGTCCAAACCCCACTTGCCGGTGATGAGTGGCATTTAAAGTGCAGTCTGCCTCAGGGAACAGGGACTAGATCGAAACTAGCAGTAGCTATAGATTGAGGTGAGGTGGGGAACAGTGGGTTGGGGGTCCCCCCAGGAGGGGAGACCCAGAGTTGTGGGGGGTACTGCCAGGGGGCAGAACCTCTAGGCAAAGGGCCATTGGGGTCCAGGAGGGACACGGGGGCCAGTGGCAAGTGGGGCATTGGCCTGCAGAGGGTGCTCCGGAGGCTGGAAAAGCTAATTTCCTGAAAGACCAGCAGGAGGCGCCTCGCTACTCTCCTATTGTACAGGAACATTTGGAAAAGGCGCAGGAGGCCCAGCTAACCCATTACAATTTCCAGGCAAAACTCCGACAATTCCAACCAGGGGCTTGAGTGATGGTGTTGGTACCCACAACAGAAAGCAAGCTTTTGGCCCAATGGCAGGGGCCCTATGAGGTGGTTGAACCTGTGGGGGAAGTAACATACAAGGTGTGGCAACCAGGACACAAGAAACAAGAACAGATTTATCACATTAACCTCTTAAAGCCTTGGCACCAGCGAGAGGCAGGTGTAGTGGCCCAAGAGACCCTGATCCAGGGAAATAACCTGCAGGAGCAGATCAGGATATCCACTGATCTGACACCGAACCAGAAGAAGGCGGTAACTGAGATGATCAACCGATACCAGGATGTGTTTTCAACCAAACCAGGTCGGATGACCGAAGCATATCACCACATTATCACAGACCCTGGGGCAAAGGTAACTTTAAGGCCCTACCGGGTCCCAGCAGCAAAAAGGGAGGAGATCAAGACAGAGGTAAAAAGGATGTTGGAGCTGGGAGTCATCAAAGAGTCCCACAGTCAATGGTCGAGCCCGATTGTGTTGGTGCCCAAACCCAATGGCACCACTAGGTTTTGTAATGACTTTTGCCGGCTGAAAAATATCCAAATTTGATGCATACCCCATGCCCCGTATTGATGAGTTAGTTGACCGCCTGGGCAATGACCAATTTTTGAATACCCTTGGGATACTGGCAGATTCCCCTTGCCAAAGATGCGAAAGAAAAGACAGCATTCTCTACCCCAGAGGGTCTGTTTCAATATACTGTTCTTCCTTTTCGACTGCATGGGGCACCTGCCACCTTCCAGTGTCTTATGGACAAGCTCCTGTGGCCCCATACCAGTTATGCAGCTGCGTACCTGGATGATGTGATTATTCACACCCCCGACTGGGAGACCCACTTGGAAGAGATGGAAGTGGTACTGGACATGCTAAGATGGGCCAGCCTTACAGCTAACCCAGCCAAGTGCACTATAGGGCAAGCCAAGGCTAAATACCTTGGCCACATTGTAGGAAGGGACATGGTCAAACCCCAACTAAGCAAACTGGAGGCTATCCAAAATTGGCTCCGGACAAATCAGAAAAAGCAAGTCCAGGTATGGTGGGGTACTACCGGCGATTTTTTATTCCCCATTTCGCCACCAGAGCAAGTTCCCTGACGGACCTGATAAAAGCCTGGGGTCCAGACATGGTGAAGTGGACAGATGCCGCAGAGAAAGCATTCACGGATCTACGGACAGCCCTCTGCAGTAAGTCCATGCTTATAGCCCTGGACTTCAACAAAAGTTCATTTTACAAACAGATGCATCTGAAGTAGGATTGGGAACTGTCCTATCACAGATGGTCGGAGACGAAGAACACCTGATCCTCTACCTCAGCAGGAAACTCCTCCCAAGAGACCAGAAGTATGCAGTGGTTGAAAGAAAGTGCCTTGCTGTGAAATGGGCCATGGAAACACTATGTTATTACCTGCTGGGACGATGGTTTATCATCGTGACTGACCATGCACCCCTCCAGTGGATGCAGTGAAATAAAGAGAAGAATGCAAGGGTGACCAGATGGTTCCTGTCCCTACAACCTTTTCAATTCACCGTACAATACCGGTCTGGAAGCCACCATGGCAATGCAGATGGCTTGTCACGGGTACACCACCTGACATCCCAAATTGCCCAACCCCATGGCGTTGAGCAGAGGGCAGGGGATATGTGACAGGGTCAAGCCAGATGGCTACAGGAGCATGATAGAAGGCAGATATATTAGCCTCAGATTAAGCAGATCTCTTTTCCCTGGGTAAGGTAATGGGGCGGTTCCAGAACAATCAGGAACTTGCTAGAATCCATTAAGACAGGCAGGCTAATCAGGGCACCTGGTTGAAAAAGGACCTCACTGCAGTCAGTGAGGGGCGTGCGAGGAGCTGGGAGCAAGAGACGCGCAAGAAGCTGAGAGTAGTAGGCGTACTGCTGGAGGACTGAGAAGTACAAGCGTTATCAGGCATCAGGAGGTCCGGTGGCGAGGACAAAGAAGGTGTTGGGAGGAGGCCATGGGAAAGTAGCCCAGGGAGTTATAGCTGTCACACAGTCATTACAGGAGACACTAAAGACAGCTGCAATCCACAGAGCCCTGGGCTGGAACCCGGAGTGGACGGCGAGCCCGGGTTCCTCCCATCCCCGCAACTCCCTATTTGATATAAGAGTGTGATTCCCAGCTGGTGTAGACATACTCACGATAGCTCTTACTGAGCTAGGGTGATAAGATAGTACTGTAGCAAGTGTAGTACAGGCAGCTGTAAGCAGTGGCATGAGCTAGTCATGCTGAGTACAAGCCCACCTGAACCTCATGGGTGTGTGCTTCTCACAGGTAGCCTGTGCCACCACTTGCTGCCCATGCTACCCCAGCTATGCTACTATTTTTAGCACGCTAGTTCAATGAAAGCTAATGTGAAGATGTCTACACAAGGTGGGAATCAACCTCCTAGCTCCAAGTGTAGGAGGTAGCTTACGGCAGAAAGAGTGTGAGAGAGTTAACTCTTTCCTTTGAAATAATACCACTTAGCCTGTTTCCCCTATTGGAAACAGGCTTACTTCAACCTTTATTTTCTTTGCTTTCAACTAGTAATCTTTTCAGTTTGAACTAGGTATGAAGAATGCAGCAACTTAAAGATGTACCTTCTGGGTAAAAACAAAATGAAATCCCAGCTTTCAAGTGTGACTGGGATTATTCACATGCAAACTACCATAATTACTATACTATACTAATTCTTGTAAAATCAAATAAATCCAGTTTCAGTTAACTCATTGTGGTAACCTTTGTGAAGAAAATAAAACTACAATTGGTCCAAGTTAGTAAACAACTCAGCAGGGATCCTTATTTAAAGAGGGACCTGGTTGCAGGTGCAGCTACAGCCAGAGGGAGTTCATGGCAGCATGGCTCAATTCTACCAGGAAGCAGTGGAACAACCAGGAGTCAGAACTTTTGTGGTAGAACAGAATTACTCTAATCTCTGGTGGTTTTTTTAGGATATACAGGGGTCCTGAATGGGATCTGTGACATATTCCATGGAGGGGTGGGGTCAACCCCGGCAGAAAAATGTGGAAGGGGATCGCCTCTGAAAGGGGATTCTTCAGAAGATTCTCTCATCCTGAGCCCATTCCCCTGGGTTTTAGCCTGTGCAATGAATGGAAAGAGTGATGGAGTTTGAGTATGTTCTCTTTCTGACACAATGCACTCCATAATAAGAATATTGAGTGCACCATTTAGAAAAAAGAAAGATTCACCTTTGGAAAGGCATGACTACACTATAATGTTCAGATTCTTTTCATTAAGAAGGTTATGCACCATTTCCACAACATTTTCACACATTTACTAAGTCTACACTTTTCCCAAAAGTTTTGTTGCGATTCATTAAACTCCTATCCCCATTCAAAAAGGATTCCACAATATGGTAATGCAGAGTCAAAGATGGAGGAGGAAAAACATGAATAGTACGTGAATGCACAAAATCCATCATTAAAGAGCAATATTAAAAAAAAACAGATAATGACATTGATTGTCAAGATTACCAAGGGAAGGGGTCTTATTTGTCATAAGGGAAGTTACAGCATGTGGTGGCTACTTAAAGCAATTATCCTATATATAAGGAAATGGGATTGTTGTGTTATTCATCCATTGATATTGCATATTGTATGCACACCTTTTGGCTAAAGATAATTGACCAGTTTATGGTTTCTGGATTAATTTTAATACTTGTTGCTTATAATAGTTTTAATGGGGGAGGTAGGATTTGGCTGTGTTGATATCATTACCAACAGAAAGGCAAAAAGAGAAATATTTGTATTCAACACAAGGGCTGAGAGATTGCACTGGGATGGTGTATCTCAGATAAGCACAATGACCATAATCCAAAACACAATCGCTAAACAAACTAAAAGAGTGGTTAGAGGCAAAAAAGGCATCCTTCAAAATTGGAAGTCAAATCCTACTGAGGAAAATAGAAAGGAACATAAACTCTGGCAAGTTAAGTTTATAAGTATAATTAGGCAGGCCAAAAAAGAATGTCAAGAACAACTAGCAAAAGACATAAAAACTTAGAGCAAACATTTTTTTAAATATATCAGAAGTAGGAAGACTGCCAAACAACCAGTGGGGCCACTGAATGATCAAGGTGCAAAAGGAAAACTCAATAAAGACAAAGCAGTTGAGGAGAAACTCAGTGAATTCTTTGTATCGATCTGCACTGCAAAGTATATGAGGGAGATGCTCACATTGGAGCCATTCTTTTTAGGTGACAAATCTGAAGAATTGTCCCACATTGAGGTGTCAGTAAAGGAGGTTTTGGAACAAATTGATAACTTAAACAGTAATAAGTGACCAGGACCAGATGGTATTCATCCAAGATTTGAAATTGCAGAACAACTAACTATGGTATATAACTTATCACTGAAATCAGCCTCTATATAAGATGACTGGATGATAGTTAATGTAACAGCAATTTTTTGAAAAAAGCTCTAGAGGCAATCCTGGCCATTACAGACCAATAAGCCAAACTTCAGTACTAGACAAATTGGTTGAAACTATAGTAAAGAATGGAATTATCAGACACATTGATAAATATAAAATGTTGGCGAAGAGGCAACACAGCTTTTGTGAAGGGAAATCATACTTCGTCAATCTATTAGAATTCTTTTAGGCGGTCAACAAACATACAGGCAAGGGTGATCCAGTGGATATAATGTGCTTGAACTTTCAGAAAACCTTTGACAAGGTCCCACATCAAAGGCTCTTAAGCAAAGTAAGCAGTTATGGGATAAGAGGAAAGATCCTCTCATGGATCAGTGACTGGCTAAAAGACAGAAAACAAAGAGTAGGAATAAATGGTTCCTTTTCAGAATGGAGAGAGGTAAATAGCAGGGTCCCCCAAGGATCTGTATTGGGACCAGTGATATTCAACCTACTCAGACAATCTGGAAAAAGGGGTCAACAGTGAGATGAACAAGTTTGCAGACAACACAAAATTACTCAATATAGTTAGCTCCAAATCTGACTGAAAAGAATTACAAAGGGCTCTCACAAAACTGGGTGACTGGACTACAAAATGGCAGATGAAATTCAATGTTGATACATGCAAAATAATGCATATTGGAAAACAAATCCCAACTATATATACAAAATGATAGGATCTATATTAACTGTTACCACTCAGGAGATCTTGGAGTCATCATGGGTAAATCTCTAAAAACATCTGGTCAGTGTTCACTGGCAATCAAAAAAGCTAACAAATGTTAGGAATGAATAGGAAATGTATAAATAATAAGATAGAAAATATCATAATGCCGCTATATAAATCCATGGTATGCCCATACCTTGAACACTGTGTGCAGTTTTAGTCGAACCATCTCAAAAAATGTATTAGAACTGGAAAAAGTACAAAGAAGGAAAACAAAAATGATTAGAGGATGGAACCCTGGGTGTCCCTAAGCCTCTGATTGCCAGAAGCTGCAACTGCATGATTGGATGGATCACTCAATAATTGTCCTGTTCCGTTCATTCCCTCTGAAGCTTCTGGCACCGGCCACTGTCAGAGGATAGGATACTGGGCTAGACAGATCACTGCTCTCACCCAATATGGCCATTCTTAAGTACATCAGGAAATGAAAGATTTTCATTGACTTAGGGTCAGGCCCAACATCTACCAGAATCCTGGGGAAAACAGGCACTACACAACCGTTAGAGAGGTTGTAATGCACCCTCCCACTACTTCTGCTAGGACCCATTGGCTGGTATGAATGTACGGTCCTCTTCCTACCTACCCTTGGGAAGCATTGGCTGCTTCTCTAGCCTGAAGTAATCCTTACACTTATAGACTACCACTTTGTCCACTGCCTGCAATACATGAAACAGGAATGTTTGTTTGTGTGTGTGTGTGTGTGTTTGTGTGTGTGTGTGTGTGTGTATTACCTTTTATTCTGCATCCATCTGGGACTGAAAAATGTTGAACCTGCACTGAATATTAGGTCAGTACTTAAATATCCTTCAATTTCTTATACTATTTCTATAAACTGTAGGTTAAATAAATATGTAAGCTTATATATATTGTAGGTTATTACTGATAAACTGAGAATTCATCAGATTAAAGCCCTTTCATAAGAAACTCTTAGGGATAACCTTCCCTCAGACTGCTCATCAGCACTGTACAATTTTGAAAAGTTATAAACTGCACATTGATAAAAGCACCATATAAAGAGATACACACAAGAAGCCAATTCCAGTGCACACCACCTTCCCATTCTGTTGGCCCTGTTCAAAATCCAGAAAAGATGCTAATATATTCCGGAGCACCATCTATTGGCAATGTATCTATTAGCTAACTATTTGCATTTCTAGAGACAGATCTCATTTATCGAGCACTCCCATAAAACACATCAATTTGCCAGCAATGTGGCAACTTGGAAGCCATTTGACTGGTTTCCATTAACCTCTTGCCAAAACGTTCAGTTGTTTTACAAAGTGATTATTTTCTTTCCCCCTCTTTCTCTTTCTCTCTAGTCTAATGACCATGCTACACTTGTGATTTATTTTTTCACCTTCTCTAGGATCCATAAATCTTTCTAAAATAAAAAGGGAGCTTTGTTTCTGGTGCAATACGCATTCTTTTTCATACTCGGCTCTAGTTTCAGGGTTCTGATGCTCAGTGTGTAAAATTCAACCCTGTGCAGAGGCTCAGCACAAAGCTTATCCAACACTGAAATCCCATTTATGCCTCTCTCTGTCTTGTCAGCCCAGTCTGTACTTTAGAAGGATAATTTTAAACAAACAAGGCAAGAAGAAAAATTATAAGGCTTGAATCACATTTTTTGTCTTGAAGGGAAAAAATGGTTTTCCTGACTCTCCCCCCCTTGGGATGCCAAGAAGTCCCACATTTTCCCCTTGGTTTGATCACTCTAAGACATCCTTCACTATGGTGAAAGCTCCACATAATGGGCAAGGAATGGATACAGATTTTTCTCAAGGGAAAACTCACTATCGGTGTTGCCTAGTGGTCAGGCAAGGGTGCAGCAAGTTGTCTCCCTCCTTGACGAACTCCCCTTTACAGTATATCCTGTCTTCTGGGGTCTTTCTCTTCTTTTTGTGGCTCAGCCCCCATCCCCTAACTGACTGGGTCACACATCTCTGTCCACTCCTTTCAGGGTATATATACCAAAAGAAAACCAATCACGGAGAAGCATTTCAGCAGCCACAAGGTCTTCAGGGCTTGCACCTTAGTTTGTGGACTTCGGGTCTAGGCCATTGCACATTCAGGGTTTGTCTAACAATAATGTAAACCTAAGGTTAGTGGGACTCGAGTCAGCTGACCCACGTCAGGGAACTCTGTGCTTGAGCATCCACACTGCATTTTAACCCTAGGTTAAGGATTGATTGTCTGACCTATGCTCGAAACTAGAGCTCTGGCATCTACACTGCAGTGCAGTCATAGATCTGAGTCAAAGTAACCCCATCTCAGAGCACTGCCCCACCCAGTGTCAAGCCCTACAAAGGTGTTGCACTGTGGGAAAACTTTACTGCCCACCCTGTGTCCTAACTGTGACAGTGCCCATAAGTAGCACATGAGCACATAAACTGCATATCTAGCTCCTTTGGTGGCTGTCTCAGTAGAATGAGTGCAGTTTGAGCAGGCTTTATACTGAACTACTATCTACTGGGAATTGGGCTCTCCACCTCTAGGCTGAGTCCCATGGCAGGAAGATGCCCATGTGCCCCTGTTCTGAGGATAATGGGGACATCAGTCTCTAGGGATGTCAGACTATTACAATGAAACTTTGCAGTTCTTCATTCTGAAAATGGAGTGTTGGATGAAGGTGGTTTCATTTGCTTGATTATTTATTTTTTTCTGTTTGTTTTGAAGTTTGGCAAAAAATGTAGATTTCATACACACCCCAGCCTGGGTGCTGCTGGCTGAAGAGAGGTGAAGTGCATCCCCAGGGCTTGAGGTACAGTGCACCCCAGAGCCCCCTGGGATCCCAGCTCTCTGCCTCTGCCATACCCCAGAAGGCAAGGATAAAAAATCCCTGCGTGGCTGCAGGGAAGTTTTAGGGCCAGCTCCTGCAGAGCATGCACTAAGTGGCTGCCCTGCAGGAAGGAGAAGTGGCAGAGCTCCCAGCTCAGCACAGCCAGGGGAGGGATGATCCCCAACACCCTTTCCGCTCCCCCTCCCTACAGGGCAGCTGCTTGGTCCACACTATGCTCTCTGGCTCCCTCCACCCTCACTGGGGGTGTATGTGCAGGGATACCCAGGCTGCGTGTACTGTCAGGGTGGCAAGTATGAACAAGCCCCAAAACTGGGGCTGATTCACATTTACTGCCCTGACAGCCCAAGGGCTTCTGCACATGCATCCCCAAGAGGGGCAGGGGAAAGCTGGGAGCAAGGGCCAGAGAGCAGAGCGGGCGGCAAGCAGCTGCCTTGCAGGAAAGGGGAGTGGCAGGGCTCCTGGCTCGGCCCAGCTGGGGGCTGCCTCCCACCTGTCAGCATTGCTCTCTGCTCTAGGCAAGCTCTGCACAGCAGTGGGGAGGAGATGAAGCTGGAACTGCTGCTACCACGAGAGAGGCAGGAACGGGGAACATGCTCAGCTAGGCAGTAATGGCGCTTCCGGCCAACTGTGCTGGCTGCCTGCAGTGCTGCTCCTCTGCCACTGGGAACATCCAGAGGACTTCCAGAACCCTAATCAAGCTGGGGCCCTGGGCACACAGGAAAGCAATTGGGCTCAGAGCCCTAGGTCCCAGCTTAACAGGGGCTCAGACCCTCCAGACCTGCAGAATAACTTTTTCTCCCACAGCAAATTAAAGAACCACAAAGAAAGTTTCTGACCTTCACAATCAGTCTCACTAGTCTCTCCTCTGCAAGCTATATCAGGTTTGTGTTGCCAGGCCTCAGGCAATGAGAACTCCAGGCCGTACTTCCCCAGAGCTCAGAGGAGAGATCTGCTTCCTTTCACCCCCTGCCTTCTCCGAGTGGCTCTGCTTCTCTTTTTGAACCCCACCTCCAGCTTGTGCAGTCTCTGCAGGTGTGGCAGAGCAGCACTGCCTGAACCCGAGCTCCTCCTTAGCCCCTTGTTCTCCAGCGTGGGGAATACAAACATCACAACCACTAATACATCTGGATGAATCCACCAGAGTGGTATCATTAGAAAGCAATTTTCAGTGAAGCCTGTCCTCTGTTGTGCAAAATTGAGAACTTGCCCTGCTCTGATTTGTTTTATTTTAAAATCTTATTTTTTTTAAGGTTGCCAGTTGTCATTTTCTTTCATTAAAAGGAAGTGTTTTAGCCAACGCTTGTTTAACTGGAGGAAAAACAACTTGAGTTCTTCATACAGAGTAATTCATTATTATTTTCTGGGTATTTAAACAAACTTCAACTGCAATTCTCTTCCACTAAGCCATCACAATAAAAACATTTTAAAAGTCTCATTTCATTATATTTAAACAGTAATGCAAGACTAAATTCCTGGGAAAAGGGTGAAATGAGGTTGAATTGCAGTTTGTTTAGAAGGATTGGTTTATGGGCAAATCCTCAAAATTATTTAGTGATTTTATTCAGTACCCATTTTTGGCATCTTATTTTAACTATCCAGATAAGCACCTATTGGAAGTATCCAGCGCTCTTGGCTATACAAAATTTCTTCTTCTGGCCAGGTAAACATAATATGAAAAAAAAAAAAATCAGCTGGAATTCTAGCATTCCTCCCCCCACCAAAAAAAAAATCATAATAATTCCCCAGGTAATATTCACTAGTATGAAAATTAAAATTTTATTTTTTTTAAACTCAGCTTCTTCCAACCTTTCAAAAGTGATGGACAAATATTCAGGTTGTTGCTTAACTGTACCTGAACTGGTTTGCCCATTCCTTTTGATTGTGATACAGATTTTACTGTCAGCAAGCAGAGGTTCTCCCCTGTAGAGATAGCTGATGTTAGGCCTTTCACATGTCTTGGAGGAAAGCTGTGACAACAGTCAAGGTGACAGTGGCTGCTGAAAGGTACCATCTTTCTGTCAGATACCTCTCTGTTGGAAGTAACATGGACTGTGACCTGTGAGATTCAGGGAAGAAATATCAGGGTAATTTTATTTGTCAATATATGACAGTCCTAATTATTTACTTTGAAAGTTAATAACAAAAAGTTCTGGTGGTAATTAGTACATGTATTAAAAATCATTGTTTCATCTATCTACACATCAGTAAAACACATTGGGATGTGCACCACTAGCCAAATAACACACTCCCAGGGTGTTTGTATGTAGTTCTTATCCTTTATTGCCAAGAACTTACTTAAATGTTTCATTTATTTTCTCATACATCCCCCAATCTGGTGGTCACCACAGAGGTAATTCGCTATGACCACAGTCTGGGAGCTGATGTTCTGTTCTCCTCAGAAGAAATTAGTTGAGAGATTTCCTCTCACAGTCACTGGAAGCCCTCCCCCTCTCAATATGGCCATTTTAAGGCAGCAAAAAAACTTGCTTAACTTTTTCATAGCTTTGAAAGGTGTGTGTGCACAGTGCAGCCCACCCTACCCCACCTTTCAGTGCCATTTATTGCTGTAAGCTCATCTGCTTCTGGCCAATGGTTTCCCATGTCACGTGATGGGTGTGCTTAGCATCCAGTCCATTTAATCAGTTCTACTGTCCTTCTTGTCAACCTCTAACTTCCAGTAGCCTCCTATTGTTCTTTTCTCTTCTGTATGAACTTAGCATGCCCTACTTAGGGCTTATCTACATGGTCCCACTGCCATGACTATGGGAGTGTGAATTGCAGCATGCACTAAAGTGTGTTGTAACTGCCCCATGTAGACCCTGATAGAGCAAATTTAAAGGTACCTAGTTCGCATTAACATAGTCCTAGCAGTTCAACACAGCAGCACTACAGCAGCAGGGTTTACACAAGGCAGATACAACTTTGATGCACATGTAACAGATATGACAATATTCTGCAGTGTCCTGGACAAACATTAGGGAATTAAGATAAACATTATTTAATTAAGTTTAATACTTTTGGGGTCCATTGTATTAAAAACACAATTGTGTGTATTTTATTGTGAAAGTGTATGTAACTTCTCTTGGAGATTGACTAATCCAATCTCTGGGAAGGATTACGAACGTCAAAGGATTTTGGAACGATAGTTGTTAAGTGGATTTCCTAAGAAATATTTGTGTTGAAGTCAATGCAAATGACCCACCTCCAAATTTTGAAGCTGCACATTGAGAACAACTCACTGCCTACTGTTTACATGCTCCTGAAAACTCCAAATAAAGGATCCCTGAACTTTGTAAATGATGGGCTAAATTTTTCATGAGTATTGTAGTTCTGATCTGAGGGTGTTATGGACTTGTGACCATAGAAAAGATCCCTTTGAGGGGCATGGGGTCGAAGAACCCATGTTGGAGACAGTTGCAGGGAATTCTGGTAAGCTTATTAGCAGGTGTGTACCTTCTTTTATTGTTTTTAATATATTTTCTCTGTAATGCTTTTATCCTAAGAGTAAATATGCATGCATAGGAAGTACTTTGTGATAACTGTTGGCAATTACTCTATAATTAGTATCTGTTTAGGCTCCCTATCTTTAGCTCAGAGTAACACAGTGAAGGCAAGGAACCACTCATTCTGAAAATACTCTGGTCAGAAGTTTCAGAGTGGTATCAAAAACACCTTAGAGACTTAACAAATGTATGTGGGCATAAGCTTTCGTGGGCTAGAGCCCACTTCATCAGATGTATGAAGTGAAAAATACAGGAGGAGGTATAAATACATGAAATGTGTGAGGTCAGTCTAACGAGATAAATCAATTAACAGCAGGATACCAAGGGAGGAAAAATAACTTTTGAAGTGGTAAGATAGTGGCACATTACAGACAGTTGATAAGAAGGTGTGAGTAACAGTAGGGAGAAATTAGTAATGGGGAAATTACGTTTAGGTTTTGTAATGACCCAATCACTCCCATTTTTTATTCAGGCCTAATCTGATGGTATCCAGTTTGCAAATTAATTTCAGTTCTGCAGTTTCACGTTGGAGTCTGTTTTTGAAGTTTTTGGTTGATGAATTGCCGCTTTTAGGTCTGTTATTGACCAGAGAGATTGAAGTGTTCTCCTAGTGGTTTTTGAATGTTATGATTCCTGATGTCAGATTTGTGTCCATTTATTCTTTTGCACATAGAGACTGTTTGGTTTGGCCAATGTACATAGCAGAGGGGCATTGCTGGCACGTGATGGCATATATCACATTGGTAGATGTGCAGGTGAATGAGCCCCAGATGGTGTGGCTGATGTGGTTAGGTCCAATGCTGGTGTCCCTTGAATAGATATGTGGACAGAGTTGGCACTGGGGTTTGTAGCAGGGTTTGGTTCCTGGGCTGGTGTTTTTGTTGTGTGGTGTGTAGTTGCTGGTGAGTATTTGTTTCAGGTTGGGGGGCTATCTGTAGGCGAGGACTGGCCTGTCTCCCAAGGTCTGTGAGAGTGAGGGATCATCCTTCAGGATAGGTTGTAGATCCTTGATGATGCGCTGGAGAGGTTTTAGTTGGGGGCTGTAGGTGAAAGCTAATGGCATTCTGTTACTTTCTTTTTTGGGCCTGTCTTGTAGTAGGTGACTTCTCAGTATCCTTCTGGCTCTGTCAGTCTGTTTCTTCACTTTACCAGGTGGGTATTGCAGTTTTAAGAACGCTTGATAGAGATTCTGTAGGTGTTTGTCTCTGTCTGAGGGATCTTAGCAAATGCGGTTGTATCTTAGAGCTTGGCTGTAGACAATGGATCGTGTGATGTGATCTGGATAAAGCTGGAAGCATGTAGTTAAGTATAGTGGTCAGTAGATTTCCGGTATAGGGTGGTGGTTATGTGACCATCACTTATTAGCACTGGAGTGTCTAGGAAGAGACACATGAGTCTCTACCCAAGAAAGGCAATGACTAGGGAGCCAGAAGACAGACTGGGTGCCCTTGCTGAACCACAAAGGGGAAATACAGATAGAGGTGCCCTGAACTGCGACAGTGCACAGCAACTTAGGCTCCTGGCTGCAGGTCTGTGTAGATAGCTTAGGTAATTTCCCATCACCAGATTCTGTCCACAGCCGTTTCCCATCTCCTCAGTGAGTGTGAGTGAGCATATTGCTGTGTTCTGCCTACTTCTATGTTGTTATTGCTGGTTCTGTCCTGCTGAGTTAAGCTTCATCTCCATTGGAGAAATAATGAAGGATGACACAAATAATAAGAGCAAAAGTATTTCTATTGTCGCAAATCTAATCATCCCACTGTAGTGCCATCCATATATCTCCACTCTTCGCAGATACAGAAAGAGGGCTTTCAAAGCATAGTCTTACATGTGTTGCCCTTCAGGTCCTCTGCTAGAGGCTAGACCTCTCACTTTATTCTTTAAGAAAGTGCTGTGATCTGACAGATAGTCCTGGAGACAGACATCTTAATTTCCAAAAAGTCTGTGTTGTCAGATGGTATTTAGCACCTATGCACATGCTCTGACCCTGATGCAGATTCACATTTCTTAGGAAGTTACAACTCCTTCCGAGAATTACCACTTCAGAGGTAAGAAGGAAAATCTGACTTTAAAACTTAGGCTAGACCAGGATTTAAAGGTGTGATGTTAGATAATGTTAGTTAACTTACTCTAACATGCTCTGAATTCTAGTTCGGACAAAGCAAGTTGTATTTTAGCATGTGCTCAATGGTTCAAATTAAATGCTAGAGGGGAACCTAAGCATATCAACAGAAAACCTGTAACCTCCTGATCATCTTCAAGCGAGACATCAGTCAAAAGTAACTTTTCTGAGCTACATGGTGAAGAAGAAATCTTATGCCAAGTCCAGCGTAGGCATCCTGTAATCTCATTTTCTAATGAGGAACCTGCAAAATATGGGATTGCCAAATTCAAGAAGAAATCTATTAAATCCTGAGCAACTTCTTGGTCCTCAGATGAAGAGTTAGCAATTAACTAGTTAATGTAAAAAATCCACAGACATGTCCCTACCTTTTTTCAAGGAGGACATGTAAAAGTCAGGTCATTTGATCAGGAAATAAAAACAGTCCCATGTGATTTAAGTGAGTAATCTCATAGTGCAAATATCAGATTATCAGTCCCTTCATGCTTCAACCACCATTCCAGAGGACATGCTGATGACGGGTTCAGCTCGATAATGATCCAAAGCAGAGCGGACCGATGCATATTCATTTTCATCATCTGAGTCAGATGCCACCAGCAGAAGGTTGATTTTCTTTTTTGGTGGTTCAGGTTCTGTAGTTTCCATATCTGAGTGTTGCTCTTTTAAGTCTTCTGAAATCATGCTCCACACTTTGTCCCTTTCAGATTTTGGATGGCACTTCAGATTCTTAAACCTTGGGTCGAGTGATATTGCTATTTTTAGAAATCTCACATTGGTACCTTCTTTATGTTTTGTCAAATCTGCTGTGAAAGGATTCTTAAAATGAACATGTGCCTGTCATCATCTGAGACTGCTATGACATGAAATATATGGCAGAATGCAGATAAAACAGAACAGGAGACATACAATTCTCCCCCAAGGAGTTCAGTCACAAATGTAATTAATGCATTCGTTTTTTAACGAGTATCATGAGCACGGAAGCATGTCCTCTGGAATGGTGGCCGAAGAATGAAGGGGTATACAAATGTTAGCATATCCGACATGTAAATACCTTACAACGCTGGCTACAAAAGTGCCATTCGAACATCTGTTCTCACTTTCAGGTGACATTGTAAACAAGAAGTGGGCAGCATTATCTCCTGCAAATTTTAACCAAACTTGTTTTACTGAGCGATTGGTTGAAGTAGGATTGAGTAGACTTGTAGGCTCTAAAGTTTTATTTTTGTTTTATTTTTGAATGCAGGTTTTTTTTTGTACATAATTCTACATTTGTAAGTTCAACTTTCATGATAACGAGATTGCGCTACAGTACTTGTATTAGGTGAATTGAAAAATACTATTTCTTTTGTTTTTTACAGTGCAGATATTTGTAATAAAAAATAAATATAAAGTGAGCACTGTACACTTTGTATTCTGTGTTGTAATTGAAATCAATATATTTGAAAATGTAGAAAACATCCAAAAATATTTAATACATTTCAATTGGTATTCTATGTTTAACAGTGTGATAAACCAGGATTATTTTTTTTAATCACGATTAATTTTTTTGAATTAATTGCGTGAGTTAACTGCAATTAATTGACAGCCCTAATCTCAACTGCTACTATGATCAGTACCCCCTACCACACACCTTTCAAGATTTATGCATCTGACATGTGCCTGTCACAACATTTGGTGTACCTCATCCAATGCATCAAATGCCCAAATAACTATATCAGTCAAATTAGACAATCATAGAAACTATAGAAATGTAGGACAGCAAGGGAGATTGATAGGTCATATAGTCCAGTCTCCTGCACTGAGACAGGACTAAGTATTATCTAGACTAGTGTTTCCCAAACTTGGGATGCCGCTTGTGTAGGGAAAGCCCCTGGCAGGCCAGGCCGGTTTGTTTACCTGCCCTGTCCGCAGATTTGGCCGATCACGGCTCCCACTGGCCACGGTTTGCTGCTCCTGGCCAATGGGGGCTGTGGGAAGTGGCGCAGGTCAAGGGACATACTGACCGCCGCTTCGAGCAGCTCCCATTGGTGTGGAGCAGCGAACCGCGTCCAGTGGGAGCCGCAATTGGCCGAACCTGCGGACGGGGCAGGTAAACAATCCGGCCCAGCCCACCAGGGGCTTTCCTTACACAGGCGGCATCCCAAGTTTGTGAAACACTAATCTAGACCATCCCTGAAAGCTATTTGTCTAACCTGTCCATAAAAATTTAATATAAATGACATTCCACAATATTTGGTTCCAATGATTAACAATAAGGAAGTTTTGCCTAATGTCTAACCTTTATCTCCCTTGCTGCAGTTTAAGAACATTACTTCTTGTCCTGTCCTCAGTGGTTAAGAAGTACAATTTATTACGCTCCTCTTTATAACGTACTTGAAGACTGTTATATTCCCCCTTCATTCTTCTCTTATTCTGACTAAACAAATCCAATATTTTCAATTCTTCCCTTTTTGGTTATGTTTTCTAGACCTCTAATCATTTTTGTTGCTCTCCTTTGGACTGCCTTCAATTTGCCCACATCTTTCCTGAAGTGTGGTGCCCAGAACTGGACACAGTACTCCAGTTGAGGCCTTATATGTGCTCACAGCATTCCTGGTATAACATCCTAGAATGATGTTCGCCTTTGTGTGTGTGTGTGTGGCAAGTGTGACATTGTTGACTCATGTTTAGTTTAGTTTGTGATCCACTATAACCCCAGATACGGTGACCATATAGTACATGTGAAAAATTTGGACAGGGCATGAGGGGTAATAAGCACCTATACAAGACAAAGTCCCAAATATCGGGACTGTCCCTATAAAATTGGGACATCTGGTCACCCGACCCCCACATCCTTTTCTGCAGTACTCCTTCCTAGGCATCATTTCCTATTTTATATTGGTGCAATTGATTATTCCTTCCTAAGTATAGTACTTTGTACTTGTCCTTACTGAATTTCATCTTATTTATTTCAAACCATTTCTCAAGTTTAAGATCATTTTGAATTCTAATCCTGTCCTCCAAAGCACTTGCAACCCTTCCAAACTTGGCATTATCCACAGGATCTATGAGTGTACTCTGTCATTATCCAAATCATTGATGCAGGTATTGAATTAAACTAGACACAGTCATCTTGACTGTGAATCATTAATAACTACTCTGCGTACAGTTTTCCAACCAGCTGTGCACCCACATTATTGTAGATTCATCTAGGGTGTATTTCCCTAGTTTGTTTATGAGAAGTTCAAGTGAGACAGTATCAAAAACCTTTCTAAAGTTGAGATATATCACATCTATTGCTTCCCCCCACCCATCCACGAGGCTTGTTACCCTTGTCAGAGAAGGATATTAGGTTGGTTTGACATGATTTGTTCTTGACAAAACCATGTTGACTGTTACTCATCACCTTATATTCTAGGTTATTACAAATTGATTGATTATTTGCTCCATTATGTTTATGGGTACCAATAATTCCCTGGGTTGTCCTTATTCCCCTTTCTATAGATAGGGTATGAGATTTGCCCTTTTTCAGTTCTCTGGTATCTCTCCTGTCCTCCACAATTTCTCAAAGATAATCAGTAATGGCTCAGAGATCTCTTCAGCCAGGTCATTAAGTATTCTAGGAAGTATTTAATCAGGCCCTGCCGAGTTGAACACATCTAACTTGTCTAAGTAATTCTTAAATTGTTCCTGCCCTATCTCAGCTTCAGATTCTACCCCTTTTACACTGATGTTCACTGCACTATCATCTGATCACTGCTAAAGTTTTTGGTGAAAACTGAAACAAAAAAAGGCATTTAAGTCTTTGGCCATTGCTATGTCTTCTGTTATCATCTTTCTCTCCTCATACTAATGGCCTACCCTGCCCTTGGTCTTCTTCTTGCTTCTAATGTATTTGTAAAATGTTTTCATGCTAATTTTATCTCATATGTCCCTAGCTAATTTAATCACCTTTCTAATTTTGTCCCTACATGCTTCAGGGGGTGGGTTTCTTTATATTCATCCTTCATAATTTGACCTAGTTTCAATTTTTTTGTATAACTCTTTTTTGTATTTCAGGTGGTTGAAGATCTCCTGGTGAAGCTAGGGTGGTCTCTTACCATATTACCTATCTTTCTTACACATTGGGATAGTTTGCTTTTATTCCCTTAATAATATGTGTCTTTAAAAAATGCTAACTCTCCAGAACTTTTTTCTTTAGACTTGATTCACACAGGAACTTACCAATTCTCTGAGTTTTCTAAAGTCTGCATCCATGAAGTCCATTGTTTGTATTCTGCGGCTTTCCCTCTTACCATACCGTAGCATCATTAACACTATCATTTCGTGATCACTTTCACCCAAGCTGCCTTCCACCCTCAAATTCTCAACTAGTTCCCCTTTTTGTCAGAATCAAATCTAGAAGAGCCTCACCCATAGTCACTTTCTCCATCATCTGTAATAAAAAAAGTTATCTCCAATGCATTCCAAGAGCTGGTTTGGATAATCTACCCTGCCGTATCAGCTGTCTGTGCAGTTAAAATACCCTATCAACACCAAGTCCCGTGCTTTGGATGATTTTGTTAGTTGATTTAAGAAAAGCCTCATGCTTCTCATCTTCCTGGTTAGGTGCTTTACAGTAGACCCCTGCCATGACATCAATATATTTGCAAATGTAGAAAACATCCAAAAACATGCATAATAAATTGAAATTGGTATTCTGTTATTGTTTAATAGTACAATTAAAACTGATTAATCACTACTATATTTTAATCTCACAATTAAGTGCAATTATTTTTTTTAATAATTTAACATCCCAAATTATATTCTCTTTTATGGTAGACTAGGGTTTGTTTTGGTTTCTTTTTTGTGAAAACTAAGGGTCAAAATTAGCTTTATTAGTCAGTTACAAGGAGGATAAAATGAGTCAGTTCATAAAGTGTCAGAAAACATGAGACAAGACATAAAACTATACTATGGATATGGTTTCCTTACAGTACCATTTCTGTTCAGAAATAAGGAAAAGATTCAGTAAAGTCATTGCTGGAGAGCAAAACACAGACTGCTGAAACCCTCTCCTCTTTTATATAATTTTTGTGACTGCTCTAAATTTATCATTTGCTTCCCGATTACTCTCTAAACAGACGGCATGTCCCTTTCACTTGTGAAATACTCTCATGCAAGATGAATTACCTTCTTACCACTTCAGTTACATGCCAAGAAGTACTTTATTTTTCCACTAGAAAATAGAAAATAACAAGCTTGTATTTTACTTGCTGGATCCTTCTGCATTTTAATTCTGGACTCTCGGTGAACTTCAGAGGGGCCTTATGATGTTTAGCACAAAAGTTCCTGTGTTCATAGTTTTACTCCCGGCACTGAAAATAGCACGCAGTAAGCAGTGACATACTGTGAGTTTTCAAAACTAAAAGCATAAGTGTCTTTTACTGGCAGGAAGCTGTAATTTCTCAAATTTTCTGAGGAGGAGGCTGAGAAGTTAAAAAAGAACTCCTTCCTTTTCTCCATCAGATGTTTAAACTGATTTTATACTACCCATTCCTTTAAGGCTAGGAGGGCCCGGAGGTCTCACAGGTAAGTTTGTGATATTTTTTCTTCATTATCTGTACCAATCAAATAAAAAAGGTTCAACTGGGTGCCTCTAGTGTACATTTGAAAGACCTATAAAGGCAAAACCAGAAGCCACTCAAAAACCCTTCAGTAGCAGGGCTCTGCTTCGGTACTGTTTTCTCAAAACATACTCGAAATCTTGTAATTGTTGGAAACTTAACTTTATTTACTCTGATTCACCTGATTGAATCATTTACTACACTTGTTTTGCGTACCTTGCATGTTAGAATTCTCCTGCTGATTATCAATCTGTGTTCCTGCAAGGCATCCTCTCCTGACAATTTATGAAAACATCATCTACTCCATAGTCATCCAGGAGATTTTCATTTAATGTGTTCACAATTTTTGTGACCCTATAGAGATGAGAGAAAAGCTTCCTGTTGTCTTGCAGAAAGACTGAGAAGTGTTATCAGTTCCACAATTCAGCATTCTACTGCAGCAATAAGAAACTTTTTAGTTTCTTATGCTGTACATGCACATATCTGATCCTATTTCACTTTATAATCCTATATCTGACAATCAGAATGCCTTTCAGGCTGCAGAAAGTTATTCCTGTGCTTTTATTAGATCTCACATGTAAAATGGTGCTTGCCAGAAAAATAAGATTGTTCAAACATTAGTGCAGTATACCATAAATATATTGTAACTGAGCTTTCCTTTGTAAATCTACTATTAGCCAGGAGAAGTAAAATTTCCAAGAATATTGGTGGGGTATTTTGTTTTTCTTTTATGTACAACATTTCTGAGATTAGACTGGACTAAAGAAAACAATCAGAAAAAAAGAGGTATTTAACAGTTGAAAAATTATCATTTCAATACAAAATATATACCAGTGTGTTGAACTTTAAACATCCTTGTTCTATGAAACAGATATGGGTGATTATTTCACCACTGTAATATATGGTAACTTGGAGACAAATTCTGCTCTCATATACAAAAATTCACTTAGTTTCAGTGAAATCATTTAAGATGCACACTAGTATAACTAAATACAGAATTTGGTCTGTGCACTCAACCAACTATGATTGCAGAGATGTATTTTAAAAAGTTTGGCATATCTCTGTTGAACGTGATTGAACCAGACAGATATTGTGGTGTATGTGTGCCTATAGAGCTCTGTTTTTATTGCCTTTTCTGACATTAATTAATTCATCAGAATTATGACCAACTAATGGACAATGAAATCCATGCATGGAGATGTTTTTAATTAAGGGAGGAGTGGAAAGAGTTTAATATCACTTGGGGTATCACAATACACTGAGGAGACCCATACATAATAGAATAGGATAAAACAAATCAGTACATTTGGATTACTATTAGAACTGCAATTTAAATTATTTTTAGCTATGTCAGATATTCTATGAAATGCTAGTATTGATTTCGTATCTGCGCAGACCAATGTTTAGAGTTTTCAGAAACTATCTCACAATAATGACTTCCTATTTCAGTGACTACCACTCAGATCAATAAACTATCAGTAAATATTGACCAAGATCAATAAATCTTGATATTCACTTATATTCAATAAAAAGTCAATATATGTTATGTTTAATAGTTGGAGCTGGATTGATGCTTATAGTTAAGGTTGCCGATCACTTTTCATTTTAATGCTGTGCTTTCAGTTGCGTGTAAATTTAACAAATTTTAACTATTTGGGCTGACATTTTCCATGTGTAGTCTCTGTCTCAAGTTCAATTTTACTTTATTTTATTAGGTTTGATCAAAAAATGTTTGGCCATTACCAAGAATGTGATTAGTGCAATATAAGGAGTTTTGCAAACCTCTTTAGAGCCTATGTGGTTTGAAGCAGGAATTTGAAATTTACAAGGGGGCAATGCTGAGACTGGAGAGATTCATTCTGTCCCCAAGAAAGACCATGGAGATCTGTCAGGGTTATATGCCACAGAAAATCTCATTTCCACATGTGCAGTAGAGCTTGTTCCACACTTGTCCCTTCATTTTGTAAATGTTACAACTGCACTGCACCTTGTTCCCAGACCTCACGGAGCCTTCCTTAGTGAATACCTACACTACACAAAGCTAGAGCTCTAGCCAGGAGGACAGTTCAACCAAATATTACCTCCTTCTCCACTTACTGCTATTCTCCCAACACCTTTATCCCAAGAAAATAATCTTTGGCCTAGAAGAAGATGCACTGGACTTGGATCCAAGACCCCAGGTTACTAGCATTAATCACAACCCTTATTACTGGATAGGGCCTCATGCCCCTATATTAGGAATAACATCACATTCCCCATTTTACAGAGAAAGTAGCTGAGGATTAGAGAGCTTGCAGAAGATCTTGCACTGGGCAGAACTGGAAATACAACCCAAGTTTCTAATATGGCAGACTTATATGTCATTCCTTTAAACATATTGCCTATAGGAATGAATATGAGAAATCTATGCATTTAGCTCTGGTGTCTTTAAAAGGGGATTACTCCTACATACTTCCTTTGAAAGACACAAATGAATAAGGCCTGAGTAAATGAATGCTTTTTGTTAATGAAGCTTATAAAACCCATAACTCTCACTCTATGCTCTAACCACTATATCACTCTTTAGGCACCAGGAATAGACTCCAGGAATCCAGATTCTCAGCATTGTGCTGGTGTCTAGCGAACAACTGTGTGACCAACTGGCAAAATATGTGTCATTTCCCCTTCAAATGACTGATGTACACAGATCATAACATCCTATTTCTATCAGTTGATTGAGTTATTACTCATTTAGGTCAAGTGGTAAATCAAACCCTGCTAATGACTCATGTGGGAAGTTGTTACCAAGTGATTTTTTTTCTTTTTTTTTTAAATCGCGTAAGGAATTTTAAAAATCTACCTTTTTTTTTTTTTTTTTGGTTTGTCTTTAAGGATGCAAAATCAAGTTAAGAAATGCCAGAAATAAGGTTGCCCAAACAACCTCAATTCTGTCCCCTTGTACATTATGATACAATCCTTAATTATTTGCTCACAAACTCTTTTTGCAGAGGCAACTTTAGTTTTAGCATTTTCTCACTTTTGAATGTTTGACGTTGTAACTTTAAAATGTTTTTGTGTTTGATATGGAATTATTGCATGCTATAAGTCAAATCCAATTCCCATTAAAGTCAATAGAAACACAATATTTGACTTTGGTGTGAAGAAGCGTTAGCCCTATGCATTTATTATTAGGAAAATTCAATTCTATCAAGGCTAAAATTCCTCTGCTAAATCAACTTTGTTCTATTGTTTCCTAATTCCCTTAAGGAACAGCTCACATCCTGCTGCTCTGGATAAATAAGATAAGAACATAAGAACAGCCATACTGGGTCAGACCAAAGGTCCATCTAGCCCAGCATCCTGTCTTCCGACAGTGGCCAATGCTAGGTGCCCCAGAGGGAACGAACAGAACAGGTAATCATCAAGTGATCCATCCCATGTCGCCCATTCCCAGCTTCTAGCAAACGGAGGCTAGTGACACCATCCCTGCCCATTCTGGCTAATAGCCATTGATGGACTTATCCTCCATGAACTTATCTAGTTCTTTTTGAACTCTCTTATAGTCTTGGCCTTTACACCATCATCTGGCAAGAGGTTCCACTGTGCGTTGTGTGAAAAATTACTTCCTTTTGTTTGTTTTAAACCTGCTGCCTATTAATTTCATTTGGTGACCCCTAGTTCTTATGTTATGAGAAGGAGTAAATAACACTTCCTTATTTACTTTCTCCATACCAGTTGTGATTTTATAGACCTCTATCATATCCCCCCTTAGTCATCTTTTTTCCAAGCTGAAAAGTCCCAGTTTTATTAATCTCTCCTCGTATGGCAGATGCTCCATACCCCTGATAATTTTTGTTGCCCTTTCTGAACCTTTTCCAAGTCCAATATATCTTTTTTTAGATGGGGTCACCACCTGTGCACACAGTATTCAAGATGTGGGCATAACAGGGATTTATATAGAGGAAATATGATATTTTCTGTCTTATTATCTATCCCTTTCTTAATAATTCGCAACATTCTGTTTGTTTTTTTGACTGCCGCTGCACATTGAGTGGATGTTTTCAAAGAACTATCCATAATGACTCCAGATCTCTTTCTTGAGTGGTAACAGCTAATTTAGACCCCTCATTTTATATGTATAGTTGGGATTATGTTTTCCAATGTGCATTACTTTGCATTTATCAACACTGAATTTCATCTGCCATTTTGTTGCCCAGTCACCCAGTTTTGAGAGATCCTTTTGTAGCTCTTTGCAGTCTGCCTGGGACTTAACTATCTTGAGTAGTTTTGTATCATCTTCAAATTTTGCCACCTCACTGTTTACCCCTTTTTTCCAGATCATTTATGAATATGTTGAATAGGACTGGTCCCAGTACAGAGCCGTGGAGGACACCTCTCTCCATTCTGAAAACTTACCATTTATTCCTACCCTTTGTTTCCATCTTTTAACCAATTACCAATCCCTGAGCGGACCTTCCCTCTTATCCCATGACTGCTTACTTTGCTTAAGCGCCTTTGGTGAGGGACCTTGTCAAAGGTTTTCTGAAAATCTAAGTACACAATATCCACTGGATCCCCCTTGTCCACATGCTTGTTGACCCCCTCTAGCATTCTAGTAGATTGGTGAGGCATAATTTCCCTTTACAAAAACCATGTTGACTATTCCCTAACAAATTATGTTCATCTATGTGTCTGACAATTTTGTTCTTTACTATAGTTTCAACCAGTTTGCCTCGTACTGAAGTCAGGCTTACCGGCCTATAATTGTCTGGACCACCTCTGGAGCCCTTTTTAAAAACTGGCAGCACATTAGCTATCCTCCAGTCATTTGGTTCAGAAGTTGATGTAAATGATCGGTTACAGACTACAGTTTGTAGTTCTGAAATTTCACATTTGAGTTCCTTCAGAACGCTTGGATGAATACCATCTGGTCCTGGTGACTTACTGTTTAGTTTATCAATTCATTCCAAAACCTCCTCTAATGACACCTCTATCTGGGACCGTTCCTCAGATTTGTCACCTAAAAATAATGGCTCAGGCTTGGAAAACTCCCTCACATCCTCAACTGTAAAGATTGATGCAAGGAATTCATTTAGTTTCTCCACCTTATCATCCTTATCATCCTTGAGTACTCCTTTAGCATCTCGATTGTCCAGTGATCCCACTGGTTGTTTAGCAGGCTTCCTGCTTCTGATGTACTTAAAAAAAACCTTGCTATTACTTTTTGAGTCTTTGGCTAGCTGTTCTTCAAATTCTTCTTTGGCCTTCCTAATTATATTTTTACACTTCATTTGGCAGAGTTTATGCTTCTTTCTATTTTCCTCACTAGGATTTAACTTCCACTTTTTAAAGAATGCATTTTTGCCTCTCACTTCTTCTTTTACTTTGTTGTTTAGCCACGGTGGCTTTTTTTTGGTTCTCTTACTATGTTTTTTAATTTGGGGTATACATTTAAGTTAAGCCTCTATTATGGTGTCTTTAAAAAGTTTCCATGCAGTTTGCAGGGATTTTACTTTTGGTGCGGATAACAATTGTAAGTCCTTTTATCTTGAAGTTAGATTCCTCATGGTCATTTCAACTGAACATTTTATTCCTACAAATGTATTAAAAACGAGTAACAACCCTAAATGTAAAATGGCACTGTAATCTTTTTCCCCTCAGTCATATAGATTGTATAGGCCATATTTAATTTATTTATTCACTGCAGGTATTTATATAGCACCTACCACCATACAATCTGCAGTTTTTAAATCCTCTAGACTGCAAAGAACAAAACTGCACAAGTATAGCATAGGGTACCAGCACACCTTTCCAACACAGCCACTTTACAGAATGGAGACTGAAAAATGTGAAGGGAATTAATCGTTGGAACAGCTTAGCTAAGGATGTGCTGGATTCTCCATCACTTTCAGTGTTTAAGTCAAGGCTGAATGTCTTTCTAAAAGAGATGCTATATTTGAAACAGAAGTTATGGATTTGATGGGGAAATTATTGGGTGATGTTCTTTGATCTTTGTTCTGCAGATTAGATCATCACTATGGTCCCTTCTGGCCTTAAAAAAATAAATAAAACTATGAGTCTATGGAAATCCTGCCAATACATTGAATTCCAGGGATACTAGTAGAAGTTCGCATTGAAGTCAGTAGCAAAACTGAGTTCAGTAGTAACAGGATTGATCCCTAAAAAATACCACTAGAAACATTAACATGGTTATTCACAAAACAGCAAAAAGAGTTCCCTTTTGAATGTTGAAAGATGAAGAGTTTTCATTTTACCTCTTCTGACACTATGAAATTGATTCAGCTACAATATGTCTTCTAGGCCTGTGGAAAATTGAACTCTTTTCCCAGAGTGTTAGAACACTAGAAATGGCCACAATCTCTTTATACAAAATGACTCTTTACTTGGAGGAGATAGAAAACATTATCAATTAAAGTACCAACATTTTTTCAATGACTGGATTTCTGCTGCTGCTTCTCCTGCTTTTAAGTTCTTATACTTTCTTTTTGTTGAATTCTCAATAATGCTTTAAAATAAGGATCCCAACATTTCTTATTAAGGCCCACTTGTAGCATACATAATTTCATGTTTTCAAAAATTCCATATTAGTGATTGAGGGCTAAATTGTGGCTTTGTATCCAAGCTCCACAAGAAGCAGTCCAGGTACCAACTTGTGACACAGTCTAGTTCCAAGTCCCCCCATGCACTTTAGCATGCATGAGGTGTGGGGAAGTAATCTGTACTAGTCCTCCTAGTGCAGATTATATTCCCATAATGGTAGCATGTTGGGAGGCAGTGCTAAAGGTTCCACCCACTCCCTGTCCAGCGGCAGAGGTTACACTTAGAATCATAGAAGGTCAGGGTTGGAAGGGACTTCAGAAGGTCATCTAGTCCAACCCCCTGCTCAAAGCAGGACCAATCCCCAGACAGATTTTTGCCCCAGATCCCTAAATGGCCCGCTCAAGGTTTGAGCTCACAACCCTCAGTTTAGCAGGCCAATGCGCAAATCACTGAGCTATCCCTTCCTTCCTTCCACCCTCCTTAAACTCTTAACACTCACCAGTGAAACCATGTTAGCTAGGCCATATTTTGGCCCTAAGGGTAACCCCATAAGGTGGGCAAGCTAGCATTGTTTATTTCATTCATGGTATTCCATGGTACAGCTCTGGAAAATAAAAAGAGTTCCAAACAAATTAAGAAGATGATAACCAGTATACATAAAGAAAATATGGGTGAGTGTATCTGTTTTTCCCCCCAACAACAAATGTAACATATAAATTGAATTGGTTTCAAAAGGCCAGATCGTTAGATAGCTGATGTGCAGGGTTATTTTCATAAAGAAACTGACCCATGAAATATATAAAAAGCATTTGGAAATGTCACATGGAGATAGACTGTGATGATGGTTCAACTTTTCATGTGTACATTTGAGAAATATGCTAATGCTATAAAATAAGGCCTTTTTTGAACAGCATAAGATAAGTAGTGCTTTGTGTATAAAATATTATGCTTTTCAGTTCCTTAGCTCAGTCTTTAATCATTTAGTTTTCCTTTTGTGAAAGGCTTTTCTCCTTTGAAAGCTTAAGGGAAAATGAGACATGAACCTGAAGTACAGTTATATAAAAATAGGGAGTATTGTAAGAAAGGTATATAAAAATATGATAATAGATAGTGGTGTTCTAAGCTGCATGTAACCATATCTTTAATGGAAGCTCAGTGAACCCTGAGATGCTTATCCGGGGGGTCAGGTTGCGAGCCCTTTTTTCACATTTGTGAGCAGTTACTTACCTAAGTTGTTCTGTTACTGTCAATGGGACTATCTTTGCAAGTAACTGCTCACTCTTAGGAATAATGTGGTGGCAGTTTGATCCCAGTTAGCAAACTGTTTACACTTGGACAATACTAGAGGTCTCATAATTTATAGAAAACCCCTCCACATATTTTCCCCAAGTCTTTCCAGGTACATTGCATATATTTTTGACCTGAATTATTTTACTTATACAAAATATATGACTGGAACAACTAAGCAATAATGTGAATAACACAGCTGTAACATCACTATGTAAACTGAGGAAGAGGCATTTTTACAGCAACTCTTATATCTCCATGAAAAATTTCCAGTGGTCTCTAGCAATAGTAGGAGTTCCCTGAACCAGCAATTTCCCATTCAGACATAAGAATATAATGGAATTTTAAAGAACGTCACTGCACCGAGGGATTTTAAGTGACATTTCCAATTACATTTGTGTCCTTGGTTTAATCCCACAGTCTGAAATTAAGCTGAAGGCAATATGTTTTTCCCCCAGCAAATAAAACAGTTCATCCTGGAGATAAGAGAGAATATAAAGTGAGGTCTCACACCACGTGAGATACAGCATTTGCAAGTATTGGGCTTGCAGGATACATGAAGTATCCAAGGAATCTTTAAAATAATGTCTCGATACACATGATACAAACTGGACATGAAAATAATGTGGAAGTGTGAATAACTGTCAAGTTGCCATAAAGTACGGATTCTTGCTTTCCTTTTCAGCTATAGTTTGGATCAGATAGTCTCTCCAAAATGACAGCAGGTTTTCAACCAAAGAAACAGTGTGTCTTACCTGTTTAAGTCCGTTTTGTTCCAAACCAAAACAAGACAGCACAAAGTGTTGCATTAAAAAAAATTATAGTCTATATCACTATGGGGTCCAATTTAGTTAATCATAAATGTTCAAATACAAATGTCAAAGTAGCAAATATACACTTTACATAAAGATAGCTGTGACTAAATTATCTGCTGGCCCAACTCCAGTGACTTCATGAAGATAATTTGATAACTGAATTTTGGAAAGCAAGAATTTTTATGGTGAGGAACTTTGTGTTGAGGACACATTGTTGAATTTTTTGGATATTTCCATATATACCTCTGCAAAGGGAGGGATATATTTCCTTTCACATACTCCTGATCTTGGGGACTGCTGGGGCAGAGGGTTGAACTAATCACCAGCACAAGTCTGAGCAGCAAGTTCCCAAAGCATTACAATCTGCTGTGATTCACTGGAAATATTGCACTAAACAGGCATGAGACACTAACATAATAAACTCTTTCATACACTGAAAAATAAGAACATGAAAAGACAGAGACTTAAAGGATTTTTAGTCTTGTCCAAAAAGACATTTTTCAATTCTTGCGATACTTGAGAAAAGCGAAGTGTTGATTTTTTTAGAGTTTCAATTCAGGAAAAAACATCCAAGAGATCAGCTGTTTATCCCAATCTTATCTGAACATCTTCAATTTTAAAACTGAGCTAGAAATCTTCTGAGAACAGGCTTCATAGAGGAATTTCCGTTGATTTCAGCCAACTGGAAATGCTGCAGTTCTTTCATTGTAGCACTATCCCATTTGATACTAGACCAAGCTAGGAAATAATGTAGCCAACATTTTATATATATATATATATATTTAATCACCAAACATTCTCCCAAGCTGGAAAAAAAAAAGTTGGATTTGGGTAACATTTTTGTCCCGTTCTTATTTGTCTGAACAGATTCATCCGTCTTTACCTGAGATAGTTTATACCATATATATATGGAACACCCAGGATTAAACTTTAATTTCACAGTAACATTCTTTAAAAAGATGGTCTTCTTTAATATTATTATAAACACTGAGGTAAGTGGGACTACTTAAAAGAATAAAAAGATATGCAGTTTGAGGAAGGAGATCGGAATCAGATGCTAAAAAAATAGTTGAGTCATTTAAAGTAGGACTGGCTAAAGCATTAGGTAATATAATGGAGGAAATCTTTCACTAGCATGGGGATAGACTAGATGACTATTTAAGTATTTATCCAGAGATGAACAATCCGGGTGGGGGGGGAGAGAAAATATGACTCTGCGGTCCAATAGTTAGAGTACCCTCCTGGGAGATGGGAGACCCTGGGCCCAGTCCCTCTGTTCCAGTCACTCTTTCATTATTTATCCACAGTGGAACACCTTCAGCAGGGGAACCCCAGCTCAGAATATCCCATAACTCAATGCTTAGAGTACCCCTTGGAGAGGTGGTTCAATTCTTTTTTCCCCTTCTGGCAGAGAAGGGGGAATTGAACCTAGATCTCATTTCCACCATCCATAAAATTATTTGAATATTGTGTTCTGGAAAATCCTATTTGATATCTGATCTTTAGGTATCAGTTATTTGATTGCCAGTATTTTGGCATAATTAGCATAAATATTGGCAACAAGGGAAAGGAGGGGTGCAAAGTTGGCATAAAGCTCATATTTTTGCTTGACTGATCTTGGGCTGGGTGGATGCGGACACAGTGTCTGTAGTCTGCTCTACTTTATACCATCTATCCAAGTGATCAAGCGAGATATATGTCAGCTAGACAGAAAGCCCCTACAATAGTACTGGGAGCATAAAGGCTGGCTTAGGAGCATTCCTGTACCACCTAAGAAGCTTCTTACATTGGGGTGATCAGTCTGAAACTATTTGCACCAGATGTAGGGGTATTTTTTGCAAGCTAGATTTTTTTGCAGTACAGAAGCTGGGCCCTTATGTAGAGGTTGGCAGATGACAAGCATAAGATTTTTTCCTGAAGAATGAACACGGACTAAGTAAATATAATGTATAATTTTCCTCTCCAAGATGTATTTCCAAGATTGTGCATTTCAGTCATCACGTCTGGGTATCTCTATTCACATTTCCTCTCCCCCGCATATGTTAGTTTATATCAGACTTTGTTTTGTTTTAAGTCAGATAAACAATTAAATTCCTTACCCCAGAAATCCTTAACAAACAGGACAAGGTTAACAAAAGAGTATTAGCGAACTCTTATATTCATGTACCTACTCCATATTGTATGCCTATTACAGCCTGTAGCATAGTGGCCAATTACTGAGCATACCCTCATGGCCAAGCGTACCTCTGCAGTGCCCTACCTTCCCTGGGCTTCTTAAACAAATTCTACACAGTCCAAAGGAAAACTAAAACTTTCTCTACCTGGTTTCAATTTATTCAGTCCTCAGGTACACACGGGCCTTTCAGGCTCCCGTACCAGGTCTTTCTGCCTTAGGCAGGGGTGTGTATAGTGCTGTTCCAAGCCCTCTTTCCCAAAGGTGGGTCACAGCTCAATGTCTTGCCCCGTGAAGCTGCTTCTTCAAACCAGCTGCCGCCTTTCAGGCTTGTTTCCTGAGCTTTCCCAGCTTCCTGCCGCCTACAGTCTCAGCTACTCTCTCATCCACACCCTTCCCTGCAACTGCCTTTTATATAATCAGGTCATACCTTTCAGGTTGGGCTCATCTTGTAATGAGGGTTGGTTTAGCCTGAGGCTCTCCAGTCCACTGGCAAGCCACATTGTTACAGAACCCACTTAGCAGATTGTCCATTCCCAGTGTCTTTCTGTTCTCCTGATAAATATGTACTGTAAATGGTATCTCACTGTTCCTTTCCACTGAAACAATTTTAAGAGCCTCTTAGCAATCAGTATGTCTCTGTCTTCCATATTCAGAAAGTCCATTTTAATCTGTTTTAAAGGCATGGCAAAAACGCATGATACGAGAGAGAAACAATGATCTCTTGGGTAGTGCACTAGCCTGGATTTGGGAGACCTGGGTTCAAGTCCCTGATCCACCACAGATTCTCTGTGTGCATGGGCACCAGGTTTGTATAATTTTTGGTGGTGCCCAAGCAGTGCCATCCTGTCCATAGGACGAACCGGGGCAACTGCTCCAGGAGTTGTGCTTTGGGGGCCCCCGCACTTCAGGGGGATGCTGGGTCCAGGGCAGCCTCAGGCGTTAGCGGGGGGCCTGGCACCAGCAGCAGTGAGCAACCTGGCCCCAACCCACTCCATCCTGCACCCACTCCACCCCTCCCCCAAACTCCCACCCCTGAGCAATGCCAGGAGCCGGTGGGGTGGGGCGGAGCAGGCTGGGGCTGGGTCACTCGCTGCTGCTGGCACCGGGCCCCCCTGGTAGCCCCCAAGGCCACCCTGGAGCCTGCGTCCCCCTGAAGCGCAGGGCAGGGGTAGGCACCACCATGTTGCACAACGAACACTTGACAAAATTACCAGACCTAGTGACGGACATTGTGTGTTTGGGGGGTATTATGTCATTCAACCTGTAAAATAGCACTCAATTTTCCACACTGAAAAACACCCCCAAAAAACAGTAACCTATCTAATAATAATAATAATTAGTAATAAATTCAACTCATATAATTAATGAAAAATGTGTGTATACTATATATGAGATTATTACAAGAGAAATGAAAATGAGCTTGCGTTGGGATTTTACAAGGCACTTATATCATTTAAACACATTTGGTACCCTGAGTAATAACAACACTTCTTGCAAATCACATAAATAGGGAACCCATGGTCCCCTTCCCTCAACCCGTTGCAAAGGCACAGGGGTTATTGCTGGTTGCCCTAGGGCTGCAAAAAACCCTATGGGCAAAATATATGGAAAGAAGGGGATCAATTTATACAGAAGGCAATTAGGTTAGTCAGGCACGACTTCCCCTTGGTGAATCCATGCTGACTGTTCCTGATCACTTTCCTCTCCTCTAAGTGTTTCATAATTGATTCCTTGAGGACCTGCTCCATGATTTTTCCAGGGACTGAGGTGAGGCTGACTGACCTGTAGTTCCCCGGATGTCAGTAGGCCTCTAATTTTGAGCATCCAACTGTAGATACCCTGGGCCAGATCTTCCTTTGAGATCAACTCTGATGGTGAAACAGGATCAGAAATATAGAAGGACCTATAGCACATCTCTAAGAGATCTCCCCAGATAGGAATTCCTACACAATGGTGTAGCCCTGAGTGGGCACAGAGCCAGTATAAGGAGCACACCATCTCCTGCAGTTTCCAGCATAGAAGGCATGCAGTGGATGGGAGGGAATGAGGAAGGGGTATAGAACAGAATCTAATCCTTAGGACCTTCACTAGGAGATGCTGACTTGAGTTGTATTTGTGGGTGCTCACAAAATCAGCTGTACATATCTAAAGTTAGGCACCCAAAATAAGAGGCACCCAAAACTGGAAGCCAACAACTAGTCCATATAAGCTGTGCTAGGGGTAAGGTGGCTGTACAGCACCTTTGTTGCCCCTTGGTTCACAGGGTGGCTGGGGACACTTGTGTACATTAAAGCATTGTAAGGTCTTCTCTAATTGATTTCCATTTTACATGACCCCAACAGTCCATTCCACCAGTTGAGGATTGCCATAGTGTAAGCCTCCCTTTTCTCTATCCATGCTTCCTAAATCGTGGCAGCAAAGAGCTGGTTTGGTGTCTTTATGCCACCCACAAACTCTTCTTATAAAAAGAGAATTCCCAGGTAGTTACTTAAACTGGCTTGCCACCTGCTTTGCATCAAACAGACGGATTATGTCTTAATTCTTGAGTCTACTGACACTTTGAGGCTGTTTTAAATATTCTGATGATAAAAATCAAAGATGGGCATGCTTCTGAGAGTAACACATTTATTCAGAGGAAAGCTGAGTGTTATCACTATTTTTATCATATTAGCATTATAGCAGTGACTAAGCTCCAATCAAAGATAAGGGCTGTATTGTGCTAGGGACAGTAAAAATGTAGTGAAAGAAACAACCCCTGCTCTAGTCATCTTACAATCTAGCATTATGATACCATGTAGCAGGAGGATGCAATAGACAGCCTACAGCAGTAAGGGGAAGAAACGGTGTGAAGAATGTGGGAGGTATCTGATTTCATTTTTATGTATATTCTATCTCTGTGTGTTTGGAGGTTATTGCATTGCCGGCTAAAAGGTAGTTAAGGGTTAAATCCTGCAGGAACCCAAAATAATGGCTGTAGTCAGAGCTCTATTGCTGGTGCTCAAAGGGACAATACTGGGAATCTACTGTTGGAAGACTACCTCCAGTCCCTCTGGAGAAATGCATAAACCAGGTCTAATCAAGAGCTCCAAACCTCAGGAGATTTTTGCATGGGAACTTTCATACAAAGGACCTTGAAATAGATAAAAGACATCCAATGTCCTGAAGAAGACACACTAACTGGGAGTGAGTTGGGGGGTCAGACTGTTAGAGATGCAGTGTGGAGGGTATCTAGGCTAAGTGGAACCTTCTTAAACTTGCAAGGAAACGTTAAGTTTAGGTAAGACAATTTGTGTTTTGGCTTTTGGTATTTTTAATCCTTTTCTCTCTGCTTATCAGGTTCACAGGGGTAAATGAATTATACTTTGTTTTGAACAAGCTGTTTTCTATTATTGCATTTACTGGTTGGTCACAGCTCCCAGAGAGGATTCTGTAGCAGGGGCTAAACCCAGTCGTGCCTGCTGGAGGGAATATGTTTGAAAAACAGAGGGTGCTATCTCCTTGTGATCCAGCCTTAAACTGGGGTGACTCATGGGATTCCACTCTAAGAATATAGTATAGGTGTTGGTCTGTCAACTGTAAGAAGTTCCCATGGGTGGGGGCGGGGAATGGAGAGAGAGGTCACAAGTATAGCTCACCATACTATCTAGTGGTCCCATGAAATGATATATCTAGGCTATTAGATTTTATAGTATGGGTTATATAAAATGATGAAAGCTAGAGATAGGAAAAGACTTAATAGATCGTCTAGTCCATCTCCCTGCCGGTGTAGGGTTGGTTCCAATCATACATTTATTAATCTTATGTTCAAGGATTATGGATAGTTAGAATGAGTTAGGGCAATTAAAACACAGTGGCCTATATTCTCCACTGCTTTTGAACCTAGTGTAATCATGTACACTCGTGGTTTTCAACCTGTGGGCCGCAGACCCCTGGGGGTCCACAGACTATGTCTAAGATTTCCAAAGGGGTTCACACCTCTCTTTGAAATTTTTTAGGGGTTGGCAAATGAAAAAAAGATTGAAAACCACTGATTTACACTATGCGAAATAGGTTTCACATGCTAGCCCAGGGGTCAGCAACCTCTGGCATGCGGCTCTCCATGGTAAACACCCTGGCGGGCCGGGTCAGTTTATTTACCTGCTGACGCGGCAGGTTCGGCCGATTGCAGCCTCCACTGGCCGCAGTTCACCGTCCCAGGCCAATGGGGCGGCATGAAGCCGCGGCCAGCAGATCCCTAGCGCCCGCACCGCTTCCCGCCACCCCTATTGGCCTGGGACGGTGAACCGTGGCCAGTGGGGGCCGCGATCGGACGAACCTGACGTGTCAGCAGGTCAATAAACTGGCCCGGCCCACCAGGGTGCTTACCCTGGCGAGCCGCGTGCCGAATGTTGCCGACCCCTGTGCTAGCCAATCAGAATGGTAGCATTTTAAGCGTATCACAGTTATAAATGACAGCAGGGAAGTAAGCCCAGTTCTCACATATGAAATTATGCACTGATCGAAGAACACACTCATAAGTGATAAGTGATCAGAGCTAGTGTGTGACCTCCATACAATTAATAGTCAAAGATCTGGTATTAGAGACTGTAACAGGCTGCTTGGAAGGCCAGGCTGCCTAGCAATTGGCATGCCTGACCTCTGGCCCCTTGTTTTCCTCCTTGACTTGCCTAATTTTTTTAGGTGGTGGGGTAGAGGATCTAGGCCCACCCTCTCCTCTGGGTCCCTGCCCAGGGCCCTGTATGAGTGAACCTTTGAACAGGGAGCCCTCTCAGCAAGGAGTCTAAATCCACTGCCCTGGGCTACTTCCTTCCAATGTCTCTTCAGTTTGGGGCATGGTCCCTATAGTCCAATTTTCTGGGGTGGCTTGCCTCCTGTAGCACCCTCTCATGGAACTTCGGTGGCACCCTGCCAAGGTGTTATGGATTGGGAGGGAGGTTATCTGGTCTAATAATCAAAGCAGGAGTCCTATGTAGTAGGCAGAGCCGGCATCCAGGTTGGGAATGAAGCCAAGGGTCAGTGCCAGAGTCAACTGCCAGTTACCAGAGCCAGGGGTGAAGCCAGAGTCAGAACCAGGAATCGATAATGAGGGTCAGAGCCGAGGTCAGATACCAAATGTCAGAGCCAAGAGTCAAGACAGAGTCAAGGTCAGAACTCAGAGTCGGAGCCAAGACTGGTCACTGAGGATTGGATGTGAGTCATAAAGACAGGAGGAGAGGCAAGGATCAACTATGGAGCAGGAGCACAATGGAAACAGGAGCACAGGCGGGAGTAAGGCAGGAGCAGAGCAGGTTGAGTGCAAGAGGCAGGTACAAGCAAAGTCCAATGCAGCCACACCAGGACACCACTTTGTTGCTCAAATTTCCTGTTCCTCCTTCTGGTATAAATGGCATAGTTGGACTGATCGGTGGAGCAGGGCAATCCTCCAATCGGAGCTCCCGTGGGTGGTGTCTTAGCTGGGACTATAGCCTTAGTAGCTTCCCAGCCAACGTAGTTTCAGCAGCCATTGGGTGGAAGCTAGGATGTGGCAACTGTCTGAGGACCCCAGGCCTGTGTTCCAGATGTGGGATAGGCTCCTTTGGGCAGGGCAGCTGCAAGTTTAGTGAGGCCAAACCCCACAATGTCTCTGGGCATCAGTTACAGAGACTCCTAGGTATCCTCCTCAGTCACCTTTGGCTAGGGGGACAGTATGTGCTCAGGCAGCTAGCTCTTACCTCTTTACCAGTCAGCTGTGAACTAAGCCAAGCTCTCTCCTTTTCTCCCTCTCCAGACCTGGCATTGGCTGTATGTATACCAGGGCAGGCTAGCAGGGACTCTCTAACTCCTGCCATGCTGGTGGGCAGTTTCTCTGCTCATCACAGAGACAAATACATAGAGAAGCAGGCCACTTCTCTGAACTAATGGTAATGTGTGATTTTTTATTACTTAATTTTGACACATTCCATCTTGACATCACAGAATATAACAGATGACTGCATCGCATCACACATATTCCAACATAACAGAATTCAATACATCAAAATAAATGCCACATCTCATGACATACTGATGTAATGGATCAAATATTTTCCAAAAGCCTTTTCCCCTGCCTGGTTGCACAGCTTGCTCATTATTTGGGCAAACAGTGCTCTTCACAAATTATATTTGTGAACTGGAGCAAGCAGAACAGAGGACTGGCCCACCAATTTTCATTAGCTTGCGAAACCAGAAGCACTTTGCCCCCTGCTACTGCATTGTCCACGCTATTTTTACAGAGCTTAGCTGTTGCACTTTGAGCTCTTTTTTACTATGCTTATCAAAATAAATGTCTAATAAATTAATGATACATATCACATTTTGTACCTTAACATGAAAAGAATTAGTGTTACTGAATTGTGTTCTCCTATTCCTATTCATCCACCTTGACTTCCTGACTGCCTGAATATCAAACACAAAGTGCTTTTGTGCCAGTATGGGGCAATCAAAGCACATCTCTTACTATTAAGGAACTAGCACCTATTTATTAAATATATATACACATTTCATTAGCAGTGTACTTTATAGATAATACATAAATAATTAAAAACCTTTACTGTCTACTGAATCTGAGTTCTGGCTCAGCCAGACCACTGAATTAACTCTTTGTCCAATCAGTTACTATGGCAACATTATGGCCTACCCAATTTTTTCCGGCTCAGGATGAATTGTATTCAATGGTCAGTATCCCTGATTTCTGAAAGAAGGAGAATTATGTGTGGAAAACCAACTTTAAAGGAGAAAGATTACATGGAGAAATTGATTTCAGTTGTTGTTGTTGTAAGGGTTTCCTTTTTGTAGGCAATTGTAAGCAATTCTAAAAGGCAATGAAAATTAAAACAGTGTTTGTGTGTTTTATACATATATATTTACATACACCTTTGTCTGTGTCAAAGATTTTTGGATGACATTCAGCCATCAGTGTAGAGGCCAGAGAATGTCCCAATGTAGCAGGGTAGCTGAAAGGGGACAGAAATAGCTATAAGACAGGAGCACAGGGAGATGTTATACTTTGAGCTTGACCCAAGGCCTTTGAAGTTGATCGAAAATGCCCATTTGCTTCAACGGACTTTGGAGCTGTAAGGCCCAGAAGGTCTCAAACCCAGGCCTGTAGAGTGGCCAGGCAAACACTGACACCCAGTGGCAGCTATAACCAGATCACACTAACCTACCCATACCCCACTGCAGTTATTGACCACAGACAATCCTGCCTCAAGGAATTCAATAGACAGCATCCTCATGGTGCCTAATTGGCTTTCCAAACAACACCCAATTGACCTGATACCTGGTACAGACCCTTGGCCTGATCCTCGACCTGTCTCCAGTCCTGACCTTCTGTCTGAACCTGGGCTTGATCATGGGCCTGACTATTTGCCCTGATACTAACTTCAAACCCCAATGGCTGTTCCTACCTACCGAGCTCCTACCACTAGCCATGCCTACCTTTACCCAGGATCCTGACAGGAGCAGGGTCTCCTTCAATGCAGCTTTGCATAGGTCAATGTGGCAGGAGTAGTGGTGGAGCTTGGAGAGGTGTGACCACTGAGTCCACAATTACACAAATCCAGTTGTCAGAAAAATATAGAGGGCTGCCGAAGTTCATAACCACCATTCTATTCAGCTCAGGGTGCAGTTGTAGACATAGCAGGGCTGAAGAACTACCTCCTACAATCCTGCCCAACACTGGGAAATAATTTCTATTCATCTAGTTCTCCATAGCTCCTTACACAAAGTCCACTTTGAACTTTGTGCAGAGTGTGGAAGAAGTGAATGTACAAGAGAGGGAATTTAAGGACTCCTTATATAACAGATCCCATTTTTATATAAAAAAAATCAATATCAGCATGCAAATAGCATTTTTCATAATCACCAGTAATATCAAACCATTTAGTGGACACAAAATATTTTTCATACTTGTGAAAACATTTTCTTCCAACTATTGCTTATAACAACTCCTTTGAAAATTAAATCAGTTTCCTCATGCAGGATTTACCTACCTCCCCAAAAAGACCAGTGTGTTTCTGTAGGCTTGCTCATAAACACTGTCTCTCTGATAGGATATATTTTAAGAGTTTGAAATATTTTCTGGAGCAAAGCCCTGCACATGCATGATTTTGGGGAGGCAGAGTCCTTTTCTAAATATTATTATTGTTCACTGTTGATTGAACACTCTGGTGTTATATAAATATGTTATTAATAACGATAGTAATTTAATGGACTTTACAGATCGGTATGGGAGAAAGCAAGCCAGGTCATAGCTAGTCTGAGTCTCCTTAATTATTTTCTGACAAAGTTACCAAAACCATGTATTGATTTAGGTTCTCTCAATCACATGATACAATAGCTCAGGGGTGGGCAAACTACGGCCCTGTGGGCTGGATTTGGCCCACGAGCTATTTTAATCTGGTCCTTGAACCCCCACTGGGGAGGGGGTCTGGGGCTGGGCTTGCCCTGCTCCAGCGCTCCAGCCAGGGAGCAGGGTTGGGGACCATTCCATGTAGCTCCCAGAAGCAGCAGCATCACCCCTCTCCAGCTCCTATGCATAGGGCCAGCCAGAGGGCTTCGCTCTGCATGCTTCCCCCGCCCCAAATGCCGACCCTGCAGCTCCCATTGGAACCGCAGCCAATGGGAGTTGCAGGGGCGGTGCCTGTGGATGGGGCAGGGTGGAGAGCCACCTGGCCATGCCTCTGCATAGGAGCTGGAGAAAGGACATGCCATTGCTTCCAGGAGCTGCTTGAGGTAAGCGCTGCACGGAGCCTGCACCCCTGAGCCTCTCCCTGCACTGCAACCCCGTGCCCCAGTCCTGATCCGCCTCCTGCCCTCTGAACCCCTCGGTCTCAGCCTGGAGCACCCTCCTGCACCCCAAATCACTCATCCCCAACCCCACCCCAGAGCCCGCACACCCAGCCAGAGCCCTCACCTTCCCCCTCACCACATCCCCCTGTCCCAGCCCGGAGCCCCCTCCCGCACCCTGAACTCCTCATTTCTGGCCCGACCCCAAAGCCCTCACCCCCAACCAGAGCCCTCTCCCCCTCCCACACCCCAACCCCAATTTTGTGAGCATTCATAGCCAATCATACTATTTCCATTCCCAGATGTGGCCCTGAGGCCAAAAAGTTTGCCAACCCCTGCAATAGCTTCTATTCAGTAACCTAGATAATGTGAAAAATGCAGATACACAAACTCTGCTTTAGCAATAATATATTTACAAGATTCACATAATTCTTTTAAATTTTGCCTTGTTACTTTGATTCTTTATGTATCTGCACATCTCCATTGCACATTTTGAGCAGCTATTTAAAGAAATAACCCTCCCCCATTCCAGGACATAGTCTTAAGAACAGCTATAAATTGTCTAATTGTTTATTAGCTGCCAAAACTTCCTACATCCCAGGACAATCCTGCCATCTTCCAGAGCCTCATGTTATTTCCCCAACTCGATAACCCAGTGTCCAAATCTCTCCTGTCCCAGTGATATTCCTGGTCTTTGAAGGAAGGCTGTGATTTCCTTTGCATCCCATTAACTCTGCTTGTTGTTCAGCTACATGATTTATTTCAGAACTACAGAATAGTCTCCCTTTTTAACAAGGTCTGATCACACAGCATCTATAACACTCTTATTTCCTGCTCCAATCTCTTACTAACCTGGGTCTGGAAGATAGATCTCATCTCAGACCCTGCAATGTTATACACTAATCACACAGGCCATCCCTATTATATAGTGTTTTGCTTATTAATTTGAGACAATTGTGACAGGCCTTAAAATTTAGAACACACTTCTGCCATCTACAAAAGACGGGACTCTTCTAGTGGAGCTTGCATGGTTTCTGCAAAGTTCAGCCCAGCAACAGAAGATTACTTTAACAATAATATTTTTGAATTATGCTACCAGAGCCAAAAACTAAATGGAAACTCCTTGCAGATTTTGTCTAAAATCTCAAATGAGTCTTATAAATGAGGAAGAAAACTGCAGCTTTTGGCAACATTCCATCCTGATTTCTGGTAACCTAGTATATGACGGTTGGCACAGGACACTGCTCTATGTGGAATAAACTGCTGGAGACCCGCTATTGCTATTGTTTCCCTCTAACTCAGTGCCTGGCTACTTTCCCAACCACTGCAGGAGAATTAAGCAAACTTTATTTTGTTTTGCATTCTGAACGACAGCCTCTAGCAGTCACTCACTTTTCTTTGTCATTTGCCTCTAATTCAGATTCCAGCTCCATTAATCCTCTCACGCTCTCTCAAACTGGCCAGGATTTATTTTTTAATGTGGACTCATTCTGTTTCTATCTTTTCCCTCTGCTGGCTTCTTAGCTTGAGTTGTATCTCTTGGGGAAAGAGAAAAGTATGTAATAAAGTTTAAAAATCTACAGTTTGATTATGCATTTTAACACTACAGTAACATGGAAAGCACTGAAGATATCAAACACTATCCAGTTTGAGATATGAAAAATGAGACTACAAAGTTGTAGTAGCTCTTGAGGTAGACCAAATTACCTTCTGAATGAGTCACAGAGACTTTGGTTCAACAATATAATACAGCACGGTTTATTTTTTTTACAATAGTGTTCTATGAAGTAAAATATCAAAAACACTGTACAGAGAGCTATGATTGAGAGATAAAATTTAACAGAGTTAGCTACAGAGACTCATGTAGGTAAAGAGGGAATAATGACATACAAAGATTGAAGAGAGTTAGGAAACTTGGATCAAGATGCAATAAAGTATTCTGGCAGATAAGTTACAGTAGTGGAGATAGAACTGACAGGTGCTTTAGTGAGCAGGTAGATGATCAATCTTAGGCTCAAACAAACAGGCAGGTTTTAAATTAAGATTGGAAGAAATAAATTGATTTAATATCTTTATGAGAGGGGAGGGAGAATTCTGTGTAGGCTGGGAAGAGGAAGTAAAAAAGCGATTCAGCATTGCAGTGAGTCAAGGAAGATAAATTGGACAGACAGAGAAAGTGGGCAGGGAATTTACTGGATGTGAGGTCAAAGAAGAAGGGTAGAGAGCATATCATAGAGATGAGCATGGGGTTGATATAGTCCTGTTTCTTTAGATACACAATACTCTGCCAGCATCCAAGATACCATGAAGTTTAGAGAGTAGGGATTTAGAAGGATTAAACCTGCCTCCAGAAAAACACAATAACCCAGAAGGAAATTTATTATTTTACTAATAACAACAATAGTAATAACAATAGCTTTTAATTTCTGAGGCATTTGTGCCATGAGGCCTCTGGCTGTATTGACTTTTTGGAACTGATTTTCCCATTTAATACAGATGCAGAGTAAGTGCAAATGGGAAATATAAAATGCTACCATAAAAGCGACTGTCCAGAGCAGTGGAAAAGAGAGATGACTAAGGAGGGATAGTCCCTGTGGCCCGCGCCACTTCCCATAGTTCCCATTGGTCAGGAACGGCGAACAGCAGCCACTCAGAGCTGCAGGTGGCCATGCAAATGTAAACAAACTGATGGGCTAAGTGCAACCTGTGGCCCGCAGGTTGCCCACCACTGGCCTAGCCAGTTATTCCCCAGTTTGCAGTTGTGCATTTGAATTTTCCATCCTTTGAGAAGTATTTTGCAGTTCTTTTTATTGAATTTCATCTTGTTGATTTCAGACAAATTCTCCAATTTGTCCAGATCCTTCTGAATTCTAATCCGGTCTTCCAAAGTGCTTGCAACGGCTCCCATCTTAATGCCATCTGCAGATTTTGTACACACACTCTCCACTTCATTATCCAAGTCATTGGCAAAAGTATTGAATAGTATCTGACCCAAGATTGATGGACTTCATTAGATATTCCTTCCCAGTTTGACAGTGAAAAATTGATAACTGCTCTTTGGGTATACTCTTTCAACTAGATATGCACCTACCTAATTTCCCTAATTTGCTTATGAGAATGTTATGTGGGACTGTGTCAAAAGCCTTACTAAAATCAAGATGGATCACATATACTGCTTTCCCCCTAGCAACTAGGCCACTAACCCTGTCAAAAAAGGAAATTAGGTTGGTTTGGTATGATTTGCTCTTGACAAATCGAGTCTGGATATTATTTAACCACATTATCCTCTAAGCAGGGCCGGCTCCAGGCACCAGGCACCCAAGCACATGCTTGGGGCGGCACCTGGTAAGGGGCGGCGGGGGGAGCGCGGCGCGGCATTCCGCGTGGGGGAGCACTCCGGCGTCGCGGCGCTGGGGGGCGGGCTCCGGTTGCGCAGGGCTCGGCGAGGGCGCGGCACTGGAAGGGGGTTCCGGCGGGGGCGGGCTCTGGCGGCGCGGCACAGTGCGGGGCTCGGCGCTCGGGGGGGGTTCCAGCGCGCGGCGCTCGGTGGGGGTGCGGCGCTGGTGCGGCGCTGGAGGGGGGTTCCGGCGGCGCTTGGCAGGGGGCTGGGGCGGGCTCCGGCGGCGCGGCGCTCAGCGGCGGGTGGGGCATCACAGGGCTCGGCACTCGGGGGGGGTTCCGGCGGCGCTCGGCGCGGGGGGGGTGGGCTCCGGCGTGCGGCGCTCGGGCGGTGCGGGGGGAGGCGCTCTGGGGGGGTTCCGGCGGCGCTCGGCTGGGGGGGGGGGGGCGGCGCGGCGCTCGGCTGGGGGGGGCACTTTTTTTTGCTGCTTGGGGCAGCAAAAAAGCTAGAGCCGGCCCTGCCTCTAAGTGTTTACAAATTGGTTGTTTAATAACTTCCTGCAGTATTTTTCCATGTATTAAAGTAAGCCTGACTGGTCTATAATTCCCCAAGTCCTCTTTGTTCCCCTTTTTAAAGATAGGATCTATGACTGCTCTTCTCTATTCTTCCGGAACCTCACCTATCCATGAATTCATGAAGATTACTAATGCTTCTGAGATTGCTTCATCTAGTTCCTTAAGTACCCTAGCTTGAATTTCATAAGGCCCTGCCAATATATCTAAACAATTAACCAGTTCTTTCCCTATTTTTGCTTGTGTTCCTTTCCCCTTATTGTTAATATTAATTGTGCTGAGTATCTGGTCACCATTATCTTTTTTAGTGAAGATTGAAACAAAACATATATGAAACACCACAGCCTTCTTGATGTCATCAGTTATCAGCTCTCTTTCCCCATTAAATAGAGGACCTACACTTTCTTTCCTCTTGCTCCTAAGCTATTTAAAAAACTACTTCTTATTGCTTTTTATGTCCCTTTCTAAGTTTAACTCATTTTGTGCCTTAACCTTTCTGACTGTCCCTATATGCTTGTGTTATTCTTTTGTGCACCTCCTTAGCAATTTGTCCATATTTCCATTTTTATAGGATCCCTTTTTGACCCTTTCGGATCTTTAAAGACCTCCTCATGGAGCCCTATTGGCCTCTTACTATCTTCCCTTTTCAGGATAGTTTGCAGTTGCATCTTTAATATTGTCTCCTTTGAAGTTACCATCTCCTTTGAACTCCTTTTTCCCCTTAGATTTTCTTCCCATGAGTCTTTACCTACCAGAAGTCTGAGTTTGTTAATCTGCTTTTTTGAACTCCATTGCCATTATTCTCCTGTTCTTACTTCTTCCTTTCCTTATAGTCATGAAGTCTATCATGTCATGATCATTTCCATGTAAATTGCCTTCTGATTCACTACCAATTCTTCCCTGTTGGTCAGTGTAGCAGTGCAGGACTCACCCCTGCAGTGCCTCAGTCGTGGCTACTGCCAGTCTCTGTTTAGCCCCCGCGCCCTAGGGCGGAATGCAGTCTATCAGCCGATCATCACAGGCAACAAGGGGTTTGGACTGGCTGCCTTTACCCACCCTCCGGCTGCCCTTCTGCAAGCCCAATACCTAGGAGGCTTAGAACTAGGCCCTGCAGCCTGGGGAGTTGCTGGCCTAGGGTGTCCCAGCTCCTAAGGCCTTTCCCCAGCCCTGCCTCTCTCTAGGTTCCCTGGGTGAGTTCCCCAGCAGCCAGGCCTGTCTCCCTCTCAAGTCAGAGTGAGACTGCTCCCTCTGGCTTCACTGGCCTTCTTATAAGGCCCAGTTGCTTAGTTTGGGGCGTGGCCCCAGCTGCAGCCACTTCCCCCAATCAGCTGGGGTTTTACTCCCTTGCCCAGCCCCAGCCCTCTGCAGGGCTTTTCCAACCCCTTCAGGGCTGGAGCGGGTGTTCACCGCGGGGCAGAACTCCTCGCGGAGCCCCTGCTACACAACCCCCAGCTTCGTGAGCAGGTGGCGGAATCCCCCGCGGTGCGCCAGAGGTTGGTCCTGGCAGACGTCACTAGGGTCGGAGACCTCCTGGACTACGACCGGGGAGTCTGACTGGATCCCCTGACACTCGCCCGGCGCATGGGGCTCTCCAGGCCTTGTACTCCCCGGTGCGTACTTCAGGAGGTGAGGGCCGCTTTGCCACCCGCTGCTCGGGTCTACCTCGACCAGGTCCTGCGTGAGGGCATGCCCCGCCCACCCTCCACCCCTGGTCCTCCGGACCTTTTTATCTGGCCCCTGCCCCGTGGACCCAACCGGCTCCCCCGCCCCTTCTCCGTGAGCCGGCTGCACGACTTGCAACCGGTTCATTTCCTGACCGCGCCAAGGAAACATCTATACACGCTCGTGCTCCACACTCTTCACTTCCTCACCCTCGTGTCCTGCCCCGAAGTGGCAGGACCTCCTGCCACCTGTCGAGGGTGAGAAGCCCTGGTGGGCCAGCCTCTATTCCACCCTGGTCCCGAGGCCCGCCAGGGATATCAGCTGGCGGCTCCTTCATGGGGCCGTGAGCACGGGCGTGTACTTGGCGCGGTTTACCCCTGTCCCAGACACCTGTCCTTTCTGCAGCGTGAGGGAGACCCTGGCTCACGTTTACTTAGAGTGTGCCAGGTTGCAGCCCCTACACTGGCTCCTCACCTACATTATGTTGCATTTTTGGTTGCACTCTTCCCCTCACCTTCTCATTTATGCACTCCCTATCCATGGCCCCACAAAGTCACAGGACCTCCTGGTCAACTTCTTCTTGGCCTTGGCTAAACAGGCCATCTATAAAACCAGGGAGAGGAGGTTGGCTGATGGAGGTTCCTGTGACTGTAGGGCCTGTTTTTCCGATCCTCTGACCGTTCACATATCCGGGCAGAGTTCCTCTGGGCGGCGTCCACTGGCTCCCTTGACACCTTTGAGGAGCAGTGGGCACTGTCCGGGGTTTTCTGCTTGGTGTCCCCGTCAGGTTCCCTTCTTTTAACCCTTTGACTGCACTCCTGTTCCTGTTGTTACATTAGTTGTCCCCCATAATTATCTGAGTTTCAGGCCCTGTGGATCCTCTCCTTAGGCTGGGGGTGGGGGACCCTCTAGTAGTGGGGGGGCTTACGCCCGCCCACTTCCTGAAGCCCAATAGGTACAGACAGAATCAAGTCTAAAATGGCTGTTCCCCTAGTTACTTCCTCCACTTTCTGAAACAAAAAGGTGTCCCCAGTATATTCCAAGAACTTATTGGAAATTTTGTGTTTTGCCCTATTACTTTTCCAACATATGTCTGGCTAGTTAAAGTCCTCCATGATTACCAGGTCTTGATTTTTTGATATTTTTTATTTGTTCTAGAAATGACTCATCCACCTCGTCTTCCGGATTCCATGACATAAACCCTATTGTTTTACCCCTTTTATCTGTACACAGATACTCAACAATTCTGCTTCTCATCTCCTCAGGACCTGAGAACAAGTTTGTATATTCTTGATGTAAAATGCACCACTACCTCTCTTCCTGAACAAGCTATACCCCTCTACACTAATGTTCCAGTCATGAGAGTTATCCCAAGTTTCTGTGACGCCAATTAAGTCATAGTTTATTTTATGTACTAATACTTTCAGTTCTTCCTGTCTATTCCCCGTACTACTTGCATTTATATAATAGGCATCTTAAGGTGTTCAACAGATTCTGCCACTGATTTCCCTCTTGTTGCTCCTATTATCCTACCGGCATTTTCCAAAATCTCACCCTCTGTTATGGTTGCTTTTTATGTTTACCTGAGGGCTTTTGTTACATGACTATGGAATGAAATATTACTCACTTATATGTTGTTGTTGTTTCCCATTGTTAACTCCATCAGAGTTATTCCTGATTTACACCAATGTAAGTGAGAGAAAAATCATCCCATCATGATTCATCAAATAAGGCAGAAAAGACAGACCTAGCTGAGGATACTAAAGCTTCAGACATCTTTGAGCCTATCTCATTGATTTCAATGTGAGCAAGATTCAGGCATTTATGATGTTAGTTTTTTACATGAGAAGACAAATTTGAATGAAGATAAAAAGGAACCAAACCCTTAAAAAGCATAGTGGAATGTCTCAGGAAGTGCTTTCCTGAAAATCATCTGACAAACAGATTCAAGTGTGTTAGGTCACAGAATGTGACCCTTCACATAGTTATGCTGACAAGTGGTGTTACAGTACTAAGTCATATCCTGAAGGGTTGACAGTGTTCCTGCAGGATTTGTCCAGTGAGTCAAATATTTTGTAATTAGATTTGCCATTTCTCAACAATAGAAATTGGGTACTGAAGGGAGTGATTTTTGATGTTGCCACTGTGTTTGGTTTTTTTTTAATCATCAAAACATGTATGTTAAGGACATGGTGTCAGGTCTTTTTTTAAATACACAATGCACAAACTATCTTCAAAAATATCTAGTTAACAGAATACTTAGAAGAAGCTACAATTCAAATATAACATTTTCTTACTTTAGTTTGTAGATTGTACTTCAATCATTAACATAATTGAATCTTTAGAGTCCAAGCATGTTTGCTAAATTGATTTCTTGATTTGAGATCTCTAAATAAAATTGCTGTATTTACTGAATGACTGTAAAAGTGAATGTAGTTTGTCATAATATTCAATTTGCAGGTAAAGATTTCAATTTTTCTTCAGCTTGGTAGCATCCAGCTGCAATTTGATTTAAATAGGATTTGGTTTTATACTAGTGTAATCTGTGAAGGAGAGCAGGAGATAATTATTTATTAGTCAGTGTTAGAGATAAACACTATTTTTAATCAGAAGTTTAATCAGATGCATTAAACTTCTTACCCATATTTTAATATCTGCTGGCAAATGCTAAGTAATCCAAGGGGATTTGGGATTGAGCTCTTCTACAGGTATATCATATACTCTGTGCATAATCTCCTTTGTGTAACTGCAATGATGTATTGCTCCGATCATGGTGATAGCTTGGAACAACCTTTTAGTTTTCAGGTTTAAACTCCTTAAAACAAGTATTTGAAATCATTGGAGCAACAGTTCTTTAATTACAGTATGAAAATAATCCTGATAATGAGCCAAAAATAGTATTATTTCTTTTTTTATTAAAATCAGACAGTGTATATTAAACAATAATATATATATATAAAACCCCCAAGCAACTTCATTCAAATTAGATTATTTAAATTGCTTATTTCAGTCTGAGGGCCCAAGCTCTCCTCTGCTGCTGCAAGCAGACAGTATGACACTGGCATTGCTTGGGCTAGGAAATGCAGAAGGAGGGGCAGCCTCCAAAGCACTTCCCTAGAACCTGTGTAAGCTCCTCCCTAGTTGTTCCATGCAGAGCCCTACTGGGAATTTCAGTAGACTCCATCACACTCGTTCAATTATCCTTTGTTCATTTCTTCTGATCTCTATTCATTTTTTTAAAATAGTCTCTGTTGGTTTCAGTTGAAAGACCAATAGTTCTAGGAACTAACAGGGAAGAATTACAGAAATGTTGGGCCCTATTTGGCCTGACCCAAATATAAGCCTGCTTTCAGCCTCACCCCCCTGCAACTCTCTCTATATCTACTCTATATGCAACCAGGATGCATAGGAACTACTGCTAGAGTAGAAGAACCATTATTGCCATAGAACCCACTGTCTGTGGGGGAAGGAGAGCACCCTCACAGAGCCCTTGGATTTGGGGATGTCCTCTCAATGTCCCTCTCCCACATACAGAGCCCTCTACTCATGTGGCGGGTGTAGTATGAATGACATGTCTGTCCCATCACTCTCTGTTTGGATGGGGAAGGCAGTCTTCATAGAGCTCTCTGTTCAGGTGGAGGCTGAAAAGAATGGCAGTGGTGGGCTACTGGATCCTGTTCTCCTGTAAGTTGACAGAAAAGCTATAATCGTGGCATTTGCCATTGAGGCAAGCTGGGGAGGAGGAAAGACTGTGGCTCAAACTGTGAGTGACAGGCCAATCTGTAGAGAAGTCCTACCCTTCCAGAACACCCAGGATCTGCATCCTCACTTGCCCTCCCCAGAGCCACAGCAATGGCAGTAGAGGCAGTGGCCTTGGCTCGGTGGAAGACAAGCATCAGAGATAGGCTAATGCTCCCATACTTTAGGTGTGAAGCTGATACTGCTTCTGTGCCTAACAACTCTGAGCCTAGGACTTAATCCAGTCTCAGGAACATATAGCCCCAGGAACCAGAAGACCAACAGACCAGTTGCTCTGTACCAAAAAATATGTTAGCCAAAATTTGGAATTTGTGTTGGAGGGGAGGGGCACAAGGGGCCAGCTACTTTATGCAGCATATTACCATATAGACCAACAACATCGCAAATGACTGAAGCCTGAGAATAAATGTTTCTAAAGTATTTAAATGAATTAAGGGCTTAACTCTTTGAAAGTCAATGGGACTTAGGAACCTAACTGCTTAAGTCAACGTTGAAAACAGGGCATAAGTACTTCTGAAAATTTCTCTCCCGGCCCCCACCCCCCACGCTCTTCCGAGCTCTGTGGAATCTCCCTCCTGCAGGAGATACCAGGGAATGAGGGAGAGATACTGGGCAGTATTTTGGAGGGAAGGAGACTCTGGATGTGTAGTCCTTGCCTGAGGAGGATCTTAGGGACTTGAGCATTTATTGAGTTAAATTGAAGTGTTAACACACCTGGCTATGTGATAGAAATGACAACAAGAGGAATAAAATGTAAATGGTTGCACTAAAAGGCAATTGTATTTGATAGTGATTTGCTCCTGACAATATTAGTCTCCCTGAGTCCTGATTCTAGTCCCAAGAAGTGTCCTATGCCTTTCTTTATGTTTTGAAAAAGCAATGGCCAAGCAAGATTTTGAGGAGGAAGTGTCCGCTCTTACAACACCACACCATATTGTCTTTTAGTAGTTTTCCAAATTTGCTTTTCATTCTCAACACTTCCACGTGTAGGATTCAGTAGGAAATGCAGCCTGACAACAAAGATGCTGATTCTTCTATCATATCTAACATTTAAATCAGGTCCTTTAGCTTTTGCTATTGTGACCAATTCCTTGTGTATTTTTAATGATCTGTTCAGGGAGGAGTAGGTAAGAAGTAATTATCAATAGGCTGCAAACATACATTTTGGGACTGGTTAGAAGGGACTAGTAACCCCTTTTCAGGGTTATGTAGTGCCTAGCCTCTTTCTCCCACTCCTCCCCCTAATCATGCACTGTGATCCTGTCCCCCATTGCTGCTATGCGTGTTCTTGCAGCGGAGTGAAAGAGATGGAAGTCCTGGGCTCCAGCACACTGTAGTTGTTTGCACTATCCTAAGCTGTAGGGCAGTGATTGAATTCTAGGCCTCAGAAATGGTCTACATTTTGTTATCACGTAAGCAGATGCAAATCCAGACAGCTGGAATCAAAGGAGCTACTTCAGATTTGTGCCTATTTAAATAAAGGTTGATTTGGACCCAGATAAATTAGTTATAGACCTACATAAATATTATACATATGCCAGGCCAATGTATATTTTGACATTTGAAATAAAACACATGTTGCACCTAACTAAGATCTCAGAAATTAGATTTATTGGTAGGAAATAAAACATGACAGTAGTTAATGATAACTGGAGGTATACAGAGATTGTGACACAGTCGTCAGACAATCATTCAGATATGGCAGTGTGCATAGGAAACAAATTACATGAATACAAACATCAACATTTGTCATTCTCAGGTTGACAAAAGGCTTATCCATACTGGTATACCTCTCCGTAGAGGTGGCAGGATTCATTCTCTTGAGGAAGAGATGCATAAAAGTTATCCATACAATAGTTTATTTTTTTTAAAAAGAGAATGTCAAAGTGGAAAACAGGAGAAATGGTATAAATCTAGTAATATTATGCAAACATTTCATAAGCTAAATGAGATAGGCCTCTTCAGCTTTGTTACAGAAAAAAAAACAGGGGAAGATACCTTACATCTTTCAAAAACAATGTTCCTCTCTGACAACTCACAAGTCAGCCTGATAGCACCCTTTGAATGATGCCCGAATCCACCCATGACAGACATTGTATCACCCTATATTATCCCGGATGATATCAAGCTCTGCAAGGACACAGCACCTGAGTAGAGTAGAAGAAACTGTGTCCTCATTGAAGCAAAAGTTGCATTTAGGGAGGGTTAAGTAAACTCCATCTGGCTACACCTAGTTTTTACTCAGCCATTTCAACTGGTCATAACACAGCAAAGGGCGAACTAAGTGCATGCAGATAAATTAGAGAATACAATGAGACACAACAATATGCCATACAAAATGGCACATTTACCTACTCATTCCGTAGGTCTGCTTATCATAGGGCAGCCCTGGTTGAAACATATCTCCAATAGCTCTTGCCAGCTCCAGAGGGCAGAGTTAAGGTTGTGGGGCAGGCTGGCGTGTAACTTGATTCTGTATTTCCTGGTTTTCAGAGGTTTAAATATATTGATATTCTGGCAGGTACAAGGCATGGCTGGTCAACCTTAACTCTGTGTTAACAAAGTTTTTGGCAGTGAATATTACAATTCACTTGCTCAAACCACCTTACAACTATTAACTAATTAATCCACGGAACACTCTTGGAAGGTAGATATTAGAGCTGTTTGGGAAGTTTAGTCAAAAATTAAATTTCAGTAAAAAAAGTTGTAAACTTCTGCAAAATTTCTAATGCATCCCCCCCCTTTTTGGGGGGGGAGGGGTAGCTATAATAAGCATATTAATCACTGACGTGAATTACATAAGGCCAAAAAGAAAGTTCAGTGGAGCCAAGATTAGAATTAAGGAATTCCTTATTACCAATGTCATACTCATTCCACTAGATCTAGTGTATTCCTTTTTCTAGTGTAGTATGCACAGTATTATTAAAAGAACTAAAGAGTAAAAAAGTTACATCAGACTATCCTTCACATAGGTTCCAAAAATATAAAGCTATAATTAAAAAGCAGCGAATAATAATAAAGAGGTTCTATCACACCAAGCCTGCAGTAATTGGTCTCTATTTACCATCTCGGTGGAATTCAACAACAGAAGTAGTAAGAATGGGATTATTCATAGACTCCAAGTAACACGCCTGCTCTGTGATGATTCTGCATTTACAATTACATTTAGACCTGTCCGTTAGACAATTTTTAATCCATTTAATGTGTGCTGTGTTCATTTTATCTCTTTCTAGTTTTTCATCAAAATATTATGTGGTACCAAGTCAAACACCTTAAAGAAGTCTAAAAATATTACATCAACATTTCTACCTTTATCAACCAAACTTGTAATCTCATAAAAAAAGTATCAAGTTAGTTTGAAAGATCTATTTTCCATAAACCCTTGTTGATTTGTGTTAGTTGCATTACCCTCTTAGTTCTTGATTAATCAAGTCCCATATCAGCTGCTCAATTATCTTGCAGGAATCAATGTTAGACTGACTTGCCTTTAATTACCTGCGACATCACATTTACCCTTTTTAAAAATTGTCATAACATTAGCTTTCTTCCAGTCTTCTGGAACTTCCCCCGTGTTGCAAGACATACTGAAAATCAACATTCATGGTCCATTTCCTAAACTAGCTCTTTTAAAACTCTTAGATGCAAGTCATCTGGACTTACTGATTTAAAAGTGTCTAACTTGAGTATCTTCTGTTTAATATTCTTCAGCAATACCAGTGGAATGGAAAGAGTGTTATCATCATATAATGAGACTATATCATCCATTGAAAATACAGTACACAACTATTTAACACTTTTGCCTTTTCTGAATTATTATTGACAACTCTACCAACTCCGTTTAGTAATGAACCTCTATCTATCTATCTATCTATCTATCTGTCTGTGCTGGCCATGGATTGCCACTTGTGTCACTTTGCTTCACTTATCAATTTTCTATTATTCCTAACTTATGATTTACATTCATTTTCATCAACTTCTCCTTTCTCCCATCTGTGTTGAGAGAGAGAGAGAGAGAGAGAGAGAGAGAGAGAGAGAGAGAGAGAGAATGCACTGTCTTCATTTTTTCCACTAAACCGGGTCAGTTTTTAACCAGTATGACCTTTTATGGGATTGTGGCTTTTTGGCCATCTAGTAGGGTGTCCACCACTTGGCACACAGGAAGAGAATTAATAATTTCACACCTATTATTGCACAAATGTGTTTTTTTCCTTCAAAAAACAAGTTACAAAGAAAAACAACAAACCATACACATTAATTATATAGTTTGATCTATATATGAGTCCTCCATTGGGAATTACAGAAATAATGAAGATAACATTTCAAATAAATTCCATCCTTACTGGTTGAATCCTAAGTAGCTGGTGGTATACAGTAGCACATTTGCAGAGGTAATCTTTTTTCAAAGAAACATATAACAGCTTATATTTTAATATAGTAAAATTATCACTAGCTTATTATATAAAATAGTGTTTCCCAAACTTGTGACGCCGCTTGATTAGGGAGCCCCCCTGGGGGACCGGGCTGGTTTGTTTACCTGCCGCGTCCACAGGTTTGGCCGATCGCGGCTCCCAGTGGCTGCGGTTCGCTGCTCCAGGCCAATGGGAGCTGCTGGAAGCGGTGGCCAGCACATCCCTCAGCCCGTGCCACTTCCAGCAGCTCCCATTGGCCTGGAGCAGCGAACAGCAGCCAATAGGAGCTGCGATCGGCCGGACCTGTGGATGTGGCAGATAAACAAACTGGCCCAGCCTGCCAGGGGCTTTCCCTAAACAAGCAGCGTCCCAAGTTTGGGAAACACGGCCTTAGTAAATAGATCCAGAGGTCCTTTCCCTTCTCTGTGTTTTACTGAAACAGTCTTTTGTTTCTATTTATAGACAGAACAAACCCCTGTCTTGTTGTAAAAATTCCTTTTTTTTTTAACTTTAAGTGGTTTTGATTGTTTGCAGTTCCCTCTGATGGTTTTCCATTGAAAGTTTTAGTATTGTGCAAGGCGAAACAAATGAGCCTTGCAATGCATCACCAGGTAACCATAGTGGGTAACAACTCCCTTCTGCCTGAATGGGTCATCACTGAGACACTTTATGCCCTGGTTACTGTTTTTTACTCCAAGTCCTTTCAATATAAATACTTAAATAATACCCATATATGTATTTCACAATTGTTAGGAATCGTGACAAGTTACGAGATTTCTATATATACATTACATTGGGGTTCCCAAACTGTGGTAGGTGTACCCTTGAGGGTATGCAAGACATCTCTGGGGGCACGTGGGATAAATTGTGTAATGGTGAATTCTATGTATTAATTTCTTTCTTTATTGAATTTTCATAATTTTCATAAGCTTTATAACACTTTGGGCATTTGTTATATAAAATACAGTACATTATTTACTTCAAGATATACCAATGAGAACAGTTACACAGAGACGCTGACATACAGAGCCCTCACCTCCAATCACTGTACAGCGTGGGTTTAGTTGCCCAGCAACTGTTCAGTGTAACTGAGCTCAGAACTTAGGGTTTTCTTTTTGGTTGTATGTGTTGCACTATAACTATATCTGTACGTAACAGTGAAATATGGACAGTTGGCTAAAGACAGTTAGTGTTAAGAACACACAAAGTATCAGTCATGAGAAGGGTAAGGGTATGCAGGCAGCTGCTAGCTCTGGAAGGGTGCATGCAATAAGAATAGTTAGGGAACCTCTGCATTACTCTATATAATACATAACCTGTAAGACGTGTTTAGGGTAGTGAAAGTTTGGTGTAGTGAGTTTGTCAGATCTGACATGAGAGTTGTTTCCAAAGAAGGGGGACCCTTTGCTAAGGAGTCTCTGTGTCACAAACCCCAGGAATATGACTACTGTGCAATATGTTGTCCGTGGGGCAAATTTCTTCCTAATCCATAGCAAGTTAATCATCATGGGCCCCTACAATTTTTTAGCCTGTCTAGTATTATTGCAGTTGATATTCCTATTATTCTTGTCAATGTAACAGTGCAATCCAACCCAAGTACGGGGCAACATGTAGCTGTATTGTCTGAAGAGTAGGGCAGAGACCAGACTATTAAGTTGAGATGCACAATCTGGTCCCTGTTTCTCTCTTGCTCCATGTGCCTCCATGTGCCAGCCCTTTTGCTTATCCACCCAACCCCTTCCCAAATACAACCCCCACTTGACAATAAATTGGCTTCTGTTTCTTTTTTTTCCTCAAAAAAGAGGATCACTTGTGAGTTTAAAAACTACAACCACTCACCCTCAAAAATCTCACAATATTTTTTTTTCATTTCCTTAGTTTGTTTTTTGAAACTGGACTAATATTTTTTACATATTTAGTGAACAGTATGCAACACCTGAAACCAAGAACAATTTTTATTCCCCTTAAATTGGAGGTTTTCAATGGAAGTAACTGCAGCATACTGTAGATATGATACTATGCCATGAGTATCATAGCCATCATCACAAATAAGAAATACAGGAGAAATGTATTAATTATATTCTTTCAATTGTCTGTCATTGATGGCTAGCTGTTGAGTGCATTCTTAATGGGTGAGCAATAGGAGAGCAACATAGTCTTATTCTGTATAGTTATTAAGTTGATGTGTATACATACAGTGTTTGTCAGATGAGTTTACTAACAAGCTTCTGTTTCCTTCTGCTTGAAATACTAGTTTATAACATGCTTGAAGGAGTCTATTAAACTGGATGGGTAAGGTGGGTAGCATCAGAATAGATGGTTGAAACACAAGCTAATGTGTAGCCAGAAGCAGGCTAAGCCAGAAGTAGCCTAAGCCCAAGCTGAACACCTGTCAGTTGATTTACGTCATGATTGAAATAATTTTCTTTAGGAATTATCTGAAAAGGCCACTTGGTTTTGATTTTGTTCAGCGTGTTTTCCCTTTGCTATGAAATACAATACAATGAACTGTATATGTCAGATTCCAATGGCTTCTTTGAGAGATATTGTAAGTCACACATCACTAAGGGTGAAATTCACCCTCTGTGAAGAAGAACAGCCCAAGGCCTATGCACGATTTAATTCCTCTGTAGCTTTATTTTCAGAGCTAAAGTGTACCTTTCTCTGGCCTTCTCACATGTCATGAAATTAATCCTTAGTGAGTGTTAAGGAATATAAGGGGGAGATTTTCAAATGTACAGAGTGGGTAGGCATCCAACTCCCACTGAAAGTTGATGGCAATGGAACCCCTAACTTCAATTCCTTCCTTTCAAAATCTCCCCTATGATACTACAGCTTTAATATGGAAGAAACAGAAGAATCTGTACAAATTTAAAAGCTGAAACATACAACTCTTGATACCCTCCTATTAGCACTTTTTCTTTTCTTCTTGTCCCTCAGCATGTAAATTTCTTCAACTTAAATTCCTTTACACCCACCTAAAAATGAGTATATGACACTTTGCATTATAAGTGAGAGACGTTACAGTTTCTCTCCAAGTAATGCAGCCTTGTGAGAGTCCATTCCTCCAGGGCAAGTATGTGCCAGGCCAAGTGTCTTTAGTTTGTGTTGGTATTCATTACTATTGTTATTAATATCATCATGGTGAAGGGTAGGTGAATAGATGTTGTGCCTGGGTAGGTAAGGATACATGACAGTTCATGGTTAAAATTTGGATGTATAGCCAGATTTGTCTGCAGTGCTGGCAACCTCCCTTATATTCTAAGAGCGGACTGACATGGAGTCAACTCATAAAACAATGTTTTCTCATACCTAGATAACCCCATCATCCCCAGAGACTGGATTTCCGAGTAAGGTTTTAACACGTGTGTGTGTGGCCAAGTATTACAGAATCCTTTATTTCACCTCATAAAGGATGGCCATTCTCAGTCAAGCATTGCACTTTATTTCAAACTGACTGTTCTGTTAATTCTGTCAATGCAGGAACCACTCACAACAAATGATAATAGCATACATCTTGTGCAAAGACTTGGCTTACCTAAAGAATAATTTGTGTGATCAGTTAAACTGACTGGTAGAACGCAAGGGCTTCTAGGCTGTATTTTCCTTTTGTCTGTTTAATTGAAAACATGAAATGTCAGAGGAGATAGAATCAGATGAGACAGTTAATTTCTATTGATCAGGAAAGAAGAGATGTGCACATTTTAGCTGCTTCTTCTTACCACGCTAGCTCCTTCGGCATTTTCAGCAGGGTGATTTTGTTGTGATAGGAGGGAGGGAATGAGGAGGTTAAAAACAATTGTATGCACTCCTCCATTTTAGCTGTCAGTCATTAGGATCACGGAGGCTACTTATTCACCCTTCAGGCAGTTCTGTGACTGCAGCTCAAAATGAGCCTTGTCTAAGCAGAAATGTACAATTATACCAATCAAATGATTGCCGGTCTACACAATACTATTATCCAGCTTAATTTGGAGGATGAATTAATTGAAGGATGATTTTCTATTTTGTATAGAAGGTCCCTCTGAAGGGATTTCATAAACAGAAAATTGAATGCTTGACTTTTATACCTTTGAATCCCTAATAAAATACTTCTCTTTTTTAATTAGAAGTTGACTTTGTTCTGGTTCTTCTCTTTTAGGAATAGGAGGGATTTTTAATAGTAAAAATGATCTGTTAGATTAACATAGAATCAATATTTGTAAGGGGCTGGGGAAGTGCTACTTTGTAAAAGCTTTTCTTTTTTTTCCCTTCCACAGATGAATATTGATTGAAAGGAGGTTTCAGTATGAATTGTTATACTTGGCTATCTCTTCTGCTAACACTTGGTCAGCTATGGCCTTGCCTTCCAAGTATGCAGAACCATAACATCCAAAAAATGAACCAACCTTTTGCAACACTTCAGAGAGTGAAACGTGGCTGGGTATGGAGCCAGTTTTTTGTGCTGGAAGAACAGATTTTAACAGAGCCTTTGTCTGTTGGCCAGGTACGTTCTGTGGGAGATACAGTAACATAAAGTGCAATGCTTTGACTTAACAAGTTGACTAACAACTGTTTGCATCACATAAATCTGGCCATGGACAGAGCAATCACCTCCAGAGATTTGGAAGTCTGTGCTCAGAAGCAGGAGGGAAAGTGCACTGGCAAAAAGGTTTGTCAGATCTCTGCACATTTGCCCTTATTATGGACCTAATCTTACAAACAGGAAGATCATTGGAGGATCGGAGCCCTACATATGCCAGGTTTTTACCAGTGCTACAATATAAGTCCTTCACCTTCCTCAACACCAAATTCATTATGCAATTAAAAGTAAAATCACACACAGTAGATGTTGACATGAGACTTTAAATTTCCCTTTTATCTTCTGAATGAAAGCTAAGGACTCATTTATCAACATCTGGCAATTTGCTTATGCTATTTTTGGCACTGTATGGAAGCAGCCATACTGAGTGCAATGCAGTTTACAAACAGTATTTAGCATGATTTTCTATTACACTAAGTAGCAGGTGATTTACCCCTCATTAATTTTTAATGAAGCAGATTAATACTAAATCCTTTTACCACTGAGAAGCTATAGGAACCTGCATGGTTCATTAGATTAATGTAGCTTTAGCACAATGAGCAATTATTTTTCAACCTCTTTTAAAATTGTGCATTAAGATAATTTTCTTAATAAGATCTCCCTCTCTGCTTATTTATTTTTATTTATTATTTTTAATAATAATAATAATTATTATTATTATTAATTTATTTGTCTTTTTTTAAAAAACAGAAATAATTGTAATCTCTAGATCTGGTGTCCTTTTCTGTAAGGCACTTTCTAGATGAATGAACTGAAATAAGTTTAACTACTAATTAACTAGCACTAAAATTTAATTGGGCCCAAAGGGTGAAGTGCTCAAAATTCATTAATTACTTTTTCACAGCTCTTTCAAAGTAACTACTGTGGAAGTATGATGTCTCACTTCTAAAGAAGCAAGTGTAGATACCGCATATGCTTTTGTGGCTAGGAATTTAGTTTCATGCCAAAAAAATGCTATGATTTCCCTGACCCTTAATTTAATTCTTATATTCTTTCCTTTTTGTTTTTCACAATGCTACAGGTAAATTGATATGGAATTTTAATTGAGGATTATGATTAACTTATTGCTGTTTAAATCAACCACATTTACTTGTGATTTTCCACCAAGAAGCATATGCTCTGTTGTCAGTAGGGAAGTGACAATCTAAGATCAGCCAGTGACTTCTTAGTAAATAAGGCCCTGCAGGGAACTGCATCAACAAGAGTCCAAAAACAGACTGTCTCTGTTATTAACTGTCACTTATTCCAGCTCACAACTTCCCTGCACACTCTGATTGTACAATCAGAGCTTATGTTTCTGTAATTTCAATTTTGAATCGGTCCCTCCTAGATTTCCAAATGTAAATGAATCTGATGAATCTCTTTGCAGTGATCACATTTGTGAAAAGATATGTGTCGATCAACATCACATTTGGAACTATTTTGGGGATGTTCTATGGCTGTTTTATGCAGAGGTCAGACTAGATGATCACAATGGTTCCTTCTGGCCTTGGAATCTATGTATCTCTAACCCCTGATATATTCTTAAACCAAGTACATAAAATCTTTTGGGCCTAATTCTCATTTGTAATACAGGACCATTTACTTTGCTGTTATGCCCCTCTGACTTAATATAATTTACATGTACTCTAAAGTCCTTTTACATCACCAGGGTAGTGCAAAGAGATCTTAGTGTAAATAAGAATTAGGTCCTTTTATGTATCTGCAATAAATGTTCAATATAAGAAGTCTCCTATTTTTATGTAATACGGTCATCTCACCTAACACAATCTTTTGGTTACAAGGATGGTAGTACAATATTGGTTAAGGTTGAGACCAGCTGACTGTTTTACAGATGATTTTTCTAAATGGTATAAAATCCACCCGCTTACGTGGTTTGTCTTGAAAATCAATGTATCCCATGGGCATCTGGGGGTAAGATTAGTGGTAGAGCTGGTTGGAACATTTTCATTGAAATTTAATTTCACGAAAGCTGAAGAATTTCATAGCGATATTCTGATTTTGATTAAGTATTGTTGGGAATGCGAGAGAAGAGAGAGAAAGAGTCTCTCACACTCTATAGCTTGGTGGTTACGGTACTAGCCTGGGATGTAAGAAATCTAGGTCCAAGTCTCTATAAGGCTCAGACTGATCTGGGATGAAGGATTCTGCTCAGAAACAGGCAGAACAGGCACTTAAAACTGAGTCTCCCATATCTCAAACCATTATCAACAAGATCTGGTTGTGGTCCAAAACCAGACATTTTGAACCAATTACATTTCATAAAAATATTTTTAAAGTTTTGGATTTGTTCCAAGGTGGAATGAAAACAAATTGTTAAACCTCAAAAGGTGCCACAAAACACAATTTTCATCCTGTGATCATGTCAAGTTAATGGTCTAAATGTGAGGTTATGCAAGCAAGATACAGCCCCCGCTAAAATAATCATGTGACATCAAAATGTTTTGGTTCTTATAACACATTTTTTGCACAAACCTGGAGCTCAAACTATTATGCTGATCTTCTTCACACTGACATCACCTACCCAGGACTGATCTCAGCTAGTGTCTGGCACCTGCTGTCCTTGTGGGGAAGCAATATTTAAAAAGTCATTCCAGGTAAAGGTTGGGTGTACACTGTGGCTAGAGCCAAGGTTATGCTCCAGAGTTATTTGTACATGTGCAACAGTGCTGTTATTCTGTTGCAAGTTAGTGTTTGTAGGTAACCTGATATCAGAGTAAGTGTGTGGATCAAAGTGACCTGCTGTAGTCACTGAACCTGAGCAACTACCTTGAAACCTATTCCATATGCAAGGCCAGTTAGACCAGCAGAACTGCAGGGTCACAATGTGTGGATGAGATGGTGGTGTTCAGAGAAGAGATTTGCGTTTATTAAGAACTGGGGAACCTTTGGGAAAAGAGGATCCTATGCAGGAAGGATGGGCTCCACCTAAACCAAAATGGAACCAGAGTCCTTGAATGTAAATTATAAAAGGTCATAATAGAGTTTTTAAATTAATGGCTGGAGTAAAGCCAATAGGTACACACAAGCACACATTTTGGACAGAGACATCCGTTAGGGGTTGGCTTATTAGGGGGATACTCTATATTGAAGTAAAGAGAAAGGACAGAAGCTGATAAAGTACAGGAAGGAACCTGAAGAGAAACAGTCAAATGAAAAAGAGACCCACTCAGTTATATCACATGAAGGCAGACCACTAGATATTGACATTTTTTTTAAGTGCTTATATGCAAATAGTGGAAGTCTTAATACCAAAATGGGATAAACTTGACTGCCTGGTATTAAATGAATATATTGATATAAAAGGCATAATAGAAACTTAGTAGAACAATTGTAATCAATGGGTCACAGTAATTCTAGGGTTCAAAATATATAGGAATGACAGAGTAGAGTCGTGCTGGTGGGGGAGTGGCACTAAATGTGAAAGGAAGCATTGAGTTAAAAGTTGTAAAACCTTAAATGACTCAATCGCTATGGATGGAAATCACATGCTTGTGTAATGAGAGTATAGCACTAGGAATATACCTACCATCTGACCAGGATGGTTATGGTGATTGTGAAATTCTCAGGTTGATTAGAGAAGTTATAAAAGCAGAAAACCCAGTAATAATGGGGGATTTCAACTATTCCCATATTGATTGTGTATATGTCATCACAGAACAGTAGAAGAAGTTTTGGATCAAACTGATAAATTAACAGTAATACGTCACCAGAAACAGATGGTATTCATAAAAGAGTTGTGAGAGAACTTAAATATAAAATTGCAGAACTACTAACTGTGGTATGTAACATATTACTCAAATTAACCTCATTAGGTCATGGGATAAGAGGGAAGGTCCTCTCATGGATCAGTAACTGGTTAACAGATGGGGGGAAAGAGTAAGAATGAAGAGTCAGGTTTCAAAGTAGCAGTCATGTTAGTCTGTATCCTCAAAAAGAACAGGAGTACTTGTGGCACCTTAGGCCTTGTCTACACTACGAGAGTAGTTCGATTTTACTTGCATCGAATTTTTGGAATCGATATTGCGAGTTGGAACGTGTGTGTCCACACTAAGGACAGTAATTCGACTTTGTGAGTCCACACTAACGGTGAAAGCGTCGACATTCGAAGCGGTGCACTGTGGTCAGCTATCCCACAGTTCCCGCAGTCCCCTCTGCCCATTGGAATTCTGGGTGTAGCCGCAAAAGCCTTCTGGGTAACAAAATGTGTCCAGGGTGCTTTTGGGTAAGTGTCGTCATCCGTCCATCAGTCCCGCCCTCCCTCCCTGAAAGCGCCGGCGGGAAATCAGTTCGCGCACTTTTCCAGTCATTGACAGCGCGGACGCCACAGCACTGCGAGCATGGAGCACGCTGCGACCATCGCTGCAGTTGTGGCCGCTCTCAACGCCTCGCAGCTTATCATACAGGTTTCCCTGAGGCAGATGCAGAAAAGTCAGGCGAGGAGGCTACGGCACCGCGGTGATGGCCTGAAGTCTGAGAGTAGCACAGACCTCTCAGAAAGCATGGGACCCAGCGCCGAGGACATCACGGTGGCAATGGGTCATGTTGATGCCGTGGAATGGCGATTCTGGGCACGGGAAACAAGCACTGAGTGGTGGGACCGCATAGTGCTGCAGGTCTGGGATGAATCCCAGTGGCTGCGAAACTTTCGCATGCGGAAGGGAACTTTCCTGGAACTTTGTGAGTTGCTGTCCCCTGCCCTGAAGCGCAATGACACCTGGTTGCGAGCTGCACTGACTGTCCAGAAGTGAGTGGCCATAACCCTCTGGAAGCTTGCAACGCCAGACAGCTACCAGTCAGTCTCGAACCAGTTTGGGGTGGGCAAATCTACCGTGGGGGTTGTTGTGATGCAAGTAGCGAAGGCAATCGTTGATGTACTGCTGCCAAAGGTAGTGACCCTGGGAAACGTGGAGGCGATCATAGATGGCTTCGCAGCGATGGGATTCCCAAACTGCGGTGGGGCCATAGATGGAACTCACATCCCTATCCTGGCCCCGGACCACCAGGCCACCCAGTACATTAACCGAAAGGGCTACTTTTCCATGGTGCTGCAAGCACTGGTGGACCACAGGGGACGTTTTACCAACATCTACGTCGGATGGCCGGGCAAGGTTCATGACGCTCGTGTTTTCAGGAACTCTGGTATGTTTAGACGGCTGCAGCAAGGTATTTACTTCCCAGACCACAAAATAACTGTTGGGGATGTGGAGATGCCTATAGTCATCCTCGGGGACCCAGCCTACCCGCTAATGCCCTGGCTCATGAAGCCCTATACTGGCGCCCTGGACACTGAAAAAGAACTCTTCAACTACCGGCTGAGCAAGTGCAGAATGGTGGTGGAGTGTGCTTTTGGCCGTCTCAAGGGGAGATGGAGAAGCTTACTGACTCGCTGTGATCTCAGCGAAACCAATATCCCCATTGTTATAGCAGCTTGCTGTGTGCTCCACAATCTCTGTGAGAGCAAGGGGGAGACCTTTATGGCGGGGTGGGAGGTTGAGGAAAATAGCCTGGCTGCTGATTACGCACAGCCAGACAGCCGGGCGATGAGAAGAGACCAGCGGGAAGCGCTGTGCATCCGGGAGGCTTTGAAAGCTAAGTTCCTGAGTGAGCAGGGTAACCTGTGACTTTCAAGTTTGTGTACAGAGAAGCTGAACCTGCCCCCATTTCTTTACCCAGTTAATGTTGACTATCCTATCCAGTTACATACCCCCTTCACCTCCCTTCCAACACACGTTTCGAAATAAAAATAGTTCTACTTTGTTAATGCACACCGTTTTCTTTAATACTGTTTTCGCGGGAATTTTTTAAAACTGGGACGCAGACTGTGGTGCGGAGCGGGTGTAGTGTAGTGACGCGAATGAAGCTTCTAAACTCAAGGATTGACAGGCTCCGCTGCGGTGGGATGGTTGTTTCAACGGAGCCTGTCACCCCTCCTGATCGGGACTGTGTGTATGGGGGGGGCTATGTGACTTTGTGGCAGGGGGAGGACGGTTACAGATCCCCTGCTGCGTGGCTCTGTGATCCTGCATAAGGACCGCCGCTTAAGATCTGTAACTGCCCTCCCCCGCCACAAAGTCACAGAGCAACCCACCCCCCACCACATAACATGAAAACCACCTCCCAGACTAACCAGGGTAACTAGTCACTGCATCACTGCACTATGTATGTGCCCTGCTGCTGTACCTGCCCCCGCCTATGTACCCTGCCAAAGGTGACTGTCCTGTCCAATTAACAACCCCCTTTCCCCTCCTCCTCCAAAAGAACATGATTGAAACAGTAGTTAACAGAAACGTATTTTTTATTATCAACTACACATGGAACTGGGAGGTGAAACTTGGACGGGGGCTTGTGTCAGGCGGGAAGGAAATAACTTTTCAAATTTTGGGGAATGAGAGCCTTCTGCTACTAGAGCTCTCTGCAGGGGTGGAGTGAGAGTTAGCACGGACTCTGCAGCCTCTCCTTCTTTGCACTTTGGGTGAGGTGGGTATGGGACTTGGTGGCGGGGGAGGGCGGTTAGAGATAGACTGCAGCGGGGCTCTGTCCTCCTGCCTCCGTTCCTGCAGAACATCCACAAGGCTCCGGAGCGTGTCTGTTTGCTCCCTCAGTAGTCCAAGCAGCGTTTGAGTCACCTGCTGGTCTTCCTGCCGCCACCTCTCCTCCCGATCCATGTTTGCTTGGTGCATTTGGGTCAAGTTCTCCCACCACTGGGTCTGCTGTGCTGCCTGGGCTCGGGAACAGGCCATAAGCTCCGAGAACATGTCCTCCCGTGTCCTCTTCTTCCTACGCCTAATCTGCGCTAGCCTCTGGGAGTGTGATGCCAGGCTAGGTTGTGAGACAGTCGCAGATGGGGCTGTGGAAATGGGAAAAAGGGAGTGAATTCCTCAGAAAGATAAATGTAGTTGTGAACAAAGAACATAGTCTTTCTCTGTGAACAAGACCATGCACAGCACCTATCACATGCGCACTCAGCACAAGGTCGAATTCTCGGCCTTCGCATTCAGTGCCTGGGGTCTTGCACAGCACATTTGAGAAGCGGGGCAGCACAACAGAATTTCTGTTGCAGGCAGACATGGTAAGCCGTAGACTTGTGGCAGTTTAAAACTTTTATATTACCACTGGCCTCATTTCACATTTAAAGCAATGTCAGTCCCTGCTGCCAGCAATCCGGCAAGCGGGAACTCTGCCCCTGTCCCACCCCTTCGCGGCTGTCCCCGGGAACGATCCCTTTCGGCTGCCCCTCTCCCGCCTCCACCGCATGGCTGCAAACCAGCGGTTACAGTTCTGTAAAGGAACGGGCAAGCAGTCCCAACACTAACATTCCCCTACCTAATTCAAAGCAGGTCACCATGGGCGACATCACCCTGATGAGGATCTCTGAGAGCGAGAGAGAGAGAATGCTCCGGGAAAGCCTCCAAAGACCAGGGCCGTATGCCGCCCTGCTGTGCAGAGCAATGATTCCCGAGTACTTGATAGTCTCGTGGCACGGCAACGTGTCGTACTTCGGAGGACCCAATAAGGCCGCTCTCCCCAGGAACCTCATGCAACGGCTTTCAAATTACCTCCAGGAGAGCTTCATCGAGATGTCCCAGGAGGATTACTGCTCTATCCCCGGACATATAGACCGCATTTTACTGTAGCTGCAGTAGCAGGGACTAAACAGTAGAGCGGCTTGGGCAGGACAATCACGGAAAACCGGACATTGCTAGATTTTTTTTCAAAACTTGCACTGCCCATGACTGAACCGTTAAGCGCCTAGGGCAAAGTAATCATGAACAACCCATTCTTTTAATTGTTAATATTCCTGTTCTGTTAAAAATAAATGTTTAGATGTTTACAACACTTACTGGCTGATCCTTCCCCAGATTCTGTGTCCGGGGTAACGGCTGGGGACGCTTCGTAGGGGATCTCTGTAAGGGTGATGAAGAGATCCTGGCTGTCGGGGAAATCAGCGTTGTGAGCGCTGCCGACTGCCTCGCCCTCCTCATCTCCTTCCTCATCTTCCCCGTCCCCTAACATGTCCGAGGAACCGGCCGTGGACACTATCCCATCCTCAGAGTCCACGGTCAGTGGTGGGGTAGTGGTGGCGGCCGCACCGAGGATGGAATGCAGTGCCTCGTAGAAACGGGATGTCTGGGGATGGGATCCGGAGCGTCCGTTTGCCTCTTTGGTCTTCTGGTAGCCTTGTCTCAGCTCCTTGATTTTCACGCGGCACTGCGTTGCATCCCGGCTGTATCCTCTCTCTGACATGTCTTTAGAGATCTTCTCATAGATCTTTGCATTCCGTTTTTTGGAGCGCAGCTCAGAAAGCACGGACTCATCGCCCCACACAGCGATGAGATCCAAGACTTCCCGATCAGTCCATGCTGGGGCCCTCTTTCTATTCACAGACTGCACGGCCATCACTGCTGGAGAGCTCTGCATCGTTGCCAGTGCTGCTGTGATCACCACGATGTCCAGAGAGGAAATGAGATTCAAACTGGCCAGACAGAAAAAGGAATTCAAATTCAAATTTTCCCGGGGCTTTTCCTGTGTGGCTGGTCAGAGCATCCGAGCTCGTACTGCTGTCCAGAGCGTCAACAGAGTGGTGCACTGTGGGATAGCTCCCGGAGCTATTAGCCTCGATTTCCATCCACACCTAGCCTAATTCGACATGGCCATGTCGAATTTAGCGCTACTCCCCTCATCGGGGAGGAGTACAGAAGTCGAATTAAAGAGACCTCTATGTCGAACTAAATAGCATCGCAGTGTGGACGGGTGCAGGGTTAATTCGATGTAACGGCGCTAACTTCGACATAAACGCCTAGTGTAGACCAGGCCTTAGAGACTAACACATTTATTTGAGCATAAGCTTTCGTGGGCTACAGCACACTTCATCGGTTGTATAGAATGGAACATATAGTAAGGAGATATATATACACATACAGAGAACATGAAAAGGTGGGAGTTGCCCTACCAACTCTAAGAAGCTAATTAATTAAGATGAGCAATTATCAGCAGGAGAAAAGAAAACTGTTGTAGTGATAATGACAAATGTGAGGATATTTAACATGGGGAAATAGATTCAATGTGAGTAATGGCTCAGACATTCCCAGTCTCTATTCAAGCCTAAATTGAAGGTATCTAGTTTGCATATTAATTCAAGTTCATCAGTTTCTCATTGGAGTCTGTTTTTGAAGCTTTTCTGTTGCAAGATTGCCACCTTTAAGTCTGTTACTGAGTAACCAGAGAGGTGGAAGTGTTCTCCTGCTTTGTTTTGTTATGATTCAGTTAAGAGTCAGTTTTCACAGTGGAGGGAGGTAAATAGCAGGGTCCCCTAAGGATCTGTACTGGGATCAGTGCCCTTCAACATATTCATAAATGACCTGGAAAAAGGGGTAAACAGTGAGGTAGCAAAGTTAGCAGACAATACAAAATTACTCATGATAGTAAAGTCCAAAGCTGACCAAGAAGAGTTACAAAGAGAACTCATAAAACTGCGTGACTGGGCAACAAAATGGCAGATGAAATTTAATGTTGATAAATGCAAAGTAGTGCACACTGGAAAACATAATCCCAACTATACATATAAAATGATGTGGTCTAAATGATCTGTTACCACACAAGAAAGAAATCTTGGAGTCATTGTGAATAGTTCTCTTAAAACATCTGTTCAATGTGTAATAGCATTCAAAAAAAGCTAGCAAAATGTTAGGAACCATTAGGAAAGGGATAGATAATAGGACATAAAATACCATAACACCATTATATAATTCCACGGTACCCCCACACCCTTGAATATTGCATGCAGTTTTGGTCACCTCATCTCAAAAAAGATAATTAGAATTGGAAAAAGTACAGAGAAAGGCAACAAAACGTATTAGGTGTTTGGAACAGCATATGAGGACAGATAAAAAAGAATATGACAGAGATTTATAAAGTCATGAATGGTTTGGGGGAAGTGTTATTTACCCCTTCACATAACACAAGAACCAGGGGTCAATGAAATTAATAGGCAGCAGCTTTAAAACAAACATAAGGAAGTACTTCTTCACACAATGCACAGCCACCCTGTGGAACTTGTTCTTAGGGGCTGTAGTGAAGGCTAAAAGTATGACTGAGTTAAAAAAAGAATGAGAAGTTCATGGAAGTTAGATCCATCAATGATGCAAGCCCTTGATCTTGATCTCCCTGAACCTCTGACTGCCAGAATCTGGGAGTGGATGACAGGGGATGGATCAATTGATAATTATCCTGTTCTGTTCAGTCCTGCTGAAGCATCTGGCACTGGTAACTGTCAGAAGACAGGATACGGGGCTAGATGGACCACTAATGTGGCTCATTATGGTCATTCTTATATACTGTGAGGTTGAATCTTACACTTGGCAGCTTTCTGAGAATGTGTATTGTCTGCATATCTGTAACCTGCAGGGCTCCTTCTGGACCTGAGAGCAAAGTCTCCAAATTTAACAACTAATTTTCTAAATATTCTGAAATCCACATGCACACTCAGATTTTACTTTAGAAGTATTGTCAAGGAAAGTACCATTATGTAAACAGAAAGAAAATGAAAGACTCTAGTAAGCAGCAGTATTAGGGTAATGTAATCATGGCGTATGCTCCTCAGTCATTTTGTGAACAAGGGAACTGAGTGTGATCAAAGGAAAGTAAATAGCTGTGACTTTCATCAACGTCAGCATGATAAAAGAGGTTGTTGAGAATCAGGAAATGTATTTATAATCATGTGAAAATGCAGGAAAAATTGGAATTTGCATTTTTAGAGAAAATGTTTAATTTTTATATGCTGTGAAAAAATTAAAAAAAGATACAATAGAATCCCATTTATCTGAGCCTCCATTATCCATTTTTCCATATTAACTGGACTTGGGCTGACAGCGGGAGCCCTGTTGCCCAGGTCTGAAGCTCTCCAGATTATCTGTATTTTTGATTATCTGATCTGGCCCCAGTCCCACTTAGATCAGATAAACAGGGTTCCCTGGTATCAGTAAAATGTTGTGTTAAACTGATACCAGTATATATTGTGGGTAGGAAAACTAAAGTTCAGTGTTTCATTTTAATCACGGAAAAAAATGGGTTTTTATGTTTTTTTTTATTGGAAATATATATATATATTTTAATAATGGAAAACTAGGATCCCTGTTCATAATAGAGATCCATATTCTAAGGACTGGAATAAGCTTGACAGTGACAGGTCACTGCCATCAGTTAAAACAGTAATTTGTGTTTATAATAAAAATAAACATGAAAACTAAATTTCAACCTTCTACAAGAATTCATCCAACGTACACAAACCTAAGTTTCATGCCTATCAATTTCACTCTTCAACATGATGTGGTTTTTGTAAAGAAGGGGTCCAAAGCAAATATCAAATAGAAAAAAAAATCACAGCCTTTTTAAAAACAATTGTAGCAAATCTCAAATTATATTCTCCCTCCCTATAGAAAAAACAAGCAGTGTGAAAATGATAATCAACACTCAAAAATGCTATTCTAACCAAAAAGACAGACTTTTAGTAGATCTTCTTCTTCCCTATTAAAATAGAAATCCTTGTGCCACTCTACCCATTCATAATATTTGTTGTGCCACATTAGAGCCAACATTAAAGTTGTTAGTGTAAATTGTGGTCATTTGATCAAGGGCTTTCTCAGATATAGCCCCCACAATAAGTTGTTGATTTTAGTTTCAAATTGAAGTCAAACCCACATGCATACCGAGATTATCTTGAAAATTGGTATTCCACAACAGGTGGACTTTGGGAGAGGAGGAAGGAAAACACACATTTTGATGAATGGGTCAGTTCACATCTCTCAGAGCTGTTGTGTCAGGCTGTATTCATCTCCAGGGGGTGTTCTGATTCAACTAAGAACCACAGAGGGTTTTGCATTGCTCCTGAAGAGAAGTATAGAGTTTAAGACTTCCCTCCTTTTCTCCTTGCTGACTACAGCTGGTAGATGTGCTCCTCACAGCTAGAGCTAGGTAAAAAAAATTGGACACATCTTTTTTTTTTTTTTTTTTTGCTAAAAAATGCAGATTTGGTTTGATGAAACATTTCATGAATTCATGTTGAATTTGCATAATTGCTGTGGCTGAAAAAAAAAGAAAAATCTGAAAAAGTTAAAATGATTTTTCAATTCAAAAAGGCTTTTCATTTTGAATTTTACTTGGATTTTATTTTTTAAAGATAAAAAATGTAAAAATGTTTAATTTTGGATCAAAGAAAATGTTTAGTTTGACCTTAAACATTTTTTTTAATCTGTTTTGCTGAAAATTTAAAAAAGAATGTAGGTTGGCCCAAAAAAAACCTTTTTTTTTTTTTTTTAAGGTCAGCCACTGAACTGACAAATTGGTTATTTGCACATATCTACTCACAGCCCTTCAGTTACCGTCTTCCTTCCTCCCCATGGTCCTTCAGCTCTATTGGAGCCATAGAGAGGCAAGGAGAAAGGCCAATCTGATAGCTGAGTTGCAGTGAACTGTTCTCAGAAAATGTCCATGTACACCCCACAGGTGCACCTCAGTCATACCCTTCTCATTTCCACTGCTTCCCCCCGAAACAAGGGAAATTCACAAAACAAACAAAGCTCTGAAAACCAGAAAATACAGAATTAAGGTTCACATTATTCCCACCTGCTTAACTCTGTCCTCTTTGAGTGATGCCACAATTTGCCCCAACAGACATTGTAGCATTCTATCCTTCCGTATGATATGGAACATTGCAGAGCACACAGCATGTGGGTACAGTAGGAGAAACTGTCAGACCACATCCACACTAAGGCAAAAGTCACATTTAAAGCTAGCTTAGTGAAAACCAACTGGCTGTTACTGGCCTGCCCTCGACCGTTTCCCTACACTGAACAAACCACCCATTAGTCACCAGATGTTACCACCCTTTGGCCATTGTATTAAGGACTTTCTGGAACATCACCTGCACTTACGTCTGCCTTGTAGTGCACTGTTACATACACAACCAGACTGTTACAAATTCCCATGATTAGAACTAACTATTGTGCTTCTCTGCTTGCACAGCCAACATAACTCACCACTGAAACCAGGGGATTGTGATCCCTTTGGGAACATTTGCTCCTCTCCTCATATCACAACGTGAACTATGTCATCCTGCTGCAAGTAATCCCTGAACCAGTCAAAAGAGCTGTCCCTAATTCAGCAAAAGGCAGATCAAGTGCCTGCAGATAAATGAAGAAATACAATTGTGTGGGACACAACACATCACATAAAGTGGCACATTTACTTAGTCATTTCTCGTGTCTTCTTATTATAGATAGGACCCTACTAAATTCACAGCTGTGAAAAACATGTCACGGACCGTGAAATCATACCTTCCCCTCCCATGAAATCTAGCTATTGGAAGGAGGTTAGAGGAGGGCCCCCAGCTCCAACTGCTAGTCCCTTCTGGACTGGGGATGGACAGTCCATCCAGACTTACTCTTCCCCTGAACAGATCAGACCCACTTCTGGGTACCTACCCCAGCTGCAGGAACTTGCCGGAGGTGGGTCTGATCTTCCCCATGCTGCAGGAGCGCCCCAGCCAGGGTCTCCTAGTTGCTAGTCCCGGCTGGGCTGGGGAGGCACAGGATTTGCTCTTCCCCTGCATGGCTTCTCTTGGGGGGAGATCAGACCCACCTCCTACTCTGGCAACCTCCTGTAGCTGCAGGAAGCTCTGGCTGCAGGCTGCTTCCCAATCCCGGAACTTCCTGCAGCTGTGGGAGGTACCTGGAGGTGGGTCTGATTTCCCCCCAAGCATGGCCATTCAGGGAAAGAGCAGGTCCTGTGCCTCCTCAGGCTGGCCAGGACTAGCAGCTAGGAGCCTCTGGCTGTGGTGCTCCCAGCAGCATGAGGGAGATCAGACCCACCTCCACCTCCAGGAACCTCCAGGAAAACTCCGGGGGTACTACATTCAGAGCCCAGGTTTAAAGTCAGTGCAGAAGTGAGGGTGGCAATCCTGTGATCTCCCCCTTACAACAGCTTTGCAACCCCTCCCATGACATCCTTTTGGGTTGGGACCCCCATGTTACTACACAGTGAAATTTCAAATGTAAACATCTGAAAACATTAAACTGACTAATTTTCATATCCTATGACTGAAATTAACCAGAATGGACCATGAATTTGGTAGGGTCCTAATCATAGGGCACCCCTGGCTGAAACATACTTACAGTATTACCCCAGTGGCTCTCTCCAGCTCCAGAGGGGGCAGAGTTTAGGTTGTGAGAAAGGACAAGGCTGGTGTGTACCTTAACTCTGTATCCTGGTTTTTAGAGGTTTAAATATGGGTGCACGTGACATTCTGGAATGCTATGAGACATTGCCAGTTAACGGTAACTCTGCGTTAATGAAGTTTTTTGGGCTGTGAATACCCACAATTACAGCCCACATGAGGGACTATCTCTCTGCTCATGGTACACCAGTGCTGCCCGGGGTGGGGGAGGGCAAGTGGGGCCCCGCAAGGGCCCCCACGAAAGTTTTTTGGGGCCGGGTCCTTCACTCGCTCCAGGACCCCCGGAGCTTCTTCCGCTCCGGGTTTTCGGTGGCAATTCGGTGGGGGGGGGGTCCTTCCGCCCTGGGACCCGCCGCCGAAGTGCCGGGTCTTTGGCGGCAATTCCCCACCGCCAAAGACCCTAGGCCCCTGAATCCTCTGGGTGGCCCTGTGGTACACGGCCACAGTAGCAGTCAACAGAGGCCCTGATTCAATATCTCCCTTGATAGAAAAGAGAGGGGGATGGCTGGCAGTTCATTCTTCACAAGGCCATGATGGAACTCTGACATGCTTTCTTTTCCCTGGTCCCAAATAGCGTGGTTCTGCCAACTTTCAGGGAGTGATATAGAGCCCATTTGTTTCACTGGCTTTTACAAGGAAGCAGGGAACAGTGAAGCACTAGCTAATGGGCTGAGATTTGTATTGGAGGGAGCTTCCGCTTGATAGAAGGAATGAAATGACTGAGACTGGATTTTTAATTTTATATAATTGGCAGTGTGCTGAGAGATTGTGTATGGGCACTGTTTATGATTCAAAATCAAAAGGAAATAAATGGAGCACTATAAAATAAAAGACATGTTGGAAATTGTTGTTCTCATAATACCATAATTATAGATCTTTGGCATGTTATAACTGCATAAATGGTGACAAAAGTGCTGTTAACTGGTGTTAATACTAAGAAAATAATAATGACAACATGAACAAATCCGACTGGACCAAAATGATCTCTGTGGCTCAGCCTGGTTAGAGTAAACCTCATCATAAACCTAGTCTTAGCTACAGGAACATAGACCACCACCTTGTAAAGAAATGGGAAATAGCAATCAATTATTTCAAAATAAATAGCACAAAATTACTCCTCCCACCCTCCTCCAAATGGCTTTGTATACATTTACTATTACTGTATAGGTACAGTGCCACTCTTGCTCAGATGTAGATTTACTATTGTTAATAGTATAGTATAATAGTATATTATAAATAGTATAAGAGTATAGTATAATAGTATATATTACAATAATATAAGAGTATATAGATAAATATATATAATATATATATTATATGTTTATCTATGTACTCTTATATTATTGTAATATATATATATGAAAAAAAAAGTTGAACAGTTTTTCACCCCTTCACTATCCCGTTACATAGGTATATAGGCCCTGATTCGGCAAAGCACTCAAACATCAAACAGTGATGTCAACTGAACTTAATCATGTGCTTAAAGTTAAGCAGGTGCTTAAATGTTTAGCTCAATTGTGGCCATAAATCAACAACAACTACTGCATGGTTGGATGGATATATCACAATACCCTGTAGCCTCAGCTTAGTATAAGACCCTAAGAATGCTTACTGTTGACCAGACTCATATAGGTCTGAACAAAAAAAGATATAATTCTTTTGATTTGTTATCCAGAAAATAAATAGTTATCTTTTTCCCTTGTAGCTGAAGTCTGATTCCGACAAACTTGATGGCACTTTCAAATACATTTTGACGGGGGATGGAGCGGGAAGCATTTTTACTATCGATGAGTATACAGGTACAATTCATGTGACCCAGAAGCTTGATCGAGAAGAGAAACCTTTCTACACTCTAAGAGCACAGGCAATTAACAGGAATACCCAGCTGCCTGTTGAACCTGAGTCAGAATTTATCATCAAAGTTCAGGATATCAATGATCAGGAACCAAAGTTCTTGGATGGACCTTATGAAGCCACTGTTCCAGAGATGTCTCCTGAAGGTAAAAGAAAGTCAAGAACCAAACTCTTTTTTCCCACCTTGCTGGACCATTATATTATTTTAAAATATTTATATCCTATTTTATAGAGTGCCTTTCATTCAGAAGGGCTCCAGAGCATTATCCCAAAGGGGAGCTCTAACCCTGCAAAGACTTACAATGCAGGCTTAACTTTAATATGTGAGTAGTCCTACTGAACCCATGGGCATGTTTACCTTTAAGCATGTGGGTAGTTCCATGTGCATAAGTCTCTGTAAAATCAGGGTCAAAATGAGCAGATATATAATTATGGCTACATCCCTTCATACACATTATGGATACATCCCTTCGTACACCAATGAAACCCAGCCAACTTCTAGGCTTGAAAATAGTAGCTGTTAAATATCAGGATACAGCAACGTTGCATTTCAAGACAGGCAGAATATTGTATCAAGTTGAGGTTGCAAAGGAGAAGTGAGGGAAATAGAATGTAACATTCAAATTTAAAGTTGGCTAAGACTCCACTCCTCTAATCTCTCAAAAAGTGTCACATATCATGTTTACTGGTCACAACCTGTCTGTTCTTCAGGCTTATATCCATGGAAAACTAACACTATACATTTAAACAGCAAGGATCTATAACCCCTATTGACTCTTCTAAGTACATAAATGTGAGCTCAAACTAAATGAAAATTACTTAATAACCTCTTTCAGGCTACTCTGAGTGTGTATGATGATTAAATCATAAGCTTTTATTATACTCCATGTAATACACCATGTACTGTAAATGGAACAGAAGAGTGCCATTCACATCATGGGTAGTCAGTATTTTCCCCCTAATTTAGTTCCAGATTTCAAGTTTAATAATCTGGTCTTTGTTTGGAATTGTGTGGGGATGTAATAGGGTGGCGTGGCACTGCACTGACCAAAGATACAATTCCTTCTTTCTGGCATGCAGTGAGAGTGTTCACACTTCACCATCCTTTAGACTGGTGACACTTGTTCCCTAATCCTCGCCCAGTCAGTTTCCCTCCATTCGGGATGAATTATGCTCTGGAGGTGCAATAAGGGAAACACCCCTGTATTCCTTAAGCATGGAGACGGAAATTTTCCCTGCCCTTTGGATAGGTTGCACTAGAGGAGAGGGGTCTTGAAGGTAATTTGTATTCCCTCTCTGACCTTGCATCCTTATGTTAGGGCCAGACAGAATTTGGACCATGATTTGGAATATGTCTGGAAGGTTGGTACTGAAGGTAACAAGTAAAGATACCCTCCTGTCAAAAAAGGAAAATTAGGAAAAGAAAGCAACTGGCACAAATGAGCAGGTTATAGATAACTCTCATGTCCAAATTGTCCTGAAAGACAGGAAAAAATGGATCCTTTAAAATTTACTCAACAGATCCCTCTAGTCTCTTTAATTACTACCTTCATCTACTTCAGTTATTTCCATTGCAAATAATACTGAAAAGAAAGTCAAACATTGTGCCAGTTAAAACTGTGTGAATTAATAAGCTCATTACCTCAATAACATCAGTGATCATAAAAGCTAATAAAAACTATGTATCATTCAGCATTACCCATTTACTGTTAGGGCAGCTTCACTGAATTTGTCACAGCCTCACAGAGAGATGTAAACTACAACTTCCTGTGCTGGTCTGGATCTCAGCTACGAAGCAGGAGAGATTTAGTCCAGAGGCCAGGAGGCAGTGCTTCCCTCATATACATATAGTAAAGGGATTCGACCCAGTATTTGGGTATATGATTTAGAGTGTGTTCAGGGTGAGTGCACTGTCATTGTTCCTATCCCCTGTCTCTAATAAAGTGGGAGGTGAGGAAGTGACAGTTGAAGGGGAAGAGGGGGATGGTGGAGGGACAGAGGCAGGCTGGGGGGAACCTGAGAGAGAGACAGAAACAAAGTCTGTGAGTAAACTGAGAGAAACAGGCTGAGAGGAAGAATGGCCACATGGACAGAGGGAAACCAGGACTGAAACTGGTGAGTGAGTGGAGAAGCTGAAGTTGAGCAGGACAGACAAAAATGCAGGAGAGGGTCCCCTGAGTTCAATGCTGGCTGGTCAAGTCAGTGTGTATTTGATGGCATGTTCCTGAGCAACCATTCCTGTAGGCTCCTGAGCATCGGACCTGGTCACCTCCTGTCATTGATTCATAATGTCCCAGAGATCTAGAACAGGAAAACCAAAGGTCCTTCAGATCCCATGGGTCTGGTTTAATGTGCACCCCGCAAGTAAGCACCACTGGAGTCAAGTCCATCTTTTCAGGAAGTCACAAGAGGCACTTGGGGCTCAAAGATTAACTTGGGTATTAGACAGCACCCAGTGAGATATCTGGGGAGAGGGGAACCTAGAACTACTACTACTACTACTAATAACAATAATAATAACCTATAAGATAATAGCCTGTACATACTGAGATAGATATAGGTTTTTTTCTCTATTTAGAGAGTTATATTTAGTTAAGTACACTTAGTAGTAAGTTAAAGTGTGTGTGTTTATTCAAACAGTTATTTTTATTATATATATTCTTCATATATTTAATGTTATTGTAAGTAGATGGAAACCAGTTCCATTTGTTTCAATTTAAATAAAATCCCTGTTGTGTTTTTTTTTTTGACAACCATCTTATCTATCATTAAATAACCATTTATCATGGTGTAACACCCACACCCTGCCTCCATCTCTCATCTGCTGAATAAATTATATCATCACTATGATGGATCATTACTAAATCATGGTCAGTGATTTTGGGATAGGGTGATGCTTGGTTGTATTTCAAATTATAACATGATAAACTACTCCGAGAGGCCAGTTTACACTCATTTGGGCTTCCCATAGAGCAGGGGTCGGCAACCTTTGGCACGTGGCTCGCCAGGGTAAGCACCCTGGTGGGCCGGGCCAATTTGTTTGCCTGCCACATCCACAGGTTCAGCCAGTTGCGGCTCCCACTGGCTGCGGTTCGCTGCTCCAGGCCAATGGGGGCTGCGGGAAGCAGCGCAGGCCGAGAGGTGTGCTGGCCGCGGCTTCCCACAGCCCCCATTGGTCTGGAGCAGCGAACCGCAGCCAGTGGGAGCTGCCATCAGCCGAACCTGCGGACGCGGCAGGTAAACAAAGTGGCCTGGCCTGCCAGGGTTCTTACCCTGGCAAGCTGCATGCCAGAGGTTGCTGACCCCTGCCATAGATGGAGCATGTTCATTCTGCAGCCAGGGATCCATAAGACTGCACTAGCAGATGCCACTTGCAGATCCACTTAATCAGCATATCTACTACCACCAGGCTATACCCACGTCCTGACAGTGATGACCACTTTGGGGCCTGTTCTGGGCCCTCCACTGCCACAGAATTCTGTCTTGGCAGACATTTTGGCCTTAAAACCCTTCCATTTAGGTTTGCATGGAGACAGGCATAAATCTAGAATTGGCCCTTAGTCTATGTAATTGATGTTTAGAATTGACTATACACATGATACGAACATTGAATTAACATAAAAATAGGAGCATAAACAGGCATCAGTAACCCATGAAAAATGGTTTTAAAATGTTAACCTTCTAGCAAATACCACAGTGGAAGATGAATTAATAAGGAAATAATGGCTAATCAAAAATGTTTCACTTCCCTCTGTTTTCCGAATTTACATTTATACATTAATATTTTGTGTGTTACTTATATATTTGTTTCCTTTAATTATGTGACAATTAAATTCTTATCCATGAAAAGTGCTGACTTGACAGCTCAAGAGATTGTAGGGCAGATCCTCAGCTCGGTGGAGCAGGGCCACTTTACATCATCTGAGTTTCGGATCAATATTTTTCTATAATCCTTCAAAGAGCTACACCATGGGGTGCAGTTGTGAAAGCTTTCTTGCTCTGTCCTGCCTATAAACCTCAACCCTGAGGGTTATAAGGTAGTTACATCTCCACAGGAATAAACTCGGGCCTTGACCTCTTGGCTGAGTCTGCCAACAAGGGTGCCAGTTAGGGCCAATTGTATTGGCGATGTGTGTGTGTGTGTGTGTGTGTGTGTGTGTGTAGACCTGTTCCCTAGGAACTTTTTTGAAACCATCAGCTTATTTCAAATACTCCAGCAAACTGCTTTTAGATGATGCTAAAATAATTAGTGACCGGGGATAGAAATTGACCATGTAAAATGAAAGGCTCAAAGCCCTATATCCAATCCCCTGAATCATTTATTATTTATTTCCATTTTAATATATCAGAGAAGTCCAGAATAATATGACTTAAATATTCCATCTGGTTAAAGGTTTCTTTTAATCTAAGATATTCTTCTAAAATCATGTAAGAGGTACTTGTACTTCGACAATTACAGATCTAGTGCCTATATCCTCCCCTTAGCACAGAAAGTAGTAAAATTCCCTCAGCCTTACCTGAATGAGTGATCTCTGAGAAGACTCTCTGCATGCTTCCCTCTTGGAGGGACACTTGGTTTACAGAAGTGATAGATTCATGGTCTTCTGATCATCCCAAGTCATGAATATAAATCTAGGTGAAAGCCTGCAGATCTTGAGACACCCATATAAAGCAGCTTTCTCTGGGTGCACCAGGGTGCGGGAACCCCTGCAGCACTGACAACATGGTCATTTAAAAAGTTATACTGCTACAGACAACTCCCATACCCACACTGGCTGAACATGCCCCTTTACCCTCACTCATACTGTCATTAGAACAGAGGCCTGGTCTACACTGGAGGGCAGGAGGGGGAAATTGATCGAAGTTACATGACTTCAGTTATGTGAATGACATGGCTGAAGTCAACGTATTTAGACCTACTCACCATGGTGTCTTCACTATTTATCACGTCTAGACTAGACGCGATAAATCGATCCCCGCTGGATCGATCGCTGCCCGCCGATCCGGCGGGTAGTGTAGTCATACTCTTAGAGTGGTGTTAAATACTGGCTACCAGTGCTGCATTGTGTGTAGAGACTGCACCCTGAATCTGGACAAAGCAAGTAGAGACAGGCCAAAGACCTTAGTTTCTCGGCCTCCTAAAACATCAATTCCAGTAGAGGGTTCTCTAACCTACCAGCAGATGGAGACTGGAAACAGCAATGCTTTGTGACGTCAACCCCATGCCAGTTCAGCACACCAGTTCTTTCTTCTCTGCCAGCAGACAGAATTCCCCTTGGCTGAGTTAAGCATGTCAGTTTGCTTGTATCTTCTAGCTTAGGTTCCTTTCAGATCTGGGCATCACCTAGTGAGCAATCAGCACTACAAGGCTCTGTGCTCATCTTCTGCCTCTGGGAAAGAGTTCTCTGCTGGCAGACAAGCACAGACCAAGGAAAATAAGGTGACAGCAAGCACTGCATAGTCAAAGACAATAATGCATTGCTTTCCCTAGTGTGCACACAGAATCCTCTGACCCCCCACACATATTGGAAAATTTAGCTCAAAGTTAGGTTCAAATACCAATATTTATATTAACATAAATGCAAATGAGTATAAGAGTTAGTATGCTTTCTAAGCTCTCCCTTATCTGCTGCATTTAAATTTTATTAGGATTTTATATGCAAGTGTCATAGTAAATGAAACATGTATCTGTAAATGGACTCTTCTGGGAGTACAAGACTATGGTTTTCCCTTAGGCATTTGGTATGATTTTATATAAAGTGCTTCCCATAGTGCTATTAGACTTCTACAAATGCAGTACATCTTATGGAATGGGTAGGAGTCAGATGCAATGATATATCAGTATGTAACATGTTTTATCTATTTGGGGCCTTAGTTAGAAAAACAAAAGGATATTTCCCATATGACTGTCCTGTAGCTACCTAATATGTTATAACAGGTAAATGACACTGATGTTTGCACCATAGGAGGCTCCAATAACAAAGAGAACAATTTTATCTTTAAAGAGAATGTACCAGAAAGCAGTGTACCCAAGTTAAATGTTAGCGTAGTATCATAAAGAAAGTGTAAATAGATTTATTATCTAGATCTACGTTTGAACATATAAAACACATATTTGGGTCTGAACTGTTTTATAAGTATTGTGTAATCCAACTGTACTGTATTCAAAGACACAAGTGTGTGAAAGCTGATGGGTACGTTTGAGTAACTTGCATCTTTGGCATACCAAGGTCAAGTTCATTGTCCTTTCCAAACTTCCATTCCTGCATAAATGATACTTCCATAAATGGTATCATAATTCTGAACAATACCAATTAGGCCATCTATTATGTCATTTTTCTTCTGGAACTTTAGAAAATGGCTTAAAAATGTGTGAGCCCACTAGTATAAAGTATAACATTTGTATTTGCTGATTTATATTTTTAATTCCAAGCAGGAAGCTGCAAAAATCGTTTATACTATTGTTTCAGGGATGCTAAGAGCATATTAGCAGTTGCAACTTTTTATTATTCAGGCATAACTGCCCACGTTGACATGTTTAATGAAACACTATTCCACTGAGGTAACTTCTTGCTTTTGCTAACACAGGTAATACTCATACAGAAAAATCTTCCATCTGAGGTGAGAAATTCAAAATTGGAAAGGAATCTCTCCTTGGAGAATGTGTAGTGTTGGGCTACCTAGTACCACATCCATATTTAACCCATGATGTGGAATCTCATTCCTTGGGAGATGTGAGAAAACAATCCCCTCAAAATAAAGCTCACCCCTTTCAAAAATATGTTCCAAATTTTAAAATGGAAGTTCTCTTCCAACTGAGGTTCAAGCAGGAGAGGAGCATTTACCCTAACCTTGAGACTGGACTCTCTTTACCAGATTACCACTACTTGCTTACTTCTCCTTTTATACCCTGCACTAGGGCCTGGCAGAGCCCACCTGTAGGAGCTCCATGCTCATTAACCTTTCCTTGTTTGGTTCTATACCTCAGCAGAGCCAACACAGAACCAGAGGGATTGGACTGGAGCTGCTCAGATGGGCAGCACTACCAATCACAGCTTCAAGTATTCATTTTTTAATAAAATGAGTAGAAAATAAAACATGGCTTTAACTGAATGAGACCCAATAGGTTGCAATCATCATATTGCAGTCACATAAGCAATCTCTTTTTCTGTGTATCTATATCCCTGATCTATTAAATATAATCCCATAAAACAGCACATTTCTGAGCTTTACTGTTTGTATTTTGGTTCCTGTTTCAGAGATGGCATCAATCATACACTGTATCCACTGGATTATCCACAGTGGTAGCTTTTGTCAATATTAATACTCAGTTACTTCAAAAGGGCTGCATTATTTTCATGCTTAACAGTGATTTTCGTATGGCAGGAGTGGTTCAGTGAGACTGATCTCTGGTGACCTTCTGTTTCTAGATCACAGTTTGTTTTGAGTTAACATTTATGTACTTGAGTGTACTTACTCATCAGTCATATTTGAGAACAGTGTTGCTTCTGAAGTTGTAAGCCTCAAATGTTTGTGGTTGTTGAAGATTAACCTGTCAATTTATCTTTGAAATTTCTTGCCAGCAATAGAGAGATGTATATATCACCAGTTTGATCAGCGGCAGAGCCAGATTTTGCAACTAGAGGGATAATGGGTTGAAAAAGTGTGGTTGATGCATCCCTTGATTTTGACTGCACCTCCCCTCTGCCTTGCACCATTATAGTGCTCCCCATCTGTTCCCTGCAATGCTTCATGGTTTCCTCCATCCCCTGGGACCAGGGACACACTCCACATCGAGCCCTTGCAACCCTGCCCCTGGAGCTGCTCAGTTCAATCATAATGGGGCCCCCTGTCTGTCTACCCATACTCCACACCCCCGGCCCCCCTCCCCTGCCTGGCCCCCCAGCAGCAGTAGCATGTGCCCAGAGTGGTGGCAGCAGCAGCTGGGGCAGCAATATCCACAGAGACTGGTGCGGAGCAGTAGGTGCAGGCTGGCACCAACATAGAGCCGGGTGAATCACTGCACTTGTAACCAAAGCCCCACCCTCAGACACAGGTGCTGAACAGCTCGGGACTGCTCCTGGTAGTACCCGTGATCTTATTCGCTGGGGGTGGGGCGAGAGTGCTTCCCCATCAGGCACAGCCTATTTGGGGGATGCTTCCTGCTCCAATGAGCAGCCCCTGAGAAAGAGGCAGGAGCACTTCCCCACTAGTGCAGTAGAGGGTCATTTTTTGCTGTTCACAGCCCCAGCCACCCCCTGCACTGGGCAGCCCCACCATCTTCAGACCCCACCATCACCACTGCCACTTATACCATTTCTGCCCATCGGCGGCCCCCAAAATTTGCAGCCCTAGGCAGCTGCTTATTCTGCCTATAGGTAGAGTGGATTCTACATAACACGCTCGAAAAAGTGCCACATATACACATAAAGGCCACGAGTGTGTGTGTGTGTGTGTGGGGGGGGGGACTCTCTCTTCTCTCCACTCCCCACTCCCATTAGTTTCACTCTGAGACTGATATTATAGGCATGTTCTGAGGGTGGTATTCTATACTTGCTCTAGACATAGAACTGCTCTTGAAGTTAACAGCAAAGGAACAGCATTTCGCTCCAGACTACTGCTTTTTCCAGACTACTGAGTCTTTAGTCTGAGAAGTTTCTAAAAGAGTATTTTAATATCCAGAGAGTGGCCTCAACTCGGATCAAGATATTTTGAGAAGATACTGTATTTTACACTAGTGACCCCAAACCTTCAGGGTGTTGCTGACTTAATTATCAGAGAAAACATGCAACAGAAGAGACTGTCTTATGATAAGATGTTATAATGTGATCATATGTCAGAAAGTCATGGAAAGTGGCTCTGGGTCTTGTTTTTCCTCAAGAGAGGTAGCTATTTGTATTCTTATATAGAAGTCAGGTAAGAAATAAGATAAAAATAACCATTTTATTATAAAATGATGATGCTGAGGAATATTTCTTTGCAAGGATATCCTCATGGATGGCCCATGGGGATGTTGTCAATTTTGGATCTAGGACATGACTGACTCCCAACTAGAGATGAAATCGTGTTCTGCAGATTGATTTTGCTATCTCTTTTGCAGTAGGAAAGGCTCATTAAAGGCCTCAAGGATATAAAATGCTATTAGAGTCTTGTTCTATTTCCTGGCTGCTTTGCTTGTTAACAGTTTATTTCTATCAGCTCCTCTGTAGGTTTTAAATTAGAGGTTCATACAATATTCGTCTTTTGTTTTGGTTTGTTTTTTATATGGAGCACTTTAATAAAACATCTTAAAACATATTCAATGGAAAATAAATCTGAAAGTAGCCCATTCACATATCATAAATTAGAAAAACTGAGGACAATATACAGTATTTGCCAATATAGAGATAAAATCCCACTGGAAAGTCCCAAGTTAATCTTTTGTTTTAATATAAATTGAAAAGGAGAATGGAACCAGTACAGAGGCGGAAGAAAAGAAGAAATATTAAGCCTTCTATTGAGCCTATTTTTGGAACATACACTCTACCATTCTCTCTCTGCACTGTAGGATGACATAGCTGGGTACATGAAATGGTTAGAAGTCAGGTACAGTGTACTATTCTATTCTAAGTTACCATATATACTCGTTCATAAGCTGAATTTCTTTAGTAAAAAGGGAAGCACCAGAGACGGGGGTCGGCTTATGAACGGGTATGGAGAGGGACACAGCCCCTCCTCACAACAGAGGGAGCAAGGAGAGGCAGCACAGCCAGCAGAGACAGAAGGGAAGAGGCGAGGCCAGAGTTTCTCCACTTCTGGCCATGCTGCTCTCCCCTCAGCCTCCAAAGCAGCTCCAGCTCTGGGGCTGGCAGGCTGCAGCCGTGCTGCTCAGCTCCGCCCCCCCAGAGCAGGCTGTGGCCGCGCCGCCCGGGTGCCAGAGAACGCTTCGGCCGTGCCGCCCGGCCCAGCCCGCTGGAACATGCTGCAGCTGTGCCGCCCGGTCTGGCCCGCCGGAGCAGGTTGCAGCCATGCTGCCCAGTCTGCCGGAGCAGCTCCAGCCAGGTTAGAGACATCCTTCCCTGGCCCTCCCCAAATAAGATGGGAAGGGCTGGGATTGGGCGAGTGTGTGGGTCCCGGGCTAGGGGTGGGGTCATGTGGAGGGTGGTCACCGGGATTACTCCCCTGACTCCCAGCTTCTCCCCCCCAAAAAAATTTCCCCACCAGTTGCTGTCCCGGCTCGTCAGGGTAAGCAGCTGGCGCGCCGGGACACTGTTTACTTAGGTTTACCTCCGTACCTGTGGATGCTCAAGATAAACAAACTCAGACCACTAGTGGCTTATCCTGATGGCCCGGGAGCCAAAGTTTGCTGACCCCTGAATTATAGTGTCGGTTTATGAATGGGTTATAAAAATTTGTACTTATCCATCTTGGGGGGGTGGGGTGGTCAGCTTATAAACGAACCGGCTTATGAGGTTTTTATACCACACTCATCACCATAGTACCTGAGTACCTTCCAGTAGTGCATTAATCAGCATGACTACATATTTATCACAGGTTTGTTTTCTCATTTTCTCTCCAGTGAGAGAAATATGTGCAGTGGAATGTCTTGTTTTGGCAGTGTGTGGCTTATATATACACATACTGCTGCTATGTAGTTCTGTTAGGAGAAGGCAAGATCAAAGAAATGAGCCTTGAACTTGGAGTAAAAAAAGTGATGAGGTTGTAATGGTCCCTACTTCCTCGGGGAGTTAATTCCACAGCCTTAGACAGTCTCTGGAGAAGATGTTGTCTCCTGCACAGACAAGATTTACTCTTAATCTTGAGAGTTCAACTGTGTCACAGGAACATAGTTGTCAACCACAGTCTTAGACACCCTGGGCCCAGGCCATGTAGTGCTTTGAAGATAAGGACTGAGACCTTTAACTTGTTTTTAAATTATGTGGGAAGCCTATAGAGAGTGGAAGGTGGGTTTGATGTATTTGTAGCAGCCTGTGTTGCTGAGAGGATGTGGTACAACATTCTGAACTACTTGGAGTTTCCTAAGTGCTGAAGGATGCATGACCAGTTATAGTGAATTGCTGTAATCCAGCGGAGAGGTGACAAAGGCCAGGTCACCAAGATGGAATGGAGTTTCCAAGCCAGATGGAGATGGTAGAAAATCTTATTTGTAGATGCTGATATGTAAGAGCTCAACTTCAGAAAGGAATATAAGAGTTCTCCTTTACAGACTGAATTGACTACGGACTGATTGACCAATTGTGAGTGCACTATGGTTGCAAACTCTTCCAAATCCTGTCCTCTGCCCACCAGCATCACTTCTGTCTTGATCCGCCTCAGCTTCAGCCAGCTTTTCTTCATCAAAGAACTGATCTTTTCCAAGCACTGGGCCTTTTTGGTGGTTTGCGATGTGGTCATATTTGTTGAAGGATAGGTACACTTGTGTATCATCAGCATATTGCTGTCATTTAAGTTTTGATCTGACCAGTTCACGTAGTGCAGGGGTCTCAAAGTCCCGGCCCGTGGGCAATCTGCGGCCCGGGAACCTCCCCACTGTGGCCTGCGGAGAGACGCATGCAGCCACATTGCTGGCAATGTCTGCTGTAAGCGCCACCCCACCCCACTCCGCAGCTCCCATTGGTTGGGGGAGAGGGAAAGAGATACCATCACTAGTTGCCGGGCAGAGTCAGCCATGGAGGCAGCATCACCTTTTTCCACAATGAATATAAACAAGTCAAAATACCGAATACAACTATCTGATGCACACCTTGCTGCAATCTGGAAGGTTTTAACTGTGGCCAAACATCAACAAATTGACAGAACTGAAGCATTGCCAGGTGTATGGTAAAGATTTAAAACTCTCTGGCAGGCGAAGGATTGTATAAAGTTGTATGACAGTTTTATTATTTCTAAGAAATTCAAAATAAAAAATATAATATAAACATTTTCTTTTCTGAACACCATCTTCAGTGACATTATTGGCCTGCTAGGAGGACTGGCACTGGCCCTAAGGTAAATTGAGTTTGAGACCCCTGACCTAGTGGTTGTGTGTAAATCCTGAAAATAACCAGAGAAAAAATTGATCCTTCTGGGACTGCACAAGTAACAGGTCTAGTGGTGAAGGTACAGTTTCCCATCATTACTCATTCGGTACATCCCTCCAGGAAGGACTCAAACCATCTTAGTGCATTACCCTGAACAATTGCCACCTCTCTCAGGTAAGATAGCAGAATCTTGTGGTCAACAGTGTTGAATGCCACGGAGAGATCCAGGAGGATGAGAATGGATGTCTGTCCTCTATCCATGGACAGCAGAAGATCAACCATCAGTGCAATTAAGGCAGTTTCAGTCCCAAGTCCTTGCCTGAATCCAGATTATGCAGGGTTTAGAATGTTAGCTTTAGTTACATGAGCATTTAGTTGGCTTGCTCGAGAATGAGACGTTTGACACTGGGTGGTAGTTGGCCAGTACTGAATATATTCATACAGTATGAGTTGATTTATATTAAATGAAATGAGTAAAAAAATAGATGTAGACAAAGACGAGACAAGAAGAGAGAATCTGACACTGGTTAAAAGCTATAGATATGCCAAGAGAGAGTTATATGTTATTTATATGGCAAACAGTCATTTCATTTTAAACAAATATATATAAGAAATTTCTTATTTCACTTCTTTTCTTTTCAGGTACTTCGGTGATACAGGTTACAGCTACAGATGGAGATGATCCTGCTTATGGCAATAGTGCCCGACTGCTTTATAGTATTTTGCAAGGACAGCCCTACTTCTCAGTGGAGCCAAAGACAGGTATTGTTAGATCTTCCTATAACCCGAGCTTCATTCATGAACTCTCCTAAAATATCTGTGTGTCAGGTAAAAATTACAATAGATTGTAATCTTATTTTCTCAAGACAGCACCAATATAATGTCCTCAGATCAAACAATCTACCTACCTATCTAGTACCCACACCTGTAGTATCTGAATGTCTCCTGATTTAGGGCTTGATCCTGCTCCTGCTCCTGCTCAAGTCAATGGAAAAAACTCCCATTGACTTGACTAGTGCAGGATCAAGCCCTTAGGGCCCAATTTGGAGACCATTTAAGTCAATAGAATGAGTCATATTTACTTCAGTTGTTTTTGGATGGTGCCCATAGTCACTTCATTAAATTCAATGGAATATATTTCACATAAATCTAAGAAAATTTCAGCCTGTGAGACATTTCAGATATCTCCCTATTTTTAAGACATATATAAAACTGGTTCAAATAATAGTCACGATGCAAACATTAAATTCCAGGACATATAATAATAATACTCCCAAGTCTATAAGATTTTATGTTTAACACCTCAAACAAAATTTAATCAACATAATTTATTTATACCTCAGTAGTTCTCTGAAGTAGGGAATATTATTATTCTCATTTCAGAGATGAGTAAGCTGAAGCACAGAAAGTTAAAGGACTTGCTAAAGGTGAAAGTGAGACAGTGGGATACCCAGGAACATATAAAACAAGAAGTCCTAACTTCCAGCACAAGGCCACATGTGCTATGAACTAATCAGTGTGTATATTATTGGTTGTGGCCAAAGACTTAAAACTTGATGGCATTTGTCTGTTTGTCTGTCAATTTGTATGTAACAAAACAACCTTTCAAAACAGCATCTGATCAATTCTAAAACTTCAGGGAATATTCTAGGAACCAATGAGCAGAACCCTATTGATTTGGGGGATCATGGGGGACATGTGTAGCTCCCTTTACTCCGTTTAACCCAGCTTCAAGTACCTATGTAACTGTATAATGATTAAACCACTGGTTGATAGCACCAATTAATGCCTTTGAGCATAACAATATCCCATTTCTGTCCATCCTCCCAATAAAATTTAACATGGCATGAGCAGAGGATGGGGGGCATTGTGTGGGAAAAGGGCAAATGGGAGGGGCACATAGAATCCCTAGCATGGGGTAATGGGGATGCATATAGAGCCAGGACATGGTGTAATAGGAAACTCTGGCATGGTGGGAAGGAGTCACACAGAGCCCGTGGCATGAGGGAAAGGATGGAGGGTGCAGGGAACCCCTGCAATAAATGACAATGGGAGGGTGTCACATGGGTGGGAGTGTGGGAATGGAAGAATAAGCTCAGCCTACAGATGTTATGAATTGTGAAACCTCTTAGTGGTACTAAATCTGATGCTTCGTTTTGTACTCTTAATGTCTGGTCAGTTATTGTAAATAATGTGCTTAGCTAACTGTATCTTCCAGGGGTCATTAGAATTTCTTCCCAAATGGACAGAGAAACTAAGGAGCAATACTTTGTCATTATCCAAGCCAAAGATATGGTTGGGCAAATGGGTGGATTTTCAGGAACAGCAACTGTAACCATCAACCTCTCTGACATCAATGACAACAAACCCATATTTCAACAAAGTGAGTAAATGGCAAGAAGTTTTATTATTACACATGAGACTGTAGGGAAAATTTAGTACTAGTGCAATGTCAGTGAGTTCAGTGGTATACCCATTTACATCAGATCTACATTTTGCCTTTTATATCAAATAAAAGATTGATAAACCAATAACTTTTCCACACAAAAAAAGCCTGGACTAAATAGCTAGAGAGCTTAAGCAACTGCTATGTTTTGTTATAGTTTTGAGCTAACAAGATACCTACTTTAGGGAAGTTAAATACAAAAAAAGTATTTTTTCTCTCTTGGGGTTTAGAGCATAATTTTTCTTTATTACTGTTAATATACTGACAACTGTAAAATTATGTTTCTCAAAGGATAAAAATTCTCTTTCAGGACTTACTAATTAAACGATAAATACAAACTGAACTAGTAGGGAAGCCATGCATTGCCACTGCTATCTAGCATGCAGCTGCATTCAGGAGAAATAATCACACTATGCTGGTTTAATACAGAAATCTATATTTTAATGGCAGTCTTCCCAGAGTGTGCATCTGTAGAGAGGAGGTTTCACACCACTGGTTTTCTGCACACTGTGGTCACTAATCTGAAATAAAGATTAATTATAAAAGTGTGGAAAACAAAGGTGGTTTCAGAATGAAGTGGTGGGAAATAATTCGGATTTAGATATTTTTTATTCAGAAACCTACCGTAAATAATAATAATGTTGCAAGTGCACACCATACAAATGCTGTAAATCAGTTGGGTCCAACTATTCAGCAGTAGAATTAAATTTAACAGATGAATTCCTAGTCCCACTGAAGTTATTGTGAGCTTTGCTATTGATTTCAACTAAGCTAAGGTTTCATCCAATAGTTTAAAAAAGCCAAAGAGCCACAATCAATCTTCTATTTCCCTGTGCTCAGGCATAGGCAATTGAGCTGCTATGCTGTCCTCCCTATGGATCCCTCAATCTAGCAAGGAAACAGGCAGTGTAGAACCTTAATTTTCTCTCTCCTCCCTTCCCTTTGCCAGGAGACTGAGCTGTAGTCAGTTAGGCCTAGTGGTTGGAGTGGGAGTCAGGCCTAGTGGTTAGAGTCTGAATGCCAGGACCAGGAAGCAGAGTCAAAGGTCAGAACTGACTTACTAGGAGTAAGGGAATGCAGGAGCAGGATTGGTTCTGAGACAGGAGGGGGACAGGAGGGGAACAAGGCTTACTGCAGGGCAGGATCTGGACTGGAGCTGTGGAGGAGCAGAGGAGGAGCAAGGCTTGGCGAGAGACAAGCCCTGGGAGAGAGAGAGGGTGTGGGCGTTGAGCAGCCAGTGAGCTACTGCTGCTGCTGAGCTTAAGAACTGGCCTGTTGACTTCCTCAACAAATCAGGCAAGGCAGTCCATCAGGCAGTCCAGCTGGCTTGTTAGGATGTCAGGAGTGCTGAGCAGGTGCAGCTGCAGCTACAGGGACTTACTCTAACAGTACCTCTCATTAAGGGCATCTTCTAGGTACCCCAGGCCTGGTTTCTGTGAAATGTCCAGAACAGATCCAGGGTGTGGATGTGATTCAGTAGTGAGTAACCAGGCCTGATGAAAGAAGCAAGCCATCGATAGACTCCACCAACTCCAGGATGTCCTTGCGTTAGGTGGGAATATGGTGTATTCATGCAAAGTCCTGATCCATGAAGTTACCTGAGACACTCAAATCCACAAGTGACTCCAGGTGGACCTCGGAGATGGAGAGGTGTCAGACTTGTAGAGGAAGCTGGAGATATGTCGGGACCGCTTGCACATTGCCAAGATACCAGCAGACATATACTAATGTTGGGTACCAATAAGAGGCAGAGAGCAACACCCCAACCCAGACCCTGCTATCAGTGGCTGGGGTTTGGCATTCCCTGACCAGGGTGCCAATTGGACCTTAGCAGGGCAGCCTGACACAAAGTGTCCTGGTCTTCGACAGTATAGGCATATCCCCAATGCCCAACACTGCTTTTTCTCTGTGTCGAGCTGTGTGGGATGGGCTGTGGGGAAGGTGCTGAAGGTTGGTGAGCCAGAGATGGCAGGGCTGGCAGGAGTGGGGAAGCTGACCTTTTTTCTTGGCAGCGTTCCATCAGATGGTTGACAGTTTTTATGCTTTAGGTCAATCAAGGCATCAAGGCATCCAGAGTCGGTGGACAGTCCACTTGTGCCAGCTCTTCTTGATGTCATCATTTAGGTCGAAGTGGAAATGATAATGCTGTGAAGTCTTATTCCATTCAGTATCTGTCCTGGTGCAACACTCCCAGGGGGGCCTCAGCTGTACACTTATGATTAGAGTCACTGAGGACCCACATCCATGATTTGAATGAAGTCTTCAAGTTGGCCCAGGATTGGGCTTGTTTTCTCTAGGAGTATGGATGTCCTCTCCAGAGCCTCCTCAGTCAGCAAGCTGAGAATCAGTTGTACCCTGAATTAATCAGTGGGGAATGACTGCAGGCACAGCAAAAAGAGGAGCCAGCATAGACTGAGGATCCCCTGAACCATGCCCCGATCACCGTTAAACTTATCAGGCAGGAGAATCTTTGGCTCACACCAAGTGGGAGGCAGAGTCAGGGGTGGCATTGCCTGCCTGTGCAGTGCTACATTCTGTGCCTGCAGGACAGTGACGTTGGCTTGCAGGTTAGCAACTTGGGCTTCCAGGATCTGTAAGGCAATCCCTATCTTTAGCAGGGAAAGATTGGCTGGGGAGGTATCCTTACTACCCAGTGCTCTGGACCCCTTGTCAGCCCAGTTTCCCTCTTTTTTAGTTTCAGGCTGCTCAAACTGTCAGGAGAATGGGTTGTAGGCAGTCTGGCCTCGCGGTCGGTGTCCAAATGCCAGGGATCGAGACAGAAGCAGGGCTGAAGTTCCGAAATGGAATCAGAATCTGAATGCCAGAGCCCAGGGTTGAGACACAGTTGGAGTCAGGAATCACAGCCGAGGGTTGGAACCAGATTACCAGGAGACAGGGAAAGCAGGAGTAGGGCTGGTTCTGAGGCAGGAGCAAGATTGGGACTGGGTGGGAACAAGGCTGGGTGCAGGGCAGGAGCTATGGATGAGCAGAGCAGGACTTGGTGAGATGCAAGAACAGGGAGGCAGTGAGGGTGTGGGCGTTGAGCAGCCAGCGAGCTACTGCAGCTGCTGAGCTTAAGAACTGGCCTGCTGGCTTCCTCAGACAATCAAGGCAGGGCAGGACAGGGCAGTCCATCAGGCAGCCTAGCTGGCTCATTAGGGTGTCAGGAATATTGAGCAGGTGCAGCGCCAGGGCCTTATCCTGATACCCTATCCCTACCCCTGCAAAGTAGCAGGCTACCAATAGGATCACTGCTGAGCAGCTGTAGCAGGAATATGACAGTATCTGCTCAGAGAGCTCCCAGCTCACCTCAGAGCTGTTTCTCAGGCAGCAGGGGAGCAGATGTGATGCAGTTATGGAGGTGCTGCCCCCTAGTGCCTCCTCACAGGAATGAGGTTGGTTCAAACACTTCCCTTTGATACTCACATTACCCAGCTCAGTAAACATATTTTCAGTTTATATTCAGGCAAACATTTTTTTCTTAAATAGTCACCCCCCCCATGGCCTCAGGTGAGTGTTTCAAAGGCCACTACTATTCCCCAGGCCACAGGTTGCACACCACTGCTTTCAACTGTTATAGATCATTGACAAAGTTGATGATTAATGTGATGGTACTTGGCTGTTTCTTTAAGAGTTCTACTACATGAATATCTCTGAGGCAGCACCACCAGGCTCTACCATAGGCAAAATCATGGCAGAGGACAGTGACATAGGGGAGAATGCAGCCATGAATTATGTCATCGAAGGAGAGGAATCACTTCTTTTTGACATCATTACTAACAATGAGACCCAAGAAGGAATTGTTATATTAAAAGAGGTGAGACATTAAGAAACCCACTAAAATGAAACATATAATTAATGTTTTAAAATAATAACAACAACTGCTACTAAAACAACAGCACTTCATGTTGTTGTTTCCATGTTTTTTTCTATCTGGCTTCTTTAAGCACTAATAATCTGACTGAAAATAGGATCTGGAATGGTGTGGGGAAAAACAACCTCACTAGCTTAGAAAGTAAATTGATATTTTTGGTTTGTGGCTCAAGCAATCGGGGTCAGGATATCTGGGTTTTATTTCCAGCTTTGCACTTGTCTCCTTATGTGATTGTGGGAAAATGTCTTAGCCTCTCTGTGCCTTGTTTCCTCACCTGTAAAATGGGAAGAATAATAGGAGAGGAGTGTTCTGAGGCATAACACACTGTTAATAAAGAATGTTAAGATCTTGAGATGGAAGGTACTTCTGTGTATAAGTGAAAAGTGTTATGATTTCTTTAGTGAAACACACTCAGGAAGCTTCAGTTGTATATGGGACTTATTTTAGCAAAACATAGGGAGAAAAAGAGTTAGCTACTAGAACTGAACTGATGACAAGGTTTCATTTTAAACCTTGCAGGGGAGGGAAAAGACAGAAAGTAAGTTCATTCAGTTGGTTACCTATGTTCTCAGTTGGTATGGGAAGCCAAAAAATATTCTGTGATGGAGCTAGAGAGCACAGGGTATTTACTCAGAAAATGTCAGCACTTCAGTGAAGTATGGGAGACTAAAGAATTTGATGTTGCTGTCTTTTGCCCATTTGGAACAGTTACAAGGAAAGGAAGCTATTTTGCTAATATTTCCAGCTGTAGTTTGTATTACTAATCCTGACTAAACAAATGGTATGACAGACAGTGTGATCAGTGAATTATTTTCATTGGTTTTCTTAAAGGGGAGGCAGAGTTATTTTTTCTGAAGACTAAACTGTAATAAACTCAGTTTGAACATCTGAAAAGTAACTAATTCCCCTTATTCTACATGAAAATTCATATGGTATATTGTATAGTGTTAACTCTACATGTGAAATAAAGGCATTAAGAAAATAACCTACATTAAACATAAGTGATAAAATAAAGTAAAGTATCCATTACAATACTATTAAATCATAACATCAGAGCAAACCAAGGAAATCAATCCTTAATAGTAAAAGCAAATTAAAGTAAGACACAGATTAATAATTAAACTGTTATTGCAGTGTGTATATATGTGTGTGTAACTGTTTTTAAAACATTCCCAAAAGAAGTGTACCACTATTTCTTGTCTTTAATCTTACATCAGTCATTAATGTATTATTAATTTTCAAATTCTAAAAAAAAAAAAAAAAAAAGGAATATTCCACTTCCCACTTTGTTTGTCTACAGAGAGTGGATTTTGAGAGCAAAAGGAGATACAGTGTTAGAGTAAAAGCTGTCAACAGGCAAATGGATGACCATTTTATGAAAGAAGGGCCCTTTGAAGACACAACCATTATCAAGATCAGTGTGGAAGATGCTGATGAGCCTCCAGTTTTCACCTCACAGAACTATGTGATGGAAATCGCTGAAGGGGCCACAAATGGCTCCTTTGTTGGTGTTATAACTGCCAGAGATCCAGACAATGCCAACAGTCCCATCAGGTACACACTGTAAAATGTAAATAGGTATGCTAGGAAGAAGTGATTTAAAAAACAGGGCTGAGATTTTCAGAGGGGCCCCAAGACTATTTAAGTGAGAAAAATTTCCAGGGGACTCTTTTCCATTCCACAGGTCTGTGCTTCATGAATGAACTAAAGTTCACCTACGTTGTGATAGCCTGGATATCCTTAAAGCAAATAGTCTGGAATAGTAAAATGTCATTTCCCTCCCTCTGGGCTTAATCCTGACCCTGCACAAAGCCTGAATAAATGGGTTTTGTAAATCAATTCTTCATAGTACCCAGCGGATGGAAAAATAGATCAAATAGTGGCCCTGTAGAGTATATGGAGCAACAGCAGAACGGTGGTGCCATGTCCACAGCTAAAACCTCAGGTCTGCAGTAGCACAAATGTCACTGTGTTCTGCATAACTGCTGATCCACTGGCTATGCCCCTATCCCTACTCCAGCCTGCTCCCCAAAATCTCCTTTACAGAGGGGCAGAGGGAAATATTGTAGTGCAGGGCTATGTTTTAGACTTGGGTAGGAACAGTGTCCACTCCCATAGCCGGAATCTAGCCAGCTCTGGGTAACATAACTGTACCAGTTCCCTTCTCTTTCAGCCTTCCAGGATTGGTATTTGCCCCATAGTGAAATGTTGTAGTCAACAATTCTACAAACTATGTATTTCACAAAATAGTTTTACTGTATCTTAAGGCAGGACACAGTTGATTCATCTTTAGCTATGATTTATAATTAAAATAGCTTGTAGAGTCAATTGACATAATTGAACACCACTTAATTTAGACAACCTAAGATACAGGACAAACTAGTGTGGTGCAAAATAATCCACTAGTGTGGATTAAATTATCAAGTTCTTAGTATCTGATATACTCTAATATCATCTATGCTTCAATAGACTATAGATTTCCATTTTTTTTTGTCTTTTTAAATACTAGTTTCCTATTATATTGACTTAGCTTGGGGTAAAATTAAGTTAAAAAAGTATAAATATATGTACAGAATTTTTCAAAACACTTTTGGTTTTTTTTGCTTAGAGAATTATAGCATCTGTACCAAAACATGTAAATACTGTGAATATTTATAACATTTGTATAGTATATTTTTTCAAAATAAAATATTTCTCTAGGGGTTGCTGTGATGTACATGTGTGTCTATTGCCCCAATCCAGCAATGTTTAAGCAGTTTGTTGCACCATAGACTTCCTTTAAGATGGAACATTTCATTTCACAGCATGCATCAACTATGATTTTAAAACATATATATGTATGTTTGGGGGAAAGTATATGCATATGCAGCCAATTATTCAACAATAACTCAGCTGTCAGTGTTTTCTTATCATACAAAAACAAAACAAAACCAAACCAGGCCTGATTGCCATTATGGACACCAGTTTGCAAACAGCAATATATGTTATAATAAATACAGTTTATTTAAAACAAACAAATGTCTGAAATCAGAAAAAAAAAAACAGAAACAACAAGAAAAGATTGTGTGGGAAGGAGGGATGAGAGGATACTCTCATAAATGAAATATGTTGGAAGCTGAATTATAAATCCATGAAATAAGAGTTTATAAAGGAGACATTGACAAGCTTCTTGGTAAACTGAAGTGAACAGATGACAATCTATTATAGTAGTTCTCGGATTTAGTATCTTGCTGCTTTTCACTCAGGCTGCATGGTAACTATAAATTAAAAGTTAGAGAGTCGTCCAGTCACTGGCATTTAATAAGGGCTATCAGAGAAGAGTCCTAAGTGCCAATTTGTAATATAAAGCCTTTATCAAGCAAAATGAAAGCTGGAGAAGAAGAGGGAATTGTTAAGTACAGGTATTCTAAACAGGACCAGACTTTCCGAGTATGCGCAAATTTCACTTCCAAGATAGAGCCACCTACTCTGCCTTATGAATAAAGCCACATATTTAGTTTTATCTTATTTTTTTAAAAAATCCAATCATTTAAAAATCTCTGCCATTCTAATTTATATATTTGACTTCACTCTCTGTCTTTTTCATAGTCACTCATATATGGCCAATGATAAGAATTTAACTGTCATTCCACCTGCATTTTGTATGTGTGCATATGAACATGGCATGCAGAGCTTTTCAAATGATGGTTATTGCGGTAGAGCTCCAAGCTGGGCTCATTGCAATCATTTCTCACTTTTGGATTTTGTACCTGGGGTTAGCAGACATCTCATTATAGATAGTCAGATGCCTCTCTTTTTCCCTAATGCTCATTCCTTCAACATCATAACATGTCAGCAACAATAAAATAGATTTACCATTATACCTCTACTTAGTTGCCAGTGTTATTCATTTCACAAGTGGCATTTTTGCTGTTTCTTTTCAACCAAGTCATTCACCTGCTGTGAGACCGACTTAGAAATAAGAATGAATAATGCATTTTAGATTCAGTTCACATTAATATAGATCTGAGGCATATTTAGTTTTATGAAAAGAAGAGCTTTGATCTTGGCAGCAGTGAATTTTAAATGTTTATAAGTGTACATTTTTCATAATTTCTGAGTTCCTGCTGCACACATTTCTATGGATATATCCACAGCTCTGTTTTCTCGACTGACAATAGCTTTATATGTCCTTGTTTCAGATGGAACATTTCAGTATTAGGCAATCTCTTTACTTTTTTGGTGCAGGTATTCTATTGTCCACAGCACGTATTTAAAGAGATTGTTCAGCATCAATGCACACAATGGAACAATCATTATAACTAAGCTTCTGGACCGAGAGACAGCTGCTTGGCACAACATAACTGTTACAGCCACAGAAATGAGTGAGTAAGAATTTAAGGAACACTATGTTTTATATCCTGCATGCACTTAGTGTAATTATCATCTGAACATCCCTTCTTTTAAATGGAGAATACATGCTACTTTCTCATTATATTGCTGTTTCTTGTTACATTAAGGAGCATTATTAAAATGATGAGTTCAGTGGAAGCAGGATGTTTTTGAGCTCCAAGGTCTTGTGCTCTTTCATAAAAGATGACCTTATAAAAAAAGAAGAAAAAAAAGAAATTGTAATGAGATGGAGACTCTTAACACTTTCAAGTTATACTGAAGCATATGAATTGCTCCCCCGGTGCAAGATCTTATGTTAAATTAGACCCTGGTTAATTTCACACCAGATTTTTGACTAGTGTAAAATTAGCCAGGGTCTAATTTAACACCAGTCAGAAACCTGTATTTCAAATTAATGGTTAATGTCAGGCCTAAATCAGCTAGACTTCTCTACAGTGACAATTAAATCTGGGAAGCATCCTTTATATAGATTTCACCTGTCAGTTTTGTCTGAAAGTCAAATGCAAATTGCTTCTGTTTGTGCTTTCAGTTATCCAGCTGCCCTGTCTTTGGGACAACATTATGGAAAATGCTTACTTGCTAATTTGGAACTGGATGTGACAAAATGTGTTTCTTCTTAGTTAAAATTAATCACATCATCCATAGGAAGAGACAAGGTCAACAAAATAGGAGGATATCAATGGATCAACTACTTATTGCCATGTATTTTTAACAACTAGCATGTGTTTTAGACATTGTGTCATATACATTTGTTTTTTATGATGACTATTTAGAAGACTATTTAGACTATTTAGACTATGAGTAAGACAGGGTGGGTGAGGTAATATCTTTTATTGGACGAGCTTCTCATCTCTGATGAAAGAGACAACCTTTAGAAATATGTTAATCCAATATATTCCCCATAAGAAAGCATTCCCCATATATATATATATCAGAATAGTAGATGCAATAGTGAGCTTAATATAGTGAAGTTGGTAGCAATATTTACTGCAATCCTCATTTTATGTTTGTGAATTGATAGTCTTGTTTGACTTCTTGGTTTATCTGTGAGTTTTTAAACACAAATGTATCTTCTTTTTCACTTTGTTGGACAGCTGGTGGGTGATATGGTGGAATGGAAAGCATCTCTGGGATATTTTTGTCATACCTTGAATAGGTCTATGGAAACATTGCAGGATGACTTCAGTCTAGGATTGTGACTTTTCTGTTTAGCTAAACACTAAAAAGGGAGAGAACCAGATGTTACAACTGAATAATTGTCTCCTGAACCAGAAGAAATGCCAAGGCTTTCAATGTCAAGAAATATTAAGATATGTATTGTAAGAGGAGGGAGCCCGTCTCATTTTGCTATATTTATTCTCCAGCTCTTTAATGATAATAAGGTCACCATTTAATAAGATGATATCCAGAGGTGTTTCACATTGGTTTGGATATGCTTGAAGATGATTTGCTTTATCAATCAATAACATTTAACACGTGAAATATAATCATCATGTCTATCCTGTGTACTTAGCAATCTTTGCTTGAAAAACAAAGAAACTATGCGTGAAATTCTGGCTCCATTGATGCCAATGGCAAAACTACCATTGATGACAGTGGAACCCGGATTTCATCCCATATGGACCATGTATGGTTACAGCTCCTTTGCACCAACCAGGTGGCATAAATCCAGCTTCAAATCCCATAAGTGTCCTGGCATCTGCACCATAGTCAGGCCTCCATCAGGTCTGACCTTGAGATTCTCAGAGCCAAAACCAGCTGCTTAATGACGCTTCCTCCATCTTGAGCTGAGTGGAGTTCCAACTCAAGAGCGAATCAAACCCAATATTTTCTGTCTCTTGGTAGGTGTTAATCTGCCTACATAGAGTACACAATCCAAACAGAAATAATAGCACTCTAATAATGTAAACAGAACAAGAAAACTTGAGCCACCAGACTGACTTGAAGGTGATTTGTTCATTCACAAAAGGAAGGTCATTAGGGGCCAAAATGTTTTCTGCCTCCTCTTTCTGTCAATTGAAGTATAAATCTCCATCAAGTACTTCTGATGGTAACAGCTGACTGAAACATGGGACAACTTTGACTCTAATTTGTTATTTCTTTGGATGTCCAAAGGTGTGGTTCACTACCAGCTCTAAGTAGTTACCAATAAGAGATAGCAGAAAGGACCATCTGTCCTGAATAGTTCAGCACACCACACCTTTTATACTGAGCTTCAGAATCTTCTTTTGACTACAGAATTCACAACTCTCTTCAGCTCTTAAGCGTGGAAGCTAAAGGATTTAACTCACCACTCCAGTTTTGTCTGATAAGTGTGATTTTATCGATTAGCCTTTCAGTTTATATACAGTTCTTTTATATTTTTTACCTTTTAGCATTACCATTCAATACTTCCTTCCTGCTCATCTCCACTAGGAAATGAGGTGGGATAACACACAGTCACAACCTCGCTCAGCCTAATCAAGCAAGTGATATGATTTTGTTTCCATTTAAATTTTATTTACAAGTGAGCTTATTGTGGGGGGGAAATACTCACTGCCTGGTTTCTCTCTTTTTGTCTTTTAGGTTTCCAAGGAATTCTTTTCCCTGATGGTGCACTTTAATGCATTTCTCCCAGCAATGTTCATATTTCACTACCTGATTCAACACACAGTATAATTATTTAGGTCAATATTTTCAAAAATGGATGCTTACACATATGCTCCTAAGTTCATAGTTAGGCCCCTAAATGCATAGCCTGATTTTCAAAAAGGCTGAGTAACCAGCAGCTCCCATTGAAGTCAATAGGAGCTGCTGGGTGCTCAGTACTCCTAAAAGCCAAACTACTCAGACCAAGTTTAGGCATCTTCCTATAATTCCAAATACATTTTTTTTCTGTTTAAATCATGCTTCTATCTTTGAAACACTCTCCGCTCCCTCCAGCCCAATACTCAGCATGAAAACCTGGCCCTATAATAGTCAGTGGGAATTTTGCCATTGACTTTCAGTCAGGCCAGGATTCCATCTGTAACATTTTCTTTGTTTTTTTATTTTAATTCATGCTTTTAGCCCAACACTGTTCTGTTTGCTTCCTATTACTTACACACACACACACACACCTCACTCCTCCCAGTCTGATAAAAAATGCCACTGCTAACACATAGAATGACTCCAGTCAGTCATAGCAACAGAGAGGATTCTGGGAAGTTTTACACATATTGCTCTTCTCTTTCACACTATTTCTGGCTCTGGAATGACTCTGGACAATAGTGGACATCCTCTTTCAGCCATGGTGTGGTGCATCTCTGTGCTACTCTGAAGCAAGCCCACTCCCTTTGCTTTCGCTAAATTGTTACAATCCATCACATACTCTTCCCAATGAATCAGCTGTGTCACAACTTTGTTTCACTCTCTTTCTTACAGATTCTGTTAATAGCAATGAATTACTTTGAGATCCTTTTTGGTTTACACAGAGATGACTGAGGTACCTTTACTTGGTTATGTTGAGTATAAATGACTTATTGTTTTCCTGAGAGCCCTCTGTTTCTTCCCAAGTGCATATTCTTCTTGGCATCATGATTAGTCCTAGGGTTTTTTTCTCCTACCTCACTTTGGATTCGCCGTTGAGAGTCCAGAATTTCGTTAGTTCTCTGCACCTATTGGATAGGATTTTATCACTAGGGGCAATCACATTATGATGTTAGCAAACTTTGTTTTGATTTCTGCATGATTTGGCCAGTTTTGTCTCCAATAATTACTGCTACAACCTTATTTTTTTCCTAAAGAACCTTCCTGGACACCAGCCACTCTGTTACTGTGGATCGCCTACTGTCTTGGAATCTAGCTGTCTCTCAGCTTTCTCTTTCTCTCCTGCACACTGTGTTCTGCTTAGTTAATATTCTGCTTATCGTATCATAGGAGCTGAGTAATATACCTATGCTCAGATCCAGATATCCTCATTTTCTTGTGCAAGGGATAAGTGGTGAGACAAGAGGTGTGTCTTTCTGCATAGGTATTGAAGCCTTTCCCTCACCATTCAATGGTCTAGCCAGATACCACCTGGCCAGTGCCTGGGACTGCAGAAGCAACTCTGTGCCCCCTGCTACCTCAGTTAACTTGCCCTGGACAGCTATTACACAGCTGTGACAAATAATTTGATAGTACAATACTTCCTCTCAGGAAAAACCTCTTCTGTTCTCTGAGGAATGTGAGAACCAGCTAGCTAACTAGTTCTGGCTCGCTGCCAAACTGCAAAGTGGGATGGTGCTGGCCAAAAGCTCAGAGAAAAGTTGGGAATCTACCAGTAGAAACAGATAAATGCCTAAAAACACCCAATGGAAGGGTAATTAACTGGGAAAAGAAAACAGGTGTGAATGGTAGTTCATGGCCAGGAGGAGCAATATAAAGTTCCCACACTCACATTTGCAGGCCAATGAGGTGCCCATGCAGTCTATAAATGGGCAAATCAGGCTCTGAGGGCAGGAACTAAAATCCCCCTAGTCCACTCAAGCTCTGCCCATGAAACTGCCGGGAGGGATGGGGGTGGGGAGAGGCTATTCCCTCCCAAACTAGCCAGGAACTCAGAGATGTATTTCCTCTGCCATCCCAACCAAATCGTCTCACCACATACCTGTAGCAAATAGGGTGAGGGCTGCAGTGTCAAAATTGTATTTAAGATACATGATTATTTTTTTCCATGCTTATATTATGTAAAAAAATAGCCCAACCAATTTTATTAATACATTCTGGATCAATTCTTATTAACATTAAGCATGAGAAATTTCATCTCAAAAAGAAATATTTCAAGAAAGATATGAAGGGGTTAATATAAAGAGTTATCATGAACTTTGATGCCTCCTATTAAGGCTTACCATAAATCACCCCAGCTCCATTGGTTTCAATGGGTCTCTGCCTCTACTTACCAGATCAGACCTGATTTATTTACAGTTGTTATTTCTGATACCATTCCCTCTTGCAGAAGACTCAGAAGTAATCAGCTCAGATTCCAATGTTCGTTGTAAGAAACTAGTGAGCTGCACATTTAAAAATAGGTTTTTGTTTGATTGTTTGTTTTTGCTGTTGATCCATTTGACCCATTTTCCTGAGTAGAGGAAGCAGCCCGGTGGGAAGGCTGGTCAGCAGGCAGCTTATGCTAGCACACAACAGTTTGCATTGTCAACTTGTGTGAAGGGTCTTGCCAATATCAATCATGCTGTATAGACAGACCAGGTTGTGCCATTCGTCAACAAGAATGTACTACAATGGTTCTATTAACTGGAAAATATTATGCTTAAGCTCCTAATCCAATAAAGCACCCGACTTTAAGCATTTTAGTATTCCTGTTGACTTCAGTGGGACTATTTATGTGCTCAAGTGCTTTGCTGTATTGGGGCCAAACTAGGTATGTTTATTAGGGTGCCTGTGACATGTACGTTTTTGAGTACATCTCTTTCTCTCAGTAGAGGTTTGATCCAGTAATGTGAAGAGTGCTTCCAAAAGTTGTTGATCACCCTCAACTGCCCCGCTCTTATTGACTATAGGAGACATTCTGTGAATCTTTTAATAAATGAGCAAGAATATGTCTAGGTCTGATTTGCATACAGATTGTGTACCAGTATAACTATTTTGATTAGGGTGTGATTTTTTTTTGCTGGAATAGTTATACCAGTACCCTGTGACCCAGGAACTTATTTGTGCCAACTGGGTGAGGGAATGGGAGGCAGATCTATGGAGTTTTACAGGGATCCCCTGGTCAAATATATGCACCATAATTCACAAAAGTATGGCATGTGAGATTTCTACTGAGAGCCAGTAGCTCACTTGGCATCATAATTATCTCAAAACGAATGTACAGATAATAGCTAAGAAGTTGGGTATCTATACTGGAAATTATGTTCTCAATGCCTTGGAGTTTAGGTAAACATGGTGACATGCCTCATACCAGTTCCTTCTAGGCAGAGGATAATAGACGCTGTCAAGGTTCCTTCCCCACTCTGAACTTTAGGGTACAGATGTGGGGGACCTGCATGAGAAGCTCTAAGCTCAATTAACAGCTTAGATCTGGTCTGGCTGCCACCACTCCCATGCACTAATTCCCTTCCCTGGGTAGCCTTGAGAGACTTCACCAATTTCCTGGTGAACACAGATCCAAACCCCTTGGATCTTAAAACAAGGATAAATTAACCATCCCTGCTCCTTTCTCCCACCAACTCCTGGTGGATCCAGATCCAACCCTTGGATCTAAAACAAGGAAAAATCAATCAGGTTATTAAAAAGACTTTTAATTAAAGAAAAGAAAGGTAAAAGAAAACCCTCTGGGAGAGATTAGCATACCAGCTACTCTCACAGACAACAGATTCCAACACAGAGGATGTTCCCCTGGGCAAAAACTTACACAAAAAATACCCAAATACCCAGTTTGGCTATTCCTCTAATTGCACAAGACAGATTACAAAGAAATAAACATAAACCTATTTATTTATTTCACTAATACTCACTACTTAATAAGAGGCTAAATTCTGGAGCTTTCCCACTCCGGTCCAAAGTGAAAACTCAACAGACAAAGGGAACTTCCCTCCTTCCCTTTTAACCATCTTGTCCTCTCATTGGTTCCTCTGGTCAAGTGTCAGCTAGGCTAGGTGAACTTCTTAACCCTTTACAGGTAAAAGAGGCATTAACCCTTAACTATCTGTTTATGACAGACACTATCTCACTGGCTGGAAATTGTGTATTGTCTGCTTCACACTATAGCTCTATTTACATACTGAGCTAAAATTTGAAGCAAGAGATTGTGAATTATATGAGAGAGGATATTTACAGGAAGAAATAAAGCAGCAGAAGGGAATATTGTTTATGAGTAAAGACAGTGGATTATTGGAGTGTTTCGGGGGAGCAGAGGCACCCCCTGGCATCTTTCACTGAGGAGGCAAACTGGCAGTGTGACTTATCTCATGAATGGAAGATCAACCCTGGTTGAAAATCACTGCAAGGTCTTTGGGGTGAGCATTGATCTGTAAAACATGAAAGTGGGAAATTAAATAAATCTAAGTTCCAGAATGTGAGTTATGATTTTATTTTATATGTAATCATCATTTGTTTCCAATATTTCTACTTGCTATCATTTGAATCTTTATTTTTTGTTAAATAAACTTTTGCTTGTTTTCACTATGAACATATCTAAGTGCTGTGTGTTAAGGAGAGCTTAAGAGGAAAATCTAAGAGGAAAATTGTAAGCTGCTACTTTGGAAATAGCAAATCTGTGAAGTCTGTTTCTAATGGACCAATGTTTGGACATTCTAGGAAGATGTTCAGAGGGGTTGTAGCAAGCCTATCACTAACCTACTTGGGGACAGTAGAGCCTGCTTTGGCTAAGAGGGGAGTGCTTGTGTTTCCTGTGGCCGATGGAGTCAGGGAGGTGACACATGGCAGGCACAGACAAGGCTTCCTCATGCTAATGGCAAGTGGTAGCGAGGTGTCTCACAACCCTGGTTACCCCCTGGGAAGCATCACAACCCACTAGTGTGGACAAAGTTATACCAATAAAAGATGCCCTATACAAGTGTAGTTAAATCTCCTTTCCATACCAGAAAAAAGTATAAGAACAGTTACACCAGTATAACTGTATCCACACTATGGGGGTTGTATCAATATAGTTAAAATGGTACAACATATGCATGTAGACAAGACCTAAAAGTTCATCCTTTTATATGTATGCATATTTTGAACAAAGCTGAATTGGGAGACAAAGGTGCTAGTTTGGGAAAGTTTGGAAATATTCAGGTTTCTGCACCCATGTGTGTGCTTGGAGGCTTCTGGATATGTTGTTACCCACGGGCCTCATTTCTCTAGCATACAGTTTCTCAACCTGTGGGCATGAACCAGAGGATGGTGCTTTCATCCTGATTGGTTTATGGCTAGAGCTGGCTGGATATGTTTGAAACAGTGGGAATTTTGGGGAAATTTGTTTTTGCCCAAACTTATGAAATGTCAAATAAGACCAGCTCTAATGGCATCCATGGCTCCAGTACTCTATGGTGTTCTGCATGGGCAAAGCCCTGTTACATTATATGGAGCTCTCTGCTGGTACAACTGTTGGCGTGCATTGACCAGCTTGTAGGATCAGGTCCCATAGTTTCCTTTAAAAAAAAAAACAATTCATAATACAATGGATGAATTAATAAATCCAACATTTAAATAGAAAGCATTGTGGATGATTAAAAAGAGCTTCGGAGTTAATTGCCTTTTTTAAAAACATGGTGGTTTGTGGGAGGGTGTTTTTTAGACAATGAATTAACGGAATATAAAATAATAATAATTAAAAGAGATTCTGCTTTACAATTTTGGCTGCTTCTCCAAATGACTTATGATATCAGAAATTCTTCTTGGTTGCAGCTACAATCTTATAATCAGAAGTGTTACCTTGCTAAAATAATTTTACAGCACAATGGATTGGAATACCCCAACCAATGTAATATTTTGGGCAGTATCTGTGGGCATCAGTAAGGATTTCCTTCTCAGCTGAAGATTTTCATCACTTAACAGAAAATTTTAATAGCCTTGTTTCTTGAAAATATGCAATGGGTTAGACTGTAACTATTGATTCTTAATGTCCTTTCCTCTTTTTATTTAGGAAATCCAGAACAAGTTTCTGAAGTAATTGTGTATGTTCAAGTTCTTGATGTTAATGACCATGCTCCAGAATTTCCAAAACACTATGAGATTTATGTGTGTGAAAATGCAAGATCTGGACAGGTAAGAGGCTGAAAATTTGTTGTGTAATCACAGTGATCTAAGACATTTGGCATAGGGTATTGCTATTTGCTTTAACCAGTTTGTTTCTATATTACAAATGCAGGGTAATAGTATAGAATATAATATTTCTTTACAATAAGAGCAATATCCCTGGCAACTAAACAAGGAAATAATCTTAGATAGGTAGAGAAGGAAACTGCTAAAAAAACACCACAATTTTAATACAGTTTAATGTCACAGAGACAAAATCCTGTTGGGACTGAGATTCGCAGCAATTGTATATAGCATTTTGAGAGGATTATTCATGGTCTTTTGGAATACAATTAGGTCTAAATCTTTAATTATGAAACCTGATCAAAAGCCCATTGAAGTAAATTGAAGTCCTTCAGGTCCTGTTAGCATATTTTAATGGTTTAACTAAAAATGCAATGATATAATTGTAGTAAATAATATAATGTACAAACAAAGATTTATATGATCAATAATTTTTTCGCTTGTTCACAATTCAAAATGACATTTGTTTCCTTTTCTAAAGTTACTACTGTTGCATAATAATGTTGTGTGCTGATGAATTGCTGTTGTGTTTTGCCCCAAAGATTACTTCTTTTCAGGAGTAGGTGAAGAAATCTCTGAATTTACATATAATTTCTACAGTGATCTGGAATCCTCTAGGAAGAAAGGCAATAATACATATTAATGAGTGAAATCTCACCACACCTATCTGAAGTAGGAAAATATTATTTGCCATATTTTACAGATGGGAAAACTAAAGAACAGATTTGTTAAGTCACTTGCTCAACACCAAACACTCTTGGAAGGAATAATAAGAAATTGTTACTGAAATGCATAATTATCACAGTCAATTATGATGATGTTTTACTTAGCTTATCGGTATAAAAAAGAGATTGTTATGGCTGATGTGCAATATAAATTTTATCTTCCTTGACTTTTAACAGACTGTTTTTGTAGGCTTTCCAGATAGATAGATAGATAGATAGATAGATAGATAGATAGATAGATAGATAGATAGACAGACCACTGAAATCAGTGGAAAAGTTTCCACTGATTTCAGTCGAGTTTGATCAGTCAGTCAAATACAACCCCTCTTTTTGGCCATCTTTCTGCAACTAACTCTATGATGGCCCAGGGTTGTCCACACATTGTCAATTGTAGATCAGGACTTCTGGGGCCGTCATGATAAGCTGGAGTGCTTGAGGTATCTTCCCCCCTAATTATGTCTGAAAAAGGTGTTGAGGGGTATTTTCAGTGAGGGGCTCCTACCTCTGGAAATTGCTTCTTTCCTTAGCCTGGCAGAGCTGGAGTTTGTTTACTTTCATGGGGCACTGCAAAGTTTATCTATATTCTCAGGTTTTTCAAGATGGGGAGGAATTATTGAAGGGGAAAAGTTCCTTATGCTGTGGGATTTAGGGGATTTTATTTTTGACGCCAGTCCAGTTTGTAAGTGAAAACAAAAAGCAAACATATACCAATACATTATTTGTGAATGATTAAAGATCATAAAGTGGTCATATTTTAGAAAACGAAGGAACTATAACAATAAATAAAATAAAAATGCCCTTTTGCGTAGCCAAACTCAAAGACAGTGGGATGATACTATAGCTTATATCTAAGAACAATGCTAACCTTGAATTACATTTTCTTTTCTTTTTGCCAAGCCACCCCCCCACACACGATTATTAAAAAGTTCTCAGTCTCTTTTTAGCAAATTACTTTTGCTCTCATTTTTCCTTTGTTATGTTTTGTTTCCTTGTGAGAGTTACCGATATCTTTGGTTTAGCCCCTGGAAGTGGTTCAAATAAAAGAATTGCAGTTGGGTCCTTGGGACTATCATCTGAAAAGATAGCTTGACAATAAAAATGAATATAAAAGAAGATGGATATTTTTGGCTATGGTCCAAATCCATCCATCAGGTTTATCAGACATTTTGAATGGATTTTTCATTATCCATTTTATGTTATAGTTCTGCACCTTCCTATAATCCACACATCAACTGCATAGTAGCTAGGAAGGCGGCTTCCTTTTGCACATCGAGAAACCACTTTCACTGCACTGCCAGTATTAAATCCATTACTTTCAAAATAACTTGAGCATGAAAGGTGCTATATAAAATAGAATACTATCCTATTATAGCTATTTCTATCATCAGATCTAATAGAACAATATTAGTAAACCATGTAGCTATTGGATTCTCTTTGGATTCACATTGGATCTCTTTGACCTTACAATTATATATATATGAATCATAGGCTCATCCGTTTTAGGAACTTGTTGACCACAGTGTGATGGTTTTTTTTTATTGCTTTTATTACAATAGTTACAAACTCAGTTGAATTCTATACCAAAATCTATAGAAATGGCCAGTAAGCAAAATGGACCAAATACATTCCTGGTGTAAGACCACAGATGTCATACCAAGAATGAATTTGGCCCAGCAAGTCTTATTTACTGGGCATTAATGAATTGACTCTAGCTCAAACTGCAGCTTGAGAGCTTTAAATGTACTACATCAAATGACTTTCTGGGATAGCGTAAGTGAGTTGAGCATCCAGAATGTGTCCAGTTATATGTGACTCCTAGTCTTTCTTCATATCAAGCAAGAAGCAGATTTCAGCTGAAGACAAGCTGCACTGAGTTCACCTACATTTTGAATTAGTGCTGTCTTCTCTAATGTATATTTGTTTTGCATGAATTCCTACAATTTTATGATTGCATATGAACTGACTTTGATGTTGCAGTTTATTTTGTAATTTTACTTATTAGATCCAAAAGCAGAGACTATGTAATCTGCACTTTGAATTAGAGATCAGAAAAAAATCCATACATTTACCCAACTACTTAGCATATAATAAAATAGCCAGCAGTTACAGTGCAAGTGAAGAGAATTTATGTGATATTAGCTCCCTATAACATGAATTGTTGCACACACACACACACACACACACACAACCCCCTCACAAATATATACCAACTTGTATATAGAACTGGATGTACATGATTCAGGTTGAAAATGAGCAGTTTGCAAAAATAGACATAACAAACTATGTTTTAAAAGAATTTTTGAAATCAGGAGAAAGAAATTAATGAGTAAGACCACATTTATTATTTTACCTTGGTATGTCTATTGATCATGTACAAGTAGCACATAAAGAGCAGTGATAAGAAAACAGGGAGGAAGAGAAACGGGGATACCCCCATAGAGAATAAAAGAAAATGGAAGTAGTGTGTAGGGATTTAAATTTCCGCTTGCCCTAACTGCATCTGCTGATGCATGGGAATCCCGCTTCTGGTACACCTCTACTCTGATATAACGCTGTCCTCAGGAGTCAAATAACCTTACAGCATTATAGGTGAAACTGCGTTATATTGAACTTGCTTTGATCTGCCGGAGCGCACAACCTCCCTCTCCTCCCCCCCCGGAGTGCTGTTTTACTGCGTTATATCCGAATTCATGTTATATCAGGTCACGTTATATCAGGGTAGAGGTGTATTTTGAGAGGGTGTGTACTATGGCACAAGTTGCCGTATTGTAATTATGGTTAGCTAAAGCGTGAGCTTTTCCTGACCACATAGTTGAGGCTGATCCGGTAGAGTGTGCTCATAGAAGAGTTGTCCAAAAGTGGAAAGAATTTCAATGAATTTTAAGGATGCAACTTGTGAATAATTTCAAACAATGAATTCAGTGGATAACTGGTTGTGAACATTTAGCAAACTTCCGGCATGCCCATGGTTTACCCAAACTGACAGCTTCATCTACCTCCGACAAATTTGGCAAAAAGAGCTGAACTTTTGTGTAAAGAATCAGTGGGCTTGGCCACTCCAAGGAAAACCCCAAACCACATCTCTAGTGGAAGAAATAATGGATACATCTCAGTTTAATAACAAATGCACATTTTCAAATTGGCTCCTAGATTATTAGAGCTTCCAGCTTAATGAGCCTCAACGTAACACATTTCATGGCAATTAAATTTAAATCCAATCAGCTGACACAACCTTATAAAAGCAATAACTAACCTCCTTATCTTTTTTTCTTACATCAAGCACATAGGCTTTGTAGAGCTTGATTCACAAGCAGTTAGTGCAAAACTGTGACGCTGCCTTTACTGAGGTGCCAGCCTGACCCAGGTTAGATGCAAACAAGTCTAGGGAGATGGGAAAAAGATATCTTTTTTTTCTTTCTGGATCATTTTTACTTCACACTTAGAAAAATCAGAGCTGTCTGTTGCACTCATAATCATTTATAGACTTATATGGTTTATGCTGATTCCTAGTAGAAATGACCCAATAAGAAATAAAGATTAAGACATTTCCCTACCTATATGTTGACAGTATTCCTTCAGTAGGATGAAACTCACGAGGTACAGGCATATGCTTAGAATAGTCATAAAGAGGCAGGTTTCCCATTTTCCACACCTTTTTTCCCTCTCCTTTTTTTAAAATAGCACAGACATAAACAAGGACAAAGTCAGCCTGTTATTATTCCAGACTGAAAATGAACTTGTCAAAGAAGTATTAATTTTGATTAGTTATAACTGATACTGTGTGGGAAAAAATAATATATATACAGATGCACACATTTATTTATGTATTATTTATTTATCTAGTTATCTATACATGAATGAATAGTGAAATAGCAAACCAGCTCCATTGATTTGAAACTGCAGATATTTTGAGAATTCCAAACATGATGGATTTGTAATGTTTTGGTTCCTGATTAGATGGCTATTTTACTAATCAGCACAATGCAATTGCAATTTGAGAGTATCACAATCAAATATATAATTAATAGTTTGTGTGATGTTGTCAATCTTCAATGAGCTCCACGTGACCAGACTGCATGGACTCACCGCTGCATCAGTATCTTGGTTATCTATAAAGTTAGCCAATCATGGGACTGAAAGAATGCCGTATGACATGATAACTAACTAATAAAGCACAAGTTGATAATTATGAGGTATCAATTTTACAATCAAATAGTCAAACATTGAGGCTCAACTTTCATTTTTCTTGAAACTCACATTAGTAAAGTTCAAAAATCAATGGAAAATGACCATGAAACTGCCATGAACACAACCGAATTGTAATTTGCTTTTAAATTTAAGCAAATATTGCGAAATACACACTGCCATACAGTTTTGTCAGCTATAGGCATTATCATCAAACCTGCTGAAAAACCCACTTTAGTTTGTTGAGTACATGATAGAATAGCACGGGAAGCTGGACCATGGCTTATGTGCATAAGCAAAGGGCTTCATTCTCTAGTTCTGTCAATATTGCACTGTCTGTGACAATTACATTCACTTTTCAAAAGATAATCTTGCATCTATTCTCATAGTAGTGTTGAGGGAGCAGCTTTCCCTGCTATGATTGGGGCTAGTTCTCACTCCCCCCTTTCTGCATATTTGAATCACCCAGGATACTCTCTAGTTCTGAGAAAAGAGGAAACATATGTAGCGGACACCCTTTTGTCTGATGTTGGAGACATCCCATGCATTAGCAATCAGTGCTCTAGCACTGCCACAATAAGGCTACATAGGACTTCTCTTTCTCCATGGGATCTTTACACAGATGGAAGATGGCTTCCTCACATGAACAAGAGGGAGTACCAAGAATATGGGGCACGCACAACAGCAGCATATCCTGTTGCTTTCACAATTGCCTCATTGTACATTCCTTAAGTATCGTGGCAGAAAAGGCAGATATCATGATACTCCCATGATTATTATCTTGCCTAAAAGGAAATGGTATTTATGTTTACTTAGAACTTTGAGTGGAAAATATTTGTTTGGGGGGAGATTTTCAAAGACAAATGGCAGTTAGGTGCCATTGGCTAAGTGCCATTTGTGACTTTGAAAATCTCCACTGTAGCACCCAAACCAGTGAGGGTCTCTCAGCTTCGCTGTGTTCAATGGGAGTTGAGTGTACTCAGAGTCCTGGAGGCTCAAATCCATATACAACATGAAGACATAATGACTGATAACATAGAGTCACGTTATTCAAAATGGACATGACATTTTCCAAAGTATCAAAGATTCAGGTCTGGATTTTTGGTTTGGGTCCTTATCCAATTAAAACATACTTTTAAGAAACCCGTCTCTGCTAATGAAAGAAACAAATTGGCTTTTGTAGAGATCTGTGAAGATCTTCATCGAATGTTGTACTTGATGATGCATGATTCACTGAACTGATAATAGTGATAAATATTTGCTCTTTGCAAGCAGAAATATTGCTCATTATATTAACTTAATCTTGGTTGTTTATTCATGAAGATGGCAGATATTATTTTAAGGGCTAAGATATTAATTTTGACTTTGTTCTCTTGCAAATGACAATCTGCTTTGACACATTTGTAAATAAGGCCTATTTTGTTTTCTTGAAAACCAAAACAAAAACTTCCATAATCAGTCTATCATAATTTCCAGAATCAACAATTCAACACATGGATTTGTCACCATCACTTACTGCCACTATAATACATCAATTGAATGATGCTGCTGTGTTTGTGGGCTGGAAGGAAATAGCTTTTGCACTGGAGGGCTGGTTCAAATGGAGAATGATATATTTTTCACCTTGCGGGAAAAAGGAAAGGGCAAAATATTTTATATATGATTCTTGTTTGCGTATGAAAACTTTATTTACCCTTTGCATTTTGATTCTGGAAGCTATTTACATTATCCTAGGTCTTTAATGCTTATCTCCCTCAAATCAACATAAAATCAAATGGCATAATGGCAGGACACTAAAAATACATTAGAAAACCAATAACCCCAACAAGATTGCAATTATATACATTTATTTGCTACAGAATTTGTAGCCTCAGCAATTCATTATAATGTCTGACATGTATTGTGTTAAAAGAAAGTAAATAGTGTTTATTCTTAAACAGTCATGTATGTCAATGTTTGTTTGCAGCTAATCCAGACCATCAGTGCAGTGGATAAAGATGATTCAGTAGAAGGCCATCATTTTTACTTCACTCTGGCTCGGGAGGCCATAAACAACTCAAATTTTACTGTCAGAGATAATCAAGGTAGTGTCATTCATGTAGCTTTTTAAAAATCCCTTCATGAAAGATTCATGCTTTAATAGTGCTCACATCACCAGTTTTGTATACTTGTCCACCCATATAGAGAAATGTTTGGTGTTAAGTTTGAAATAGGGCAAAAGAGTTATCATGAGCAAACTTTAATAATAATAATAATAATTCAATAACCTCATGTAGAATAGTTCTTTTAGAATCCAAATAACTTTAATCAACAAAAGATAGTATTACAGAAGAGAGAAAAATACTTAGCACAAAATCAAGAAAAATAGATTTATATTGCTTAATAGATAGTTAAATATAGCATGTGTTATGGGACATAACTTTAACTCCTAAATTGTCACATGTTGGTGTTAAGGGGAAAAAAAAGAATGTTTTGCAAATAAAATAGAGAAATGCTGTTAATAAGGGTCCTCTCCTTTACTCAGTTCAGCAAAAATAGAATTATAAACAGAAGCACAATTCACAATTATGTAACTTTGCATCCTGATACATTTAGAACTGTATGCATTGATTACTGATGGCATGATATGAATGACTTCTCTGCATATCCTAATGCTGGACCATTTTGGTATTGATCCAGATACTTCAAAAGAATGGTCTAGGGGGTCACCAATCGAAACTAATCTGAAGGGAAAACTTAAGTTTAACAGCTGGTGATATTATAGGAAAGATGACCAGTTAAAGTCAGTCTTCTGAGACTTAGAAGAAGAGCTTTTTCAAACTCAACTGAAATACACATTACTTACATTGGCTTTGCTAATTATTTTAATGGTCTGGCTAGGTGAATAAATCAATGGAACTAACTTTTGGAAAGTTCACGCTATAGGAAACTAGTTTTTTTAATGTCTCCAAAAGGAAAGGCAACGTTTTAATACGTATTTAAATTCCTGGTTTTCATTTACCTCTGACCCACTGCCAGGAGGTGAAATGCTATATAGGGTTGCCAACTTTCTAATCATACAGAACCAAACACCCCTGCCCCCCTGCCACCTGCCCCATATCTTTTTCCAACAAGATACATAGTTAAAGTGTTTCTAAGATGAAATGTTCCCTGGCCAAAGTAGCAGGAGCACACTTGGCTCCTGTTTTGAGGTTGTGGATGCTCACAACCAAGTTTGTCTGTCTCCCCCTGCACACACACATCTATCAGAAAGCCATCCTTTGAATGTTGAAACTTTTGATTAGCCAGTTATACAATATGCTCTACAAACAGCTGGACAGGATGGCAGCTGGTTGCATGGGTCCATTTCAAAGAATCAGTTAATCAGTTTGAATATGGGCTAGGTGTTTTTTTCCCCTTTCGGGTTTGAACATTAAAACAAAGTCCTTTGGTCGAAATCTGCCATCACTTCTGGAGTACTTTCACTGAAGTAAATGGAGTTACTCTGGATCTACTGATGTAACACAGAGCCAAATTTGCCCTCCCCCGGTTAGGTTACCAACAAACACAGATATGCGGACAAACAAAACTGAATGTTTGGGGGGGGGGGGTAGGGGAGCGGGTGGGGTTGTTCATTTGTTTTGCGTACTTAATTGAAAAGCTGGTTTTACAAAACTGAAACTGGGGGTTGTTTTGATGAACCATATCAATATTCCAAAGTTCAGAAGGTTTGGATAAATGGCTCTGTATTAGGCCCATGTTTATATTAATTTACTAAAAAAATATGCGGTATAAACAGTCATGACTTGTCCCTGGAAGCTGATATGCATGGTGTATTGTAACTGATGCTTTTTTAATCTATCAAAACTGAAATGCCTCATTCCGCTCAGAACATCCTGCATTTTACCTGGTTTTGCTGATTTAACACCCATTTAAATCAGTATATTCCTCCCCACACTTCTCTTTCCTCTCCAATGACATACACCCTTTCAGAATGTCATTGATTGCAAATAAGGATAAGTTATTAGCCAGATTTTTTATGTATTTATTTTTGTTAAAGTGACAAATATCTGATACAGATGCTTCATCTTCTAGATAACACGGCTGGAATTCTTACAGCAAAAAATGGCTTCAGTCGACAAGAGCAGTTTGCTTTCTTCCTGCCAGTCTTAATTGTGGACAATGGAACCCCCTCACTTACCAGCACAAACACCCTAACTGTCAGCATCTGTGATTGTGATACTGAAGCTAGTGCCCAGTCTTGTCGATTTGGAGCTTTCATGTTTTCCATGGGTCTCAGCATAGAAGCATTAGTTGCAGTTTTGGCCTGCATACTAGTAATATTAGGTAAGAAAAAAAAAATTTGTGTGTCCTACTGCCCTCTTCTATTATATGCTAGACTTGATCATTTGAATAGAGATTCCTCGGATTGTCTGAGCTATTTATGTATTTATTGTGTTTCACTGATTACAAATCAAATCGGTTCGGTTTACAAGTAAAAAAAAATGTCTTTGTAACTGCCAGCCCTGAAAATCTGGCCAAAGTGTAGGTGTGTTCCTGTATGCACATCTATCATCAGCTGTCATAAAGATGTGGAAGGCTAAAATTTTGTCTTAGCACACGTAAAACTAAAGCAGAATTTAGCCTTACCGTTGAAATTTAGCTGACAGTTCTACTGATGATGCATGAGAAGGAATAGAATCCAATTCTCTCCATCATAACTATGTGGTTCTCTAGAGCTAAGATAATTTGTTACTGTTTCTTTTTATTTATTTTTGTCATAAAGGAGGCAGCTATGACTCTGAATACAGAGTTGATCTGTTGAATAATAAAGTGATATATTTACATAGTCACTTCTTCAAATACAACCACTCTTATGCTACTCTTTTCCCTTCCCCCCCTCCCACCCCCGCCACCTCCCCGTGTCGATACAAATTTAGGAAGCACAGTGCTAGGCTTGTTGTCACACATGCAGTCTTTGCACCTAAAATGTTTCCTCCATTTAGATAGATTCTACTAGTTTGAGATATATTCCCTATAAATATAGGGATAGAGTATGAGTTAACCCCTTATGCCTGCACAGGGATGAAGGTTCAAGCAAGAAGCTTCTCCTTTGGCATTGCTGTGAAAGGACTGCTCACAGTAATGGGCTGTGCACTCCTTGCACTCTGAGTGCAGAAACTGTTTGCTTCTGCTCTCTTCTCAGCCCATCCCCATTCAGAGTAGAGCTAAAACACAAGGGGAAGCAATCTGGTCCATCCAAACTTTCAGTGTGAGTTTGAGCAAGACTCAAATCCAGACCTTCAGGATTGTAATCAAGTGCCTTAACTCACAGGTTGCCAAATTGTGATGCCATCTGCCCCCAAACATGTCTGAACTTGCTCCAAAAACACTGCATCAGGAAGTCCCCATTTTGATCTACAAAATGGAGGCCTTCACACAGCATAACCTCATGCATACAGTGCATGCAGGGTCATGCTGTGCAGAGGTTGCCATTTTGTAGATCAGAATGGCAGCCTTGCAGCATGACCTAGCATATATGATGTGTGTGAGGTCACATGGTGTGGAGACCACCATTTTGTAGAGCAAAACAGTGGCCTCTTGGTGCAGCATTTGTGGAGCAGGTTCAGACACGTTGGCTGTGTGGAGATTGCTGTGCGGACACCAATTTGGCCATTTGCACCATGCAGCTGTGCAAGTATCCATTTGAGGGACTTGAATGCAGAAAATCCTTATCTGTGGGTAGCAGCCTCATCAAGAGAGCCTCCTCTCTGCATGAGCTAGTAGGAACCTGTGCTAGTCTTTTCTGAGATGGGAATCTGCACTAAGACGAAGTCCATATTTTTTTTTCATGCCACCCTGAGTACCCTTGTCATTTGAGGATAAAGAATCATTTTGCTGTCCTAGTATCACCACGCAGGGCCTTCCTAAATCCTGGCCTCATTTGCTGAAAAGTGAATTCCTCTTTCAGATTTGTGGTAAGAGGCACAGAAGACTCATTTTTTACCCAGTGTATCTGCTTCAGCCTCCAGCAGTGAATCTAATGGTGTAGTTATGAACAAAAAACAAGAGTGCAAGAAACATGCTTGAAAATATGATGAGGCTTTCTTTGATTATGACTTCACCAGTGATTTCATCAAGAAAGATGAAAGGCCAAAATACCTGCTATGACACGGTGTCACCTAGTGAAAGCATGAAGCCTAATAAACTTAAACTCTTCACAAGGAACACATAGAAAAACCTTTCACAAGGAACACACAGAAAAATATTTTTCCAATATCAGAAAGAAGAACTTTCACATCAACAATTGCAATTCAAGAGAGCCATGTCCATCTGTGACCATGCTCAAAAGGCATCATTTGTGGTGAGTTACCACACTGCACAGGCCAAGCAGCTTCATACAATTGGAGACATTTTGTTTTTCCCAGTTGCAATTGATGCGATGAACATAATGTTTGGGGCAACTGAAGCAAACAAGCTCAAAGCCACTCTCCAACAACACAGTGAAGTAAAGGATCAAAGTGACAGCAGCAGATCAATAAAACACACTGATGGAGTATCTGAAAAACACAGATTCTTTTGCTCTTCAAGTTGATGTGAACACTGAGGGTTGTGATGCACACTTCTTGGCTTTTGTGAAATACACATGAGATGGTGCAGTTTTTGAAGACATTCTGTTCTTCCTCTTCCCGGACACAAGATGGTGCAAGATGGTTCAATGTGCTACCCAGCTACATTCAAAACAAAAATTTATGGTGTGATTGCTTGGTGGGCTTTTGCACACATGGAGCTCTGTCTATGGCAAGCCACAAAGCAGGTGTGCATGCCTTGGGTAGAGACATTAGCTCCATTTGCTGTGTGAACTCACTGCATGATTCAAAGAGAAAAACTAGCATCTAAAGCTCTGAGTCCAGAGCTATGTGAAGTTTTGCAGAAGGTCTCATCTATTGTGAACTACATCAAGACTCAGCCTCTTCATGTGTGTCTCTTTGCAAACCTGTGTGAAGACATGGAATATGATCCTGATGTGTTGTTCTTTGACAGTGAAGCTTGTTGGCTCTTGAGAGGAAAAGTACTGGGATGATTTTTTTAACTGAGAGACAAGCTGCGTGCCTATGTACTGGATTGCAAAAAAGCCTGAGTTCATTGATTTTTCTGGGTGACCAAAGGAAGATATGCCTTCTTGCCTATGTCACAGACATATTTTGGAAACTGAATGAATTGAATTCATGTCTGCAAGGAAAGAATACCACATACTTCAACTGAGTGATCACAACACAGGAGTCACAAAGAAAATTGTTTTCTGGAAGAATAATTTGCTGAAGACAAACTATGAATCCTTCCTGAAGCTTTGCAAGTTACTGGCTGACACACAGGTAATGGCTGAGTATTTCAGATGACAGAAGGACCAGTTTGTATCCTTTTTCCCTGACTTGGACATGACAAAGTATGATTAGGTATGAAGCCCCTTTCAGTGCAAGGCTGATGCCATTGGTTTGCCAGCAGCTGAAATCAAACAGCTCCGAAATTCTCTGTGATCGATTCCTGCAAGGAACATATACTCAATGTTCTTTCCCAGAGTTCTGTGTCACTGTCATGAGATAAAAGGGAAGGTCCTCTCATGGAACGTTAACTGGTTAAAAGATAGGAAACAAAGGGTAGGAATAAATGGTCAGGTTTCAGAATGGAGAGAGGTAAATAGTCCCCTACGGGTCTGTACTGGATCCAGTCCTATTCAACATATTCATAAATGATCTGGGGAAAGGGGTAAATAGTGAGGTGGAAAAAATTGCAGATGATACAAAACTACTCAAGATAGTTAAGTCCCAGGCAGGCTGCAAAGAGCTACGAAAGTATCTCTCAAAACTGGGTGACTGGCAACAAAATGGCAGATGAAATTCAATGTTGATAAATACAAAATAATGCACATTGGAAAACATAATCCCAACTATACAGAAAAAATGATGGGGCCTAAAGAGAAACAGATCTTGGAGGCATTGCGAATAGCACTCTGAAAACATCCACTCAATGTGCAGCTGGAGTCAAAAAAGCTACCAGAATGTTGGGAATCATTGTGAAAGGGATAGATAAAACAGAAAATATCATATTGCCTCTATATAAATCCATGGTACATCCACATCTTGAATACTGCGTGCAAATGTGGTCTCCGCATCTCAAAAAAAAAAGATATATTGGAATTGGAAAAGGTTCAGAAAAGAGTAACAAAAATGATTAACGGTATAGAACAGATTCCATATGAGGAGAGATTAATAAGACTGAGACTTTTCAGCTTGGAAAAGAGACAACTAAGGGGGGATATGATAGAGATCTATAAAATCATGACTGGTGTGGAGAAAGTAAATAAGGAAGTGTTATTTACTCCTTCTCATAACACAAGAACTGGGGGTCACCCAATGAAACTAATAGGCAGCAGATTTAAAACAACAAAAGGATGTATTTCATCACACAGCACAGTCAAACTGTGGAACTTTTTGCCAAAGGATGCTGTGAAGACCAAGATTATAAAAGGGTTCAAAAAGAACTAGATAAATCATGAAGGCTAGGTCGGTCAATGGCTACTAGTCAGGATGGGCAGAGATGCAAAACCATGTCCCTATCCTCTGTTTGCCAGAAGCTGGGAATGGGTGACAGGGGATGTATCACTTGATGATTACCTGTTCTATTCATTCCCTCTGTAACACCTGGCATTGGCCACCATTAGAAGACGGGATACTGGGCTGACCCAGTATAGCCATTCTTACGTTCTTATGTATGGTCAAGAATGAATATCCTGCATTCTCAACATGCACCTCAGAACTGGTAGTGCCATTCGCGAGTATTTCTGTGAAGCTGGATTCAGCACGCTTGTGTCCATCAAGTCTCAGTATCGATCTACCATTGATGTCACATCAGAGATGTGTAATTTCTACCTCACCGCCAGACATGAAGAAGCTGTGTCACAATATGCAAGCCCATGCATCACAGAGAGCATTAAATAATGTACTTAATGTGAAAATTCCTTGGATTCCTTGGCTGCTGTGGTGCTTTGTTGCTATCTTGAGTCAAAGGACACAATAAGCCTCAAAATAGGCTCACACAGGCAAATAATTTATGAAACCCTGTGTTAACTACTCAGCCATTGCACCGCCATCTAAATGTAATGCACAGTAATCCCTGCTAGCTCTAGAGTGTTCATTTAGCATTCCCTTAGAGGGATGCATCAACCCCAGTGAGCTTGTTAAAGAGCTTGTTTCTTATGGTAACATTGGCATAGCACACCATATGACATGCTACACTTTCTGATAGCACGACATGGGCAAAACATCATCCATCATCTAAAGATGTGGGTCATCAAAAGCAAGGACAACTTTTTCAATGCCTCCTTATCAGCTGCTATCAGAACTATATAAATTCACCAGCACTAGAGTTATTTCACAGATGGTGTGATTTAAAAGTCATAAGTTAGGCAAACATAATTATTTCACTGGAAGTGAAATTTTAATTAAAAAAATGAGTAGAATCTCAATTTAAAATTGATTCCACCAGTTACAAAGGGCATGATAATGAAGAGGTGTTACCATTCTAAATCATGCAGCCATGGCATGAATTGTACTTGTTCTTCAATCCTTCAGAATTCTTCCTAAGAAAACTATCGCTAAAGATGTAACATCAGAAATGAGAAAAATAATTATAAAAAGTTCCAATGCATTTTTTAAATTAACAACCCAAACCTGTATGGATAAATATTTTCTAATATTTGAATCAAATTTGTCAATCAAATTTGTTTGATTTATTTTTTAAGCTTAAAACTGTTTTCAGTTTCCAGCTATAATTAGTTACAAACTGAAATCATGCATCGTTTTGGATCCCATTGTGTATTTGAAATGGACACTTCGGTTTGGGATGAAGCGAGCCAGGGTTTGGTGTGGGGAGGTGGCAGGGGGGAATGAATGCTTATTAAAAAAAAAAAATAGACATGAAAAATCCTTTCTATCTGAGCCAGTCGTTCTACAATCCAAGCTTTTATGTCAGTTACAAACAAGGTATTCTTACAGATAGAGCTTGTTGGTGCACAGATATGAGGTACAACATCCCCAGAAATTCTCAAATGTGCAAAACCAATTACTAGAAACTATTGGACCAGTTCCTCACTTGCTTAGCTTAGCTTCATTGAAGTCAAAGGAGTTGAACCAATTGACTCCAACTGAGGAGGATCTAACCCAATAACATTCCTTTTTTATTTCCCAGCCCTTCCAGTGGTTTTGATCTGGGAGAGGGAAATGAAAGTATGAACGGAACATTGATATATTATGTAATAAAACAAACTAGTTTCAAACAGCACAAATAACCTGTGATTCCCTCATTGCTCCAAACTCTCATTGGCCAAACAAATTGCTCCATTTCCTTAACCCATTTTATAAGTCCCTTTGTAGCCATTTCCCCACCAAAAATACTACATCTTACAACCATAAATCCACGAAAAAAATCACAGCTCTACAAATCCACCTAGATTGCTTGAGTTTGCACATGCTTCAACATTAGGAAGTTTTACCACCCTTAAGACTTTCCAAACACATAAAAAGTCTCTGGTTCTTTTCTTTTTTCTTGTCAGTGTTTTTTTTGGCAATGCTGGTTTTAAGGCAGAGGAGGAAGCAGTCCTTATTTCCTGACAAGCCTGAAGAGTTCAGAGAGAACATTGTCAGGTATGATGATGAAGGAGGGGGAGAGGAGGACACAGAGGCTTTTGATATTTCAGCACTCAGGACTCGTACTGTCATGAGAGAGCACAAGTCTAGAAGAAACATCACAACAGAAATCCAAAGCCTTTACAGACAATCTCTGCAAGTTGGTCCTGACAGTGCTGTGTTCAGGGAATTCATTTTAGAAAAGCTTAAAGAAGCTAATGCAGATCCTACTGCTCTGCCATACGATTCCCTTCAGACATATGCATTTGAGGGGACTGGCTCATTGGCTGGATCCCTCAGCTCTTTAGGATCAAGCATGTCAGATGTGGATGAGAATTAAGATTGCCTTACTGAGCGGGGGCTGGACTTTAAACAACTAGTATGCATGTATGACCCCAATAAGAGTGCAAGGGATTAGCAGCCACTAGGGGCCACATTTTCAAAAGTACTCAGCAGCCAAAATCAAGTCTGTATTTGAAAATGAGACCAATTTAAGCATCAAAATAAGTGGCCAGGTTTCAAGAAGAGCAGTTCAAAAGGATGGTGGATGCTGAAAACCTTTTGAAAATCTGCCCGTAAGTGTCACTCTGAGAAGTGCTGAATGCTCAGCCCTTTTGAAAGTCAACTCTTATTCTGGTGCTTGAATACAAGCTGCGCTCCTTTGAAAATCTAGTTCCAATGGTGGGTGCTTAAAACAGGTCCCACAAGTACAGGATAAAACAAAACAAAATAACTATGGTTCCTGGAAATATTTGTCCTAGCTTAGGCTTTACAACTATTTCCAAAGTTAAGGCTGACTTGGTTGGGGTTTTTTGTTCATATTAATTAACCAAAGTTAATGCTTGCATATTTGTATTATGTTTCATAATATAAATACTATTGTGTAAAAAATGTAGACACCAGACATATTTTTAAAGGATTGTCAAAAACACTTACAAAGTCTTCTATTTATTTTTTTAGGATAAAACTAAAGCTAATACAGTTTTTAGCCATGTAGAAATAAAGGCCTGTTACAGTCAACATTTATTCACTATTAAATTCGAATTTTTATTAAACTGTTGGGAAGTGTGTTAAATTCCTAATTAATTTCTCAGTTAATGCATTGAAAAATTATAAAGGACAAAAAGTATTAGATTCAAGTTTGAATGAATATTCAACTTAAATACAGTAGTATCAACCATGTTACATTTTACTGTGCACAGCGTCAAATACAGTTCACGTCTGGGCTTTTTCCCTTTTATTAAGAGCTTAAAAGATGACTGATTTCCCAGCACAGATATTTTTTATTATGGAATATAAAATTAGCTGCAGTACTCAATTTTATTGTAACAGTATTAAAGATCTTTAAAATGCTAAGCTGGTGGATATAAAACTTGATGTATAACATTAGATAATAAGATAGTAAAACACTTTAATGTTAATCCAGTTCTTCAGAAAATGATCCCACATCATTCTGAAGGAATCGAGTCAGACTTCAAAATTAATTTCCCACTGTATTTTTTTACACAGTCTGTACTGAGAATAAAATTGTCTCAGAACTATTCCCTTTCACTTATCTGTATGGCGGATCAACAGAAATTAATGTTCTAAAAATCATCAAATATATTCAAATGGCTGGCTAAAAAATGGAAGGGTGTGCCTTATATTTATTCACCATTTTTCCATTAGCTGTTTATTTTACAGTATCTGCAACATGTAATCAATTGAAACATTTCAACAGCTGAAAGCTGGCATCAGGATAAGGAAAACAGAGCAATTAGCTTTTTTATTTAAGCTCTCAGGTAAGCTCCACTGAATTACAGAAGACTAGACAAATCTTATACAAGAAATGAAAATGCATGAAGCCTAGCAAACATCACAGAGCTTGTAAAATTATTTGTTTATTAAAGAAAAACAAGGGATGTTGGCTAAGCAGAAAGATGCCAGCACAGAGACACTGTAAATGCCTGCAAGTTAAAAATAAAGCACACGAGAAAGTAAGGGAATTAGGACACAAAGGGGGGGGTGTCCAGAGAAGAAAAGCTACGGATGCTATTTGTTCTTGAAACAATATTGACAAGCATGTGATTAGCAGCCAATGAACCAACACATGTATAATGTGGAAAAGTTGTTTTTTGGTGACAACAATGCTAAGGTTCCTCGATAGAAGAGTTGCCACAGAGTAACTTTAAAAGATGCATGTCAATGAAGCATTGCAATGATAGATCTAATGCTTGTATTCAATGGCACTCAGACAGATGTGACAAAATGGTTTCTAGTTAGATAATATTGTGCATATCAATCATTAGCTCCATGGAGAAGAATAGGAATGAGACAACAAATGAGCTTGTTTGTTTGTTTTGTGGGATGGGAGTGTGACGGGCTATATACAACTCACACACATGAGGAAAGCACCAGAGTCCCTGTGTGGGGGGCTAGTTCCATCCCTTGGTCCTGTCAACCATGTATTGGAGGGACAAGACCTTTAAAAAGGAAGAAACTGCAGTCAGCTGGGAAGAGAGACCACCCTCAGCAGGAAACTGCTGGAGCAGCTCCACAGGGGGGAATCTCTACTGTTGTCCTATCAAGAGTCCAGCAAACTCTCAGGCCAAGCATGACAGCGTGATCCTGAATCAGGAGCCCAGCCAGAGGGACTCCTTGAAAACCATTGCACAGATGCTGTACTGTTGGACTTTTTCCATTTGAGGGGCCCCAGTAAAAAGTTATTTTGGGGTATGCTGAGGTGTTTAACTTTCCTTATGATCCTCCATTAGAAGGCACTTAAGAAGGCCCACAAAGGGGAGGGTCCCCTTGCAAGAAGTAAGAAACTGGGCCCTGAGCATGAGCCATGTGTAAATAAATGTAAATAACTGGGTGTGGTGAGTGTCTTCCACCATCTGGGGGAAAAACCAAAGGGGGCTCTTTTACAGGGAGTACATATCTACATCCAGATTCTGAAACCGTAAGAGGTACCATACTCCACAATTGGTCCCATTGACTTTAATTAAACCCCCTGTGGAATGGAATAACATTCATTATGAAGAAGGATGTGAGCCATTGTATCTCAACATGGATTGTGAGAAAATGATCACTGTTCAATTGTTCAGACAGAGGAGTAGGATACAATCCATGTTTATGCTGATATTGCCTTTGATTCTGCTTGAGGTTGTGCTCCATATATCATCCAGTTTAACTGTGTCCTATTGGTTCATTGTGTTATATATCTCCTTCTAGTAGCTGCTCCACGTAAAAGGATAAGAGGCTACTACTGTTACCAGATAAAGAAATTACTCCTTTAGTTCAACTGATAGAGGACCATGCTTCTAGTAGTGAGGGTCCTGCAGTTAAATTCCACGGTAAGCAGGGATCATAGTAAGTTGGCACTGCAGTGGATTTCAGCAAGACTTCTGATAATCAGGCCCAATGTCAACCTTGTGGACTCACGTTTATATATGATAAAAAAAAATCAGCAAATCACTGGTCCAATCAAATGTAACAATTCCTGTGTTCCTATATTGACATGATCAAACAGTATATGAGCAAACCAGGTTTAATTTGGCCAAGCAATGACTAAAGGGGATATTGTTAGATGTCTACGAATATAAGAATGTACACACCAAGAAGAGACAGGAATTACTTAAATAGATGAAAGGGATATATAATAAGGGATAATGGGATAAAACTAATAAAAAGAAAGTGTAGGCTGAATACCAGGCAATAATTCCTGATTGTGAGATCTCTTACTCTGTGGAATATTAAATTCACAGCATAAACAAAGAGAAGTTCGATAAAAACATAAATGGATAAAAATATGATGGAAAAGTTGCAACTTAACACTATTTCTTATCATTCAGAACGATAACACATGAAAAAACAAACAGAAAGATCAGGCTTCCGCCTACAGCAGAGATAGACAACTCACCCCACCATTTTCTAGGCTGTCTCTTTGCATAATGAGTTTGATTGCATGCTTTCTTATAGAGCCCCCTATCGTGCAAGCATGAGCAGGAAATCACCCCCATTTTTAAAACGATACCTTGCAATTCCAACTTAGTCATCAAAACACCACATGGAATAGTCCTCCTAAGGAAAACCTCCATTACTTAGGCCACCTAAACTCAGACTGGACAATTCAGTTAAATAGGTGCTATAACAAACAATCCTTCAATGGCAGGGGGTCGTTGGTTCCTAGTCTGGGGTTCATGACCCATGGGAAAATTATAAACATGTGTCAGTGGAATCATGACCACTCTTTCCTTCTTCATGTCTATAAAGGACAAATTATATATATATATATATATATATATATATATATATATTCTTTTGTAACATAGAGTAACAATTTGGAAAAGGTTGAGAACTGCTAAACTAGAGGACCTAATTCACGTGGCGGGATAAATCACATGACTGGAGAACTGTCATGGATGGATATAAACTGTTCAGGAAGGACAGGCAGGGCAGAAAAGGTGGAGGAGTTGCATTGTATGTAAGAGAGAAGTATGACTGCTCAGAGCTCCGGTATGAAACTGCAGAAAAAACCAAGAGTCTCTGGATTATGTTTAGAAGTGTAAGTAACAAGGGTGATGTCGTGGTGGGAGCCTGCTATAGACCACCGGATGAGAGGGATGAGGTGGACGAGGCTTTCTTCCAGCAACTAACAGAAGTTACTAGATCACAGGACCCGGTTCTCACGGGGGACTTCAGTCACCCGATATCTGCTGAGAGATCAATACAGTGGTGCACAGACAATCCAGGAAGTTTTTGGAAAGTGTAGGGGACAATTTCCTGGTGTAAGTGCTGGAGGAACCAACTAGGGGCAGAGCTATTCTTGACCTGCTGCTCACAAACAGAGAAGAATTAGTAGGGGAAACAAAAGTGGATGGGAACCTGGGAGGCAGTGACCATGAGATGCCCAAGTTCAGGATCCTGACACAAGGAAGAAAGGAGAGCAGCAAAATACGGGTCCTGGATTTCAGAAAAGCATACTTTGACTCCCTCAGGGAACTGATGGGTAGGATCCCCTGGGAGAATAACATGAGGGGGAAAAGGAGTCCAGGAGTGCTGGCTGTATTTTAAAGAATACTTATTGAGGTTGCAGGAACAAACCATCCAGATGTGTAGAAAAAATAGTAAATATGGCAGGTGACCAGCTTGGCTTAACAGTGAAATCCTTGCTGATCTTAAACACAAAAAAGAAGCTTACAAGATGTAGAAGATTGGACAAATGACCAGGGAGGAGTATAAAAATATTGCTCAGGCATGCAGGAGTGAAATCAGGAAGGCCAAGTCACACTTGGAGTCACAGCTAGCAGGAGATGTTAAGAGTAGCAAGAAGGGTTTCTTCAGATATGTTAGCAACATGAAGAAGATCAAGGAAAGTGTGGGCCCTTACTGAATGAGGGAGACAACCTAGTGGCAGAGGATGTGGAAAAAGCTAATGTAATCAATGCTTTTTTTGCCTCTGTCTTCATGAACAAGGTCAGCTCCCAGACTATTGCACTGAGCAGCACAGCATGGGGAGGAGGTGACCGGCCCTCTGTGGAGAAAGAAGTGGTTCAGGACTATTTAGAAAAGCTGGATGAGCAAAAGTCCATGTGGCCAGATGCGCTGCATCCGAGGGTGCTAAAGGAGTTAGTGGATGTGATTGCAGAGCCATTGGCCAATATCTTTGAAAACTCATGGCGATACGATGACTGGATAAAGGATAATGTAGTGCCCATCTTTAAAAAAGGGAAGAAGGAGGATCCAGGGAACTACAGGCCAGTCAGCCTCACCTCAGTCCCTGGAAAAAACCATGGAGCAGGTCCTCAAGGAATCAATTCTGATGCACTTAGAGGAGAGGAAAGTGATCATGGTCAGCATGGATTCACCAAGGGCAAGTCATGCCTGACTAACCTAATTGCCTTCTATGATGAGATAACTGGCTCTGTGGATGAGGGGGAAACAGTGGCCTAGTTATTCCTTGACTTTAGCAAAGCTTTTGATATGATCTCCCACAGTATTCTTGCTGGCAAGTTAAAGAAGTATGGGCTGGATGAATGGTCTATAAGGTGGATAGAAAGCTGGCCAGATCATTGGGATCAACGGGTAGTGATCAATGGCTCCATGTCTAGTTAGCAGCCGATATCAAGCGGAGTGCCCCAAGGGTTGGTCCTGGGGCTGGTTTCGTTCAATATCTTCATTAATGATCTGGAGGATGGCGTGGAATGAACCCTCAGCAAGTTTGCAGATGACACTAAGCTGGGAAGAGTGGTAGATATGCTGGAGGGTAGGGATAGGATACAGAGGGACCTAGACAAATTAGAGGATTGGGCCAAAAGAAATCTGATGAAGTTCAACAAGGACAAGTGCAGAATCCTGCACTGAGGATGGAAGAATCCCATGCACTGCTACAGACTAGGGACCGAATGGCTAGGCAGCAATTCTGCAGAAAAGGACTTGGGGGTTACAGTGGACAAGAAGGTGGATATGAGTCAACAGTGTGCCCTTGTTGCCAAGAAAGCTAACGGCATTTTGGGCTGTATAAGCAGGGGGATTGTCAGCAGATCGAGGGACGTGATCATTCCCCTCTCTTCGACATTGGTGAGGCCTCATCCGGATTACTGTGTCCAGTTTTAGGCCCACACTGCATGAGGGATGTGGAAAAATTGGAGAAAGTCCAGCAGAGGGCAACGAGGGTGATTGGGGGGCTGGAGCACATGACTTATGAAGAGAGGCTGGGGGAATTGGGATCGTTTAGTCTGCAGAAGAGAAGAATAAGGGGGGATTTGACAGCTGCTTTCAACTACCTGAAAGGGGGTGTCAAAGAGAACAGATCTAGACTGTTCTCAGTGGTACCAGATGAGAGAACAAGGAGTAATGGTCTCAAGTTGCAGTGGGGGAGGTTTAGGTTGGATATTAGGAAAAACTTTTTCACTAGAAGGGTGGTGAAGCACTGGAATGGGTTACCTAGGCAGGTGGTGGAATCTCCTTCCTTAGAGATCTTTAAGGTCAGGCTTGACAAAGCCCTGGCTGGCATGATTTAATTGGGGATTGGTCCTGCTTTGAGTAGGGGGTTGGACTAGATGACCTCCTGAGGTCCCTTCCAACCCTGATATTCTATGATTCTATGATTCTAATGATAGGTCTTTTCCACTTCTAACTTCTGATATTCTAGTGATTTGACACTTTGGGGTATAAGGAATACTCTTATATTTGGAATATAAGGAAATAAAGACTGTCTGTAAACTTATTATAAATTTGATATAACAAAGCAAAAGTTATGTGTTACATATTGTGACTTATGAGTCATTGTTATGATTCTAGTGGGGGAAGTCTTGCTCACTCACTTCCCAGTAAAATATTTGATTTGCCTTCATTTGCATTTCAAATTGTAGTTTTATGATCAGAACACTGAAAAACTATCTCTTGGTTGCTGCTAAAAATAATCATAAGAACATTATTCTGGGTCAGACCAATGGTCCATTTAGACCAATATCCTGTCTTCTGACAGTAGCTGATGTCATGTGCTTCAGAGGGAATGTATAGAACCGGGCAAGTGATTCCTCCCCTATTGTCCAGTCCCAGCTTTTGGCAGTCAGAGTTTTAGGAACACCCAGAGCATGAGGTTGCATCCCTGACATTCTTGGCTAATAGTTATTGATGTACCTATTCTCCATGAACTTCTCTAATTCTTTTTTGAACCAAGTTATAGTTTTTGGCCTTCACAACATCCGCTCACAATGAGTTCCACAGGCTAACTACATTGTGTGAAAAAGTATTTCCTTATATTTGTGTTCAGCCTGCTGCCTATTAATTCCATTGGGTGACCCCTAATTCTTGTGTATATGAAGGGATAAATAATACTTCCCTATTCACTTTCTCCATGCCACTCATGATTTTATAAACTGTTATCATATTCCCCTAAATTGTCTCTTTTTTGAAGATGAACAGTCCCAGTCTTCTTAATCTCTCCTCATATGGAAGCTGTTCCATACTCCTAATCATTTTTGTTGCCCTTTTCTATATTTTTTTTCCAATTCAAATACATCTTTTTTTTGAGATGGAGCAACCAGAACTGCAAGCAGTATTCAAGATGAGGGCATACTCGGGATTTATATACTGTCATTATGATGTTTTCTGTCTTTTTATCTCTCTCTTTCTTAATAGTTCCTAATATTCTCTTAGCTTTTATGACTGCCATTGTACAGTGAGCAGATGACTTTAGGTAACTATCCACAATGATTTCAGGATATAATTCTTGAGTGCTAACAGCTAATGTAGACCCGCATCATTTTGTGTGTATAGTTGAAATTATATTTTCCAACATTTTAGAGATAATCTTAAATTCACATAATGTATCCACATCTCCTGCCATAAATACTGTCATTCTTATACTAGGTTTGCTTGCTAAATTTGCATTGGAAATACAGTTGTTTTAGCATGCATACTTAATCATACAGGGTAACCATGTCAAATAAGAGGAAGATATGACTCAACAGACAGCATACATTATTATGCCTTAAAGTGGTTTTAATGCACACTTTTTCTCTGAAAGTTCCACTCTAGAAGTGGGAGTTAAGAGAGTTATATGATATTACATACTGGCAAAGAATGTGTTTTACCCTTGGTTCACAAATTATGAGAATAGAACACAGAATTGTTTGACATGCCACTAAAAGCATGTATACATAAAAATATGATCTGGTATTATTTATGTAAGGTTAGACTCCTTTTCACAGCAGTAATTTACATCTTATATTCACATATCACAAAAAGATTAATCCTTCACAAAGAGGTCTACATTCTCCTCTCAGTTCCTACACATAGGGTGCAAGAGGGCAGCGGAAATTAAATGGTGCACTGGTTGTGTGCTGGCCCTTGGCACGGGGTGAATTCTAGCCATAAAGACGTAAGGGAATATAACAATGATCAAGACCATGTATGAGGTTCAAGCGCAAATTTACAAGCATTGGCAGTAGTGAAAAACACCTGCAAAAAATGGGAAGTATTAATAGTGAGAGGACATTGTACTTTAGAGAATGTTAACAGCCATCAACAGCGATCTACTATAACAGAGGCCATGATAGAATAATTTGTGCTAACTGAATGTTGAAACTTTTTCATTGTGTTTCAAAACTGTATTGTTTTCTTTAGTAATATAGAGGTCAATATACAGGTCAATACAGGCCAATAAATAAAGTAATGTTGTTTGCTCCTATGTGAGTTCTAATGAAATTGGTATGTGAAGAAATATGGAATAATTTAGATATGCCTGATTGCATAGTACAGTTTTTTAGGAGTAAATTCACCCCATCCCTACACAAAGCACAAACAGACACATTTTGCAAAGCGAATTTTGGCCCTCAGCAACAATTGTTCTAACCTAACATCTGTTACAGCCCCTCTGCATTCATAAACAAAGGTTCCAGGTAACTGGATAGTATTTAACTACACAAATCCACCAGCTATTCCCCACTCTCTTCAGAAGGGGACATGTGACAATGGTATAGTTCCATTGACATTTCATGGGCTGAAAAGGAAGATTTTTTCTTCCCTAGAACCACTCGTGCAGAGTCCATATCTTCAAACTCTGAGCATAAAAGGAGGATTTTGTCTTCATTTAACAAGGTTTAATAATTCTTATTAGAGAGGAACAAACCAAGCATGCTTTTATTTTTACATTTGAGGCCTATTTCGAGGGCTAGTTTTCAAATATTATTTTTGGAGAAAAACCAGAAAAATTACAACAAACACAAATTCTATGTCTATTTTAGCAATTAAAATCCATTTCATAAACATCTCTCTTTACCGTGCTTATCTGACGATCTTGATCTGATGATTGTTTTGTTGTATTACTGTTGTATTGTTGCATTTAGAAACCCCACATCAGTTGTCCATTGTGCAATGCACTGTGAAAACATATCGTATGGGGGCAGTCCCCGTCCTGAAGGCTGTACAATCCAAATCCACTAGATGGACAAAGGATGGGAGGGGAAGCATTCATAAAGAGGTGAAATGACTTGCTCAAAGTCATACAGCAGGTCAGCAGCTGAGCTGGAAATACAACTCAAGTCTCCTGATTACTAGTCCAGTGCCTTTCTCACTAAAATACATATTTTGGTTTTGATTCATTATTGGAACATTTCAGTTAATTTTTGTAGCTCTAGGCATAACTCCCCCAGTGCCTCAGGGGAATACAGCCATTAAACTAAATATGCTGGGTTCATCTGAGCTGACTGGGTCTCCTCTCTATTTCTGTAGGTCACACTGAACATTTTTTCTCATGTGATCACTGTGAAGTCAGGTCAAAGTAATGCAACTGCTTGTTTTTGTTTATGATGATTTTTCCCCACAGGAACTAGATCATAAGGGCATATGAATGGCTTTTTGGAATACAAACAAGTGCAAGTTAAGGGCAGGGCACAGTATAGGAGCAAGGCTGTATGTTAGAAAAAAAGAGCACCACAAACATTTTAGAGGATGCTCTTTTTATTCTCCATTAACTGTATATACCTTTTCTTACAGCTTTTGGGGTTCCCTGTTGCAGAAGGGATCAAAGCAGAAAGTCCACTCAAATGTGGATTAAGTCTCAAAGTAGGTATGGTGATAAATTCTAATCATCCATGAAACTCCTCCATGTGGTTGGGGTTCAACAGTTTGTGGGGGAGAGGTCTGATGAAATGCGATAAGAGGAAGAGAGCCCCCCTCCCCCTTCATGGCATTCTCTCTCAGTGACTAGGAAAAAGTCCAAGAGGCAATTCAGATGGGAATTAATGGTGTTCCACTCCACTTTAACTCCCTTCTGCAGCTTCCACTACACCTTAGTGAATGGTCACTTGCAAATGAAGAAGTAGGAGGCAGCATGACTCCTGTATGGTCTGTGTCAGCATGGGGAAGGGGGTCCCACTAAACAACACAGAGAGATTAGCCCTCCCTACAGATGTCCCAGGATCCAAAGGAGTTAGGCCCTCAGTTCTCCCTGGAGCCAGACAACATGCAGGCTTTCAAGGTTAAATCGCTTGAGCGCTCACTAAAACTTTCGTTTGAAACCCCTCTCACCCCGAGTTAAATATTCTCCAATTGCAAATATCTGCTATTTGTAAGTATCCACAGGTCACATGAATAATTTTCCGACTACTGATTTTTCACAAACTGTTGACTTCAACTGTTTGTTTTTCAATATTTGAATAGCTACTCCTCGATCAGAGGACAAACTTTATCAGGAGAATGACAAAACTTTCAGGGTATGCAAATATGTTCAGGGACACAAGTCACTATCTAAGAATTCACAAATAAGTTAGACAATGAACTCATAAATATAGAGATGAATTTGGAGCTTTTTTGTAGTGTTTTTTTGTTATTCATAAAAAGAACATCAGAATGTAAGTCACTGCTGAGACAGTATATAGACTGCAGTGTAACAGCTAATGCAAAATGAGAACAATCTGGTGTCATATTCCATCTCTTGTAGGTTAAATGGGTCCATTCAAACACTATTGAAATAATGTATTAGGTCGGGCACAAGAAGTAATCCAAATAAAAAGGAATAATATTTCTTGATACTGATTAGCCCACTCAGCTCATGCCAGCTCTCTGATTTTCTTTTGCAGTGCGGAGGGCATGAATCTACTACTCCTGAGATTCACTCATTAATATTAAAATTTTTTGGCTTTCTCTCCAGAGACTATCCAAACAGTTTCAGCTTTTCAAGTTATATCTACTTATTGATCTACTGTCCTGAACAATTTTACCAGGTATGGTCAGAGCATTTCCACTGATGAGCCCCTCATGCTGTTCAGGAAGAAAATCATTTTTTTCAAACAGTAAATTCCCACGAAGCATGACCAGTAAGAAAATAAACTCAACAAGCTATGTGAAACTTCGGGTAGGTCTATATACCATTGCAGCACACACTGTCAAACACACTCAGAGCTGGATCTGCCTGGCTGCTCAACTGCTTAAAGTCTGATGAATAAATAACATGGAACTTCATTTTCCCTTTGCAAAGCACAAGATGCCATTCATATCTATATTGACAAATATAAGAAGAGCTATTGTTTTAAATGCAGGACTCAATATAATTCTGACAGTAACATCAGATTCTTGAAAAACTATTAGGAAAGGCTATTGGTTAAATAAGAAAAGCAAAAGTCTAATGACAGAGTTCACCATGTTAAAAAAAAAACTACTGACATTAAATAATAAACAAGTAAAAAGCATCTACCCATCCTATGCAATTAAAGTGCAACTACATTTCCCATCAAAAGAAGGCTATTTGCGACTATAAGATGATCAGGTACTGTGGTGGTGAGGGACATATAAGTAGTTACATATAAACCTACAAGGTCAGTAGACTATTAAGGAATATATGGAGGGAGAACGTTAGACAAGGCAAATAGCGGAGTCCCTAGATACAACATGGAAAAGCTTTGACCTGGTGCAAAAAACACAAAGAGCATATTGTATGGTGCACTTAGTAAACACCTTTGTCATTCACTGAACCCCCATTTTTTTCTCAGAGCAACTTCACTAAAAACACAGGTTCATTCTATTTGGAGATGCAGTTTTCACTTTTGCAATGCACTGAAAGAATTAGGAGCTGTCACTCTACTTGAGTATCCACAGATTTTGCTATAATCGAGTTCACTTTGAATTCTCTTCTTAATCCAAACCCATTGAGTGAAAATGTGTTATCAACACCAGACTTCTAGCTGTGTGCAATTTACTGCCTTGTATTTGTAAGTGTGGACTAGTACTGAAGTTGAGATGTGGACAATTGGTACTCTAGTCCAATGAATGAAATTTCACCTATTCCTCAACTCAAAGTCTCACTCTCCATCCTTTAAAAAGAATAGCAGCTGTATGAGATAATGCTTAGCCCTTACTGTAAATAGCATTTTAAAAGTTCTGTAAACTTTAATTAATTAGTGTTTACCACCATACTCTTAAAAGTAGGTATTAGAATTCTACAGAGGTGGAAATTAAAGGATAGAGATCAAATGACTTGACTTTGGCAACTAAGCTAATCAGGACTAGAACTCAAGAGCACCCAGTAGCCTTGCCTGTTGTTTAACCATGCCCTTCTCTACAGGCAAAGATAGGAATGCCATACAGAACCAGAAAAAGAGCCTCTAGATCAACATTATTCCATTACATGCAGGCGATCAGACAAGAGGATCATAACGGTTCCTTCTGGCTGTAAAAATCTATTAATACTGGAAGGAATTATATGGGAGAAAAAAACAGAAGAGAGCAGATATTACTACCTGAGTTAAAGGAATTGCAGCAATGCAACAGCAAGTAAAGTTTGACCCATTATGTATGGTATTTGTGTGTCAAAGCTCCTCAAACAGGAAAGCTGTTTTGGTAACTTAATGAGCAATAATTTTTTTAAGGGCTGAAACTGAGTGATCTTATATATTAATTATATCTAAAATGATTCTAGCTAAGGGGAAATAAATGCTCATGCTATTAACTAGCAGAAGCCATCTGGCTACCTTCAAGGCTGCTGGTAGAATTTGAGCCCAAGGCAAAGGATATTTTTTTAGCCAGATTTGTGGGACAGGCAATTAAGTTTGCTTCTTGCATTGTAGTTGATATATTCAGACAGAGAGAGCATATAAACCCTGAGTTCTTAACTGCCTACTATTTCTAGAATATCCAACAATTCTTTGCTATGCAAAAATGATAACAGTTAGATCAAGACTTGAAACCATCCAAAATTTACCTGAATTCATGAATTATTAGAAATTTAACACTTAGAGCAGGCTCATCAAAAGTTCACAAACATGGCCAAATTTTAGAGTGAAGCTGAGCAAATTTTGCATGGTTTTACTGTGAAACCATTCATTTGCAATCCACTGAAAAGCCTAGTGAAAGTGCATAGTTTGACTGAGTTTTGAGTTCATTTCAAGTTGAAATTCAAAGGGAGGAATGGAAATAGGAAGGAGACAGAAGGTGTGGGTCTATCTGGTTCAAAACCAAAGGAAAAATATTTTTGCAACGCCCCGAGAAACAAATCCATTGGCCTTTTCATAGCTCTGCTAATAATTTAAAGGTAGGCATACTAGAAAAATGTTCATACATCCCCTTCTGAGAGATGGCTACAATGCACAAATGCCCTATTTCTCTCCTCTCTGAGTACCTTGAAGTAGTAGCCAGTGCCCTTCACTCACCTTCTACACTCTCAAAAATGTATTTATTTTTTAATACCAGGTTTTGGTTGCCCTATCTAGAAATGATTTTGCAATCTCCCCTTCCCCCCTTTTAGTTCATAAACTAATCATTGAGCAGGGACACATTCCAGGCAACAGTCCAGCACCAATTGACATTACAGCTTTCAGAAACTTCCTCTTTGGGCTCCCAGATGCCTCCTTTTTATCCTCCATGCTTCCTCATCAAAAAAGCTAATTATCCAATTTACAACACATATTCTAAACCCCTAATACCTAAACCTGGTACACCAAATCCCCAGTGCACACTTAACCGCATCATTTACAAAATAAGAGCTATGAAAAAAAAACAAAAACCTATCCTTTAAACTCTATTTTCAGATCCCTAAATTGCTACATGACATAGCCTGCAAAACTGATACTAGAGAAAGATGAGATTTTTCAATCTGCTGTAGTTTCTACAGCTTGTGAGCAGACAAGTGCCCAGCAAAGCTCAAGAGAAAAAAAAAAGTATTCCTAGAAAATCATTGCAGTGAAGCATCAATGACCAATACTGAATAACCACACAAAAGATCAGGAAAAAATAAAACATATATATTAGAATTGATGTTAAAAATCAAATAAAGTCATATTGGAGATATTTTAAAATTCTGGGATATTTTAAAGAGGTTGCTTTGGCCATGAGGTTACTTATTGCTAGTGCAGGCTTGCTAAGCCTATTATTGACCAAGAAAGAAACACAAAGCAATAACATAACTGCAGCGTAGAAGACTATGAGTTCCTTGACCAGCAAATAGGCCCATTAAATTGATTTTAATTTGTTCACCTTCTGCATTTGTATGGGTATATTATTCTGAAGTTATCATAAAATCCCTGATCAAAGCAGAACCAATCTGCAGACAGATTTTTGCCCCAGAACCCTAAATGAGCCCCTCAAGAATCAAACTCATACTCCTGGGTTTAGCAGGCCAATGCTCAAACCACTGAGCTATCCCTCCCCACAATATGCCACAGAAAGACTACTGAAAATATTGGTCCCACTCCTGTGTTATGCTGTGGCTTCTTTGCATGGTGAGAGCATCCCCGGATCACCCTGGAGTGGAGAGAAGATGGACCATAGAGTTTTTGAATTTTAATGCAGTATGTTTATAAGGGAGATAAGGGATTGGAATCTCTATAGTAGAACAAGTGTTCAGAAAGAATCTGCATCATTTTAATGTGCCTATGAAAAGCACAGATTTTTTTTATCTGCAGGGTTTTTTTTGCAAAATTATGAACATTAATATTTCTAGCTATGTTTGCAACTTTTTATTTGCTGACAATGGGAAATAGTTTTGTCATCTATTTAAGTAGTGAATGTTCATGGCTTTATGAGAGAACTCTAGAGCCAGTGCTTACTGAGAATTACTTTACAAGCAGCTTCCACTAAGTAGGTGATTATATAGATCCTTTCATGCTCCTGTGTTAGGTTAAATGCTGATTATTGTGTTTCTTTTCTTTTCTTTCTTTCTTGCTTTTTTTTTTTAACTTAAGGTGATTTATATGGGTTCAAGTCTGAGCACGTAAAGCATAGATGTGCTACAGTAGGGTCTATATTTTATAGCATAGAGCTTATTGGTGGGAAAATCCTGATATCCCAGGATTAGCTTCACATTGTGATTAACTTTTCAGTTGCAGCTAGATGGGATACTTAATTCCGGGGCTTAATAAATTTATGTCTGTTATCAGCAGAACACTTCAGTTGGAAATATACTACTTTAACATAAACCATCTCTTTAGTCTGTATTCTCTTCTTTATTCTTTCTTTTCTTTTCTTTTGGTTTCCTACTACACATTTCTGCAAATAATACTTAAACATTGACTTGCAAAATAGACATAGGCAAAGCTTGCAAAATTGAAGATTTCATGAGTATCTTCAAATAGATTTTTATGGTTTCAAAGCTAGTAAAAGTTTGCAACATTTTCTTCCCTCTAATTTAAACTTTTGTTATTCAACTATGATTCCCCCCCCACCCCCCCTTGGCAGCAGAATCATTTCTGGGGCAGAAGCACAAACATGAGATCTTTTGTGTGTTAGTCTTGACTTCTGTTCCAGATGTGGAGTTTGAGAAACTTCACTTCATCACTCACAAAGTAGACAATTCTCTCTCTTGCTTAATAAAATCTAGCGGCCAGAATCTCCTCTCACTTATATTGGTTTTACAATAAACTTTCATGGAGTTACTCTCAATATTCACTGGTGTAATGAACAATTCCATCTGATAGAGTCCAGGATCAGTGGAGACCATCAACACCTCTCTCAGAGAGCCTAGGGTGCAAATGCTAGAAATTTGCTCAGGAATATCAATAATACCATTCGAGATTATTCCAGTGGTCCTTTTAAACCAGTGCCTTCCTCTGATGGTGGTTAGACATAGATGGCTCACCAGAAGCTGTAAGAAACCTGGCACTCACCTATTGTGGAGTGACACACTCAACAGAGGAAAGATTTCTTGAAGCCCAGTTCATTTGGAGGTTGGTCGCATCTACAATTTGATTTTTATAATCCTATCTAATGAAACTAAAGTTCTCCTTATCTATCTACATGTTTAATCCTATTTTGAATCCTGGCATTTAGGTCATGCAAACACTCACTATCATGAGAGCTGTTTACCCTCGTGAGTAGGCCCATTTTCTTCAGTGAAAGGTGAAGTTGATCAGCATCTTTGAAAATCGGACTACAAATTTAGGTATTGAAATATATATATAGAGAGAGGCCTGATTTTAGGCATCCAAATGTGAAAATATTAGCTTTATCTCTCTGTGTCTCCATTTTCCCATCTTTAAAGTGGTAACAATGAGGTTTTTCTACCTTTTCAAAGTGCTTTGGGATTTATGGCTGAAAAAGTCTTATGTCTTATATCAGCCAATGATGTGGACTTTGGATCTGCTGTCCCAGTCCTCTTGCACTAGCTGCGGATCTAACCCATAATTTCCAAATGTTTATTAAAAGGTAGATTAAATTTAAATTCAATTGGGATTTTGAGATAGGAAATCCATGAATTATCAAATGTATGGCTTTGACTGGACGTACAGAGCAGGAAGCCTCAGATATTTGGCTTAATAATATTGTGATCAAATTTGCTCCAACGTTTAACTGTGCAGCATTTCATGAAATCATTTAGAGGATAAAGTGAAATATCTTGATTTCTATGAGATTATGTGTAGTATAAAAATGAATGAAATGTATTTCATGAAGTAACACTTAGGGCCATAGGATGTCCACTGTGAATGCTATTCAAGGGAAGAATTTAACCTTTATTGTATCACAGCATATGGTGAATTTACAGCTAGTTTGGAATGGATAGCTATGCTCCCATAACATTTCATGAGTTAATCTTCCAAGTTGCAATAACCTTTATATGACTGATTTAATTATAAAACAGAGCACTGTATGTGACAGCAAGTGATTTACAATGGAAGATCCACTTTTGTCATCTGTAATGTTGTCTAAATGCTTTTAGAATGTTTGGGCCATAAAATTCTATTGTTTGTCCCTTTGGGAAATTGCTTTGTTTACTGCAGTAGGTCTGGTGGGCTTGGATGTGTGTTATTATTAAGTATTATTGTTATTAATTATAATAATAATTAATAATGAATAATAATAGTATTTTTTCAAATCATTCTTAGAATAAAATAAATAAAAAGAATGATGCATAAGGAGTTCTGACTCAGTGGAAAATATTATTGCCGTAAATGCATAGTAATACTTACTGCATGCCTTGAGAAATCATGCAAAGGGAAATACAGGGAAAGGGAGGATGGATCACGGACTTGGTCTTCTTTTTTCCAGCCTCTCTTCCTCCCACATAGGAGCTACTGGTATTCTGGAGCCCAGGGCACTGTGAGAGAACTGTGAATAAAGCAACCAGTTCACCCACATTGATGATGGATCTTGGAGGGTGGTTACTGTATCATGATCAGTGGAACTGCAGTCAGAGGGCCCATGTTTCCTAGAGGGACTGTTCTTGATGGGACACCAGTGGAACAGGGAGTGGGGGAAGTTAGTCTGGAAGCAACTCTGCTTTATTCACTTATTCAGCTTAAGCTGTATTCATCTTCACTCTTTGTGAATGAAACAGATATGAGTGCCTTTCTCATCCCTCCCTCCCCATATCTTGCATTTTGCATACAGTCAGAACTTACCCACACTTTCTTGCCCTCATCAGTGCTATCAGCCATTCCCTTTAGTGAGCAACAATTTCACCTGGAAGCTTAGAAACAGACTTAGGCGCTGACTCGGTGGGTGCTCCAGGGCTCAAGCACCCAGCAAAAAAAATAGGGTATGCTCAGCACCCATCGGGCCAGATTAATCTTTTGTGGGCCCTGGCTCCCATGGCCCCACCCCCTACTCCACCTGTGCTCCATCCTGAGGCCCCACCCCCACTCAGCCACTTGTCCCCATCTGCCATTCACATTAATTAAGGGGAAATTGTGCAATAGTAGAAAAACTTCATTCCCTAACTCATGAGAATCACAGCACCTAACTTCTACGTGCCTAGAAAATCACTGGGATTCCCCAAGCCTGAGTTAGGGTGCAAGATCCCTATACAATGAATAAAGGGAGACAGGCACCTAAGAACTGGATTCACAAACACCATCATGATAAGTGTCTCTTTGACTAAACTGGCCAATGGGAAATGCAGAAGAGATGGGTGCGTCTTAAGCCCCATCCCTCTCTCAGAGTTCAGTGCCTCCCTCTCCTTGGGATTCTCAGTGGATTTAGGGCATCTGAGGTATTTTTGTGAGAAAGAGGAGAAGCTCCCTCATAACTCTTAGCCCAGTGGTTAGCCTATTCATCTGAGATGTGGAAAAGCTCCCGAAACTGAGGTGGGGGGAAGGCTTTGATTTGGAATTGCCACCTCTCAGGTGACTGCTCTAACCACTAGGCTATGGGATAGTCTGAGGTCAGATTCCCTCAGTTTCTCTTGTTGAAGCTGTTTCACTGTGTATAAATAATTTATTGGAGCAGGAAATTGGATCTCCGACATCCTAGATGAACGTCCTAACCACCGTTGGATTAGGCATCTGGACACCTAGAGTAAGGCTGCTGTGCATGTGTCCAGAAGCTGAAAATAAACATGTGTCCAGAGTTTATTGGTGCCTAAGGTGCCTCATTCAGCACCTAAGGTTCGAGAGATGCTGAGTGGAGGGATTGTGAATCCCACTGGGACCTGATTCTGAGATTTAGGTGCCTGTGGTAGTTAAGCACCTAAGTCCTTTTGTGAATCTAGCCATGAGCATCTTGATAAGGAGAATCAAAACAAAGAACATGCTTAAGTTATTTCCTTATATATTTTGGAGATATTTCACTCTCTGTCATGTGCTCCTACAAAAAAATGTGGAATAAGGTAAAGGTGAACAACCAGAGAATCATTTTGTGATGTTCCATATAAGATGGAATTAGGGAAGTTAAGAAACAACTACCATCTAAGCTCTGAAATAATAATACAGTCATACTTTTGCTTGACAAGTGTATTATAAAAGGTATTAGGGGTTCAACGTGAAGGCACTGGAAATGCCCAAGAGAAAATGAAAGCAACAGGTTTAGTTTCAAGGCCCTTCCACCTTAAGCTCTAAGGCCTGATTCTCCTCTCATTTACAATAGTGAAAATCAGGAGTAACTCCTCTTAGGTCATTGGAGTTAAATGCATGTAAAAGCTGTATATGTGAGAAGAGAATCAGTTCCAATAAACTCTGTGTCATTAATGGAGTGCTTGCAATAGCAGTTTCTACATTTACACAGTCCTTGAGGGCTATGCTCCAACTCTAAATGAGATTCCTTATTAAGAGTAAATGAAGGAGAAGAAACAGTCAAAGAAATAAATATTATTTTGGAAAAATATTTCAGACAGGGAGATATAGAGCCTTTCTGTATAATTAGTTTTGGCATAGTCACACTTAGGGTACAGATTGTTGCAGGCATATTGATTTTTAGATTCATAGATTTGGAGGGCTAGAGAGACTATTATGATCACCTCGGATGATCCCCTTGGCCCATAGTCACTGACTAGACCATGCCTATCTCATGAATATCTGGATCCCATAACTGTCTCTGAAATGGTGGACTCCCTGCTCCCACAAAGTGCTCTATGAAAGTCAGTGGGGATCTACATAGACACTGGGGTCTGCCTGCATGAGTTCAATTGTAGTATTTGGGTCTAATTCAGATACACTAGTTTGTGTGAAAAATAAAGTCTTTAAAATCTAAAATGGCTATATGTGGTGATCATCTTCAAATATCTGTGTTTTACAAAATGAGTGTGAATATCTTTCAGCATATTATTAAATTCTTTAATAAAAGAGAAGAGGAATAAAAGATCCATTTCAGAGTAGCAGCCGTGTTAGTCTGTATCCGTAAAAAGAACAGGAGTACTTGTGGCACCTTAGAGACTAACAAATTTATTTGAGCATAAGGTTTTGTGGGCTACAGCCCACTTCATCAGATGCATAGAATGGAACATATAGTAAGAATATATATATATAGAGTACATGAAAAAGTGGAAGTAGCCATACCAACTGTAAGAGGCTAATTAATTAAGATGAGCAATTATCAGCGGGAGGAAAAAAAAAACTTTTGTAGTGATAATCAAGATGGCCCATTTTAGACAGTTGACAAGAAGGGGAACATGGGGAAATAGATTCAATATGTGTAATGAACCAGCCACTCCCAGTCTCTATTCAAATCCAAGTTAATGGTATCTAGTTTGCATATTAATTCAAGCTCAGCAGTTTCTCGTTGGAGTTTTTTTGGAGCTTTTTTGTTGCAAAATTGCCACCTTGAAGTCTGTTACTGAGTGACCAGAAAGGTTGAAGTGTTCTCCTACTGGTTTTTGAATGTTATGATTCCTGGTGTCTGATTTGTGTCCATTTATTCTTTTGCTTAGAGATCTATGTTTGCTTTGTTTTGTTTTTGTTTTGTTTTCAGGAAATGATTGCACTGGCTAGTGGCCACTACCTGACTAAGATATGAGTCTTCTAAGAAGTGCTGTATATGGTAATCACTCTACTGACTATATTCATTGCAAGAAATGGTAGCAGTGGGAAAAATTATGGATGAAATGTAGAGTGATATGCTGCAAACTACAGTTATTTCAAAGTCAAACAAGCTGCTGCTGAATAAAAAACCAACCAAAAGTAGAGGGCAGAGTACTGAATAAATAGCATCAGAACTTGCAAAGTTTACATATTACGTTTGGATTCAAAATGGCTTTTTTCTCCTTAAACTAAAATTTTCACAGAGAATTTTTATTTCTTTTGAAATGTTCCTTTTTTTTTCAGTTAAAACCTGAAATCCAAAAACTTTTTGGTTTTCGAAAAGTGAAAGAAACCAGAATGGATCTAAAAACATTTTGGAAAAAAAAATCATCTCCTTCAAAAATGTCTATGAAAAATATTTACATTTTCTAACCAGTTCTATATACACATATGCTCCTTTAGTCAGCAGAGAGGAATGCATTAATGGTCCTGAAAGGAAATACTAACAAAAATGGTATGAAGGATGAAAATATGGGGACGTTAATATTATATTATTGAGCTCAGTGTCTGACTACTTTGAATGATTGAAAAAGAAATAAATATATCACTCTAGGTACTTCTAACCAAGAACTAAATAGTTTGCACCTATAGAGCCCTATGTTGTGATCCCATCAGATCTGACAAGCTCTGCAGCAGTGGATGGATCATAATTAAGACAATTTTACAAAAAATAGTAATAAAACAAACATAATACAAGTACTGCAATCCCTTTATTGTGAAACTGAAACTTATAACTATAGAATTATTATATTTTTATGTAACTGCACTCAAAAACAAAATCATGTAAAATTTTAGAGCCTACAAGTCAAAGCATGAAGGGGCATATGAATGTTTAGCATGTCTGGCACATAAATACCTTGTAATGCCAGCTGCAACAGTGCCATATGAATGCCTATTCCCACTTTCAGGTGACATTGTAAGTAAGAAGCGGGCAGCATTATCTCTTGTAAATGTAAACAAACTTGTCTTAGTGATGGGCTGAACAAGAAGTAGGACTGAGTGGACTTGTATGAGGTGAGTTGAAAAATAATATTTCTTTTCTCTTTTCTACAGTGCAAATATCTGTGATCAAAATTATAATATAAAGTGAGCACTGTACGCTGTGTATTCTGTACTGTAATTGAAATCAATATATTTGAAAATATTAAAAAAACACAAAATATTTATAATACATTTAAATTAGTATTCTATTATTGTTTAACAGTGTGATTAAAACTGTGATTATTCACAGCTATTTTTTAAATCTAGTTAATTTGTTTTGCAATGATTGCATGCATTAACAGCCCTAATAATTACAATAAATCTTCTCACCTCATAAACTTGTAAGAAGAACCCTCCTCCTCCTCCAAATAAAAAAGTCTGGTTAAACAGAGGAGCCATTTGTGAAGCTGAATGATCAGATGCCCTGGAATCTGATGCCAGGTATAGTAAATCCTGTCACAAGCTAAGGAGCATAGAGTTAGTAATCCCAGCGGGCAAGATCTACCAGTTTTAGGGCACCTTTGTGGACCAGTAGAAAGGAACCAGACCATGATAGAGTATTAGGCTCTATGTGTGTAATTTTGTGGGGAAAAACAACAACAAAACCTTCTCATATATAGGTACTTAGAAATACATAGAACTGTTGCTTGATGCATGGCTAGTACAGGTAAAGCTCACCATGGTTAAACTTTGTTTAGTATAAAAGTAGTGTCCTTCTTTGCTAACAATTTAACACATTTTGAGCACTACATTATTTTTTATAGATCAATCATCAAGCCTAGCGTTACTGTCAGCAAGGCAATCTACCATGAAGGCAGAGAGGTTTATTTCGCAAGCAATGAAGTCCTTGGAAAGCCTGAGGCCACTAAAGCGGATAATCTTAGCTTTGTTCTCTATTTAACTTTCTTTCCAGCAAGCTAAGACACGTCCATGTAATATAACAAATCCTACTTCTCTCTCTTTTTTGGGGTACTTTGTGTGTGTGTGTGTGTGTGTGTGTGTGTGTGTGCAGTTGCACGTACATTCCCACTGTGAGAACTAGAGACTGTCCCACCAAATAAAATTACTCAGGCCCACAATTTCTTAATACTCCATTTAGAAATTTTACACAACGAACAAATACAAATACTCATTCCCATTTTTTTACTTTCTGTTCTCCAACTCCACACCCCCCCCCCCGAGAATTATCATTATTATGTATTTATTTATAAACTGTATTCATTATAGTTGTGCTCAGAACCTCCAAGAAAATTGGGGCCCCCACGGGTGCTGGAACAATTTGTATACTGAGGGAGCTGAGAGCCATTGAACCAAACCATAAACCCTGTATATGATGGAAACCACTTCAAACCGCCCCGCATCCCTAGTTCCAGCACCTATGGGCCCCATTGTGCTATGTGCTGTCTGAAAAAAATCTGATTTGTATTTATTTTGCATTTCTTTGTTCTTTTACTATTTTTTAATCTTCTGCTATTTAGAGTCAGCCAGTTGGTTCCCTCCCACACTGTAATGTAGAAGCTTAATTTCTGATAATCGCAAAGCAATTTTGCTTTTTACTTTTTGAAAAAAAGAACTCAACTGTACTTGCAAAACTGTGTCCTCCCTAAGTTTAGTATTAATCTGAAGCATTTATGTGCTGTCATTTCTACAAAAGAAAACACCATTTTTAGAAATATGTTAAAAGGCAAATTTTATTTTTAATGTAAAAGTGACTAGTTAAAGGGCACTTTCATAGTTGACAAATATACAGGCCCACTAATCTCTGTTTTCACACACAGAAAGCAACATCTCACCAGGTATCAAAGGGAATACTGAAGCTAAAATTGCATGAATAAAATTGTTCTGTCTGAGCCACATTTTCAAGAATATGGCTGCAAGTACAGTCCATAGAAATAGTATACAAAAAGTGTGCAATTATATAATATGAATATAAATTGTGCAATCATAGAGAAACTTCTGCACGCATTTTTGTTTGCACACGTGCACATCCAGGACTTGATCCTTGAATCATAGAATATCAGGGTTGGAAGGGACCTCAGGAGGTCATCTAGTCCAACCCCCTGCTCAAAGCAGGACCAATTCCCAACTAAATCATCCCAGCCACTTACCCCCAAGTCCCCACCTGCCGCTCACATGGGGGTGGATTTGCAGATGACACTAAACTGGGAGGAGTGGTAGATACACTGCAGGGTAGGGATACGATACAGAAGGACCTAGACAAATTAGAGGATTTGGCCAAAAGAAACCTGATGAGGTTTAACAAGGACAAGCAGAGTCCTGCACTTAGGACGGAAGCATCCCATGCACTGCTACAGACTAGGGACTGAATGGCTAGGCAGCAGTGCTGCAGAAAAGGATCTAGGGGTTACAGTGGACAAGAAGCTGGATATGAGTTGACAGTGTGCCCTTGTTGCCAAAAGGCTAATGGCATTTTGGGCTGTATAAGTAGGGGCATTGCCAGCAGATCGAGGGACATGATCAGTCCCCTCTATTCGACATTGATGAGGCCTCATCTGGAGTACTGTGTCCCATTTTGGGCCCCACACTACAAGAAGGATGTGGAAAAATTGGAAAGAGTCCAGCGGAGGGCAACAAAAATTATTAGGGGGCTGGAAAACATGACTTATGAGGAGAGGCTGAAGGAACTGTGATTGTTTAGTCTGCAGAAGAGAAGAATGAGGCGGGATTTGATAGCTGCTTTCAACTACCTGAAAGGGGGTTCTAAAGAGGATGGATCTAGACTGTTCTCAGTGGTACCAGATGAGAGAACAAGGAGTAATGGTCTCAAGTTGCAGTGGGGGAGGATTAGGTTGGATATTAGGAAAAACTTTTTCACTAAAAGGGTGCCGAGGCACTGGAATGGGTTACCTGGGGAGGTGGTGGAATCTTCTTCCTTTGAGGTTTTTAAGGTCAGGCTTGACAAAGCTCTGGATGGTATGATTTAGTTGGGGGTTGGTCCTGCTTTGAGCATGGGGTTGGACTAGATGACCTCCTGAAGTCCCTTCCAACCCTGATATTCTATGATTCTATTTGGCACTGATGTTACTGCTGCTGGAATACTGTGTCCAGTTCTGTTGTGTCCACTTCAAGAAGAATATTGATAAATTGGAAAGAGTACAGCGAAGTGCCATGGAAATGATTAAGGTATTAGAAAATAGCAATATACTCAAAAAGCTCAATCAATTTAGTTTAACAAAGAAAAAGTTAAGGGATGATTTGATTACAGTCTATAAGTACCTATATGGGGAACAAATACTTGCTAATGTGCTCTTCAATCTAGCAATTTTTAAATACAGAGTGGATTATTTTTTCTAAAATATGTGCTCTACAAACTATTTTAGGAAAGTTCTCTGTCCCATGTTGTAGCTGAGCTCAGACTAGATTATCACAATGGTCCCATCTGGTCTTGGAATCTATGAATACTTTAGCTTTTGAAAATTTGTCACAATAAATATTTTCTATCTCAAATATGTATCTTTCAAAGACAAAATATTCATTCGTAACATATCTTTCTCCCCTTTTTAACAGACCCCTCATCTATGTTATTTGTATAATCTGTGGGATGTAACATAAATAAAATGACTTTGATATAGCATCTTTTAAAAAAAACACCTCAGAATACTTCACGCTACATACATAAAGTGCTCTGGGTGTGTTAAAACCAAGGGAAGAAGAAAGGAAGCATTCTGAAGCTGTTGTGCTTGCTTTGCATGCTGAATTGTATTAACGAATACAACCAAATGAAAATGGATCCAATTAGTGAACAACATAGCTTGCGTGTTTTTAGGCAAGATTGTCTTTTGCATATATTTTTTCAGTGCTCAGATAACTAGAAACAATATTAATGAAGTAATCAGAGGGAATAAAGGGATACACATATGATATGACAGCAATATCAAGGTTTTTCCGATATGAGTTTGGGACAACCACAGTACTCAGGAGAGTCAAAAGCATGAGGCAGATCATTTTAAAAGAGATAATAGTAATTAGTTAAATTGAGATGAGTGTGATGGAGGGAATTCCATATTTGGAGTCAGTTTTTTTTTCCCCCCAAATACCAGGTGTTTGAAATTATTTCTTAAAGTAAAATAACCTGCCAGATAACTGTTACCTTCTATTCTTCTAATGTGAAATCTCCTGTCTCTTCCCACATTACACTGCTTTGAGATGCACCGTTCTGAACAAGTGACAGGTATTAAAATATGCTAAACCCTTCAAGGTTAGAAACCTGATCTTTATACCCTTGGAAAGAGAAGATTCCTAATTTAGGACAGGATAAATAGCATTTCCTTCTTGATTCAAAAGACACTGAAAACTGTGACAGTGTGGGGCAGATCCTCAACTGGTGTAAATTAGTAACATTTATTAATATTAATGATCTACTCACCTGAAAATCTGGCCCTTTATGTACAAAAACTCTAGGTCATTTTCCATGTGTTGTAATGATAATAACTGCAATTAATAGTTTGATTTATGCTAGTTAAGGCACCTGGCTCATGCTGACGAAGGCCTCAATCTCGCAAGGATTGTCCAACTCCAAAATAGCTAAACATTGTTTCTTAATCTAGTTTTCAAAAAAGATTCAACTTTGGACAGACAGAGACCTAGAAAATTTGAGCTGTAAAGATGAAGGTTTCAGATATTTATGGGAGAATGAAAACTTGGGGGGAGAATTATTACAGCTGGTTAGAAAGCTGCAGGAAAAATCACAAACATTTTCATAAAGTATTGTTTCTGTTTCGGATGAAATTTCATTTTCATTGCATTTTTTCTAACCAGCTGTAGTAATAATAGAAACTTTAAAATAAACTTTACAAGAGTTGCTAGTATCACTTGTAACATGTATTCCAAGTTCCCAGTCCAGCAAAGTATCTAGGCAGATGCTTAACTTTAAATCAATGGGATTAGATTAGGTCACTAAATTATCACAATGGTTTCTTCTGGCTTTATAACCTATAAATCTATGAATCTATTCATGTGTTTAAAGTTAAGCAGGTGCTTAAATTCTTTGTTAGATGGGGGGGTCTAATAAGTAAAGGCTGTACGAAATTCAGATAGATGTGATTTATTGGTAGGAACACTTCACTATAAACTAAAATTGTTTTTGAATGAAAGGCTAGAGGCATAATGTTATTAGAGGAATTCTAACTTTTCACTGGGCCCAAGAGACCAAGTCCCTAAAATATTTGAATTTGGAATTTTTAAGAAGGAAAGAAAAAAGAACAAAACAAAAAAAGAAAAAAGGAAATTGAAAGATTAGAAGGAACATTAATCTAATGTTGTTCAATATTTTGCTACAGCCCAAGGAAGGCCCTGTGGCTGAGGCATTACCTACAATCTTATTTTCTCTTTCTAGAGTGTATTTTATTAATGCATTTTTGTACTACCGAGTGAAGGAACACCAGGCTTTTTCCTTTCATTTAAAATTAATAAGGAATATATTACTGTGCTAGGAAAGGATGGCAAAAAAGTCCTTTCATTGCAATAGGATGTATAGTGGTTAAAGGAGAAGTCTGAGCCTTAGAAGACTTGAGTTCTATTCTGGTTCTTACTGACTTGTTCTGTGAACTCTGACAAGTCATTTAGCCTTTCTCTACTGCAATTTCCACAACTGAAATATAATGTCATTGTCCACATCTCTAATGTCATGTTGTAGGGATGTAGTGAGGCTTTAGTAATTTCCCTGTTGCATTATTGTACACCCAAGAATATAGCTTGAGATTTTCAAAGCATTGACACAAGATTTGGCTATACATCTTCCATTACAGTTAAGATGTGTAGCTAAATGCCACGTAGTGCTCTGAATTTCTCAACCCTAGTTCTTAGTCCCCAACCATATTAATTTTTGTATATTCAACTAATTTTTTGGTGGGGCTGGAGGGGATATTTAAAACCATCAGTAAAAACTGAAATGGTCCAGAAGCAAACCTTTTTCAAATTTTAAAATTATTTGAGAAACTCAGTTTTCCATCATTATTTTTCTCTGTTTCCTGTTTCCATTGCTGCACTTCTCTTCTGAATAATTAAAGCTCAAAGGAGCAAGAAAGAAACTTCAGACACCTGAAGGGGTGGATAGAAGCTGATTCTGTTCACAGAACAAAATATTTGCATGAGATGCTGATTCTGTGTCTCAACATAGCATGCTTTAATTTACAAGTTACTGAACAAAGAGAAACACAAATTGGATAAGAGACAGACAGACACAGGCAATCAGTTCATGTATTAAAAAAAATCTGAGTGTGCATCCCACATGTAAAAAGAAATCTAAGTCTTCATCTGGGGTTTGATCCTGCTTGTGGCACATACGGTAGGGTTACCACACTGATTGGATCTACAACAGCGCTAAGGACAGCTCAGTGACCCTGACAGTGAAAATCCCCAGTTGCACCTGGTACAGGGAGTTACACACATATGGCCCCCATATAGTGGAGGTGGCTTACATGCACTCAGCGTGGTGGGCAGAAGGCAGAAGGGATGCGATGATGGACAGAGTTGGGACATGGTGCTACACACACTGAAGATGTACAATCCAGGAAGATGGACCTACTCCCATCACCAAATTCCCCTATGCCTATTAGCTACAAGTGTAAGGGCCATCTGCACATACAGGGATCTGCAGAAACCCAGAAGCTGTATCACAAGGACCATGCACTTGAACTCAGGCAATCCTGCTACAGAAGGGACACATCTGAAAATTGGCTAGGTCATGGTGTCCCTATTTCAGAAAGCCAAAGAGCTGACTTCAGACAGAATGCCTTTCCCTGCGCTATGGTAGAGCCATATGCTCCTTTGAAGTGCATGTATCATCTCCCCATGACAGCTTGTCCCCTGCCATATGAGCAGGCTTTGGATTGCAATCTGATCTGGGGGGTGCTTGGCATACACTGAAGGGCTCCATGCATTCAGCAGTGCCCTGAGAATTGTGCTGTGGCAGTATCAAGCTTGCACTGCTAATTGAATCCATACCAGTATGCATCAGGTAGGGATTTGGTCCAAAGTGTGTGAAATGTGGAAGGGCTAAAGAAACCTATTCTCTCAGTCCAAGGTCAATTAATGAGGCAGCTGGGCAACCCTGTTTCAACTCTATTGTGTCCCATCTTGCCATGATTACTACTCCAGATAAAGACCTATATATCTTCTGTGCTAGTTGTTTGGAGTGTTCAGGCCACTAGATCTGCCCAAAAGGAGTAGTGGAGATAATCACCCATATTTATTAAATGGAGTATTCCTAAATTTAGAGGTTTTCCTGTACTAAGCATTTATGTTAGGTTCTTCATTAAAACATTGGAGTCAGTCCTACAACCCTTATTCTCCCACCTACACCTAGCTCATGTGAGTAGTCCAATAACTCCACTGGACATATTCATGTGATGATAGAATGCAGGACCAGGCTCATATTTTCTATTAACTAAATATAATCAACATTTTCTGGGTAAAAGCTTCAACCAGCTCTACATTTCAATAAAATATTTTAAAATGTGCTTTCTCTGAGACTGTAATGCACCAGACTCCCATGGATTTAAAACATGTTGAGGTCTAATGTATCTTAATTATATGTAATATTTCAGTAACATAGAATGCAACAAAATCTGAACAAAAATGCTAATAATGCTTCATCCTTTTTGTAAGAAATTGATTTTAATGGTGCCAGTCTCCTGAGTGTAACTGTGAAGGGAGCTTAAAGTGTCCAAATTGTCAAGTAACTAGTCTGGTAGGTAGGGGGAATGTGGTGGACGTAATATACCTGGATTTAGTAAAGCTTTTGACACAGACCCACATGACATTCTGATAAGTAACCTGGAGAAATGTGGGCTTGGCAGAACTACCATTACGTGGATACAGAATTGGTTAAACAACTCCAAACAAAGAGTAATTATTAATGGAATGATGTCAGATTGGAGGGAGGTCTCAAATGGGATTCCACAGGGATCTGTTCAGGGTCTGGTGTTGTTTAACATCTTTGTTGATTACCTGGATGTAGGAATAGAGAGCATATGGATCAAATTTTCAGATGACACAAAGCTGGGGGTGGTTGCCAACACTTTGGAGGATAGAGCTACAATTCAGAGGAACCTTGATAAATTGCTGAACTGGGATATAGACAACAAAATTAAATTTAAGAAAAACAAATGTAAGATGCTACACTTAGGGAAGAATAACCAAATGTGCAACAACAGAATAGGGGATAACTGGCTTGGCAGCAGCACTGATGAGAAGGACCTGGGAGTTGTGGTGGATCGCAACCGCAACATGAGTCAGCAATGCGATGCTGTAGCAAAAAAAAGCAAATGCAATTTTAGGTTGCATTAATAGAGCCATAGCATGCAAGTCACAGGAGGAGATATTACCTCACTACTTGGTGCTATTTAGGCCTCATATCTGGAGTACTGTGTCCAATTTTGGGTACCAATGTATAGAAAGGATGTGGAGAAACTGGAAAGGATCCAGAGGTGAGCAATAAGGATGACCAAAGGGATGGAACGCAAGTCATATGGTTAAAGGCAGAAGGAACTGGGTATGTTTAGTTTGGAAAAGGAGATTGAGGGGCGACATGATAGTGATCTTCAAATACTAGAGAGGCTACCATAAAAAAGATGGAGGCAAGTTGTTCTCTCTTGCCACAGAGGACAGGACAAGAGGCAATAAATCTCCAGGAAAACTTCCGAACTATAAGAACAGTAGGACAATGGAACAGGCTGCCTAGGGAGGTTGTGGAAGCTCCTTTGCTGGAGGTTTTCAAAAGGAGGCTAGATAGACATCTGTCTTGGATGATTTAGACACGACAAATCCTGCATCTTTGCAGGGGATTAGAGTAGATGACCGTTGCAGTCCCTTCTAACCCTATGATTCTATGATTCTATTTTAGCCTCCAAGTCTCCAGATATTTGTGCTAATGCAGGCACCCTTCATTTGATTTTCAGTATCCAACTGACTTGTGGATAGGTCCATGCTAACTATCTCTATCTGCAAGATCAGAGCACTAGAAGCTGAAGAATAAAGGGAGAAAAAAAAGAGGATTAAGTTAAGTCTTTGCAACATGTCCATTTTAAAAATTGTATATTGGTGAACAATGTAATTTATTAATTGATACTTAGTTGTATGGATCTTGGGCTTAGAACTGGAACAAAATCCATGCAAAGGTGGAATGCTTCTTCAGGGTTTGAATGCTCCAATCCAAAGGTCTGCTGGGACCACAGATTTGACAAGATGCCCAGATCAGAGTAATTGATAAGGCTATCATAATTTATTTTTTGCTATGCCGCTTACCCAACAACCCCATAAACCTATATTAACACCATTAATACTCCTTTTTATAGGGACATAAAAGAAAAAAATGACTGAAGTGAAACTGAGAAAGGGAAGGGAGGAAATAAAGGAAAGGGATGCTAAAAGAAGAATGTATACCTTTTCACTGTTCATAGGGCGTAGATCCTATGAATAAAAAATGCCTAGGTAGATGAAAGATAGCTTTTCTAGAGGATTGTTGAAAGACAGCTTTTCTACAGGATCTCTGAAAACTATTGGTAAAGTTCATTAAAATCAACCAAAAAAACATTCCATTGATAGTTTTTGTGACAGATCTGGTAATGTCCTGCCACACTTTGGGAGACCCTATTAAATTATTTTAAAATACCCTTGAGGTCCATTGTATTCAATTAATGGTTTATATATTACTATGGCCCGGAATTGTATGCAACCTCTCTAGGAGGGAGACGTAACAGATGTGAGGCCTGGGAGTTCAAAGGACTGTATTGAAAATGTTCCAGACAAGAATAAACTTTTGGGACAATAAGTGTGAAGTAGATTCCTGAAAAATACCTAGGGAGAGGTTAACACAAATTCCCTACCTTTGGTTATACAAAAATCCAGCCTTTTGAAACTATGCCCTTAGGAGAGGGTCTCTGTCTGCTGATTACCTGTTCCTGGAGACTGGAGAACAAAGATCCAAGCTGTATAAAGAAACAGCTGAACTGCTCAGCCTGGGTTATGGTTCTGAATCTGAGGCAGTTATGAATTTGTAACCATGCAGAAAACCCTTTTGTGGGTTTTGAAGGACTGATACCAACCAGAACCTGAGGTTGGAGTTGAGGTGACCTCTGGTAAGTTTTTTTAGGATGCATGTAAGTTCTCTTACTGTTTTCATATTTTCTCTGTAATGCTTTCACCTTTAGAGTAAATGTGCTTATTCAGTAATATATGTACCTCTGAAGAGAAAGCAAAGTGCAGGCTGGCTTTCTGGGAATATCACAATGTAGGTAGGGAACTGTGCAGCCTGGAAATTCCCCGGTCAGCACGGGAGAGAGATGCGAGTCTTCACTTTAGTGACATAATGGCTGGGAGCTGTAAACCTTTACATGAGTGGCCTGGAAGGACCATGGAGGGGAAATGCAGGCACAATTGCCCTGAAATTGTAACAGTTTTTAGGACTATGACTTTAGTATGGGGATATTGTGTTTTAAGGAAAGAGTTTTGTAATATCTTTATTCAATAAACCCAACATTTTACATCAGAATAAATTTAGAATGAAATTGTTACTTTAGGCACATACCTGAACATGGCATGATGGGTAAGCTGCACTACCCCACAATTAGTACCAGACAGACAGACCAGGTTCTTTAAGAGAAATATAAGTCACTTCACTCTTTTATGTGGAATAGCTTATTCTCTTCGTTGCATCCAACCAGTGCTCTGTCAGTGATTAGCAGAAGCAGAGACGGGGCTATTACGTACCACACTTCCCTCCACCCCTATCTTGCACATTTTCTCCCAGAGGGGACTATTGGGCAAGTAACCCCCACTCTCCCGACTGTGTCCAGATTCAAGTCTTATTTTGCAACAGGATTTCCCTCCATCTTGACTGAATCATAAGGAGGTCAAGTTGTCTGAGATGTCCTAAACACTCCAAATTTTACTGGTGTGGCTCCTTCTTATCTCTTAAACTGATCCCTCCCTGGTCCTGAGAGATTCAAAGGTCCAGTGACTTGTTCCCACTCTTTATCCCAGTATATTTATCCAGTTAGGGAACAGAAACAATTCTTTGTAACTACACACGCCAATCACATTTGGTAATGGTGGATAACAAATACACACAGCAAAGATAGTTCACAAGCAACCTATAGGCTGAATTATGGCAGCATAAAGTGTTTCTTACACAATTTTAAGTAGCAAACAAATTATTTAATATTAAAGTCTGTTTGCAAATAATTCATGAACACACAAATAAAAATAAATTAGATGAATGGTTCTCCATTTATAGTTTGCCTACCTTCACTTAGAACACTAAGGCCCTGATTCATCAGTCTTCCTCCTTTAAGCAAAACACTTAAACATATGCTTAATTTTAGCATATACTTTAATCCATATTAACATCAATTTAGTGTTAAAAATGTTTACGCTAACACATTTATAAAATATTTCCTCTAGAGTCAGAAGGCTGAAGAGGATCTGAAAACACAGTCTGATGTTCAGTTTCTGATTCAATTATATCAGAAAAATCCATCTTTGATTAAAAACTAAGCCAAGAATTGACCTTTCACCATTTTAAAATATTTCATAAAATTAGTCACCTTTTCATGTATTGGTTTAAAAACCCTATAGATTTTAACTCTTTCCTTTGGAGTGTGTATAATAATAGCTGTTCTCACACATTGGTATGTTGAACGTATTAATGCCTACTTAATGATACAAAACTACAGAATATAAACATTCAACTTTTCATCCTCATTCACTATTGTTTTCTTCTGTTTTTTTTTTTCATGGTATAACCTAGTGCCAAATGCCTACAAAATTGCTGTTTACTAGTCTTTTGGGGGAAAAAATAGATTTTATTCTAAGATATAAAAGGAAGAAAAACTTCCGTAAAACTATTATTTTCAAAATATAGTAATAATTTTAGCTCATCTTGTTCTTATTAATCTAGATGTTCTTCTTATTTATTATTCTTTTTTGAGGTTGTACATAACCATTGAATACAGTTTATTGCTCAAATCAATTGATCTCTTTTTTACTTCATGTTTATTTTATTTATTTTTAATCTTTATTAAATGCAGAGATATGTTGATTCTTCTCTCTAGTTTGTCACTTTGGAATTATTTTAGCTGGCCTTGCCCACCAAGAGTAAAAAAACAACAAAATTGCTGCAGAATTTACATCATAAGTTGAACTCCAAAGAGTGTGCTAATTTTTATCTCTTGATTGTATTATATTAGTTATTAACTGGTTATTTAATGGCCATATTTTTAATGGATTTTTTTTCCATTTTGGAATGTAAAATATTCATAGATTCATAGATTCTAGGACTGGAAGGCACCTCGAGAGGTCATAGAGTCCAGTCCCCTGCCCTCATGGCATGACCAAATACTGTCTAGACCATCCCTGATAGACATTTATCTAACCTACTCTTAAATATCTCCAGAGATGGAGATTCCACATCCTCCCTAGGCAATTTATTCCAGTGTTTAACCACCCTGACAATTAGGAACTTTTTCCTAATGTCCAGCCTAAACCTCCCTTGCTGCAGTTTAAGTCCATTGCTTCTTGTTCTATCCTTAGAGGCTAAGGTGAACAAGTTTTCTCCCTCCTCCTTATGACAACCTTTTAGATACCTGAAAACTGCTATCATGTCCCCTCTCAGTCTTCTCTTTTACAAACTAAGCAAACCCAGTTCTTTCAGCCTTCCTTCATAGGTCATGTTCTCAAGACCTTTAATCATTCTTGTTGCTCTTCTCTGGACCCTCTCCAATTTCTCCACATCTTTCTTGAAATGCGGTGCCCAGAAATGGACACAATACTCCATCTGAGGCCTAACCAGTGCAGAGTAGAGCGGAAGGATGACTTCTCGTGTCTTGCTCACAACACACCTGTTAATACATCCCAGAATCATGTTTGCTTTTTTTGCAACAGCATCACACTGTTGACTCATATTTAGCTTGTGGTCCACTATAACCCCTAGATCTCTTTCTGCCATACTCCTTCCTAGACAGTCTCTTCCCATTCTGTATGTGTGAAACTGATTTTTCCTTCCTAAGTGGAGCACTTTGCATTTGTCTTTGTTAAACTTCATCCTGTTTACCTCAGACCATTTCTCCAATTTGTCCAGATCATTTTGAATTACAACCCTGTCCTCCAAAGCAGTTGCAATCCCTCCCAGTCTGGTATCATCCGCAAACTTAATAAGCTTACTTTCTATGCCAATATCTAAGTCGTTAATGAAGATATTGAACAGAGCCGGTCCCAAAACAGACCCCTGAGGAACCCCACTTGTTATGCCTTTCCAGCAGGATTGGGAACCATTAATAACAACTCTCTGAGTATGGTTATCCAGCCAGTTATGCACCCACCTTATAGTAGCCCCATCTAAATTGTATTTGCCTAGTTTATTGATAAGAATATCATGCGAGACCATATCAAATGCCTTAATAAAGTCTAGGTATACCACATCCATGGCTTCTCCCTTATCCACAAGCCTCATTATCCTATCAAAGAAAGCTATCAGATTGGTTTGACATGATTTGTTCTTTACAAATCCATGCTGGCTATTCCCTATCACCTTACCATCTTCCAAGTGTTTGCAGATGATTTCCTTAATTACTTGCTCCATTATCTTCCCTGGCACAGAAATTAAACTAACTGGTCTGTAGTTTCCTGGGTTGTTTTTATTTCCCTTTTTATAGATGGGCACTATATTTGCCCTTTTCCAGTCTTCTGGAATCTTTCCCGTCTCCCATGATTTTCCAAAGATAATAGCTAGAGGCTCAAATACCTCCTCTATTAGCTCTTTGAGTATTCTAGGATGCATTTCATCAGACCCTGGTGACTTGCAGGCATCTAACTTTTCTAAGTGATTTTAACTTTTTTTTTTAATTTTATTTTATCTGCTAAACCTACCCCCTTCCCATTAGCATTCACTATGTTAGGCATTGCTTCAGGCTTCTTGGTGAAGACCGAAACAAACAAGTCATTAAGCATCTCTGCCATTTCCAAGTTTCCTGTTACAGTTTCTCCCTCTTCACTGAGCAGTGGGCCTACCCTGTCTTTGGTCTTCCTCTTGCTTCTAATGTATTGATAAAAAGTCTTCTTGTTTCCCTTTATTCCTGTATCTAGTTTGAGCTCATTTTGTGCCTTTGCCTTTCTAATCTTGCGCCTGCATTCCTGTGTTGTTTGCCTATATTCATCCTTAGTAATCTGTCCTAGTTTCCATTTTTATATGACTCCTTTTTATTTTTTAGATCATGCAAGATCTCGTGGTTAAGCCAAGGTGGTCTTTTGCCACATTTTCTATCTTTCCTAACCAGCGGAATAGCTTGCTTTTAGGCCGTTAATAGTGTCCCTTTGAAAAACTGCCAACTCTCCTCAGTCGTTTTTCCCCTCAGTCTTGATTTCCATGGGACCTTACCTATCAGCTCTCTGAGCTTACCAAAATCCACCTTCCTGAAATCCATTGTCTCTATTTTGCTGTACTCCCTTCTACCCTTCCTTAGAATTGCAAACTATGATTCCATGATCACTTTCACCCAAACTGCCTTCTACTTTCAAATTCTCAATGAGTTCCTCCCTATTTGTTAAAATCAAGTCTAGAACAGCTTCCCCCCTATTAGCTTTTTCAACCTTCTGAAATAAAAAGTTGTCTGCAATGCAGTCCAAGAATTTGTTGGATAGTCTGTGCCCCGCTGTGTTATTTTCCCAACATATATTTGGATAGTTGAAGTCCCCCATCACCACCAAATCTTGGGCTTTGGATGATTTTGTTAGTTGTTTAAAAAAAGCCTCATCCACCTCTTCCACCTGGTTAGGTGGCCTGTAGTAGACTCCTAGCATGACATCACCCTTATTTTTTACCCCTTTTAGCCTAACCCAGAGTCTCTCAACACTTCCGTCTCCTATGTCCATCTCCACCTCAGTCCAAGTGTGTACATTTTTAATATATAAGTCAACACTTCCTCCTTTTTCCCCCTGTCTATCCTTCCTGAGCAAGCTGTACCCATCCACACCAACATTCCAATCATGTGTATTATCCCACCAAGTTTCAGTAATGCCAACAATGTCATAATTGTATTTATTTATTAGCACTTACAGTTCTTCCCGCTTATTACCCATACTTCTCGCATTTGTATATAGGTATCTAAAATACTAGTTTGATCTTGCCTCCCAGTTTTGTCCTTTCTCTCTGCCATTTTAGCCTTTGCTCCCTTTTGTTTCCGACCCATCTCCCAGGTCTCCATGTTCCCCACTTACCTGTGGGCTTTGCTCACCTGTCCCCGTCGAACCTAGTTTAAAGCCCTCCTCACTAGGTTAGACAGTCTGTGTCCAAATAGGGTCTTTCCCCTCCTCGAAAGGTGAACGCCATCTCTGCCTAGCAGTCCTTCCTTGAATAGCATCCAGTGGTCGAGGAAGCCAAAGCCCTCCTGGCGACACCATCTTCGCAGCCAGGCATTCACCTTCATGATGCATCTGTCTCTGCCTGGGCCCCTACCTTTGACAGAAAGAATCAAAGAGAATACCACCTGTGCTCCAAACTCCTTCACCCGTACTCCCAGAGCCCTGTAGTCACTCTTGATCTGCTCAGTGTCACACCTCGCAGTATCATTTGTGCCCACATGGATGAGTAACATGGGGTAGTAAGTCAGAGGGCTGGATAATCCTCGACAATGCCTCCGTAACATTTCAGATACGGGTCCCCGGCAGGCAGCATACCTCCCAAGATGAAATGTCAGGACGACAGATGGGCGCCTCTGTCCCCCTCAGCAGAGAGTCTCCGACCACCACTACCCTACGTTTCCTATTTGCAGTGGTGGCAGCAGACCTCCCAGCCTTAGGGGTACGAGGCTTCTCCTTCTTTACTGTAGGGGGTGATTCCTTCTCTCCTGTATCAAGAAGAGCATAACGGTTACCTATTACCATGGCAGGAGGGTTCGGAGCAGGGGTGGAGCACTGCCTGCTGCCAGAAGTAACCAGCTGCCAGTGTCCACCCTGAGCCATCTCCTCCTCCACCAGTGGTGTATCAGCAGTCCTGTGTACTGGGACAGCTACCTCAGCTGTCTCCACATGGACACTGTCCAGGAATTGCTCACGGATTCGGATGCTCCTCAACCTAGCCACCTCCTCTTGTAGATGTCCCACCTGCTGCTTGAGAGATTCCACCATCAGGCACCTTTCACATTGGAGGGTCCTCCCAGCCTGGATATCAGTAAGTGGAAATTGCAAGTCACATTGCATTGTATAGGATTATAGTCATTCTTTGAAAGTAGGAAAAAAACATTCTGGTGCTTGTCTAAAAAAATGTTATGTGTTAGAACATACCTCTGAAGAGTTTGGTTAGTTAACCTAGGCCCTGATTAGGGCCTTGTTTTCATGAAAAATTTACACCCGTTTTGTAAAAGTAATGAGTGTTATCAGTGGGTAAAACATATACATATATATTAGGAGAATCGTCAAAGGGCTTCTGATGCAGAACTAAGCCAGAGATCTGAGCCTTACCTTGTTTTTGATAAAAAGCCACAGTAAATAACTGGCTCTCACATTTATTAGTTCAACACTCATGGTATGTGCACAGTACACAAGGACCTTTGAAATATCTTCCCTTCTGTGCAACCACTTGCTTCCTTATTGGTCATCAGCCATACCACATAGCCATTTACTCACTCTCAGCCAAACACATGTACCTTTACAAAGAGAAATCCAGGATAGCTTCTGCTCAACAGTATCTACTGCAGCACTGAACTGTAGTTTTCCAGAAAGCTGATCTGTATACATGGTAAGTTGACCTTTTTTTACAGACATACAGGCAATACCCAGGAGATCATAACTGTTGCAGTATCAGAGGAGATTACTAGTCCTTGTCCAGTGTCTTTCCTCCATAGTGGCCTATGCCTAATGTTTATGAGGAAGGTAAACCAATCACTCACATGGGGAATACATGCTCCTCTTTGCTACAAGCTGTATTGAAGTGAAGATAATTTTGGACACACAAAGGCTTTTCCAAGATTAAAAGAGAACATCTTGCTGACTTTAGAGGGAATTTTGCCCAAGTGAGGATATCATGATAAGGCACAGAGTATTTTGAGGACTTTATTGTAGTATTTTAATATGAAAAATCAATTGGACTGTGACTAGGTCATGGGATTAACACTTCCAAATCAAGATTAAGTTTTATACCTTTGAAATATCAACTTTATATTGAAAAATTGTCACTTTATACTTCTAAAGTAATTTGCTTTTCTGCACTCCCCATAAACCTGATAAGTTCAACTATGGTCATGGTTAATAGCAATATAAACCACTGAAGTGCACTTTTATCCATTTTGAAGCACTCATGCCATATAACTCCAAGTGAAGTTCTGGTTATTAGTAAAACAGTAGAGAGGCAAATACCATTCTGCGTTTCTAAAAATATATTAAGACAGTCACTAATATACACTGCTTATGTACTTAGGCAATGGTGGAAATGCACTCAATCTCAGTGGACAGAATGTCAGCCTCAATCCATAACTCATACAGCACTCCCTTTCCCTGGTATCCTCTTTACTCTGCCTGTATCACTACTCTTCAAATCTGCTCCAAAGAAATCACTGTACTTCCCACCTCGCACATGCAGAACCACGCATAGCTACCCAAAAGGGGGAGAATTGGAACAAAAAGTCTTAAATTATTTTGCATTCATTATAAAACTGTTTTATTTGTTCTTCTGAAGTGCATTACAGAAGGAACTAAATCCTCTCCTATGAAAAGAGTCCTAGAGAATATAATAGGGATGAAAACATTAGGTTTCTATAGACATTGTCACAATAAAATGCCCCCTCCCCCCTCCCGCTCCCGGGGTCCCCTGGGTAAGAATTTCCTTGGTAATTATATCCATTCTATTGGATATTTCAACCATGCTAACAAATTCCTTAGCAGGGACATCATGATCTAATAAAAACGTAGAACGATCCTAATTTTTTTATTACACTCTATGGGATGTTGCTTTCTTAGAATACAACACTGCTAGAGTTCTTGGGTAACATTATCAAAAGCATCTAAGTGACTTATGAGACTAAGTCCTCTTTTCAAAAGAGACTTCAGAACTTGGGGCCAGATTTGCAAAGGTATTTATGCTTCAAAAGATGCAAATAAGCATCTTGTGGGATTTACAAAAGTGTCTAAGTTAATTAATTGCCTATCTCCCATTGTATTTTAATGGAAATTAAGTGCCTAACTGTATTTCAGTAGGAGTTAGGCACTGAACTTGCTTAAGTAATCAATCAAAGCAAATTTCTAATTGCTCATGTGTGCACATTTCTTTTCATTTTTATGAGGCTGTAACAATTTTGTAGCCTCACCAAACCCTTGCAAATCCCTAGCTAACAGTTGTTTCAGTTCAATTTGTATCATTCCTTTGACTATGTTCTTTGCTTTCTTTCAACAATAGTTTTGCACATTGTGTTCATAGGTGAAAATGACCTTTTTGTTGCCTTCTGCTTACCTTAGGCAGTTTAAGGGTATGTCTATACTTACGCGCTGGTTCGACGGCAGGCAATCGAACTTCTGGGTTCGATTTATCGCGTCTTGTCTGGACGCGATAAATCGAACCCAGAAGTGCTCCCCGTCAACTCCGGTAATCCTGCTCGGTGAGAGGAGTACGCGGAGTCGACGGGGGAGCCTGCCTGCCGCGTCTGGACCGCGGTAAGTTCGAACTAAGGTACGTTGACTTCAGCTACGTTATTCACATAGCTGAAGTTGCGTACCTTAGTTCGAATTGGGGGGTTAGTGTAGACCAGGCCTAAGATTCTAATCCAGTGGTTCAATAAAACAATTACCCCACACGCACTTTGTAAGTAGGAGCCAAGGTACCTGTACAGTCAGCCCACGCTCACTATTCCTGTCTAGGGGGAGGAGCAAAAAGAACAACTCACTGCTCCTACACTGCAGATGTTTTTGAACCAGTGAATGTATGTTATGCACAGAAACACCGTCTAAACTCTTTCTGCAATCCTGCTTAGCCCATGTTCCCCTTCCAGTGACCTCTTACCTCATAGTCCTTTCCTCAGAACATAGGTGGATAGGAAGTAGGCTTCCACAGCTTCTGCTGAATGGATCTCCGTAAACAAGAAACACTGAGGCTAGCTCTCATCTCACTGACCCAAGCTTTACACCAGTGCATTTCTATTGCATGCAGTGGTGTTAATCCTGATTCACACTGGAGTAAGCGAGAAGAGAATCAGGCCTACTACTTGTGTTTCTGCTGCATTGTGCTCCCGCATGCAAGAAAGGGCTGATATTCCCAGTATTCTGTTGTGCAAGTTTATAAGGTAGTTTCTATTTTACAAACATTTTTCTGCAGCTAATTTAATCTCTAATTATTTTCTTTGTGTAATACACATAAATACTGCACATTACAGGTACCTGCTATAGCTGAATACAAATAAAGAAACATAATTTGCATTTTCATTAGCATAGACTTATTTTATTTTCATCACATACACACCAATTGTCCAATCTGCACTAAGTGGTTGATGGTAATTACTTCTGAGATTAGAAAAAGATGTGATTAAAGTAGTGAACCTCATTAGCCTTATTTACATGAAGTATAAACTAACTCTAATCTTAGGGAAATTCAGAAAGGAATATATTTATTCAGGGTTACATTAAAATAATTCCAGTATTGTGTGTCAATAAATTATATCCCTTTTAATTTAGTATGTAGAATGTAGGGAGGCCGTTGGTGATATTTTATATTTACCATATCTCAAATCTTATTTACTATGTAAGTGTGCTGAAGCAGATGCTTCTGAATTGTCAGTTTATGAGTAAGATGCTTTAATAATGCATTAATTCATTCCCATTTATTGTATAATTGCACAACATCAACAAAATATACCTAGGAAGGGAAAAGGTACACTCTCCTTACTAAATAGGATAAAAGACTCCTTTTTTGGCCACTTGCGGCAGCTGAGCTCCTTGTAGCAACCTAGCATCAACAGAATTCCGAGACTACAACCTGTAACTCAAATGCCTGGAATATGCCTTTTCATTAGTGATGCTGATGTCTCCCTCATTAACTTCCATTTTTAATGTGCATATGCAAGCAAATTATAAGGCTGTTTTAATAATGAAGGAAAGTCACCTATTTAAATCATCAATGACCCAAAGATTTAAAGAAAACCAAATAAGCTTTTTTATTTTCTGAGACAAAACAAATCTACTGGAAGAAGACATTATTTTGATATTTCAGGTCAGCTAGAATTGGTTCTCAACAAAATGTAATTCTTCAGTAGTTAAATGAAATAGTTCCAATTCAGCAAGATATTTAAGCACATGCCTAACTTTAAGTGTATGAGTATTGTCATTGAAATAAATAGTACTATTCACTTGTTTAAATATAGGTTTCTGCTTAGGTACCTTGCTGACACGGGAACTTAGAGCTTGATTCAAAGTGTACTGAAATCAGTAAAAGACTTTATTTAAAAGGGCTTGTAGGCCCCAATTCAGCAAAGCATTTAAGCACATGTTTAAGTCCATCCTTATTTAGCAAATCACTTAAAGACAGGCTTAACTTTAAGCACGTGCCTAAAATTAAGAACATATTAAGCACTTCTGTGAATAAGGGTGGATTGCTGAATCAGGGCCATAGTTTGCAAACATTTAGAAATAGTGTCTCTTACAAGATGCACATCAAATAGTTACACTACATATTGCAATTATCTAATTTTAGAGAATTTCTATTTCTGGTATGCTGCTAATTTTACATTAAAAAGAATATAATATATATAATTCAGTTGTTTGATAGCTCTATTCCTCATTGTACTACAATGAATAAATGTTACATTTAAACATTTCTGACTATATGGTACTTTTATTTGATTTTATTAAAATTTCACCACTACATGAGTAAACCCAAATTAATGGATGATATTCTGCTTTAAATGATATCCCATGTGAAACCCCGTTGAATTTATCCCCAGGTGTATAAAGTACTTACTGAGCCATATGGATAGAAGGACAGACATTTTATGCAGGGCCGGCTCCAGGGTTTTGGCCGCCCCAAGCAGCCAAACAAAAAAAAAGCCGCGATCGCGATCTGCGGCGGCAATTCGGCGGGAGGTCCTTCGCTCCAAGCAGGAGTGAGGGACCCTCCGCTGAATTGCCGCCGAACAGCTGGATGTGCCGCCCCCTCTCCAAGTGGCCGCTCCAAGCACCTGCTTGGTAAGCTGGTGCCCCGGCCCTGTATGTAGCACAGGTAACTGGAACATGTTTCAGGGCTGCTTTTATGACATTTTCTACTCACTGGGATGTATCATTTCCCTATTGTTTATGACTTTCTGTTTATAGGTTCAAAGCAAGTGGGCAATAAGAAGAGCATGCTATTTCCAAGATTCTGCAGCCCCTTTTCTAGCTACACATTTCCTATCACACCTAAGCATCTAAACACTTTTTCAGCACTAAAAAATGACAATTACATTGACTGCTTTTCTAAGCCTCTTGAAAGCTTGCCACCAGTTGGCACCACATCCTCTCAGCTGTTAGATATGGACTATGAGATTGCCAGTAATTTCAGAGGTTGACAAACCAGCAGTGTTTCAGCCCAGGAACTACACAAACATTTACCCTCTTTGGCCACTGGCTCAGCCTGTCAATTATAAGATTTAATCTAGGAAAGCTTCTATGTGCCAATTTAAATTGTTGTCAGTAAGCCAGCATGTGTCGATGCAGATGCATACTATTGTTATATTGCATAGGACACAATAACAACAGCAGGGCAAGTCTAGATGAAAATGCCAGCTACCTGTGGAAAATCTATCAGGCTATGAAGCTGCTTTCAGGCAGAGAACCCTTTTGAGCTTTCATAACACTACCCCTGCACAAACCAAACTTATGTGATAACATTTTATTATTCATTTTGTTACATTTTTCTGTCAGACTTGGCTGCATAGAATGGGAAGTTCTATATTATCTGTTAGCTGTTTAGTGAAATTTTCACTGCCTGTATGTTAAACAATGTATCTTCCAAGAATGGTGTAAACAAAAAGAATACTTCCCCATCTATTTATCTACCCTTCCTTCCATCCATCCATCAGTGCTATATCCATCATTGTGATAACTGAGGTATTAGTATTCTGCTGCCATTGGAAAAGACATTTTTAATGCTGTTGGTGACAGATTTTTATATGCCTCTTATTTATAATTATGAAGTCTGGGAAACCCATATCAGCTTGTAATTTTACATAAGATAGAATCCATAAACTTTTCCAAAAAGTTAATGAACTAGAAATATGACAGTGTAGCTCCACTAAATTACCTCTGATTTACACCATCTATGGATCTGGCCTAACATGTTACATTAACCAATCCTTCCCACCATTTCTTGACCAGTGGCTAACATCAAAACCTGCAAAATGGATCATAAGGAATCACACATAGCTGTTTATTATTATGTTGCTGATTATTATGTTATTAATGATGTATATAGTAACTACAGTGTGTTAGGCATTGTATTGCCAAGTAATAAGAGAAGCCTCCCTGCCTCAAAAATCTTATTAGGATCTGATCCCACAATCCCCTATTCATGTGAATAGTCCCCTTGACCTAATGAATTATCTACAGACAATACCTTGGAATAGGCTACCTCTGTTACCACAATCATACATACACTGCTGAATACTGATCTAGCTATAACAATTCTGGGGCAGTTGTAAATCAATGTAGCTCCCTGGAAGTCAGTGGGGTTACTCTTATTTGTATCAGCTGAGGATCTGGCACCTTGACTCTTAAAGAAGGAAGGTATCTTTGTGACAGTTCAATGAACTTTGCTACACTAAATAAGAAAACTGACAATTATTTTATTTTAGAAGTGAAGAATATATAAAACACTATAGTGATGCATTCATAGACTAGCTGTATTTAAGACCAAGCAATATAAAGCTTGTTCTCCCTATAGTTTTCTGCAGCTGAGCAAGTGTAGTTCTCCCATTTTGTCCATTTAGTAAATGTGTAAGAGCTATGAAAAATACAAAAGTCAGTGGGAGTTTTGCTAATGACTTCAATGGGACTGAGATTTCACCCCTTATTTTTTAGTGCCAAATACAGCTGTTTTCCAGGCAACAAAGAGTGTTCAAGTGAAATGAGTGCATATTCTAAGGGAAAAGTGTTCCTACTCATTACTTGTCAAACCACGGAGTTGTGGTCCTATGCTGTCCCTATCACAAATGGGGGAATTTCAACATTCTTAAGAACACTTAATGTGCCTTCACTATTGGTAATACTGTGGTTTTCAAAGATGTCCTAGATATGTCACCCTGAAACTGAATGCCATGAACTCCCATTTGTTAATCTGAATTAATGAGCAGATGATGTCCAGTTGTGCTGGAAAAATAGTAACTATACATTGTTAGGGTGGATAGGTGTACACATATAGCATATTTTGAGAAATATGTCTCATATTTTAAATATTTGTCTGTATTCTCCCTTCCATTCACACAACTCTAAATGGTTTGTATGGGCATAAGGACAGTGATTGAGCCAATCAGAGAAAGACATGTTTATGTTAATTTGATTTTGGGTTTTTTTTGAGCAGGGGAGAGGGTATTTTAAACAGAAATTCTAGCAGTGATATAATCATGAGACAGAGGACAAAGAATATATTTTGTGTTTTTTGTGTTTTTAGTTTTAAAGTGGCAGTAAGAGTTCTATTACTGAATGCTTTATTTACACATAATTGTTTAATTTAATACCACCCTATCTTTGGCAATTCTACAGCACCCATCACCTTGGAATCTATTGAACCTGGTAGATTAGAAGTACATGACATGGTCTATGGTGGACATTATAGTGTCTTTTACTCTTCCAGACTCTGTTTGGCTAAATGAGTTCTTCGCATTTTTTGTTTGTTTCTGGGGTAATTTAGGGGGATGTGATCAATATAGTATTTAGTTAATGTTATACTTCTGTTATAGTAATAAAACTTTAGCAAAGAAGTACTTGTGTGTGCTATACAATGGCCATGCTACTATAAGCAAAGAAACATAGAAACACTCTACTACACAGAGATCATAACCTCATGGAAGGAAGGCTTTAAGCCATGAGACAGCCTGATTCTAGGCTGTGCCCAGGACTGGCGAAGCCCCTGACATAACAAAAACATCCTTGGGGCTTTGTCTAAGTTTCAGCAGCTTGCTGAGTCTGCCCCATAGGCTACAGTAATCTCTGCAGCATTCTGTGTTATTTTGTGCCTTTTGGATATTTAAACACTTTTTCTTATTCAAAATTATATAATATGTAATCATGTCAACAACGTTTTTAGTAAAACCTTTTAAAATAAAAAAAAAAAACAGAAGAAATTAAAAAAAATAAAAGGGGTCAATTTTGAATACTCAGAGACAAAATCAGCTTCAATATTTCTCAAAAAATATGTTTTTATTTAATGATCTGCGCTACTCAGAGGGGAGGAATGGGCAGACTGTGTCAGGTTAGCCATCTGTTTGCTTTTTCACAGACTGGTAGAGTTCAGTAACACAAGGCTCAGCTGAATCATTGGCCCTCTTGTCATCTTTTCCTGTATTGCGAGGATGATATCCCAGAGCTAAGGACATTCCAGATCTCAGTAACTGTCTTTTCTCTTTCTCATGTTATGTGGATAAAATGTCAAGGGATTTTATCTTGCTGTCTGCATGTGAAAACAACTTCCCTTCCTTTATTCCAGTTCATAGGTGCAGGTAACTTACTTTCTGTGGCTGCTGCAATGCTAAAACTGAGGCAGTTTGGGAGAGAAGAGAGTTGTCTGTCCCACAATGAGCAAATATCCAGCTCAACCCTGGACACTGACAACCTGCCCAGTCTACCAGTTATCTAACTTTTCTCCAGGCACTGTTTCTGTCTCCCTTTTGGGGTATACTGTTCATCTAGTTCTGTGGTAGGTTTTGAAGGGTTTGTTTTTACAAGAACCCTTAAAAAGCAACCACAAATCTCTACAATGAATTATATAGGTTGTAGAATCGGTGTTTGTGCAGGCAGTTTCCTACAAGCAGTGAGTAGAAAGATGTATTCCACTGAGCGAGGCCCAATATCAACACATTTGCTAAGTGCCAGTCAAATAAGTATCGGTAACAGTATTTTTTTAGCAAATAGACATGGGCACAGTGGTGAGATTTATGGTAAAACAGAATATTCAAAGTTTTCTTTAAACTTTGGCATTTGAAGAACGTTGCCTCATATCAAAAGGTTTAATTGTTTTTGATATCTAACAGAAACCAGCTTGAGAAATACATTTTCAGAAGAAAAGTAAATCTTGTTGTTAAGGTATTTTTAGGTCTTATTGGTATAGATGAATAGCAGAAAAAGAAATAATAAATCAGTGGTGACTAAAGGGGAAAAGTGTAGGAATACAATTGTTTTTTTTATACAAGTTTCAATGAAACAGAGAATAGATGCTAAAATGATATATCTACTTTATTTCATAAACATATTTCTTTAGGTCTTCTATAAATTCTCAAAGTTCAATTAGTTCTGCTCACCAAAGGAACATTAAATACATTTTAAAACTTTAGTATGGGTCTTTTTAATTTTGTTTCAACTAAATAAATAAAACATACACAGCCATAGTAAAATCTTTTTTCCCTCCTAAAAAACATTGTCATGCTAATGTTAAATATTAATCTGAGAAACTTTATTTTAAGAACAGTCTATTAATATATTTGCTACATATATGAGCCAGATCCTCAGCTGATGTAAATCAATGCAGTTGCTTTGGATTTATGTTGATTTATGCCGTATGAAGATCTAGCCAATAGATTTAATCGTACATACTGCTGAGCATTCCTGCAAGGTGTAGAGGACCATCAACTCCTATAGAAGTCAGTGCTAATTTAAAGCAAACAGCACAGGGCAGGACAGTGACCCCCTAAACAAACATGCTAGATACAGGGTTAGATAAAGTAAAAGCATTATCTTACATAACACGAGTGCTACAGTGTAGCCCAGAGGAGGGGGTCTTGGCCTCGGCCTCGGCCTCATTGACAACATTGTCTAGTCCCGTGAATAGGTTCCATTCCCAGCTCAGGCACTGTACTATTGTGTGACCATGGGTGAATCACTTCATCTCTCTTTGCATGTTTCTCCTCCCATTCTTTATCTGTCTTGTCTATTTGGATTGTAAGCTCTTTGGGGCAGGAGCCGTCTCCCACTGCTAGATGTTTGCACATTGCCCAGCAGGAGGGGGCTTCGATCTCAGATGGGATCTCTTAGGGCTATTGTAAAATGAATAATAATAATTACATGACTACATCACAATAGTTATAAGTAGAGCTAGTTGTATAAATGTAGCAAAAACATTGCCAGGCAAATTATATAAGTTTAAATGAATTCGCACTGACTCCTTTTGTGTTTGCTTTCTGCAAATGTTTTAGCAAATAAATTTATTGGCAGAAATGTTAACTGGAATCATGACTTTTAAAATAATATCAAATAACAATAAAAAATAAATGTTTCATAGACTTTAAGGCCGGAAGAGCCCATCATGATCATTTAGTCTGACCTCCTGCACATTGCAGGTCACAGAATCTCACCCACCCACTCCTCTGGTTGAGTTACTGGAGTCCTCAAATCACGATCTGAAGACTTCAAGTAATACAGAATCCACTATTTACATTAATTTAAAACTGAAAGTAACCCATGCACCATGCTGCAGAGGAAGGCAAAAACAAAAGCAACCAGGGTCTCTGACAATGTGACCACGGGAAAAATTCCTTACCAACCCCAAATATGGTGGCCAGTTGGACCCTCATCATTTTGTCAAGACCCACCAACCAGACACTTGGGAAAGAACTCTCTGTAGTAACTCAGAGCCCTTCTCATCTAGTGTCCCAACATCATACAATGCAGATATTTGCTACTAGCAATCACAGAAGCGACAGAGGAGGAGAAAGACCTGGGTCTTTGGTTGATCACAGGATGACTATGAGCCATGAAAGAAAGGCTAATGCAGTCCCAGGATACATCAGGCAAGGTATTTCCAGTAGAGAGAGGGAAGTGTTAGCACCATTATATAAGGTACTGGTGAGACCTCATCTGGAATACTATGTGCAATTCTGGTCTCCCATGTTTAATACAGATGAATTCAAACTGGAACAGGTGCAGGGAAGGGCTACTAGGATGACCTGAGGAATGGAAAACCTACCTTATGGGAGGAGACTCAAAGAGCTTGGCTTGTTAAGCCTAATCAAAAGAAGGCTGAGGGTAGATGTGATTGCTCTCTATAAATACATAAGAGGGATAAGTACTAGGGTGGGAGAGGAATTATTTAAGTTAAGCACCAGTGTTGACACAAGAACAAGTGGCTATAAACTGTCTGTCAACAAGTTTAGGCCTGAAATTAGAGGAGTGAAGTTCTGAGTGAAGTTCAGGAACACCCATCCAAGGGGATTAGTGGAGGCAAAAAACCTAACTGGTTTCAAGACTGAACTTGATAAGTTTACAGAGGGGATGGTATGATGGGACTGCCTACGATGGCATTTGCCCCATTGTCGACTGCCAGTCGGAAAAATCCCCAACTGCTGGAGATGGGACATTAGATGGGCAATCTGAGTTACTACTGAGATTTCTTTACCAGGTATCTGCCTAGTGAGTCTTGCCCACATGCTCAGGGTCTAACTGATTGCCATATTGGGGCTGGAAAGGAATTTTCCCCCAGGTCAGACTGGTTGAGACTTTGGGTTTGTTTGTTTTTTTGCTTTCCTCTGCAACATGGGGCAGGGTCACTTGATGGTTTAAATGAGTGTAAATTGTGAATTCTCTGTAACACAAAGTCTTTTAACCATGATTTGAGGACTTCAGTAACTCAGCCAGACGTTAGGGATCTATTTCAGGAGTGTGTGAAGTTCTGTGGCCTGCAATATGCAGGAGGTCAGAATAGATGATCACAATGGTCCCTTCTGACCTTAAAGTCTATGAGTCTATAAATCTATGTTTTGTTCCAGGGCACTGATGCAAGAAGCGCTTGGTAGCCTGGGTATACTGCTGCATCTGGACCTTTCTGATATACCCACTGTCTCAAGGGCTCATATAGTTGTTGCCAATGCTCCCAAAAAATAGCCAACATCTGGGTGAAATTCAAGTCCTGTAATAATTTGGTATTAAAGCACAAGTGGGAACCAGAGGCAGGAAGAGGGAGAGAGACAGCAAGAAAGACATAACAATGATCAGACAAATGAATGAAGACATGCAGAACCGCCAAACAGACATAGTGGCCTTCATGGTATAAAAGCAATCCAGTCTACCCCTGAGACATGGTTGGGAGTAGCCTTCAGCCAAGAGTACTGCCTAACAGTGGGGTGAAAGAACCTCCAAAAATCCACTAACCCAAAGGTCTGCAGTAGACAATACAGTTTCTTGGCTGATGGAGGGCACAGCTCCTGTCTAAAACAATCTACCGTGCAATTGAAATCCCTTCCTAGGAAAATAATAGTATTGGTGTCACAGCCAAGCATGGCATGGTCCAGTGTCTGCAAAAAGGAGACAGTCTTTCCCCAGTGTGGGGGCATACACAGTAAAAAGACTAAAAACAATAGTAACAATACATCTCTACCTCGAGAAGCCAGCCCTGCTCAACCTCCTTTTTCAGAAAGGATCTGTGCCCCGGCAACCCGAAAAAAGAAAACAGCTACCGCAGCAATGACATTCAAGCCATGGCTCAAGAAAACATCCTTTCAACCAGTTTCACTGATTATCAGGGTCTGAGTGCATCTCTTGAAAAAGGACAACATCAGCCTGTTTTGTCTGAGAAATTTAAAGAGATTTATACCTTTTTATGACCATCCTGGCATCCATTAATATTTAGAGAGCCGAAGTTGAGCAGCACCAGGGAGACTAGAAGGAGAGAGTCAAGCAGCAGAGAAAGGCAATGGAAAGTGGAAGTACTTTTAAAAAAGGACCCTGGGAAAACCTATATATCTTGAACAATCCCCACATGCATCCTCATATTGCTCAACAAATTTTGGAGACAGAAATGTTTTATAGGATTAACTGAGGTATCTCTCAAGACAAGGGTAGCTGAGTGAACACAGTGCTGTAAATCAGGGAAGTAGGACTTGACCTCAACTCCCTGCTTCCCTTTATTTCTGCCCAAAAAGTCACTAATCCCCTTCACACTGTATCCCGTCTTCCTATCTAGCTGACTGGCCCGGACCTCAGGAACCAATGAGGAGTCAAAGACAGCATCGTCATCCTCTTCATCTCCCTCAGACTCCAACAGCTCAGAAGAACATTGAGCCACCACTGTAACATTCTCGTCATACACAAAGCAGAGAGATTCAGTGGCATCTTTACTTCCCCAAGAGTGGTAGGTAGTGCAGCCCCAGGCTGGGAACTAGCATCATCATGACAGCATGCAGGATCGGGAGCCTGAAGAGTCACCATGCCAAGCAGACACAGCACCACACTGAAAGCTCCACATATGACGCTATTACCTAACCCAACACTGTCCTTTTCAGGGCACACGGCTCCATCCTCAGCCACTGCCAGCAGCTCAGGAGCCTCTAAAGTCTAAGCCCTTTTAGTAATAGTCCTGCATAAATCCAGCACATCAGTCCCTTCTTCACACCCATCTCTAGAACCTGTCTCTGATGGCTCTACCTCCAGGACTCGCTTCTGTCCAGGCACAAGTGATGTGGTGACAACACGGGGCTCCTGTAGGGGAGCGGCTCCCTAGACAAAGGCAGACCATATACAGCGAGGAGGGAAAATTGAATCTGGCAGTGCAGATTCAGACTTTGTCTCCCACTGGTCTCATGATGTCCCAGCTCCCACCCCACTATCCTGGGGTCCCAAATGGTTACCAGGGCATCCAGAGCTAGCAGTGAATGGGCAGAAATGCCTCAAATTACTAGGGTCACTGTACAAGAAACATTGCATATTTTCAGAGGTAGCAAACACTCCTCGCCATCTATGTGATGCTTTAAAAGCAGCTTCAAGAATTGTTCAGTGTTATTTAAAACCATGTCAACCTGGTGCCGGAATCATATAACATGAATCACATTTGGGTTCTTTCAGTCTACGGAATCATCCTAAGAGCACAAACTACCTCCCCATAATGGGAGAGATCAGACACTAGTGTCTCATTGTGAAGGGGTGGGGGGAAGATTGGGAAAAAAAATACTTAGTAGCAGGAGGAAACAAGGGAAAAACTGCAACTAAAGACTCCTTGACCTAGAGTCCCTTCTGTACCAAACAATTCACAATCTGCTTCTGGGCCAGGCAAATCATTATAGATTTGCTCATCTGAGTATCAGCTTTTACACTAGCACAGCCAATAACTTTACCTATACTCAGCAACACATCCTCCACAGTACAGGGAAGACAGCAGGCGCACACCAAACCCCAAATTAAGGGACAAGCCATGAAACCCATCTGAAGGGAACCCCAGGAAGAATTCCCCCACCCCCTCCAAAGAAAAGGGGGGAAAGAAACACCCCCAAAACAAAGAAACAAAGAAACAAACAAGTAACAAACAAAGAGACAGACTTAAGAGAAACCAGCTAGTGCACACAACACATACCAAGCACAAACTCACTCTCAGAAGTTCCCACAGTCGAGAGAGAAAGAGTAGATAATAGCTCACACTAGGGGATGTGAGCAACCCACACCCAAGTGCCTGCTATGCCTGAATCAGAAGGCAATCCAGGGGCAACTTCCTCCTGTTCCCAATTCAAAGTGGGGGCTTGTACCTGGGTGTCCCACATCCCAGCTGAGTGCCGTGACTACAGTGTTATTGGTTATGCTTGGATGGCCTGCATGCACTCTCTCTCTCTCAGTGCTTTTGACCTGAAACCCCCATCTTGTACTAAGAAACCTGTGCAAAAATAAGTTCAGTTAAAACTGATACCTTTCCACCAAATGTTTGTTTCCTGCAAATCGACATTTTCCTACAAAAAACACATTTAATCAAAAAAATCCTGACTAGCTCTATTATACATTTAACATTTGTTAAGTAAAATGGGTGAAATCTTGGCTCCACTAGGAATTTTGCTACTGATTTCAATGGGGCCAGGATTTTTGCGTGGAAGATGCTGTAATATAGATGCTAGGTAAGTGGTGATTTAATTTTTTATTATCATACGTTCTTGTGTATTTAGTGATTCAGGCTGTGCATGGCATGTCCTGGATCTAACTCTTTAATGCACTATCCATTGTAAACTACTGTACAGTACATCAAAATAGACATGCACAATATACAATTAGCAAACCATTTGCAATTAAATGTGTAACCTCTAAAACAAAATGCATCTATTAGAGGCAGCTGTTGATTTATATGATTCAAAGTAAATGATACTTCACTATAAACATTAAGTAAACATTTTGCAAGCCAATTATAACAAGCTTCTCAACTCTTGCTCTAAAATACAAACATTTGTAATGGTTGCTGTTGTTCTATAATGGCTGTGAGCTGTAAATACATTGTATAATTATTTAATGAAATATTTACATGATCATAACCTGTCTGTATCATATTGCTAATTTTATAATTCACTGGCAACAACTGAACTGAAATCTTCCTGAGCTTGATTAGTCCTCTTCTGACACCTCTAAGATGCTAATTGTGGCCTGGTTCTCCCCTGAGTTACGCTGGTGTAAGTCATGAGTAACTCTCTGAAGACAATTTAGTTACACTAGTATGAAGACAGTGTAAGTGAGAGGAGAATCTGGTATCACCATTAGAAAAAGTGATTTCTTCTTTCAAAAATATCCAAGGTATAAAAAAAAGAGAGAGAGAGAGAGAGACTGGCAGGGAATTCCACAATCATGAGCTTGCAGATTTTCCTAATAATCTCCCCATCCAGAAGAAGAGGCTCAGAGCTCCGATCAGGTAGCAATTTTCTTCTCACAGCCCTGCAGAACCTGTTTACTTACAGGGGAAGAGCCAAAAGTGCCAACATTGCCTCTCTGCCCTGGCACTCTAACTGCCCCTCTCTGTTAGTAGCACAGGTGTTGCAAGGAGACTGTTGCTTTTTGCCAAACATCATTGTGGTCCTGTTGGGTAATCAGCTAACATGAGCTCCCAGTGTGATGCTGTTGCCAAAAGGGATAATGTGATCCTGATATGCATAAACAGGGGAATCTCCAGGATTAGAGAGATCATTTTACCTCTGCATTTGGCATAGGTGTGACCACCATGTCCAGTTTCGGTGACTACAATTCAAGATGTATGTTGATAAATTGGAGAGCATTCAGAGAAGAGCCACAGCAATGATTAAAGGATTAGGGAACATGGCTTATAATGATAGACTCAAGGAGCTCAGTCTATTTAACTTAACAAAAAGAAGATGAAGGGGTGACTTGATCATAGTCTATAAGTACCTATGTGGGGAATAAATGTTTAATAATGGGCTCTCCAATCTAGCATAGAAAGATATAACACCATCTGATGGCTGGAAGGTGATACTAAACAAATTCAGACTAGAAATAAGGCATAACGTTTTAACGGTGAGGGTAATTAATCATTGAAACAATTTACCAAAGGTTGTGATGGATTCTCCGTTAATGACAACTTATAAATCAACAGTAGATTTTTCTTTCTAAAATATATATTCTAGGAATTATTTTGTGGAAGTTCTATGGCCTGTGTTATACAGGAGGTTAGACTAGATGATCACAATAGTCTCTTCTGGCTTTGCAATATATGGATCTATAAATACTTGCACAGAACCTCTGAGGAGTTGCAGATGGGGAGCCACATGTAAAGCTGGTTCAGCCAGCACTAAGTTAGTAGTGGAAATCCAAAAGTTTATCTAGTGCACCTGAGGTGTGTCAGCTCCCTTGCACAGCTGCAGTGGAGTGGGCTTCTGTTGAATTCCAGGACAGGAGGGAAAAATCAGGGTAGGGGTCAATCCTTCCATGCCCTTGCAGACAGATGTCATTTCTCTCTATTCATGGAATTGGAGAGGATGATTTGGCTTCCAATTTAAAAAAAAAAAGCAAGAAAAGAAGTGTTAAAGATTCTTGACAATGCCATAAAAGAGAGAAGAGTCTAAGTAAAAGACTTATTTTCATTTGTTGTTTGGTAGCATTGCCCACACTATTCTTAGGAGCCACCTAAAAAAGAATACTATTGCTGAGTATGTCAACTATAAAGACAAAATCAAGTCCATTTATAAATACAAGTTTAGCATTTTGAAGCCAGACACTGAGATGGTGTAAACTGGTTTAACGTCATTGTTATCCTAGTTTACACCAGCTAGGGATCTGACTCAGTGTTTTAAAAGACCACTTTTTAACATTGGGGTTAAAACAGGATCAATTTGATTTCTAACGCAATGTTGGAAAAAAGTCAAAATGGAAATCTGGTTAGATTTTGATCCGCTTTTAGTAGGAAAGGTGAAGTGAAACAGTTTTCTAAGCAAAAGATCTAGAATTGATTAAAAAGTTTTGAGATAAATGAGAATTTGAATGGTAGTGCCAAGTAAACAAGAGCGCTAGAATATTCAAACCTGGGTGTCTAAACTTAGTCACATACATTCATATTTAAGCATCTAAGTTAACATGGCATGATTTTTAGAGTTGAGCACCCACAGCCTTCATATTATATCAAATATTATATAGCAGGACTAGGGCCACGTATGAAACCATTAGCCTATTGTATGTTAAGTAACCTGCTCACTTTGTTCATGCTTCCAGTCAGACTGGCTTACATGAGACTATGTATTTATTATTCTTTGAAATTAAAAGTGTGCCATCAGTGTAATTTCTCATGCACCCAATCCTTCTCTCTTTGAAGTCAATGACAAAACTTCCATTACATTCAATACAAGATTGGACACCTCACTGGAAACATTTAATAAAAGCCTTGAACTTTTCAAGATAATTGAACTTTAGGAAAGTTGACAAAATACTCATTTCTATCTTTAACTTTTATCATTTTTTCTGACATAATTATAATTGATTTTTGTGTTACACTTTTCCTTTTTTTAAACTTGGCCCATAGAGGCTTGTTAGTAAAACATCAAATCTAATGTCGCTGGCATTTCCTTCAGTTTGGTCTGTTCATAAAGTTCAAAGTACTTCAAATAACTTTAATGAAGGACATTGATAGTCATATTGAAAATGTCAGCTTGAATATTGATACCTGTTATTAAAAGTACATAATTCAAGTGAAACCTTGCAAAAAGTCCTTTACTTGGGAAGGCTGGGTACCTATTTATTAGGTGTTTATTATTTAGAATATCATAGTGCCTAGAGGCCCACCAGAGATGGAGCCACCAGTGTGCTGGGCACCATATGAAAACACACCGAAAGACAATTCCTATCTCAAAGGCTTTACAGTCAATCTGCATTGACAAAAAGTAGGATGATAAACAGAGAGGCAAAGTGACTTGCCAAGATTACATAGTAGTTCAATGGCAGAGCCAGGACTAGCACCCAATTCTTCGGACTTCTAGTCAAGTATCCAGGCCAATGGGGGCTGCGGGAAGCAGCGCAAAACGAGGAATGTGCAGGCCGCCACTTTCCCCAGCCCCCATTGGCCTAGAGCGGCGAACCACGGCCAGTGGGAGCCATGATCGGCCAAACCTGCGGACATGGCAGGTAAATAAATTGGCCTGGCCCTCCAGGGGCTTTCCCTGAACAAGCGGAGGACCGTCTTTGAGAACCACTGCACTAGGCTATCTTGCAGCCAATTATTTAAGAGTTTTTCCCCCAGTATGTGTAAACTTCTTTTTCCTACATGTAGTTCGGCCTGTTAAAATGCAGAACACACCTTCTATGTAGAAACATTTCACTGTTATTGACACTGCAGTTTGGTTTCATACATTTTGCTTTGCATGTTATAGTATAGCTGCCAGTGTTGCTATAGAATTTTTGTGTTTTTTTTTAAATAATCCTGTCTTTTTTATACTTTACAATTGGTGCTGTATAATCTTCAGAAATTACAGACTGTATTTATTAGAGTTTATTAGAGAAACTGCTTGAACTTAATATACAAATAAAGAAGAGAGAGACTATAATAATCCAAACCAACTGGGCCATTTTCTCCCTCACCTTGGATAAACCAAGTATCATGTCCATAAAAATAAGCAGGGACCAGAGGTAATCACAGCTAAGGCCATAGTTTTTGGCACATCTCCAATTGGCACACAAGTGGGTTTCCCCTCCATGTATTGTCCAGACGACTCCAACAATGGATGCCATCATCTCCTGGTTCATGGACTGTCATTCTTGATTCCACAGGTGTAGTTGTAGAGCAAATAGGGCTAGTTAATGTTGCTTCAAGCAAAATTAGCTAATCCCCTTAATTGTTTGGACTTCATTCCACAAAGAAAAGAGGACAGAAACATATAGGAGCAATAAATAGCATGAGATAATACAGAACAATGCTTGCCAGACAAATTCAGGTTTTGTTTTGTTTTCAAAATTGCGACTGATCCTACAAAGACTTAATCCTGTAAATAAACTGGACACCAGCTAGAGAGAATGTTGCACAGAGAGTGTCAGTTGGTCTCAGCTCAACCCCTGGAAAGGAGTCTCTTTGGAATGGCATAATGAGCTTGTGAAATACCTTTGATTCTTCAGGGTCATCTGTGAACTATTGCTGCTCAATTAAAATTCTTGTTTTTTTATGCTGTAATCTCTTTTATTTAGGGAATAACATTTATTATACGTGTGTACAGCACCTAACACAGTGGGGCCCACCTTGGCTGAAAACTTTAGGTGCTACCCAATATAAATATTAAATAATATATTTGTCATTTGTTCTCTCAAAATATGACCTTTTTATTTGCTATATCTAAGACTATGATTTTATTTAACTATGAGCTGGATTAATTGACTTTTTCACTGAACCTAGTAAATTGGGTGGAAAACAAGCTGTGAAACTGTAAACCAGTTTTCTGGGCTTATGAAACTCTGGTTCTTCTGCACCAAGGCAAGAAATAGCTAATCTAAAGCCTTCTAATGGTGTTTATCCAAATAACTGTGTCACTCAGTCATCTGTTACAAACATCTGAAAATATATATAACGCTTTAGGTTTAATTGAATCAATTGACTCACCATGACAGAGTTTGGTCAAAGATTAAATTCCATATCTGGGCTATACAACAGCTAAATGTGTGTACCTTCGGTTTTTAACCTATTATAATTTTCAGAATGGCCAATTTACTTGCTTCAGATGATCTCAAACCGAGACTAGGCTCATGCAGGGATAGTGACTCAGGTAAATACACACTTCCCAAACTGCACTGCTTTATAAGCCATCAAAGCAATTTTAAAATCAATTTGATGTTTGACAGGGAGCCAATGTATCTCCCTCAGGATACGAATGACATGCTGAGGCACTTAGTGTGAGCAAAATTCTAACAACAGCATTTTGCTCAAGTTGGAGCCTGTGCAGCATTTTCTCAGAAAGACTATAAAATAAAGTATGAGGATAGTCTAACCTCAAGGTTAAAGCTCGAAACACTGGCTATTGTTTCAGCATGGATACTTGCTAGCACTGGCTGATTTCTAAGTAGATGAAACCATTACAATGTTGTCACACATCTCCTATGACTAGCGATGGATTGGGTGAGGTTCCCATGAGCTTTTGGGAGTCTCTTATTAAACAGGAGACACTATCCAACTGAAAGACTGATTTCACTCCTTCTCTTCAGGATCACCAGCTTATTGAATACTACTAAATCATCTCTGCCATCTCTAAATCATTTCTGGCCTCATAAAATTAATTCTGTGGAGCGGTTTTTTTTTTTCTTTTTCATTTGGAATAGACCAGTTTGTATTGCATGGCAGGTATTTTTCAAATATTTCCCAGTGAAAGATACTACTCTGTTTCTCAATACAGGGCTCCTCTGCCCCTCACTTTAAATTGTACAAATGAGCACTGGGCCACACCATCAATATGTCATAAAACTCAGCATTTTTGTTCTGGAACCAGGCACAAATATTTCCAGAAAAGTGCAGCCCCCGTATAGATTTGTCAATTGGTTTTGGGCTACATTTCCAGCTATTGTAAACTGACATAGTTTAATTGAAATCAGTGGAGCTACGTTGATTTACAAAAGCTGAGGATCAGGTCTACCATCTCCGTTATTGACTGTAATTATGAAAAGTGCTTTTGTTTAAAATGGAAAACAAATGACTAGATTCTCCCTGTCCCTCATCACACCTGACCATGAGTAGATGTTTTCCAGGTCCATTGTGTTTATCACAGGCCAAGGAGAGAAAAGTTTGGGAAGCCCTTTGTTAAGTTAGATCATTAGATGTAATGATCTAAAACCAGGATGAAGGTTTGTTTAACTCTCAAGTTTTTTAATGTTAATGTTCTCTGGTAAAGAAATTATTTTTCCCCATGAAAAATCATAGGTGAAGATGAAAAATATTTTCATTTTAATCAAAAGTGTTCTTTGAATCTTTTAAAAACGGTTTTGATGAACATGGACATTAGTGTAGTCACCCAAGGTGTAGGCAACCCAGGATCTAGTCCCCAGGATCTAGTCTTTTTAATGTGGTGCCTGATCCTGGGATTTAGGCACTAAAGTGGCAGTTAGGTACCTAAATCCCTTTTTGAATCTAGCCCAACCTTTAATTACACAATAACATGCTGTTTTTTTTCCATTGGATCATATGTTATTCAGTGTACAAAGCTCTACTGAGCATGTGCAAATGGTGATTTCCAGAGGCTGATAACCAAGTCAAATTTGAGTGAATTTTCACAGGGACAGTAAGATACTCCTCCCTGTATTTTTTCCTAAACTTGTTATTTGAAATCACTAACTTTACTAATACACCCCCCCCCCCCCCGCCTGGGACAAACACCTGGCATAGATATTCTCAAACCAAATGGTTCAAGTTTGGCAAAGTTATAAGCAACTGAAAACAGCATATTTTAGTGGAAAATGTTTTGTGACCTGAACTATAGGCATCACTATCAGTTTTTCCTATAATAAATTATTTTCACAGAATACTTTATTTATGATCCGTTGAAAGATAGATAAGTATTATTGTGGGGAAACTGAGATACAGAAAGGCTAAGTAGCTTGTCCAAGGTCACACAAGAAGTCGGTGGCACAGCCAGGAACAAAACTGCTACGGGCTTTATCCAAAAGACCATCCATCTTTCCACTGAGCCTTCCCTCCTTCCAAAAGATGCACTGCTTTGCTGTTTAAAAAAATTTAAATGATGCTTTGTGAGACCAAGAGACAATGACAATGACAGTAAAGGATGGAGCATCAGCCTCTACTCTGAATTTCTCTTCAGTTAGACATGCAGAATAATACCATTTAAACTTTTGTTGATTTATTGAGATATATTTTCTCCCATTCATTTCTTATAGTCTACCATCTCATTTTGGGTAATTTACTGCTTGAGAGACATTGCTGTTATTACACTTGGGGCCAGCTAGCTGTATTTTTCTTTATCTTTAATGCTTCTGCACTTAACTATGCTTACAGAACTCCTAGGAAAATATAGTGGGTTTTGTCATATGGTATAAATCTTGCAACAAAAACCCTTTTTGTAAACTCTGAATATATTTCTATAAAAAGGAAGGCAGCCATCTACTGTCTACTGGACACAGTTGAGCTGTGGTGACTGTGATAATTATCACTGCAGTGGTATCCAAAATGTACAAGATGCTTTCCAAATACAGAGGAAGGCCTCTATGGGCCAAATTTAGCTGGCATAAATTAACATAATTTCATTGATATCAATGGAGCCTATCACTGAACCTAATGAGTTCCCTTTTCTGGCCACTCACTATGACTGCTGTGAGGGGAATCTAAGTCTGTGTAAACTGTGTTCCTTGTGGGGGTTTTCAGCTTCTAGATCAGAGGTGGGCAAACTATGGGTTACAGGCCACATCCGGCCCGCGGGACCGTCCTGCCCGGCCCCCAAGCTCCCGGCCCGGGAAGCTAGCTCCCGGCCGCTTCCCCGTTGCCCCTCTCCCCCGCAGCCTCAGCTCGCATGTTCCGCCACCGGCGCAATGCTCTAGGTGGCAGGGCTGTGAGCTCCTGGGGCAGCAGAGCTGCAGAGCCCAGCCTGAACCGGTGCGCTATGCTGCGTAGTGGTGGCAGCGGTGTGGCCCATCTCCAGCTAGGCGGCATGGCTGTAGCGCCGCCAGCCACTGGTGCTCCAGGCAGCGTGATAAGGAGGCATGAAGCAGGGGGGTTGGATAGAGGGCAGGGGAGTTCAGGGGGTGGTCACGAGGCAGGAGTGTTGATAGGGGTCAGGGCAGTTGGGGGGGTAACAGAGGATTGAATGGGGGCAGGAGTCCTGGGGGGGCAGTCAGGAAGGAGGGGGGTTGGATGGGGCAGCATGGGGCAGTCTGGGCAGGGGTTCTAGGGGCAGCCAGGGGACAGGGAGAAGGGGTGGTTGGATGGGGCGGGGGTCCCAGGGAGGCCGTCAGGAATGAGAGGAGGGGTTGGATGGGGCGGCGGGGGCCGGGCCACGACCCCCTTCCCTAACCAGCCCAACATACAATTTATGAAACCCGATGCGGCCCTCAGGCCAAAAAGTTTGCCCACCCCGTTCTAGATCCTCAGCAGCTTATAGCACTGTTTCCTCCCTTGGCCTCTCTGGCACATTGTCTGGGGACTGAGTCCCAATCTGTTCTCCTTCTTGGAAATAGGGCTCCTCAGTCTACCTGCCCTAGGCCACAGAACCTGCACTGACCCACAAGATATCCCAATTGTGTAAACATACCGCTCTCTCAGAACTCCGCCCCAAAGGTGGAGTTTACTATTCAACTCCTTCAGGGGCACACAGCAGCTGTGAAGCATTTAACATGCAGAGAGACACATTGTGCAGTCTAACACATTTATGCTTTTTTATACTTAATCATGTAAAGCACAAGAGAGTAGAGATAAAACAAAACAATAAACATCTTAACCTGCAATATCCCTCACTTTGGGTCTTATCCTTCCCTTGTGAGCCCTTGGGGAGCCACAGGTGCCCAGGGAAGCAGGTAAAGTGTCCCCTTCTCATGCACACTATTGCATGCTAGCTGGTTTCTCTCCCCCACATAGATCCCCTTCCCAGCTTATGTGACCTTGCTTTCTCCTGCCCCATGCTTTCACTTCCTGTCTGGCTCTTCATTTTAAACTCCTCCAGGTCACCTAGCCACCTTTGTTTTTCTCTTAATAACTTTCCATTGCTCCTAACTTTTCCCTTCCCTTCTGAAGAATCAGCTCAACTGGTTTCCTAAGGATGCAGCTCATTCATGGTACCTGACATTTGCATTTGAATAATGTCATTAAATCCCAACCATTTTCTGTTGAATCTATTTGGTGCATACATGCTACAGGACTTGTCAGCAGTGTTGGAGTCACATACGTATAGACACTCATGGCACAGCTGATTTTCATAATACAACTTCACAAAATCAATCAGAAATCAGAAATTATATAGATATAATTCCACTGATTTACACCAGTTCAGGATGTGACCCACCATCTGCCCTGAGGAGTGTACTTTCTAAAAAGAGAAAGGAATGGGAAAGGGATGCGATATAAAGCACAGTGATCAGAGTGATTATAGCTACATATCTTAGCTACCTGGTTTTGTTTCTAATATATGATTTCCCTTCCTCCATTCTCCCTCCATCATTCAATCTCTTTATCTTTCCTCTCAAATGGCTACAGTCATTTAATCAGGCCAAGTTTGACCTATTAAACAAATTATAGCTTTAGCAATTATTAATGAACTGGCTGCCCTCACCTTTTGTTCTTTGTACTAATGTATTTTCAGTGATGGTGTTAATTTAGGTGAAAAGGACCTCTCAATGTGGAGTCAATCATTACACATTCTTTTATGTGCCTCTACATAAAGGCAGGCTGGTAACTACTGAAAATTGGCTAGATCTTGATATTAATAAATTAGCCAATTTTGTGACAGTCTGGGGACTCAAATGAGGTTGGGGGTTTCAGCAGGCTGAGGTAAAATAGTAGTGCCCAGAAGTTTAATGGGAGAGTCACCTAGAAGGTAACACATTTTTAAGCATGTCTGGTTTTAGAATGAGTTGATTTGGGAAAATCCTCAGTTAACATTTTGTAAAGGTCAGAAATATTATATAATATATACTTACAATCAACTCTCCTGCTCTCTGTCAACTAGTTACAGAAGAAACATACTAGGCAGAATATATCCTATGAAGGAATAGATCCTACATATGGTGAATCTCAAACATAAACTCAAATATAGGGTTAAATCCTGAGATGTTAGCATTTAAGGACTATGGAAATTTATGAGGATAAAACTGGGCAACAGGATTCTCCATCCCCTATACTGTCTGCTGTGGAAATAATTTCCTTGGCGGGTCTTTGTAGACATGTGAAAGGTAGGGAAATGGCTGTATCATCCACAAACAAGAGTGTGGCCCGTGGTTCCACATACAGTGAAGATAGAACTACATGTTTCAAAACTGACATAGAAGATGTAGATCATATTAGTTTTTCCACACCCCTCCCACTGTGCCAAAACCAGCAATGGTCATCCATGGGTCAGCTGTGTGTGAGTGCATGTTTCCTGGCCTGACACACATGATGGTACTGAGGTGTCCTTCTGAAAAACACAACTTTCCATTTTTAAAAAAAATCCCAACCAACTCTATTCTTCTCTCAAGCCTATTATGCAGCAGCTTAGTTTCAAGGGACCAAAGCTATCTAATAGCCTTGGCTCAGTTTTTTTTAATTTTTGGGTCTATCGATATTCTGTGTGAAATGAGGCCAAAAATATATATTGTTCATTAAGAGAAGGAAGTAGTTGTTTAGCAAGTATTGTGCAGAGTACCATAGGTAAATACATCACAGTTTAGCTTGGCTTTTAAGAGTCTCCAAAAGACCACCATATGTCACAATAGAACTCATGAGCATGGCATAAGGCCCACATATGGACAATCCACTTTTCAGTAATCCACTTCAAAAATCCACATGAACCCAGAGTCCCCGTAATACTTAGGTGGAGGATTGGTGATAATACAGAACAGACTTCAAGTTGGTGATGAATTCGTAATTGTAAATTCCCTGTTTCTCTAGCGCAAGACTAATTGTACAATTTACCCCGAGTGAAAGGTAGTAGTATGCAGTTGCACTACCTCAGGAGCAGACCAAAAAATGAATTCTAAGAGTCAAACTTTTCCCCTGCTCCACCCTTGCTATCTGAGGGTATGTCTACACTATTAATTTAGGTCGATTTAATAGAAGTCGATTTTTTAGAAATCAATTTGATACAGTCGATTGTGTGTGTCCCCACTAAGCACATTAAGTCGGCAGTGTGCGTCCACAGTACCGAGGCTAGCGTCGACTTTCGGAGCGTTGCACTGTGGTAGCTATCCCACAGTTCCCGCAGTCTCCACCGCCCATTGGAATTCTGGGTTGACCTCCCAATGCCTGATGGGGCAAAAACATTGTCGCGGGTGATTCTGGGTACATGTCGTCAGGCCCCACTCCGTCCCTCCATGAAAGCAACAGCAAAAAATTGTTTCTCGCCTTTTTTCCTGGGTTACCCATGCAGACGACATACCACGGCAAGCATGGAGCCCACTCAGCTCACTGCTGGCAGATGCAGTACTACACAGCAGCATCCCCTTTCCTTGCCTTGCTTTGCCTTGCAGACGGCAGACGGTGCAATATGACTGCTAACCGTCATTGTCGTCCCATGGGTGCTCCTGGCCGACCTCGGTTAGGTTGGTCGGTGACACCTAGGCAGACAGGGTGCTCCTGTCTGGCCTCGGTGAGGTCGGACGGGGGCGCCTGGACAAAAATGGAAATGACTCCAGGTCATTCTCTTCTTTAAGTTTCGTCTAATGCAGATTCAGTCCTGCATGGAATATCATGCCAGCTGGAGGCTTCTGCCTCAGGCTGCTCTCCCACTTGACAGCACCGTGCATTCGCACCTACCCCAGCCTACCCCTTCCTCCCATGGCTCATGAAACCTGGACAGTAGTAAGGAGCTGTTCAACTATAGGCTGAATAATGGTGGTAGAATGTGCCTTTGAACATTTAAATCAGGGGTCGGCAACGTTCAGCATGTGGCTCGCCAGGGTAAGCACCCTGGCAGGCTGGGCCAGTTTTATTTACTTGCTGACATGGCTGGTTCGGCCAATCGTGGCCCCCACTGGCTGCGGTTTGTCGTCCCGGGCCAATGGGGGTGGCGAGAAGCGGCGCGGGCGAGCGATGCACTGGCCGCGGCTTCTCGCCTCCCCCATTGGCTCGGGACGGCGAACCGTGGCCAGTGGGGGCCGCGATCGGCCGAACTTGCCACGTCAGCAGGTAAATAAAACTGTCCCAGCCCGCCAGGATGCTTACCCTGGTGAGCCGCGTGCCGAACGTTGCCGAGCCCTGATTTAAATGCTCGCTGGCACAGTTTACTGACTCGGTTAGACCTCAGCGAAACCAATATTCCCATCGTTATTACTGCTTGCTGTGTGCTCCACAGTATCTGTGAGAGTAAGGGGGAGACATTTATGGTGGGGTTGGAGGTTGAGGCAAATTGCCTGGCTACTGATTACTTGCAGCCAGACCCAGGGCGGTTAGAAGAGCACAGCAGGGCGCGCTGTGCATCAGAGAAGCTTTGAAAACCAGTTTCATGATTGGCCAGGCTATGGTGTAAAAGTTCTATTTGTTTCTCCTTGATGAAAACCCGCCCTCTTGGTTCACTCTACTTCCCTGTAAGCCAATCGTCCTCCCCTCCCCTCCCATCTTTGTTCTCTGCTTGCAGAGGCAATAAAGTCATTGTTGTTTCAAATTCATGCATTCTTTATTAATTTGTCACACAAATGGAGGGATAACTGCCAAGGTAGCCCGGGACGGGTCGGGGAGGAGGGAAGCACAGGGGTGGGGTAGTTGTAGTGGCACCCCCTAGAATGGTATGCAGCTCATCATAGAAGTGGCATGTCTGGGGCTCTGACCCGGCGTGGCCCTTTGCCTCTCTGGTTCTTTGGTAGTCTTCACATGGCACTGCTGCGGGTCCCTGTTATAATGTCTGTCCTTCATGCCCTTGGAGATTTTTTCAAATATTCTGACATTTCGTCTTTTGAATGGAGTTCGGCTAGCACGGATTTGTCTCCCCATACAGCGGTCAGATGCAGTATCTCCCATTTGGTCCATGCTGGAGCTCTTTTGTGATTCTGGGACTCCATGGTCACCTGTGCTGATGAGCTCTGCATGGTCACCTGTGCTGATCAGCTTGCCACGCTGGCCAAACAGGAAATTAAACTGAAAGTTCGCGGGGCTTTTCCTGTCTACCTGGCCAGTGCATCTGAGTTGAGAGTGCTGTCCAGAGCAGTCACAATGGAGCACTCTGGGATAGCTCCCGGAGGCCAATACCGTCGAATTGTGTCCACACTACCCCAAATTCGACCCAGCAGGGTCAATTTCAGCACTAATCCCCTCGTCGGGGAGGAGTACAGAAATTGATTTTCAGAGCCCTTTAAGTCGACAAAAATGGCTTCATCGTGTGGACGGGTGCAGGGTTAAATCAATCTAACGCTGCTAAATTCAACTCATAGTGTAGACCAGGGCTGAGTGTAGTAAATTCTTCACTTCTTTGAATGAATTAGCTTATTTCATTCTGTGTACCAGGCCAGCTACTTTGGTTAGTAGGTAGCGGTGGGCAAAGCCAGGACTCCTCCCCCACCCGTCCTCTTTTTGCCCACTTGCTCACATGTTATGCACACAATCCCTGCTTTCACTATCATGGATAGCATTACAATCCATAGAGGGCCAAGAAGGGGAGTAAAGAGGACCCTTACTTCCTTTAATCCCCCTATGCAGGTGTTTAAGGGTTGTGTCAATCTAGCCACAAGTTTTAGTAAAGGTGGCCAGAAAATGATAATTCTGTTTCATGACAACTTTTGAGGTTCACACTCCCATACCCCACACCCACACATATCGGAACATCAAAAGCTGTTGAATGTTTTTGAAAAATGGACTTGTATTTTTGGATAAAAAAAACCCAGTAAGATCTCAGAAACCTTCCCATCAAAGACATTGCTGAAATTGACAGATCTCTGTGAAACATATTGGCTTCAATGAAACAGCTGTTTTTGGTTTCAACAAAATTAAAAAAAAAATGCTGAAAATGTTCCAAACATCTAGTTTTTAGGAATTAAAAAACAAATAAAGAAAAAGCCCCCCAAACAAATCTTCTATTAACATTATTTTACAGGGCAATATTTCTCTACTTTGTTTTAAAAAAATTCACACTACCTAAATTTTCATTCAATCCAGATAAGAGAGGCGAATGTTTACCAGGTTCAGACCTTAGGCCTGATCTATACTTAAAAGTTTTACCTTTATAACTATGTTGGTTAGCAGTGTGAAAACAAAAAATCAAACCTCTAACCAACATAGCCATGCCAGGAAAATACCTAGTGTAGATGCAGTTATACTGTCAAAAAAGTCCTTTTTTTAAGTAGAGCTTATTTTGTTTTGGGAACCAGTAATGGACTCTTTTGCTGGTGTAAGCTCTGTCTCCACTGGGAGATTTGTCAGTATAGCTATACCAACATCGCTGTATTGGAAAAAAACCTCTAGTGTAAGCAAAGCCTTTCAGTGAGTGTTACAGCTCTTTGAAAAGAAAGTGAATTGTCAGGTGAAATGTAAGTTTCAAAAAGTTGTTTTGGCGGACTCAGCATGGGAATGGAATTTCTCACAATATTTCAGCACTTCCAGTTGAAACAATGAATGCAAGACAGAAAAGTTCATCAAACTTGTTTGGAACTTGGTTCATTTTGAGCTTTGGTGAAGGGTTAGCTTATTTCTTATTTTATTCAGACTGGTTCGCTCTTGCCTAATTATGTTTAATGTAGTGACAGTGAACAACATTTTCTGAGAGACAGCTGCTGTTGGATCCTAGATAGCTAATAAATTCAAGACAATATATATATGCCAGGATTGCACAGAATATCTGTGTGTCATTGCTCATCCATCTGGTATACACACCACATGCCAGTTTCTTTAGCATGCATTGGGAAGGAAATGGTAGGGCAAGGGGAGTCCAGGGAATGAGATATGATAAAATTAGGTAGCACTGTATATGACAACCACAGCTATTTCACCCCTCCTGGATGGGGACACAGAGGACCTACAGAGAAATTTTTCCATGGCTCCTATTTGCTCAGTACAGGATATGAGTAATTACCTTTGTAACCAATGGGAATTACTCATATCCTGCATATAAGGCAATGAAGCCTTCTGAGTTTCTGGAGAAGGTAAAATTAGAGCAGCCAGCTCCTGCTATGTAATTCTGCTTCTGTGGTCAGGTTTTCTGGCATACACACAGTAATTTGGCTTTTGAAGCTCTTATATCACATGCAAAATAGGATACTTTCAAACAACCATTAACTATGGGCTAGATTGTGCAACCTTTACACACACTGGTGAACACCTATGTGCATCAATGGTTCCACTGAAGAAGTTTATTATTATTTACACCATCCAAAAGTGTGCTAGGCACTTTACAGAGCCATTAAAGGGCAATGGACCTGCCTAGAAGAGAATACAATCCACAGGCAGAATTCTGACTGATTTCAACAGGAGTTTTCTTTGTGTAGTGAAAAGAGAGTATGGGCCTATGGGTTTATTTTTTAGATTGTATTCTGTTCTGGGAAATGCCGTTGCTTCAGCATTCACATCACACTCCCCATCAGTAACTGGCCCAAGCCAGGAAAGCTAATGATCCAACCAGCAGATCAACTTCAGTGATGAATCCTGGTCACGTGCCATCTGCAGCACATTGCACATATGCTACGGTAAGAATGGCTCTGTAAAGAGCCTGGCATGCTTTTGGATGCTGTTAGTAATAATAAATAAATAATAATAATAATAATGCCAAATAGTGCCACAATATTTTTGTATTTTCAAACAGCCTCAATTATTATGCATAATCTCACAATTTTCTGCCTATCATTTCAAGCAGTTTCCATTGTGTCAGCATAATTTAGCTTTAGTTTCACTGGGACAGAGTATAAACCATGTAAAGTGCATACTTTAAAATCCCAATATGAATCCTGCATTCTGCACACACCCAAAGCTTCTATTGAAGCCAGTGGAAGTTTTAGGTGAGCAAGGAATGCAGACATGCGCTCGATGACGTTGATAATAATGGCAGCCGTTGTTTTAATAAGGAATGTGCATGATTTTATCTCATTTTCTATTCATCTTATTTTTGTCACTGGATATTGGAAGTATTACGGGTCAGATCCTCAGTTGGTGTAAATCAGCATAGCTCTATTGACTTCAATGGAGCTACACTGATTTACAGCATCTGAGCATATTTTGCTAGTTCTACTTAAACAAATAAGGTGAGTATGTAGCTGCACCATGCAGTGCTAACCAGAGCAGGAAAGGTTGGGCAGAATGTGAATTTTAATTCTTATAGGAGAACACTTGAAAAACAATTGCTACAATTTTACATTTTATTTCATTTCTTTATATAATAAGATAAAGATAAATTTCATTTTAAGAACTATATGTTCCATATGTGTCAGGCATTGCTACTTGGTAACAATACAACCAGAAGCAGTCAATGTCTGTTTAGATTAAATTCTCTAACTGCAGTCATAAAAGAGTTCCTTTCAGAAAAGCGGGCCAGCAGCATTCTCAATTTGCAGTTAATTAAAGTGCCATCCTATGGATATATACATTTGTTACAGTGCAAGTATTCTTTTGCTATCTTAGAAGGAAATTTTCCAAATAAATTTGTCACCACTCTCTGCAGGTGACAAAAACCCACTATAATGAGATATACATTCAATTGTCTCAGTAAATTGAGAAAAACAAAACTCTTGATTATGGGCAACTGCTGGTGCTCTGACAACCATTGCTCCTATTTCCTCATTTCCTGTCTTAGATTTGTATGAAAGGTAGTAAATGTTACTACTGTCACAACAAAGCGTATTTTTGCATTCACTATACTAACCTGATCATTTGCTATTGCTGTACTCTGGATAATAAATAACTTTCATACAGAATATCAGCAATGTTCAAATTTTATCTATGGAATAACAGCAAGTTTCTCTTAGTTTGATTTCTGTAAAGCCTAATCCTGATTTTGGATTTGAAAATTGCTCATCAGAGCCTTTTGGAATACAGATCTATGGTTTTATAATTCCCTCCTGAGGTCCATGGAATAAGATTATGTTCCTCCCCTTCATGACCATACATAAAAGGTGGCCTACTTTAATGATGTCAGACTGACTCCAAAGTGCATGTTAAGAAAACTCCTGGGGAAGAGATTTCAGAGACAGACACAACTCTGCAGCCCTCATTGGTTTCAGTGGAAAACATACGAATTTCTGGCTTATTAATATATATATACAGGAAAGATCTCAATTAATCCAATTGGCATTCCCAAAACTTTCCCTTTGTTAGACACCACCACTGTTATGAAATTGTGAGCTGGAAAAGCATTCAGGGTATTGACTTGCAAGTAAGCACACCAGGCATACCACTGTGTTTTCAATATTACAATGCCCAGGGATGTCACAGTAACTTACAGACTAGAACTGTGTTTAATCAGGTATGCCAAAGCCCTTCAGTTTCAAAGTGGAAGACTTGATGTACTCCACATATTCTTCCAGTTCATAGCCATTCCAAATCAATGCTGATGTATGAGCAATAATGGAGAGATCTATGTGCGCTCTGTAATTCAGATTGGGGGAAAAGCAGATTTTGGTATTTTTGTTTCAAATTTACCTTCAAACCTTTATTGAATGTGTTTGGGTCCTAACTTTCACTTTAGTGGTGCCAATCTGAAGAGTTGCAGCAACCTTATTGGCACTGCGTCCCTTTAATTTAAACTGGTCCTCACTGAGGTTGTTTATGCTGCTGTTTCTCCAGCCTTGCTGGCCAGGCATAGATCTGTTCTACTAGCATCACCTCTTAACACCCCGGGGTCATTTCTCAGCTTCTCCTGTCTTCTGCTCTTTCCCCCAGCCCAGTGTCCTATTAATCTCTCCTTCCCTAACCCCAGCCTGGAATATTTGTTTCATTCCCACCCACCCCTTCCTTCCCCATCTGACATTGTGTGATGGGACTGTTATATTTGAATATTTCTTCCTTCTGTTTCTCACTGTATTATGAGGTTGAGCCAACAATAAGGGCTCTGGACAGTGAAAATGAGAGCTTATAACATTTCAACGGTAAGGGGCCTGATTCTGCACAGGGTTATTCCTGTTTTACATCGGCGTAACAGAAATGAAATCAATCGCTGCCATAAAAAGTGGAGTTATGCTATGGTGTCTCAGGCCCAGGATTACAGATTAAGTAGCATTCATGAAGGCAGTGTATTACCTCCATGTTGTTATCTGGAAGTGCATACATATTATCTGAAAACTTAATTGGACACGTCCACACATTAGATCAAATTCAGAAGTGAATTTGAAGAACAAGTTTAAGCAGGTACAACTTAAACTTTTATTCTTGCCTCCCCAACATTTTTGTTAAACCAATTTATACACCCTTTCAGCAAAACCTTATGAGATGCAAAACAAATAATTAAAGTGCTAGTAGAAGTAGCTGAGCTATAATTAGTAAAAAGCATTGGAATGCAATTATGGGGATATAGGTTAGTATCCAATAATAGGGCCATTAGTATATGTCACTCCTTTATTCTTCAGCACATAATCTTTATCTTAAATTATCCTAATTCTTTCTCATAAGAAAGAAGCAAATTACCAAGAAGAATTGGGAGTGGAAAACTCAGGTACACAGTGCAGGAAGCTGCATAAAACTTAAAAATTTTAATTAAACTCTCTTTGGGGTTTTACAGTACCTGACTTATAGATTTTTCCACCTCACAGCAAAACCACTTATGGGTAAGCATGACATAATGGGATGACTCTCTGGGATATTTCAAAACCAAATGAAGACCTGTTCAGACTAGCACAACGTTTTGTTTTGTTTGTTTCAAAAATGGTTTATCTTAACAGCCAAAGATAAATGAATTATTATACAGCCATAAACATTTTTATTTTTAATGAGCATTACCTTTAACCTCTACGTTCACTTCTTGGCTTGGTAATGGCCATTCCTGCAAGAACTTGTATTGTTGGCACCATGCTAATGTATTGTATCTTTCTTGTGAAGATAATCTAAAATGGTTCTTTAGTAAACTTCAATTCCCAACACACCCAAGCCAGTTTAAGTCCAATAGTGTATTGTCAGTCAGGCAAGTATAATTTTCAGGAGCTGGATCTGACTTAAAGCCCCAAACTCAGTAGGTAGCAGAAATATGCAGAAAATGTTGCCTTTTGGTTAAAGAATATGTACCATATTTAGAGATCCTTATGGTAAATGCATTCCCCCGTCCACCCATAAATTTTATATGAAAGTAAACATATGCCAAATATCATATTCCTATTCTATGAGAATTATCAAATATTTTTACATCATACATGTAGGATATTTTTAGTCTCTCTCTCTTTCTCTTTCTCTCTATTTATTTATTTATTTAGCTTTTCCTTTTGGTTCTTTGCTATATCTCAGAACCACTGCAACATGTTGTCTTGCTAATAAAGGTCAGCATCTGAAAACAGGCCACACAGTGATTTGAATATCAAGCACACAATGTCTAAGAAACTTGGCATACATTTATCTTCATCTGTTTGACAGGTATTATGATACCAATTGACTGTGAACTTTTACATGTAACTTAAACGCTAAAATATCATATGAAAAATGGGAAAGGAAACTGGGAAACAAACTCTAATGAGGACAAAAGAAATCCATTATCGCAACAAGGCTTTAACAAGGATGTGGAATAGTTCAACCTAACCATTTCTTAAAGTAATCTTGCTTTTAAGATCACTGATACCTTGAGAAGACACTGAAGAAAGCATTTTACAAGGCTTAGTAGTTGCACTGATGTAAAAGTTCATTTACACACAAGAGATAAGCCTTAAAATATAGTCTAGAAAATTTGAAATCTTAAGCTCTTTCTTGATGACCTTCAGAATCTGACAGATTACTTTTGTACATGGAGACTCAAAGTAAGGATCTTGGAAAATCATCAATAGCTATTGGAAATTGCTTCCCACCAAAGCAATATGATAGTTTGACCTTCTGACTTCCAGATCCCTGCCAGCCTGGATAAGAAAAGCAGACTGAGGAAAACCACCAATAGCTGCTGTAATTTATATCATGCTAAAGCAATTTGACAATTTGACCTTCTGAGTTGGGAATTCCCCAGGTTGTGCCTGGAGTACTTTGTCACTGATCTGGAAACAATGCGTCTCACGAAGTGGGCATTCACCCACAAAAGCTTATGCTCCAATACTTCTGTTAGTCTTAAAGGTGCCACAGGACCCTCTGTTGCTTTTTACAGATTCAGACTAACACGGCTACCCCTCTAATGTTCATATTGTGTCAACACCTAGGAAAGAAATACAGGAACTAGGCACACAAAATCACCACCCTTCTATGGTTATGATTAGATCTTGAGGAGCTGAGAACTACAGCCTGTGGTTAGCTGCCTTTGAACACTGTTTTTCTTCTGCTGAATTTTGTTCCTTTGTCTGGAACTATTGAACCCAATGCAGTATTCTGGACAACAAATCACATAATTATAGGCTCTACTAACTCCAGACTATAAGGGTGGCACCACATCATAATCAGAATTGCTCCATTTCTTATTTATCTGGATGCTGCAATACTACAAAAAAACATGCAAGCAACCTCCATGAACTATCCAAGCCTATGAAAAAATGTCTTCTAGCAAACTTTTGGAAATCCCGTGAGGCTCTTTGTTTTACTAATACCAGTTTATATGGAATGAAATTGCACCTTAACCAGTGTGACAAGAGCAAATGTCTCACCCATTTGGCCGAGATTATAGGGGAAAACAGCAACATGCATATTTCAGGCTATGATGTCCTTTGTCAGTCTTGGGATATGTTGATCTATTTTTATTCCAGCCATGTTCCCTGTCATAAAATGTTGCATAAGTTAGATGACAAGAGAATGGCTATTGTGATGCAGTGCTAAACAGACAGTGTCAATTACATTGGAGGACCACCAGCAAGTTTGAGAGAGATGCCATCTAACTGAAAGTCTGAAGTCCACTTTGTGGCTGCAAAATTTTGTGATGAACTACTTTACTGTCTGTGATATAACTTACAAAAACCTGAAGAATGTCAGTGGAGTATCAGGTGTGAAGGCTAGAAAGGCAGCTATGTCCTAAAACAATTGTAAAAGAAATATAGAAGTTCACCTACAGTTATGAAGGCTTAGAAAACACTTTCCATAGCTACTTAATGTTCATGTAATTGAAATTTCACAGGCACATGGCAAGCCTATTCTTGAGTGATGGCAGGAGGATCTGAAATTATCATGATGTTCAAACAGAGAAGTTCCCAAGATATTCCCTTGATAACCAAGAAAGGTGCTTCTTGTAAACACCAAGCAGTTGGTACTTATCCATGTGAAATAACAAGGACTGGTTGAAAAACTTCTGTCAAAACTTTTTTTAATGGAAAATTGGGTTTTCAACTAAGGGTATTTCTACACAGCAGTTGAAAGGAATGACAAAAATAGCAGATGGCGTGGGCAGTGACTCAGGCTAGTCACAATTATGTACCCAGAGGATCCGGCAGAATTGTACTTGGATGGCGATCCTGAGCCACTGCAGCCATGCTATTTTCATGCACTAACACAGAGTTAGCATGTGTATGTTTACCCATGCTAAGAAGTATAACTCCCAGCAGATGTGCTGATGTACCCTAGATGAAAACTATCATAGGAAGTGTGACGCGTTAAATCCCCTTGGGGCTGCCAACTGATGTGCCAAGACTACTTCTGCCCCTGATTTCCATGCCAGCTTGGGACTCCAGAGCCCTGCCTGGTTCTGCTAGATACGCTTGCTGGCTACAAACACAGACCCAAGTTTGAACAATGTCCCACAAGCTGCAGACTTAACTGAAAACAGCTTAAGAAGTGTTCCTGTCTCCAATACTCAGATGCCCAACTCCCAATGGGGTCCAAACCCCAAATAAATCTGTTTCACCCTGTATAAAGCTTATACAGGGTAAACTCATAAATTGTTCACCCTCTATAACATTGATAGAGAGATATGCACAGCTGTTTGCCCCCTCTCCCCCAGGTATTAATACATGCTCTGTGTTAATTAATAAGTAAAAAGTGATGTTATTAAATACCAAAAGTAGGATTTCAGTGGTTCCAAATAATAACAGACAGAACAAAATGAATTTAGCTCAGTGGTTGAGCATTGGCCTGCTAAATCTAGGGTTGTAAATTCAATCCTTGAGGGGGCCATTTAGGGATCTAGGGCAAAAATATCTGTCTGGGGATTGGTCCTGCTTTGAGCAGAGGGTTGGACCAAATGACCTCCTGAGGTCCCTTCCAACCCTGATATTCTATGATTCTATGAATTACCAAGCAAAATAAAATAAAACACACAAGCCTATGCCTAAGAGAGTGATTACAGATAAAACCTCACCCTCATATGTTTCAATACATTTCTTTTGCAGACTAGCCTCCTTCTAGTCTGGGTCCAGCAATCACTCACACCCCTATGGTTTCTGTCCTTTGTTCCAGTTTCTTTCAGGTCTCCTTTGGGGGTGGAAAGGCTATCTTTTGAACCAGCTGAAGGCAAAATGGAGGGGTCTTGCAGCAGCTTAAATAGACTTTCTCTTGTGGGTGGAGACCCCCTCCTCTCTCCTATTCAGAATTCAGTTCCAAGATGGAATTTTGGAGTCACATGGGCAAGTCACATGTCCATGCATGACTCAGTTTTTACAGTTAGCAGCCATTGTTCACATGCTATCTTGAAAGTGTCCAGGAAGACTTCTTATGTGGATTGGAGTCTTCCAAGATCCATTGTCAGTTAAGTGTTTCTTGATTGGGCACTTAATTTGCACATTCCTTTCTCAAGAAGCTGACCAAATGCTTTACTAAGGCTACTTAAACTCAGAAAAGTACACAGCCAATATCTATAACTTCGAATATAAAAATGACACAGGCATACAAATAGGATGAATATATTCAGTAGATCATAACCTTTACAGAGATATGTTACATGGCATATGTAGCATAAAACATATTCCAGTTATGTCATATATACTTTCATAAGCATATTTCCATAAAGCATTATGGGGTGCAATGTCACAGGAAGCATCTGTATTTTCATTGGAGAACCAAAAACATTTGGGTGAAAAATTAAATATTTTTAGTTTTTAGCAGGGTTTTTTTTTTTTTTTAATTTGATTTATGGTTGCTGAACACCAAAAAAAAAAAAAAAGGTTGGATTTTGCAATTTTTCATGGAACTGAAATTTTTTGTATTTTCACTGAAGCTTTTGGTGAAGAAAAAAAATCTACCCGTTCTAGAAAATGGAAGTGTGTGCCTTTGGGTACGTCACTTAATCTCTCTGTGTTTTAAATTATATAATTTATAAATGTGTATATAACTACCCATAGGAGCTTTGAGAACTGTTTAATTAATGATTGGTATATGCTATGAGACCATTTAATGGAAAGTGCAATAAACAGTAAGTACAATTGTATTTTTTTTTTATTTATATCTCTTTTTGGGGTACAGCAGAAAGCCTAAAGCAATGTTGTATTTAAAAGTAATTGGTACCTTTCTTAAAATCCACAATTAACTTTGTCCAAGAGTTGTTAAAAGAGAGACAAAGGCCGAGATAGCCAGAGGGGACGAACTGATAGTTTTCCTCTTTTTTAGAGGGGGGGAAAAGAAAAGAACAAATTTATCATTTTAATTATAGCATATTTTTTAAACATTTGTCTCTAATTATTGTATGAATTTGACCAGTAGTGTCACTGTCAATTAATTACAAAACCATATAACAGCATACTTCACATAGTACTTGAAAATGATGTGTTATGAAAGATTGTGACACTAAGGCATAGATCTGACTAATGGGCAATATGTAGCAACCTTTCCCTGTGGTCTGGTATAGATAAATTGTGTCTGCTTTCTCTGAAGTGCTGTGTCCCACCACTTTCCCACCCATTATTTTGGGAGCAATTTGCTCCCCCAGGGGTTCATGAAACGAGCAGTCCTTGTAGTCTTCAAGCTGGAGACTTACTGTCCCTGGCTCTTGCTTATATAGGTCAAATGTGAGGATTCTTCTTGTGCTGTGCTCTGTCACCTTTCATGCACTCATGCCAGGGTCAAGAACAATCTGGCCTATATTGACTGAAGCTAAGGCTTCAGGTTGGAAGACTATTGGCCTGTGATTGAGAGTCAGAATGATGGTAGCCACAGGCTGAAGCTATATTGCTCAACAGAAGGCACCATTTTCAAAACTAGGATTATTAATTTGCTCTACAAAGTCCTGTCTAGCATGCAGAATTTTCCTCATTCCTTTTCAAATTATTTTTCCCCTCCCAAAGGTGCTGCAGCTTCAGTCATTCTATGGCTAGTCTATATTTTAAGTCATAGGCTAATTTATTTTTCTGAACCAAAAAAACTAGTGACCAGTTGGGAAGGCAATAGTTCCTCATTAATTTAGCTCATATGACCCAAATCCAAGAAGTAACAGTATTATTATTTTAAAAACAAACAAACAAACAAAAAAACTAATTGTTTTAAACAAATCTAAATGAATATATTTTGGGGATGAGATTTGTGATTGTATGAATGAAAAATATTTCAGCCAATTTAGTCCCAAAGGAACGAATCTACAATCCAAAGAGAATGTTGCAAGGAATAAAAACGTCTGTGTTGATTCACTAAATTATATATATATATAATTATATATATATATATATATATATATATATATATATATATATATATATATATATTCCTGGTTCTGCAGGTTTTGTTCTTTTTTGTAAAGTGGAATGAATTAAAAATATAAATGAAAACCTCAGTTGGGTATGGAGGTTAATGGCACTCAAGAAGACTTGCAGAATGTGTTTCCTTGACCTCAGTATTGCCTTTGGTTATCCATTTGAATAGGGTTCTTGTGTAACAGCAGGAAGCAATTGGAAAGTGCCAAAGCAGTGACACAATTTGTTTTATATATGAATGAAATAGAAGATGCTTAATTATGAAGATTTTCTTTCAAAGTGTTTTTTTGTGTGACTGAAAAATGTACAACTCTACTTTCCACTAAGTGGAATTACTTTAGAAGACTGTGACAAGCCAAGCCTAATTTCCTTCTTTTTTTTTATTTAAGTCTGAATGGATTCTGTATTCTTTTTTTTAGGCTCAAAGAAGGCACACTAACAACTGCTAGCAGAATTCCATAAAAATAAATTAGCTTTAGATTAAGTTTGTGTTTATTTTTTTTTAAAAAGTCTCTGATAGGAATTGTATGGAGGTCACTGAACATTAGAATTAAATAAAAGCTATCTTCTATGCTTGGTGCACAAATGGGGTATTACTTGTAAAGGTAGTGCAGTAGGGGCATCTCACCCCCCATCAGTATGTCAGCATACTCTTCCTTACAGTCAAACAAAATTATACCTCATAACATAAAACATTCACTGTGTTTCCTTGAATATCTAGAGAGGAAAGATAGTCTTGCAGCTACTGCACTGAATTGGGATCCACGAGACCTGTGTTCAGATCCTGGCTCTAACACAAACTTCCTGTGTGATGCTGGACGAATCAGCTAATCTCTCTCTGTCTCAGTTCCCCATGTGTGAAATAGGAATAATAAATCTCCCTTTCATCCCTTGTCTATATAGATTGCAACTTATTCACAGCTGGGACTGTCACTCATTATGTGTTTATAGAGTGCCTAGCACTATGGTCCCCTGATTTCAGTTGGGGCCTCTAGACACTACTGTAATATCATTAATAAAGTCAGAAAATACTGAAGTTTAATATTTGCTTCACCATATGCAACTTAAAAAAAGTTGTTTATACAATACTTAAGTTTTCAATTCTGTGAGAGCCTGTGCTCCCTCCACTTGCACTGAAATATGTGAGACGAGCATTCTTAGCACCTCACAGGACTGGGCCTTTAAGTTGCAGGCCCAGTTGCATCTGGGAAATGTAATAATATATTTAAAGGGTGAAATCCTGGCTCCATGGAAGTCATTGAGACTATCAAAACTGGACTGGACCAATTACAAAATAAATTAGTTATGGCCTGAAAACAAGGAATTTAAATATGTGCCTAACCTAATACTTGTTCACTAAAGGTTAAGCATATGCATAAGTACATTGCTGAAGTGGTGACTTATATCTTCATCTGAATGAAATCATTTTCAAAACGCAACATATTGCAAATAAGATATGTTTAAAATTAGTCTGCTACCCATAAAGCCAGCCTTTGTAGTTCCCTAAAGCCAACAACTGTGTCAACTTCACCCTAATGTGTGGACCAAGAAATGTGAAGGAGTTGAAAGCTTGGTTTCACTAGTATTTCCTAAAAATAGTGTTTTGGAATCTGATGAACTGATCCTTCCACTCAGACCACTCCTTGTTTTATCAAACTAAAAGTATTGTGGAGTGCTGAACTTGGAATTTTCTTGTCCTCTGATTTATGCTGTTTAAAACTTAGTCAGCTTTCGGTACTATGAGCCAGATCCTCACTTCGTGTAAATCTTTAGGATGAAAGGTATTATATAAATGTAATAGACCCTTATTGTTAGCTGAATTGAGTGGTCCTTGTTCTAGCAGCTATCTTTTTTTGTTAAGGGTACACGTCACTTTGAATTTCTAAAGATTCATATTCTCTCTACTTTTTGGGTAACTGGAATACTGTATCACAGGTTCCTTCTTAGCTGAATTGCATTGTACCTCCCGCATTTCTATATCATTTCTCTGACATATGTTCAACACTTTAGTTCTATTAATAAAGCTCATGATTTTGTTTTCTTCTATTGGGTACTATGACAGAGGATTATAATTTCATCCACCATCCTTTTTTTGCTCAGTGTTCTTTAGTGCCTCAGTATTGATGCTACATTATATTCCGTTTCTTCCCCTTTATTTATTTATCTTGTTTTATTTATTTCTGGTTTTTTTTATTTTATTATTAGTGGAGATATCCCATCTCCTAGAGCTGGAAGGGACCTTGAAAGGTCATTGAGTCCAGTCCCCTGCCTTCACTAGCAGGACCAAGTACTGATTTTGCCCCAGATCCCCAAGTGGCCCCCTCAAGGATTGAACTCACAATCCTGGGTTTAGCAGGCCAATGCTCAAACCACTGAGCTATCCCTCCCCCCAATTTTAATTTAATTTTAGTTTAATTTCCTAAGAAATATATCTGTCATTTTTTCCAGTCATTGTGAATTTTATTGCCTTCTTTTATATTGACTGGCTGCTCCTTCCTACCTCTGACCCCTCACAACATCATCCACCTCATAGAATTCATGTTTCTTCATCTGGGATATCACAAACAGAATGAGTTACAATACAGAATGAGAGGGGTAGCCGTGTTAGTCTGAATCTGAAGAAGTGAGGTTCTTACCCATGAAAGCTTATTCTCCCAATACTTCTCTGTTAGTCTTAAAGGTGCCACAAGACCCTCTGTTGCTTAATACAGAATGAGTTATCTATGGCCCACAACCAGACAGCTCTCTCTTTCACAAATTAATTTGAATCACAGTATACCAAGCCGGTTCATCACTGGATTAAATAGATATTCCCCTAAACCAGCGTTTCCCAGACTTGGGATGCTGCTTGTGTAGGGAAAGCCCCTGGCGGGCCGGGCCGGTTTGTTTACCTGCCGCGTCCGCAGGTCCGGCCGATCGCGGCTCCCACTGGCTGCAGTTCGCTGCTCCAGGCCAATGGAGGCTGTGGGAAGTGGTGTGGGCCGAGGGAAGTACTGGCTGCCGCTTCCAGCAGCTCCCATTGGCCTGAAGCAGCGAACTGCGGCCAGTGGGAGCCGCGATCAGCCAGACCTGCGGACGTGGCAGGTAAACAAACCGTCCTGGCCCAACAGGGACTTTCCCTACACAAACGGTGTCCCATGTTTGGGAAACACTGCCCTAAACCGAACTTCCTGGGTTTGATTTTAAGACCAGTGTTTCTTTGTGCACTTGCAATTTAGAAGGTGTAATTGATGTCATTCAAATATTTTACCACTTGAATGCTCCGACATATCAGGTACAGTCATTAGACTTCTAAATTGCTTTAATTGTCCTACTAGTTATTTGTGCCTGAAAAAAGGAAATGAGATTATTTTTTTAAACAAAACAGCCCTCTTACCTAAATTACATGCATTGTTTTCCTTAACATGTTTGAACTGTATATTTTTAAACGTCCCCACTGTTTTTATTGATAATATTTCAGGAAGCCTCCTGCTCTGTCCCAGATTAGTTTCCAATATTTTCCCTCACTGGAAACTGCTGCAAAGACAGTTATCTGAATGCAATTTCATTAATTTTCCCTAGATGTACTCTATAATATGAATCATTCATTGTTTAACCAGCACTCTTTACAACACTACAATTAGAGTAGACCAACATTTTCCAAAATATATATTTACAAAAAATAAGAGCTTTGTTTAACATTAGTTAAAGTGGCTCTCATCAATACACTAAACTACAATACATTAGGACATAGAAAGTTAAGGATTAAAATGTTGTAAAGTACTCTCAAGTTAGTAAATATCCGAATAAATATTGCCTGTGTAACCTTAGTTCAGACCCCACCCTTATGTATATGCATTATGGTTAAGACTACGATTTGGTCATGGAGGTCAGGGAAGTCATGGAATCAGTGACTTCTGCAGACCTCCGTGACTTCAGCCTGCAGAGGGTGGGAGCTGCAGGGTATCACTGCCACCTGGAGTGGTGGGGGAATCCTCTGCAGCTCCCCGGCCTCCGCGGTGGCTGGGGGGGGTTCCCTGGAGCTCCCCAGCTCCCACAGGTGGCGGGCAACCCCTGGCAGCTCCTCAGCTGCTGCTGCTGGTGGGGGAATCCCTCATAACTCCCCAGTCCCTGTGAGCAGCGGGAGATCCCTGGCAGCTCCCCAGCTACCGCGGGCAGGGGAAGGGAATCTTCCAGAGCTCCCCAGCTGCTGCTGGCAGTGGGCGGATCCCCCACAGCTCCCCAGCCTCTGAGGAAGGGATTCCCCAGAGCTCCCCAGTTCCAAGCTGCCACAGGCGAGGGTTCCTCCCAGCCACAGCAGGGCAGGGTGCTCGACCCTCCTCCCTGCCCATTTTGTCATGGACATTTTTAGTAAAAGTCAGGGACAGGTCATGGCTTCTGTGAATTGTTGTTAATTGCCTGTGACTTGTCTGTGGCTTTTACTAAAAATCTCCATGACAAAATTGTAGCCTTAATTATGGCACATCCTTTAATTACATGCAAAAAGTGACTACCTGTGAAAAATTTGGTTTAAGTGACTTACCCAGCATCACACAGTAACTCAGTGACAGAGGCAGAGAAAGAATCCCAGTCTCCAGGGTGGCATTCAACTGCCCTACCATGAGACCATCCTTCCTCAACAGTACGCACTCTCATGTACTACAAACCTTCTAACATCAGTATTTACAGTATAAATAGCAAATAACTGTTACTGTAACTTTCAAATGACTTTGTTTTTAATTGTGTAAGAAAAAACTGAGTATGGACTCTCATATATAATTTCCATCTTTTTAAAAAAAAGATACATATTCAGAAAGCCAGAGCCCCCAATATATAGTAAACCTATACATATACATGAAAATGAGCTGGCATTTTGTTTCTTATTTTCATATAACACTTTTGGAGGAAGTAACTAACAGTTGCCCTTTGAAAAGAACCATTAGAATTTACCACAGTATAAACCCAAAGGAGCACAGCAGGAGCTTATTCAACCCCAGCATGCTTGCATTGCAGCGCCTCCTGGGACCCTTGTTTGTAATAATGTTATGGTAAACTGAGGTAAGTCAGTTATCAAAAAGGAAGCTGTTCCCATGACAACCAGGACAACATTGACTCTTGCCAAGCATGAAAATGAACTGGAAGGAGGGAGGGAGTGATGAGTAGAGATTATCTCTGATGTCATAATGTTATTGCTCAGATAGCAGCATGGGGCAGTGAATGTGAACTGTGTGTGTGTGTGGGGGGGGGGGGGATCCAGCTTTTTTTGTGTTCCAGCTTCCCCAAATTTCCTAAAAAAGCCAACAAAATACAAATATAAAGTACAAACTGAAGATCATTCCAGACACATATCGAATTTCCAATGGTATCTTTACAAAAAAAGGTTCTGAAAAAAGCTGAAATACCGAGATACAGACCCTGTAAAACAAACAAACAAAAATACAACACAACCTTAACTATGGTCTGCTACTGCAAGACACTATATATACAAATATGTGCACGCATGCACACACAGAGATATAATAAACATCAGTTGAAAAAATGGCTTTTACAAAAAATACATTTTCATCAAAAATGGATGACATTGTTTATTTTGTGTGTGTGTGTGTGTGTGTGTGTGTGTGTGTGTGTGTGTGTGTGTGTGTGTGTGTGAGAGAGAGAGAAATGTTGTGCCTTTCTCTGTGAATTAAAAAAAACATGCAAAGGACTACAGAAAAATGTTCATGACTCAATTTTTTACAGTAAATGAAAAAATCGATAACTATTTACATATTTTCCATTAATGCATTCAATAAGTTAAAAAAATGAAAATCATTGCATTAAAAATAAAACCAAAATGGGTCTATTTCAAACATTTTAAAATGAAAACAACTTAGAAATGTCAGCATTTTCTGGAAAAAAAACTTGTTCTCATCTTTGGATCAGTTCTAAATGCTATTTGTCTTCCTTTTCATGGACATGGAGAACAATTGATCACTGTGCTCTTAATATATATTTGAAGACTATTATCAGGTCCCTCCTCAGTCTCCTTTTCTCAAGACTAAACATGTCCAGTTTTTTTAACCTTTCCTCATAGGTCGGTTTTTCTAAACATTTTATAATTTTCATAGCTCCCCTCTGGGTTCTTTCAAATTTATCCCTGTCTTTCCTACAGTATGGCATCCAGAAATGGACACAGTACTCCAGCTAAGGCCTCATCAATGCTATGTAGAGAGGATCAATTACCTCCCATGTCTTTCATATGATTCTCATGTTAATACACCCCAGAATGCTATTATTCTTTTTTTACAGCATCAAATTGCTGTCTTATACACAATTTTTAATCCACTATAACCCCCAGATCCCTTCCACTATAACCCCGGGATATCTTTCAGCAGTACTACTACATAGCCATTTATTCCCCATTTTGTAGTTGTGCATTTTATTTTTCCTTCCTAAATGTTGTACTTTTATTTTGTTTTTATTGAATTTGTTCTTGTTGATTTCAGATGAATTATCTGATTTGTCAAGGGCATCCCCTCCCAGCTGTTGTCTTCTACACATTTTATAAGCATATGAAAATACTGCATAGTACTGGATCCAGGGCTGCCCTGCATAGGACCCCCAGTTTGACAGTGAACCATTGATAATTACTCTTTGAGTATGGTCTTTCAACCAGTTGTGCACCCACTTTATAGTAATTTTACCTAGACAGTATTTCCCTGGTTTGCTTATGAGAATGTCATGTGGGACTGTGTCAAAAGGCTAGTTAAAATCAAGATATATCATGTCTACTGTTCTCTCCTGCTCACTAGGCTGGTAACCCTGTGAAAAATGGAAATTAGATTGGTTTGGCTTGACTTGTTCTTGCCTAAACCATGTTGGATATTCCTTATAACCATATAATGCTCCAGGTGCTTGATTCTTTAATAATTTGTTCCATTATCTTTTCACTTATGGAAGTTAGTCTGACTGGTCCATAATTCCCTGCATCCTCTTCATTCCCCTTTTTAAAGATAGGTACTATGTTTTCTTTTTTCCAGTCCTCTGGGACCTCACCTATCCTCCACGAATTCTCAAACATAATTGCTAATGTTTCTGAGATTGCTTCAGTTAGCTTTTTATGATGAATTCAATCAGGCTCTGCTGATCTGAATACATCTAACTCATCTAAATAGTCTTTAACCTGTTCTTTCCCTATTTTAGCTTCTCTTCCTTTCCCCATGTTGTTAGTAATTAATTGATATCTGGTCACCATTAACCTTTTTAGTGAAGAATGAAGCAAAATAGGCATTAAAGCCCTCAGCCTTCTTGATGTCATCAGTTATTAGTTCTCCTTCCAACTGAGTAAAGGACTGCACCATCCTTCTTCTTATTCTTGCTTCTAATGTATTTAAAGGACCTCTTCTTATTGACTTTTATATTCCTAGTTAGATGTAATTCATTATGTGCCTTAGCCTTTCTAATTTTGTTCCTGCATACTTGTGCTAATCTTTTGCAGTCATCCTTAGCAATTTGTCCATGTTTCTACTTTTTATAAGATTCCTTCTTTTTTTTTTTTTTAATTTGCAGGTCATTAGAGAGTTCCTGATGGAGCCATATTGGTCTCTTACTATTCTTCCTATCTTTCCTTCACATTGGAATAGTTTGCAGGTGTATATTTACTATTTCCTCTTGAGAAACTGCCTGCTCTCCTGAACTACTTTATCCCTTAGATTTTTCTTCCCATGGAACCTTATTCACCACTTCTTTGAATTTACATTTTTAAGTCCATTATATTACATGAAGTCTCTATATACTGTGGCAAAAAGTACACCAAATACCTGTATTTTGGCCATGGTATATGCTGTGCCATATCAAAAGCTAAACATAGTGGCAGTATGACACAGAAAATAATTTAAACTCATTTTGTTGACCAGCTCACATAAATCCTCCTTAAGCCCTCAAACTAGGTATTAAGCAGTGAATCAGCCTTGTGCCTCTACAAGGAAGTAAATTTCACTCCCTGAGATCACTACACAATTTGACAGAATTTAGCCCTAAGAAATGGCTGAGCATTCTAGAAAAGAGAGATAATTTGTGGAGTAATTTATAAAAACCCCTTCTAAATAATGCCTTAAACATCTGCACCTGTATCAGTTGTGTGCAAAATATCCCACTCAAACTGACATAATACACAGCAATTGCCTACTGGATTTTTTGTGTGCGCAAAATTGATCAATTCAGAAGATTCCTTTGAAAATTTGTCCTTAAATATTTTATTTAGCAATTGGGAAGCAGGGAAGAAAGAGAAAAGAGAGGTGTGTCAGTTAGTGATATAAAAATATACTATATGCCTGCAGTGGATGGTTGTCCAGCAAACAGTAATATATATCCTTCATTGCTTCCTCTGCAATGCAATAGGCATCCTCCCTGATGCCTGGGAAGCTGGTTAGCACATTCAGCAAGCCCTCTTGAGAATGTCTTCTGTATGGCAGGTGACACATTGAGGGACACACATAGTTATATTTGCCTTGCTTACTATCTCTTGATGTTTCCATATCATCTAAAGTATTGAAAAATGACAAATGGTCACTGAAATAAATGCATTATAGGAAACATGAACTGCATTTTCAGCAGGTTATCAAACAGCAAGATAAAAACAGTATTGATCTCCTTCAAGTTTTAAACCAGAGGTGTGATTGAAGATCACATCTTTGCTAGAAAGGGGCAAAATTATAAGGGATGATCAGTGCCTCTGATTGTCTGTTTGCCAAGCACACAAACACACACACAAAAGCTTCAGATGGCTCATAAGATGTAGCATAATTTGAAAACTATTTGTATTCAAAGAAATAATTCTGCCCTGGCCAAGGAAAAATACTTCCATTACTTATGTCATTGAGCCAGACTCTCATTTGGTGTAAAATATATAGGTAGCATTTTATCATAGCAAGTGTTTCATGACTAGCATACAGACAGACTTATAACATTTAATTAAAATTGAAACTCCTCATCTCCCCAAAGCATTTTACCATTAAAAACTTCTGATTCAGATCCTCAGCTGTAGCAAACCAGCATAGCTCCATTAAAGTCAATGGAACTATACTGATTTAGAACAGGTGAGTAGTTGACCCTTGGAGTTTTCTTTAAGAAGTTTCACTCTCAATACTGTTACAGCTACATTACTAACCCACCTAAGTGAAAAGTGCTACTGAACACAGGATTTTAAAACCCACCCCTCTAATAATCTTTCCCTGGTCATTGGTCCCAGAATGCACTGTGCCTGTCCATTTAGAGCTTGATCCTGCAGACACTTTTACTGTTGAACAGATTGCATAAACTGAGAGTAGTCCCATTGAAATCAGTGGTATGGTCCAGCCAAAATATTTCATTACAGGTTTAAAGGGACACTAATGTATTTGCCTCTAAAAGCAGATTTTATATAAACAACCCCATTACCAATTGTAAGACAGCTAGAAATATTGCTACAATTTAGAAAAAAAATATGTTGGAACTATTTGAAATAAACATTTTTCACAGTAATTGTAGCACCAAATAACCTGAAAATGTAACTGTCTTAATTGTTTTCCTTTGTCAAATTTAGATAAATGCCCTAAATAAGCGTAAACAGTGAAAAGCAAAATGCATTTAAAAAAAATTTCCTCCAATCTTTAAACTGACAGGGCTTGTTTTAGAAAAAATGTTCAATTATGGATTTTTTTTAAAACATGAGGATATGACACCTCCCCCACATCTCTCTCACACACTGGATCACTTTCCCTTTAGACTTGTTAAGTAAAGAATCATCTACAACAGAATCTGATTTCAGTGTAGCTGAATAGAAACTGTAGCGAAAATGCTCTGAATTGCTTCCAGTGCACTATGATATCCCAATTTACAATTCACTATGGATGAAATTCACCACAATGCAAAGGGCCCATACAATGCTTGTGTAAAGTTCAGTTCCTCAATTGGTGCACAGGGCTTGTGCTAGCTCTCTGCACAGGGCTAAATTTCACCACATGAGAAGGTTGCATAGTACTATATATTTTCTGTATTTAACACACCTGGATCTGGTTTAGCTAAGTCCCAAGCAAAAAGGGAGACTTTCCTTTTCATCTTTGTTTTTCTTTACTTGTTTCCTCCCTGGAAAAGGTCAGTGTCATAATAAAAGAAGCCAGCTTCACCATTTAAGAAACATTGTTCTAGAAATGTCATCTTCCCGAGGAAGCAATGAAATGTATTTTCTCCACTGATGCCATAGCTCTTTTGTCTGTCACCCATAGAACATAATTTGCAAGGAAGGATAACACTTGGAATCAAAGCCACAATCATTAATGCTGAATTTACACTGGAAATCCTATAGAAGCTCTTAAGACATTCACATTATTGCTAAGTAAATCTATCATGATTAATGTTATTACAATGATCAGTAAAGGAATTGATAATGATCAGAATTACTTGATAATATTAACTAACTATCAATGAGGCACCAACTGAGGCCAGACGCCCTCTGATAGCATCAGGAAGGTTCTGCAAGCAGCCCCTCCCCTCACTTTCCCCCTATAGAGAATCATTCACAAACTCTTTTGTCCATTCCCACCCCTGTTTGGGTTCTGCTTTATTAAATTAACAAAGATTCCAAATAAAGTTTTCAAGTCCATTAGTTCTCCCAGGCATTCCCTGCCTGTTGTCTCACTCCCCAAGTCCCAGGTGTCTCTGCTGGCACCTACTTGCTCCCATCCATCAGCCCCATATATTTCTTTTGTGAATTGTCTCTCCGCAGCTTCCTGACCCCCTTATCGGGAAATCAGGTGATTCCTGCTCTGTTGTGTCTCCTTAGTAATCAAGGTTGGCTGGCTCCAGGCCTCTAGCTGTAAAGGGGCAAGCCACCCTGCTACACTTGCAAAGGTTAAATATACTTGTAAAAGAAATATGGCTGGAAAATAGATCTGGAAATGGCCAAACACCAACCTTCAGCAGGTGGTATAGATTTCATATTGGAGAGATCAATTGTTTCGGGATATCAGAAATTACATCAGTTGAGAAATAAGAACAGATGCCTGAGGAAATTCTGAGCTGACAGTTAAGTGTGTGAAAACTTTGGACATATAGAATTTCATGCATGTAAGATGAAATTCACCCATGTGCAAAGGCCCAGTACAAGGCTTATGCACCACTTAAGTCTAATTTATGTACTTGAAAATAAGACTGAAGGGCAATTTAGGTAAGTGATGAGTAGGACTTTTGCTAGCTTTCTGCACAGGGGTTAAGTTTACTCATAGCACCTATATGTCTTGATTAATCTAGCATGAGGTGTCCCTCTGTCCTTTCACATAATATCATCGTAGTTGACATAAGGGCCTTCTCTTTTTTGTAGTGCCTGATAGCTGTGTATTTTGTCTATTCGCTGTATGTATAGTTTTAATTATGTAAGCAGAGTCTGAATGAGTTCTTTGCTGACATCTAATGATGAGCTATGGAAGACGACTTCAGGAGCTGATCTTGTTTGCATGGGCACACCCAACCTGCCTAGGTGCTCAACAGGATGGGATTGCTTGCCCAAATTATCACTTTTGGCTGGTGTTGGATCCCCAGTCTCCTTGTTATTGTGCAGGAGTAATAAAGGGTTGTTATCCTTGCTGTGTTAATCGAATTCAGCAGAACTGAACTTGGCATATGGAGGGACTCACCCTCAACTGAATGGCACTCACTAGGCAGGGGACTTGGGTTCCAAAGCCCAGTAAGTGGAGAGAGGATGGGGACAGATATGTTTTCCTGGTTGTGTGGGCCCTGCTTAAGGATTTTAGACACCATTTGGCCCTTCCTGTCTCCACTGTGTAATAAAAGAGCTAATTTAGACTCAATTGAGAGTCTTGTTACATGCTGCAGAGCTGAAATCACTGATACCTAGGTCTAAGTATTAGACCTGGTTTGGGACAGTGTCTTGGATGCAAGAGGCTGCTCAGTGTGCACCAGCAGTGAGGCTCCCCCACTAACAGCTGAAATCACTGTGAGCAGTGTTAAGGGCAGGGCAGCTGGTGGAGAGAATTGGAGTGAGCAGAGAGGTGCAAGCAAGGGGGCAGCTGGCAGAAGGGCGCAGCAAGCGGCCACTAGGGTGATGGGTGGAGAGGTGCAGTGAGCGGCCAGCAGGGTAGCAGGTGGAGAGGGGTGGTGAGTGAGTGCCTGAGCAGTGGAGCGAGTAAGGTGCCTCCTTTCCCTCTCCCTCCACCCAGGGTAGGAGGTGAACTCAGCAGATGCATCTCTGAACTCTGGGTCTGCATTGACCAAAGGACAGCAACTGTGAGTGGGGTGCAGAGAAAGGACAGGCATGTTAAAGGGACTTTTGGGTTGCTGGAACCTGAGGGGAAAAGGACACTGCTCAACTTACTTGGGGGTGGGTCTTTTGCTCATGGTTTATGTTTATGAACGCTGTTTATGGTGTTTTTTCCAAATTAATGCCAAGTTATTTCCCTCCTTTTATTAAGTTTTTTTGCTACACTCAGAGTCTGTGCTTGCAAGAGAGGAAGTATTGCCTCATAGAGGCACCCAGAGGGTGGTGTGTAATTATCCCAGGTCACAGGATGCGGGCTCGAGACAGTTTTGTGTTGTATTGTTGAAAAGGAACCCCTAGATACCGAACCTGGCCCTTGTTGCTGCCAATTCTAACTGGCAGAAGGGTTCTCAATTATTTATTATTATTCTGAAGTTTGAAACCCGTAACCATGGTTTAAAAAAAAACAACAGCCATAATGAAAATAATGTACATTTATAGAAAAGTTGGGGAGGGTTGGACTAGAGGAGAAATATTTTTCCCCTTGTCATGGAAAAGTAAACAAGTCAGCCAATGAGATGTGCAGTAGAAATGTCAATATTGCCAATAGTAAGGGCATGGTCTGACACTGCACTCAAGGAGTTCAGTACTGAAATAATCTGCTGTACAATATGAGATCAGAAGCATCTGTGTTCAGATTTCTTGTCAATAGCTAGAAAGAGGTACAGGGTACACAGAATACTAGCTGATGAGGTCATAAAGATAGCACAGGATAGGCCTTACTATTGAACATGTACATGGAGTCTAGCACCAGTCTGCTTAATGCCAAGAGTCTGATTTTACCAGAAAAACTGTACGTGAGCAAGTGTGTAAGTGTCATGTACTGAAAAAAAAACTAAAAAGTCTCACCTTCCCTTGCTCTTTTTGGAACAAATGTTAATGAAACTCAAAAACAAAACCCACTTTTCTGTCTATACTGATCTCTCAAACAAGCCAACATGGCTTTTGCTTGTTTCCTGTGGTTTCTCTGGTAATCTGTTTTCCAGATTTCCATGATAAGGGTAATGATAGTGCTGCTGTCGCCATTGCCTTACAAATCCAAATCCTGATTTTCGGCAAGATGACATGGTTATACATGAGGCATCATTCTTTGTTTTAGTTACTGAAGAACATAACTCTATTTCCTGAAAACTAATTCACATTTTTCATAATACTGCGAAGCCTGTAATAAACAAGCTGCCCTTCAAATGCTGAAGGGTTCTTCATTAAAACATAAAATCACTTCTCTCTCTCAGCTTAGCCCAAAGCTGAATTATGATTTTCAGTTGCTTTGGTTAATATTTCATTAATTAAAATCCTGTATGGCCCATTTCCACAAAATTTCAACACATGGATTGTCTCTCTTCCTTGTTTGCATCACACCCAGCACACTGGGGCTTTTGAGCCCTAACATAATTATTTTTACTACTAAAAATAATTAACTAGTTTCTTGTAACTGATTGTACCCTTCACTGCTGAGCCTTTCCTCAGTGATATTTCTTAAGCCTAGGACAGGAAAACTAGTTCACAAGCCATTAGGAAGATAAGATTGTTTTATTAAGATGAAGAAGTAGTGATTTCTAATGAATCACACATGCTCCTTTTGCATCAGCATTTGTATTTGCAAAAATTTGCCTGAGTCCCTTGGGCCAATGCAATTCTAGTGCATTATCTACAGTCCATGTTCCACTTCCACATGGTGTGGAACATGAATTATTTCATGCTGATTATATATATATATATTTATTTGCACTATATTATTCATCCACTAGATTTCCCTGGGTAGTGTATGCAGTTCCAGGCGGAGTACTGCCCCTAGTAAACAAAGAAGACAAAGCAGCAAATCAAGATGTGTGCAAGACTGTTTAGGTCTGTATTAGTAGTTGTTTTCTTTAATAAATTCCTCTTGTTTAAGGAGGATTGTGGTTTCATATATCATGACAGAGCTCTTTGGTGATTCTGCTAACTTCCCTTCACACACCAGTTCTCCACATGTTTTCCCACCCCAACCCCTCAAATGGCATAAGAGTTTTCAGTGTGGAAAGGAATACATTGCATACTGAATGTTGGGCCATACAGCTGGAAGGACCAACTGAATTGTTTCATATGGCTCCCTACATGTGCTTTAACTGGCCTAGTTTGCATAATGTGCTAAAAGTGCTCTAGGGTGTAATTCACACTCCTGAATAGGAAGAAATAAGGTAATAACCAGCTTTCAGTACACTAGAAGTTGACCCAGGGTATGAAGAACACATACTTGATTTGAAATCAATGTGCAGCTTTAAAAATTGCTGAACAACTTCAGAGGGCCTTATAGAGGGCTGCCAATGATTACTTATTGAAATTGCTTCATTTCAGTGATTTAAAATTATCTGCAAATGTCTATGACCTTTGCATTTGCAGGGAAAAAAAATCCTACACACTCTTTGTACCTCTGCTGAAAAGCTTCACCTCACAATGGAGTTGGAAGTGCATGTTCTGTATGATGAGTTCAACTCAATTATGCTATAACTGAGTGAAGTCTGCAATGCAGACAAGACCCGTGTGGGGTATTCCACAGTTCAAGGACTGAACCATCCAATTTACTGAAGATAATGAAATGTGTCATAATCATTCCCACTGCAAATGCTCGTGTGGAGAGGATTTTTCATTGATGACAAACATATGGACTGACAAAGGGAGCAGGTGTGAAATTGACTTAGTTAAAGTAAAACTTCAAATCTAGGCTAACTTTCCTTTTATATACCAACTATTTCACAGTTTTGCCCTGAAAAATGACTCTGTTCTTAGGATCACTAATAATTGAAATAATACTTAACACTTGTATAGCTCTTTCATCTGATTTTTTGCATGGAAATGTAATTGGTGAAAGTGCAGAACTTTGAACATACAGTGACATGGGTCTTTTGTTTGTTTGTTTGTTTTGAGGGGTGTGGGGGGGGAGGGGTTCCTCAGATTCCAGCAGGGGAGCTGCTGTTTCTGGAATGATCTTATCTCTGGAATCATGCTGTATATCATCTCAGCCTCAGCAGTGGCAGGAGTTTGAACAATTAATGCTCTTCTATCTGTGAACTACTAGGAAACACTGACGTATACACTGATGTATACACATCACCTCCTCATCCCGTCATGCTTCTCCCTGGAAAGAGAGAGAGAGAACGAAAATAGCACAGTTCTGGTGGACAATAGCCAGGTTTGCAAGGAAAATCCCTGCAAGGCTAGAGCTGGCTGTGGTGACTGTGGGGTAGATTAAAATCTAAAATGAAAAGGGGGGATGTGATTATCCAAGGTGTCAAATCTAGAAAGTAAAATCTGGGACAAATTTTGGGACTTAAATCTGGAGGGAGGTAAACTGTGATAAATTTAAAAAGCAGCCTGGATTGGGATTGTTGGCTAAATATGGAGGAGAGGACCTGTGGCAATTTTGGGGTACAGATTTGGAAGAGAGAAGGGGAAATCTGGGTGTCAGAGGCAGAAAGAAGAGAGAGAGTAGAGGTGGGCAGAGGAAAGAATTGAAAGAGAAATGAAAGGGAGCATTCCAGGAGGGCAGAGGGGGAAGGGAAGAAGAGTGACTGGAAGAATTAGAGATAGGGAGAAAGAGCTCAGGGAGAAATTTACCAGTGCAGAAAGAAGAAAAGAGATAAAGAAATAAAATTAACAGAGTAGAAGTAAATATCCTGAAAGGAACAAAGACAGAAGAGTGAAAGAGAAACAGAAATACATAATAAAAATGTTCAAGACAAATAGACTCATGGGAAAATGATCTATAGCTTAAAAGAGATGGGAAAGTTGGAGGTAGACTGAAACTATATGTATGTAAAATATATGTATATAAAATAATATAGAGTAAATACTTTAGAAGAGTATAAGGAATGAAAACTGAGGGGAAGGAACAAAAACAGGAGATATATTCAAACATTATTATCTTCAGTTATATAAAACAGGTTGTCATTTCACAATCATTTTAATATTGGTGTTATATATGTTAAATATTTCTCCCCACACTGTCTCACAGTGTGTCTGCATAGGATGCAGTAAAATATTGTAGATGCATATGAGATGTTTGTTCACAGATTGTTCCCTCCCCCCCAAAACAACAACAACAACAAACAAACAAACTAAAGCCAAAAGAAAAAAATGGGTCCTGGGCAGGTTACGTCAAATATCTAACCTTCCACAATAAGGAGGTGAGTGAAATATTTGGATAGAATTTCTATGTGTAGATATGGGGTGCCTGTTACAAATTTCCTCTCCTCCAATTCCATATTTATCCCCATTATATCTGCTTCCAAATTCTCCACTGCACTGAAACTATTCTAAATGAGTTCCCTTATGGCCAAATATCAGGGCTTCAGAAACTGTTGTCTTTCTCGGTTTTGGAGCTGTTTTTTATCTTATCCACTTCTCAACATCTTGGTTTGCATTGCCCTCCTAATATTCTCCTGCTATCTCTCTGGTCACTTCTTCAGCATCTCCTTCTATACCCCCTTCCCACTTTCCATGGCCATCCCTCCGGGATCTGACCTTGTTCCCCACACTTTGTCTCCTTTGCATGATCTCATCTATTCATAGATTTCAACTTTCATCTTCAGCTGATCAAGATTTTTTTCAACAAAATGGTTTTTCTATGGACATTTATATAATCATAGAAATGTAAGTCTGGAAGGGACCTCAGGAAGTTATCAAGCCCAGCCCCCTGTGCTGAGGCAGGACCAAAAAAAATGCTAGACCATCCCTGTCAGGTGTTTATCCAAAGTGTTCTTAAAAACCTTCAATGCTGGCAATTCCACAATCTCCCTTGGAAGCCTATTCCAGGTTAGAAAGTTTTCCCTGATATCTAACCTCAATGTCCCTTGCTGTAGATTAAGCCCATTATTTCTTACCTTCAGTGGACATGGAGAACAATTGATCACCTTCCTCTTTATAACAGCCTTTAACATATTTGAAGACTTATCAGGTCCCCCCTCATTCTTTTTTTCTCAGGACAAAACATGTCCAGTTTTTTAACCTCTTCTCATAGGTCAGGTTTTCTAAACCTTTTATCGTTGCTGATTCATTGAAATGGAAACTTTTCACATAAACTTATTAGTTTTGATGAAACTTTCATTGGCAAGTTTCTCAGGACCGGTATGTAATTTCTGGTCAAATAGCAAGTGCAAGCCATCCCAGAACACTTCAGTGATTGGGGATATTCTCTGGTCCATTCTCTAATATGTAGGAGACTCAGGTTCAAGTCCCTGATTGGAAGCTGTGCTGTTTTCAAAAAGTCTCCGTCTCATTCTGATGTGGAACAAAAACAGATTCTGAAACTTCAATATTTTTTTTGTGAACTGGAATTATTTTTTTCCAGCCAGCCAGCCACTCCTACCACCTCTGTGATGATGATTCACAAACTTCCTCTCCTCTCCTGACCCTGTGCTTAATCACACATTTTAACTTCATCTCTAACATATTCTGAATGTCTCACTATCAGCTTGGACTTGACCAGTGTGGATATCACTGAACTCCTGGTCCTTCCTCTATGACTATCTCATGCCTCCCATTCTCAATCACTGTTGAAATCATCACCACACTCCCTATGACTCATACCTGTAACCTCGAGTTCATCTTGAGTAGATTCCTTTTTCTCCCTCACCTACCTATGCCACGTCCAAATCCTGCTGCCATGTCCTTCATAATATTTATGAAATGTGACATCTTCTTTTTCTCCACACAGCTAAAACCCTCATCTACATCCTCATTATTTCCTGTTTTGGTTATTGGGACTTCCTTCTCTCTGACTCCTACATCATCTTCCTTGCATACAAAACATAGCTGCTAAATTCATATTCCTTGCTTATTGATTTCACCATGTCACCCCTGTGAACCTCTTTACTGGCTCCCCTTTCTCCAATGCACAAAGATCAAGATTCTTCTCCTTGCTTTAAAGGTCCCATACAACTCTGTCCTGCATTCTGATCCAACATTTTCTCTTATCAAATCACCCTTAAATTCCCTCCATCCTGACAGAAAGATCCTTTCTGCAACCCTTCCCCCATTTGACCACTTTCCCCATAACTGGCATCATACTTTTTTTTGCATGCTGCTTCCAAAGTGTGGAGCAGGTCTGCAAGACTTCAATCTTTTCTTTATTCAAATGTAAATACACTTCTTGACTCTATCATGCTGCGAACTAGCATTCATGTGTTAACCATTTGCTTGGTCTGCATTCTCCAGTCCCTCCCTAGCATCTTGTTAATCATTTCTTGGCATCATCTTTAGTCTGTATTCTATTCTATATTGGTTCCTATACCACACTCATCAACAAAGTATCTGAGCATCTTCTAGTAGTGTATTATGTGATGTCACTATTGTCTATTACATTTGGTTTGTAAGCTTCTAGAAACAGCAATCTTTTTTATTTTTGTTTTTTAACCAGTGCTATATGGATGAGTATTTCAAAATACAAAATCAGAGACCACATTAAGAGAAATAAATATTAATGTATTGACTCTTCAACACAGAATACAATTAAGTGTAATGTTAAATGTTCATAGAATAGTCTGTGAGATAGAAAACACTATGAATTATGTCAGATATGAGCAAACAGTGCAATACTCAGAGGTTTTGGTAGTTTTCAACCTTTTAAAATGCATTATAAAATCTCATCCAGTAAAGTTTATCACAAATTTGTTTAGATTGAGCAATCTCTTGTCATTGATTCTGAATATTCTGTCCACATTTAGTAAAGGAGCTTTTACAAAACATTAGAGGGAGTTTAAGCAAATGACTTTCAAAAAAGTGTCAGATTCTATGTATATACAGAAGGTGATTAAATGGTTCTGAATTACAGGGGTTATTTACACTTAGCTTATCACAAAAGTGGTTAAGTGTAAGATGTTAAATTGTTAGTTACAAGCAGTACACTATCATAAAACAACCCCATCACCCCATATACTTCAATCTTTATCTAGTCTTACTCAGGCAAACTTCTATTGTAGTTAGCTCTACAACAGTGTAGAAGCCTGGCCAAGAGCAGTCTTGTGTATTGTCAATCTTTGACTGCTGGAAAAGCTCCTTAAGGGCCATTGTAGCCCGTATGCTCTTTAAAGCAACTCAAAATCCACTCTAAATTGCCCCTCGTTCCTAGTCTAATGCTTGGCAACACAAAGATCAGGAAGCTGCAAAGGTGGCTCAGGCACTTTTTCAGTTCAGTCTTTTCCCCTCCCTTCCCCAAGTTGTTCTAGGTACCAAATGATCAGTCCTATGTATCTGGCCCACTCCTAACAACCCAAATGTAACAGCAGCACACAAGGTTCAGCCATAGGAATCCTTTATATCTGCACCTCTTTTGTAGCAATAGCTCATCTTTCTAACTGCATTTATCTGAAGGTTAGGGTTTTTTTGGGGTGGGGTGGGGTGGAGGGAGAAGGGGGATGAGAGGAGAAATGGACCAAATATCAGTTTAACCTGGGATATAGTGAGATTCAATATGAACCAATATGTATTCTCTGTTTTCACTGAAGCTCAAACTAGTGCATCTTATCATAATAAAGGCATAACTAAGAAGCAAAGGGCAATGTAGCAAAGAAGCAAGACCTTGAAATATTGAGTTAAACCAACCACAGAAAAATCAAACCAATTGAAGGCCGTGTGGTAACTTGCATCTCTAATATAGTATTTATAAATATAAGGGAACTCTATGTCACTGGAGTTTCTTTTCCCTTAGGAATGATTCTGCTATTGTGATTTATTTGTTTTCCTTGACATTTTTATGTGTGATTATATCAGTTACATTTTTTTCAGATACGTAATTCTACTTCAGCTTTAACTTCTTTCATGAGCCTCATGACTATTCCAAAAAGAGAGTCCCGAGAAAACCAAATCTTCTCTGTTCTAAAAATGATAAACATTACTTAGATAGATTCTGAGATGATGTAAATCAGAGCATAGTCCCATTGAAGTCAATGGAGCTATACTGTTTTTCACCAGATGAGGCTCTAGTATTTTCTTATTTCTTGCTATACTGTATTGTTCTTTTCTGTATCTTGTATGACTTTTTTTTCTATGTACTATAGATTACATCCGGTAGGATATTCTGATTTTTATTTTGCAATCTCTTTGTAATATCTATGTTCCCTCTCTACATAAGCTAAATAACTACATTGTAATTTATAATTACAACAGCAAAAATAAATAAATAAAAAATCCTAAAGCAAAATGAAACAATCCACAATCTTTGAAACAGATATCCTTTGCAGGATCCACACTCATTGCAGCTGAGTTGGGAAGAGTTCAAGGGGCTGCTTTAACCTAATTTGTCTGAAATAGTCTTCTAGCAACTGTTCCATCATACTGGAATTTCCAGGGTGCATTGTGTTTTGATTCCATCCCTGCCTCTCACTGAAGAAACCCAATACTGGCTTTAGCCAGCCAAAGAGTCCCTTGTGCTGGGAAACTCCTCAGTAAGTCCCCTTTGTACCAATGGAACAGGACACATTGTTAGCAGGGGTTAGTAATGGGGATGGGTGATACAGCTTAAGATAAAACAAATATTGATCTGAATCTTAACTCTAACCTCACACTGGACGACTTTTTCAAGTTAAAAAGAAATAATCAGATTTTTTTCTTCACTATAAAATTTCATTTCTTATGCCACTGCACTTTCTTTTCTTGTCTGGGCCAGGAAGCAGTGATCAATTTTCAGCATGGCAACAGTTTAACACTAAGGTGTCCCAGTCTTGCAATGTTTTCCAGAAACATCGCAATCTGCTACCAGGTCTTTATATACATGTTTGTTTTATAGGAAACAACCTGAAAATTAACAGCCTTGTTTTAGGAAATATGTTTCCCTGCGGGTAGGTTCTTCTATAATTGTCCATTACATAGATGCATGCACATTCTTCTGAAATATCTGGTACTGGCCACTATTAGAGAACATGATCCAAAGTGCATTTGTATCACTCCCAAACACAAGATGCTGGAATGGATGGAACACAGGTCAGAACAATTATGGAAATTTCTGTGTTCATAAATTCATATCCTATTATTAAACTTTTGAGATAGTAATCCTTTAAATGATTTTCATGTTTGAGTAAGTCTCCTCCTACCCACCACATGGCTCCAAATGTTGATGATCCATGTTAAGAAACATAGGCCATATTTGGATTTAGGCCTGAGAACCTTTAGGTGGCCAACTATTTAATGAAACAGCATTGCTAGAAGATATCCAAAGCAGCTTTCTGGCTTGTGGCAAAAGGTTTTCAGGGGAAGGTCACTCACTTGTCTTATAATCTGTCTCTATCTCTTAGGTTAATGTCCCAGTGTCAGAACTCACTATCATGAGAACGTGTGGGAATGTGCAAATGATGATGAGCTATTAATTATATTTAAACAATTAGGAAATGTATGTATTGGGCCTTCTTGTGTCCTGTTTTCAAGGGACATCTGTTTGTGGTTATCAACAGATTGTTGCAAGACACGTATACACTAACCTGAAATCTTCAATATGATTTCAAGGTCAAGATCCCAGGCCAAATTACAGTTTCAACACCTGATTGGCCTTTGAAGATATTGGGGTGTCCCCTAAGGTGAAAAAGGAGACATTGATCCCCACAAAAGATCCTAACCATGAGGAAGGAAGGAGAGGGGGCTCTTTCGCATCTACAATGACACCTGAAGCTATACCCTGTTCTCTTCCTGGACCAGCCATCCAGAGATTGAGAGGTATAAAACTCTGAACATCAGCTAAGCCAAGCTTGAAGTTTACAACTAAGAGATTGAGATAGATCTCCCCTCATGCAAAAAGCTTCCAGTTCACCCTGACATTGATAAACATACCAGTAAATATCAGTTCCTAACTGAGACCAGTCATGTGAGTTAAAGACTTTGAGAAGAAGGTACAAAAATGCTTTTGTAGAGCAATTTGAGAACATGTGAATTGCTCTAACACCCATTTGTGTGTGTGTGTGTGTGTGTGTGTGTGTGTGTGTGTGTGTGTGTGTGACTAACTCTTCACCAAAGTAGGTTTCCTATACAATGAATGGGGACAAATAGATGCCTAAGAATGTGATATTAGCTAGCATGCTAGGAGCTGATCCACCTGAGATTGTCAATGAGAGATGCTGACCAGAGGAGTGTATGCTAAGTTCCTCCTCTCTCACAGAGATAGACACCTAAGTCTGGGCTGCTGGGAGGCACTTATCTCTGTTTAGAAACCTGCTACCTGGAATCAGGAGGCTTAGGCATCTGAGACATTTCTTGCTGGGATGAGTTCAGACACCTGCCTTGCTCCACACAAAATGGCTGGAAGAGGAGGTGGTGTCCATCTTATAGTTTTTAGCCTAGTGGTTAGAGCACTAGAGTGTAGTGTGGGAGACCCAGGATAAATTCCCCCTCTCTGTCAGAGGGGGGAGAAAGGATCCCCTACCTCAACAGAGTGTGCGCTAACCACTGAGCTATGGGGTTTTCTGGGCTCCCTCAGTCTCACATGCTGAAGCTTTTTCACTGTAGCTAAATAATGAAAGAATGATTAGAGCAGGGAGACTGCACCGTAGGTCTCCCAGCTGGGTTCTCAAACCACTGGAATACAGGGTCACTTGCACTCTGTCCCAAGGACTACTTAAATATTTATCCACATTGGATACAAACACATCCAAATATCATATCGCTCAGTGGTTAGACCCCTTTGTTCACAGCTGGAAGACCCCTCTTCAAATCCTCTCTCACACTTTGGCAGAGAGGAGGAAATTTCACATCAGTCTCCCACATCCCAGGTATGTGCCTTAACCACTGGAATAAAAGTTATAAGATGAGCACTACCACATGCTCTAGCTGGATTTTGAATGGTGGCCTATAAGCACATCCACTGAATCAGACCCTACGAGTGAGTTAGGTGGCTAAACACTTTGTTTCCCCCAGTTCCTGGATTGCTCTGGGGCTTAAATGGAAGATAGGCATCTGAATGCATAGACAGAGGCAGCAGTGCACATGGTCATAGGCAGAAACATAGGAGTTGAGGGAACTTTTACCATGAAAACTTAGTTGCTGTGTGAAGTGAGGTGGCTACAGGGTTTGGCAGCAGTTTTCTGGATTACAGTGGCACCATATCTAGGACTTTGTTGCCTATGTACCTTTATGGATCTTGGTCTAAAATCCTAAGACTAGTATCTAAACAATAAGAGACCTCTGGGTTAAACCAATATCATTCTAAAGTGGCTATAAAACTTGAGACTCTATAAAGAATTTGTATCTGTGCCTGACTGCCAAAAAAATGCAGGCATCACGTTAAAGCAGGGAGGGAAATTAAACTGCATAAACAAAAACTTGATGAGATTTTTGTGAGCAGTGAAGCTTAATGGGAGAAATTAGTCAAAAGGAAAAAGTTATCATTTTAAGAGCTGTATTTCCTTAAAACCACAGCAAGGACTGGTCTCTGCCTTTATCAGAATCTTAGCTGAATTGCTTAAATCAAAGAAAATAACTTCGCCATTTAACCTTCCTGTGAAATTTTTAAAACATGATTGCCTTAACTTGTTCATTATAATTTTATTTAAAAAGCAACAGAGGGTCCTGTGGCACCTTTACGACTAACAGAAGTATTGGGAGCATAAGCTTTCGTGGGTAAGAAGGTCACTTCTTAAGATGCAAGTAATGGAAATATACCAGAGGCAGGTATAAATTAGTATGGAGATAACGAGGTTAGTTCAATCAGGGAGGGTGAGGTGCTCTGCTAGCAGTTGAGGTTTGAACACCAAGGGAGGAGAAACTGCTTCTGTAGTTGGATAGCCATTCACAGTTTTTGTTTAATCCTGATCTGATGGTGTCAAATTTGCAAATGAACTGGAGCTCCGCAGTTTCTCTTTGGAGTCTGGTCCTGAAGTTTTTTTGCTGTAAGATGGCTACCTTTACATCTGCTATTGTGTGGTTGCTATTGTGTGCCAGGGAGGTTGAAGAGTTTTCCTACAGGTTTTTGTATATTGCCATTCCTGATATCTGACTTGTGTCCATTTATCCTCTTGCATAGTGACTGTCCAGTTTGGCCAATGTACATAGCAGAGGGGCATTGCTGGCACATGATGGCATATATAACATTGGTGGACATGCAGGTGAATGAGCCGGTGATGTTGTAGCTGATCTGGTTAGGTCCTGTGATGGTGTTGCTGGTGTAGATATGTGGGCAGAGTTGGCATCGAGGTTTGTTGCATGGGTTGGTTCCTGAGTTAGAGTTGTTATGGTGCGGTGTGTGGTTGCTGGTGAGAATATGCTTAAGGTTGGCAGGTTGTCTGTGGGTGAGGACTGACCTGCCTCCCAAGTATCCCTGATGATGACACAGCACAACTTGTTGCTGAGGTCTGTGACTTTATCCTCATGCACAATTATTTCAAATTTGGTGACAATATATACCTTCAGACCAGTGGCACAGCTATGGGCACCCGCATGGCCCCACAATATGCCAACATTTTTATGGCTGACCTGGAACAATGCTTCCTCAGCTCTCATCCACTCACGCCCCTTCTCTACCTACGCTACATTGATGTCATCTTCATCATCTGGACCCATGGGAAGGAGACCCTGGAAGAATTCCACCATGATTTCAACAGCTTCCACCCCACCATCAACCTCAGCCTGGACCAATCTACACGGGAGGTCCACTTCCTAGACACCACAGTACAAATAAGCCATGGCCACGTTAACACCACCCTATACTGAAAAGCAGCGGTCGGTGGGTTTTCGGTATAGGGTGGTGTTAATGTGGCCATCGCTTATTTGTACGGTGGTGTCCAGGAAGTGGACCTCCCGTGTAGATTGGTCCAGGCTGAGGTTGATGGTGGGGTGGAAGCTGTTGAAAGCATGGTGGAATTCTTCCAGGGCCTCCTTCCCATGGGTCCAGATGATGAAGATGTCATCAATATAACATACCCTTAGAGCCCCGACCGGGGTTATTCTATCTACTACCTAAGATCCACAAACCTGGAAACCCTGGACGCCCCATCATCTCGGGCATTGGCACTCTCACTGAAGGACTGTCTGGATATGTGGACTCCCTACTCAGACCCTACGCCACCAGCACTCCCAGCTATCTCCGTGACACCACAGATTTCCTGAGGAAACTACAATGCATTGGTGACCTTCCAGAAAACACCATCCTAGCCACCATGGATGTAGAGGCTCTCTACACAAACATCCCACATACAGATGGAATACAAGCTGTCAGGAACAGTATCCCTGATGATGACACAGCACAACTTATTGCTGAGCTCTGTGACTTTATCCTCACGCACAATTATTTCAAATTTGGTGACAATATATACCTCCAGACCAGTGGCACTGCTATGGGCACCCGCATGGCCCCACAATATGCCAACATTTTTATGGCTGACCTGGAACAACGCTTCCTCAGCTCCCGTCCACTCATGCCCCTTCTCTACCTACGCTATATTGATGACATCTTCATCATCTGGACCCATGGGAAGGAGGCCCTGGAAGAATTCCACCATGCTTTCAACAGCTTCCACCCCACCATCAACCTCAGCCTGGACCAATCTACACGGGAGGTCCACTTCCTGGACACCACCGTACAAATAAGCGATGGCCACATTAACACCACCCTATACCGAAAACCCACCGACCGCTACGCCTACCTTCATGCCTCCAGCTTCCACCCCGGTCACACCACACGATCCATCATCTACAGCCAAGCACTGAGGTACAATCGCATCTGCTCCAACCCCTCAGACAGAGACCAACACCTACAAGATCTTCACCAAGCATTCTCAAAACTACAATACCCACACAAGGAAATAAAGAAACAAATCAACAGAGCCAGACGTGTACCCAGAAGCCTCCTGCTACAAGACAGGCCCAGAAGAGAAACCAACAGAACTCCACTGGCCATCACCTACAGTCCTCAGCTTAAACCTCTCCAACGCATCATCAGTGATCTACAACCCATCCTGGACAATGATCCCTCACTTTCACAGACCTTGGGAGGCAGGCCAGTCCTCGCCCACAGACAACCTGCCAACCTTAAACATATTCTCACCAGCAACCACGGACCGCACCATAACAACTCTAACTCAGGAACCAACCCATGCAACAAACCTCGATGCCAACTCTGCCCACATATCTACACCAGCAACACCATCACTGGACCTAACCAGATCAGCTACAACATCACCGGCTCATTCACCTGCACGTCCACCAATGTTATATATGCCATCATATGCCAGCAATGCCCCTCTGCTATGTACATTTGCCAAACTGGACAGTCACTACGCAAGAGGATAAATGGACACAAGTCAGATATCAGGAATGGCAATATACAAAAACCTGTAGGAGAACACTTCAACCTCCCTGGCCACACAATAGCAGATGTAAAGGTTGCCATCTTACAGCAAAAAAACTTCAGGACCAGACTCCAAAGAGAAACTGCTGAGCTCCAGTTCATTTGCAAATTTGACACCATCAGATCAGGATTAAACAAAGACTGTGAATGGCTATCCAACTACAGAAACAGTTTCTCCTCCCTTGGTGTTCACACCTCAACTGCTAGCAGAGCACCTCACCCTCCCTGATTGAACTAACCTCGTTATCTTCACACTGATATATACCTGTCTCTGGAGATTTCCATTACTTGCATCTGAAGAAGTGAGGTTCTTACCCACGAAAGCTTATGCTCCCAGTACTTCTGTTAGTCTCAAAGGTGCCACAGGACCCTCTGTTGCTTTTGAATGGAGACTGTGTGCATGCATGTGTGTATGGAGGAACTGACCCTCTGAGTCTTTGAATTTAAGGAAAAGAGGCAGGAAGGGAGAATGGGTAGATCTGCAGCCTGACGGGTTCAGTCAGACAGGTGAGCAATTAGGGCTCAGTGTGTGGGGAGGGCCTTGGACTCCAGGAACTCGGGGTTGATCTAATTTACATCCAGTTGCCTATGTCCCAAAGAAGATGTTCCAAAGTTCTGGAATAGCGGAAGTTCCCACATAGAATGTGTGTTGTTTTACCATGCACGACAATGCAGGTTAAAATCTGATGGGGATGGCATCTTCTCATACTAGGTGACATTGTTGTCCTCTGTGCACTCAGGAGTAGGGATTGGGATAGAATCGTCTCAACAGTTTGTACCAAGAGTAAGAGGATTCTTGGCAAGTAGATCTGGACTGCTGAGGTGATACATTGACAAAAATGGATTTTACTTTGTCAGTACTATTCAGAAGGGAGAGGAAATTATGAAGTCTATATGGTCAGCTCTTCACTAGTGTAAATCAGCACAGTTACACTGACTCAACAGGGCTATTCAGATTTACAGTCCTTGAGGATATGGTCCACCTAGAAATGATATCTGAACTCTGAACTGACAGCAGCACTGTCCTTGAGAGCATCTTAACAATTCTGGGTGAGATCCTGGCTACACTGAAGTAAATGGGAGGTTTGCTATTGACTTCATTGGGGCCAGGATTTCATCCTCAGAGAGGACCAGATTCTGGACCCATTGAAGTTGATAGCAAAACTCCAATTAACTTAATTGGGGCCAAGATTCAAACCAGAGAGATTAAAGTGTAAACAACTACATGTAGAAGACGTAATAGATACTGTGGACACTACTTGGTATAGGGCTTATGATAGCGCCTATACCAAGTAGCCTCCAGGTAAGACTATAAGGTACAGGAAGTACTAGGTATGCATACCACCAGACTGACAAAAGTATATATCCTCTCTTTTATATTTCCTTTGGTTTTTCTGTTCTCTGCCCATTTTTCACAGTTCCCTGCTATTTGTTTTTCCCTCTGTTCCATTTTGTGTTCCTTTCACTTCCATTTTTGTCACTGAATTTTTTTCTGTCCTCCCCTCCTCTTTTTTCACAGTCTCATCTGAGATTAATGCAAACACTGTACCCAGCTAGAATTCAATTCAAACTTTCAATCTCAAAGGGTTCCAAATCTGGCTACATGAGTTTACCATCCTTATTGAATACACAGTTATCTTCATTTAAAGAAGTGATAGTAGCTTGCTGGTTTTGATTATAAATACAGACATTTCCCTATATACATATTACATGCAGGACCTTATTTTAAAATAATTGTCATTACATGGTAATTTTTTTCACCACACCCAGAAGTTTTGTTCAGAGTATTAAACATAGATCTGGGCCAGCAGAGCTTTGCTGATTTGCAGCCACTGAGTATCTGGCCCAGAATTTTCCACATCCTTCAGTTCCTAATCAAAACACCATGTAAAGTTGTAAGACTATGAAATTTTGACTTACAGGCTTTGCTGTCCTGAAATATGTGCAAGTTTTATGAATCACTCTAATAAGTGCTAACATTCAGTGATAAATAGAACTGCCAGGCATTGTCATTCTACTGGGAAACTGCAGCAGATATGAATGTGACTCAGAATCTCAACTAAGTGTTAGACCTATTTCTCTCTGGAACTTGGTAATGTTGTTAACAACAAGGACATATTTACATGGACATTGCTGTTATTCTACACTAATAAATTCCAAATGTTCCCTCAACTAAAAAAAAATATTCTCTTTTCTCTTCAGCTGCTCAGCATGGTTTGGATGAACTTCTGAGAGCATTATCATTGCTGTGAAAACCAAAGGGAGGACATTAAATGTCCATTTTCCCATCTTTGTGAAGGCTAAAGCAGCACTGCAGTACCAAAGTAGAAACTGATTTTGTTACCGTCGGGTTGTAGGGAAACTTGAAGCACGCCACTATCAAAAAATACATTATTGTTGATCCAGAAGAAAGGAAAGAAAGCTAGGTCTTCATGTAATAGTAAAGGAAGTCAATTTCAAGACATGCAAAGGTGGACGTGGTCCCAAAGCCACCACTAGTATGAAAATACTGTAACTGAAGAGGATTTTTATAGTGAAAACATATAGGAATCAGTATCCAATGCCCCATTGTTACCATAATGAAAGCTATTATAAAAACCCACAAAATTTATGACATACTCTAATGGGGTTGGTACCCACCGCTCATGAGCATCTCCCGGTCAAGTGTATGTGTGCCTGCAGTTTCCTCAATTTCCTCTGATCATGGTGCCCCCTGTCAGCCACTGAGCTTGTTAGGTGGGTCTTTGGTGACTCAGCCTTCTGGCTGAGTCACACTCTGTCCATGTGTGAAACAAACAAAACAAACCCCTTCCAGGGTATACTGTCAGTCGGACCTATCTCAAAGCCCTCAGTATTGTCTTGCAGCCATCTCTGGGCTCAGTTCTTGAACAGTCCAATAGAACCCATCATGGTACACTCAGTTGGGGTCTGGCTACCCAGCAAAGGTTCCTGTCCTGGAATGAAGCACTATCCCCAAGGCTTCCTCCATGGAGACTCTCTGCCTTCACTTAAGTCCTCAGTGACCCCAACTCTTCCACTGAGTCAGTCTCAGTTCAGCCCCCTTCAGGAGGGGGAGAGGGGTAACACAGTTCCAGGTATAGACCATGTCTAGCCCTGTTTAAACTCCCTTTCTCAGTGGCTTTCGGGAGAACCCAGGCCTGCCTACTACTCTGGGAAACCCAGGGACCCTCTCAGTAGCAGCCACATTCTGCATCCCTTTAACTAACTGCTACTGTTTCCCTGGGCCACTTCCACATAACCCTTATCTTTATCAAGTCCCAGCAGCCAGCCAGGAGCACCTTCCTTACTCCCCCAGTCCCTGCTAGTAATTGTTTGTCTAGTCACAGTAAGCAGTCAAAAGCACCATATTTGCTCCTCCAGTCCCTGCTAGTAACTGCTTGCCTTTGCCCTTGCAGCTCCTGCAGCCAGCCAGGAGCACCTCTTGCTTCGCAGGTCCCTGTCATCAGACTGTTACTGCCCATAGAGGGGCCACCCTGATCTTTGGAGTAGACCCCCACCAATTTGTTCCACTATAATAACAGTTCAAGTAGTCACATTCCATGATTGTGCAATTCCTTTTAATATGCCCAGGCTGGCAATACCTGTAGCAGAATAACAGGTCTCCTAGCTCTTTCCTGCTAGTACTTCCCATAGACCGCAGGGCTCCTCAAACCTTTCGCTGTTGCAGGACACACCTGAGTCTAGAACCCTTGGGGCTTTTCCTTCCTACCCTGTTCCCTGCTAGCACTGAGCTGTCCATGGTGCTGCAGTTCCCTTTGGCCAGTGAGGTGCCCCCATCTGCACCCCTCTGGCTCAGGCAAGGAACTACAGCACCATGGACAGCTCAATGCTAGCAAAGAACAAGTCAGAGAGGAAGGGCTCCAAGCTGGCTGCTGGACCAGAACATAAAAGAGCCCTGAGGTAACGGGGAAGCATTAGGGAAGACTGGGGCAGTGAGGAAGTGGCCCATGGAACTGAACACAGTTAAAGGGACAAAGTGGTGTGTGGTTGCTATTCTTGGGGTACCTGGACTAGGACCCGAAGAAGTGGGCGGGCCCAGGTCCCCTCCTTGCCCATAGGCCACTGGGGAAGTGGCCTACTCTTGGACAGAGATAAAGCCCAGGAAGGGAAACGGAACTGTTAAGAGGCTGAGCTGGGTCCCGCATAGACCAAAAGGGGCAAAACCATTGCCTCCAGGGAGGAAGCCCCCCAACTGCCCCCCAGGACCCTACCCCCTACCTGTACCCTGACTGCCCAAAACTTTCTCCACTCCCCCCCAAAAGCCCCCCCCCGAACTCCCGACCCCCCCCGTCTTTTGACTTCCCCCTCCAGAACCTCCCTGCCCCTTCTCCTGCCCCCTGGCCCCCTTACCCTGCTGCTCAGAACATGGTGTTGGGCTCTGTGCAAGCCGGACACGTGGCTGCGCTCCCCAGCACAACACACAACCCGGTCCCTGCCCCTGCACAGTGCTGCGGGAGCGGGGCGCTGGGCTGCAGGGGAGGAGGAGCTGCCGGCTCAGAATGCAGGGAGGGAGGGGGGGTGGAAGAGCTCTACAGCTGCTCCGGAGTCCAGCCCGTGACTTTCCTGCAGCCCTCCCAGCCGCTCGCTCTGCTCTGCCTGGGGGGGAAATCCCGGACATTTTGAGTGATTTACAAATTTCCCCCCCCCCCCCCCGACGCTATTTTTAGCATAAAAAGGAGGACATGTCCGGGTAAATCCGGACGAATGGTAACCCTATTTTGTCCCCATTTAAGTCAATGGGAGTTGTGCTATTATTTCAGTGAGGCTAGGATTTCAACCCTACTGTACACTTATTCCTCAAATGCTACAATGTTAACCAAAATATTAGTGCTAATTAATTATCATCATCATCTACGCCTACCTTCATGCCTCCAGCTTCCACCCCGGTCACACCACACGATCCATCATCTACAGCCAAGCACTGAGGTACAATCGCATCTGCTCCAACCCCTCAGACAGAGACCAACACCTACAAGATCTTCACCAAGCATTCTCAAAACTACAATACCCACACAAGGAAATAAAGAAACAAATCAACAGAGCCAGACGTGTACCCAGAAGCCTCCTGCTACAAGACAGGCCCAGAAGAGAAACCAACAGAACTCCACTGGCCATCACCTACAGTCCTCAGCTTAAACCTCTCCAACGCATCATCAGTGATCTACAACCCATCCTGGACAATGATCCCTCACTTTCACAGACCTTGGGAGGCAGGCCAGTCCTCGCCCACAGACAACCTGCCAACCTTAAACATATTCTCACCAGCAACCACGGACCGCACCATAACAACTCTAACTCAGGAACCAACCCATGCAACAAACCTCGATGCCAACTCTGCCCACATATCTACACCAGCAACACCATCACTGGACCTAACCAGATCAGCTACAACATCACCGGCTCATTCACCTGCACGTCCACCAATGTTATATATGCCATCATATGCCAGCAATGCCCCTCTGCTATGTACATTGGCCAAACTGGACAGTCACTACGCAAGAGGATAAATGGACACAAGTCAGATATCAGGAATGGCAATATACAAAAACCTGTAGGAGAACACTTCAACCTCCCTGGCCACACAATAGCAGATGTAAAGGTTGCCATCTTACAGCAAAAAAACTTCAGGACCAGACTCCAAAGAGAAACTGCTGAGCTCCAGTTCATTTGCAAATTTGACACCATCAGATCAGGATTAAACAAAGACTGTGAATGGCTATCCAACTACAGAAACAGTTTCTCCTCCCTTGGTGTTCACACCTCAACTGCTAGCAGAGCACCTCACCCTCCCTGATTGAACTAACCTCGTTATCTTCACACTGATATATACCTGTCTCTGGAGATTTCCATTACTTGCATCTGAAGAAGTGAGGTTCTTACCCACGAAAGCTTATGCTCCCAGTACTTCTGTTAGTCTCAAAGGTGCCACAGGACCCTCTGTTGCTTTTTACAGATTCAGACTAACACGGCTACCCCTCTGATACTAGTCTCCATTCAGGCATCTTGAGCCTGTTCTGAGACTCTCTAGGCTTCACCCTAGTGTTTACCCCAATTTGTCAACATGTGTGTAAATTACAAACTCCGCTGTCTTCACTATGCTTTTACCGCATGTTAGTTAGCATATGTTAGCTAACCTGAGGTAACCTTTCTTTCCTAATGAAGGCTACACTAATGCTATGTCTACACTAGAGAGCTTACAGCAGTATCGAGGCAGCTGCATTGCTGTAAGAGCTCTTGTGTAGCCACTCTATGCCGATGGGAGAGAGCTCTACATTGGAATAATTAAACCACACCCAAAAAGCGGTGGTAAGCTATATTGGCTGGAGAAACTCACTGACATAAAGCTGTGAACACTACTGCTTATGCCTGTGAAACTTATGTCATTCAGGGGTGTGTTTTTTCACATCTCTGAGTGACATAAGTTTTGCCAACATAAGTGGTAATGCAGACATGGCCTAAGTCTACACTGTCTGTCTATATGGGACTTGTAGACCATGCTATTTAGAGTGCGTTAGCTAAGACACAACAGACCTTATATACTAGTCAAGACCTATCCTGGGAATAAAGGAGAGAAAGAGAAATATATTTAACTTTTGTTTCATTTTGAAAAGAAATAAAAAAGGGCATTTAATAGGTGGGGATTAGCCACAGTAACACTTCATCTTCAGCCACCATGTGGCCTAGAATTGAAAAGTTTTGTCATTGCGAATTATGTGAGCCATCCAGTCCCCATGCAAGGGAGAACAATATGAATAAAGGACCTATATATAAACAAGACAACACTGCCATTGTAACACAGATACCTGCCTAAGAGGAGGAACATCTTTGCAAACGGAGAGCACAATGGAAAATCAGAATAACAATAGCTAGAAATGCTAACGAAAACAAGGCAGACATTTCACCTTTATTTAAAATAAAAATCATATTCACACATACAAAATCCTTCTTTGAGACTTTATTTTAATATTCGCTCTCTCACATACATTCCTATCCATGTTTTCCTATAATTTGAAGTTATAGGAAAACAATTAGACATGAACATTTACACTCAGCAATAATCAATGGGCCAAATATGATTTGTCCATACAAAGACTGTTGAAAAATGCACCATTACTACATAAAACCATGCAGCACATCATCAAGATAATCTGCATTTCAGTACTCCATTGTCTTGCTGCAAGTCATCCCTAATATATTCTGTGGTTTCTGAAATTGAATTTGAACAAGGAAAGCTGTACGGTGTCTATCATTAGAGCATCAGCACATTGCAGGACTTTACCTCATGTGGGCACTCCACTGTAAGAAGAGAGAACTTCTTAGCAACTTCTGCAGCATATATCAAATGGCTTATTTCTTTACCATGGAAATTCATTTAAGTACAATGGACATGATACAATATTCACATCAAGTCACATGTCATTATACATTTAATCTTCCTAGATCTCTGCCAGTGGGCAGCCCATGTTACATTAGAAATACCAGCAGTTGTAGCATACAACAGGATTAATGAGCTTTCATTTTGTGGGTGGTAAACTAAATCACAGAAAGGGGAATCTTTATACAACCAAATACTGTTGGAATTTTCAAATACCAAGCTTTAGGGCTCATTGAACCACAAGTGTGTTAACACTGTATCTTCCTTTACACACTCCACTCCTATTTATTTTATTCATATACATTTGACATTTTTCTAGTGCCCTTCAACAGTTTGGGGTGCTTTACCACAGTTAAAATACACTCTTCTTTGTTACTCTCTCTTATTGTGTTGAATCTAAAATTAGATTGTAAGTACTGTTGAGTAAGACTTGTAAAGTTTTTATTTGTTCTATGGAACATTAACACATTTTGAGCACTGCAGAATACAATAATAAGGCCAGTTTCTGATCCCATTGAAGTTAATAGCAGAATTGCATTTAATTATAGTAGGATTTAGCAAGGATTTGGCTGATAGAGCATAAATGATCATCCTTTTTGTGAGTTCCATGTTTGTATTTTTAACAATGGCTTTCTTCTTCACAATTTAACTCATTCATATATTCTAAGGCAAGAAGTGACCATTATGATCATCTTCCATAAAACTTCCCCAACATAATTCCTAGAGCATCTCTTCTGGAAAAACATCCAATCTTCATTTAAAAATTATCATTGATGAAAAATCTGTCACGGCCCTTGGTAAATTGTTCCAATGATTAACCACTCTAATCATAAAAAATTACACCTTTCTTCTGTCTGAATTTGTTTAGCTTCAACTTGCTGCCATTGGATCATGTTCTACCTTTCTCTGCTAGATTGAAGAGAACATTATTAAATATTTGTTCCCCATGTAGATACTTATAGACTGTTATCAAATCACCCTTTACCCTTCTCTTTGTTAAGCTAAATATATTGAGCTCATTGACTCTATCACCATGACATGCTTTCTAATCCTTTAATCATTCTCATAGCTCATCTCTGAACTCTCTCCAATTTATAAACATGCTTCTTGAATTGTGAGCACCAGAACAAGACTCAGTACTCCAGCAGTGGTCATACCAGTGCCAAATGCAGAGGTAAAATAACCTCTCTACTCCTACTCAAGAGTCCTCTCTTTATGCATCCCAGGATTGCATTAGCTTTTTTGGCCACAGTGTCACAGTGGGAGCTCATGTTTAGCTGATTATCACCATGACTCTCAAATCTTTATCAGAGTTATTGCTTCCAAGAATGGTGTGTACGTTCTTTTTTCTTAGATATATACAGTTATATTTAGCCATATTAAATGCATATTGTTTGCTTGCAGCCAGTATACCAAGCAATCAAGATCGCTCTGAATCAGTGACCTGTCCTCTTCATTATTTGCCCTGCCCCAATTTGTGTGTCATCCTAACATTAAACTAAACTACAATAAGTGGAAATTTATCCTAGTCAATCTTGCAGAGGGAAACTGCATAATACTATATTTTTAACATCACAATAACTTACATAGCAACAGACTGATGTTGAAAACATGGAATTATAACTTGACTACATGATCAAACAGAAAGATTAGTTGAGTAGCACAGGAGAAAGAACTACATTAAACATTATAAAACACTAATACAGATATTGTAGAAAAATAATGACCAGTTAAATACATTGCTTGTTCTCCTCTTGACAAATATTTCCCTTTTCCCATTTTATTTTAGCACAAAAGTCCTCCCTACACTGGCCAAGCAAACACAGACCCAATGCTACTGTGTGTACTATATTACTGACAAGCACATTGGTGTCAAGATAAACCCTTTTTTATGAACAGAACTATGTGCAGAATGAGGTAACAAATGAGTTACTAATCTGTGCAGCTGCAGCCTGTGATGGCAGTGTCCTGGGCTTCTTTGTTTCTATCCACCAGGAAATCCATCATCCGGGAAACAACCGGTGTACAGGAAGTATAGCATCTTCACGCTTCCTGGAGGACTTATTCTATAGTACCTTGCAGTCAAAGCCCAATGACCACACTGCACCTGAAGCGGGGGGGAGGTAGGGGGAAGGGGCATTGTCTAGGCTTGCCAGAGGAAAGTAGCAGTGCTTTATGGGTTGGGAGGAAGGGGGAGAAGGAGGTCAGAAACTGCTGCAGAAAGGTGGTTGGTGGTCAGCTTTGTGGCACTGACTCATCCTGGGAATGTAAGGCCAGAAGGCTTTAAAAGTTGCAAGCCCTGGCAATGGAAGCCCTTTCTCCACACACCAGGCAAAGCCGCAGATTTGGCTCCACTGGAGCAGGTTATGGAATACAGAACACAAGCAGGGGATGGGGGTGAGCTGGGGATGGTGCAGTGGGCATGGGCACCATTACCAGTTGGGCCAGAGATGTTAAGGTTTCTTCTATGGGATTACTCTAACAAAGCAGATGGGGTGTATTTGTGTGAGGGGTTTATTGAGGGATTTCAGATGGACTTTTCGGGGGGTGGGGGCCACGTGATGTCAAAAATTTAAAGTCAATTGTTCGGATGGGACATATTGTTCAAAAAAATATTACACATGAATTAAACGAGGGTAGGGTGGCAGGGTCATTTAATCAGTTATCTCCAGTTTCCCAAGAAGACTTCAGAGGAATATCAATTAATTCATCACCTTTCATAACCATAAAGTGGTTCCATTAACAATGAATAGACCCAGTGCTATGTTCTGTGCACTATTCCTCCACTGATGAAGTTGTTTGTGTGGTTAGGACTTGTGGCTTGGGGGCACTAATTTTCTAAGTGTGATATCAAGTCTGCTTTTCGACTGCTACCAGTGCATCCATTGGACTTTGACCTTTTGGGTTTTTCTTTTGAGAGACAATGTTATTTTGACAAGGCTATGCCTATGGACTGTGCAGTATCCTATTCAGAATTTGAAAAATTTAGTACATGTTGCACAGTGCAGTGGTGCAGGCAGCTGGACTATGCCAAGTGGTACATTTAGATGACATTTTGTTTGTGAGACGAGCAGATGAGTGTGTTCACCTGTTGAACACATTTCAGGCCCTGGCTAAACAGGTGAGGGTACCCCTAGAGGAAGGAAAAAACAGAGTGCTCTTCTACTACATTTACCTATCTGGTGATCAGGCTGGACACAAGGGTGGGCACATCGCAATTCCTTCAGGATGAGCTTCAGGAGCTCTTGGGATTGCTCAGGAGAGCTGTATGAGCCAAAAAAATCATTCTACAATATCTTCAGTCCATTATGAAGCACCTGAATTTTGCCTGCAAAGCTGTTGCCTCAGGACAGGCATTCTTTGCCATCTTGAAGTGGAAACAATGGGCATAGCTTGGCCACACCATTACGTATGAGTTATTAAAGAGATGAAGGAAGACTTGAAGGTGTGGGAAAGGTTTTTGAGTCAATTTAATGGAGTGTCATTATGGAGGGAGGAATGGTTAATGGAAGCAGGTTTGAAAGTCCATTCAAATGCTTCAGGGGTACAGGTTTTGGGGTGTTTTACCAAGGCAGGTAGTGTGCCTGCCATCTGGATACAAAATGGGGTGTGCATGACATGGATTTCTCCCCCGCCCCCACATTTTAGTTGCAGTGGTTATTTGGGGAACAGAGCTGGCTAGTAAAAGGGTGTGTTTCTGGTGTGACAACGTGGCAGTGGTACATGTTATCAATGGCCAGACATCCAGATCACACAGGGTTATGAAGTTAGTGAACAGATTTGTGCTACAATGTTTAAGCCTTAATATACATTTTTCTTCCAAGCTCATGCCCAGAGTAGATAATGGCATAGCAGATGCCCTGTCTTGTTTTCAGTTCAACAAGTTTTGGGAACTTGCACTAGGAGCTAGCAATGAACCCAAGCAGATGTCGCTTGCACTATGGAGCCTCAGTATATGATGTTGGCAGGGGGTATAGTGATTCTTGGCTCTGGGCACCATGCTGAGTTATGAAGGAAGTTTTAATGAGTTATTCCATTTCAGGATCCAGAATGCTGGTCACCGATATGGACCATCACAGAGGGGCAGGTGCTGTGGTACATGGCTGTTGGCAACCCATCTGCTGGTGTCTTTGATGATCTTGGCATAGTGCAAGGGGCAACCGAGTTTTTTTGGAAGAATGGGGGTTCACCTATCAGACTTGGGGGCTGATATGTGTTTGGCTGCCAGACAAGAGGCCATTGGGTGATGTCTGAGAACCCGAGTCAGTTTGGGGGAAAGGGAGGGAGAAAGCAGCTAAGCTAATTGATGGCGCCTGCTTGTGGCAGATATCCAGTGCAGGTACTCCATAGGGAAGGCATCCAGTGACCAGACAAATGGCCTGGTAAATGACTTAAAAAGGAGGTGCTGGTTAAAGGAATGGAGGGAGGGGATTCGGGGCTCCTATGATTGGTACGGCATGGAGCCAACCCCCCTTTCTTATAGTCCACCTTAACCCTCCTACGAGGTGGGGTATATAATAAGGTCTAAGCCATGGGTTGGCTGGGGGACCTGGATGGAAAATGAAGTGGGACTGGTGGAATCCCCAGGTACTTATTTGAATGAACATGGAGTTTGCCTGCACTTTACACTTTTATCTGAGGATCAGGCCCACAATTCTCTGAGCTCTCTAACCTTTTCCTGTCCTACACCTTCAATGTTGGTGTGCTGCCTTGCACCACACATTTTATTCTGTAGACTTATCAGCACTAGTACACCTGAGCTTAAGTCCACTGTAGTCAGTAGAAAGACTTACATTGATTTCACTGGGCTCTGGGTAAGGCCCTAGAATGGCTTTTTCTTGAGGTTCAGCTTCTCCTCAGCAGGTATGACATGTTGTGCTGGGGCACCACCCTACCCCCTGAGAAAAAGGGTTGAACCAGGGCAGAGAGGCTGTGTCAACCCGCAGCCAATCCGAGAAGGCCTGGAGAGAGCAAATCAGGGCAGGGGGGGAGGCAGCTAATCAGGACCAGCCTAGGTCCTATATAAAGGCTGCCCAGCTAGAAAGAAGCAGTCACTCCCTGTCCAGCAAGGGAGAAGGACTGGCTCCTGATGAAAGGAGCAGCACCTTGGACAGAGTGCTGGGCAGGACTTGGGGGAGCAGATAGGAGCTCCAGCCCATTACCTGCCCGGCTGTGGCCCTGCAGCAAAGGGTCATGAAGGTGCATGGGGCCAAAGGGGAAGTGGCCCAGGGAACTAAGCAGGTGAGAAGGGAAGGAAGAAGGGTAGAGGGAGGTTGCCGCTAGAGGGTCCCTGGGCCGGGGCCCAGAATAGCAGGCGGGTCTGGGTCCCCTCTGTTCCCCCTTTGTACTGCACCTGGCCTTTGCAAAGAGGAGCCGAGACAAACCGCAACTGGCCCCTGAGATAAGGGGCTAGACTACAGGGTTGCAGTTGGCCACCAAGGCAGGTGTGTATGGAAGGACTGCTGTTACCAATACTCCCCCAGAAGGGGATGAGATGGGACTAGTGGGCACTGCCAGAGGGCAATGTCCTGAAGTAAACAGAGATTGTCTGGAGGAGAATGCTGCTGAGCAGGAAGCCATGAGGATCCCAGAACAGCAGAAGCTAATGATGGGCCTGACACGCACGCGTCGAGGGTGCTCCAGAGTGGTTAAGAGCTAATTCCCGGAGTGACTGGCAGGATGCGCCAGCGGTGGTGAGTCGAACCCCGTCACACGTGTCTATAGGTATTTTGCTTATCTCACTCTGTTCTCCCACTCTCTTTGCTTAAACCCTGCCATATAGAATGTTACATTTTCAAAGACTTGCCACTGCTTGTACCTGCAAGACTTATTCTTTTTAAACTGTGTTGTCACATGACTACAACCCAGTGGATCATTCCCCCCCCACCCCGCCTCCCATAGATATTGTCTCTTACAGCCACATATCATGGACCATATTCATCCCTGATGCAACTCCATTTTTGGCTCAGTCTTTTTTTTTTTTCTCTTCATCTCTTTAAGTCCCACTGATTGTGCCAGGAGCCAGGAAATTTCCTTTTTTAAATAGTTTCATGCAACTAAAATATCATAACCTTCAAAAGATCTCCTCCCCACCCGCACACCCCATTCACTACTTTTCATGTACTGGTGATTATGTTCAGTAGAGGTGTTTATTCAATTTTCAAGCAAACCCTTAGTTCAAATCAGATTTCTTCTACTTCTGTCATTTTATTTTGTTAGATAAACTCCCCTGATTTACAAATATAGAGAAAATAAAATAATATGAATCTTTGTTTAGTTCTTCTGATGAGAGGGAATTCTGCCTTTGAAATGTTTGAGTGAGGTGTAAAAGTCAAGTAAGTTACACTGTTTTGATCTGATCCTTCTTTCATGTATCTGATTTTACTCCCATATAACTCCATTGATTTCACTGGAGTTACTCTTAACTTACACTAGTGGAGAGAATTATTCCATATTATACTAACTTCAGAGTGACTCATATTCAGTGAGATTCCCTCAGACTTATACACATCCACTGACCAATATATAAGGGAATCATCAGGAGGTCTAAGATTGTATCTTACTTTGGATTATACAATTTATACCATCCTGTTAGTTTCCTTCTTCACTCATCTCTTCTTGTCCATTGATATGAGTTACATCAGTGAAGACGCCATTCTACTCAGGACCACCCAGAGGATTCAGGGGGCCTGGGGCAGGGCCAGGTCTTTGGCAGCAATTCAGCGGCGGGTCCCTCTCGGAGGGAAGGACCCGCCACCGAAGAATGAAGCGGTGGCGGTAGAGCAGCCTGAGTGCCGCTGATCACGGATTTTTTCCCCCCTGCCCCTTGCAGCGCTTGTACTCACTGGGCAGCGCTCCAAGGCTTTGGAACTTCAGTGGCGGGTCCTTCACTTGCTCCGAGTCTTCGGCTGCACTGAAGGACCCGCCGCCGAAGACCCAGAGTGAGTGAAGGGCCCGCCGCCGAAGTGCCACCGAAAACCCGGAGTGGCTCACAGGGCCCCCATGGGGCCCGGAGCCTGGGGCAAATTGCCCCACTTGCCCCCCCCAGGTGGCCCTGATTCTACTCAGACTCAGAGGCGATGTGACGTTAAGAGTTTAAATTACACATTGATAAGTGATTGTCTAAGGTTGACTACAGGGAGTTTAATTAGGTGTAATATGTGCACTGAGGAATGGGAGAGAGATTTAAATTACAATCTACTTAGACATTTTTAAGACTAAATTAGTTTTCCTCTGAGTCACTTCTGACTATGACCTACCATCTTTCTAGCCCTCCATTGTTCATTGTCTTGTATCAGGTCCCTAGGCAGAATAAACTGGATCCCCATGTCTGGAGAGAGTGGTGATATATACTTGTGTACTCCCAATTGAATTTTGACTTTGTGCCATGCATCCACATTCACTTGAATTATGGAATATTTACGTTGACAGACTTGATATGGTGACAGCCAGACAACCCTAGGGGCACCTTCCTTCTGCAAAAGGTCACCTTCCATCTCAGTCCAGTGACAGCTGCTGTGCTAACTTTTCCAATATATGAGTTTTTCCTTATAAAAACTCAATCATGTTTTAAAGTCAGTTTACCCTCCCCCTCCATTTTTTTTAAATCAATCTGTGACAATTTAAATCCAGGTACCAATGGTGTTTTTGGTAACATGACATTTTCTTTTAATGTTAGCCAACAGCAGTGACAGTTTGCTGTCCACCAGGAGGTGTTCTTTTGATGTACAGTAATAACACCAGCCGAGACTCAGCAGCTGCTAAAGTGGTATCAGCTATGTCACTTTAAATCAAGTTTAGATGATGAATCAGTAGAATGCACTGAGCTTGTGAAGCTGGGACACATAAGAGTGAATGTGGCCACCTCTTTTGTGGTTTTCCCCTTTCCATTATCTTTGACTTTTTGAATCCAAGCTATATTAACTTAAAGCTGTGGGATGGTTAAATGAAACTTCACTGAGATATAGAACACACACAAAAATGTGTGGAAAATTGAAATTACAAGCTTGAATGGGCAGCTTGTTGCTGAAGATCAGGTTGTAAATGAAGATTCAGACACAGGAGCTGCTCACAATTACGTCTTTACTGAGCAAAGCACTAGACCTGCCTAACACAAGAAACCCTCTGGAAAGAACAGTAGGTACAGATCTTCCCATTTAAAGGAAAACACACATGTAAATGTATCCACATTTATTTCTGCTAGGTATTGATGTTGGATTGTGCCATTATAGTGAGCTTGATGTAATGCAGTGGAATTAAACATTTGATTATATTTTCTATTTATATGGAAAGAAAAAAATGAATTTGTCATGAGTGTTGAACTGTGTCTATCACTCCTTTTCATTGTTCAATTTAAAATGACAAATATAGTAATACTTTGAACTTCTGCAGTGCCTTCCATCCAAGTAAGAACTTCTACAATGCCTTCCATCTAGGTACCTTAAAGTATGTTGCAAACATTAATGAATAAAGCTTTTCACATTACTGCTCCGAGGTAAGGAAACAGATGGGGCAAATGTAAATTGAAGACTTACTTAAGGAATTTGATGCAGAGTCAGGAATAGAACACAGATCATATTCCTTCCTTCCCCCACATCTTAATGACTAACTGAATACATGACTATGCTATTATTAGCATGCAATGAAAGTTAAATTATAGCTACATACTTATCTTCCCTATGTTCTTAGGTCAAAACTAAGCTCAGAAGAGAGGGACATTATTGGTTGCATATTCAAAAAAATTTGCTGTGTCTTCTTGATATATGACTCCTTTTGTAGCCAAAGCTACATAATTTAGGACAAGGCTGTGTTTTTACCACAAGCCTGTGTATAGGGCACAGCTTCACCACCCTAAGAATTAGACAGGGAAGGAATTATGTCAGCTTTTCTTGCTGCTTCAACTCTTTCTTGGGGGATGAATGGATTATTGGCAGTAAAATTACACTGGCCTGTATGAGCAGCAAATTACTGACATCTTCTGTGCTGGCACAGAGATTGCTCACTCCCCACCTATGGATAGGGAGGAGAAGACATGCAGGGATCTTATTCCTATTGTGCCTAAACTCAAGGTGTGAATATCCTGGACCCATTTAAGTTGGTGGGAGCTTTGCCATTGACTTTAGTTGGGCCAGGATTTCACCCAAGATCCAGGAGATCCTTGCAGGGACATAAATGGGGTTCTTTCCACTTCTTTTTGGCCTGCAGCCCAAATTGGAATGCATGAGAGGCAATGAAATATGTTTTTCCTACAATTATTTGTTAGGATGTACTCCTTGAGATGCTGTAAAGATGTCATGAGAATTCAGAGGGAAAATTAGTATATATGAGATTTTTAAAAATCCTATAGTTGTCCAGAAAAAGTCTCAGAGTGATCGCTTGTTGCAGTTTAGAAACACATCTGCTTTTGGAATGCAAATATTTTTTTAAAATATAAATGGAGATATCCCATTTCCTAGAACTGGAAGGGACCTTGAAAGGCCATTGAGTCCAGCCCCCTGCCTTCACCAGCAGGACTAAGTAATGATTTTGCCCCAGATCCCTAAGTGGCCCCCTCAAGGATTGAACTCACAATGCTGGGTTTAGCAGGCCACTGTGCAAACCACTGAGCTATCCTTCCCCCCCTTTACTGGAAAAGCAAAGCAATGGAAATTATGCAAACCAATGTGAGTTTTCTTCAAAAAAAATTATTAAACATATCATTTAAATTCCAAGATGACATAATAAAGGAGAGACATGAAACAATTCCCATGTTGTTCTACTAACAATTTGATGGGAAAATTAGTTCCTTTTAGCAATACAACTGTCCATTTTACCTAACGGATCAGAAGCCACTCTGATATGCATGTAAGAAACTTGTTTTCTTGGGGGATTTTTTGTTTGGGGGTGGAGGAAAAGAGGGTGTTCATATAGCTTGCTTCACATATGTTGCAGGAGACATAAAAATACTATAAGTAACAAGGTTAATCATAGCTTAATAATGAGGAAATGGAAAACAATGTTTCTAAATTGAATAGCTTATTTCCAATATAGAAATGGCTATGCTTAAGTATCTCCTCATTGTTCAATAGTAACATGTCACCTAACCTTCTCAAGTGGCAGATTTGCTTAGCTTTATGGCTCTCTCAGCTGAATGGTACGGGAGACAACTTTTTACAACCACAAAACTACCCAGAAAATATGCAGGTTAGGCAAGCCCAGCAAGCCCTTTTTAATTAAAAGACTTCAAAAAACATGATAGTGACCACCTATTGCCATCCTTCTTCATCTGGTGAAGACAATGCAAGGATCCAATGAGAATCCAAATGGTGATTAGCTTTAGATTTGACCAGTTATGTAGAATCTTATGCTTTTATTGTTTGATGGGTTCTGAGCACATCAGTGTGTGTGTGTGTGTGTGTGTGTGTGTGTGTGTGTGATATGAGAAAAGGACATTAATCCTACTCAAAGTTATGAAAATGTCAAGTATACTAAAAGTCTGCAACTATTTTTCCACATAGGTATTTCCCTTAGTAGGTTGCAGCTGCACATGACTTGTTTATATGTTTAGGTTGCCTTTCCTCTGCTCAGGAATCACCATTAGAAAGCCTAATTTATCTGATAAAAATTAGGCTAAGAGCAAACTAGAAATATTTTGATATTTTTTCTTGCCTTATTCCCCGCTTTCCTGTTTGTATTAGTTTATTTTGAAAACATGTACATATACTTTACACATCATCCTAAGCTTTCTTTTAGCTGCCACTCTAGAATATGCCAGTGTAGTAAGGGTTAAGGACACTGCAGCATTTTTAAAAGGCCTTGGGATTGCTAATTAAACATGTTTAATTGTTTCATTTTAATTTACAGCTGGGCGAGAAGCAAAGTCACTCACATTATGTGGCAAAAAAAAGTGTGCAGGGAAAATATCCAAGGAAATGAGGTCTCTGTAATTATTAATATTAGTCTTATTCTCGATTCTATTCACTTTAGCAATTATTTGCAAAATGTAATATTGGCTATCTACCATTCAAATATACTGTCCACTAAAGTATTATAGACAGTCTTTTACAGAAGAGAGAAATATCTTAGAAAAAATTACTTGCAGTTGTGCAGCATTCAAAACCAGCTTTAAAGGTGGATAGCAGAAAAAGCTGATCTTGATAATAATGGGTCCAATCCACATTTCCTATGTAATTGCAAATCAGTCACACATACAGGAGCCAATCCTCACTAAACCCCAGATCCAGCAAAGCAGTTAAACGTGCATAATTTAATCACTGAGTTATCCTACTGAAGTCAATAGGAGTATCCAGATGCTTAAAATTATGCACATAACTAATTGCTATTCTGAATTGAGGCCAAGGACATTACCTTTGAAAGCAGTCCCAATGGTAAACTTTGGAACTGGATAGATTTTTTTTATAAAATAAAGCATTTGTCTTTATTGACATTGTCCTTTTAGCATTTTCAGGGTTTTGAATGGAGATGAAGAAAACATAGCAATTTTAAGAATAACAAATACCTCCCACTTATGTAAGTGGTTTATCAGGACCTGGTCTGTGCACCAGAAATAATGAAGATCGCATCAGAGAGTTCTACTTTGACGAACCACCTGATCCTTGAAAAATGTTTTTGTCAACGTTTGAAATGGACCCATTTTCTAATTCACATAATTTGTTTTGTGCCATTTCTGAACTGAATTTTTAATAAAGTGATTGAAATATCTTGCAGAAAAATTCAAAAACTGGAAAAAAATGATGATTTTATCATGAAAAATTCCAATTTTGAAAAAATGGCCATTTTTGATTAAAACATGTTTTCATTTTAAAAAATCCAATCTGCTCTTCAGCTCATTTTAATGAAATTGCTGTTTTCCAAAACACAATAACTTTCTAATTTTATTTTTGTGGTATAAAATTCAGAAGCAGCATTAAGCGCTAGAGTATGTTGACTCCTTGCTATTTTTTGGTTCTTCTGTTGTAGATTCATAAATTCTAAGACCAGAAGGAACCATTGTTATCATCTAGTCTGAACTGGTGTACAATACAGGCCATATAACTTCCCCAAAATAATTTCTAGATCCTATATTTTAGAAAAACATCCATTCTTGATTTAAAAATGGCCAGTGAGTAGAATTCACCACAATCTCTGGTACATTTTTCCAATGGTTAATTATTCTCACTGTTAAAAATTTACATGGTATTTCCAGTCTCAGTTTGTCTAGCTTAAACTTCCAGCCCTTGGATCATGTTATACTTTTATTTGCTAGACTGAGGAGTCCATTATCAAATATTTGTTCCCTATATAGGTACTTATAGACTGTAATCAGTCACCCCTTAACATTCTTTTTATTAGGCTAAATTGATTAAACTCTGAGTCCATCACTATAAGGCAAGTTTTCTAATCCTTTAATCATTCTCATGGCTCTTCTCTGAACTCTCTCCAAATTAACAATATCCTTCTTGAACTGTGGACAACAGAACTGAATACCGTCTTCCATTAGTGGTTGCATGAGTGCCAAATACAGAGGTAAAATAATCTCTCTACTATTATGCAAGACTCTTGTTTATGCATCAAAGGTTAATATTAGGCCTTTTGGCCACAGCGGCATACCACCAAGAAACCAAACTCCTTTCCAGAGGCACTGCTTCTCAGGATAGTCCCCCATTGTGTAAGCATGGCCAAATGCTTTGTTCCTAGGTATATACATTTCCATTTAGCTATATTAAATACATATTATTTACCTTCACCCAGTTTACCGAATGACCCAGATTTCTCTGTATCAATGACCTGTTCTCTTCATTAATTACCACTCCCCAATTTTGTGTGTTTAATAGAAACTTCATCAGTGACGATTTTATGTTTCCTTCCAGGCCATGGATAAAAATATTAAATAGTGTTGGGCCAAGAACTGATCCCTCTGGGAACCCTCTAGAAATATACTCAAAACTCAATGATGATTCTCGATTTACAGTTACATTTTGGCTATCAGTTAGCCAGCCTTTAATCCATTTAATGTGTGCATACTTGATTTTATATTAGGCTAGTTTTTTAATCAAAGTGTCATGTGGTGCCAAGTCAAACACCAGACAGAAGTCTGAGCATATTACATCAACACTATTCTCTCCATCAACCAAAGCAGTAATCACATTTTAAAAAAGCTATCAAGTTAGTTTGACATGATGTATTTATCATAAAAAATTGGCATTAATTATATTATCCTCCTTTTATTCTTTCTTAATTGTGTCCTGTATCTACCACTCTATCTTGCCCAGAGTCAATGTCAATTTGACAGGCCTATAATTACCCGGTCATCCTGTTTACCCTTTTTAAAAATTGACAAAAACATTAGCTTTCTCCCAGTCTTCTGAATCTTCCCCAGTGCTCCAAGACTTATTGAAAATCAACATTAACTGTCAGTGAGCCATTCAGCCAGCTCTTTTAAACCTATTGAATGCAAATTATTTGGCTCTAATTATTGAAAAATACCTTAACTTTAGCAGCTGACTTTTAACATCTCCTTGAGGTTCAAGCAGAATGGAAGATATGACTATCTTTTTTTTTTTTTTTCAAATACACAGCAGAATTATTTATTGAACACTTTTACCTTTTCCACATTATTATTAATAATTCTACCATTTCCATCTGGCAATAGACCAGTTCCATTTTTAGGATATATTTTGTTCCTCCTGTTCTTCTTATTGTCTTCAACTCTGCTGTCTATAGAATTCTCCTTGTCTCCCATTTTCTTCCCTTTTTTTTAACAGTTTCTAACTTCTGATTTTTAAACATTAATATCAACTTCCCCTTTCTTCCATTTTATATATTTTATAGCATCCACCAGTTCACTCTTAACGAGGCTGTTTTTTAACCAATGGGGTCTTCTTCCTCAATAGTGAAATAGTCGTTTGGGGGATATCTAGGAAAATGTTCTTTAAAATTCTCAACGATGATTCATATTTTCTGATTAAATTTGTCTCTCCCAGCTAATCTGGCTCATAATTTTTTAATTGTGAAATTGGCCTTTTTGAAGCACCATGTATATATATAAAAAAATATAAACTGGTCTAGACTTTATTCTGTTTGCATATTATAAATGTGATTGAGACATGATCACTTGTACCTAAGGTACCATTAATTTTTTAATTTTGTGATCAGTTCCTTTATCTGACAGCACAAGATCTATTATGAAATCCCCCCATGTTGGAAGCAACAATTTTTCGAGTTAGGAAATTGTCATCTATAATATTTAGAAATTCCAAGGATATTTTAGTACTGGCAGCATGAGAACTTCAGCATATGTCACTCAAATTGAAGTCCTCCACGATAATGAAGCTTTTCTTCCCCTACACACTAGAGTTTGGTGCACAAAATGTCGGCTATCCTGTTTCTTACTGTGATTTGGTAGGTCTATATCAGACACCAATTAGTTACCTATCTTGTGCTTTATCTGTTAGGACATTGATCCATAAAGTATTTATAGTATACAAGCATTTTGCTTTATAAAAGGGGAATAAGACAGTATTTTTGTTGAAAACAAAACTAACAAATCATTGTCTTTGTAAACAGCCCAAAGAACACTAAAACATCCACTGAAGTGACTAGAACACAATTTGATCTTCCCCACTGAGATTACAAGACTCTAGAGTTTTGGATTTTTGAAAATGCTTGCGTGCTACTGATAAACGGAGAGCTACAAATCAGCTGATCCTCCTGAGAAATTACTGAAGGCAAGCTTGTCAATACGGCTGATCATAGCAGAAGTCGTGGCTTATGAGTCAGACCCTACTACAAAATAACTTTAACCATGGACTACACTCACACATTGTACTTGACTTTCATAGTACATTTTAACTTTGTTACTTTTAGATTTGCTTTGCTCGGCACAGAATGAAGATCAACGATATTAGTCAGGTTTTGGTTTGGCTTTGGCCAGCAGCTCTATCCTCAGTATAGATGAAGGTAGTTTCTATAGTGTAAAGCATAAGTAGGTCACAGAAGCCAACAAATGACCATATACTTCAGTTATAATTGTGCAATAGACAGAGAACTATGCAATTATATGGAAAGTAATTAGTGGGTTACTACAGAGTATAAACTAGCAGTGCAGTCAGACAACACAGTAAGAAACAGGAAAAAAGTAAATGTGCTCCCAAGCAGAATCCAAAATACCCCCATAAAATAAAATGGAGAATTACACTCTTAAAGATAGTTCTGACACAGACTCCCTTGGCTGTTACAGAAGTGTTCTCTCATTGCATATATGATAATGTTTAACAGGCAGGACATTTTTCAATTTTTTTTTTCTTACCAAGCAAATTCTGATTTGTTGAAACTGAAACTTCTTGCTGCAATGATTCCTCAGGTCCAGGAAGTGCTTTCTGGTCAAAATGATCTCTATATATCCTTTCTAGGATAGCCAATAGGCCAATGGTTAGGGCATTTAGCTCTTATGTAACCGCCTTGTACCAAATGAGTAACCTAACCACTAAGCTATTAGTTATTCTGCAGTGAAAGTTGTCTCTTTTGAAATGTTTTGTGAAATAATAGGAATTATTTCATGACAAATTTCACAAAGGCTCAGTTTCATTCCTATACAGAATGAAAACAATTTCCAAAACCTTAAGAATTCCATTTAATGAAAAAATTGTTTCGCAGCCAGCCCTACTAGTTAATAGATAAGGTGGCAGTAAATGAATACATAACATAGTTCCTGGGTTTTCTTGAACTAATCAAAATTGTTTCTGTGCACTGAAAATGGCTTCCTCTGGTTGTTCTTTACATCAGCACTTAATATAGGTGACCTTGGGGAAGTCACTTAGAATCACAAAAATACTTACACACCTCACTTAGGGTTGCCAGGTGTCCATTTTTTCACTGGAACGTTAGTCAAAAAGGGACCCTGAGAGCTCTGGTCAACACAGCTGATGGTGCAGGCAGGCTCTGTGCCCACTCCATGCAGCTCCCAGGAAGCAGCTGGTATGTCCCTCCAGCTCCTAGGTGGAGGGGTGACCAGGGGCGTTCCCTGCACTGCCCTTGTCTGCATGTTCTGCCCCAAGCTCGGGCTCTGCAGCTCCCATTGACCAGGAACTGCGGCCAATGAGAGCTGTGAGAGTGGCACCTGCAGGCGGGGGAGGCACCTATGGGTGGGGGAGGTGCTCAGAGTCCCCTGGTCACCCCTCTATCTAGTAGCCAGAGGAACATGCCGCCGCTTCCTGGAAGCTGCGTGGACTTCCTCTGTCCCCTGAACTCCTTCCCACACTCCAAACCCCTTGACCCCAGACTGGAGCCCGCACCCCCAGCCAGAGCTCACCTCCTCCCACACCCCAACCCCCTGCCTCATCCCAGTGAAAATGAGCGAGTGTGGAGGAGAGCGAGGGAGGGAGGGGGATTAGAGTAAGCAGGAGTGGGGCTTCAGAGAAGGGCTGGGGCAGGGGCAGGAGAAGGGTGTTCAGTTTTCTGCAATTAAAGTTGGAAACCCTAATCTCACTGCCTCTTTAGGTGATTAAGTCCAACAATTATTTTTTAAAACCACTGCTCAGTTGCCGCCTAACTCTGTGAGCCCTAAAGTCCATCTGGGGACTAGTTGGCAGGCATACATGTGTGGATAGCTTAGCAGTAAGGGTACTCATGTGGGAGATGGGAGACAAGTTCAAATCCCTGCTGTGCTTGAGTTGGAGCAGCCACTTGAACCCAGGCCTCTCACATCCCAGGTAAGTGCTCTCACCAGCACGCTGGGGGCTATTCTGGTGTGTGGTTTTTTTGTTTTTTTTTTGTTTGTTTGTTTGTTTTTCCCCCCTCAGTCTCTCTCAGAGCTGTTTGGCTTTCTGTATAAATAGTCAAATATTCATCAGAGCAGGGACTTGAACTTAACTGTCCCATATCCCAGGTGACTACTCAAATGACTGCCCCATTGGCAGTACTGGGGTATGTGTCTCTGTCTCTTATTTTTCATGAAAAAGGGCTGACCTGACTTAGGTGTGTAACTCCAGGAGAGGGTTCCAGGCTGAGAATCCCAAGCAGTTATATGCGCCTTCCTCCAGCCTATCAGCCAGGTACCTGAGGTGCAGATCAATGGGAGTTAGGTGCCTAAGTACCTTTGTGAATCTGGCCTCTAAGCCCTTCCACTTTCCTCTGCATTTCACTCCTTGAAAGCTTAGATAGAAGCCAACAAACTGAGCAGGGAACTGAGAATCCCTTTCTTAGGTGCCTAAATCTCCTCAAAATTTATGCAGGGAGCCTGGGCACCTAATTCAGGGCTGAGAATTCCTCTAGACAGCTGGGTGTCTAGGAGTTAGGCACGGCAAAATCTAAGGGCTTGATTCACAAAGGGACTTAATCTCTGCATCTCAGTACATTTCTTTTTCTTAATTATGTCTGTCTTCTCTGTTTAGATTGTAAACACTTAAGGACACAGACTGTCTCTCACTACTCGTAGGTCTGGCAGCGAGCACAGTTGGGCCTTGATTTTGCTTGGGAACTCTAGTGCAAATAATAAAAATTAAATATAGTCATCACTTGCCAACTTTGAATTGAAAAAATAGTTTAGGTAATGCTACAAATACTCTGAGGTTACCTTCCCTATATTTATTATAGGCAATGCTTAGCATATTGCAGATATTGTGATACAGCTCTTCAGTTATCTCAGGCACCACTGTACACCACCTATATAGCACTTTTGGGCTGGGCTATACTTGCTAATTACAGTGCATTAAAGGAGCCCCAGGCACACTAGCTCACTACCTGTCCACACTGGCAAAGCATGTAGAGCGCTCTGACTCCACAGCTACAGCGCTCCTGGTACTCCACCTCGACGAGTAGACTACTGTTTGATGCGCCCCCACTGGAGCGCCCCAGAGTCAGTATGAACAAGGTGTTGCATTACTGTGCTCTGATCAGTCTCCAGAAATGTCCCATAATCCCCTTAAGTCAAGTGGCCACTCTTGTCATTGTTTTGGATATGCCCTTTGAAAGCTCCGTTTAACCGTCGGCTGCTTATCTGCTCTGAGACAAAGCAACCATTACTGTGGAATGCTGTGTGTGAGAGGGGGAGGGAGAGGTCTGCTGCTGTCTGAACTTACAAGACAGCATGCTGACATGCTCTCAGCCCCCCAGAAACCCACTGTCTCTCCCCCAACATACACACAACACACTCCCTGTCACACTCCACCCCCCATTTGAAAAGCACATTGCAGCCACTTGCATGCTGGGATAGCTACCACAATGCACTGCTCTCTGTGGCCTTTGCAAGAGCTGCTAATATGGCCATGCCAGTGCGCTGGCAGCTGTCACTGTGGACAGACTACAGCGCTTTCCCTACTGCGCTCTGAGGGCTGGTTTAACTCAAAGCGCTCTACATCTGCATGTGTAGCCCTGCCCTTAGTCAGTACATTAAATATACAGCTAGATAATGATCAGGTTATCATTATAACACTTAGATATTACATAGCACTTTACATCAGTAGATCAAAGTGCTTTACAGAGGGCAACATTATCCCATTTCACAGATGGGGAAACTGAGGCACAGAGTGATGAGTGACTTGCCCGAGGTCACTGAGCAGCAGAGGCAGAAACAGAGCTCAGGTCTCCTGTGTCCCAGTCTGATGTTCTGGCTCCTAAATCAAACAGCTTTTATGCTGTTCTTTGTGCCAGATAATGCAGTACACAGAGATTTGATCATGTTAACAATGTGTAAGTTTTGTCAAAATTATTGTTACAGCTTTTTCACTACAAGCCAGGCAAAAATATAGGGAGCTGCATTGAACACATGGATACTGAGGAAATTGGTTTCCATGGGAACCCTATCCACATGACAGTTTTCAAAATTTTCTCTGCTTTCCAGGTGACATTTTAGTAATTCCAAAAGGTATTAATATTGCAAGTGGACATGAAGTATGTGACATAAAATGGTGTGTGCGCGTGTATAGAACCTAACCAAACAGTGTATTTATGGAACATCTCTTTCAAATCTATGGCTATGACAGTTTGTTATGAACTATTCCCAAACATGTCTTTTTGGGGCAAACTTAAATATCACTCATTTTGTGTCTATTTTTAAGCACATATACATTTGTAGTAGAAAGAAAACTAGCATTCAGTATAATGCATAATAAATTCCCTATACATTAAAGGATTGTTTTGCTTTGATGCATTTAGAATCTGAAAGCAATTTTCTTTCAGTAATGAGAGGCTACATTAGAAGCTGCTGGTGACTAATTGAGATAGAATTGTGGAAACAAATCTGGAATGCTGTAGTGATATACAGTAACTGGTGAACCCTGCTGCCTTGATTAGCACATTAATTACAAAGCAGGTGTTAGTAGACTGTGTAAATAGCCTGTATAAAAGGTCAAGAAGGTTTAGCTGTCACTTCTTCTCATCAAATTATTGAATATTTCACGGCTTTTCTGATTTGAATATGTCTGAGGAAGATTAGTAATTTCAGAGACTGGAAATGAGAAGACACTTTTCTTTCTCTCTATCTTCTTTTTTTTTAAACAACAACAACTGTCAGATAAAAGGTGAATTTGAGACAAAGGCACATAGTAACTTGTCAAAGTGAAAATGGTTAACAGATAAACAAGGACTAACACCCAAATGATTCCCTGCTTTTATGTTAAAATCCTACCAACATGTGTTTATCTGTCATGATTGTACATCTCTAATGTGGCTCTTTGCAGCAAAGGGGACGATGTGATGGGAAATCATTCACACTGGGATTATGAATCTGCTTGTTTTTCCCCCTGCTAGTTACTTAATGGGCATATTATTTATCTTTCCTTTTAGGAAAAGCGATAATTTTCAAATCCAAATGTTGAAGCTAATGTTACCTCCATATATTAAAAACAAGACAAGAGGAGAGAGGGTTTTTGTTTTGTATGTGTGGTGGTGTATTCTCCCCGCCCCAGGATGTAATAAGTCTGAACGCTGCTGGCTTGCAGACACCGGTTACTGCACAGGGGAAAAGTGTTCAGAACATTCTATATAAGAAGTCAAAGTTCCCCCAAGTCAATGGCTCATCAGGCTGATGGGGTTAAGGCATGTTAGTTTCATAGCCATTAGTAGAGCAAGGGGTGATATGGCCAGCATCATGTCCAACCACCTTTGATTGCCTTAACCCAAGGTAGGTGGGTGAACTTGAAGTCTTTCAGTGTGAGATCAAGGGAAACTAAAACTCACAACTTTTCTAATTGGCAGTGAGCACCTTAGCCACTTAGCCAACCTCCCCACCCATTTCTAATAAGAGACAAATGAAATTGATTCTAATCTTCAGTTTCTCATTTATAATGGGTTAAATTGTTCAATGGTTAGAATACAGTAAAATGAATAGGGTAGAAAGGGATGGAAGATGAAGGAAGTAATGCAAAGAAACAGGTGCAAGCAAATTGAGGGTTTCAGTGAAGTTTTCAAGAGAAAGGTAGTTTGACAGTTCAAGGTTAGAGATTGTTCTAAAAAGGGATAGACCTTACTTGACCTACCATGCTTGTATTCTAAATAAATACTACTTATTGCATAAAATGCATATTTGGTATAGTTCAATTTGTGCATCTGTGAATCCTAACAATGGGGAAGTACACACAATTAAAGGGTATATCTGGAATGTGACATTCCAAACTCAGTTCACAGATTAATGTAGGAAGGTCTGAGTTTATTCCTCACTAGAGTTGCTTAGATTTTCTGACCTCCCTACCCATCAAAATATATCTGTAGGAAAATGCTAATTAATTGTAACAAACTCCATGAAAACATATTGGTTTTGCTTACAGTTTTGTTGGGAAGGTTTCTCAGAGGGGGTAGGAGAAGACAGAAGACAAGAAAGACCAGCCAATAGTTTGGTGGTTGGGGCATACAGCTAGGCTACAGGACACTTGGGTTCAAGTTCCTGTTCTGCCTTATTCAGACCAGTGTCTCCAGCTTGGTGCTCTGGTCACTGGGCTAGAGAGTCTCTCTCCTGATGATGCAGTTCTATTACATTTTTGCAAAAAGTTTTGGTTTTGACAAATTGGCACCTTCTCACAAAAAAGAGCTCTGAACCAACTCTAGTAATTACTTAATCAACTTGAGGACATGTTCCCCAAGATGTTTGCCCCTCCTAGCTAAGCCCTTTTCCACAGTTCTAGGTGGAAAGGGCTAGAGACTTTAAACTAGATCAGATTAAAACCTTTAGGAAAGTCCACCCAATCTGTTATTTGATTTGACACTAAATCAGTATGTTCTGTTGTCTCCAAGAGAACCATGTCTAATTGGCTCTTTGTTTGCAGCTGCACCTTGGTGGGCCTTTAACTTGCAGGTCATGTAAATGTCTATTCTGGGAGAGGCAAGGCTGCTACAGCAGGCAGCCACTGACATGTATCCAGCCAGGAGAATTCCACAGCAGACATACAATCATCACTCAAATCCAGATCTGGTCTGTTAGTATTACATTAACTATTTCTAGGCCACAGATGCTGATGTTTTTCCATTCCTTAGGGTTGTATTTTATCCCTCCAACTTAAAGTAGTTATTATTCTTAACTCAAAGCCCACCCACTTTGTTGTTTCTAACTGACTGTTGCACTCACTGTTACATTTTCCTTTTAGAAAGATCCTTGGAGAGATTTAGTCTTAAGAGTTGGGTTTTGGAGGAATGTGCCCCTCCAGAGAAGAGTTTCAGATACAGTGAGCAATATTTAAACATAATTGTTAGTCTCTGAAGATATACATCTTAATGCATTGCCAGTCCATTGCCACTCTGCTCCCCACTAAACAGAGGGCTCTGTTACTTCCTGTTTTTTTTTTTAATTCTGTTGAAATAGGCTATTGTTATAGAAAATATTTTTTTTACCTCCTGCTACAAAGGAACTGGTTATTGGACCATGGTGGCCAGCATAGTTAGTGAGACTACTCCTACCAAGTCCAGTATCTTATAATTGTTGAGCCAGGAAAATTCTTGGCAGGCCAATGCTCAGGCACACAAACCCTGGGGTGGTAATCCTCAAAGATTTATAACTTCTGAGAACAACAATTACAAGCAAGTGATTACCTCATATCGTACCATATGTATTAGTCTGTCATATAACATAATTGGATGTCTGGAGTATAAGGGGGAAAAGGAACACAGTTATTTTAAGAGTTAGATTGGCTGAGAATATTTAAAATGCCTGAATGATCTGCTTATCAACCTCTCTGCTTCCTGCCATGGGGAGCACATTTATGACCTGGGTGCTAAAGCTTTCAGATCTAAATCATCAGTATGACAATTTAATGGTGCTATAAAAATTGTCTCTCGTTAGAAAGACATAATTTAAAATTGTCTAAAATTTCTCATTTGTGTGTGTGTGTGTGTATATATATATATATATATATATATATATTTTATTTGGAACTTATTACTTTTCAGTGTCAAGTTTAGAATTGTTTAGATTTCAGTTCAAACAAAAGTGCCATTGAACCGTTCCCTTGTGGATTTTGCTTTTGTCAGTTTTGACAAACCTGACATTCTGAGTTTCCCAAATAAGTCTGTATTTTATGCTGATTCCAAAATCAGCTAGCATCCCCACTGTCATAGCTGAGGGCATGCATGTTTAATATACATAGAGTGTGTGCCCAGACATTACCCTATTCTCATGCTTACTTCTTGATGAACAGATTTAAAACAAATCACTTGCAAAGGAACTCTTTTCCACCAATGCAGTCTGCCTTACTAGATGATGTCTGTCTTACCACTCCTGTCTGGTATTAAATGAGTTTATCAAGGTGTCTTTGGTGTACGTTGGACCCAGTTTGATTGCACAGGAGTACTTGTTCCTTCCCAGTACCTGAATCAGGTCAATTGCTGAATAGTAGCAGAGTGATTATGTGACAGACAAGCCTGCCTTTGGGAAAGCAGCAGACATGAAAGTACATTGGTGGAGGAGGATTCAATTAATTTGCTAGTGAAGTAGCACAAGCTTCTTTCTTTGAAAAGAACTTAGGAGCCATGCAATTTTCTGACAGGAACCTGGAGAAATAACCAGACCAACATGTGCAATCTCAGAACCAATCTTTGGAAATCAGGCCGACATAAATTATCTTTGAGAAATGCTGATTAGGGAAAGGATTTTCCTTCAAGCTCACTCCCACAGCATCTGTCCCTAGGGGTTCATCTCTGATGGACTTTGGAAGAAAGTGCTCAGCCAAGATTGAAAAACAGCTTGGAGTTATGAAATGGCTTTTTAGCTCTTCATTGCACTCGGGTAGTAAGTCTGTTGTTTACTTGGGGGGGGGAACATGTTCCCTTCCCTAAAAGCAGAAATATGGTAAATGAATCCCTGGTAGTTTACATTTAAAAAAATTACTCTTGGAAGGGTTTTATTGGTTCAACAATATTAAATGGCAAGTCACGCACAACGTCTCTATATAAACACGCCCTTAGTCTTGATGCAGCAGGTGGATGTTTAGGCGCATTGTTCTTGGTGTTCCATGTGATTGTTTCCACAAACAGTAATTATAGTAGGTGTGCTCAAAGGCAGAAACAAACACTGTTTAAGGTACTATGAAGAATCAGGCACAAAAAGCAAGGCTTGATTTTGGGGCCAGATTCATCCAGTCTTCTTCACATCGAGTAGTACCTTATTTGATTAAAACAATGGGACTACGTGCAAGAGTAAGGTACTATTCAACATTTTTATAAAGGGTATCAGAATCTGGCCCTTGATGGTTAATTAAATAAGGCAACCTGAGGCTGATCAGCTCTGCCCTAATTAGTAGGTATGATTATAAGGTTTTAGAGGACTGGGGGTTACTAGTTTAACCACTGAAGCAGTTCAAAAGCAAACTATTATGAAAAATGGATGTCTTGTAGTTCTAGCATTTTGTTAAAGGAATGTCATTTCAAGGCATAAGCTGTAAGTAGAACCGAGCACAATCTAGATAATTAAGATAATGGAGTGTAAGTTTTCTGATCTTGAAAATTCCTTTCAGGCATTAATGATAATTATTACCTTTTAGGAAACTGAGTATTTTGGAAACCTAATTCCAAAGTCTTATGATTGGTATTGCTTCCTAGTTCATGCACTGCAAACCTACCATACTTTCCATTATTTAATATGATTTTCCAAATTATTTTATCTGCAAAGTGCCAAACAACCTTCACAATTTGACTTCCACTAGAATCATTGTTTAAAAAAATCTGTTAATGCAACTTTTGTTCTTTAGCCAATATAAATATTTGAATCTTTGATATCATTAACAGTACATAACACAGGAATGTAAGACTCAAAACGCTGCAAGAGCATCAAATGTGCAGACCCCTGACCCTACATGGGGCTCTTTAAATTCAATGGCTGTCTAACCATATGGATCAGTACTTAATTTTTATATATTTATAAGTAAATAGTTTTCCATTTTTCCTTTACAAAAATCTAGAAAACAGTTAATCTAATTTGTACTGAATTATGGTTCTATCTGTACCTACTTTCACTCACAGGGACTGCTATACATTTCTTTAAAAGAGTATGATCAGATGAATAATTACAGCTATATTCTGTGACAAAGGATAACTCACTTATACTGTACATCTGAGATTGCAGGATTATTTTGGAAATGTCCTGTTGACAAAGGTAAATTAACAACGTGTAAGAAATAAATCCACCAAAATTTAGAGGTCCCTGGACAATCACCCCTCCTGCACACAAATGAGGGCCCTAATTGTTTAAGATGATTAGCATGGGTGGGTACTTGTGCCCTGCAGAGACCCAGTGAGTTCATGGCATGTCAGACAAGCCTGCCTTTGTGGACATAAAAGTACATTGATGGAGGAGTCTCACAGTATGTTCTACTCTGAACTGAGTTCAATGGAGCCCTGCAGTTGTGCAGGGGTCCACTTGTACAGAACTGTTGCAGCACTGGATACTTGATCTGCCCCCCACTTAAAGTATATCCAAAGGCCATTCAAATTTTTCCGAGTATTTCAATGGACTTTGGATCAGACCTTTGATATCAGTACCAAGGAAGGTCACCGCAGAATACAGCCACTTCCAGCAAACCATTTATGTCCGTTCTGACTCTAAATGTTTTGTGTAGGCCCCATTTTTTTGTTTTTTGTTTTAAGAGCTCAGAACCCAAAGATGCCCTTCCAGGTTGCTAAATGTGCCTTACAGTTGCTACATTGCTAAATCTGTACAGAAAGAAAAAAAACCCACAAGATTTCAGAAAATTGATCATGATGCCAAAGCTTGCAAATTTCAGAATCAGGCTGCGGATGCATGCACATATATATGAAGGATATATTCCAGATCTCTCGAGTATACATACATATTTCTGATCTGAAGGATAAATTATACATCTTTTCAGATTTTACTCATTTATAAATGATAAAATATCATAAATTATGATGTGGCCATAATGATGTTGGAGCAAGAGTGAAGAGACAGTGTATGTTTTTAAATTCCGTCTGTGTGCCCCCACACACATATGTTTTCCAAGTTTGTTTTAGTATTTAATTGGGACACAGATTTACACTTACACACTTAACCTTACACACTTATTCACTTCAGGACTGGGGACTAAATAAGGGATATTTAAAAGCACCCAGTTTTGCCCTGACTCTGTTGCCCTTGAAATCAGTGGTTTTATTAGTTTTAAAAATATTATCCTACCTGTCAAAATATTCATGGTATTTATAGTAGGTTACATTGTGAGCTGGTGAAAATGTAACATGGACTTTAAAGAGCTTCAGGATTCTGAACAATGACTGCTGAGAACATGTGCTGATGCTTTTGAGGTATGAGTAAGGGGGAGAAAGCTGCAAGTATATTTTTGTCTTTAGTGGGATAGATACTCTAAGATTGATCCTCTTTATTCTGTTTTAGCTTGGTGGGTTTCACTGGAATCACTATTGATATTCACAGATGTAACTGAGAAGAATGAAGCCTGTATCTTAATTCTTTTACCATTTTTACCTTTCCATTTATAATTTCTTTTTTATTGAGATCTGTAATATATTATATGTGGCTGAATAATGTTGGTTTAAAAAATTGTTTGTTGTATATTTTGAGCAGTATCCCTTTATGGAAAACTGATACTGATTAAAACGATAATGTTTTTTAGCAATTAAATAGAGTTCTTATAGCAATGTTTGTGAAGTCTTAAAGTCTTGCTGATCTTAAAGGCAAAAAAGAGGCTTATAAGAAGTGGAAGATTGGACAAATGACCAGGGAGGAGTATAAAAATATTGCTCAGGCGTGCAGGAGTGAAATCAGGAAGGCCAAATCACACTTGGAGTTGCAGTTAGCAAGAGATGTTAAGAGTAACAAGAAGGGTTTCTTCAGGTATGTTAGCAACAAGAAGAAAATCAAGGAAAGTGTGGGCCCCTTACTGAATGAGGGAGGCAACCTAGTGACCGAGGATGTGGAAAAAGCTAATGTACTCAATGATTTTTTTGCCTCTGTCTTCACGCACAAGGTCAGCTCCCAGATTGCTGCACTGGGCAGTACAGCATGGGGAGAAGGTGACCAGCCCTCTGTGGAGAAAGAAGTGGTTCGGGACTATTTAGAAAAACTGGACGTGCACAAGTCCATGGGGCCGGATGCGCTGCATCCGAGGGTGCTAAAGGAGTTGGCGGGTGAGATTGCAGAGCCATTAGCCATTATTTTTGAAAACTCATGGCGATCGGGGGAGGTCCCAGATGACTGGAAAAAGGCTAATGTAGTGCCCATCTTTAAAAAAGGGAAGAAGGAGGATCCGGGGAACTACAGGCCAGTCAGCCTCACCTCAGTCCCTGGAAAAATTATGGAGCAGGTCCTCAAGGAATCAATTATGAAACATTTAGAGGAAAGGAAAGTGATCAGGAACAGTCAGCATGGATTCACGAAGGGGAAGTCGTGCCTGACTAACCTAATTGCCTTCTATGATGAGATAACTGGCTCTGTGGATGAGAGGAAAGCAGTGGATGTGTTATTTCTTGACTTTAGCAAAGCTTTTGATACTGTCTCCCACAGTATTCTTGCCACCAAGTTAAAGAAGTATGGGCTGGATGAATGGACTGTAAGGTGGATAGAAAGCTGGCTAGATCGTCGGGCTCAACGGGTAGTGATCAATGGCTCCATGTCTAGTTGGCAGCCGGTTTCAAGTGGAGTGCCCCAAGGGTCGGTCCTGGGGCCGGTTTTGTTTAATATCTTTATTAATGATCTGGAGGATGGTGTGGACTGCACTCTCAGCAAGTTTGCAGATGACACTAAACTAGGAGGCGTGGTAGATACACTAGAGGGTAGGGATCGGATACAGAGGGACCTAGACAAATTAGAGGATTGGGCAGAAAAAAACCTGATGAGGTTCAACAAGGACAAGTGCAGAGTCCTGCACTTAGGACGGAAGAATCCCATGCACTGCTACAGACTAGGGACCGAATGGCTAGGTAGCAGTTCTGCTGAAAAGGACCTAGGGGTCACAGTGGACGAGAAGCTGGATATGAGTCAACAGTGTGCTCTTGTTGCCAAGAAGGCTAACGGCATTTTGGGCTGTATAAGTAGGGGCATTGCCAGCAGATCGAGGAACGTGATCGTTCCCCTTTATTCGACATTGGTGAGGCCTCATCTGGAATACTGTGTCCAGTTTTGGGCCCCACACTACAAGAAGGATGTGGAAAAATTGGAAAGAGTCCAGCGGAGGGCAACAAAAATGATTAGGGGTCTGGAGCACATGACTTATGAGGAGAGGCTGAGAGAACTGGGATTGTTTAGTCTCCAGAAGAGAAGAATGAGGGGGGATTTGATAGCAGCCTTCAACTACCTGAAGGGGGGTTCCAAAGAGGATGGAGCTCGGCTGTTCTCAGTGGTGGCAGATGACAGAACAAGGAGCAATGGTCTCAAGTTGCGGTGGGGGAGGTCCAGGTTGGATATCAGGAAAAACTGTTTCACTAGGAGGGTGGTGAAACACTGGAATGCGTTACCTAGGGAGGTGGTGGAGTCTCCTTCCTTGGAGGTTTTTAAGGCCCGGCTTGACAAAGCCCTGGCTGGGATGATTTAGCTGGGAATTGGTCCTGCTTTGAGCAGGGGGTTGGACTAGATGACCTCTTGAGGTCCCTTCCAACTCTGATATTCTATGATTCTATGATTCTAAGTCCTATAGAGTGTATCTTTACTATAAATGTTTAAACCCTCCTGTAGAATAAAACAGAGAAGAGAAGCCTGATCCAAAACTCAGACTCCCATTAACTTAGTTTCTGTTTATTTCAGTGGGATTTGGACCAGGTCCTACAGTCATTCTATAGTTCAGTTTACAAAGTCTATAGAAAATGTATTATCTAATAAAATTTGATAGAACTTTCCCATAAAGGCACTTTTAATTATTCTATAAAAATAACTGCACAAAGAAACATACAACACTCATTTCTAAAAGGATCTCATGTTAAACCATCTTTTTTATGATATGTAAAGAGCTGTGGGCTGTGGGTTTTTTTTTTTTTTTTCCCCATCAAACAATTTGGGTTACAGATGTATTACCTGAATATTTTTTCAAACATATTGAGGTTTGAGGTTAGGATGCTATTTAATACCTGTTAACGGATTTTTTAATTTATGTATGTTTTTTTTGTTATCTTCCCACAAAGATTTCTGGGATTTATCCCTTTCTTGAGTCTACTAGTTGGTTTATATGGAGCTTAAACAAAACAAAAAAATACATTTAAAGATAAACGTTTTAAAAACTTCTGCTTGTATTGGTGTGTGGACAAAGGCAGTTCTTTTGACGAGCTCAGTCCAGCCAACAAGTTTTAAACCTCAGCTTTTAAATATGAGGATAATATTCTGCTTGTCATCTCCTAGCCTCTCTGTGGGCCTGATCCAAAGCCTATTTAAATCAATAGGAGTCTTTCAGTAGTCTGTGGATCAGCTCCAGGTAGTCTCACTCACCTGTTGAAAGTGAAGCAGGTGCTTAAATCCTTTCCTGATCGGGGACAGGGTGTTCAGAATCTTCCAAGATCTAGTCTTTAGAAAGATTATGTTTTTCTATTAAATTGTATCGGACTATTCCATAAGGTCAGAAAGCAGGAGCCTGGGGGACACAGAATTGACTGGGCACAGCTTTCCAATACTGCAGGTCTAAAAGAGAGGCAAGAAGTGGCCAATTTAGAGCTGCTCCCATGATCCCTACAGGCTGCATAAGACCATAAGATGACATCCAGTCATTGGATGATTGCTCTGTGGCTGAGTATTATCATAGCAGCTACACAAGGTAAGATGCAGCATTGACTCCTAATGGGACATTCCTGGAGCAAGCCAAGGATTATGATGCAAAGAGCATTTGGTACTCATGCCCACATAGACTTGCTGCCTAAACTCAAAAGGCCAGGGGGTGATGTTACACAGGGCGCTCCTACTTTTCATGCTCTTTTAATCACAGATCAGGATGTGGTGCCCACTACCCAAGGAGGGAAGGTGGTCCACAATACATAAACACCTCTGAACATAGCTTGTGTGTCTCTGATAAGACAAGTATATTGATTTAGAGTTAACATGCATTTATGTATTTAACATTTATGTGAATTCAGTTCCAGGTTACCGTCAGAGAAAAATATAGCATATGAATTTTGATTTGGAGGGGTGATTATTGTTAAGGACCAAATACATTATAGAGCCTCCAAATACGCTGAAGAAAATGTGCTGTATTAAAGACAGTTTGTGCCATTTGCCTCGGGCTATTCTTAAGTGGGCTGACAAATCATTTTTACCTGTTATATATTTGTTAATTGGTAAAATATGTCTTTGTCAATTGAGCTCATTCTAAACTGTTTGATAACTGAAAATATCAAGCTCACTTTTTCTAAAACTAGCTCTCATTTAAGGTAAAGAATTTTCCATTTGCCTCTGGGAGGGAGGTCTATTGCTCATTGTCAAAATGGAAATTATCTTGACACCTTTGTTGAAAGTGTTTTCAGACTCTTTTTTGTCAGCAGCAATTATATTGTTGGGTAAGAAATTCAGATTGAAAACAATGGACTCATTAGTCAAAGTTTTAGTAAAATCTGCCATCCGTTGTGACAAGACATATTAGATATTATTTTGTTACAGTCAGTGATGACTATTCTATATATTAAAAATACATTTTCCCCAAGTATCCCAATTTCTTTTTTCAGATTTTTGGTTTGCATCATCACAAATTAAACTACATATTATTAGCTTAATTATTGGAGGTAATTTTTTCCACACAATTACCGTGAAAATATATAGAATCTGTAAGGTGGGAGACAATTATTGACATGCAAACTAAACACGCTCCTTGGTATGCTGCGTATTTATGTAGCAAAACTTTTGTATATCTTTTACCTTATTTTAAAAAAAAGCACCTTAGGTACTTTTACCTCTATATCCCATTCAAAGCTAATTGCTAATAACTTTGCTTGGAGGAGACAGAAGTTGTCATTGCATGATATTTTGACAATGATCTATGTAAAAGGAGTTGATGGTCTCAAGTCTGGTTTCTAGTGGATAATTATATAGACAACAAACCCAATAACACAATTGATGCAAGTTAACTGATTCAATTAGAGAAATTAAAGAGTACACACTGGCCAGGGAATTAACTTTGCTCCCACCTCTAGAGTGAAGTTGAGGAACAGATTGATATGCTTTGGTGATACACTATAGGAAAGCTTCCACTGCTGCTGCCGGTGCTGCCTCTTCGTTCCCTCCCCACTCTGAACTTTAGGGTACAGATGTGGGGAACCGCATGAAGACCCCCCTAATCTTATTTCTACCAGCTTAGATTAAAAACTCCCCTATTCCTTGGATTAAGTAACACTGCCACCACCAAGTGATTTAAACAAACATTTAGGGAGGGCCACTTGGAGCCATACCTTCCCCAAATATCCCCTCAAGCCCCTACACCCCCTTTCCTGGGGAGGTTTGAGAATAATATTCTCACCAATTGGTACAGGTGAACACAGACCCAAACCCTTGGATCTTAAAATGATGAAAAAACAATCAGGTTCTTAAAAGAAGAATTTTAATTAAAAAAAAGGTAAAAGAATTATCGGTGTAAAATCCGGATGGTAAGTACTTTACAGAATAACAAATGACTCAAGAACATAGAGGATCTTCCCTCTAGGCAAAACCTTAAAGTTACAAATCCAGAGATAAATCTCCCTCTAGACAACCCCCCCTCTAGACAAGGAAAATCACAAGCCAAAAATAAAAGTAAGCTAACGCATTCCCTTATTATTACTTACTAATTCTAATTGAGTTGGATTGCTTGCCTTCTTGATCTGTCTCCAGCAAGCACACAGGACAGACAGACAATACAAAGCCTTTTCCCCCTCCTCAGATTTGAAAGTATCTTGTCCCTTTATTGGTCCTTTTGGTCAGGTGCCAGCTAGGTTACCTGAGCTTCTTAACCCTTTACAGGTAAAAGGATTCGGTGTCTCTGGCCAGGAGGGATTTTATAGTACTGTATACAGAAAGGTGATTACCCTTCCCTTTATATTTATGACAGTGCTGAGCACCTTTGGTGAAATTCTGAATACCCACAACTCCTATTTAAGCAGTAAGGCCCAGATCCTCAAAGGTATTTCAATGGGAATTAGTTAGCTAAATAACGTTGAAGATCTGGGCCTAGGTGTCCATCACCCTGCAAGAGGTACTGGGTCCTATGAGTTACCCCACAGAAAACAGCTGTGCAAACTTTTTCACTCTGCACCATGAGTTGTGAGCCTTCAACACTTGAAAGAATCAAGCCCTATGGTTCAGATTCTCATTTATACTAAGTGCCCTTTACTGTGCTCGGATATATTGGGTTTCACTGTAAGGCCACAGCAGTGAAAAAGACACTTAGGTCCTGATTCTCATTTACACTATAAATTGCAGCCTACATGGTGCCCACTTTCGTACACATGTGCACCGTTGCCACAGAGCAATGAGGACAAAAGGCACTGAGCAGCTCAATTCAGTCCACTCAGTATTTTGCAGAACCTGCTGAGTTCCTAATTGTTTATTTTTATACACTGCCAAATAATTTAAATCCAAAATAAAGAACTTCAGCTTTCAAGGTCATCATATAGCAAGATTCATAGTAACTAGCTTTCATTTGGATAGTGATCTTAAGGTTGAAGAAAAGAGATGACCATTGCAAGCCATATGCATTGATTTGCTTTTTTTACCCTCCTCCCCATCAAAAGGATATTGAATCTTGTTGGTGTGGAAGACATTATTCTTTAGGGAAATACTCTGACAGGAAAAAGAGAGAAAAATCAGCTGTGACTTAGAGGTAATAGCATAGAGGAAATCTTCAGGGAATGATGTAATGCAAGGTGGCAGCAGAAATAGCTGACCTGATAGTCAAAATACCTGACCTACCTAGCATTCATGCACTTTTGATGTACAACTCAAAATATAAATCACAAAGCAACACATTCAGATTCATCAGATTTAATACAATTATATTGCAAGCCCTTTTTACAGATGTAAATTGTTGCAGAACTAATAATGTTTGTGCATTCCTCTCTACCTACTCAGAGGGAAGGAAGAAGAAAGCAGTAATTGCTGTGCAACAGGAGAGAGTCTAGAGATGGCTGGTGCCTGTCTGCATTTACACCAAGAAAAAAATGTAATAAGCCATTTCTCGGATTGCCTTGACCTTGCAATGCTTATTAAATGCCTGAGAGGCTGTTTTTAATACAAAGTATTATACAAGTATTGGCTGTGCTTGCAATATCTGAGTGCCAGTCATTCTATCTCTGATCTGCCTAAACAAGTGCAGTCTACAGTGATCTCTCCCCAGTTTGAACAGCAGCTACAAACACTGCTATACAATTGGCTTAACCAGGGAACATTTGTTACATTGTTACAAGGACAAGCAAAGCAACAATGTATTTTGTATGGCAAATGTCCCTCCTATGGATTCCTCACTTAGGGACAGCCTGTAAACAATGGGGAGCAGTTACCCATAGGAGCAGTCCCTTCGACTTCAGTGGAACTACTCATGTGAATGACTGCTTAGCAATGTTTAGTAACGGTTTCACAATCAGTCCAATAGTGTAGGCAGGCTCTAAAGGTGCTGCTCTTATCAGGTATCTAAACCTTAATGGCTCTGGCTGACATTTCCAAAGCAATCTAGGACATTTGCATGCCCATGTCCGATTGATTTTCATGGGAATTAGGCATCCTAATACTGTAGGCAGCTTCAGCTTCCATGCACAAGACAATAGTCCTTGCTATGCATCTGCATTATGCTAAATCTAAGATGACAAACTGCCAATAAACCCAGTAAATGTCAAATCTGAAAACAAAAACCCTCTTCATGTCTGTCCTTTTTGTGGCATCATCAAGGGTATCACGTTTTTATTTCTCTACAAGGACTCATGCACTAAGTGCAACATTCTAGCAGTCTGGATTTTTTCATTGAACACACTACTGGCCAGCTTGCAACTATTTATTTGGCACAGATATGAAGAAAAACTTTGTCATTGTGCAACTGCTCGTAATTCTCCTCATGGAGCTAGTGCTGTTCCTCGTGATGTCACTGAAAATATTATTTATTGAGTATACTGAAACCAGAAGGAAAGCTGGAGGTTTTATTTTATTTCATTTTATATTTCATATAAGGAGTTTTATTATAATTCATCACACAGAATCAAACTGGAAACTAGATGCCTGACTGGCATGTCTTCAATATACATTGATTTATAAAATAAATATGGTGCCAGGTTATGCCCAATATATTTGTAGCTTTGAAAGGAGCTCTTCCTAAAATCATTGACTTCATTGGGATTATTTATGGAACACAGTGCTACTTATCATGAGTAAGGATATCAGAATATGGCCCTTAGAATGGGATGTACTTGGGGAAGCAAAAATATCATCTTTTGAATTTTGTTCATCATCCATCCTGACATAATTAATAATGATGATGATTTCCCTTTTGCATGCAGTGTCATCTTGGTTCATTCCTTCCTCTTGGCTGTAGGGTAGAGAACTGAAGATATGGTTTAAATATACAGAATGTCTTTTAACTCCGTATAGCTTGTAAGAGCTTTTCTTTTTAATTTATACAATGTTCACCATTATTAGAAGATATTTCTTTATTCTCACTTCCTGGCAGGGCCTCTCTTGGGAATTCTTTAACATCATTCCATATATAATGGATTTCTTTCATTATCATATAATATCTGTGACAAAAGTCTATATGAATCTCACCATGTCAGTTCCTACCCATTTGCAGGAATACTTAAAATTTGCATGTTTTTATCTCTCTCATGATTCTGTCATTTCAACATCATTTCACTATCTCCATTGGTCTTTTTTATTGCACGGTTGTAAAATCATTTTCTATCACTAAGATTTTCTCAGTTCTATTGTCAAAACTTCTTAGCTCTAGTTTCCCCATCTATCTAAGTCAAATCTTTTCCTTGTCAGGCTTTCTGCTTATGTATCTGGATATGATCAATTTTATGAGGAAAGCTAGCCAGAGGAGGTTTGATAAATCATCCTTGACCTTATCTTGGGTGAACAGGCGTGAGGACATGTACTATGAGACTTGCTTTCTAGAGATGTATACACATGTTTTTAGGGGTGTTGGGAGCGGGGGGAGCCTGCATTCTTGATTTTGACAGTTGCTTGTAGGCATTCTCAGTTTGTATTGCAGTCTACTGCCATGTTATAAAAAAGATTTCTGAAGTTTGTGTTAACATCACAAACACCAGTCTAAATATCATAATAAACATCATCATCATATCATACTGCCTCTATATAATTCCATGGTACAACCACACCTTGAATACTGCATGCAGTTCTCATCCCCTCATCTCAAAAAAGATATATTAGAATTGGAAAAGGTACAGAGAAGAGCAACAAAAATAATTAGAGTTATGGAACATCTTCCATGTGAGGAGAGCTTAAAAAGATTGCGACTTTTCAGCTTGGAAAAGAGACAACAAAGAGGGGATATGACAGAGGTATATAAAATCTTGACTGGTGTGGAAAAGAATAAGGAAGTGTTATTTACTTCTTCACATACACAAATTAGGGTCACCCAGTGAAATTAATAGGCAGCAGGTTTAAAACAAACAAAAAATAATTCTTCACACAATGCACAGTCAACCTGTGGAACTCATTGCCAGAAGATGTTGTGAAGGCCAAAATTATAACACAATTCAAAAAATAACTAGATACGTTCATAGAGGCTGGTCAGCCAAGATGGCCAGGGATGCAACCCCATGCTATGAGTGTCCCTTGCCTCTGTTTGCCAGAAGCTGGGAGTGGACAACAGGGGATGGATCATTCAATGATTGCCTGTACTGTTCATTCCTTCTGAAACATCTTGCATTGGCCATCCTTGGAAGACAAGGGCTAGATGGACCATTGGTCTGATACAGTATGGCCATTCTTATATTCTTAGTCAGCTATCTCCACTTCTTGCTTTGGTGCACAGTATTGGTTAAACTCTGACATGACATTTTTATATCTGAGAGTGTAATCAGTGCATCTGATTTCCATCTATTATAGTATGGATATTTGTAATAGGTGACTGACTGAGTGACTGATTGGCACAGCTAATTCCCATGTTTTTATTGTGTCAGAATCTTGAAATTGACCCCCCCCCCATTCACTGTGGAAGGCTGACTACAGAAATTTTGCCTTTCCACTTGAAGGGATCAAAAGTCTTAAGTTCCCTTTATTCACTTTTATCAGTTCAAGTGCTCTTTAGTAAGTATTTGGAGAATCAAATTTAAAAGAATATATTGATTTATTCTGTGAAATAGTCATTTTGGGTATGAGAACTCCAGTTTGAATATCTTTTCAGGTCATGAGATCTGTTTATCAAATTGTTGCAAATAACATTTCCATAAATATGTTACTTGGATGGAGGATTACAAAATTACAATCATTTTAATGCTGATTGCTACTTTATTAATCTGATTCGGAAATTTCTATTTAAAAAGTTTCCAAAATCTCTTTTCCTGACCAGTTCTATGGTTGAGCAAGTCCATTATCTGGCAAAGCAATTGAGCAAATGTTTACATTTAAGTACATGGTTAGGTCCGTTGACAAGTGAGTTCAATGGAACGACTCACATACTTAAAATTAAGCATAGGCTTTGCGGGATCAGAGACAATGGACCTGACTATCCATTCACACCAGTTTTTCCCACTATAAGTCTGTCATCTTCAGTGGAATTATTTCTAATGTATGTGTGAATGGAAGAATTATTTACTCATGTGCTATTGTACATTTCACAAAGACATCTTTGATCATATCATATTGGTGGAGAAACATAAGGAAAGTAACCTCCTTCAAATGGAAAATGTTGTAATTTCCTCAATTAAATAAGCACAACCAATAACATGTTGTTGTTATGATATTAATATAACTTTACCAGTTTTGTAGTATTTTACAGTATGGTGAAGTTATTTTATTACATTTTAACCATACATCAAAACGTGTGGTTTGTGTTGAAGTGCATGTTAAGGAATTGATGATTAAAATAAAAGAATATGAACATTGATATATGTACACCTATTCCTGATTAAATTATAAAATGCAACAATGCTGCAAAATTTGGAAGGAAGCGGTAGATTGCAGGTAATGATGTTGACTGCCACATCCTTCTAAAGAGAGGATGACCATCAACTAGAATATACTAATGTACTCCTTATTGACCATAGAAGGGTTATGAGTTAGAATAGTCATAATTCTGCTCATTGTTACATTCAGTGAGGCATGTCAAACCTAGCTTTACCCGGGGTTTCTCAGAACCCAGAGCAGTGATAACTTAACTGTTTCTCTCCAGGAGGTGTCAGGAATAAATCAATATGGGGCAAAACTCATTTGTCTGATAAATGATAGTAGTTTTAGATAAGAGCATGCTTGCTTGTGTCAATTTCTTAGACTTTGAGCAAACACACACACACACACACACACACTAGCTTTAGGTCATCCCATATATAGTTACTCTTAGTCTGAGATGGTTTTTAGAGTGATCACCAGCTGGGTTTCCGGGGACCCTCTTTCCATCCAGATGATGGGAAGTTTAGATGTCAGCTCCTTGCCTGAAGAAAAGCTCCCTCAGACTACTCTAAAGAATAATCTATTTTCTAATCTTTTAGAGATAGCTTCAAACAAACCACATAATTTAGTGATTCCTAGTGGGTCAACAATTCTCCTAATTTCATCTACTCATTGTTTCTTATCAACGCATTTCTAGTTATAACAACAATGTGTCAGGGTCACTTAAACCAAAGTTGCTATTCACTCACTCTCTTCCATAACTTTCTGTTCTATCCTCCCATTCTGATTTGCAAACTGAAAATATGCAGCTGTCTGACCTTGCTTCACAAAGGCCTAAGATTGTTCCTCGCTATGTGGTATTCGGTTTTCAGATGGCAGTGGTTGAACATACAAAATGTCTGACTTCAATACTGTCAAATTCTGGGGTACATGCCAGAAAGTGAAATTCTGGAGTACACACCCCTCCTTGCAGATAATATATCTTTAATATTACAATCTGCACACATGTACACAACGGGTTCAGTGAGTTACTAATGAGGCCCATCATAAGCTCCAGGCTCTTGACAGAGACATAATCTTCTCCCTGGGACTCTCAGTTTTCACCCAATTCTACGTAGTTATAGAAATCATGTAGATTCCCTCGGGGAGTATCCATGGTTTGCAACAACACAGGCTTTTCAATCTATCTATCTATCTTCCTTCACATCCAGCATGTCAGTGCCAGGAACAAAACTATCATCACTATCTGAAATTCCAAAAGTCACCACAATTGGATGTAACAACAAATTTAAAATTCTTGTTGTTGTGGAGGACCATCTCAACAATGTGTCCCACCATTTGTATTCCAGATCTTTACTAATCCACTCAATTACTTGTTTAATCTCACTAGTGGAGTGATGAACAGCAATCATAATCTTACATGCCTCCTGTTTTGCAACATGTAAATAATTCCTCAAAGTGGGATGCTGAAGCAATATCTCCAAAACAATTTAAATTCACTCCAATGTGTACAGGTATTACATTAAATACAATGTGTATTTCACTTTTAATTGGCTATATTTTAATTCAGGCACTTAAAATTTAAAATCACATCCTTCGATAGCTAGAATATACCAAAACCCCCTATTTTCATGGGGATTATAAAGTACACGATGCACATAATTATGAGCACTGGGCACCATCTTCTAAGACATACAAAATTATCACCCACATACACACTCTCAAATTTATTCACAAATGGATTAATAATATAATAACATTTTTCCTCTTGTATTTCTAAACACATATTCTGTGCCTGCAAGTTATTTGTGGGGCATTCATATCCAATCCCAGATTCTTCTAAAATGGCTGCCAATTCTACTGTCTTCAACCTCTGGGCCTCTTTTATTACCCATCCCTGTGGTCCATGGGCTCCATCACTGTCTTACTAACATTAAGGTCCAAGGCTGCAATGAGGGAAACCGACCTTATTTCTCATTCTAACATTAATAACACAAATACAGTGATCTCTCCAGATATTTTATCATAGGTAAAATTTACCATTCTCCACCAGGATTGTAAATCCCTTTCAATCTAGGTGGAATTTTTTCCAAATAATGTTCCTGATTTTCAGTGGAAGTAACCCGCTAATATGATCTTGAATCATGTCCTTTACTACATCAATAATCTACATCTGCATTTGCATGCATGCCAGGCCAAGGAAACATTACTTTGGATGGCACCAATGGCCTGCAAGAGGCAGAGGTGTTCCTTTTATTGGGATTGCTCCCATTCCTCTAAAACCTGTGCCATCCCATTCTGTATGGAGCTTAGCTGATCTAAGGATACCCTTGGGGGCATTGCCAAGTCCTTTATGTGTTCCTCACTGCTTTCATTTTATTTGCAATCAGCTCCTCATTTATACTACTGAGAAATCCTAACCCTGTGCCAAATGCTCCCAATATGTCCCTTTTTACTCAGTCCCCCCTTGTCTGGGGACATCATAAAGATTAATCCATTTTTTTCCAGCCCTCATATAATGGCTGAATAAACTTTTCACAATGGGGTTCTATTGCTGAGATGTTTGCTAAGGTGAGGTCCACAATAACCTTTTTCAGGGTGTGGATTGTATTAATCACCAATTGTTTCTTTACATTGGTTTGAACCACATATGCTCAGATCAAATTAATTACAAGTGGTTCCAAAATCCACACTTGTATATCTTTTACTCCATGGGATCTCTGCAGTAGCCATTGCCCTGTCATATAGGGATACATATTAATAACCATTTTACCAACGCACCCCATATAGCCACTTTATTATCCAAATATTCTTTTTCCCCTCTAAAGTACAGGGGAAAATAACCTCCCATCCCTCTCCTGGTGTATCTTTAGTCTTGTCACCCTCAGATCTTTTTGTCCAGTGTTTGGGAATGAAAGGGAGTATTTCAGCCTAAAATGAATTGTCTTTTCCCCCACAGCTCTCTGCTTCAGGATGTCAGTCCACAAGTGAATGCAGTGGCTTTCACAGAGGAGAAAATAACTTGAGTTTGTTGCCTATCTGCATTCCCAAATTCTTCGGTTCTTATGTCTTCCCTCTACTAACATGAAATCAGCTCTTGGAAAGTCTGGAAGAGGGAGAGAAGCATGGGCATCCATTTTGTCCCAGTGGTGGGACATGCCAAAAAGACGCCAACAGCATTGTTTCCTGCTTCCCGAGTCCTCAACATTAACATTTATTTCTTCTGCATTGTTTACTTCACACTCCACAGTCATCCCTGGATAATCTCCCTACACTTTGAACACAACAGGTTCTGAATTCACACCACCAAAGAAGCAGGTCTGCAATCCAAACACCAGCAAAAGCAGCATACAGGAGTGTATCATCTCCAAGATTCTCCAGCATCCACATGATTGTCTAAAACACAAAGCAAAACAAACTTTCATGCTCCCTATATAGGGGAGGTATCACTAAATATTTAAACAAAACTTATTAACTTTTACTCAGACCCATCCAGGCCTGAGTCCCTTTATTCCCCACTCTTTGAACTTTTAATTATGCTTTGAGTACCCACTTGAGGATCAGATTAGAGCTGATTTGCTTAGGGCATGCTGAGGCTGGAAAGATGGCCATTATTAATCTTGCCAGTAAGCACACATTTCACTAGGGAGTGGGCAATTTTGAGTAACATTGAGGACAGTCCCACCAAATAGTCCCAATGCTGCGAAGCCAAAACTAGTCCCAAAACCTCCTTTTTCACAGGGAGTGAATCCCCTGTCTACTTTACTTAAAGTTTTGGAGGCATAAGCCACAGGGCAGAGCCCTGCTCCATGGCTCTGACTCAGAACAGCTTCTATCCCCCTTTCAAGTACTTGCCAGCTGCAACACAAATGGCTGTTTCCCCCTACTCCCTCCTTTAACAATTCAGGCAGTGGGACTACTTTCTCTGAAAATCCCTCAATAAAATCTCAGAAGAAATTAAACATTCCCCAAAAGAATCTGAGATCTGTAATGTCCGTGGGAGCTGAAAATTTAAGAATCAGTTCCACTCTCTGTTGATCAGGGGAGCACCCCTCCTAACCTAAGGTCAGACTAAGGTAATTTACTTATTGGGAGAACAACTGGGCCTTCTTTGGGCTTACAAAATATTTGAGAAACTAGGTTTAAAGTAACACCCTATCCAATGCTTCTAAATTCTTTTCCCTGATCTGAATGCAAATCAGGCTATCATCCACATCCCACCCCACATCTTGACTACATGGCATGACAAATAATAGGGCATGGTTCCAGCCCATGGGGACCCTGGCAAAAGAAAACTGCTTCCTTTGAAAGGTAAAAGCAAATTTGTAAGAGATATACCAATGTAAAGAATAACAAAGAAAGTGTTGGCCAAATCCAAAACTGAAAACAACTGGGCCCCTCTTACAATGGAGGCCATCACCTCCTGATATTTAGCCACAATGGGAGCCATCAGTGGGGTCACCCAATTAAGGGTGAGAAAATCCACTACCAGCTTCCAAGTCCTTCTATCACTTTTAAAGACCGGCCAGAGGGCAGCATTATTGGAGCTGACTGATCCACCAAAACCCCTTGGCTTAAAAGCTTATCAGTTGTTTCTTTCTGGTTGGTTTCTGCCTCTTTTGGATACCTGTACTGCTTCTGGGGTTGGGGACCGGTGCCTGTAACTAGGGTTTCTGCCTCAATTTTGCCACATTCTATTTTATTCTTGGCCCACACCTCCTGATGTTTCTCTGCAATTGCCAAAACTTCTGGGGGGCCATGAGGGTCACTTCAGTTCTTCAGATGCCTTAAGGGCTGCTATGTGGTAGCTCGCTGAACTCTTCACTGGCTCCCACGGTGTGCCAGGAAGGATTTCCCATAGAAACATGTTAGCAAAATCAACTAAAACTCTTAATTCTCTCAAGACATCAATTCCCAGGATCCCTTCTTCTCCCAAATCCATTGAACCAAATTGCCCTTTATTTCTTTACCCTACCTGATACAGAATGCTTCTGCAAAAGTGAACAACACTGTATGCCTCATTAAATCCCTGTAATGTTAATTCCATCTGGAGATTCAAACAGATTCTCATTATGGGTAATCAACAAGGAATAACCGGCACCTGTATCTAACAACAAATTCTGTCCGAATGCCCCTCCTTCAAACTCCACATAACCGTGAACCTCCTCCACCCATCAGTGCCCAAATCGGGGGGAGCTATGGGGTGTCTTCCCTTTGTGCTCAGGCAGCCTTAGCAAAAGTTCCAGGGTGGACAAGTTTCCTTTGTACCTTAGGAGCTGTCTCCACCCACCAGGGTTCAAGGGCTCTTCCCCGATTTTTGTAGGGCCTGTCTCCCTTCTCTTTCCTTTCTCCCCTGTAGCCCTTGCCTTCCTTTAAAGTCTTATCTGGGAGGGCTTTTGCTTTAAATGAGGTTGCTTCAGGCAGAGCCACAAATCCTTATGGCCATGAAAATAAACAGCTCTGGGCCCGATCCTTATTTTATTAATTTACCGCTTTTCTCAAAACTGCTTCCAAGCAGGATCAGCAGCAACATTCTTTATTGCTAGGCAACCATATCTTCAAGGACAGTAAAATACTTTCAGTAATGTAAAGCCAACTCTGGCTTTAACCCTTCACTTTCAAAACAAAAATACACAAAAGAAGAAAAACAGCTAAGTGAGGGGGAAGAGAGTGGAGCGGAAAAATGGGGAGGGGGAGAGAGAACAACAACTTAGGAGACAAGGGAAGCTTAAGCCAAGAAAAAGTACAGAAAGAAACAACAAATCTAGAAGTGGGGCTCCATGGACCGAAGCATCTGGGAACCAGTACCCGTACCCTCTATCCTGGCTCTGAGATGAGAGAGGGAGTTGCTACCACATCTGCCGGAGTGAGACTGGAGGTGCCAGCTATCCTTGCCAGCCATCCCAAGGCTGTGCTCCGGGTTAATGGGCCAACCAATTTCACTGCAGCTCTCACTTGGTCAGGGGAGAAGGGCTTGACCTCTACCCACTCTTCCCCTCCTTGGTTACCCCTTTGGGGATGAATCTTCCTCGCTGTGGGGCTACGGGCATGGGCATCGGCAACTCTTCCAGAGTTTCAAGCAAGGGACCATACTGGACTGCCCAGAAGTACCCAAGATAAAAGGAACCTCATGGGGATTATCCCTCTCATACTTGTAATGAGAAGGATACAAGTCAAGATCCTCCTCTGACCCATCCCCCCTTCCTAAGCTGTGACTCCCTCTGATCGCAGCTACTATTGCCTTTTGCTCTCCCAACATGGTTCTGAGAGCACAACTTTTTGTCTTACATTCCCTGTGACATTGCCTGGGTTTTATTCTGGGACTCCTGTGGTAACTCAGCTAAAACCATTGCTGCAATCCATATTCCCACACTAACCCAGGTTTCCCATTGCTTACAGAGCTGCAGGAATGCTCAGGGGCTGATAAAGGCACCACGCTTTCAAAATCATTATCATGGTCCTGTACAAAATCAATCAAACTGTTTTCCAACACTATCTCTAACTTTCCAGATGTTCCCTTTCCTTCTGACATATTTTCTCACTTGACCAGACTTATTAGCCTGAGCCCTGAATCACTTGCGGAATGTATCCATAAATCAATTTAGGACTACAACATGGAAAATTACAGGATGCAACTGTGCTCTCCTGTCCCCTTCCCTCTATTGAAAACACACATACTATTTGCATAAATCGTCCCCTTCCTCTCCATCATTCCTGGCAACTGGCTCTCCAGATCTGTTACCCGTGGTTTCTCAGAACCCAAAGCCATGGTAACTTAACTATTTCTCTCCAGGAGGTGTCAGGTGTAAATTAATAGGGGACAGAACTCTTCTGTCTGAGAAATCATTGATAGTAGCAAGTGTGTTCATATCTAAAGCTTCAATTTATTAGACTTTAAACACACACACACACACACAAAATAAGTTTAGGACAATCCTTATATAGTAGGCCACAGTCTGAGATGGTTTTGAGCGATCACCAGCCAGACTTCCAGGGGCCTTCTTTCCGTCCAGCTGATGGGGAGTTTAGATATCAGCTCCTTGCCTGAAGAAAAGCTCTCTTGGACTGCTCCAAAGCATATTCTTTCACCTAATTTTTTATAGCTAACTTCAAACAAAGCACAGAACTTATAGTGACACTTAGTAGGTCACCAATACTCCTAATTTCAGCCAAACTACTCATCTCTTATCATCAAAATATTTCTAGTCATAACAACAATGTACCAGGGTCACTTAAACCATGGTTGTTATTCACTAACTCTCTTCCATAACTTTCTGTCTCAGCCTCCCATTCTGACTAACAAACTGCAAATACACAACTGATTGACCTTGCCTCATAAAGGCCCATTGGCGCTGACTTCCCCTCTGCCTGGTGGGTGCTCAACCCCCCCTGCTCTGCCTCTTCCTGCCCCTGCACCGCCCTCACCCAGACCCCATTTCACCCCCTTCCCTAAGTCCCTGCCCTTCCCCTGCCTCTTCTCTGTCTCCTCCCCTGAGCGCTCTTCCCCGCTCTTCCCGCTCCCTCTCGGAAAGTCCTAAGTGCCGGTTAGGCGCACTGCAAACAGTTGTTAGGCGGCAGGGGGGCGGGAAGCGCTGGGAGGGAGGGGGAGGAGTGGTAACGCAGCGTGCTTGGGGGCAGGGCCGGCTCCAGGCACCAGTTTACCAAGCAGGTGCTTGGGGTGGCCACTTCAGAGAGGGGCGGCATGTCCAGCTGTTCGGCGGCAATTTGGCGGACGTCCCTCACTCCTGCTCGGAGCGAAGGACCTCCCGCCGAATTGCCGCCGCAGATTGCGACCGCAGCTTTTTTTTTTTTTGGTTTGGCTGCTTGAGGCGAGTAAAACCCTGGAGCCGGCCCTGCTCAGGGAGGGAAGAAGGAGGCAAGGAGTAGGGAGCTTGGCTGTCGGTGGGTCCGGAGCACCCGCTAATTTTTCCCTGTGGGTGCTTCAGCCCCAGAGCAGAGTCGGTGCCTATGCAAAGGCCTATGATTATTCCTCACTATGTGGTATTTGGTTTTCAGCTGGCACTGGTTCAACATACAGAATGTCTGACTGCAGTACTGTCAAATTCTGGGGTAACACTAGGAAACATATGCTCACCTTTAAAATGGTCACAAAAAGGAGACTGAGTTCCATAACCTGGCAAACAGATGGGCTCCAGTCTTTACACCAGGATTTAGCAAATCTAATTTATCTGAAGTCCCTTGGTTTTAAGCATGTGCTTCAGATTAAGAACATGCTTAGAAGCTATCCTGAATAAGGATGCTTTCCTAAATCAGAGCCTATGTTCAAATAAGTTATTTTTTCCCTCAAATCAGATGTGGTGTTGTTTTTTTAAACAGCTAATGACATGTACACACACACACACAAAACACAACCAGGCTCCAATCCAGAAAAAAAAATATTTATGCATGTGCTTAAATTTAAGCATGTGAAGTAGTTTAATGGATGTCATTTTGATGGGGGGGGGGGGCGGAGAACAAGCCATGTTGCGTTTATGGTGCATAAAACTTCTTAACCAGATAAAATCTTTATTGTTTTGTGCTCCAGAAATTCATAAAAAAGTATTATTTTTAAAATTTACAAAGCAGATTTCCTACCGTGTTAATACCATGTGTGCTACTGACACTTTTGTCTAAACTGAAACTAAAAATAGGGGCTTGTAATGAAAAGTCTGACAACCCCTTAACTTCAGTAGTGCTACTAAGCGGCTATTTTAATGTCACTGCAGAAATGGGACCAGACCCAAAAGACAGACTTCTCTCAGGTCATATGTCCCCAAAATACTAAATTGCCAACCATTAAGCTCAATCTCATTCCTGTTTCTGTGCCCAGAGAGATGATCAAGCATGCTGATGAACAATTTGAATCATGCCAAAAACACCATCAAAGCTCAAATGCACCAGCAGAGCTGCTTTTCCAGGGGCATCCTTCTGGTTTTCAACAACACTATTATGATGACAGTAATAATCTAAGTGCATCTAGCTATTAGGGGTTGAGGAAAGAGTTGTGTATCAAGTAAATACAACCCCTAGACTCCAAGTGTTGTACAGCAATCCATATGTTTTAGGTATATACATTTAAAATGTATGAAAGAGTAGAGATGATTTTTTTTTTTTGGCAGCAGGGCGGGGGGCAGTTCTGAGATTTATATCTGGGATAGTGAGAAGGGGACTTCTCACTTCAGTTCTGAGATAGCCATGGTCAAGAAATACACGTGACATATTTATAGACCCTTCAAAATATATCTGGGTTCCCAGGTATATGAATGCTACTAACTTGATTTATTCAAATTCTAGTTAATACATTAGCTTTTTACTTGTCCTGGACAGTAGTGGTCTTCTCAAAGACCTGGGAGTCTGTTAATTCTTTCACTCCCCCTATTAACCATCCTGTTTGGGACTAACCATCCTGTTGACTGAAGAGGGCTGGCACTCCCAGATTGCTCACTGGGATAACTAGAATACAGTATGAGACACTCCCCTCCACTGACAAGTGAAAATGTTGCAAGCCACTTTAGCTCAGATTGCAAAGGACTGTAGTAGAGTTTAGAATTTAGATTCCTCACATGGTATTACACTGCATTATCACCAGATTGCTGGACTGGTAGCCTTATATTTCTTCTGGACAGGATATACTTCCACATATATAATAATGGGATTGATATAAGTCATTCTGATGCCATACTGAGGTGTGATACCAGATATTTTGTTGCTTTTGATTTTAAAATATATTCTTAAAATCATCATGTGTTCAGCTTGATTTTAAATGTACAAACATCTAAACGAGCTATACCTCATTACTCCAAATGTTGCTGGTAATTCGTGGTCCTTAGCAGAGTACACGTATCCATGCTGGAAAATCCAAGCTGTTCTCATTGCTGTTATTCACCTGTGAAAGTATATCAATTAATTTAAATTGACAGGTGGCAAAAAATGAGCATGAAGGACTGTGGAGATATGCTTTGTTTTATGAATCAGAAATACCTTCCTGGCCAGATTTCCTTTAGACAGTTAGAATGCTTTAGAACTAGTCATTTCTTTTGAGATAAGATTGAGGGTAAAATCTAGCAACAAGACCTGACACCTAGACATTACAGGGCTGGTGTAAAATGGTATAGTTCTATTGAGTGATTAGCTGGTCCTATAATCTCTTAATTAACATGCTTACTTAATCACAGTTGACCATCTCCATAACCATGATTAATAGTATTAATTTTGGAATTAGGTGTGTTGATACATATTATAGGGGTGAACCAAGATTTTGCCCTGTGCTTTGGTGGTTTCCAAAGGCAGTGGTTCAGAGGCATTGCTGTGACTAGAGTCCCCAGAATGAATTCTTGATGAGTCAGCTCGAGTTCCACCTGCAAGCTCCTGGAATGCACACACCAGAATGGTAGCTCCATTGCCTTTGGAGAAAATGTGGTGTGCTCAACACTGCACCAAGACAGTAATGCTGGCTACTGAAGAGGAGGCAGAACCTTGCCACTGCCATCCACTGATTCTCCAAGACAGCTAGCAGCCTATGGGGCCCAACAAGGGCCAGGGATGGCAAACCTCAGAATCTAAGCAGCTTCTGATTCTAGAGCAGGGGAACAATGTGGGGTATTATCTTGCAACCCCCACCCTAGTGTAACCCAAGCTCTCACAACTGACCTGATCTGGGGTCTGTGTACATTGCAAGTGTTAGGTAATCAATCTGTGTGTAGCCCAAAGCCCCCATGACCTCTGTTGCAAGCAGGAAACATTATATAATCAAAGTGTCTGTAGACCCACCAAATCTCTTTAACTTAACCTGTGTCTGTTAAAAAGGCATTGTGTAATCAAGAAGGCATTCTATAATCAAATGGGCATTGTGCAATCAGAATGAAGATGTTAGCCAGACCGCCTGTGTGCATTTTAAAATAGCTATGTGAAATCTGCATGTTCCAAGAATGAAATAAATGTATATAAATGTAACCCTTCTGCCCCTCTAAGTTGGCAGCAACAAGGGCCGGGTTCAGTATCTAGGGGTTCCGTTTCAATAACGCAATGCAAAACCGGCTCGAGCCCCCACCCAGTGACCTGGGACAATTACATAACACCCCCTGGGCGCCTCTAAGAGGCAATACTTCCCATCTTGCAAGAACGGAGTCTGAGTGTAGCAAAAGCCTTTTAATAAAGGAGGGAAACAATGCGGCATCATGTTAGGGAAACACCACAAACAGGATTCATAACACAAACCATGAGCAAAAGACCCACTTCCAAGTAAATTTGGCTGTGTCCTTTTCCCCTCAGGGTCTTAATTCCAATCACCCCAAAGTCCAACAACCCCAAAGTCTTTGTCCCTGGTCAGTGCTGCCCGAGAGTTCAAAAGTTTATCTGCAGAGTTTTACCCCCCCAGCCTGGGTGGAAATGGGGGGGGGCACCTTATGTGGTCCGAGGCCGACTGCCCCACCTCTCCGTGGAGTTCTGCTGCAGCCTTTACCACAAATGGCTCTGCTCTATCAGCCACACCGCGCCGCTCCTCCAGCCGTCCCCGTAAACTGCTCTGCTCCCCGTTCCGTGGGCCGCTCCAACCATCCCTCAAATTGCTCAGCTCTGCCAGCCGCTCCACTCCACCAGCTGTCCCATGAACCGCTTCAGCTGACCCCGCAAATGGCTCAGCTCTGCTCGCTGTTCCATGGGCTGCTCCAACCGTACCACAAACTGCTCGGCTCTGCCAGCTGCTTAGCAATATTTCTTGAGGCTCCACCCCCCCCTAGTTAACACAGTACTTGGTGATCTCAGCTCAGCAATTTTAGCTCTTTTAGTGATTTCAGCTCTTAGTGATTTCAGCTTGTAGTAGAGGAGCCCCAGTGCTGGTGCATCATTGGCCCAAAGTGAATTCAGCTCAGTAACTTCTAGCTAGACTCCTAATGGAAGCAAACTTAGTTCTGCTATTCAACAGTGGAGGGAGGGGGTAGTGCAATTCGTGTTCCAGGCCCTCAAAAGGGGCCCATACCATCAGGTACACATACCTATCCCCAACCTCTCTCAATTCACTGGGTTTTGTAACCCATGCCCCTTGTCTAGCAAGTGCTACTTAGTTACTGGTGAGTCCCTCTGTCATACAACAGTTCCACTGGCCTTGATTCACAGAATCAGGGTAACAACACTTTATTCTTCCTGCCCCAATAACAGAGAAACTGGGGATCCCACACCAGCCAAAGTAACCACTTTCAGTTGTTGTTGTCCCAGGCTAGGCAGGTGGGTGTGCCTATGCAAACACGATCACCCCATGAAGTTCTTGTCCACCCTCGCCATAATTCACCACCAAATGTCAGGGTAGAGCTCATCCTGACTCTGCTTACATAAGGAATGACTTTTGTGGTGTTCAGGGGAGATGGGACCTGAAACTACAGAGGAACCAGCTAGACGACCGCGTCTCCCCCCAACCTAGGTAAGGGTAAACCTACTTCGTCTGGCCTGTAACTGCTTGCTGTGCTTGGCTAAAGACTGTTAAGTATTGGTTACTGTTGTTAGGAGATAATAAAGTAGGAATTCAAACTTTGCTGTCCCTCCCTCTTTTCCCCATATTTTGAGGGTGACACTAGGCACCCGTGCTGCAGTCAGCAAGAATCTCTCCCTTACAAAGGGCCAGAACTGTGAGGTCCTCCATTCAATCATATTTGGTCCATATTCATTAATTTCATTTGGCATTTACCTGAGTAACTGAGAGAAATCTGAGTAAGGACCTCGGGATTTGATCCCTTGTTTCCAAGATGGAAGGAGTTAGATTAATGTTTCTAAATCACAACATGTAGACATTTTACTTTGATAGCTGTGCAGCATTTAAACCACTCCATTCCTTTCTGTTCCTTTCTTATTTTTCACGTATAAAGCTAGTGCTTTCATATTTTTCTCACCCTCAAATTAAATGTCTGGATATCATCTCTGATAACGGTTATGCCAATTGAGGAATAGTGTTGACTAGCAATTAGATTGTCTTTGTGGCCTGTGCTTTATTTTCCATTTCAGTTCTGAGCGAGCATTGGTACTTCATGGACAGCAAAACTGCATGGGATTTAATGCTAAAGACAAATTATATCACTGTTGCTTCAAATTATAAACAATGAAGATCCTGTTTTCTTTAAGTTTTTCTTTATTTCTTAAGGAAGTCCAACATATATATGAAATTTAATTTTCAGTTCCATTTTATTATGATAAATTGCATATAAGTTAGAGAGATATTCATATCTACTTGCATGTTAAAATCTAACCCAGGTTAGTAACGACCAGAAATTATGTGAATTTAGCTGGTTTTGATTGCCGCAGTCCATTTCATAGTGAACAAGTGTGCACACCACATTTACCACCTCTAATTTCAGTCTTAAACAGAGGCTGATGATACTGGGTGTGGAGTCTAGCCACTCACTCACTCCTGGAAGTCAGCGTTGGAGTATTTTATTATTATTATTTGTATTAGCTAGAGGACATATGAGATTAGGGCCTGGTTCTGCTAGGCATTGTACAAACACAATGGGAGAGTTCCTGTTCTAAGATGCTTGCAATCTAAACAGACAAGACAGATGACAAACAGGAGGGGAAACAGAGGCAGAGGAAGGTGAAATGACTTGCCCAAAGTCACATAGGCAGGTCAGGAGCAAAGTCCCTTGAGTCCCAATCCAGTACTCTATTCATTAGTCTGTATATCTTCTCGCATAAAAGATCAATCTAGTAGCTGTGAATATTATGATCCGTGGATGGATTTCTATTATGTGAATGCCCTATGTTCTGCAGAACTAGATATGACAATCTGACAACATATATGATGAGTTTGAACTAAAATAGAAATCCCGTTTTTGTCAGAGGAGTATACATTACAAGTATTTAAAAGAGAGATGGCATATAAAACAAGAGTTAGGTCAGACAGGTTGCACATAGAATTACACAATGCTGAAGGAGAGAAGCATGTTAAAGTACAATAAGAGCAGGTAGGAGTCTAAAATTTTCAATCTGGAAAAATTATAAGAAACCAGCATGTACAAAAAAAGACTCTAAAATGATATAATGTGATAAAAGTATAGTGAGACATTATGATAAAGGAGACAGAGAAAAGAGACGTGGCATAAAGTACTATAATAATGTGATAAAGAGAGATGATGACATTGTCATATGACAAGCAGGGAAGAAATAAAGCATAAAAAAGGCATTTGAGTATGAACTAAAAAAATGTAGCATAGAAATGACCAGGAGGATCATATATATATATTTTTTAAATGTGTCATCTCCTAACCGATCAAGACACATTTTTCCTTTCTAAGCCACCTGACAAAAATTCAGATCATATATTCTGCCTAGTTACTCTCACAGAACATCCACATGGTGCATGTAGAGAGAACAGCCAATCAGAGTTGTATCAGATCTCTGCAGCTGTTGTATGCACATGTTCTAGAAGTCATCATGAACATGGGGGAAAGATACTAAACAAAACAAACCTTCTGCACAAAAAACCTTAGACACCTCATTTACCTTTTTAAAACAGACTTTGCTGTTTTGAATTAAGGGTGCTGGAACAAAATTATGTTGTTGAACTGATAATATTTTACTGTTCATCTGTGCAACAAAGGGTGGATATGCGCAAGTGATGATTTAATTGTTATTGAAATTAATATTGAATGTTAAAAATCACGGTACTGGGAAAGTTGTGTGAAATCTACAGGCTTAGTTCTCAGGGCCAAATTTACATGGAGTTTTGGCTTTGTACAAAGATGATGTAACCCACATGATTTATACAGCAGCACTGACTTGGTTTCTAAAGGGGAAGACAAGAAAAGCAGTGGGGATGAGACCTGGATCTTGGTTGGATCCAAGTCTCTGCATATGTGTAGAGAGCAGGGAAGGCCAACTCAGCTAGAAGGACCCAGAAATATCCAGAAAGGGTGTGACAGTTATTAGACATGGTCAGTAGCCATTTCTGAGGCTGTGTAGGAAGTTCATTGTTGGCAACCAACCTGGCAGGTCAGATCCCCGTCATCCAGAACGCTGAGCCAATCAGAGTGTGGGGGAGGGCAAATAGAGATTATAGATTCAGGAGTTAAAGACAGTACTGTGTCAGTAGCTGATAAATGCAGGACTAACATATGTCTGCTGTAAGGGCTGGGTCCCAATCCTTGTACCATTTAGGCTACTAGCTACAGACTTCTGTTTCACCAGCAACTGAGAAGACCAGTAAACTATTAACCCCGGTGCTGAAGTGCATCTAGCTATGGAGATCTCCAGAATGTTTGCTGACTGGGTTCTGAAGTGTTTGAAGGGACTGAGATGCTGTCATTTCGCAAGCTCTGAATGGTCCAACTGATAAACATACATCCTATGGTCATGCCATAAAGACTGAGAAATCATTTCGGAGAAGATCAGCAGGGAATGTGTTTTCATGTGTGTGCTAAAGTATAGAAATTATGTTGAAATCTTATACTTGAATGTTTGTAACAGAAAAAAAAAGTGGGAAACTCTGTATGAGAAATCAGTAGATTTACTGTTTAATAGCTTTGGTTTAAAAGTTATTCATAGTATTTCAAATATTAATTACGTTATCTATGAGTTACAATGTGTTTTTCTGCACATTAAATGTTTGTATAACTAAAAAAGTATATAGCCCAAACTCTTTGAAATTGGGATTTTCCAATATTTATTTACTAGGGGTTTTCATACAATAGCCCTGAATTTTAACTTTGTGTGAGGCTTTTTGAAAAATCCTGAAAAGCCCAAGCTCTCGCCTGTGCATCAGCAAAAGAGTAAAGCTGAGAGGCAGGAAGACAAGGACTCATGGTATTATTCTGAGTGGAGCTTTCCTTTTCACTGTGTGGGTACACTCATGTTGAAACTCTTGGGCATGCAAAACTGGGGCAGGGAGCTCTCGGGAATATCCGTGTGACATTTCTGGTCATTTCCGTTAATTATTTATAATACTAATATAAAGAATATCATAAATAAGTAGGGTATGATTTTCAAAAGCGCTTGGCATTAAACCTAACTCTACAACCAGTGAGCTCAGTGGGCTATTTACCCCTTGATACTTCAATGGAAGTAATACTAGGCCCAGGCTTACATTTTGAAAATCCATCTAAGCCTGTCCAGAATTTTTTTTCAAATTAAAAAATATTCTAAAGAAAAAAGGAACATTTGGTTAACTAAAACTTTCATGAATAATGTTCTCATTTTTCAATCAGCTCTAAATCCCATTCATAACAGGAACAGCAGTCAACCTCATAAGTGATGTTGATATTAGATTAGCCTAAAATGGCTACGGATAAGTACATAAAAGACAACAACATTCTTGGTGTTATTCTACTGAAGAAAATGGAATGACGTGAGGGACGAATATAGCTCAGAATGTCTACAATACATAATGGAAATTGAGAATAACTGAGTATTTGTAATTCTTTGTGTGCATAAACATCCCAACTAGGGCCTTTGGGTTAGAAAAACCCCTGTATGGTCACTGCGCCTAATATGGAACTGAACCCAGCTTTCTGGATGTGATAAGGTAATAAAACAAATTGTGCTGCCTCCACATTACAATAGGGAAAATCTATACAATTCATCAAGTGTACAACACTGTCCCTAACTTAATAGAACCACCTCTGATGAGATAGCATGAATGTAAACATATTCCCACAATAAGTGATATGGCGTCAGAACTCACTGTCTGACATTCCTCTAAGCTTCTGTCTCTGCCAGTGGAAATGAATTTTTTAAAGCAAGTTGCGTGCTGTATCTTTGGTCTAATAAAGTTCACATAGCAGCCAACATACTGTTAAAGTTTAAAGGCCAAACAAATGTGTAGCTTACCTCCCAGTACCTCTGTCTTGCTTTAATTTTAACTGACAATAGAATCAATGCTGCAAGAGCAGTTTGAGCTGGCTATCACACGTGAATGACAGTTTAGTGTTACATACTTTATAGCACAGGCTTACAAAAACATGTGCACGTATTTTAATACCAAGAGGCCCGAGCATTAAAGAAGTAGAGGGGGGAAAAAGCAATCTATGAAAGATGAACCTCTGCCTTACCAGAAAAGAGCTGATGGGAAAATTTTCCGTCTAACCTGCATTTCAATGGAAAATTGGGTTTTCAATGGAAAGCGTTTCTTTGCCAAAAGTGTCTGCTTTTCACAGAATATTTTGATTTTTTTCTTGAAAAACCACATACCTGAAAACCAAAAATAGTTTGGCCAAAAACAAATACCAATGCAGTAATCAAGAAGGGCTTCTGGTGGTGTTTTTTTTTTTTTTTTTAATCAGCTATCATGGGCTTGTGGTTCCTCTAAAAGGGGAGGTTGGAGTGAGCTGAATCCCCAAGTTAATCTTTCCAAAGTGAAGGGAGAGAAGTTTTGATGGACCAACAACTGGGGATTGCTTATAGGTATATGCTGAAAGGGGTGCTGAGATAGTGTGTCCTAAAGCAACATGTTGGTACAGCCCTGGAGCTTCTGTATCTTAGATAAACTAGTGAAAGAGAAAACCTTTCGCACTTGATGATCAGTGCAATTATATAACAATATGTACCTCCTCATGCTTATCCCATTAACCTCCAACCCTGTGTCTCATAATCAAGAAAGGAATTAAAATCACTACTACAATTCAGAAGGAATAGAAGTTTGCTGTCTGTCTGACTCTGACTATACACTCCTATTATAGAAAACCTACTCAAATTTAAGAGCAATAAAACAAAAAACCAAAGCAAACAAAAACCAAACCAAACCAACCAAACAAGAAAACTTGTATGCAGAGATTCCTTTGCCTATTGGTTTGAAAAATAAATGGGAGAAGGGAAAAAACAAACAAATTAACTAAAGAAGCCCCTGAAATACGACCTACTTTCTGCCCAGCATTTAAGCTTCCAGGTTTAATTTTAAAAGCCTTCTGTGCATTTGGGAATTGTATTATCCACTGATGAGTAAGACTAAATATTGAGAATGCAGAACAACTGACAGTGTTAAAAGTAAACAGATATTTTTCCTCTGGAAGTTGCTGCTTGTGTTGCGGCTGTGAATACTGATATATCTTTTGACACTGACAGTGATGAGTGGAGTGTAATTTCAGTTCAAGACAACAGACTCCAAGGTCAAAAGCAATCCTCTAAAGATGAATCCCATGGCAGCATGTAAGTATCTTGAATTCCTTGACATGGAAAATAGAGTAATAGACTACGCATATTAATTTATAGTTACTCTGTATCTTTGTTTGCTCCTTTTCTCCATAAGTTTACATTACATTTAATTTGATTGAGACAGTGATTGCTATGGTTGGACTTGGGGAAAATGGTAATAAAATAGAGGAATGGGTACTACTTGGCAAAGACTTGTGATATCATGGCAATTAGTTTATAAACTGTGCAATCTGAACGTCAAGTACAATGCACAACAATAAACTTAACTGGTCCTACAAATTTATGAAAGATGTTACATATTTTATGTGCTTATAGATTGCACATAATAGGTCTACACATACGATAAGATGTCTATACGTAGTCAAACATATAATGATATCTCTATTATATAAACTTCTAATAGTTAAATTAAGTAGCAAATGATCAAGCTTGGGCTCTCCAGCTGTAGATCTGTTAAAAACTTCCCCAGAGGTCTGTGATACCACATCTCACTACTTGTATAGATGAACACTATACAGAGCATCAAATCTATTAACATGGCTTCCTTTGCTACAGTGGGAGAAGATACCCTCAGTAGTACCTTCTCCTTATAAACATTGGTAGGGTAATGGGAAGTGGAGGAGCTGGGAAACATCCTGATCTCTACTCCCCACAACCATTTTGTCCTTCTCATAAAGAGAGGGAAGGAGCAGAGCTTGTGGCTGGGCAAATCCTCCTTACCAGCTAACAGTGGAGGCTTTGACTGATCACTGCTAGGAGAATAGCAATTAAGATGATGGTGCTAGCTGGGATCTGCAGACACTGGAGGGGTGGGGGAGACAGGAAAAGAGAAAAAGGATGGGGGCAGGGGGGAAAGAAAGGACCAGAGCTGGGATGGGAGGTGAATGAGGGAGAAATTTGGAAAAATAATAGTGAAAAAAGAAGGAGAACTGGAGGGTCAGTAGGGAGAAATTTAAATAATAGTGTAAAGAGAGGGAGACAAAGAACACTCATAGGAAGATACACAAATAGGGTGTGAGAAAAGGAAAGAAGGAACACCAGAGACTAAGGGCTTGTCTATATATGGTCATCCGAGAAAATTAATCTGAATTAACAAAGGTGTGAATCTGAAGTGGATTAGTTAAAAAACATTAAATCCCTGTGTGGACACTGTTATTAAGGCTATCTCTACACTACAGTCTACGCTACACTACAGTCTACACTACACCTTTAAGGTCTCACGTGCAGCCGCTCTTTGCTTGCAAGAGAGAGCTCTCCTGCTGGCATAATTAAACCATACCAAACAAGCAGCGTTAGCTATGTCAAGAGGAAAGCTTCTCCTCCCGACAGCACTGTCCACAACACCACTTTTGCCATTGAAACTTATGTCAGTTAGGAATTTTTCTCACATTCCTGACTGATAAACTTTTACCAACAAAAATGGTAGTATAGACAAAACCTAAGAATTAAAGTGGCCTTACTGTGGTTTAGCTTAATTTGTGAATTTTGTAAAGTGGTGTAACTAATTAGTGGTTTAACTAATTCGCTGCAAATTCACACATTTAGTTAATTTGGATGAACATTCTTGGCTGTCCCTGTGAAGACAAGATCTAAAAGAGAGAAGAAGAGATGAAAGAGTTAAACTTTACTCAGTGTTTTCTACAGCATTTAGGACAATGGCACTCACTCTCGATTATGAGCCTTAGCTGCTATTGTAACACCAATAAATAATAAAAATTAGTAACTGAGGAAAAAGTAAAGACAGAAGAGAACAGGGAAATAAGATAGTATAAAGAATAGCAGATAGAGTTAATTAAAACATTAAACTTAATTTAATAGAAACTTGAATGACATGAAATCACAATATAATACACTTTTCTAACATTATGTAATAAATATTATCATATAGGGTTGTATAGAGTTTCCTAAAATATTCCTAAACCCAAAATAAAAGAAAAATGTTTTTCAGACATTTACCTTTAAGATAAAAGGAGAAAATGTCAATTCTGTCAAGGATATGTCTGAAGAGCAAGGCTTTTTTTTTGGTCCTTGTCATGTACCTAACTGTACCCAAAATACTATGTAGTTTTAAAAAAAAATCCAGTGAAAGAAAATGGATCTCCCACAAGACTTTATCCTCTCCCTGAAAATAAATGTTGTACAAAATAGGTTAGAACATATTGTCTAACCACAACACTTTTGTTTTGTTTGTCAGGACTGTACTCGAAAACCAAACCAAAATGCCATACCAAGAGCTGCATCCCAGCAGGGATGCTAGGGCATGGGAATAGTTTTGATTGAAATGTAGATTTTATTTTATTTCTATAAATTGGGGAGAGGAGGGTATAAAATGGTAAAGGATTCCTGAGCCTAGGATACGAGAGATTCATTCTAGATAACAATCTTACACCAGTTCTAGCATTTCATTTTTCTTATTAAAAATAATTCAATTATAACTAGAAATGGTTTTAGTGCTCTGACGATGCCACAATGTACATGCTAATGTGTGAAGCACCTTGTTTGTTCTCTGTAGCCAACACAGTCAGTAATAGTGAAAGCTTCCCTGTATTGCTCTGCCAAAGTGCATAAATCTTCACCTGGAGGAATGGTAAGGGAGTAATTCAGCCTCCGATGCCTATATGAATTCAGCCTATAATTCAGTCCACACCATGAAAAGATTCCTACTGATTTCACTGAGCTTTGGATCAGCAGTGTAACCTTGGCCTGTGTGCTGAGACTACCAACCAGGATGCTAATTAATGCCAGTTGTGGTTTTAACATGAAATTCTTCATCTTTTGCCAGCTGTATTCCTCCCATTGCTCATGTCAATGTTGACAAGCGCCATGGCTTTGTGTTTCAGTCTATCGTTGACCTATTTGTATTTATTGCTGTATGCTGCTGCTTTAATAATTTCATCTTACTTTTGTAGACTCTACAGAAGATAATAGACTGAAGTTCGCCTTAGGCTCATGAAATTAAGATTTATTTCTTCTTTAAAGGCAAGCTACCTCCCCAGGTGGTTTCCACAAGTAATCAGAGTTACAGTCAAGATATTGAAATAAAACTTTTGGCATCACATGGGCAAATCAAAATGTAACCTAGGGGCACTTTTCTTTCCATTTGGTTTCTATTTATCTGTAGGCACTACACCATTAAACTGTTAAAGAACCATGGGTAAGGCAGTTTATTAGCAAGCTGATCACTTAAGGGCCTTATCCAAAGCCCATTGAAATCAGAGGATTTTTTCCATTGTCTTCAACGAGCATAGAAGCAGATCCTTTTAACACATTATTACAAAAAAGAAACATGGATTAGCATGAAAAATCAATATCCCAAACCAGCACTTCTGTCAGTTCTCAGTCTATTTCTCTCATTGATACCTACTGGCTTAAAAAAAAAGTAAGGATGAAATATAAGATAATATCCTCATTGTTACCTCTGAGAGAAATGGCAGGTCTCTAGAAGACCTCTATTTGGTCAATAGCTTTTGGTTTCCCCAAACTGGACATTTGCTTGTCTGTTTTATACCTTCTAAAAAAAGATTGAAGGCCCCAATTACATAAGATGTTGCGTGATTATTTGCTACTGTTGTTATATATTTGTGTTGCTGAAGTGCCTAGAGAGCGCAACCAAGGTCAGTAGCCCATTGCACTATGTTCAATACACACACATAAAAAAAATAACAGACTTTGCATTGAAGAGTTTACAATCTAAAAAGACAATACAGAAAAAGGGTGGGAGAAAGTCCGTATTCCTATTTTCCTATTTTACAGATGAGGAACTAAGACAGAGAGATTGATCTGACCGAGGAAATTCTGTGGCAGAGACAAGAATTGAACTTGCCTTAACAACAAAATAACCAGACTGTCCTTCCTCTCCTGTGAAATGATGAGCACCGTTATTCCCCACTGATGAAAGGCCCATGCTGGGACCCTCATCCCAACAATGGATGTGACTACATCAAGCACAATCAGGCTTTTTATTTTCTTCTATTTTTTTTTATTGATCCATCTTCTGACTTGTTCATAGGGATATTTTCCAAGTCACATTTTGTCTGCTTCTTACTGTATGCCTCACAGATTCTGGAACATCTGGCCTGAGACTATTATCTCCTTTGCAAGCATCAAACAACAGAGCTGTCCCAGTCATGCCTCCACTTCCTAAAAGACAGATCTCCTTTGCTATATTTAAATAAATGAAGGATGTTCAATAGTGCCACCTCCTGGCAGATTGCAGACTTACCACTCTGATAACAAATGTGAGTTGCACCTAACATAATTAATAATATTAATATTAAAACATGTTAAAATCTGAAAATCATTAAACTGTTCCAGGACCCTCACATTTACAATGATTTTGTCCTTTTTGCTGGCCAATACCCAGAGAGTAAAAGTAACAGGATATGAAAGAATGAGGGGCAGAGAAATGAACTTCCTTCTGGGTAGTACAGTGACCACAGCCAATACTTTCAGCTCAATGGCTTTATGATGCTGTATGGAATATGGGTGACCATTTATTATATTATTAATACCAATATTATAAAATTCCACTGATTCTTACCAGATATGCCATGTAAGGTATCAGTGAAAATGTTATGATTTGCCAAGTATGATAATCTTGTTTATATATTTGTATCTTCTTTGTATCATGAATTACAAATATGTGTGATAGATCTGTATTGTGCTGTGCTTCTGGGTGACGCCCTGAGACAGATTGGCATCAGAACTATCCAGCCTGTATATGGTGGTCTATCAAAGGCAGTCAGCTATACAATTAACCCATTGAGATAATCCACCCTGTGAATCAGCAAGACATGTAGGGGCATGCTTGTGGACAGAGAACTCTAAGGCTTATCCATGCCCATGTGCGTAAGTTTGTGTTTAGGACAAAGAAATACACACCATATGGCAACGGATATAAAAGGCAGCTGCATCATCTCCATTTTGTCTTCCATCCTGCTTCCTACCCCTGGAGCAACTTCTCTACAAACTGAAGCTCTGAACAAAGGACTGAATGATCCATCCAAGCTTTGGATGTGTTCCAGAGGGACTTTCAAGCCAGGAAACTCACCAATACCGCTAAGAACCTGATATATGTACTTTGAAGTCTTATGTATATATCTGACTGCTTTGATAATTTAACAACTCTCTTCTTGTTCTTTTCTTTTACAACAAACCTTTAGTTTTACATGCTAAAGGATTGGCTGGCCGCATGATATTTTGGGTAAGCTCCAAACTAATATTGACTTGGTATTGTGCCTGGCCCTTTGGGGTTCAGAAGAACATTTTGTATAGTGAGCAGAGTTTTTAAATAACTCATCACCTTACTGGACCTAGGTTCTGATTGGGAGCCAGAGAACTGGAATGCAATAAAGGGGGCTGTGTGATTTCTTTTTTCAGCTTCTTGATAATCAGTGTGGGGAATCAGCAGCGCAGTTTGTGACTGGTCGGTGAGTCTAACTTCAGTAGTAACCAACAGTTTGAGAAGTATCTGCTTTTCTTTTGCAGCCTGCCCTGGCCTTGGCATTTTCAGTGAGGGCTGCCCCAGGCACTTCGGGTCACAGGCTTGGTAATTTATTTAGTGTTTGGGCTGTATTTCTTATGCCCTTCACTAGGCCTGACTGAACCATCACTTTAGCGCTGGCCTTCTTTCTTTCTAGGCCACACATCTACACAAGCATAAATACTAGCATAATTGAGACCTTATTATTTTTAATTTTACCCTTTACAAAATATTTTAAATACATAATATTAATTTTCATACTCTCTCCCCTTATTTTTAACATTTTATGTGTCTTAATTATAAAAGTGGGTGTTTTTTTGTTTGTTTGTTTGTTTTTTATTTAACCTGTTCATTTATTTAATGCTGAACCCTTGCTTATTATAAGATGAGGGACACAGGGATGATGGAAATACTCTTTCCTTCCCTTCAGTCAGGACTCAGCTGACATTTGATCCCCTCAGTAGTTTGGGATTACCCTTTCCTCTACCTTCCCTGACCTAAACTAGCTTCTTTTCTTCCTCTGCCCTAATCTTTTATCCACAGGCAATTGCAAGCAAAAAAATTGGGACTGCTTGTCTGGGCAACTTCCCTGGGCTTTGTGTCTCAGACAGAGAGAAAATAACTCCTAATCCTCTTTTATCAGTGTCCTTTAAATCCAATTCATCTGATCTGTTTCTCTGAGAGTCAGTTATTATAAGTACAATATGGCCAACCAGAGTTTCCCAGATGAAAGGGGATGGGCATCCTTCCCACCGTTTCATCTTGAAACGATGGACCTCTCTTTCAACGCACAGAAGGACCATCAGGAGGAGGCAATGAGATATGAAACTTTTGGCTCTGTTGAGGTCAGAGGCCTCTTACAGAAATAGGAGGAGGCCTTCCTTAACTCTGTCCTAACACTGCACAAACTAGCCATCCTACTTGTAGTCCATTTGCAGACCTTCAACCTGGCATATGTATATATACAGGCCAGTGAACAGCAGATTATTTTGGATCATCATTACTGTGAGGTGACAGTAACTACATTACTTAATGCACATGGCAAAAACAGTGCAATTGTAGGTATTTGCCCTAAAGGGTAATACGCTATCCTATTTCACGAAAATCTATGAGAATAATGTTATGTTCCTTCTCAAATGATGTATACTGGGGCTATCAGACCTCAGAGTTTTTTGTAATCTCTATAGTAGTATATATTTTCAGTCTAAAATGTGTTAACATGACAGAAATATTAGCAAGTCACACCTCATCTTATGTCTTATTTTTACTGTATCATAAGGCTGTAATATTTTTCAAAAATGCATCTGAATTCCCCCCCCCCCTTTCCTCTGGAAGTTCATGAAATTCGGAAGGCAAAAAAGGCTACACTGATCCAGAGAAAAATCTCAGCCCTCTACTATATTGCTGAAGATTATTTTAGTACTTTTCATTTCTCCTGTTGTCTTCCTTTTGCTAGATGGAAGTCTATTATTTAACATATTGCCTCTCAGATAATGCCAGTAAGTGCTTTAGCCTAGTACATGTAAATACTTTTCTATGTGTACTCCTTGGTGGTATTGCTAATACAGATGCCAGTCCTGCAAACACTTACATGCTTGCTTATTTTTATTCACGGTATTAGTCCCACTAATTTCAATTTGAGTATCTGTGTTTTTAAAGTGAAGAATGTGAATACGTGTGTGTGGGATGGAGTCATTAGGATAAGAAATAAAAGTTATATCATATAAAAGCGAATCGTATATCCTTCCATTAACAAGTGCAAATTGTGTGGGTTTATTTATTTATTTAAACTGGACATAAACCAGGCTGGGCTCTGTTTAAATATTTAAAAAACAACCTTTCCATATGCAAACAAATTTGAATGAATGAATGAATTGATCTTAATTTTTACTTAGCATTTAATGTATTCCTCCTGTATTTTTATGATAAAGACTGTTTATTTAGCATCAATAGCCGAATTATAGCAGTTCTGATGTTGGATCATAAGACTGTAGTCTAATAAAGAATGAACAAAGAATATCTTGCAAGCAGCTGACCAGTAAATTGAACATTTTTGCTGGATGATATTGAATTTGTGATGAGCTCACATATTGTTGGCTTCTATTTATTAAAAAGGATTTTTATAGACAGCGTGCCAATCATCCAAAAGCATGGTTGAAAATAATTGTTGGATTGGCATATTAATGATCACAGGAGACTGATGTAAATGTCATGAACTATTGGGAAAGAATAAACTGAGCACTAATGCTACTCCTCATCTGTTCCCAGTGTGCACAGATAAAATTTTTATCACAACAAACAGAATGGTAGTTTGCATGAATTATTAAATCATATGCATACAAGAGGGTTAGTAATTAAACAGGAAGACTTACTGAGGATTATCATAACTGACAATGACTAGAGCCTGCAAAGTCCAGCTATAAGTCAAGAGACTAACGTGTATGATTGCTTTTAATTTGTATGACAATTTGTGAGTTATTAATTTATAACACTTTCAGATATTGCCACTGGGGAGTAGAATGTGCAATTAGTCTTTCAATGTGCATATGTCAAACATGCATAATAAATGTTGAACATATAGTATTATTTATATGCAATCATTTTTGTGTGTCATAATAGGAATACATTTATTGCAATCAGCTGTTTAACTCAGAAACTTAGTTTAAGACAACTTTGTTGTCCTTAATGCATTATTATCTGCAAATCCTTATAATATGCCTTCTGTTATTCTGCTATATATTTTACCTGCAGAAATTCTCAAGGGCTTTTTTTTTTCTTTATTGCAGTGATGAACAATTCAGAATTCAGCGTTAATGTACTTAATTCCGATTATAAGGCCTGTGACATTTAGAATAATACTGGTGATCCCACTTGCATCCGAAGAAGTGAGGTTTTTACCCAGGAAAGCTTATGCCCAAATAAATCTGTTAGTCTTTAAGGTGCCACCAGACTCCTTGTTGTTTTTGTAGATACAGACTAACACGGCTACCCCCCTGATACTGGTGATCCCTACTCAACCAATTATGTGCACAAAGTCACAGAATGTGCTAATGTGCAAAAAAAAAAATAGAATGCATTTTTTCAGTTATTTCCACATTAAGAAAAACAAGAGCAAATGAATATATGTAGAGATCTATGAGTATTAAAATATCTGCTACCTACTTCTATAGTCTAACAAACATATATTGAAAGAAAGCACAGCTCAGCATGAACTCTATTCTTCACAGCTTATGTCAGCCATTGATTAAGGCCAGGGCACATAAAATTCCCTTCCTACATACTGACCATCTAGTTGGGGAAATGCTGAGGATGGAAAAAAGCTACCAGTTGCTAGACTTGTCACTTGATGAGTTGTAAAAACTTTGTCTCATTTATACTTCCTCATTGCTGTACTGGGAAGGGTTTTACAAATCTCTACCAGCTATACATGTGTACAATAAAATTATGGTGTCCTTGTGGTTATGCCTCTTACCTTTGTATTTTATTGTTATGGTCTCCTTGCTTTTATCACTTTAGCTTGCTATGTTCTTTTCTACTTTTTTTCGCCCTTATCAGTTGATGTATCAAACAGACTATTCAGTACTTAGTCGCCCTCACCTCTGTTTTATATTCTAGGTATCATCCAAACCACCCACAAAAGCACTTTACAATTACAGAAAAACACAGAAGGATATTCTTATAAATACATATGTAGACAGATTGTCAACAAACAACAAAAGGGGTGTTGCTCTCCCACTGATGCACATTTTATACAGTAATTACACTTAATGTATGACAAGAAGACTGAACGTGTATTGCGTGATTGTTCTCAGCCACTGCCATGTAAATTAGAACTGATCATAAAAAATCCAATAAAATATTCTTTTGATTAGAATTTGCTGATCCATCAATACCGAAATGTTTTGTGGAGATGGTTTGATTTTGACAAAGTTGCAATGGAAACTAGGCAGGGTTCCAGATTTGTTTGCCAGATTTCTGTCATAAACCTGCTTGATTGCCTTCCAGCTCATAACACAGTTTATCATTCCAAATCAAAATGAAACCAAATTTTGAAATACTGAAATCCTAAGAACATAAGAAAGGCCGTACCGGGTCAGATCAAAGGTCCATCTAGCCCAGTATCCTGTCTACCGACAGTGGCCAATGCCAGGTGCCCCAGAGGAAGTGAACCTAACAGGCAATGATCAAGTGATCTCTCTCCTGCCATCAATCTCTACCCTCTGACAGACAGAGACTAGGGACACCATTCCTTACCCGTCCTGGCTAATAGCCATTAATGGACTTAACCACCATGAATTTATCCAGTTCTCTTTTAAACTCTGTTATAGTCCTAGCCTTCACAACCTCCTCAGGTAAGGAGTTCCACAAGTTGACTGTGCGCTGCGTGAAGGGAAGGGAGCTTCGTTATGATTGCATCATCCATGACTTCTAGGAATAACATGATGCAATTCATATCATGTATGACGCAATACCAGCTTCGGATTGCATCATTCATTGTTTTGCCTAAAAAGCAAGTACTGTCCAAACCCAGTCACAGATTTATTCATAGATCCAGTCAAAGATGTATTTTAGTCATTTCTGGTTTAAATTGAGATCCCTTCCCTTTGAACAGGAAAAGGAAATCTATGCCTTTTGCAGTGCCAATGATTTGGAGAGAGCCAACAGATCATACCAGCAATTGTTACTTCTGCATGGTGCCTCCAGTTGGGAAAGGTGTGTCAAAGAAGAAAAAGTGGACTGTGCATTATCCAAACATTCCATCAGCTATATGCCCAGTACCCCACGGAGAAGGACTGCCAGTTCCTGATGCACCAGAATCATTCTCACTTGAGTCAGACGAGAAAGAGGAAGAGGATGAAACTTCTGGTCCTGAACCATCAATGTCACAGGACCCACATTTTCTCCCATCCTCCTCCTCTGAACCACACCTCATAACACAAGATGAACAGAATGACCTTGTCAGGGATTTGGAACTACCCAGTAGTAAGCAGAGCTGTTGGGCTCCAGACAACAGCAGTGGAATTTCCTGACAGGTGATGTTAGGGTTTCTATGTTCCGTGACCGTCAAAAGGATCTTGTCCCTTTCTTCTTCATGGAAGGTGATCTTGTAGCCTGCAACAATATCGATGGTGTGATGGCAGCCTTCAGCATCGTTCACGATCCAGATGAGTGGAGACTGTTCATTGATTCATCGAAGACGAGTCTTCAAACTGTTTTACTGCATAATGGCAATGTTTGCCATCAATTCCAGTTGGTCATGCAGTCCATATGAAGGAAACCTATGACAACATGAAACAACTTTTGAGGTGCATAAACTATGACCAACATCAGTGGCAGCTTTGAAGCGATTTGAAGGTTGTTGCTCTCTTGCTTGGTCTGCAGACTGGATACACAAAGTACTGCTGTTTTCTCTGCAAATGGGATAGTCGTGCAAGAGATTCCCACATCAAGAATGATTGGCCACTCCGACAGTCATTGGAGCCTGGGAGGAAAAGTGTTCAGCATCCACCACTTGTTGAGTCAAGGAAGATTTTGTTACCACCCTTACACATCAAGCTGGGTCTGATGAAGAACTTTGTCAAGGCCATGGACAAAACACAAGCAGCTTTCAAGTACCTCCGTGGAAAATTTCCAAGATTAAGTGAAGCTAAGATAAGGGAAGGTGTCTTTGTTGGTCCTCAGATTCGTAAACTTATTCGAGATGATGCATTTGACCATGCACTGCGTGGCAAGGAAAAGACAGCATGGAAAGCCTTCCAGTTAGTGGCAATAAATTTTCTCGGAAACAACAAGGCAGACAACTACAGGTTGTTGGTGGAAAACCTCCTCAAGGCATACAAAAGCCTGAGTTGCAATATGTCACTAAAGGTACATTTTTTGCAGTCTCATCTAGATTTTTTCCCACCGAACTGCGGAGCAGTGAGCGACGAGCACGGCGAGCGATTTAACCAGGACATTGCAACAATGGAGAAACGCTATCAGGACAAATGGAGCCCATCAAAGCTTGCAGACTATTGCTGGACAGTGACAAGAGATGCTCCAGTTAATGAATACAAGAGACAAGCCAAGAAGCGCCAAGTAGACACTGAATAGGACTAAACTATGTACATAATAGTTTTTTGCCTTTTGTTTCATAATAAATGTTATTTATATAACCCTTTTGCTGATTTTTAAAGTGTTCCATAAACAGGACAGGTGAAATATTATTGTGTAAAGCAACCATAAACACATGAAAAGACCTAGGTTTACAATTTATGATTAAAACTCTACTATCTACACAATATACATAGACATAAAATGTAAAAACTTACATATCTTAGAAACAGTAGCCAATCAGTTGTTTTAATTGTCATATTTGAATTCAGCACATCAAAATACATAATAAATAGCACATTTTATCTCTGAAGCAGGTGACTTCTCAAAAATTGTAGACCGGTGTAATAGATCCCTAATGTTATATTCTTATTAGAGCATGAAATTTCTATCCATAGAGATTCTATGGAACATGAGGATTTGCTTAAGATTTTTACTTCTACTTTTTACTTTTACTTCTATCCTCTGCAAAATATAATTTCCTTTCTCCACCCAATTTTAGTGAAACCATAAAGGTTGTTTCTCCACATTTATGTTGGTTTAACAGATCAGTCTGGCTCAGTGGTCGAGCCTTCAAATTAAGGACCGGAATCTTCCTCACATTGAGCACCCTTACTCATGTGAGCAATCCCACTGAAATCAAGAAAGTAAATAAATCCTATAATGTAAAGGCATTATGCCTGTAAGTGCTATTTAGGGCTTATCTACACAGCTACAGCAGATTGTACTAGAGTGGTATGATTTCTAAAGCGTTCTAACAGCCCCACGTAAATGCTACTGGTGCACTCTAAAATATATCTATTTCAGACTGAGATTATGTTAACATAAATTAGATTTCTTTTAGAGCACACCAGCAGGATCTGCCAAGGGCAGTTACAGTATATTAGTGTTCTTTACAAATCATACCAATCTGGTATGTTTGTCGCTCCATATAGACAAGCCCTTAGAGTGAATAAGGGTTGTAGACTCAAATCCTAAATAATGGTCTTTAGGTTCCTCTGAAGTGTCTTACATACTAACTTCAATCAAGGCTGTGTGGTTCTGTGGATAAAGCAGTAGAGTAGTACTCAAAAAAAGAGGCTCCTAGCCTACTGTGTAACTTTGGAAAATTAACTTTCTCCCTTTGTTTCCCTCCCACCCTTTGTAGTAAGATGAGGCCTGAAACAAACTTTTGTATCAAAGGCCCAGTCTGAGGCCTGAAGCCTGAACCAAAGTACTTCCAGGTATTGCTAAGCAAAAGCTGGGTTGTGAGCCAGAGGCAGGCCCCACTCACAGAAGTTGGCGAGAAGAGGGCTGCTAGAAGCAGGTGCATCCACACGTAAGTGCTAATAAGAGGAACTTGTGCCAAGATGACATCAGAACACTCCACAAAGATAACAAGGAACAGGCAGGTGCATCTTAAAGACAGGGTCAAAAGGACAACATGATGGATAGATTTATTTGAACCGACATGATCAAAGAGGGAGACAGCTCCCAATGAGTCAAGGGGCTGTACTTCAGTACATCAGTAGGGATGAGTAATCTGTCCTGTAACTGTATAAAAGTAGGTCCTGGAGTGCACATCTTTGTCTGGCCTAGGGGGCAGTGGAAAGTCCTGCCACTGACTGAGCCGGTCCATTGCCAGGAGGCACAAATTCGTAGTATGTCTTGTAGAGTCTACGGGAAACTGTTACTGTGCTTCGTTTGACAATAAACCTGGCTTGGGTTCCTTCGTACCTTACTAGAGTCTGTGGTCTTTGGGGGTTCTCTCGGGGTTTGCTGTGTCAGCTATCTGCACAGAACTGGGGCAGCACACAGAGGGAACATGCACGCAGCCGACTGTTATCATTGAACAAGAGCAGAGCAGCACACCGGTAGCTACTGACAACACCCTTCGTCTGTGTTGTCTACGTAATTAAATGCTTACTGGGATATGGGCTGCTTTTTGACATGAGACTGCACAGTACCTAGCACAATGGGCCCCAATCTCCATTGACATCTCTGTCCTGAGAGTCACAATGATGGCACTTAATCTATGGAAGACCTGCAGGTATGTTTTTAACAGAATAAATGATCACTAATAAAGGTAATATGAAAACAACAATCCTTTTAAAAAAAGGTTTCTTCTATCAAATATTTTACTTTTTATGTGCAGCTGTCAAGAAAACTGTTTTTAAAAAAAAATCAAACCTATTTTATAGTTTGTAATGCTACAAAAAATGAGTTTCTTTAATCTGTATTTTGATATGGTATGTAGCGCAACTCACTTCCTTGCCCCTGTTTACAATACTGCCCCAACCTAAACTGCAGTACTGATTTCCACCAACCAACAAAGGAATAAGAGCCATCTCTACCACTTATTACATATTCAGTTATCACTTTGCTGGATATAGGTAATTCTCAACCATGTGTTTACTGATGTTAAGAGGTTAATTGCACTAGTGCACATTAGATTTGGTGTTGTTCAGGATTAATTTGAATGAGTGGATGAGAAAACTGTCTTAACTAGCTTGAGGTTATAGGATTTTATAAAGGAAACAATTAATGCTCCTGAAAGAAAAAAAAAAAACATCTTACTCTCGCACAAAAAAGTCTATATAATGTCAAAGGATAAATTAGTTATGTCAGAAAAAGCCTAGGATGTGTATAAATACAGATTATCTAAAGAAACATTGTGCATTTTTTATGTATTTTGAAGCATCCAGTTTCTTAAAATTTCCCCAAATTTACATGTTATTATGAAAATGGTACTGTTTTCATTTTATATACATCTACTTAGATGCTGATCTAAATGTGTGCTATATCAAAAGCCTCCTGATGAGTGTCCTTGAACTTCTCTAAACAGGGCCCACTGACATCAAAAACGATATCATCCACATTAAAATGCAAATGAACATGCTGTAACTGCAGGCGAAGATCATTTTATACAGGTGTTTAAATATAACAAGACCTTAAAACCAATCCTTGAGGGAAACCTTGCAGAGTAGCTGTTGCCTCATTCATCAGCCATAATGTTTTCTGTATACATTACTTTATAGTACTACTTATGTGGTAGTCCCTAAGCCTTACAGAAACAATTGTGCTAAATCAAATAAAGAGGACCCTATTCCTCAGCAGTCACCTGCATTAAAGTTATTAGTCTTGGATGTAGTTATGGCACCAGGTCCAATTTATTTTTCTGAAATTTATTCCAACTTTAGAGATGCTTTTGTGAAAACCTGAAATGTAACTTTAGAATACCCATTCTCTCTGTTTGTGAAATATATTAGTCTTGTATGAAATGGTATTGAGTTGGCTTATAGTCAAACAACCGGCAACAGATAATGGCATAGCTATTAATAACAACATTTTCTAAAATATATAGCAGGAGGTCAACAATACTAGCAGGAAGATAAAGTATGAAGAATTTCGTACTGTCTATCAGCCAATATACATGCTCAGGAGCAACTTTGGTATTACACTAAGCTAATTTTGTAATGAAAAGATTGCAAGTAAAAAGAAATCACACCAATCGCAATAAACTAACTGAGTTTACATGGCCAACAGTATTTTCTTTGAGATTAGACAATTTCAAAAGCACATTCACTTCTTAGAGTTTGATATAATGCACAATACCAAACAATAAAATTATAACCGATGGTAACTCTGATATCAAAGGCACGTATAGCAGTATAAAAAATCAAAACCGAAGCTGAGAAAATCATAAGTTCATCAGTACAAAAATCAAATAGGTTCAAACCAAAGATGAAAGCTCAGTAACTTAATACGGTAATATGTGATTTAGTATTTTTAAAAGCTTATTTTATATATTTCTAAACTATTGATCAGGTATCAATGGAGAATGTGAAACCTGTTATATATGAACCAGCCTTAATGATGGCCAATAGTCTCTTTTGTAGGTTCCAGATATGAGGCCACATATGATGATGACAATCTCTATCTAAGGGCTAGATTATTCCTTTACATCCCATATGACATATTGCTCTATTCAATTTAGTGAGCTGGCTGTACTATCAGTCAAACAGAAATTTGATATTTTGCCAGATCTTTGCTTGAAGTGTGTAAAAATGTGAGTAGTGTCAACTAAATGCCTCAGCATTAGCTGAAGTAACTACTCTGCCACGTACTCCATATACTCCTGCCTTGTGCAGTAGTAAGAGCTTCAAATCTGTGTATTTCTCTGAATGAGTAAAGTAAGGTAGCTTTGGGAAGATCATTAAAAGTTGGAAGACAGGGTTGCTGTTTTTTAACTGGGAAGGAAGAGAGCAAGTTGGCTTGTGATGTCCAAATGGTGGTTGATCAGCATAAAATAACTAGAAAGCAAAAATTAGAAATTTATCCTAAGGATTCTAAGTCAGGCTTCTAGCAATCTGGATGGGTTTTCTTGGCTTTAGACCAGTTGAGTGTCCTTCAGCAGTCTGTATGAAGTCTGACACCATTATTTGAAAATGTTCATCTGTTTCACAATGCTTTATATCCAAAACTGAAGTTCTAGAAGTAAAATGTCACACATTGTATACTCATTGCAATGCTATTTGTCTGAATGCTCTCGCAGCTACCAGCTCCATGCTGGGCAAAGTGAGAACGAACAACACTCTGAGTATAAAGGTACTGATGAGGATGCTGGGACTAACTGAAAGGTTTTTCTTTTGTGTATGTATGAATTGTGTCTTTCTACAGAGTGCTTTAAAGCTTTAGTAATTGTTTTGTGGTGTTTGGGGGTTTTTTTTTTGCTTTAGTTTTCCTTGCCTTAGGCATTCCCTAAGCAGTCCATGAATCATTTAAAAGAGAAACATTCCCCTTCCATTCCCAAATAAGAGATCTAGACAGGTGTTTGCCTGATGGCAACCTATTGTGGAGAAACCACTGCTTTCTACCATACACCTGGTGGCCCTATTCTACAATTTTGTCCTTAATAAGCCCAATGGGTTCCCAATGAAATTGAAGATTGAAGACACACTTAAAAAAACCCAAAACAACAAAACAAATCATATCGACCTAACAAGCTGATGTCAAACAGAAAAGCTTACATGTCAGGAGCAAATGCAGCTGATGAAATGGAATTAATGGAATAAAACTTAGGACAAGACTGTGCACAGATTGACAACATGTCCCTGATTTCAGGATCTCTTCCAGTGTGCCTGCCACCTAAAGGACTGTGGAGGCTTTCAAAAACCAGTAAAATCAATAGCAGCCTGGCTAAGTAAATGTTTTACTTTAAAGAACACCTTCAACCTGACTGACCAGGCCTGTCAGATATTGACATTTTGGCCTACCTATAAAGCCTCCTAATGTGTCCTCATGCCCCAACACAAGTCTCACACTCCAGCTTCTGAACCATCCTTTGAGTACATCTCCCCGTCAACCTACCAAAACTGTCCGCTTTCCACAACAGAGCTGTTCCTGTTTTTCACTTCTAAAGGCTATTCCCATCTTAAGGAGGTTGCAAGCAATCTTACTTCCTTAATCCAGATACAGGGACCACTCAGAACTGTAGTTCTTGTGCTCATCAAACTAAGTGTGATTGAAATTCCCCTTTCCCTGCAGCAGCCAGCATTACTGCCCAGCTATGGAGGGAATGCATGCTATATCCTCTTAAATGATTGCATGCTGAGGATCTCCAAAGGCCAGTACCTTAAAGTCACAATAAAGCCTTACAGCACAACACATCCTTATACTTGCCTTTTATTTCACTAGGCAAAACCAGGGTACGTTCCACAATAACAGGATACACCTTTGCATCTCTGACAAGTATCTTTTGCACTCTTATCAAATTACTATAGAAGGGGACTTATTGCCAGGACTCCTGGCTATTCCACTGAATCATTGTGTGACCTGGGAAGTCACTTACTTAGTCCAATAAATATCTTATGTACATGCCTCAAACATTTTATACACCTCATCTCAGACAAGATTTTTTGTGTGCACTTTGCAAATACATTTAAAAAAAGCCTTAGGCCATAACTACTTTCTGGGTAACTTTAATTCTGTACTTAAATGAGTGTAATTGTAATTATGTGCCACATGAAGGTTTTATGAGGTTTAATTTATATTTGTGAAGCGCTTTGAAATCTTCAGATTCTGCAACTAGTATGGCATATGTGCACATTCATTGTAGAAGACATACCAAAGAACACCTATTCCTTGCCATATCATTTCTTGTTCTTAGGTTGCTTTTAGAGTCATAGACTTTAAGGTCAGAAGGGACCATCATGATCATCTAGACTGGCCTCCTGTACAACGCAGGCAGCAGTATTTCACCCACCCACTCCCGCAACAAATCCCTAACCTATGTCTGAGCCACTGAAGTCCTCAAATCATGGTTTAAAGACTTCAAGGTACAGAGAATCCTCCAGCAAATGACCCGTGCCTTCATCTAATTTCAAGTCTAAACTTCCTGATGGCCAGTTTATATCCATTTGTTCTTGTGTCCACATTGGTACTGAGCTTAAATAATACCTCTCCCTCCCTGGTATTCAGGGCCGGCTCCAGGGTTTTGGCCGCCCCAAGCAGCCAAACAGAAAAAAACAAACAAAAAACCCCCGCGATCGCGATCTGCAGCGGCAATTCGGCGGGAGGTCCTTCGCTCCGGCCATATCACATTGGCAGCTCATAGTCATCCTGAGATCAACCAATACTCCGAGGTTCTTCTCCTCTGTTACTTCTAACTGATGAATCCTCAACTTATAACAAAAATTCTTGTTATTAATCCCTAAATGCATGACCTTGCACTTTTCACTATTAAATTTCATCCTATTACTATTATTCCAGTTTACAAGGTCATCAAGATCTTCCTGAATGATATCCCGGTCCTTCTCTGTATCGGCAATACCTCTCAGCTTTGTGTCATCTGCAAACTTTATTAGCAAACTCCCACTTTTTGTGCCAAGGTCAGTAATAAAAAGATTAAATAAGATTGGTCCCAAAACCGATCCCTGAGGAACTCCACTAGTAACCTCCGTCCAGCCTGACAGTTCATCTTTCAGTATGACTGGTTGCAGTCTCCCCTTTAACCAGTTCCTTATCCATCTTTCCATTTTCATATTGATCCCCATCTTTTCCAATTTAAATTTTCTTTATGGGGATAATTATTAACACTGAGTAATCAAAATAATGTGTCTATTTACCAAAGGTGAGCAAAACAGGAAAGGTTTTTTAAATATATCTGTCACTAATAAAATTCAATTGGGAATTTTCATCCAATGCAGTGATTCAACTGGGGTCACACAGGCATTTGTGCTTGGTCCAATGCTATTCAATACCTTTCTCAATGACCTGGAAGAAAATGCAAAACCATTGCTGGTAAAGTTTGCAGATGACATAAAACCTGATGGAGTAATAAATAATTATAGGGACAGGTCAGTTATACAAATGCAAGGTACAAATCTAGGAACAAATAATGTAGGTCACATTTTTACAGTGGGGGATGTATCCTGGAAAGGTGTGACTTTGAAAAGGAATTAGCGGTCATGATGGAAAACCAATTGAACATAAACTTCCATGAGTGGGAGGGCAAAATACAATCAATGGATGTAAAAACAAAGTAAGTATCCATCAGGAGGAGAAGAGAGGTGGTAATACCGCTACATATGGCATTAGTGAGACCAGTACTGGAACACTGTATCAACTCTGGTCTCTGCATTTCAAAAAGAATGTTGAAAGAGCCACAAAAATGATACATGGTCTGAAAATTGCCGTTTAAGTTAAGACTACGATTTGATCTTGGAGGTTATGGAATAAGTGACGTCCGCAGACCTCCATGACTTCAGCCTGCAGCGGCTGGGAGCTGCAGGGTACCTCTACAGCTCCCCAGGCTCCACGGGCGGGATCCCCTGGAGCTTCCCAGTTCCTGGGCAGTGGGAGACCCCCCACAGCTCCCCAGGTATAACTCCCAGGCAGGGCAGGGTGCTTGATCCTCCTCCCTCCATTTTGTCATGGACATTTTTAATAAAAGTCAGGGACAGGTCACAGCTTCCATGAATTTTTGTTAATTGCCTGTGACATGTTCATGACAAAATTGTAGCCTTACTTATAATAACATAAGAAGCTCTATTCATGTATTTAAGAGAAGATTAAGAGGTAATGAAATCACAGTCAGTAAATACCTATGTGGGAAGAAGTTTCTGATAGACAATATTATAATCTTGCAGAAGGCAGCATAACCATATTTGTTGGACTGTATTACGTACGGAGTCAGACTAGATCATCACAATTGTCCCTTCTTGCCTTATAATCTATGACTCACTGATTGGAAGCTGAAGTGAGACACATTCAGACTAGAAATAAGGTGAAAATTTTTAACAATGAGGGTAATTAACAACAGGAACAACATATGTAGGAACACGGTGATTCTTCATCGCTTGATTCTTTAAATAAGGACTTTCTAAAAGATATGCCATAGCTCAGACAGAAGTTATGGGCTGATGCAGCGATTACTGGGTGAGGTTCTTTGTCCTGTGTTATATAGGAGGTCAGAGAAGATTGTCATAATGATCCCTTCTGGCCTTAAAGGCTGTGACTCTATGAATCTATCAAACAAGACTGTCAGAACTCTGTCCCAGACAGATGACATAATGCAACATATGTAATTGCTGTAGTCTGTGATTGAGCTATTGTAGAGCATAAATTCCTTATAATGAGAAAGGCACTTAATGTCCATTAGAGATTACAATTACACAGATACTAGAATTATCTTCAGTTTATTCATTCCCAAGGAAGTTTTTATTACACTATGAACAGCTACTTAAAAAAAAATCCTCCACTTTGTATATATTTATAAATTTAGTCTTGTATTTGGAGATTGAAGTCTTCTAGGCAGTATATTCAGAGTGGGTATGGAAGGGTCAGAATTAATGCAGGTTTTTATATATCATTCAACTGATTGGCATCACCAATGTGGAGTGAAAACGTCGTTTTTAGCATCAATGTTGATTTGATATTGGATGCTTTGCTGAGAATACTGACAAGGGTACTGACTGATTATTATTATTATTATTATTATTTGTGATCTATGCATCTTGTCACTAGGAATTGGATTGAGATCCAACAATTCATTCCACACAGACAAAACTGCAGTAAGATCACTATTCGGCTTGGCTAAATTTCAAATGATAGATCTATAAGTGAAAGATTCTATTCCCATTATCAGTCTAAGCCATTCAATTTTCTTATTTTTAAAGTTGAAAATAATTGGGAAGTAAATAATTATCTGTAGGCAAGATGACATCTAAATCCTGATTTTGTAAATGTTAATTGCTCAATCTTTACTACTATCTTAGCTTTTGACCCAAAATGTTTCAACTTCTCTCATGACTATAGTGTCCTTTTCAGCACTCACACGGTATTATTTCCAGTCCTTTAAAACAGAGATATGTGATCCTGTAGTGCAATATATAAACTGAAAGAGAACATAGTGAATTCATCTTCTTGAGATATAGTCAAATGTATTATCGTATTGATTAATTGATTGCAGTGAAAATCCACAAAGCACTTAACCCCTGAAAGCCAGATCTAAGATGCAATCAGGCAGTGGAAGGCCAATACTATGACCCAAGTCAGTGAATCAATTTTATTCATGAAGGAAGCCCATTGGCATCAAAAGAGTTACTCTAAGGAAGAGTTTGGTATAGTGAGTCAAGGAGACAAAGTTGCATCACAGGATCCAGAGTTTATCCCTTCCATTTAAAATTCAATGTACTTATTTCTCATGACTCTGAATAATAATAGTGCATTACATAGCACAGCTTAATCAGTAGGAAAATCACATTTTAATTATCTTATTTGTCATTTTTAACACATACCATTTCCTTTCACTCTTTGAAACAAAGTCATATTGTTGTCATATTGTTTGGTCCAGACCATAAAAACATATATTTGTCAGTGAAAGACAGTGGCTGAATGATGTCCAAACTGCTTGCACAAGACTGGAGAGTACAGGGGAAAGGTAACTTCACTGCTCTACAGCCAAAATTCTTCAGAATAAATGTTGTGAAACTTTACTAATTCTGGGTCACTGAGAACGAAAATGATGCTTAAAATTGTTGATTGGCTCTAGTTTTCAAGATATGCTATTGGGTCAGTATATACAACCCTTGACTTGGGAATGGCGGAGGATAAGTGAGTTATAAAGGGAAGAGATCTCAATTTAAACCAGAAATGACTAAAATACATCTTTGACTGGATCTATGAATAAATCTGTGACTGGGTTTGGACAGTACTTGCTTTTTAGGCAAAACAATGAATGATGCAATCCGAAGCTGGTATTGCGTCATACATGATATGAATTGCATCATGTTATTCCTAGAAGTCATGGATGATGCAATCATAACAAAGCTTACATCACTCTGCCGAACAAATTGCCCTATATCAGCTCTAGAAATGATACAGGGTCGTGCTCTCTTATTTGTCAGTGTTTGATTTTGCAAAGGGACACATTTCTGTTTAGCCAAAGTGAGCAGAGATGCCTCGTACTTGTGTGAACAGTGCAGATAACTTCTGCTATGTTTGTGGTGAAGTGACTTTTGCATCACAAAAGCGCAGTATAACCACTATGGTTAAGAAAGCCTATCACCTTTATTTTGGCTGCAAAATTGGAGATCAGGACAAGAGGCGGTCCCCACACATATACTGCAACACTTGTGCAACAAATCTTTGCCTGTGGTTGAACAGGAAAAGGAAATCTATGCCTTTTGCAGTGCCAATGATTTGGAGAGCGCCAACAGATCATACCAGCAATTGTTACTTCTGCATGGTGCCTCCAGTTGGGAAAGGTGTGTCAAAGAAGAAAAAGTGGACTGTGCATTATCCAAACATTCCATCAGCTATACACCCAGTACCCCACGGAGAAGGACTGCCGGTTCCTGATGGACTAGAATCATTCTCACTTGAGTCAGACGAGAAAGAGGAAGAGGATGAAACTTCTGGTCCTGAACCATCAGTGTCACAGGACCCACATTTTCTCCCATCCTCCTCCTCTGAACCACATCTCATAACACAAGGTGAACTGAATGACCTTGTCAGGGATTTGGAACCACCCAAGAGGAAGGCAGAGCCGTTGGGCTCCAGACTACAGCAGTGGAATCTCCTGGCAAGTGATGTTAGGGTTTCCATGTTCCATGACCGTCAAAAGGATCTTGTCCCATTCTTCTTCATGGAAGGTGATCTTGTAGCCTGCAACAACATCGATGGTGTTATGGCAGCCCTCAACATAGTTCACGATCCAGATGGGTGGAGACTGTTCATTGATTCATCGAAGATGAGTCTTAAAGCTGTTTTACTGCATAATGGCAATGTTTTGCCATCAATTCCAGTTGGTCATGCAGTCCATATGAAGGAAACCTATGACAACATGAAACAACTTTTGAGGTGCATAAACTATGACCAACATCAGTGGCAGCTTTGTGGCCATGTGAAGGTTGTTGCTCTCTTGCTTGGTCTGCAGACTGGATACACAAAGTACTGCTGTTTTCTCTGCGAATGGGATAGTCGTGCAAGAGATTCCCACTACATCAAGAAAGATTGGCCACTCCGACAGTCATTGGAGCCTGGGAAGAGAAGTAACAGAGGGTCCTGTGGCACCTTTGAGACTAACAGAAGTACTGGGAGCATAAGCTTTCGTGGGTAAGAACCTCACTTCTTCAGATTGTTGAATCAAGGAAGATTTTGTTACCACCCTTACACATCAAGCTGGGTCTGATGAAGAACTTTGTCAAAGCCATTGACAAAACACAAGCAACTTTCAAGTACCTCCGAGGAAAATTTCCAAGGTTAAATGAAGCTAAGATAAAGGAAGGTGTCTTTGTTGGTCCTCAGATTCGTAAACTTCTTTGAGATGACGCATTTGACCATGCACTGCGTGGCAAGGAAAAGACAGCATGGAAAAGCTCCCAGTTAGTGGCAATAAATTCTTGGAAACAACAAGGCAGACAACTATAGGTTGATGGTGGAAAACCTCCTCAAGGCATACAAAAGCCTTGGTTGCAACATGTCACTAAAGATACATTTTTTGCACTCTCATCTAGATCTTTTTCCACCGAACTGCGGAGCAGTGAGCGACGAGCATGGCGAGCGATTTCACCAGGACATTGCAACAATGGGGAAACGCTATCAGGGCAAATGGAGCCCATCAATGCTTGCAGACTATTGCTGGACAGTGACGAGATACTCCATTTAATGAATACAAGAGACAAGCCAAGAAGCGCCGAGTAGACACTGAATAGGACTAAACTATGTACATAATAGTTTTTTGCCTTTTGTTTCATAATGAATTTTATTTATATAAAGCTTTTTGCTGATTTTTAAAGTGTTCCATAAACAGGACAGGTGAAATATTATCATGTAAAGCAACCATAAACACATGAAAAGACCTAGGTTTACAATTTATGATTAAAACTCTACTATCTACACAATATACATAGACATAAAATGTAAAAACTTCAATATCTTAGAAACAGTAGCCAATCAGTTGTTTTAATTGTCATATTTGAATTCAGCACATCAAAATACATAATAAATAGCACATTTTATCTCTGAAGCAGACGACTTCTCAAAAATTGTAGACCAGTGCTTTCAGCCACCTAGTCCCAGGGATGGCTGTGCTCTGAGTCGGTACTCAATAGAAGCCAGAGAAGCTTACAGATTGCTGTAGATTATGGCCACTGGCCCCTAACCCCAAGAGTCTGTTCCAGCAGCAGGGGATTGCCAGGGTACTGGGACACACTGGGAAGAGAAAATAGAGCAGGATCCTAGAAGGCGGATTTCATATGAGCCTTTTACCATCTGGGTTTCCCATAGGTATGGAGAATCCTTAGTTGGCTGGTTAAACTGAATTTACTGCTGGAGTGTTGCAAAGCAGAGGAGTGAACCAAGGTATTTGTTTAAATATCTATAGTTTATGAAGAAACTACACATTGGTATTGTTAATTTTATCCTTTTAATGTTTTTTCTCTATTTTTAAATAAAGAAAATAAGATAAGGAAGGCTGACATAAAATGGATCTGAGTTAAAGATTATAGTCCAGTCATATGACAGAGCTGTCCACTGAATCTATTGGATACTGTTTTACTCTTTTAGCCTGTGCCATATGGAGATTCAAGATTAGAGTTTAACTCCCTTATGTGTGAACAAGACTAACTCCAAAAGGGACTGAAACTATTCAAGGTACACCTTGAAAGGTACACCTGTGTCTGAAAAAAATTGTTTGAGGTTTAAAACTATTGTTCATGATATATTTTAATTTTTACATTTGATTTTTCTTCATTTTAAAATATGTTTCAATAAAAGGATACTTCAGAGTAGCCAAGATGTTCACATGTTGTTTATCTTTGTTTTTCGGAATGGAATAAACAGTGTTAAAATTAAAGAATAAATATTTAAACAATATATACCTTAAATTTTCACAAATTTCTATTGTCTCAAAAAAAATGGCAACCATCTATGATTATATTTTTTATTTAATATGGTTTTCATTCACACAGGATAGTTATTCCTAAAGTTTCAATACCTTAACATTATATAGGTGTAATTCCTTCTGATATATCCTGAAACAATTGTCTTTAATAAATATTAAACTGCTGTTGTTGAAGGTGTTATTCTCTATTTGTTGCTAGGATTAAGATCTGAGAGAAATCCAATACTTTTCCCTCTATGATTTATATTAGATTTTAGTGTGAGTTTGAAAACCTTTTCTAAAATTTCACAGGACATTTTATAAGAATTACACTATGTGAATTTGAGTATACTGTACTGTGCACAACAATGCACCTTGTGAATGTATTACATGTATTACAGTATAAATTTGTGAGTTACCATTTTCTACTTATTGTTAATTAAAATCATATGTAGGAAGGAAAAATCCTAATGCAAGTGATAGATAATTACAGCTGTTTGAAAAAGAGTATTTCATAGCACATATTTGCCATGGTTTTTAAGCTTTAGAGTGGGTTGTTAGTTAATGTACTGGTTATTCACATGGCAGTGTTGTTAGAGTTGAACCCATTGTTTTAAGGTACAATGAGCCCCAGGAAAATAAATGTGTACGTCACTAAACCATCATGCACAAACAATTCATTTCAACTGCTAAATAGAGCTGTATTACAATTCCAGATAATCTAGGTAATCTGGAGGGGAAATATATTTCCCCCTCCAAATCAGGAAATGTTCTGTTCTTAAGCAAAATTAGAACCGGGGGCGGGGTGACACACTAAATCTCTGAACATTATCCATATATGGGTTATCTGCACGGAGATGTGCACACAATGTTACTTTCAGGTCAATGGATTTGCATCCTCTTAAATACTAGGGATAAATGTGCACTTATGTGACCAACCATGGCATTATGTATTATGCAACATGCTGTATCACCTATTTGTGGAAATACTTAGGCATTCAGTAAAGAAACTATGGGCCAAGTTGTTCCTTCCCATAGAGGAACCCGGAAATTTCATTAGACTGACTTGGCAGAACTTCCCAATGATTATTCATTCAGATGGAGGAATTTGGTGAGTTCCATTGGGGGGCATTGAAACACTGAACAAATAGGAGTAAGAATAGGGAGTAACAATCTAAGGTACTATATTTAGTCATACCAGTTTTTTTCCCCTAAAGCAAGGCTACAGAACCATCTAATTAAAACAGTCTATTATTTTTAGACCCAAAGTCTGACTTAGGATTTTGAACAATATTAATATTTCCCTAGTAAAATGTAACTTCATCATTATTAGTACCTATTATGTGAAACAAGCGGTCTTCACAGCAAGAGTTGATGAGACAAGAGGAAAAAAAAAACTAAGCCTTCTCTTAATAATAAGGTAGTAAGCCTTTTCCCTTTCGTAATGACAAACCAAAGGAGAGCTGAGGTGGCAGGGACTTCTTGAAATACTTATGAATACTTGTAAACAGAATAAAGTAACATGCTAATAAATCCTTCCCCAAAAGAGTATTTTGTCTCTCTCTCATCACCATTCTTCTCTTGAGCTGTACACTTACGTTTCTTATTAACAGACAAATAGTGCTGCCTATCACATGCCACAGTGGCTGTTTGTCAAGCACACATCTTCAAGGATTCGTTACAGAGGTTCTTTTTCAGTTGGGAACTAGAAATACAGTTTATACTCTTTCACTACCCCAATGCCCATGGCAAAGTTTTTCCATAAGTGGCACTGTTTTGGAGAATGTGGGTGGATATATAGCACATACACAGATACCATGAGTAAAACTGTGACAATAACTAATTTTTCAGTTTGATGACCAAGCATACGTTTGAAAAAAAGGTTTCAAGTTATTACAAAACCAATTTTTTAAAAAAAATTGGAAAAAATTGCTTAAGGTCAAACAAAATACTTTGTAGACACAAAGTAAAATGTTTTGGTTTGGTTTTGAGGGGTTTTTCTTAGCTTTTATTTAAAAATGTACAAGGTAAAATATAAAACATTGTTTCAAATTGAAAATTCAAAACATTTTGACTTTTTCAGGGTGGTTTTTTTGTGGGGGACAAAAATAATTCAGCAAATTTAATACAAATTTGCAAAATGTCTTAGTTGACCAAAATCTGAATTTTATGGTGAAAAAAAGTTTTATCCAAAAAAATTTCCTTCAGCTCTAACCATAATGATCTTATAAAAAACATATCAAATACTAATCCCAATGGCAATACTAATAGTTGGAATGGTAAACATATATCCACTTTAAAAAAATCTAGTCCATACTCCATATTCAAGTACTGTACATTGAAACAGTGGAATATGTTTCATAGACATTGAATGATTACATGGCCTGAGAACTGTGAAAAGCTGGAGTTCATGGAATCTGTGGCAATAAAATTGCAGTAAGAATAAATGTCCTCATTGCTGTAGAAGTGCAATAGAATCTTCTTCTGCTGCCAAAATCCAAATCACCTCCTCTATTGGATGTCTGTCATATAAAGACTATACAGACTAGGAAGTGACTTATCTTCTCCTGTTTTTTAAACATATGTTAAACAAAATTGTTCTTGGTATGTACTCCTAGCTGCTGCTCTAATGGTCAGTCTGACCTTTGCTGTCAGAAAGACAAATTACTGCTTGTTTTCTCATAATTCAAAAAAAAATGTAGACATTGTCCCAGGATTCTAGAAAGATCATTTTCACTTCTTTATCACCACAATTTATTTTACATTGTAATCTAGTACCTTAAAAATTTTAGCTATATGCATTAAATGGTACTAATTTAAAAAGTCCAGTATGGTCATAAAAAAACATTTGAAACGATGCGTAAATTAAATTGAGAATAAAGTTAGTCTTCTTAAGAAGAAATACATTTTTGAGAATGCTTCTTCCCCTGCTGTTCAAGGTCCCTTTTGGGTGTTGGCTGAATGTGGTATTTACGTCATTGTAAATTCTATTAATTGACTTTCTGACATTAGAAAGAGCTTTAATTTGTATGCATACTGCCCAACCTAATAATTATGGTGTATTATGAAATCAATGGTACAAATGTATCATTGGCATATAGTTAGCCAGCAAAACTCCTGAAGTCAATGTGCTTGCTTACACAATGCTTAATTTGGCCTAGGAGTTTTGCATGTTTGTAACAGAGGCCAAAATTAAACTCTCATTCTTAATTTTCTTTCCCAACTTTCTAGCGGGGAATCTTCCATTCCATTCTTTGATAGATGTGATATCTAACTCCTTCACTGATACTTCCAGTTATCTTACTTGTCTTATAAATGTTCTTGTCGCACTTTATTTTCAGTGGTCTCCTACAACTTTTATGAACCTTCATGCTTAACAATCTGTCCCAGCTTGTATTTAACTTGGAAACTCTGGTTTCCTTCTTCACATCTGAGGAAGAGCTCTGTGAAACTTGAACGCTTGCCCCTTTCATCAAGAGAAGTTGGTCCAGTAAAAAATATCACTTCACCCACTCTGTCTCGTATTTCATAGGCAGTTAATATTTTACTACACTCTTGAGAGTTTAAAAAGATGGAGACAAGTTCAGATTATTCTCTGATGGTGTAAATCAGCATTTTTCCATTGACTTGGATTTATGCCAAATGGGGATCTTACCCATTATCTTCTCACAATGCACATTATCCAAAGAAAACTTCATATAAGTTAGACAAATATCAATATACCATTCACAATCATACTGCAATGGAAACTTCTCAAAATAGAATGCATTTTTTTAAAGTATCAGACATACAAAGGATCCTAAATGTTAATAGTATTAGGAGTCAGGGTGAGATTCCATGTTGTGCCTTAGATAAATAGATTCCAAGGACTGAAGGGACCATTATGATCATCTAGACTGGCCTTCTATGCAGTATAACACAGGCAATAGAACTTCCCTCAAAATAATTACTAGAACATACATATCCTTTAAAACTTAGCTTTCAGAAAAAATCATCCAATCTCGATTTAAAAATTGCCAGTGATGAAGAATCCATCGTGACCTTTGGTAAGACATTCCAAAGGTTAATTATCCTCATCATTAAATATTTAGGTCTTATTTCAGGTCTGAATTTGCCTAGCTTCATCTTTAAGCCATTGGATCATGTTATACCTTTGTCTGCTAAACTTAGGAGCCAATTATCAAATATTTGTTCCCATGTAAGTACTTATATACTGTAATCAAGTTACCCCTTAACCTTCTGTTTGTTAAGAAAAAGAGATTGAGTTCCTTTGGTCTATCACTATAAGGCATGTTTTCTAATCCTTTAATCATTCTTGTGGTTTTTCTCTGAACCATCTCCAATTTATCAAGATCCTTCTTAGAATTGTGGACACCAGAACTGGACATGGTATTCCAGCAGTGGTCAAAGCAGTGCCAAATGCGGAGATAACGTAACCTATCTATTCCTATTCAAGAGTCCCCTGTCCAAGCCCCTTGAAGAGGAGCATCATGACATTCACAGCCCAATGGAAGAAGCGACTAAGGTGGCTTTAAGCCACTTTTCCATTCTTTCAATCCTTAACTGCACTAGAGGCTGCAAATACCCCTGATAAAAAGTATTATTTTTGCTCTGAAAACCCAGCATTCCTAGCAGGCACCAAGTGTGGATCCTTGGGTGTTTTATGGAGAAGGATTTGGTCTGTAATAGAGAGTACTCTAGCTAGGAAGGAATCTGGGTACATATATTTTGAAAAAAAAATGCAGATGGAAAAGTAGTCTTCAATATCTATAATTAATTTTATGCACTGCTATCAATATCAAAACATTATAGCACACGGCTGAGCTCCTAAAAGTATTCTCTTTACCATATGTCCTGGTTTAATTAAAGCTATTGTATAAAATGTGATGAACATCTGAATTTCTTAATGTTTGGCAGAAAATTTGCCTGATAAGCACAGCTGTACAGTTAAAGTTAAGATGGTACTTTAATTCTAAACACTTATAAATTTCTTGTATTTGTTTTGAAAATACATAAGACTTGGGCTTGCGGGGCTTGGGCTTGCAGGGCTTTTTCATTGATGTCTGGGCTCAGGATGGAGCCCAGGCTTTAGGACCCTGATAGGTGGGAGGGTCCAAGCCTGAATGTCTACACCACAATTAAAGGGCCCCTTGGTCCGGACCCCGTGAGCCCGAATCAGCTGGCATGGGCTAGTTTCACGTGTCTAATTGCAGTGTAGACATATCTTCTGAGACAAGAATGGATGACCTGATGGATTACACTATCTGATGTTCATAACAATCAATAGTGTGTCCAAGTGCCCTGATATCATCTGTGTATGTCATGATGGTACACTCTTGACTCGTGAGACATGAAGTGAGAAGATTAACACAATAATGGAAGGGGGTTAAACAATGAATATCATAGAATCATAGGACTGGGAGGGACCTCGAGAGGTCATCTAGTCCAGTCCCCTGCACTCATGGCAGGACTAAGTATTATCTAGACCATCCCTGACAGGTGTTTGTCCAACCTGCTCTTAAAAGTCTCCAATGATGGAGATTCCACAACCTCCCTATGCAATTTATTCCACTGCTTAACCACCCTGTCAGTTAAGAAGTTTTTCCTAATGTCCAACCTAAACCTCTTTGGCTGCAATTTAAGCCCATTGCTTCTTGTTCTATCCTCAGAAGTTAAGAAGAAAAATTTTTCTCCCTCCTCCTTGTAACAACCTTTTATGTACTTGAAAACTGTTATGTCCCCTCTCAGTCTTCTCTTTTCCAGACTAAACAAACCCAATTTTCTCAATCTTACTTTATAGGTCATGTTTTCTAGACCTTTAATCATTTTTGTTGCTCTTTTCTGGACATTCTCCAATTTGTCCACATCTTTCCTGAAATGTGGTGCCAAGAACTGAACACAATACTCCAGCTGAGACCTAATCAGCGTGGAATAGAGCAGAAGAATTACTTCTCGTGTCTTGCTTACAAGACGCTTGCTAATACATCCCAGAATGACATTTGCTTTTTTTGCAACAATGTTACACTTGTTGACTCATATTTAGCTTATGGTCCACTATGACCCCCAGATCCCTTTCCGCAGTTCTTTTTCCTACGTAGTCATTTCCCATTTTGTATGTGTGCAAGTAATTGTTCCTTCCTTAGTGGAGTACTTTGCATTTGTCCTTATTGAATTTCATCCTATTTACTTCAGATCATTAGGATCAACTGATCAATTTTGATCATAAGATCAATTTTGGCACAGTTTTACATTCCTATGCCACAGTTGTGGTGGAGACTAAGAGGTTCTATTTTTCTTCTATAACATCTGAAATCCCATACATCAGAACTAATTCAGGGAGCAGGCCATTTGAATAACCCAGATTGCCGCCATCCAGTTTCAGAGTGAACTGTTTCTCATTTTCGGAAAGCTCTCGATCTATTTGTGGATACTTTAATTTAGACATTTGGCCTCTTTGTCCATCCATGCTGGAAGACAGACAGGAAGCAATGGATGTGGCTTAATTAAGCCACAACTTATTCACTTAAAAAAATCTGAGTACCTGGCAACAAATTGAGGAGTACAGGAAAGAAGGGGCAACGGTCCTTTTCTTCCAACAGTGAGAAAAAAGACCCCCCCACACATGAAGATTGCGGTGAGCATATTGGCATTGCTGCAGTGGTTATCAAGCAAAAGGGAATAAGTACATCATGCTGCCTGAGTAAGTTTTCCCCAGTAGGTCCCCTTTCACCTAGTCATACAAACCGGGAAGCCCATGTTGTGGATTCTTTTACTGAGCCTTTTTTATTTAGTTCTTTGGTTAAATCTTGTCTAGGCCAATCCAATTTAATTCTTTATTGTAAGAAAAAACTCTCTGAGAGGCTTGTTTGTTTGTTTTTCCTCCTCAGTGGTGGTCTGTGATGTTGAACTATATAATAAAATTAAAGTTTGCAATATGTTGTTGTAGGATTCTACCCTCATTTTCTTCTACTGCCTTTTCTTAGTGTTTGCAGAAAGTATTTTGGTAATCCTTTTGGAGCTCGGTAATAAGTATCTGATTTAGTGTGTTTTACTGTTTTGTTTTTTTTCTTGAGGAAAATTGGAAATTCTGCAGGAACAAACTGAGGGCTTTTTATCCAAAATTATCTCTTCAGGCAAAACATATGTGGCAAACAAATCACAATATGCCTTCACAGTCTTTACAACAGAAGTGTTTGTCATATGTACCATTTCTGGCCCACAACAAACACAAACTATAACTAAGTACATTTATTTATTTTTCTCTGCAAAACCAGATGTAGTTTTTGCCAAGGCTTATTGCCCTCTTTCATAGAGCACATAGAACAGTCTGAGGGTATGTCTAAACTATGAAATTAGGTCGATTTTATAGAAGTCGGCCTTTAGAAAGTGATTTTATACAGTCGATTGTGTATGTCCCCACTGAGCGCATTAAGTCGGCGGAATGCGTCCTCAATACCGTGGCTAGTATTGACTCATGAAGCAGTGCACTGTGGGTAGCTATTCCACAGTCCGTGCAGTCTCTGCTGCCCATTGGAATTCTGGGTTAACCTCCCAATGCCTGATGGGGCAAAAACATTGTCGCGGGTGGTTTTGGGTACATGTCGTCAGTCTCCCCTTCCTCTGTCCCTCCCTCTGTGAAAGCAATGGCAGACAATCGTTTAGCGCCTTTTTTCCAGGGTTACCCGTGCAGACGCCATAGCATGGCAAGCATGGAGTCCGATCAGCTCAGTGCTGCTGTTGTGAGCATTGTAAACACCTTGCACATTATCCTGCAGTATGTGCAGAGCCTAGCTAGGAGCCACCAGCACGAGGATAATTGTGAGGAGGACATGGACACAGATGTTCCTGAAAGCACGGGATGTGGCAATTGAGACATCATGGCAGTAGTGGGGCAGGTTGATACAGTGGAACACCGATTCTGGTCCCAGCAAACAAGCACAGACTGGTGGGACCACATAGTGTTGCAGGTATGGGATGATTCCCAGTGGCTGCAAAACTTTCACATGCATAAGGCCACTTTCCTGGAACTTTGTGAGTTGCTTTTCCCCGCCTTGAAGCACAGGAATACCAAGATGAGAGCTGCCCTGACAGTTGAGAAGTGAGTGGCGATAGCCCTGTGGAAGCTTGCAATGCCTGACTGCTACCAGTCAGATGGGAATCAATTTGGAGTGGGCAAATCTACTGTGGGGGCTGCTGTGATCCAAGTAGCCAACACAATCACTGACCTTCTGCTAACAAGAGTAGTGACTCTAAGAAATGTGCAAGTCATAGTGGATGGCTTTGCTGCAACGGGGTTCCCTAACTGTGGTGGGGCATAGACGGAACGCATATCCTTATCTTGGCACCGGACCACGTTGCCAACCAGTATGTAAACCACAAGGGGTACTTCTCAATGGTGCTGCAAGCACTGGTGGACCACAAGGAATGTTTCACCAACATCGATGTGGGATGGCCGGGAAAGATGCATGACACTCCCATCTTTAGGAACTTCGGGCTGTTCGAGCAGCTGCAAGAAGGGACTTACTTCCCAGAAAAGAAAATTACCGTTGGGGATGTTGAAATGCCAATAGTTATCAGCCTACCCTTTGCTCCCATGGCTAATGAAGCAGGCAGCCTGGACAATAGTAAGGAGCAGTTCAACTATAGGCTGAGCAAGTGCAGAATGGTGGTAGAATGTGCCTTTGGACGTTTAAAAACTCGCTGGCGCTGTTTTCTGATGAGGTTAGACCTCAGCGCAACCAATATTCCCATTGTTATTGCTGCTTTCTGTGTGCTCCATAATATCTGTGAGAGTAAGGGGGAGACGTTTATGCCGGGGTGGGAGGTTGAGGCAAATTGCCTGGTTGCTGATTTTGAGCAGCCAGACACCAGGGTGATTAGAAGAGCACAGCTAGGCACACTGCCCATCAGAGAGCCTTTGAAAACCAGTTTCATGACTGGCCAGGCTACGGTATGACAGTTGTGTGTTTCTCCTTGATGCAAACCTGCCCCCTTTGTTGATTTTAATTCCCTGTAAGCCAGCACCCTCCCCCCTTTGACCACAACTGGCAAAGGAAATAAAGTCACTATTGTTTTGAAACCATGCATTCTTTAATTTATTAATTTTAAAAAAGTGAGATAACTGACAAGATAGCCCAGGTGGGGTTGGGGAGGAGCGGAGGAGGGAAGGACAAGGCCACATTGCTTATTGTAGCCCCACTACAAATCAAAACTGTTTGAATGACAGCCTTCTGTTGCTTGGGCCATCCTCTGGAGTGGAGTGGCTGGGTGCCCGGAGCCTCCCCCCCCCACGTTCTTGGGCATCTGGGTGAGGAGGATATGGGAGGAGGGCAGGCAGTAATATAGTGGATGCAGCGGCTGTCTGTGCTCTTGTTGCCTTTTCTGCAGCTCCACCAGATGCCTGATCATGTCCGTTTGCTCCATTAGCCTCAGCCTCGCCTCCTGCATCTTCTGATCGCGCTCACTTAATGCTTTCCTGGTCTCTGTCACTGAATGCCTCCATGCATTCAGCTGTGCCCTATCAGTGCGGGAAGACTGCATGAGCTCGGAAAACATGTCATCACGAGTGCGTTTTTTTTCCACCTTCTAATCTGCGATAACCTCAGGGATGGAGATGATAGGGGGAGCATAGAAACATTTGCATCTGCGGGGGGATAAAAAGGGAGAGTAAAATTTAAGATGATACATTTCTGAGAACAAAAGGGAGACAGACACTTTCACAGTGAATCAAGCAATTCGCAGCAGACAGCACATGTGCTTTAGGTACAAGGTCACATTTTGCCTTTAATATTGAACGCCTGCCGGTATGGTGACACATCACGCACAGCCGGGCAACAGAATTTTGTTTCCAGGCAGCCATGGTAAGCGAAAGGGTATGCGGGCTTGGCTTTTTCCGCCTTCATAACATGTGGGAATGGTTTCAATCTGCAGCATCCTCCTTTCCCATAGCAAGCAATGCTGGTTGGGTTTGCCATTTAAAAGGAGGGGCTGTGGTTTTGGGGTGGATGTGCTGAACACCCTCCCCCCACCCCACCGTATGGCTATTCTCTGGGATGATCCCTTTTAGCCAAGCCCAAACAGCCCAGCATGAAGGGGATCCTTTTACTGTTCCCTTACAAAAATTCCCGTATTTTAACCAGGTGACCATGGATGATATCACTTTCCTGAGGCTAACACAGAAAGACAAAGACCAAATGTTGCTTGAATGTGACCAAAACCCAGGACCATTCGCTGCCATACTTTGTGCTGCAATGATTCCAGACTACTTTCTACTGGCTTGGCGTGGTAAAGTGTCCTACCGTGGAGGACAAAATAAGGCAGCCCTCCACAGAAACCTTCTGCAAAAGGCTTTCAGAGTACCTCCAGGAGAGCTTCATGGAGATGTCCCTGGAGGATCCCTGCTTCATCCCCAGACATGTTAACAGACTTTTCCAGTAGCTGTACTGGCCACGAATGCATCCCAATTCTTCAGGACAAATCAAACATTAAACACAATTGCTTTTAAACCCTGTACTGTAGTTACAAATGTGCACCCGCCAGAGGTGCCTTCTCCGGCTTCAGAGTCTGGGAACCCGCCTTGAGAGGGTATTGGCTCCAGGGTGATGAAAAGGCCCTGGCTGCCGGAGAGAACAGATTCTCCGCTTGCCTGCTGCACATTCTTCTCCTCCTCTTCCTCAGCCACAAAACCCTCCTCCCTGTTGCATGAGACTCTCCCCTGGCAGGTGTCCATGGATAGTGGTGGGGTAGTGGTAGGGTCCCCCCATAGAATGCCGTGCAGCTGATCATAGAAACAGCATGTATGGGGCTCTGACCCGGAGCGACCGTTTGCCTCCTTTGTCTTTTGGTAGGCTTGCCTGAGCTCCTTAACTTTCACACGGCACTGCTGTGTGTCCCTGTTGCAGCCTCTCTCTACCATGCCCTATGCAATTTTAGCATATATATTAGCATTTCTTTTTTGATCGGAGTTCGGCCTGCACAAATTCTTCTCCCCATACAGCAATTAGATCCAGTGTCTCCCGTTCGGTCCATGCTAGAGCTCGTTTGCGATTCTGGGACTGCATGGTCACCTGTGCTGCTGAGGTCACCACCCTGACCAAACAGGAAATGAAATTCAAAATTTCCTGGGGCTTTTCCTGTGTACCTGGCTAGTGCCTCAGAGTTGAAAGTGCTGTCCAGAGTGGTCACATTGGAGCACTCAGAGATAGCTTCCAGAGGCCAATTCTGTTGAATTGCATCTGCACTACCCCAAATTCGACCCAGCAAGGTCAATTTTAGTGCTACTCCCCTCGCCAGGGAGGAGTACAGCAGTCGATTTTAAGAGCCCTTTAACTTGATGGAACGGTGTTGGTTGTGTAGGCGCATTGCTTATAAAAATCGACATAACAAAGCTAAATTCAACCTAACCTCGTAGTGTAGACCAGGGCTGAGGTATGATTCAGGGACAGTTACAGTGTTCACATACAGTTTTTTCTTTCACTAGCCTGGTCTAAAGCCTAACTATTACGAGTAACTTGCATCCAAAATTTTATTTTCACTATGTCTTCACCGCAATTTGCCAAATTAGCCAATAAAAATGTGGTTTTGGAACTAGACAATGATCCACCTCCAATCACATATACATGACTCCAGATGTAAATCTTCATACTTGCACAAAAGTCATAAAAATTAATGTTAAGGTTCCTATAAAGACCAAAACTCCATGCTTTTGTGTGCACACCTTTTATAACTAAATTTGAAACTGGAAAACACTTAGCAAATGCTACAATTTGGTTATGATCTCAAAATTTGCCTTAGGTTAGCTAAAAGTGGATTAATTCACAACAAATCATGTATATTATGAATATAGCCTCTCTATACACAATATGTTCAAGATTATCATAATTTTCTCTAATGTATTTGTGATTCAAAATTATGTAACAATTTATTTTGGTGTGAAAATTTCTCTCTGGATTGGTTTTGAACAGTTCTCTGTGAGTGCTCACTAATCTATGTTGGTTAATTCTAAATGCTCGGTATTGTTTCTGTTCTTTAGCTAGTCATTTGAACTACTACCAGTGAAAATGCTTTCATATGTGAATTTAAATTCTGTTTCCAAGAATGCTCACACATGCAACATTAATAATTTATTTGCTGTACAACTCACTTGCACAAATTGTTGTGAAAAGTGAACACAAAAGAGACATTATCATGGAGAAAGCTGTTTAAAGTAATATATAAATTTCAGTATAAAATTTTAAAACAATTATATTATCTACATGCTCATACACATCTATTCTTCTCATACCCTTCCCTCTTCATTCATATTTATGGATACTTTAATTTTACTGACTCCCATTTTTTTTAATTCATTCGACTGTTTCATAATATTCATACTGCGGTCCTACATCCAGAACTCCTATTGTATTCAGTGTGAATTTTGGAGAAGAAATGCAGAAAAGTCCAGGATATTGTTTGTCCTGAATTTAGTTATATTCCTGCTCTAAACAAATACCTGTACATGTTAAGAACCAAATGTGTATTTTCTGCAGAATTTCATAAAAAAGATATGCCTTTCACAGAAGCTAATGACATGTTCATGTCAGACTTCAACTATTTTCTTGCTTGTGGATATTTATCACCTATTAATAATAATCAAGCTTCTATTGTATTAATATTTGTACAATTTTTCTGAGTTCATTAATGTATTGAAAATAAATATGTATAATTTTGTATTAACTAGAACTGATTCATAGTATATCCATAAGCTGTTTAATTAATGTTAGTAGACATTTATGAACATGGTTTTATGAATATTTATTACAAAATGCAATTCAGAATTATTTATGGATTGTTGGTATGGCCCAGAAGAAGTCTGTTAAATAAGTAGAACATTTTTGTATTTCTCAGATAACCTATTAGCATGTAAGGTGAAGAATTACTTTAATGAATAAAGTAACAATATTTTTTGTTACAGGTCTCATTTAATCTTCAGAGTTTGTTAAATAAACACACTTCCCTTCAAAGCTAGAGAGAACATTGATAGGACTATAATCCCCATTGGTCAAACCTTCCTATCTAGAACAGGGTGGTCACAGATCACATTGTATCATAGACGAACTGTATTTTACTTGAATTTTGACCACCTAAACTTTAAACCCTGATTGTTAAATCATCACATTTTATATTAATCAATGATAAAGTTTAATATTCTTTTTTCAGCATGATTGCTCATGAAGGGTTTTCAAATGCTACTTTTAATATCTTGTAATCACTGACCTGACCACTCATTAAATGTCATTGTGCAACATAATGCTGGCTCCAAAAATTTACAATTATGACAGCATGGTCTTTGGAGACTGTGAATATGGTCATAGTAGACAGTCATAAACCAAATTCAACTTTGCTTAGACAGTTGACTGAATAAGGAGGAAATGCTATGGGAACAGAAGGTCAAAGTCTCTTCACTTTGATAATTGCTTTCATGAATGATTCTTTGGGGGGGGTGGGGGGGAATGACTGAACGTATTTGTGCTATTCCAAAGTAAAATGCATTGAACCCTACTAAAAAACTTTTTTCTTCAAACAGCAAAGGCTCTTTGTGAATCTGCAGTTTGAGATTAAAGCTAGCACAAGGACAATAGTGCTTTCAGCGGTAAAGCTGTTCCCCCATTATAGCCTGGCAGTGCAATGGTTCATTTATCAGGAATGTATTATGGGAGACAGTTTAAAAATATCCAGATGATAGATATTCCTTTTCCTGTTGTGTTTAGAACAAATGGCTTACTGTAACTGTGGAAATTACACTCTTTTCTTCAAAACTTCTGGGAAAATGAGCCATCATAAACCCTCCAAATCATTTGTCTCTCTCTTATGGCCTCTACTTTTACAGTTTTTATTAAATGTTTAAGCAGTTTTCAAATATCAGCAGCAATATTTTTCAAAAACATTTTTAGTCATAAAAGTGAAAAATTCCCATTTTTCTGAGCACTCGCTCTTACACCCTCCCTGTATTCCGCTCAACAGTGAACCAAGCACCACACTGTTTCTGGAACTGCAGACCCATAGCTTTATTTGCAAACCACAAGATTTTACAGACAAACGGTCATGATTCATGAACACTTATCAAGATGTTGTTTACAAATTACCTGTGGTTAATTGCTAGGCAAATACAGCACTCTGTCAAATAATTTTGCTCTCTGAAAAATGAAGGGTCCACAAATACTTTGACACATGAAGGTGAGATTAATGTTTCAAAGCTCACCACTCATTGCACCCTTCTGATTCTGTGGGAGATCTCTGCTGTTGGCTTATGCCATGAGTATGTAGCCTAAGAACAACAAGGGCTGCAATAACTGCAGAGAGCTAAAATGAGCTAAGGATAGGTGTAGCCTGGATGCCCTTGCACTATTTCCCTTTCCTCTGGCCATGCTCCCTTTTTCTTGCTATATCAGCAACAGAGTGGTGGTGAGAGACATCATTGCCCCATCACAGCTCTTTTCCACCAGTGGATTGCCCTAACACTTGGATAATCCTCCTGGGTTAGTCAAGCACTCTTCAGGGCCAGATTTCACCAGTCTCAAAGAAATTGCCTTTTGTGTGCAAATGATTTCTCACCAAGGTTGTGTGCACACAAATAAAAGCCACACTTTCTAAATTTGTGCCTAAAAACAACTTATTAAAAATGAAAGCACAGGTGTGCGAAACAGAAAAAAAAAACATATGCCCCAATTTCTGCATGAAAAAACTGGGTAATATATGCAAATATGTATCTGCACATGCATTTCTCACTTTGCATGTGTAAACATAATTCCTTCATGTAGGTAGGTCTTACTTTTGAAAATTATGGCCCTGTGAAAGCTTGAACAACAGAACAGCAAAATACAGAATGGAATAACTAGCCAACCCAGGATGACCAAAGAGATATCACTATGACTGTTTATAACTAGTTTAGACAAGATAGTTAAATATTGTGTCCTGGTGCGAGGATTGCATTCGAGATCTTGAAAGTATTCCTTGGGTTATCATTCATGGTATAAGGCTATTGTGTGGATGTCTCCACTGTCTGCTATAAGCAATCCAAAAGAGAAGGACAAAGTGCTCTTTTCACTTCTCTTCCCAATGACTTTCAATGACTAAACACACATGATTATCACTATACATACAGAGATAACCACAAAGTGAGATTTTCAAAGGTGTCACTCAGAGTTAGGCACCCAACTCCCATGACTTTAAATGAAAATAGGAAATGTAATTCACTGTAGCCAAATACATGCATGTAGGTATGTAGGGATATAGGTATTGATTAAGGCTGTAACACAAGTAGAGAAACCAGCAGTGCTCTGGCGTCTAAGACAGTTAGCTTAGCCAAACTAATTGAGGCCTAAAGTCTTAGGTTGACTTGAACAACTAACTTATAAGTGACCTTTAGTCTCAAAATAAAGCTCTTTAGTGAGCAAATATAAGTGCTGATGGAGGTGAAGAAAGAAACAGCAGAACACAAGATGTGACATTTTGAGAGATTCCTGGGAAATATGTATAGGTGAAACTTTCATACGTTCAACCACAATAATGCCATAGTATCCAATTAATGTGAATGCTAGTAAGCGTGATATAGATGATTAATTAACTATATGTTAATTAGTAGAGTGCAGAATAATGATTAATACATTCAACCACAATAACGCCATAGTACCCAATTAATGTGAATGCTATTAAGTGTGATGTAGAGGATTAATTAGCATATAGTTATTAGTAGAGTGTAGAACCCATAGATAAGGAGAGGGGGCTGAACTCAGGGGCTGAGTATGCATAAGAGAGAGTGGGTATTAATGTAACAACTATATAGGTTATGACCTGGCCTATGTGCCTTGGTACTTACTGAGATATGCCAGACTGATGATCACTTGCTGATCATCTCACCTCTACTGCAGGGTTCTCTACAAAGAATGAATAAGTGAGGCATGTGCTGGACATTTTGTATTCTGTTTCTCTCCTTTGTTATATTACAGTGCTTGTTGTGTTTGTTTGCTTTGTGCATAAGATTTTTAATAAAGTAAACATGGCCAGAGACGCTGTTTCTCATGTGCTCATTAGGTCTCATTCTAATACAGTTCTGATAATATGGCTAATCTGGGAGTCAAACTCTCACAGACCACTAACAAGCTAATTATTGAACCAAAAAGGCAATCACTTAGGTGCTTTTGAAAATCTCACTCACAATCCCTTCTCCCTATGAAGGCAAGGGCTGAGATGATCAAAACAGATAACAGCATACCATCCCCTTAAATCTGCCTTTGTGGAGGTAATGTGGTTCTGAATATGAACTGATATTGTTGCTGACACAAATCCCAAATTTTAATCTCAGATTTGCCACAGGTTTATTGTATGGCTGTGGACAAGTCACTAATTTTAAGTCATGGCTACACTAAATGAGTCCCCAAAGGGCTTCAGTGGAAATCCCCAGGAGGAATTTTGGCATAGACAGAGCTGTCCCTTGGGTACGGCAAATTGGGGCAACCGCTCTATGCCCCACACTTAGGGGGCCCCACGGGCCAGTGCGATTGGCCGGCGCAATTGGCCCTGTATTCATCACTTCCACCCCGGGCTGCCCTAGGGACAGCCCTGGGCATGAATATACCAATTGGGAAAGTGGGGGGAAGGAACAGACTCCCCACCAATTTAGGATCCTATTTAAAAGTGGGGATTTTAAGGAAATTATTGAGTGGGCAATTGCTCATCTCTTCAAGGATTTTCCATGCCAATCAGTTGTGGTGTTGTTAATAACATTAGACATAATAAAAACATCACATGACTTAAGAATAGTTCTAGACCATTGTATTTATTAGGAATAGAAAGAAGAACAGGCAAGGCATTGGGAGTTACTCACTAGTGGGTTCTAAGAAATAGTCTACTTAAATTAGGCATTTAAAAATTCATGGTCATCATTTTCCAGAAATCCAGAGTGAAATACTTCCCTGTAAAGGGACTTAAGTGCTTGATAGGGTCTTGTGAGACCTCCTGCACAGGAATGGATTTTACCCTCATTCATGGAGAAATATAATACAATTGGATCCCTGAGAACAGAGCTGGCCAGTAAAGGGATTAATAATTTTATACAATTTACTTTTATCTTAATTGCTAATTTTATATTCACACACCCAAAGGGAAGAGATTTACTAATTTTATAGAATATTTTAGAGCTGGAACATAAAGTCAACTAGATGATATTCTCAAAACATGAAAAAGCTAATTATCTCTTAGACCGAAATCCCAACCAGAATTCATTATTCTCAATTTCAGAAGGGAGTGAAAAATTAGGTCAGGGTAGTAATAGAGCCAGTAGGACACATAACCCAGACAGACAGTTATATTTCATTTATGTTTCAAAACCATTCCTATGTAAAGCACGTGCCTACGCTCACAGAGATTTTGACTGTTTTAGATTTATCCCATAATTAATATTCTTTAAATTCTTACCAACATGTAGCACATATATACTGACACTTTATACCTTCAAAGCACTGTGCAGACACCAAATTCACACACAGACACTTTTGTTTGTATTGTATTTTACTGCTTCAGCAGCATCCTTGGGAACTCATCTGTAATATTGCTCCTACTTTTGAGCATGGTGTTCACTTACAGTAATACATAAATAATTATAAATACTGAAATACTTTGTGAAGTATTAGATTTAAAGATTGGTCAGTCCAAACAAGGGGATGGCCAAGAGAAGGAAGAGTTGGTGACATAAGCTGTCTGGGGATGACTGACCATGTATGTACCATATGCAAAAATTACCAGGGTTTGATATCTCTGTTGCACACCTGTAGGTTGGTGTTTGCTCACCAGCCTGGATGCAAAGGGCTATTTTGCCACAGAGCACACAGGCCACTGGACTGATGCATATACAAACTATCATAAAAATAATTCCTCTTAATAATTCCCTTGAAAGGGTTGCTTTCAAATTAAAAGAAACAGCCTACATCCTAAAGAATATATTACAGCTTTGACCACATTCTTTTATCTAATAATTGCTATATCAGCAAATAGGAAATCAATGATAAAGAACATGAAAACCAAAGCGCTTAAAACTTTAGCAAAGGAAATTCTGACACTGAACAATAAGGTAGAATTAAAACAGCTTGTCCCCTGCATATATACTATATTGTGTGCTCCAAGTATTAATAGAATGGTGCACTTATTGAAGTTCAAGATGTTTTCATACGTGAAAGGAGCCCCACAGCGCTAAAAAGGAGACTGCAAAAAGACAATAGCACTAACCGCTGCACCATACTGCTTCTATACAATATCAAAAATATTTCTACTGATGTTTTACTGCCATAGGGAGAGTCTTTATACTGTCTTTTGGTCAAAGGTGCCAGTGTGGTCTTGGGTATTAGAAGAATTCTTAGGTAAAGAACGCATTTTCTTTAAAAAAATCACTGATTATTTGGGAGGATCCTTTGAATTAAAACTCCTGTCACAGACTGGTGCTTCTTTAAGTTATAATTGGTTGTCATAATCCAACTGTGATATCAACTGGATATATTTGAATTTTATGCTGTCATTTCATTTAGACATAAATACTGCTGCTGTGGCTGCGTATCTGTTTCTTTTGTGAACTGTCTGATTCTTTCCTGAATCTAACTAAGATAATTACTTGCCTCCACACATGCAGCTTTACAGCTCTACCACCAACACCACAGGGAGAAGAAACAGCTGCCTGAATCACTCATCCTGGAAGACTGTCTTTAGATAGTTCTAGGCTTGGGTGTGTTAAAACGTGGAAGGCCCAGTGAGTCCCATTCTCCTGCTAGCACCAGGGATTTGGAGCAATCACATTTTTCAATTGCTCCGCTCCGGCTCCGGGCACAAACCTACTGCTTCGCGCTCCACTCCAAAGCCCTGGCTAGCACACAAAATAGGCACACAAAATAGGCAGCTATGCTTTGGTTGCTAGTACTCCAGGGTCATGATTTTCAGAAGCACTGAACACCCTTTACTCTAACTGATTTCAGCTGTGAGAGAGAGTGCTTTCATGCATCCGACCAAATGGTATTCACCCACAAAAGCTCATGCTCCAATATGTCTGTTAGTCTATTAGGTGACACAGAACTCTTTGCTGCTTTTCCTCCTCTAAAAATCAGGCCCCAGGAGCAATAAAAGGAAGCCAGCCTTCACTAACATCAGCACTTCAGAGATCACATGTCTGGACTGTGGGGTGGAGCATGAACTTGGGTCCCTTCCCCATTGAACAGCCTGTAACCACAGAGCAACATTTAGGGGAACAGAGTATTCTGTACAGGAGGAATAAAACACTGCTTTTAAGTGTAGTGCCCTTGCATCCCCAAGGCATTCCTCACTGCAGTAGAAGGTCCCTCCTCTGTCTACCTCCAGCTCACAAAACCATAACAGAAAACATTTTAACGTTTGGGACTTAACTCATTACTTTTGTTCAGCATACACTTTGCCTTTTGGATAACGATTGTAAGCTCTTTGGTGTAGGGACTATCTTTCTGTTTAGTGTCCCTAGTATACCAAGATACTAGTCTATGATTAGGTGTCCCTAAGTTCTATGGTAATACAAATAATAAACAACCATCACCACCACATAAGTGTAGCTTTTATTTCAGCCTCACTTTAAGTAGTGGAGATTTAGAAAATCTTTGTCCAGGAGACAAAATTTAAGGAAATAAAGCTAAAGATATATAGTTTAAATCTTGCTTTAAAGAAAGGACTCACCTGATAAGCAAGTTTAGAAAACATCATTTCATCAGCAAAACTAATTGTGGTCAAAAAAATACTACTGATGTTTTGATGAGTTAAAGGAACTACTTTCATGAGAGTAAGACTTGTAGAACTAAATACCAGAACTTTAATTTCAAGTTCTTGTAAGGTCCTCTTCCCCCATTGCTACCTTATATACACAATATTCTTTCTTTGGGCTGAATTTTTTCCTATATTAATTCTCACTATGAGGGAAACTTGGAGAAAAAGTCTAGTAAGATTGAAGCCAGCTTTTTAAAAGATAATAGAGCCTAAAAACATTGTTTCTATAGGTAAAACATCACCAAAAAAAATGTTTCTAAAGTACATCCCTCTAGAAAAAAAAACTTAGAAGAGAAAAAAAATTCTAGAAAACATCTCTTTACACAGTAATCCTACAACAGCTAAATGGACAGACAGGCTGACTCATTCACCCATCTCCCTTTGAATTCTCCCTATGGTCCTAAAGTGAGGCTTTTATAACTGCAAGGAATTCCTTAACCAGCCCACAGGTGAACTAAGACCGTCTATTACTTCACCCCCAATTAGGTTCAACAAGATATAAAACCCAGCTGCTTTCACAATTCCTCAAGCTAATTACTTTATTCTTTTAGCTGCTTGAATGTTAGATCAGTGCTTGTAGATGTCTATTCAAAGCAGTATTTAATTTCCTTTTATATATTATGATAAATATATTATAGTATTTTAATATGTCTACATATTCTATTCTTAGTCCTAATTTTAATGCTTAAGAAACTCAGGACAGCTAACTGTTTTAAAAACACTATGGAATGTATTAGTTCTTTAATATTTATTTTCTCTATCTAGATAGGTATAATATTACAGAAAGTTTAAAAACTTCAAAGTCTAAATTAAACAAAGTTCAAGAAGAGATAATATGTGGAGGCAAAAGATATAATCGTTACAACACTACAATAGTGAATCATCATCATTGGAAATGCCTGTGCTATAAGTAGACCTGTATCCCACTTTTTTATATTTGTCTATTTATAATCAATTAAAATAGAGGGGTTGCTGGAAAGTGTCAGGGGTATAGGTCAGAGAACAACGAAAAAAATGTTTCTTGAGGATGGTGAGTGGGTTTGTATATGTCACAAGATCATAGAGTGAAAGCAACCTATTAATGGTAAATGGGACTGTGCTTCATTTATGTTGTAGCTTTTTTAAACAGCTTTGTTGTGGGTAGAGGAGTTTCAGGAGGAAAAAGTATGCCCTTCTGATGTGAAGATCCTGGTAGAGTTCAACGTGGCAGGCCCATCTTCTTTTGAGAGCTCTACATCAAAACTTTCTCCTGATCAGGTCTGGATTCAGGAAACCTGGGGCCATACATGCATTATGATACAAGAATCCACTATGGCTCTGCTCTTACAGCACATAGTGTGGCCTTGCCCACTTTACATGGCAGTGATAGAGGATGTCCCTTTCCTTCACAGAGATGTAGAAGCAACAGCATGGAGCCACCCTTTCCCTCCAGGAGGGTCTGCTCCCTTTAGGAGCAGCAGGGATGGTAACAAAGGTCCCTGAAGTGGCAGAGGTGGTAGAAGATGGACCCCCCCCCCCTTCCCCTTCCTACCCTGGATGCAAGGGTGTATTTATTTGTGAGGTGGGGGATCAGGCCTAAGGAACTCTTCTGCTGAACACCGAATTCTCTGTGGGGGTGATGTAGGTAGCTCCCCCTATTACTTTAAAGTGTGGATAATATGATCTTATGATCATTGGACAGTTCACATTTCTTAAAGCTACTGTTTCAGGCTGCCTATGTGGGTTATGTTTTCAAGCTGTTCATCTGAACCAGGAAGGCAAGAAATTTACTTTAAAAAAAGTAGAAAAATTGACTGATAGCACATGACTTGATTAATCACTATATACAAATCTAGATCTGCTCTACAATTTTAGTTCTAACTCTCTCAGTCCATGAAGCCAAGGGAAAAATCTCACCTTCACTTACCCAAATCAGAAAAAAACAACCTCCAGCTGAGGTTAGTACCTGCTTCCCTTTGTATCATCTATGGCAATTGGAAGAGGGGAACAGTTTGATCATAGACTTGATCTCAGGAACACAGGATGAGGTTGGGTGACTCACGGCTAGGAGCTGTGAGTTCTGCTGGTAGGGGAAGAGGGATATTTCCTTTCTTTCTGTGACTCTAGAGATCAATGGACTGTAGAGATTCTGAAGGCTTCATACCATGAGGGATACAAGACTTAAGGTTTTGGGTCTTAGTCCATTTGTTTGAATGAGATTGCATAAGCAGACAATGCTTGTTTTAATGTGAATTCAGTTATAATTCTTTCCCTTTTTAATTTTCAAACAAAAACTGAAGGGAAAATGTCTGTGTGCAAAAATCAGACAATTCATAAGATTTCCACAGCTTTCCTATATCAGTCACAGAGCAATTGATATAAAGGTAGTAAAGTTAATGCCATACACAGAAATACAAATACTACATATGAATATTGAGTTGAATTACAGTTAATGGGAAATTTTTTACTTTTGTGCTCTTAAAAATCTCACATACTTTATTGTAATATTATGGTTTAACATTTTATTTTATAATATTTAATATGACTGAAAGCCAATTTTATAGCTGTTTGACTAATTGTATAGTTATAACATGCATTTTACCTTAAAAACGGTATTACAGTGAAATCATTAGTCACACAATATTTTTTATTTAATTTTCACACATTTATATCATTCTAAGCAATTAATTTCAATCTTGACACTCTTATATTTCCAACAATTTGGTAAAATTGGAGAGTAATGTCATTATTGGGTTGAAAAAGAATTTAAATTCCAAGTAATAAAGTCCTGGACAAGTGAGTTATAATGGAAGTGCTGGCACAATCATAACCGCAGCAATGCTAATGTGTTGTTGTAATACAGTAATTCATATGAAATGAATATATATTGGAACTGGGCAGACGATTTTTATTAAGGCTGAGCTAGCTAAATTTTTAGTTTTTGCCAGTGGGGGGGGAATCTCTATTTCTTGATGCAGTTTTTCAAAGTGAATGTGAAAAGCTGCTTTTTGGCAGTGAACTGCAAAATTGCAAAATATTTTTCATATTTATTTTATGAAATTCAAATGAGGCATATAATGCATCATTTAGAACTAATGTTTTATACTTTTGGCATAACTTTCTGTTCATTTACATTGGTGTAAATCAGGAAAATTTCCATTGAAATTAATAGTTACACCCATGAAAAATTAGTGTGAGACCACAAGTGGGACTTGTTTCACTGCTGTACGTTGGGATCCTGATTCTTCACTCAGTTAAACCAGTAAGCTGTGGTTTGTGCTGTCTTTCACTTTTCCCTTCAGTCTTTAGAGCAAGGGTCGGCAACGTTTGGCACGCGGCTCGCCAGGGTAAGCACCCTAGCGGGCTGGGCCAGTTTATTTACTTGCTGATGCGGCAGGTTCGGCCGATCGCAGCCCCCACTGGCCGCGGTTCGCCGTGGGAAGCCGCGGCCAGCACATCCCTTGGCCCGTGCCGCTTCCCGCCGCCCCCATTGGCCCGGGACGGCGAACCGCGGCGAGTGGGGGCCACAATCGGCCAAACCTGCCCTGTCAGCAGGTAAATAAACTGGCCCGGCCCGCTAGGGTGCTTACCCTGGCGAGCCGTGTGCCGAACGTTGCCGACCCCTGCTTTAGAGCCTTTCTTCCATTCAGTGGGATTATAGCAGCCCTGATTTACACCACTGTAAGTAGGAGGAGAATTGGGCATATTCAATATACACATACACTGTAGAAGTCTACACACAAATATAGGAACTAGCATACAATGGTCTTGGAGTTAGGATTAGCCATCCTAGAAAAAAAATGCTAATTCTGGTGTGAGGGAAGGAAAGATCACTACTTTAGCACCTGGGGTTGTCTGCCACATTCTTTTCCACATACAACAGAGCTAATTTTCAGTTTGCCATTCTTCTAGCTGCTGAGGTTGATTTTTCTATCGTGCATCAAACACAGTGTATGTGGTACTGACATGGAGAGAAAATGAAAACAGTATATTTTTCTCGACCTTGGTTGTGTAATACAGAAGAGGAAAAATAATTATAGTGCAGTAAAATATTGCTGTGAGTTGCTCATTATTTCTTAAATAGTAACACAATATTAAAAGATAGTGGTGAGCCTCTACATGAAATATATTCATGGTAAAAAAATGATTTATTAAAGTGAATCATGTGGCTTATTTCTGCTCAGATTTGTCAGGCTGATCAATGGAACACTATAAGCAAGAAATAGAGCGGGTGAATACAGCCCAAAAATAAAAATAAGAAAAGAAACAAGAAGAACAAGAAAGTAATCACAATCACCAAAATAAAACACATAAAACTTGGCTTTGAAAAAGTTCTTACCCATGTTCCATTAATTCTCCTTTAACATTCAGATATATATTTGTGACGGTGTACGCCATAAGGCTTCATGGGAATATGCTTATGAATGTATATATGATATAACTGGAATATGTTTTATGCTACGTATGCCATGTAACATATCTATGTAAAGCTTATGATCTATTGAATACATTCCTCCTATTCGTTTGCATGTATCATTTTTGTACTTGAAGTTAGGAATATTGGTTGTATACTTGCTTAATAACCTTAGTGAAGCATTTGGTCAGCTTCACGAGATATGCTGGAGGGTAGGGATAGGATATAGAGGGACCTAGACAAATTAGAAGATTGAGCCAAAAGAAATCTGATGAGGTTCAACAAGGACAAGTGCAGAGTCCTGCACTTAGGACGGAAGAATCCCATGCACTGCTACAGACTAGGGACCGAATGGCTAGGCAGCAGTTTTACAGAAAAGGACCTAGGGGTTACAGTGGACGAGAAGTTGGATATGAGTCAACAGTGTGCCCTTGTTGCCAAGAAGGCTAACGGCATTTTGGGCTCTATAAGTAGGGGCATTGCCAGCAGATCGAGGGACGTGATCATTCTCCTCTATTTGACATTGGTGAGGCCTCATCTGGAGTACTGTGTCCAGTTTTGGGTTCCACACTACAAGAAGGATATGGAAAAATTGGAAAGAGTACAGCGGACCGTAGCAAAAATTATTAGGGGGCTGGAGCATATGACTTATGAGGAGAGGCTGACAGCTGTGCATATCTCTCTATCAGTGTTATAGAGAGCGAACACTTTATGGGTTTACCCTGTAAAATCAATTTTACCCTATATAAAGCTTAATTTGGGGTTTAGGATCCATTGGGAGTTGGGCATCTGAGTGTTAAAAACAGGAACACTTCTGTAAGTTGCTTTCAGTTAAGTCTGCAGCTTTGGGGCATGTGGTTCAAACCCTGGGTCTGTGTTGGAGCCAGGGGTGAAAGTAGAAATAGGAACTTACCGGTACGGGACTGGGTTGGGGCAGGCTCTGGGCCCTGAAAGGGGCGGGGCCTCAGGTGGATGGGGCGGGGATGAGGGGTTCAGAGCCAGCCCCGGCCTGCCCTGTACCTTGTAAGTTCCCTCCTCCTCCTCTGGGGTAGCAGCGGCAGCCGGGGGCTCTGGCACCAATTTAAAGGGCCCAGGGCTTGGCTGCCGCTACTGCCCTGGGCCCTTTAAACCGCTGCCGGAACCCCCGGCTGCCGCTGCTACCCCAGGGCTCTGGCAACAGGGTTCCAGGGGCTATTTAAAGGGCTGGGGCTCCCCTGCCTCTACTACCCCGGGCCATTTAAATAGCTGCCGGAGCCCTGGGATAGCAGCGGCGGCGGGGCTCCATCAGTGGTTTAAAGGGCCAGGGCTGTAGAGGCAGCAGGAGCCCTGGGCCCTTTAAATAGCCCCTGGAGCCCCACTGCTACTCCAGGGCTCCAGCAGCAGGGCTCTGGTGGCAATCTAAAGGGCCTGGAGCTCCAGACACTTCTGGGAGCTCCAGGCCCTTTAAATTGCTGCCTGGGGAAGCCGGGCCACCCTGGTACAGCTACCGGCTCTTGCCGGTATGCCGTACCAGGGCATACCGGCTTACTTTCACTCATGGTTGGAGCAGACTGGTGTGTCTGGCTCAGCAAGACAGGGTGCTGGATTCCCAGGCTGGCAGGGAAAGCAGGGCAGAAGTCTTGGCACATCAGTTGTCAGTTCCCAAGGAGGTTTCTGTGATCCAACCAGTCACAGTATTAATGGTTTTTTTGTTTGTTTGTTTTATTATTTTTCCTCACAAAGGTGTTAATGGAAAACAAACCTCTCCTAAATACTTGTGCTAATGCATGTTCATTTGAAGATTCACACTGGAAGCATTCACAGAAGCATCTTCACATTTCTTTGTTTTCCCTCCACTTATTTGTAAAGCTTTCAGTCAGCCCAACCCGGGGCAATAACAATATCATTGTTACTTTAGATAACAAATCATACATCACTAACTGATAAAACAGTGAGTATTTTCTGAAATAGATTGAAATATGTTCATCAATTCATTCATCAATTTTGAAGAGCAACATTGTAAAAATCAAAGCTTATCCATGGGTAATTTGTAACCTGAAAACCAGATTGAGATAATGATTCCCTACAAATATTTTGCTGAACTCTAAACTGCAGAACATTTAGTATTCCAGATGCTAAACTGTATGTAGCAAATGCTGAGATACACCATGAAAAATTGCCATAAAACAAATATATGTATGCATGTAATGTGTTTAAGGATTAAGAGCATTTAGCAAGTTATTAAAACAAACTCAGTTAAATGTTCCTGAAAAAATCGTGGTCTAATGTAACTTATCAAAATTCAGTTCTGTCGACTTTGAAAGCAAGAAATGAATACAGTGATTTATTCTGATATAAAATCAAGTTATTGCATTACATTACCTTACACCTGCAAAGCATTCTATAAATTATAGGTAAAGCTCATAATGAACAAAATAGTAACAAAAATAAAGCATCTGGTTTGAACTCCTCTCTCTATATATGTATTGACTGCTCCATGCTGTATTATCCACAGCTATTCTCATATCAGTCCAGGAATAGTGAATAATAGCAATGTAAAATAAAGAAATAACACATGTGTGACATTGCACCCCATAATGCTTTATAGAAATATGCTTATGAGTGTAAATTACATAACTGGAATATGTTTTATGCGAGGTATGCATGTAACATATCTTTGAAAAAGTTATGATCTACTAAATATATTCATCCTATTTGTATGCATGTATCAGTTTTATATCTGAAGTTATGAGCGTTGGCTCTATGCTTGTATTTAAGGTGTTTGTTGTAGGAAGCACATGAGACAGATTTGGTCAACATAGTGTGAAGGGGTTTTTCAAGTAAGTGGGAGTACTTAACTAACAATGGATTTTGGGAGACACCAATCCACATCTGAGCTTTCCTGGGAACGTTCAAACTAACATGTAAACAATGGTGTCAGTCTGCAAAAAGCTGAATCATTCATAGACATGTGACTTGCCCAGGTGGCTAGAGACCCCATCTTGTGGCTGTGATGTGGCACAAGAGAGAGAATATAAGAGGCCCTGGAAACTCCTCCATTTTGTCTTCAGCTGCCTCAAAAGATAGCCTCTCCACCCTAAAGAGATGCCTGAAAGAAACTGGAACAAAGGACAGTAACTACGGGGGTGTCAGTGATTGTTGGACCCAGACTAGGAAGAGGTCTAGTCTGTCAAAGAAGCTTATAGGAACATCTTTAAGGGTGAGATTTACCTGCATTTAGTTTCCTACTGTATTAGTCTTAGACTTGTGTGTGTTTGTTTTATTTTGCTTGGTAATTCACTTTGTTCTATCTGTTATTACTTGGAACCTCTTAAATCCTACTTTTTATATTTAATAAAATCACTTTTTGCTCATTAATTGACCCAGAGAACGTAATTAATACCTGGGGGAGCAAACAGCTGTGCATATCTCTTTATCAGTGTTATAGAGGGTGAACAATTTATGAGTTTATAAGCTTTATACAGAGTAAAATGGATTTATTTGGGGTTTGGATCCCATTGGGAACTGGGTATCTGGGTGCTAGAGACCCAATTAAGTTTACAGCTTCTGGGGGACATGGTTCAAACCTGGGTCTGTTTGTGGCAGGCTAGTGTGTCTGATACAACAAGACAACGTACTGAAGTCCCAAGCTGCCAGGGAAAACGGGCTCAGAGGCAGCCTCAGTACATCAGGTGACAGTCCCAAGGGGGGTTCTGTGACACACCCCATCACATCAGGTTGAAAAGGTACACAGCATTCTCTCATTCACACTATGGACTAACTCCTAAATAGAGGACTGTCTTGTGGGCCATCTTTCCCATTAATGGTTGCATGGAACACATTTTGTTCTACTGGTATCTGAATAACATCCATGTGACAGCTTCAGCAATAACTTACAAAGTACAGCAAGAGAAAAATGTCTCTTGTACTTTTAGTTTAAAAAAAAAATCCTTTTCAGAAGCTAGAAACAAGAAGAATCAACATCAAGTAACCAGTCAGTTCTCCACATGCCACTGTTCTACAAACCACCCTGTGGTCCATGGATCACAATTTGGAAACTTCTGCTCTAGTTTATAATGTAGGGGGGAAAGCACTTCTAAAAATGCAGAGAGTGTGTGGGCTTCACTATATGCATATTAAGGAACTCTTGCTTTCCTTTTGAAGTAGTAATTCTTTGGTGAAAGTTCAAAAATTTCTTCCTCTGGTTAGATGTTTTTACTGTGCTGCCCTCCTTTAAGGCTCATGCTTTTTATATAAATGCATCTTGCATGGGAGCTGAAGGATATGGATGTAATGAGAATAGGATTCCTGTTCCAAATTGCATTCAGCTCATCACCACTTTCTGATACTATTCCATTAATTAAAAAACAACAACAAAACAAGTGACAGAAAATAACATATGGACAACTCAGTAGTATGTAGACATTGTTTATAAAAACTTTGTTGGACTATTTTCCCTGGTTGTTGGCAAGGTGTGGAAACATTTGTTTGTCTGTTTACAATAAAATAAGCATTTCTGTTATTCATTGGTTCTCTTTTTCCATTTAAAATGAGCTGCCTGTTATATCACTTGGGCATATTAAAATAAAAGAAAGTGGTAACACCAAAGAAAAATAAAGACATTTCCAGCTTGAGTGTATTCACAAGAGAGAAGAAAATAAAGCCAAAGATAGACCTGGTTTTGGATAGTCATAAAAATCACACAATTGCTGAATAACACATTTTCTTCTTATCATGCTCTTACCATAGCAACTGATCTCTTTAGATATACATAGAGGCTCTGAAATATTTGATCAGAGTTCAAAAGTGTATCTACCTAATGTTCATTTGTAAGTGACTTTAAACATACAAACATTTTACACGTGCAGCTCTTTTGAACAGTCAATTAAATGATAGAACTCATGTACAACACCTCCTCCCTTCCCCCAGAAAAAAAGGGGAATTTTGGTCTGCTATGTAAATTGTACATGCAAGTGATTGTACCTGCACAGTTACTCATGAACATAGAGTCCACCCTTTGAAAATGTGTTCCAATATATTATGAGATATTTTTGTGCGTAAATTGTATCCACAGAATACAATATAGGCAAGTTCCCCTACACCAGCCCACTAGAGTGCCACAACCTTAAGTGGAGAGATCCCCTCTAGTGGCAAAAGGGTAGTATGTTTTGTTTACTCATACAACAGCTAGCTCTGTGCTCCTGAATGTTAGTTGTGATAGCGGTTTCTGTGATGTGGACACTACTAATCCTCTAACAACTGAAGACACTAACCCATTCAAATTGTTACCATCTTTGTACAGGAAAATATGTTGGCTACTATTGGTTTGTGCCAGATTTGGTCCTTTGTCCTGGAGGTGAAAGGTCCCATTGACTATAATCACAGATCTGGTGGTCCTGCCCTTGGCTTACCCACAAACACCACTAACATACTGCTCTTCTGGAGGCAAAGAAGCAGGAAGTATGGAGAACAATGTGAGGTGCTGCTCTGCTCTCCTGTTCAGCAATTTTTCAGTGCTGTATAGTTAGTCTGATGGCCTTCTGATGGTCCTGCACACCAGGAATGAATTTGTACCCTTTCCGGATCTTGTGGATGACAGGTGCTACTCTACTGTAAGTTACTCTTCTGCATAGTGACCTTCAGATATCCAGGACATCTGTACTTGAAAAAATGTCAGGGGAAGGGGAGACATAGTGTATTATATTTCCTTCTTATTAACTGAATTCATCATCATGTGTAGTGTGGGTATTGGGAAAAGGGAAAAAAAACTGCAATGTGGAATCCTATATTACTTTTCTATGTTGCGTATTAGGTGTGGAAGGCTCTTCCTCTTCAAAAAGGATATGGCAGCAGTGAAAATTGGTTACAAGAAGCAAATACTACATATGAGCTATAGCCTAATTTCTTCATTTATTCAACAGATTGTTCACAAGTGATAAGGAAACCCTGAGATTCTCATAGCTTCATCCAGATGCAGCTCAGGTGCTTTTTAAACAAAATCATATTGACAACCAAAATACGGTTAAAATCCCTTGTGTTTATCTTAGTCTTTTTAAACCAACCCATTAATGGGAGGTCCAAGATGTTGGTAAAAAGGTACCTGGCAAGTATCAACTCCCACATCAATACAATGTTCTTTATTATTTTACTATGTAACACAACTTGGCGATATGGGGCCAGATTCAGCTCTCACTTACATCAATTTTACACCATTGTAATTTCATTGACTTCACTTGTGTGATTTCTGATTTACACTGTGTAAATGAAAGGACAGTCAGTGCCTGTGATATTCAGTTCAGTTTCAGCTCAGAGGTATTAAAGAAACAAAGGAACAATCTTAAAATAAAGAACTGAGATAACTCTATTAATTTTAAAATCATTTTGAACATCTGAGGAAATTTGATGCCTTTCTCTGTATTACTCCAATAAAACCTTAATGTGCAAGATATGGTGATAGTTTATGAATAAATGCTACTGAACATCTTGATGGAGTATGATGGTTATGAATGATGATGCATAAGCAGACTTCAATAAATTAAATCTACTTGATCTGAGTATTTTTGACAGTTTGCAAAGCTTCATCATATAATACTATAGAATTATATAGCATAGACCCTGTGTAGGAAGAAAGAGAAAACATTACAGTGCAATCATCAAATTGCACCTTTATTTAGTATTTCTTGAACTGATAATCTGTGGCATTAAGTACCTCTTACCTATTTTTCTTTTTTCCAATTTTCTTCTAGATCTGATATTGTGCATAGTTAGTCTTGCAAAACTACCATGGGTGTTTGCCAGCCAAAGCACAAAATCTACTTGCCTGTGCTTACCATGAAGATGATCATGGGGGAAAAAAAGTTCAGTACTGTATATTATTTGCTGGTCATTATTATTATTCATGCTCGCGAGAGGACAGGTAGAATTTTGCCAGACTGATATACAAGTACTAATGCTCAGGTATTTACACTGTACATGGGAGAAGCTTGGAGAATAAAGTTTAAAAACAAAATTTACCATATAACCTCCTTGATTAAATATCTTGTCAGCATAATTCCACTGGCTGGAAAGCTGTTTATGAGAATGGCATCATTTTCACTGTAAAGGAAGCAGTCATCTGTCGTTCTCTGTGTTGAAGTTTCAGTTTAAGCACTGAATAATCAAACAGACTATTAAAATCAGTGTTTAATAATAACTATTTGAAAAGCTCCTCTGAAAACATATAATGCTTCTATGTTCCTGTCTGTCTACTTTGTATATGCTCTAGTATCAATATAATGTGAGAACAGCATATGGTTTCTTTGATGGAAAGTAATGGAAAATGACAGGCTGTTTGAAGATGTTGCGGTGCCAATTTCATGAATAATGCATTAGGGTAACAGGTATAATCAGTGCAGTTTAATAGTCTGTAGCCTCCAGAGATATAACAACAGAATGCAGAGGAATTATCCCTGTACTAGGACCACCTGACACTCACCATTTTTCCTTCTTGCTTTTGTCTTGTTCTGTTTATTTTAATATAGTCCCAGTAAAATTAAGTAACAATGCAAAGAGCCAGACCAAGAAAATATAATGTTTAGATTTAGATTGTTTTTTTATTTCATGTGACTAGCAAAAGATAAGTTGTACTCATCACAGTGAACACAGATTTTGAATCCCGTAGCAGTGAATTGTTCTGCTAAGTCAGATGTAGATTTTGTGACTCAAAATTTTATAGCAGAAAAAAATATTCTTACACTGAATAATTTGCTCTTGTATACTGAAAATATTTGCCATCTTGTAGGAATTATTCTGTCATTTCATATTAGGCAAATCAATCTCTCACCCACCCAAACCAATGTATTCAAACTTAATTCTTTAGGTATACTAATTTTGTATGAGCTTAATTTCCAAAAATGTTATGCAGGAAACTGATAAAAGATGAATGGGATTGAAACACCTACTGATTTGTATTGAATTATTATAGAAAAATTCCATGAATTATATTAAGACTTAGACACTCTAAGTAGTAATTTTCTAGGCACACAACTCTTAACTCAGAATGTCCACGATAATGAATAAGAGCCAGGAGAGTGGCTTGGGACACATTGCTTCAGTCTTCATACCTATTTTTTTACTCTCTCTCCTGGAAAAAGATACACAATCTGTCTGTGTTTATATTTAAAATAAAAAGGAGTGTTTTCCATATTACAAATGGATTGGGATGCTAGCATTAACATTTTGCTCTGATATATGGCCTGGTCGAATCTTTCATAACCTATGCTATTTACTATATATTAGTTTTTCAAAAGCCTTTATTTGTATATGTAGCACTCATTTAAATAAAAGACCATTGTGGTTTTTGAAATAACACCCTAAAAATAGGTGAAATAAGTACACTAATTAGGCTGTGCATCTGGGACTGGCGGTAACCACAAAAGCACATGTGCTGCAAATGAAAAAGTAAATGAAAAAAATACTTTCTTAGTGCAGGAGATATCCTGGAGAAGTAAAATGAGACAGTCCATCATGGTTTTAAAATCAGTTTTGATAAGTGACTTTCTATAGAACATTATTGCACATCAAGTGTCACTGATGGCATAATTGTTTATGGACAGTTTGGTTATGATTATTAATTCTGGACTTCCACATTTTAAAGTCTAATTATAATCACATGCATAATTACTGTATGTACTGTAGTTTGTAACAGATGTAATGTATGTGACAATATATTATGTCATATCAGGAGCAAAATATTACCAGAGTTACATTTTTGTTTTATAGCAGTTTCAGCATAATTAGTGTCTTACTGTATAAATGGTTACCAATACAAGTACAAATTGTTGCTTTCACTATGGGCAACATTATAGCTCTTGTTAGTTAGAAGAAAGAAAAATGGCACTCTAAAATAGTCATTGTAGAGGCGTGAACTTGAACCTAGAAAATAAGCTCATAGGACACCGGAGTCTTAGCAGGTGCTAAGAGGTTGAAATTACATCTCCAGCACACCATGGGATTCAGTTCAAGGGAAAGTTGAAAGTGTTGTAACTGCCTGTCTTCTAGTGGAGTTTCTACATTAGGAGTCAGCATTAAGGCGTGGTCAGGTATACACAAGAGGAACCTGCATGCTGGTGAAGGCTGCTGATGAGATGCATTGAATCCATTTATCTGCTGCAGGTACCTGTAGTGATGGAAAGCTGCTACAAACTCCCCTCTTGACCTCAGAGAGTTTAATAAGACCAAAAGGCTCTGCCATCCTCAGTGAAAATCAGTATAGACACAGGAATGATTGTAAGCCTAAGGGACTGGGCTTTGTAATGAGATCTCATCATCGTTTGGTTGGGTTAGAGTAAATAATTTTCTTCATAAACTAAACTTCCCTTATAGATAAAGGAAATGAAACTAAGCAGCAAGATGACAGTAAGGACAGAGAGAATAACTGAACCACTTCCTTGTCTGTATTTTGTTAAGAAATATCTGTTTAAATAGATTGAAACTGCATCCTTTGCCTCAGTAAACTGAAAGGTGATGAAACAAAGGTCCAGCTTGGAGGGAGTCAATGTAAATTTCAGTGGAGTTACACTGGCATAAAACAGGTGTAACAGACAAGAATCACGACCATCACAATGAAGAATAAGATTTTAATTACCATTGTATATATGTGATATCTGATTCTCCAAATGTGTGAGAGTATGGATGTCAAGAGAGAAAAATCTGAATGCAAGGATCTGTTTTAAGAGCTTCCATGGAAGAAGAGTGTCAAAGTCAATGGTTTTCTGCCTGAAATGAATTTAGCCTATAGAAATTAGGAATTACATGCATATCAGTGAAATTAATGGTGTATGACTTGTGGTTGTCCTATGCAACCAAGTTGTCTTTACCAAGCCACAGCTAATTTGTAGAAGTGGAACCTAGCTGATCCATCATACACACAAACCATTTGTCATATTCTTTTCATTTCAATGACATGAGTACATGGCACAAATTGCAGCAGTCCCTACTACTTTCTTTTGAGCCTAAATTTTTGTTGACAATAAGCCTAACTTGACAAAGAATCCAATAGAGGAGTTACCTGTAATAACTTTTTGAAAATATTGTCTAGGTTTAGTGCAACAATATTTCAGATAAATTATGGCCCTGGTCTTCCAACACAAACATAAATTTGGTTCAGTCCGATGATATTAGTTCCAGTTTGGCTATTATTCTGTCTAAATTCAAGGAAAGGGGACAAAAGAAGCCTGGTCTGGGTTTGCCAGCCAGAAGAAGGCACCATGGACTAAGAATGTACACATAAATGAAGACAAAAATATGGAGTTTGATATTATCTGAAATAGTGACCACAGGCATATCTCCTAATATATGAACTCACCTCCCAAAGCAAGATCCTTAACTGTCAGATCTGAGTAGCTGGCAGAGGAAAATTCAAAAAGAGATCAACTCACAGATTAGAGATAAGTGAAATTCCAAATAATTGGAGATTAGATTAAACTCAGATGTACATCTGAAAAAAAAGAGGATATTTATTTGCTCACTTAGACTATCTGCAGACCTCTTGAATCTGCCAAATTTGGTTGAAAGTCTTGTGAAAACAGGCTGTCTTGATATTTTATCATCTGCTTTTCAATATGGGGAAAGACATGCATGTAAAAGCATACACAAATAAAAATGAATGGGGATAGAAAGTGAAATGATTTTTTTCAGACCTCCAAAAAAAGTTTGGTTGGATTTTTGGGTGGAGTTTTAGATGAGATTCTTATTTAATTTAAAATTATTCATTCTGTCATGCCTTAGATTTCCTAGTGAAAAAGAAATCGAAGTCTAACTATAGTAAATTAATATAAAATAATAATAATATTTAGTACTCAATAAATTTTACAAATTTTAAGGGTGACATTTTCCAAAGTGTCTAAGGCGCTTAAGAACCTGAAGCCCATTAACTTTCCATCCTCCCCAATTAATCTACACAATTGTTCTATGAAATATGTAAGTATTATCCCCATTTTATATATGGGGAGACTGAGACATCAAGACTAGAGCTGGTCCAAAAAACTCAAATATATACATTTTGATTAATTTTCATAGATTCAAAGACTAAGTCCAAAAGGGATCATTATGATGATCTAATATGACATAATGATTAATGGAGCTATCCCATCTCCTAGAACTGGAAGGGACCTTGAAAGGTCATCAAGTCCAGCCCCCTGCCTTCACCAGCAGGACCAAGTACTGATTTTGCCCCAGATCCCCAAGTGGCCCCCTCAAGGATTGAATTTACAACCCTGGGGTCAGCAGGCCAATGCTCAAACCACTGAGCTATCCCTCCATCCTGCGCATCATAAGCCCCAGAAACTCATTCAGTAATTCCTGCATCAAGACCATAACATCAGGAAAGCATATCTTTTAGGAAGACATCCAATCTTGATTTAAAGATGTCACATGATGGATAATCTACCACACTGAGATAAGTTGCTTCAGTGATCAATTACTCTCAGTGTTAAGAACTTGTGCCTTAATTCTAGTCTGAATTTGTCTAACTTCAGTTTCAACCACTGAATCTTATTATGCTCTTTTCCAGTAGCTTAAAGTGCCATCTACTATCAGAAATATGTTACCCATGTAGACACTTATAAGCTATAATCAAGTGACCATGATTTTGAATACTGAAAAAAAAAATGTGGAGGATGATTTCTATAATTCTGCCTTTCCCCCTTTTTACAATTAACTGTAGACACGAGCCAATTTTTTTTTTGCCACCTTTACTCACAGTGAGTAGGGAAGAGTACTTAAAGAAGTGTTTTTTCAGGGGGAAATTAAAGCTGGAGGAGGCATTTCATTTTGGGTCATAGATGGAATGAAGCAAGTTGGGCAGCATGGAAGAAGATACAGAGACGGGGTAGGAGGATTTGAAGAGTTAGTAGAGATGTTTGAATAATTAATTTTTCAGTTCACTAGCGGTTCTGAAAAATCAGGAAAAAAATTGTTTTGGGTCAGCCCAAAACAGAATTTCTTTGACTTTTTGGTGAACAAACAAGTTTAAAAAAATTCTTAGAATAAAATATGTTGTTAGGTCTTAAACCAAACATTTCATTTTGATTTAGAAATTTTATTAATATTGCATTTTTAAAATTGAATGAAATTACAAAACAAAAGAGCTATTTTGTATCCAAAAATCAAAATGTTTAATTTTGAAAATGTCAAAGTGAAATGTTTCAATTTGTTCAGAATTTGTAGTTTATTTTGACCAAAACAATTTGGTGAATTCAATCTGAGTTTGCAAAATATTTGAGTCAATCCAAATCTGTATTTTTCATCCAAAAAAAAGGGGTGGGAGGAAAAATTTCTACCAGATCATCTAGTTAGTCAATGTGAATGTTTTTAAATGCTCTCTCTCCTCCAGTTCTCTGTTGCAAAGGGCTATGAATATCTAAGAACTTGAATAAAGAAGCACCACACACCAGATCACATTTGGTCCAAATCACCCTACATTCATCAACATTTAGAATGGATTGAAGTATGGTGTCTAAGAGATAATCAAAGGGTTTTGGAGGAGGTTATGGAGAGGAAAGGGCAAAAAGGGCCTATGTTTAGAATCTCTCAGTACAAAGAAGTCAGGCAAGCACTCCTGTAGCATAACTCTCAGCAGGCTGCATCAGGAAGAGGATGGCAAGATCAGTCATATTTTCAAGGAAAGCTTGGAGTCCTGCTTCAACCACCAGTTATGCACTAATCATATTATTATTTACAGGAACCTATTTATAATTCTTCTCCACTTGCCTTGCTCTCCAGAAAGCAGGGCAGTCTAGAGGACAAAAGTGCACTATGGCACATAATTAAAATTATCACACTACATGTTTTTCATCAAAGGGTCAGAAAGAAAATGAATTAGTATAAAAATAAGTTAGCAGTTAATGGTTAGTCTACTGGCCTCTCCATCTCAAGAATCATGGTTGCAAATCTTGGCTTAGCTTACCAGTGAAATTGAATTGATTAGTAGCAATAGCTGGAAGTACGTTCACTGTATAAAGGCTGTCATTTTTAACATTATTCATATAACTAAGTTCACATTATGTCAAGACTTTAAATGCACCACTTGTTCAGGAAAATATAGCTGTCCACAGAGCATGGATCTCTCTTTAAAAAAAAAAAAAAAAAAGCAGAGATTTCATGGAAAATGGTGGAAAAGTCTCTATTTAAGTTCAATTTAGTATATAAATCATTGACCAGATCCTCACCTCTTATAAACTGGTGCAGCTCTGCTGAAGTTTGGACCCAAACTCCCCCCTTTCTACAATCCCACGGCACATTTGCAAGGGATACTGGATTAATAAAGTGTGCTGTAAGAGACTGCTCTTCATTTCCTGGCCCCCGTCACCTGACATTGTTCAGTGTTAATAAAGTTTATGCATCTGTCACATGACAGGGATCGGTGACGGTTGCCACAATGGGTCTTGATCCATATCAGCAAAAATTTTGCAACAAAGAAAACAGTTTGGTTGGCATGGGGACAGTAGGAGTTTATCTTATTCTTCTGTACATGAAATCAAAGAGACAAGCCACGCATCCTGTGCAAAAACCTTCATTGGGATGTGGCATACTCAGGGCACAAAGTTTTCTAGATGTATGCAGTCAGGAAGTGGAAATTTGTCTCTCTCAATTATAGGTTTGAAGTGTAGCCCTCCAACCCCCTGGATGCTCTAAGATGAGTAGGATGACTCCAGGGATCTCAGGGCATTTGCAGAAGGCCTGAATTTACATGGAGAGGAAAGTCCTTTCCATACTGTTTCCTATCCTCTACTTGTCCCGGTCAGACTGTGCTGATATGGACTATACATTCACACCTGGATCAAGCTCTCTCACTGAAGTGGTGATTTCACGAAACAGAGTAGGGAGAGGTGGAAATGAATACTAACAGGGTCAGCTTTAAATGTTGTTTGTACTTCCCCAGTGGGTTTTATGGAGAGATAATGAGTGGCTAACTCCCACCTAATAATGAGTATCTCCTGTGTTGTGTTGCTGTATTCAAATCATCCTTCCTTGCATTTGGAAGTGGGGTAATGATAGGACTTCAGCTCCACAGCGTATGAAAGATTAAGGGCAATTATTCATGGGCTATCATGATTGAAAGCCCAGGGAGTGAGTGGGGCCACATGTACTTACTTTTAGTACGTGGGAACATGATTGACAGCGCGCGCGCACACACACACATATTAAGAAGCAGCTGAGCTATTTAGCAGAAAATATCCCATTTTGATCCAAACATCCTTGGTTAAAAAAAAAAAGACAAGAAGAAAATATGAGATTATCAGCATAACTTTTTCCCACATAGGTACATATTCAAAGTTCCCATGAGGCATCATCAATCTCTACCATTTTGGAGACTCTGTTAACAAGCAGCATAAAAAGTCATCACAGCACACTAACCTTCCAAGACGGGGGATACGATTTCTAATTCTTCTTCACGCAGTGGAGAGCACTGTGAATACACAATATTAAAGAAATATTTCTGTATAAAAAGATATATGTTAATAAAATATTAATGTAGTCTTTGTAGCTAGATTTATGAGTAGCATTATGTATTTTTGCATTCTTCTTGAATCAGCAAAAACAAACACTACTTAAAACAATACCAATGATACATTTATATTCACAGTACTATTTACAATCTAAGATTAGTAGCTTAAGCATTCATATCCACAGTCAGCACTGTCTGTAACTCTGAGGAACTAATCTGCACAATTATCATACAGAAGTTTGTATGCAGATTCAGCAGCAACATAATAAGTATGTACAAAAGAGCTATACTGTATGTACAAGCTATAACTATTCATATTTTAATTTCTTAGCACAAGGAATTACCTGTGTTGAACAACATAAAAGAAACCTTTAACAAACAAGTTTTGATTTATATATGAATGTAAATACTGACTTTTTGAAATTAAGCACTGTTCTTAAACTCTTTAATAGGTTCAATATGTGGTATTGTTACTTTTATAAAGCATCTAGGACGACTCTTGAAGCAAGCAAAGTGGAATGGGGGTCATGTCATTCCCTCTTTTCCTATTACTTATTCTAGATCTTGACAATCCATAGTGTGTTATGTTACAATATTAATCCATGAATATTCATAAATTATTATGCACAACTATGAATGCAACCATTCACTCAAAAATGTTACATAAATCAGTTCAACTACAAATATTTATGGCTAATAATACATTTGGAATTAACCATGTACTTACCTAACACTTTATTTATGCATTTGACTTGATAGAATTCCTGTTGCTATTATTTCAACACTGCTTTATGATTTGTTTTAATGTAATCAGAATTTATATTGGATTTGGGTGGTAAATGGATGGATTAAATGAGGAAGTTTCCAGGTCTTGATTAAATTTTGCTATGAATATAAAAAAAATATATAAAAATGCTAACTTTACATGAAACTATGAATACTCTGAAACCACTATATAATAAGAGCTAGTTATCTGACAAATGGCTCTTAAAATTGTCTTAACATTTTAAAAGGATTTTTATGTGCCTATGTGTTTCTTTTTAATTGTCATGTATATTCACTTATTCAATCTTGAAGACTGTTGGTATTCAGAATTCATTCAGTGGTAGCATCTGTTTCCTTCTAATACCAGGAGTCATATGTGATGGGGTGCATGCAACACTCTGGTATCTCCTGATGGTTGTCTTGGGAATTAGCTCTGCATGCCAGAGTACCCTCTTCAGGTGGTGCTTCCCTGCCATCACTCCTGCTCTAGGATTCAGATCTCTCCGAGGACCATAGCATCCTCTTCAGCAAAACATCCCTCTGGCCATGCCACACACTGTGCTCCCGCCTTTTGGGGGACCTGCAGTCCACTGTTCAGCGACTTCCTTTAGAGGCTACTGTAGCAAATTGTCTGGCCACTTCCTCATGGCCCCAGCATCCTCTTTGCCCTTGCCTCAGGGCCTCAGCCTGCAAATCCCACCAGCCAGCCAGGAGCTGTTTCTCACTCCCCTGGTTTCTGCTCACAGCACTGCTCTGTCCAGGGTGCTGGCAGTTCTCTCAGCCCTCCAGAGACAGCTCTACTTCCTCCCTGGGCTCCCAGCAGAGAACTGCCTCCTCTGCCCTACAGCTCCCTTTTTATATATGGGGCTTTATGGCTCTGATTGGCTGAGCCCTTCAGCCCTTCTCTGATTGGTGCAGCCACCCTAGGACTGCTTTTAATGCCTTTTCTGCCAGTGAGAGGCAGCGTCCAATCACATCATATACCAACTAGACAATATATAATTGTAATATAGGTGGAATGTAAAGTAAAGTTTGTGGTTTTTCGTTAACAATTGACAGGATTTACACAGATGCGAGCTAGCATCCAGAACTCTATTTAATAAAGTATCATAGCAGTCTTACAGCTGTACCAAAATGACACTATCCAATGGTCCTGTCTTGTCACACAAAATTATTACATGTTTTTAACTACTCTATCCCCTCCAGCTTTCTATTACAAAAGCACAGTGAATATCTAAGAACCTGATCTAAGATTTGGCCACAGACCAAATCACCATACATTCCAAGTGCAATGCTCACTTTTTTAACTTCATTTTCATTATTAAAAATGCATAGTGCAGTGCACAGAAATCAATTAAAAGTAAAAAAAGAACCCATGTAATATTCCCCCACTCCTTCTTTCCTGGGGAAAAGGAAGGTACAAAGAGCCACATGTGATATATGATAGTGACATTATTTCATGCACTATTGGTAGCATGCATCTCTGGAGGTGAACACAGATAACAATGATGGGTGTGATATAAGAACCTGAGTAGAACACCATAGGGATAAAATAATTTTCTTTACTTTTCCAAATATAAAATTTCTAAAAAGTGAATTAAATATTCATAAAAGGTACCAGATACAGAGACCTTCATGTTATTTTTGGCAAAACAGTGTGAAGTCTGTTTCTCTCTCTCTGACACACACACACACACACACACATTGTGGCTCAATCTTGAGAAGTGAGATGGTAGTTTACATTTTGTTCTCATTTACTCCTGGGTCTTCTTCCTGCAGGGACAGCCCATGAATACCAAATGATGAGGTGATATGGGCATCCATCCATTAGGAGCTGGATTGAGGTCACCAAACAGTTTCACACAAGCTACCAGAAAGCAAGAATAATATATCTTTTGATCAGTACCAACTTGGACTGGATGTGAACAAGTGACCTAGAGAAAACAGTCTCCAGAGTGCCCCAGCTCCTCAACTATTAGGCTTGTTGAACATCCCTCCAGAAAACAGAAACCAACCTTTGTGTATTTACTTGTGGATGTACTTAATCCCCTTAGTGATTCACCCATTTACCAGTGTGAGCTCTTGGGGACAAGATTGTCTTTTGCTATGTGTTTGCACAGAAGATGGCACATTTTAGTACCACTGTAATATGCTATTATAATTATGCCCCCTGTATCCAGCAATACATATGACACTGAATTTGGAAAGATGAGTCTGAGTGTAAGGAAGAGCTAAAAGAGAGGAATGTAGCGCACACACATAGAAAAGCAACTAATAGGAATTCCACCCTACTTTAACTTATGCCTCCTGGCACATTTGCATGTAAGTTGAGACATCTCTACATTCACAGAGACAGGAGTACTGTAGAGAAGATGCGATGGAAATAACAAGAACAAAGCAACTTGAACAGAAAAAACTCAAAACCCGAATGAAATACCATAATACACATAGCACCCCAGCGGGTAGATTATTTGCTATTTCACAGATGGATAACCTAGGTCACAGAAAGGTTAAATACTTCTTAATAAAATAAGAATTAGAAAAGGTAATAATGTGTTCAGATACTGCCTGATAAAGGCAGATGCAGAGCTATAGGATTGGAGAAAATAAGTTCACTACTGAATAGTAGCTATAGCACCCAGTCAAATAGAGAAATTAAGAGATGAAGAGTTAGAAAAACAGTTAAACAATGTGTAAACCAACCAGGAGTTATAAGGTTAATGGATTTATAGCAGTGGTGGGCAACCTGCAGCTCACGGGCTGCATGCGGCCCATCAGGGTAATCTGATTGCGGGCCACAAGACATTTTGCTGATATTGACCATCCGCAGTCACAGCCCCCTGCAGCTCGCCATTACTGGCCTATGGGAGCTGCGGAAAGTGGCAGGCCACAGGGACATGCTGGCTGCCACTTCCGGCAGCCCTCTCTCCTATTCTCTCACTATATGGGAGGTTTTGGCCAGTGTACCTTTGAAGTCACAGACACACTAGCAGTGCCCTTGTCCATCTTAGTTTGCTTCCAAAAACTTTAACATGGATAGGGCTCCATTAGAGCAGTGCTCTGAAGCACTCTGAGTCCCCATTCCAACACTTTATGGGACTAGGACCAGAATGCTCTCTGTGGCTGGCCTCTCATATGAATGGTTTCATTCACTTTCAGACCATACATTGGAGGAGTGAGGATAGTAGAATTTGGCCATGATGATTTAAATGAGTTTAAAAGATCTATTTCAACTTTTGTAAAAATGTTAGATTTTTATCTCATTGAGTTGAGTTTTTAAATGGTGATGGCTGAGCACTTGTGAACATTACACAATAACGGTTTTGGTATGCTAGAATAAGGATGGAAGAAAACTGTACTCCAGATATGTGGAGATAATCTGAAGCAGTCATTTAACAGATAGTTACCTAATTACGATGGACTCTTACAGAGATTTCACCTTTTTAATGTCTTTTAAATGTCGGTGTATTTCATAACCTTTTGTGTAGTGAGAACAATGGCAGAAATCCCTGATGGCAACTTCTCATACGGAACATGCTGGGTCAGGGTACACCTTACCCCCTACAAGGCACTCGGGAATAAAGCTATGGACTAATAATTCTTTATTGTTTAGTCCAATAATGGGGTAGCTGTTTTCTAAAGGAATATGGGCCAGATTTATAGATTGGATTTATAAGCATTACAGATGGATGGGACAAGGAGATGTGCAATGGGAGAGAGACCCTGAAAAATATATCTTTTATTAACTTTACAGGGGAGAAAAGTGAAACTTATATAGACTGAGACTCTGAGCCGTCTCACATTTCTCCCCACTCCCCCCCTTTCTCATTACAGCTAATTATCCCTTTCTTTAGCCTAAAGCTTCTTCTTGCCCAGGCAGATCTTGAAAGTAGCAAACCCAAATTTTCTATGACAATCTGCAGCAAGTTATGTTTGCACTTTTCAATTCTTGACAGTTGTGCTCAGGCAGCACAGAATCTGGACAACTAAAATTAGGTAGCATTTAGAAATCTAGTAAAATAATTGAGATTTTTTCTTCTTTGTATCAGGGAAGGAAAGAATTGCATAGAGATTAAATGGTATATTGTAAAAATGGATTTAAAAAGTAGCCCACTTTTGACATTTAAGCAATCAGCTGTTCAAAAAGTACCATGTTCAAATAAATGTTATTAGCAAAACACTTTTAAAAAATGTAAATTGATTAGTCAATGGTCTAATCAGTGATACCTTTAATTCACGTAACAATACCACATTATGATGAATGGCACTCAGTATGGGACACAGTTCAGGAAAACATAGAAATTCATAACTTGTAATCTAAAAGGGTATATTGGCAGAAACAGAAATGAATTTAAAATGTTAGTTGTAGAAAATAAATCCTCTGACTGTGAATAACAATAAGCAATTATGACCACCCTTTAATAAAAAGCTTGTACAATCAGGCTATTAAGATTGAAGCAAAGTGTTTGTTTGAATAACGTATGAGATGACCCAAATCCTTTTTCAGTTTCAAAGTGAACTCCTTGGCAGTTTAATAAAAGTTTGGTTAATTTCCTAAAAATCACATTTTTTATTTTTGGGTCATAACTGGGACGGGAATGTAAATATCAAAATACTCTGAAGGAGCCTGTTCTAATGAAATTTCCATCCCAGTTTTGGAGGTTCAGGAAAGTTTCCTAACCTGTAGCTTCAATTTTAACCTCCATCTTTTTTGACGTTTGCTCATAAGGGGGTTTTGCACATATTTATAGCCAGGATATCTGTGGCCAGGCGGGGGGGAGGGGAGGAGGGGGTGTTATACCAAACGGGAAACATACATATTACAAAGCAACCCATAAAATAAACCAACATTGAAATGAAATTAAATGAAGGAGGACTTAAATTAAAATGTCTTCATTAATTTCTGAGACAAATGGGTGAGGTAATATTGTTTACTGGAACAACTTCTGTTGGTGAGATAGACAAGCTTTCATACCAAACAGAGTAGTTCTTCAGGTCTGGGAAAGGAACTCTCAGCATCACAGCAAAATACGAGGTGCAACAGATTGTTTAGCATATTTTAAGGAACCCATTCAAGGTTGAGTGACCTATTAATACTTCTGCAGTCCTAGGACAAAGAAGGGGGTTAGTGGGTTATGGATTGTTGTAATAAGCCATAAATCCAGTGTCTATGTTCAGTCCATGATCTTTAGTGTTTAGAGGAGTAATGAATTTAAGCTCCCAGGCTCGTCTTTTGAAAGTATTATGCAGATTTCCTTTGAGGATGAGGATTGATAGTCAGATATAAATTGATAGCTTTGTGAAAAGTGTTCACCTACGGGTAATAGGGTATTTTTTGTCTTTTATCATTTTCCTGTGTGAATTCATTTGAGAGCGTTTCACCCACATAGATGCTATAGGGGCGTTTAGTGTCCTGGACAAGGTACACCACATGTTGTGACAGACGTGTAGGATCCATGGATCTTGAAAGTTGTCTTGTGGGGGGTGTTCATCACTTTAGCAGTGGAGATATGTCTTCAGGTTTTGCATCTGTTGTTCTGTCAGGATCTGGTACCACTTTGAGTTGGTGTCCCCTGGTCTGTGGGGAGCTAGCTTCTGATGATGAGCTTGGAGAGGTTAGGAGGGTTGTTTGAAGGCCAGAAGTGGGGGTTCAGGAAAGATTTATTTCAGGATGGGGTCCCCATTGGGTATCGGTTGTAGCTATTTGATGATGACCTATATAGGTTCCAGAGTGGTGTGGTAGGTGATCATTAGGTGTGTGCAGTTGGATGGGGTTTTATTTCTGTATTGAAACAGGCTCTCTTGGGGTATTTGGGTGGCCCATTCAATGATGTGATCCCTTATCTGGGAGAGTGTCCTTGTTTGGTGAAGATGGTTTTAAGTGTGTTAAATTGTATGTCCCGGACTTTCTCCTCAGAGAATATCCTGTGATATCGGAGTACCTGGCTGTAGATAACAGATTTATTGATGTGTTTGAAGTGGTTACTGGATCTATGAAGGTAGATGTGGTGATCTGTGGGTTTCTTGAATTTCTTGAGGGACAACAGGCCCTATAGAATAATCCTTAAAGCTTTTCACCTGCCCATTGCTAAGCCAATCACGCATACATGCAACACCCTATAGTTACATTTGTGCCATACTCAGTGAGTTATATAGCTCCAGAGGAAATTCAAAAAAGATTAATAGGAACCTGTTAGTATGAACAAGTACCTGAAAAATGGGACACTTTGTACTTTATTCCTTATGTTTAGTGTTTGTAGCATAACTGGACACTTTGTAATCAGGTTTGGTAGTAGACTCCTTGGGTTTTATAAGAGGGCAAGCGAGCTGCAAGGGCCAGCAATATTTTATTTTTCACTTGTGACGCATTACTGAAACTGTTCTTTCCTCCACATTTCTAAATGATTCTGCCCATCCATATACATAGTCTCCAACTGGATAGTGCTTCATATTTTTCTTTTAGTAATGTACATTGTACATTGGCTCTAGATGCTTTACCAGCTGACTGAATTCCCTTCATATAGCAATTCATTATGATCCAAATCCCCCCCCCACTGAAGTCAATGAGAGTTTTGCTATTGACATAAATATATTTAGGATTTGTACCTATATGAATTAATATTAAGATTAGAACCTGTGCTGCCAATAAGAATTTTGCATGCTACAATTTTGAGCAAGTTCAACATGCTGAATGGTTCAAATCACCCACCTTCCTCTAGTTGTTGTACTACAAGGAGTAAATTATATTCAGCAGTGGATCCCAGGCTGGGAGTTATCCTAATGTTTTATTCGTTTTAGGCCTTCATAGACTGATACTGAAAGTGAGTTGTAAACTAAGGTCTTTTCTTCAAGTAACTAGCAGTATTAAAAACTCAAGAGTTTTATACATTCTCACATTACAACATCCAGGCTTTAGAGGATAGATGATGAGCTTTTCACATGCACTGGTAAGTTAAAAGCAAACAAGCTGATATTTTATTATTCAAGGCCAATTCTCACTTTTTCCATACCAGTCACTTCATATGGGAAGTGACAAGGGTTCTCCTGAATGACCAAAAGGGTACAGTATCCAGACAAGTGTTTGGACAACAACTGGTTTTTTTTAAACAGTAGCTGCTACAACTGTTCCACTTGCTAAATAATTTATGTGGGGCAGTCTGGATCGGAATTATTATTCTTTAACAGTGACAACTCTTCAAAACTATTCTTGCTTCACTCCTAAAATGTCTAAAAATGAGAGATGCATAGAGGTGTGGATATTTGTGTGAAGTGTGTGTGCAATTGTGTGTATGGGTGAATGAGGTGTTAAGATTACTTAAAGAAACAGGTGTTTGTTTTGACCTCATAAGTAACTAAAATATATGTTTATTTTACTTCTAATGTACCCTCAGCCTTTTGATTTATTCTACTAAAAACATCCATTCTTCCTACCAAAGAAACAAAATAAAATGCACTGTATTGTAATTCCCTGTAATATGGGAAATGAATTCTAACTGAAGTACTTTAGACTGTGGCTCTGAAATATGTTTTGAAAACTTAAGCAACTTAGAAAACATAAACTGTCAGCTGTAACACCTGCTTGGACGTAAATTTAACAATCTTGGATGTTGATGACATTATGTTGGATGTTAACTTGTTAGTTGTTTTTTCATATTACTGCTGTATCTTGGACTCTCTTTAAATTGCTCTGCCTAAGTCAGTTTGGAAATGGCTTATTTCAAAAAGATTCCTTTTGCTTTTTTCTCTCATCACCTATTACACAAGTTACTAAAACTGCTTGTATTAGTCTCTGCATTTGCTTAATTTCAACATTCTTCAGCCTTGCCAGACAGAAGCCATGTTTTCATTTTTTCTGTGACAAGTTGTCAAAGTTACATCCCATAGAAATGCTTTTTGCTGTTCTGTATAACTTTCTTGAAATTCAAAAATGACACCAGCTAATACAGCATTAACACTGAGGAACTTCTCTGAGACATTATTCCAACCATAATGGAGTTCTGCTGGCAGCCAGGGACTTAACATGTTTCATTTAAAAATAAACTTCAGGCAAACCACTGATGTATATCTAGCAAAAATGTTAAACAATTGACATCCTCCTGCTGCCCTGGCCACAATCCTGAAAGATTAAAAATATATTTTTTCTCATTTATAATATTATGCTTCTCTGAGGATTGTCATTACCAGGGATGATTTGTGACTGTGGTTAGCTAAAGAGAACAGCCCAAAATGCTACTGTTTTTTCTTGATTTTTTTCTTCCTACCCAGAGCATTTTCAGTGATTCCAGAGGACTAGATTTTGATACCCCTACTTATGTGCAGTAGTACCAAATTCTTTGAATAGCCGCATTGTTTATGAGAAGGCCATGGTAAATAAAAGCAGCAAATAGTGCTGACAGGGAAGAAGAGACAAGTCAACATTCAGATCCATCTTTCTATTTCACATTAAGTCATGAAGAAATGCACTTACTGTAAGTATGGAGATAATATATACAGGGGAAGGAGGAATGCAGGCATTAGGAAAATAAAATAATTCTAAACATACAACAACATTAGGCTGCGTGGGCTGCTATGTGGACCATGTTTGGGGGTTAAGAAATGTAAAGAATAATGATTGTATCAAAACTTGCTGAGACCTCTAACTGTATGCGCAAGATTGGTCTGGAACTTTCCTTGCCACAAGTTTTCAAACATAGTTTCTTGTCCTCTCTTGTCATTGGGCTGGAGATGATAGGAGTTTCTGAGAATTGGGCCCACAAATGTCAATGGCATGATCATATATTTTCTCAATTAACACAATATAATATCTTATGCTGGTAAAGCGATGCTCATTAAATTCAAAGCATTCACAAAGCAATCTAATTTTTTTCTCAAATGCATATGCCATTTGAAAATATTCAGTAGCACGCATGAGCAAACTGTAGACTATTTGTGGATTGTCTCATGCTATTATTTGGATTTCAAAATTAGTGACCTAAATAACATGGTCATGTGTTCTAGTACATGATTGGATGACCTTAGCTTTCTAAAACAGGAAGCAAGCTTAATATAACCTGAGGTTTGATTGTGCCCTTTAAACACAGATCTTTGTGGGGCACTGTGATGTCACATTTTTTATTCTACACGTATGAAGGTCAGAATAGAAAATATCTCGGTTTTTTTTTTCTTAAAATGAGGGAGAGAGTAAGAAGCAGTAATAAATTCCTGGTCTAGTTGTGTTGGGGTTGGTCTCTTCACATATTAATACTACAATGGTAATAAAACAGATAGAACGAGACTATCTGTGAAGGGGACTTTCCCTAATTCTTGTCTTTCAGGAACCCTGTTGCACCACAATATTGAAGTCCTTACATTATGCATACCATGAAATCAGCAGCCACATCATTTCCCAGTTAAGTTACCTGTAACATCTCCCAGCTCCCAACCATGTATTAGATGTGGCTGGTTGCAAGTGTTGCTCGTAAGAAAGCGAAATCTCTCATGTAGTTCTGAATATAGCCCAGTTGCTCTGCATTGTCTCTGGGGTTCCTCAACTGCTCCCTTTCAGCTTATCTGCAGTATGACTCCAATACAATCACGTGTCATATAATCCTGCATTGGTTGTTGTCTCTGTGACCTTTGTGAACAGGGTTCTGCAGCGTGGAAAGGCTCCATGTAAAAGGTTAATTCTTATGATTCTCTGGGGAAGACAAACAACTCATGGCAGAATGAAGCCTAGTACTTGAAATATATCAATATCTTGGAGTACAGAATAAATACAATGTCTTTTAAACCTTTAACCTTAATAAAGTAAAAATAAACCTATAAGAACTTACAAGTTGGAAAGCTTTGTTTCAGTAAGTTGTAATACAAAATGGATAAGAAATCCAAACTTTTCATTTTAGCTGTCTATAAATTCTAGTCTCATTTCTACAGGAATTCATCATGTTCATTTTTTTAAATTACTTTATTCTTATACTTTTTTTCTTCTTCTTCCTGGAACTATATTTTTATATTCCCTTCCCAACAAAGAAAATTGTGGTACTTTTTTCAAGAGCTTAAGCATTTTACTTGGAAATCCAGCCTCGTTGTTGTTCATGTCACAAGTATTACAGGTTGAACAGAAGCATAGTCAACACATGTTGCTATGTTGCTTTTCCTTCAAGAATAGCTTCCGATACATTTGTATTCAGTTGATATTTGCAGTGAAATCTCTTTTAAAAAACATCTTTAAAATCATCACAATCTATGTTATAACTTCAGCAGAGTCTCTGTTACAATTAAAAAGAACCTAACACAAAAGCACATAAATGTAATATTTTCAAAATTAAGCTGTTATAAGTGGTAGGATGATTAATAGTTAATTTGGAAATGAATAGTTACTCCATAACAAGACCTGAAAATACAGAATTGCATGTATGTCAATTAAATAAATTCAGATATCCTTTTACTTACACAATTTCAAAATATTCAAATTTTGATGGGGTCATTTCAACTTGGAGATGTTTCAATTTATTCCCCATCAGCAGCAGCATTTTTAATTACATTCTTGCCCATTAACCAGAGGCTACTGTATACGAAAACTCTCTGTCCTCACCACACTTTCATTTGTAAGTATATCATTACTTATGTAGTACATTATCACATCAGAAGAAAAGTCCACATGTTTAGACCTTGACCCACAGACATTTTGCAGGATGTACACTTAATTCTCAAATAGGGATTTTAAAACAAATCCTTACATTGCTCAAAGCTTCCTGGGAGTAAAAAGTTAATAGAGCAATAAAATAAAGAATCTGAGCAAGAGAATCACACCAAAGAATTAAAACTGAGGGAAAAAATATATTCATATTAGGACTGTTGTTAATCGCAGTTAACTCATGTGATTAGTCGCACTATTAAACAATAGCATACCAATTGAAAAGTATTAAATATTTTTGGATGTTTTTCTACATTTTCAAATGTATTCATTTCAATTACAACACAGAATACAAAGTGTACAGTGCTCACTTTATATTATTATTTTTATTACAAATATTTGCATGTCAGAATGATAAACAAAAGAAATTGTATTTTTTAATTCATCTCATACAATACCGTAATGAAATCTCTTTGTTGTGAAAGTGCAACTTACAAATGTAGATTTTTTTTTGTTACACGACTGCACTCAAAAACAAAACAAGATAAAATTTTAGAGCCTAAATCCACTCAGTCCTACTTCTTTTTCAACCAATCACTAAGACAAAGAAGTTTGTTTACATTGACAGGAGATAATGCTGCCAGTTTCTTATTTACAATATCACCTGAAAGTGAGAACAGGCGTTTGCATGGCACTTTTGTATTATTTTTTGGATTTTGTAAAGCATAAATATTTGTAATCAAAAAGAAATATAAAGTGAACAGTGTATACTTTGTGTTCTGTGTTGTAATTGAAATCAATATATTTGAAAATGTAGAAGACATCCAAAAATATTTAAATACATGATCTTCTATTATTGTTTAACAGTGCGATTAACTGCTATTAATATTTTAATCACACAATTAATTGCTATTATTTTTAATTGCTGTATTATATATATAAATATATATATAACATTGTAATTTGATTACACGCTTCTCTTTATGTATGCATACAACATCCCATCAACTATTATGTATTGCTGTGAGGGACAGAGGGAGTAAAAATATGATTAAAGTAAATGTTATACCTGCATTTACTTTTTAAAGATTGCTTTAGCTAAGATCTCCTTGAAGGTACTGAAATTTGGATAGCCTCTGAAAGCCTGTCCATTTGTTTTTCTGATCTCTATTTTTGAACCTCTCCAAAACAGTAAATTCTTCTTTATCTGTAATTTTTTAATGGCTAACCCCATTTCGCCCCTTATTCAGGAAGGCGCTTAAGCATGTGCTTAACATTAAGTATGTGAAAATTGCCCCATTACTCTGCCTAACCAGAAGAAAGTCTTCATGACATTCAGGGGAACTATGGAGCAGACGGAAATACATTTCTGTCTATCCTCTTTCATCCTTCCATACCTCCACCATACCCTTACACTCACAGAAGCAGTAGGGACCATGGGACTCATAAAGAGGGAGACTTTATCCTCATGCATAGACTGTAATCTCTTTGGGGCAAGGACAATCTTTTTGTTATGTGTTTGTTAAGTCCCTAGCACAATGGGGTCCTGATTCCTGACTGGGCCCTCTATGTGCAACTGCAATACAAAATAAATAATACCAATAATATGAACATATAGCTATAACTCTGACTGAGTGAGAGTTTGGAGGAACACTTTTCAAAGACAGACTTTTTTTCTTATTAGAGCAAGAGATATAAATATGAAGACTTTTTAGGGGGGGAAACTAGTGGAAGGTCAGGATTTTGACCATTAGATTAAAAAAATAATAAAATGGTCCAATAATGTTTAACACTGAAAATAATAGACAAGAATACTAATCTCAAATGTGACTAGTATTAGATGAGAAGTGGCAAAATTAGATGTGCAAGATTTCCATTCATGTTTCTGATGCTATTATCTACTGCAAAACAGAATTTAATTAAATCTACTGAAATGCTAATACATGGATATAGGGAATTTTAAAAGCAGCTCACAGAAAACCAAAAGACATAATAAGTGTTCAGTCCTGTCTTATTGTATCATTGAGTGGTATGCTAATTTCTACTGCGAGAGAGAGCTCTACAGAGCACAAATAAGAAAGTTTGATCAGCAGAATAAGAGGCCAACATTTTCGGACTTGGGTGCCTAAAGTTAGTTATCTGCATTCATGCATAGGTATCTACAGACATAATCTGATTGTCAGAGCTTCTGAAAAGACACTAGCTTTCAATGCTCGGTATCTCTGGAAATCAGACCACTTATTATGGATTTAGGTGCCTAACTCTGGGGAAGATGCAATGAGCAGAGATCTACAAATTGTATACGATAATAAAGAGTGGGAGTGTGAAGACAAATGTTCAACACCTGTGACTGGATTTTAGACAAGTGTGTTGGAAACCGATTAAGGTGGTTGAGCTTTTTTCTTTTTGACACTCTAGTTTTTGTTCAGTTGTGCTACCTTCACTCACATAAGTGAGTGCATACTTGCATGCCTAGTGGCATTCACTTCAGTGACACTGTTTGTGTCAATAAGTGCACTCCAATGTAGTGTTGCCTATTAAGGCTGTATATGAGCTAGAGAGTCACTGGATGTATTACATGAAGATATAAAGGCCAAAGGAAGCTAGAAACTGTTTAAAAAACAAAACATACACACACATTTCAGTTAGCAAAGAGTCACTGAACTTTTCCTTTCTGGATAGATTCTGTCTGCAATCCAATTTAACTTCCTAAATAACATTAAGGCCAGGTAGCAGACAGTGTGTCTGGGAAACAACTATTACTAGTGAGAATTCTTGCAGCAAGACTTTTATAGAATCCTCCCTCCTTCTCGCTCTCCCCAAATAAAAATCTCTGCTTATCACTGAAAAGCTTGTAAAGCCCACTTTGATAAATGTTGCATAGCTGTAACATTAGTGAATTTTCCTGCCACTGGACATCAGTGATGATCAATTAAATGTGGGGTTAAAATGTGAGTATTGTTTTAAAGCATTTCTGTGGATTTGAGTCTTTTTGTAAATATTTGCTTGGAAGTTGTCATATATTGGCTAATTATGAGCGTGGTTGTTCATCCTTTTTAGACTGTCTTGAAACAACCTTAATTACAACTTGTTCAGTTTTTCATTTGAGTAAATTAAAGATATTTTTCTCCATTGGATTCCAACTATTGACTGTAATATACTGCACTAAAGCAGCCTCACTTATTTTATTTAGGACTTAAAAGCAATGTAGCTTCTGTCTTGTTTCTGGTATTCTGTGTTCACTTTTATGTGATCCTTCTTATCCACTCATATTAGATGATTTCACATGTTATAGCTTTGATCTATGTAAGCTATGATTGGGGCTATAATGCTTGATGTTAACATTTTTTTTCAGTATTCTCTAGAATCTGTTTGTCCAATTTTTTTCAGAAAGCCCAACTTGTATAAATGTGTGAACAGTAAACTTGCAAAGCAAACATCCTAATGAGATCAAAAGTATGAGTTTACATCAGCAAATTCATATGAGTTGCTAAGATAACTTGTTCTTGATGTTTTTAGGCTTCTGTGTCCTGTGCAGTTACAAAAGGCTCTGCGTTTCTAGGGGAGTCTGCATTGCACGCTTAAGGTAAGTATACACCCCCGCCAAAAAAAAAAAAAAATCTCACAGAAGTGAGTCTCAGAGCCTGGCTCTGCAGACTCAGGCTCAAAGGGCTCCTGCTACAGTGCTAAAAATAGCCATGTAGATGATCTGGCTTGGGCTGGAGCTTGGGTTCTGAAGCCCACCCCGCTCCTTGTCTTTCAGAGCCCAAGCCAGAACATATACACCAGGATGGCCAAACCACGGCTTATGAGCCACATGCTGTGTGGCTTGGAAGGTCAGTAAGTTTGGCCACCCCTGTTATACAGAGTTATTTTTAATGCACGAGTCCTACGAGGAATCTGTAGAGCCAGGCTCTGAGACTCACTACCGTGGGTTTTTGTTTTGTTTTCTCCATATAGACATGCCCAGATCCCACAAACCCAGATCTAGGGTTTGTGGACTCGATGTTTCCAAGCCCAGGCTTGAGCATCCACACTGCACTGCAACACTGTGTGTTGGGTCCTGGCTAAAGGTGGGACAGCCACGCTGGAAGAATAACTCTAGTGAGAAAACTTTGAACAAAAGAGTCTAGTTTGTTAAATTGCGTATTAGTCTTAGAGGTTTATTTTTACTTTTTGTTTGTAGCCATTTTTATCCCAATTCCCTCTATTTTGTATCACTTAAATATCTGTTCTTTATTAATAAACTTAATCTTGTTTTTATTACACAACCATCTGCTGGTGTCAGGGCTCTGATCCCAAGCTGCACAGCACAGAAGCACCAAGGGTTACAAGGGAGGTGGTGACAACCCCTAACTGGTTTGGGTTGCGCCCCCAAAGTGTCACACCTCTTTCCAAATGTATGTTAGAATATTGGCCAAGACTTCTAAAAGTGATGAGTTGTGTGCTTCAATTTTCAGGTGACCAACTTGAATATCTTAGAAGTGTTTGATTTCTGTTAACACTCATGTGATGATTCAATGTTCCACTTGTTTTATATGTAAATAATAAAATCAGGTTATTAAGCACTACAATCTGTTCTAGCAAGAATCCTATACAAAAAAATTGAAAATGTATAAGGGTGCAACAAATTCTATAATCAGAGAAATCTGTAAGAGGAACATATATCTTTGACACAAATACGGAGTTCTCTAAAGGGTTCTCAAAATGAGGTAATATATTGGCTTAGTAAGGCTGTAGACTGTCAGGCTTGGTTTTCACACATATACAAAGTTATACTGTTCTTACACACAGTAAACTAATGAATTTTGCTTCTTGAATCTTTGGAGGCAATAGTATCAGGCTACACAAGGAAAACTATAGAGGAAGCCCATGCACAATTGTGTCCTCTTCAGTCAAAGAATGATGGCTGCATATTCCTCCCCTCCTCCCAACAGCAAGTATCCTAGATAATTAAATAGTGGTTTCATTTTGAAGTGCATTGTCTATAAATATACCTTCACTATATTCACAACCCCATCCCCACCCATATAAGAAGCACACACGACAAATCTAGGTCTATAAACACAAGTGCATACCGATGATGTGCACATAGACAATATCCTGAGAAAACACGTTTATTAAGTTGCAATCACATATAAATGCACACCTGGCAGTAATTCATTATCCTATCCTTCTTAATCTCTTACAAAACTTTAAGAAGTATTCTGCAGCCATTAAACAAGCCAAAGGAAGGACAAATGATAATCAGGACTCCTTGTATACTCCTGGAATTTACAAAGAGCTTTTGAGATGCTCTTTTCTTCTTCTTAATCATCTGTAGTACCATTAAAAAAATAATCATATTAACTGCCCTTATAAAGCTCCACAAGAACATATAGTATAGATGCAGTTTAACCAGAAATTGACCCCAACAGTATATTTGCTGCAATGTGTAAGTAAAACAGTTCTGGCTATTATAAGTTTATTAGCATATCCCTTTAGATACTTTTACTTCATTCTTGCCATAGCAAAACCTATATACACACACAGGCTATCCTAGAAAGTCTGCAGATTATTGTTCTGCAGTCAAGCAGTTTAGATAGAGGCACACATTCAAAAAGGAAGGCAGAAGCATTATTTCCAAGAACAGCAGCAATCAAAAGTTCAGGCAGTATAGACTATTGAATCACTGTCCTTTTTCTCACTTGACTGATTGCACCTGCCTTTCTGTTGCTAAGGGTATGTCTACACTACGGGATTAATCCGAATTTATATAATTCGAATTTGGGAAACAGATTGTATAAAGTCGAAATGTATGCGGCCACACTAAGCACATTAATTCGGCGGTGTGCGTCCAAGTACCGGGGCTAGCGTCGATTTCTGCAGCGTTGCACTCTGGGTAGCTATCCCATAGCTATCCCATAGTTCCCGCAGTCTCCCGCGCCCATTGGAATTCTGGGTTGAAATCCCAGTGCCTGATGGGACAAAAAACATCGTCGCAGGTGGTTCTGGGTACAGCCTCACCTCCCTCCCTCCCTCCCTACATGAAAGCAACGGACGGCAGACAACCATTTCGCGCCTTTTTTCCTGGGTGAACACTGCAGACTCCATACCACGGCAAGCATGGAGCCCGCTCAGCTCAAGACAGCAGTCATGAACATTGTAAACACCTCGCGCGTTCTCGTGGAGTTTATGTTGAGCCAGGACCAGAAAAACGAGGCGAGGAGGCAGCGGCGGCAGTAGCGCAGCGACAAGCATGATGAGGACATGGACATGGACACGGACACAGAATTCTGTGAAACCACGGGCCCCGGTGCTTTGGAGATCATGTTGTTAATGGGGCAGGTTCTATCCATGGAACGCCGATTCTGGGCAAGGGAAACAAGCACAGACTGGTGGGACCGCATAGTGTTGCAGGTGTGGGATGATTCCCAGTGGCTGTGGAACTTTCGCATGCGTAAGGGCACTTTCATGGAACTTTGTGACTTGCTGTTCCCTGCCCTGAAACGCCAGAATACCAAGATGAGAGCAGCCCTCACAGTTGAGAAGCACGTGGCGATAGCCCGGTGGAAGCTTGCAACGCCAGACAGCTACCAGTCAGTCGGGAATCAATTTGGAGTGGGCAAATCTACGGTGGGGGCTGCTGTGATGCAAGTACCCAAAGCAATCACTCAGGTGCTGCTACGAAAGTTAGTGACTCTGGGAAATGTGCAGGCCATAGTGGATGGCTTTGCTGCAATGGGATTCCCTAACTGTGGTGGGGCGATAGATGGAACCCATATCCCTATCTTGGCACCGGAGCACCAAGCCACCGAGTACATAAACCGCAAGGGGTACTTTTCAATGGTGCTGCAAGCACTTGTGGATCACAAGGGACGTTTCACCAACATCAACACGGGCTGGGCGGGAAGGGTTCATGACGCTCGCGTCTTCAGGAACACTACTCTGTTTAAAGGGCTGCAGCAAGGGACTTACTTTCCGGACCAGAAAATAACCGTTGGGGATGTTGAAATGCCAATAGTTATTCTTGGGGACCCAGCCTACCCCTTAATGCCATGGCTCATGAAGCCATACACAGGCAGCCTGGACAGGAGTCAGGAGCTGTTCAACTACAGGCTGAGCAAATGCAGAATGGTGGTAGAATGTGCATTTGGCCGTTTAAAAGGTCGCTGGCGATCATTATTGACTCGCTCTGACCTCAGCCAAAGAAATCTCCCCATTGTTATTTCTGCTTGCTGTGTGCTCCACAATCTCTGTGAAAGTAAGGGGGAGACCTTTATGGCGGGGTGGGAGGCTGAGGCAAATCGCCTGGCTGCTGATTACGCGCAGCCAGACACCAGGGCGATTAGAAGAGCACACCAGGAAGCGCTGTGCATCAGAGAGGCTTTGAAAACCAGTTTCATGACTGGCCAGGCTACAGTGTGAAATATCTGTTTGTTTCTCCTTCATGAAAACTTGCCCCCTTTATTGATTCATTTTCTGTAAGGAACCCACCCTCCCCCTTCCCCCAGCTTGCTTTCAAACCAAATAAAGTCACTATCATTTAAAAATCATTTATTCTTTATTAATAGATTAGAAAAAGAGGGAGGGAACCCGGGTGGGATTTAAGAGGAGGATCAGTGGGAAGGAAAAGGCCACTAAAAAAAGGTTAAAAAAATGACAGCCTTTTGCTTGGGCTGTCCACTGGGGTGGAATGGGAAGGTGTACGGAGCCTCCCCCCCCCCCCCCCGCGTTCTTACACGTCTCGGTGAGGAGGATATGGAACATGGGGAGGGGGGGGTACAGGGGCTGTAGCAGCAGTCTGTTTTCCTGCAGCCGTTCCTGAAGCTCCACCAGACGCCGGAGCATGTCTGTTTGCTCACGCAGCAGCCCCAGCGTTGCATCCTGCCTCCTCTGATCTTCCTGCCGCCACCTCTCATCTCGAGCGTCTCTCCTCTCCTCACGTTGGTCCCTCATGTCCTCACGTTGGTCCCTCCTGTCCTCACGTTCACTGGCTTCTTTCCTATACTTTGCAACCGTTTCCTTCCACTCATTCAGATGAGCTCTGTCACTGCGGCTGGATTCCATCATTTCTGAAAACATCTCATCTCGCGTCTTCTTTTTACGACGCCTTATCTGTGATAGCCTTCGGGATGGAGGAGGGAGGCTTGAGGAATTTGCAGCTGCTGTAGGGAGGAGAAAGAAGAGAGAATTGTTTAAAAAGATACATTTTGCAGAACAATGCTTATACTCTTTCACGGTGACCAACACTATTCACATTACATAGCACATGTGATTTCTGTGCAAGGTCGCATTTTGCCTCTTAATACTGAGTGCCTGTGGCTTTGCTGCTAGATATCACAGGTCCGGGCAACAGAATTCGGCTTGCATGCAGCCATGGTAAGCCATTGTCTTACGGCTTCTGCGCCCTCCTTTCCCACATACCAAGCAAAGCCCGTAGAGTGCTGCGGTTTTTCTGTTAACATTCAGCAGCAGCAGAAAACAAACTAACCACCCCACCCCACCCCCTCCCGCCATGAATTCTCTGGGATGATCGTTGTACCCCTCCCCCCACCGCGTGGCTGGTATCAGGGAAGATCCCTGCAGGAACCAAACTAACCCCCCCCCCTCCCGCAGCCCCCCTTCTGCCATAAATTCTCTGGGATGATCACGGTACCCCTTCCCCTACCGCGTGGCTGGTAACAGGGAAGATCCCTGCTAGCCAAACGCGAAAAGCTCAGGGCCAATTTCCCATCTGCGCTTGGCTAACTGCAGGGAAGGATTTATTTTCAGCCACAGGCAAACAGCCCAGTAGGAACGGCCACTTCTGTCCCCTTAATTAAGTTCCCGTATTTCAACCAGGTTACCATGACTGATATCACTCTCCTGAGGATTACACAACAAGATAAAGAACGGATGTTGCTTGAATGCCAGCAAACACTGGGACCATACGCTGCCAGGCTTTGTCAGGCAATGATACCAGATTACTTGCTGCAAGCATGGCGTGGTCAAGTGTCCTACCATGGAGGACGGAATAAGGATGCACTGCCCAGAAACCTTGTGGCAAGGCTTTTGGAGTACCTCCAGGAGAGCTTCATGGAGATGTCCCTGGAGGATTTCCGCTCCATCCCCAGACACGTTAACAGACTTTTCCAGTGGCTGAACTGACCGCGAATGCATCCCAAGTCCTCAGGGCAAAGTAATCATTAAAAACCGTTTGCTTTTAAAACAAGTTTTATATTTTAAAAGGTAAACTCACCTGAGGTCCCTTCCATGGGGTCAGGGTCTTGGATACTGGGTTGGGAGGGTACTTCAGTCAGGCTGAGAAAAAGATCCTGGCTGTTGGGGAGAACGGAGTGCTGTGTGCTCTCTGCAAGCTCATCCTCCTCCTCCTCTTCCTCCTCTCCCCCATCGGCAGAATCCTCAGGTGTAGCTGATGAGACTATCCCCGACGCGGAATCCACGATCACAGGTGGGGTAGTGGTGGCGGCCCCCCCTAGAATTGCATGCAGCTCGGCGTAGAAGCGGCATGTCCGGGGCTCTGACCCAGAGCGACCGTTTGCCTCCTTTGTTTTTTGATAGGCTTGTCTGAGCTCCTTGACTTTCACGCGGCACTGATCTGAGTCCCTATTGTGGCCTCTCTCCATCATGCCCTTGGAGATTTTTTCAAAAGTTTTGGCATTTCGTCTTTTAGAACGAAATTCTGCTAGCACTGAATCCTCTCCCCATACAGCGATCAGATCCAGTACCTCCCTCACGGTCCATGCTGGTGCTCTTTTTCGATTATCGGCCTGCATGGTTACCTGTGCTGATGAGCTATCTGTGGTCACCTGTGCTCTCCACGCTGGGCAAACAGGAAATGAAATTCAAATGTTCGCAGGGCTTTTCCTGTCTACCTGGCCAGTGCATCCGAGTTCGGATTGCTGTCCAGAGCAGTCACAATGGTGCATTGTGGGATAGCTCCCGGAGGCCAATACCATCGAATTGCGGCCACACTATCCCTAATTTGAAATGTTAAAATCGATTTTGGCGCTACTCCGCTCGTCGGGGTGGATTACAGAAATCGATTTAAAGGGCCCTTTATTTCGAAATAAATGGCGTCGTTGTGTGGACGGTTGCAGGGTAAATTCGAATTAACGCTGATAAAACCGAATTAAAGTCGTAGTGTAGACCAGGCCTAAGGCTTCGATGTCAGATTTCCTGACAAAGGGTGTGACAATTCTAAAAGCCCTAATGGAACAGATCTCTTATTCTGATGTCAGACACCAACATAGAAAAGGAGGAATCACTGATCTATTACTTTTGAGTAAGACCATGCAGTTGATAAAGGTGGAGACATGATCCCAACTTTATTAATATGAAAAATGAACTCATCAGTAACCATGTTCATTTTCCCGCTCCATGAATAGCTCTCTTGCTGTGTAGCTCCATGCATGTTACACTGCAAATCTTTCATATCTGATAGCACTGGAGTAGTTTCTTCTTAACCTGATAGGGAATAAAGAAAATATATATCTAGAAAAGCCCTTTTGAAAAGAGAGGTTAATTAGCATACAAACAAAACAACTGCAGCCTATAGATGTTTGTCCTCTAACCAGTGAAGAGACTTGTGATATACACTTTTAACTTGATTATTCACCCGTTGTAGGTCCTGGATAAAATAATCTGAGAAGTATCTCAGCAGGTGAGTAATCATTTTCCTAAGATTAGCAGTCTGAGTGAAGGTTACTGAGCAACAAACATTGTCAGCTTGGTAGCTGCTTCTCAAGTACCAAACAAGACAGAAAGAGCCAGATCCCACCAATTTATTCTATATTATCTGATGTTCCATCCCATAGAGAACCTATCAGTGTCTTGCATCCCTGGAATTCTTCATAGGAATCTAAAAATGAGATTTTATCAGCCATTATAGTTAATTATTAATTATTAGTAGTATTTTCCCTCAGAATTACATTATGAGGATTTTTTTTTTACGCAAGTAGTCTTCACAACATACAAGATCTTTAAGCATAAAAGGGGGAAAGCTACTGTCTAAAATTTATCCCCATGCATCACCATTAAATTCTGGTCTCAAACTGACTCTATAGATTTGGGTCTTCAGGGGTTTTGTTAAACTCTCTGCAGAATTTCTGTGTTTTATGTGCTTAAATGCACTCCTTCTTTGACTTTCCCTAAAATTCTCGCAGTGCCTGAGATTGCTGTCTTCTGGTGGTCACTGTTTGTGCTATCTTACACTCCTCATTCATGCCATTAGGGATTGCTTCAAATGCTCCAATAATCAGTGGACTTTTGTTTTAATTTTCCATAATCATTCCACTTTCTGGCAGAGTTCTTCATACTTTATTCTCTTCTTGTTTCCTTTTTTTTTTTAATGTTTCTGTCTGCAGGTATGGCATTATCAATTAACATGATCTCATTTGTCTTCTTTTCTATATCCACCCTGTTCGGCTGCACCATTCAGTCTGTGACACTTGTCAGATCACATAACATTTTTAGCCTCTTCATGCTCTGAGCACTTTCAATTAGGTGGTTGCAATACCGCACAGTCCTTTTAAAACTGTACTTGCCAAGAGTACTTCAGTGCAGACTACTGAAGATGTTATTGTGTTGGTTCATATATTGTCTCCCAGCCAGGCTCCTGCAGGCACTCAGAACATGTTCCACTGTCTCTTCCTTTTCGGAACACCATTCTGCAGTTTGGGAAGCAGTTCTGTTGGTCAGTTTTGGACATAATTAAGCCTTAGGACTGCTCTTGTGCATTCATAATGAGGCTCCCTGTTTCTCATTTGAGGCATCTTTCTACAAGCCATGAGTTTGTTAATCTTCAATCACTAATGGGTTTGAGCTCTTTTCACCACTCTCCAAGCATTTCTGTGTAAATCTTCAGAGTTTTTCTTTGGTGATTTGCTTTCTCCTTTCTTGGACTGGGATGTGTGCTCAGCCATTGTTTGTTATCACAACCAGTTGATCTTTTCTCTAGCCGACTGCTCATTTATCTTGATGTTATATTCTTCTTTGTCAGTTGCTTCCTCCACATAAAATAGACCTTTTTATCCATCTCATTGTTGGATGTACATCCTGTCCAGGTCTTGACTGATATTCATTACTCTGTGCATCACCAGGAGCTTTCTGGTTTGGATGTCAAATTTTTTCCTTCTCCTCTGTTTACCTTGATCACTTCATACAATTGGTATTGTCCACATATTAATGGCTTGGATCAAATTATTAAAGCTGGGTTTTCTGCTTAGAGTAGTTTTTATTAATCTAGAATATTGTTTCCCTACTTCTTTGATTTCCTTATGTTGTAACTCTGGTCCCTGATTTATTATTAATTATTATTATTATTATCATCGCCAGTGCTTGTGAAAACTTAGTGCTTGTGAAAAGTGCCATATCCTATGAAAATTACAAATTATTCAAGAATTACAAGAAACATTTCCTGAATAAGTGGAGTAAGCTTGGCAAAATTGATTTGTGTGTGTTATGGAGGGAGGCAAGCGGTGATTCTGTCTCTTCTGCTTATTCAAGTGAAGTAGGCAGCAATGCATTTACCAAGCAGATTTTCCTATTATATGTTCTGGTGCTATTATAGTGCTCCTAGAAGTTGCAAAGTCCTGAGATACTACAGTGACAGGGACCCTGTAAGTACCTACAGACAGATCCAAAGTCCATTGAAGTCAATGTAAAGCTCTAGTAAAAGGGGATTTCAAGACTTGGCAGAAGATTTTGAATGAAGGGTTCCTGGATATGCCTGGGTTGTCTTCTATTTTCCCCATAATCCATAAGGTTCAGTATTCACCCACTTCCTATGCACCATTAAGTCTTCATACCCCTCACCTAGGGGGAAAGCTCCAGAGAAAACTCCATCAGGAGAACCTTGCAGAGTTTCTAGTGGAGTTTTTCCTCTCCTGAGGGTTTTCTATAGGAGTGAAACATCTCAAAGCCTATTTAAGTCAATGGGAGCCTTAGATTAGGTATTTATTCCTTTGTTTGTATATGTTTTTTCTGAAACGTGTTTTTTATTTCAGTATTTTTTTCTAAAAAGTTTTATTTTTACTAACTTCACACTCATATATACAATAATCATAATAAATGCAAGTTTCTAATCTTTTGCAGATTTCCTTTATATTTTACAATAGTATGCTATATCCATTAATATCATACAAATAAATAAATACATGCAAATTTAAAAAAAATCTCATCAATGTCATGGGTGGATATATCTCTGATACATTAGATTTCAATTTGCAAATGAGATACATTCATATTTATAAGTAATAGTTTCACTTTTTAGATAACTCACCAAAGAATAAGAGGATGATCTTAAACACAATTGCACTCAGTAATCAATAAAAGGATTAATTATCATGAAATACTTTGACATAAATAAGTAATTGTGACAGAGTAAATTATGGTACATTCTAATCTTTATGATCATTAAGAGTTTCATCCTAATTAACAGTACTTTGGTTTTAGCAGACACTCAATAGTTGTCAGTATTAACATTTTACACTCTAAATACATATAAAATGTATCCTGAAGTGGCTTGCAAATGCTTTAGATGTTAAAAGGCTGTTCAGAATGGGCACAGATAAGGATTGTTTTTACAGCTCCTTTTACAAAATTCTTCTTATTTTTTTGTTATTATCCATTAATATGAAGATTGAGCCTTTTAATAATATGAACATATATATATAACACGTTTAGCCTTGCTATTGTATTGTGCCTGGAATAAATTAGTTTTAAACATAAGTTGTAATCATATTATAGTCCAATCTATTTACTTCACACAGAGTCAATTTTGACCATTCATGGGGAAAAAATATTTCCCAATGAATGCTTCACTTATTTTTCTTAGGCTTTCTCATTATAAGTATTTAATTAGTCTTTTCCCATTTTTGAAGCTCTACTTGTTTATTGAGCCTGAATACAATGTATAATTAAGTATAAAACATAATAAAATAAATATTAAGGCTCTTGACTTCAAGAAATTCAGAGTCAGGAATCAAATATAAGTTAGTTAGCTTTTTATCCATATAGAGGATTGGAGGAATTAAGAGTCTGGAAAGTTATTTAGTCATTAGTACACATTTTACAACATGCCCTGATAAAATAATAGAAGAAAATAATTCAAGAGATTTCCCCATTATGGTATTTAAGTAATTAATTGAGATGTTCGCATATTCCTATTTTGAAGAACTAATCTTGCTGCTACCCAAGTCAGACCCAAGACTGCCAATTGTATTTAATCACTATCATTTACTATGATAAGAGAAGTCAATGATATTACCTCAATTTACAAAATACAGAATCTGGCCCATTATGATTTCTAGTATAATTGTGCCTAGAGACCCCAACCAAGATTGTGGGTACCACTGTGCCCCTTTAACTCTCCCGCCTGGACTATATCTCTCAATGCTTTGCTAGTGACAAGCAGAAAACCCCTCCAGGTGCTGTTATCACTCAGTACGACAGCATGTAGCACCCCACACCCAGCCAAATTGCATGAATGCTCCCTAAGCCACTCACAAATCACACAGAGAAAGGCATCAGCAAATTTCCCAAGCTCGCAGCCTTGCAACCCTAGAATATACTGTCTTGCCCTGGTCAGAAGCCTGACCAGTATAAATTCATTACCCAGTCTGCCTCTGCCTCGATGTGGAGAGGACACACACTAGCCATTGTAAATTGAGCTGAGATTTCCCCAAGCACGTCAACCAAAACACACTGTTTTAGGTAAAATATAAAACAGCTTTATTAACTACAGAAAGATGGATTTTAAGTGATTACAAGTTGTAAGCCTAGAGATCAAAGTTGGTTACCTAGGAAATAGAAGTAAATTTGCAGTTTGAGTTATACAAACTAAACATGATTTGAATCAAGCAGCATCTCACCTTAATAGATGGTACAAACAGGTCTCAGATCTTCAATACGGGGCTGGAACTGCCTTCCAGCCTGGGACCACCCTCCCGCACTGAAATTCTTTGTCCTGCAGATGTGTTTCCAGGTTTTGAATGGCGGGGGGAGTAAGGCCATGTCATGATGTCGCTTCCCCTTCTTTTATAGTTTCTTCCAGCTTGCTGGAAAGATCTTTTGCTATGACATGGGTCAAGCAGTCTCCATTGTATATGTATTCTCTCTGAGAAGTCTTCTGATATGGTTGTTGGGAGAGTAGATTCCCTTCAATGGTCATAGCACATCTGGCTACTCTATTGTTGAACCTGAAAGGCTGGTTGTGGGTATTCCAAACCTCACAACATATTTCAGTAACACACACATAGCAACATTTCATAACTGTACATACAATGATAGCACATACAATCCAATAGGATATATATATATATATATATGTTCAACAGATCAAGACTTTGAAAATAATACCTCACAAGGTATATATTTGTACAAAATATATCAAAATTATACAACAGTGGTGAATACGGGGATTCCAGGGTACCGCTTTGAGAAACAGAGTGTCACATTGGCCTATTATCATTTCTAGAGGCCTCAAACAAGATTGAAGTTCCATTGTGATAGGCACTGTATACACACCCACATAATTAGAGCCAGTCCCCATTTCAAGAGTTTACAATCTTAATTGATAAACAAAGGGTGAGGAAAAGATGGGGAATTGAGACACAGAGAGACTAAGGCCCAGATCCATAGTAATATTTAGGCTCCTAACTGATTTCCATGGAAATAAGGAGCCTAAATATGTTTGTGGATCTAGGGCTAAGTGAATTGTCTAAGGTAACACAGGAAGTCTGTGGCAGAGCAAGAAATTGAATCCAGAGCTCCTAAATCCCAATTCTGTGCTTTAACCACAGATCCCTCTGCCGCATTGGACTAAGGGCAGACATGCAGGGGACAGGCCAAAGAGTGGCTGAGACCCTAATGGACCACCTTCAAGAAAATTACTTTAGCCCAACTGTAAAGTTGCAAAAGGGCCCCTGTGAAGATGTCTACAGGGATGCAAGGAGATGTGCAGTGATGGGAGAATTTATTATATGTTAAAAACATTTTCATTTTTTACAAAGATATAAACATTGCAATATTTTCTTACAAACAATTTTTTTTGGGTTCAAAACAGGTAAAAAAATGGAAAATAATCCATATTGGATCTGAATTATTCCATAGATGACTTGTCTAATATTTTAAATTCACTCATCTTAGTAAAGACTACAGTAAGTCTGTAATGTGGTTCAACAAAATGGAGGTGGGCTGTGGTGAGCTGCAAGGGTGTGGAGCAGGCGTGCAAGGGGACTCTGTGCCCTTCATGCAGTTGAGCTCAGGGTCAGCCTAGCTCTGTTTAAATTAATGCAGAGAGATTTTGGCCAGATAGAGGAAAAGCACAGGGAAGTGGCCAGTGGGTATATGAGTATTCAGATTCAGTGGTTCTAACCCCCTATATGTAGGTTCATTATTCCAGCCCAGGGGGTGAAGAGCAGTCACTGAGGGGCTGCAGTGTTTGTCTTAGCTCTGCCCATGAACTTACAATTAATTCTGTGTCTATCAAGCTGCATAGGTCACCAGAACAAAGGCAATATGCACAAGATTTTTGTGAGTGCATTTTAGCGTATGTGAACAAGTAAAATAAGTTTAAATTAATACAAGCTACAAACTATTTTTTGCTTTTCAGAATATTTTGTACATAACTAAAATGATCACATATGATATGTGTTTCAAATCCATAAATTGGAGTGTACAAAACGTATACTGGAAATTTTCTGCATTTGTATGGAGTGGAAGGAAAATAGTACATTGTGGTTTTCAGATTATTATTAGTTTATTCAGGTGGGATGTGCACATTTCTACTAGAATGTGCAATAGGTCTTTTCTGCTGCCAAATTCTCTTATAGCAACTAGTTACTATAGTGATGACTGTGATTCATCTAAAGAAACTGGTGAGCTTAACTGTATCTGTAGAAAAACAAGGCATAAAGCTGAGGTATTGGACAAAAGATTTTATGCACTGTTTTGGAAGGGTCAATAGGACTAAATTCTCGAATTGCGTAAATACATATTGAAGTGCCTGATACATATCCCACTGAAGTCAATAGAAGCCTCTCCGTTAATTTCGATGGGCTTTGGATTAGGCCCACAGTCCTTATGAAGGGAAAATTCTCACTAAATTTCACAGTAATTTTGTTTATATTATGACCATAAGACCGGAGAGGACGTGCAAATGTTTTAAAACATTTGGGATCCAAGCAGTCAGAGAAATTAGAGACAGTAGAAATCCCAGTCTATATTCCTGGTAATGAAGACCTATTCTACAATGTGACAGATCTCTTCATCCTGTATGGATCAACCTTAAATGTCTCCCTCCTGGGGAAAAGTGGTTTAACTCTCTGGCCAAACTGAACTCTGTCCCATCCAGGGTATCAAAAAGTCTCGGAATATGAAAAACATGATGACCCTTTTCTGTCAACATTTCTTATCTTATTTAAGCATAGCTTCTCAAAGGCCTTTTTTCATTCGAAGACCAGTTTTGTTTGTGAATCATTACGAAAAAACTGTCTCAGACATTTTCCTGTGAATGCATTTTGAAAGGTGTCTCATTTTTAGGGTCTTAATGTCTAGTTACTTTTAAAAGTCCTCCAACTTCAAGTCCTAGAAATCGCACACCCACACAATGTTCTCCTGGCAGAAGTGCTCCTGAGCTATTTAAATGGCAGGTTTGTAATCTGACAGAGGACCTCAGAAATGTCTTCTTTTTTATCTAGTGAAAATTTCAGTGGTAGCTCTTGGAATTCAGATAAACTTCAAAACAAATCGGGGGAAGGGGGATCCCTTAGAATCCCAGAAAAAATGCAAAATGTGATAGCAAAAAGTATAGGTCATAGCAGTGTGCCCAAGCAATTGGAGTAGACTGATCGTTCTAGAGCCAAAACCAGATGGAAACATACATTTTGTATTAATTTAATGACTAAATTTCATATGCTAGTGTGATGCATATCCACTGCCACCAGTAGATAATTTTCTTGAACAACAGGGTCAAGCTGAATTCAGTCGGACCCTGGATTTGACTAAAGGGGTACAGGAAAGTCCTCTTTGTGCCCAAAGCACATGAGAGAACCATTTTTGCAACTCCCCTTGGGTTGGCATCTGCACCTAAAATCTATACCAATTATCTTTCAGAAGCTAATGGATACAATGCTGTGGCCTTGTTAGTAGTATGTGGTGGCACTCCTGGATTACACACAGCTGGGACATGTTGTTCCATCTGCAGAATATCATGATGGCCTTGCGGTCTCTGTTTTGGGCTTTGTTTAGAGGTTTTCTTTCTGGGTGAAGGAAGTGACTATGAACATTGAATCATCTCTTGCATATAGCAATGGGCAAGCTTTCAGGGGTCCAGGACTCAGGCTTCCACCACAGGAAGGGAAGAGGTCTCTCTTTACACATTCCCCTCTGTAGTCCTGGAGTTTATCATAACCTGAGGGACTGCAACCAGCTAGCCATGAGTCTGGCCAAGTATGTTTATTTTATGAACACAAAGCATGTTTATAGTTTGTTCACCAAGCTCTACGACGATGTGGAGGGGGGGGGGGGGGAACTGGCAAAAGATTTTTTGTTGTTGTTGAACTCTCATGGCCACGCAGGCTCTTTGTTTCCCCTTCCCCCAAGAAAAATACATTAAGGGGATAACACATATTGACTTATAATGAAAGATTGCTAATGGTAAGAAAAATCTTTGAAGCTATATTTTAATGATTTGTAAATATGGATCGTGAATGAGTTTAGATGAAGAAATACTTAGGCCAAGGCCTTGCTGGTATAAGTGTGATTTTTGCTAATTCTTTTGCATAGAATTGCTGATCTGCTTAAAATAATGTTATTGCTGACAAAACAAAGTATGTTATGCTGGTAATTTTTAGGTTTAAAAACCCACAAACCTGTAACAAGAAGTCTTTACTGGTAAGACCCAGGAACTGGGTGACACAGAACAAAATGACATTGAAACTGCAAAACCAGCAGGAAAAATGGAGAAGCTGGATAACTGAAGCTTGCACATGTGTAATCATAGAATCATAGTACTGGTAGGGACTTTGAGAGGACATCTAGTCCAATCCCCTGCACTCATGGCAGGAATAAATATTGTCTAGACTATCCCTGACACGTGTTTGTCTAACCTGCTCTTAAAAATCTGCAACAATGGAAATTCCACAACCTCCCTAGGCAATGTATTCCAGTGCTTAACCACCTTGACAGTTAGGAATTTTTTCCTAATGTCCAACCTAAACCTCCCTTGCTGCAATTTAAGCCCATTGCTTCTTGTCCTAACCTCAGAGGTTAAGAAAAACAATTTTCCCCTCCTCCTTGTAAAAACCTTTTATGCATTTGAAAATTGTTATCATGTCCACCCTCAGTCTTCTCCTTTCCAGACTAAACAGACCCAGTTTTTTCAATCTTCCCTCATAGGTCATGTTTTCTAGACTTTTAATCATTTTTGTTGCTCTTCTCTGGATTCTCTCCAATTTGTCCACATCGTTCCTGAAATGTGGTGCCCAGAACTGGACACAATACTCCAGTTGAGGACTAATCAGCACAGAGTAGAGTGGAAGAATTATTTCTCATGTCTTGCTTACAACACTCCTGGTAATACATCCCAGAATGATGTTCCCTTTTTTTGCAACAGCATTACACTGTTGACTCATATTTAGTTTGTGCTCCAGTAGGACTCCCAGATCCCTTTCTGCAGTACTCCTTCCTGGGCAGTCATTTCCCATTTTGTATGTGTGCAATTGATTGTTCCTTCTGAAATAGAGTACTTTGCATTTGTCCTTATTGGATTTCATCCTATTTACATGAGACCATTTCTCCAGTTTATCCAGATCATTTTGAATTTTAATCCTATCCTCAAAAGCACTTCAACCCCTCCCAGCTTGGTATTGTCCACAAACTTTATAAGCGTACTCTCTATGCCATTATCTAAATCATCGATTAAGATATTGAACAGAACCAGACCCAGAACTGATCCCTGTGGGACCCCACTCATTATGTCCTTCCAGCTTGACTGTGAACCACTGATAACTACTCTGGGAATGGTTTTCCAGCCAGTTTTTCACCCACCTTACAGTAGGCTCCATCTAGGTTGCATTTCCCTAGTTTGTTTATGAGAAGGTCATGCAAGACAGTATCAAAAGCTTTACTAAAGTCAAGATATACCACGTCTACCACTTCCCAACTATCCACAAAGCTTGTTACCCTGTCAAAGAAAGCTATCAGGTTGGTTTGACACAATTTGACAAATCCATGCTGACTGCCACTTATCACCTTATTATCTTCTAGATGTTTGCAAATTGATTACTTAATTCTTTGCTCCATTATCTTTAGAGGTACAGAAGTTAAGATGACTGGTCTGTAATTCCCCGGTTGTCATTATTTCTCTTTTTATAGATTGTCACTATATTTGCCATTTTCCAGTCTTCTGGAATCTCTCCAGTCTTCCATGACTTTTTAACGATATTGGTAATGGCTCAGATATCTCCTCAGGCAGCTTCTTGAGTATTCTAGGACACATTTCATCAGGACCTGGTGACTTGAAGACACCTAATTTGTTTAAGTAATTTTTAACTTGTTCTTTCCCTATTTTAGCCTCTTCTGATCCTACCTCATTTTCACTGGCATTCACTATGTTAGACATCCAATCACAACCAGCCTTCTTGGTGAAAACCGAAATAGAGAAGTCATTGAGGATCTCTGCCATTTCCACATTTTCTATTATTTTCCCCCCACCCCCACCCCATTGAGTAACGGGCCTACCCCGTCCTTTGTCTTCTAATGTTTTGTTGTTATCTTTATGTCTCTAGCTAGTTTGATCTCGTTTTGTGTCTTGGCCTTTCAAATTTTGTCCCTACATACTTGTGTTGTTTGTTTATATTCATCCTTTGTAATTTGAACTTGTTTCCACTTTTTGTAGGACTCTTTTTTTTAATTTTTAGATCTTTGAAGATCTCCTGGTTAAGCCACGGTGGTCTCTTGTCATACTTCCTATCTTTCCTACACAGTGGGATAGTTTGCTCTTCTGCCCTTAATAATGTCTCTTTGAAAAACTGCCAACTGTCTTCAATTGTTTTTCCCCTTAGATTTGCTTCTACTTAGATGTGCGAGTTTCATACAAAATAAAGGGTTTATGTGCTAAAAGCTGATTGGAAAAAAGTTAATCTGTAATGAAGAAATGTATAGAAGACCTAAGCAAACAAGGCCCAAACTGGAGAAACAGTCAGTAAAAATAACAGAGGGCAAAAACCCACTCTTGATAAAACCTGCATTAACTGTCTGGCAATCATTAGTGTCATGGCTTTGCAGCATCGAATGTCTTCAAGATATCTGGTACCATTGTTAATTGTTAACAAAAGAATTTGAAACATAAGTGCTCTTAACAGGTGGCTCTATTAAATCAATTCTAATTTTCTTGAAATATATGGTGATCAGAGACATAGGTACTATGGGACCCTGAATATTCCCTTTCAGGGCAACCCTCTGACACTCAGGACAAGATGTGCAGATATTTACATTTTCCTGGCCATACAATGGACCAGAAGAAGAATAACCGCACCTTCTCAATGATCTCCTTTCCCAGATGACCCTGGAGAGTATCAAGTAGATTAGTCTTAGCAGTATGGGTACAGGAATATTTTGTCTGGGTCAGGAGAGGAACTGATCTATCTAAACTCAGGTTTTGTAATTCAAAATGGGTGGCCAGCTCTTTCTGAGTGATGATCCCATTAACTATTGCTAGTTGCCTATATGCTTCCCATCACATCAATGAAGTCAATGGAACTACACCAATGTACACCAGCATAGGATCTGGCCCTAAGTGTGTAATACACACTCTACAGCTAGACAAGCATTTAAAATTAAATGCTTATGCAGATCCAAAATTATAATACTTTCAGATTTGGACAAATTTGATAATATATTTCACCGCTATTTGTGGATCCTTAGAGGACTGAATAGCTTCTCATGTGCATAGAAATTATGACATAGTTCTTTTCACAATTCATCCAAAAAATTTGCTTCCTTTGCATTCCTAATTGTCTTTAGATCTTTCAGAATACACAGTTAAACCTGGGAGCAGTTTCAACATACGGACATTTTCAGGTAAAAGGAAGAGTAATGAAATAGGTTCCTGACAATTTTAATTCACAGATAATGGCCTTTACATAAATATATATTCCTTTGAATATTCATAAGACATTTGCAGTAGAAAAAAAATTAATGGTATCCACACTGGAGGGAAGCAAGTACAATGGGTTATGAATAATGTTGCTTTGAATTTTGAAGTGGACATTGAAGTGGAGTTTTTATTTGAATGAATATTTGTGAGTGAGTTTTCCAGTTCTAATGTGTATATCTCTTTGCCTGAACCTTTACTTAATTTGTACACATTAATACATATTTGCACTGTGTGCAGACCTTTGCTTCCACTTTGCTAAATTTGGCTCTTCGGTCTAACAGAAATAATTAGGTATCTTTCCAAACACTTCAGTGGGGCTTGGATCAGGTCCTTAGAGGAACAAACACTGCTGTTAATCTGTATAAGCAATTCTCACTGATATCATTGGGAGTTCCACTGCAGATTGAGACCCGCATATGGCCCTTATAGCTATTTTCATATGGTCTTTTCTCGTTAACTTCCTTCCTTTTCTTTATGTCAGTGTGAAAATTCTGATAGATATCAAAAGATAAAACAGATTTTGATCTTTATTCTCTGCGCTATATAAAATGTATTTGACATTATGTTGGATCTAATTCTTTGTTTGTAGGCAGCTAATCTGTACTTTTCACTGTCAAGTGCTGACTGCTTAAATTAACCATCATATTAATCTCCCTTAGCAATTACAAAAACTAAGCTTCAAATGAGACTCTGTCTCTATCTTCAAAATAAGGGTAAGTATATTACAGTATACTCAAGTGCAATACAGAGCGAAACATCTTGTTCACCACTTCATGCTTATTGACCTTAAATTTCTAGAGACCTGAGGTTTGAAGAATAACTGATCACCTTAGATCTTGAAAGCCTAGTTTTTATTTACATATTCAAAGAACTGCATTAGATGATGGGTTTTGCACCAAGTCTGAAAAAAATTAATACAAAATGTCTTCCTTGATTTTTTTTAGATTTTTTTTTCATATGGCATTCAGACTTTTTAAGATAAGAAAAGTCTGACATTAGTCAGATTTAACTAAAAAAAATACTACTCAACTCTCAGCAATTTCATTCCCCTCCATAAAAGGAGCCAAGATAGTCCACTGCATATAGCAAGAATCAAAAATGTTCAAAGAATGAGGTGACCTAAAGTCCTACTTGTTGAAAAATAGTCTTCTCTCTGGCTGAGCTTTCTCCTCTATTTAGCAGTTCACCTGGATTTTTTTTTTTTTATGATGCATGTGCTGTGAAGTGATGAAATTGCTGACTTAGGTGATGACAGTCTGAACAATGATTGCTGTCAGAGAAAGAATACCTTTTATCTACAAACTTCTGAAATATTAAAGCACAGCCAACCACGAGCAATTTCACTTCTTTTTTAAACGGCCTTCCAATTATCTTTCTTTTTAGCTCCATTTTCTTTGCACAAAAGGAAGCCAAAAATGTGTGTTTGTCACAATCCCATTTTCTGATTAAAGATTTCTTCTCTGTTGTGTGTAAAAAAATAATCTTTGAATTAGAACTTCACAATGATAGACAATATGCTTAGCATAATGGGCTACTAATGCTGTAACTGTAAATCTGGATGTGGAAGAGGATGAAAAGAAGTTCATCTTTGATATAAAGTTGCTGTATGTATCAGTATTCCTGTATGACAAAACAATCAAAGCAAATGATGAGATTTAAACAATAAGGATTGGCAATAATAAACAGACTACGAGCAACAAGAAGTCAGAGGCAGAGAACAGCTTCTGTACATATAACTGATTATTTATCTTTTAAATGGTTGCAGGTAGATACACATTTAATTTTCAGTACATCACACTGGTGAAAATACTATATGAAATTTTATTTGATGTTATTCTAGGGACACAGTTATCAAATAAAAAGTAAAAAGAAGAACAGGAGGACTTGTGGCACCTTAGAGACTAACAAATTTATTAGAGCATAAGCTTTCGTGGACTACAGCCCACTTCTTCGGATGCATAGAAGTGGGCTGTAGTCCACGAAAGCTTATGCTCTAATAAATTTGTTAGTCTCTAAGGTGCCACAAGTCCTCCTGTTCTTCTTTTTGCGGATACAGACTAACACGGCTGCTACTCTGAACCTTTTCATTAAATAAAAAGTAATAGGTCATCCCAAAAGTCCATTTCTGTTGGTAGCTATTTAAAGACGGCTGAGGGTTGGATGGGGATATGGATTCAGGGTATAAGGATTTACAGGAACCGAGATGAGGAAAGTTTGGTTTTTTAGAGCTGGTTTCTTTTGTTCAGAGAAGGGTTACTGATTTGATACTTTTTTTTTTCCAAGTTGGATTGTTTTGAATTATGTGTTCAGGGCACCTAGAACCTGGCATAGGAGTTCTTTTTATATTTATATGTTGAAATCAAAATACATAAAAAGTGAATTGTTAAATCAAGCCTGCTCCTGACAAAATATGTCAGTTTTTATGTAAATGCCAGGTAATCAGGAATGTAGTCAGTACAGTGATGTTTAGTGTGAAAATATGTTTAGAAGCAGGTGGCACTTGTAACATGGGTAGGTGCAACAGTAAGTGGATTAAAACTTGTAGGTGCTTGCTGTAGTGAGTTTATTACTTGTACAATACAGTTGTGATACACAGATGTATAAAGAGGTAATTTGTGGCATGTGTAAGTCACCAGTATGTAAACCAGAAAATAGATGTAGTTCAAGTAGTGGTTCTCAACCTATTTACCACTGTGGACTGCATATGTGGCCCACAATTTGTTATGTGGGTCGCATCCAATACTACCTATATGGCCCTGAGGATGCCAGCAGATGGGTGCTGACTGGGCCGCAAGTTGAGAACCACTGAGTTAAAGGATGTTTCAGTTCAGGACCTCGATTTTCTTTATATATTTAGGGCCCACCAAAACTTTATTCATGAATGCAACTTATAATTAGCTTCAGTGGGACAAAAAGGATGAGTAATCATTACTCAACCATATTAAGGATTATAGGAATTATTTTTAAAATTTTAGTGTTGTGATTAGTATATCTTTTTATGGCTATTTCTTCTTGTACCCTTTCTCGGGTTGTCTGATCAGAGCAGTAATTTGTTTATATCTACTAATTTTGTTCAGATATATTATATTATTATTACAGTTAGATAAAGAGGTGTGTGTGTGTGTGTATGTGCAGGTATATTTGAGCCCTAGTATAGTGTGGCATTTCTTGGCAGGTATTGTTAACAGTTTGAATAGACCTTATTTGCTATTGTTTTGGTGGTGTCACCCAAATTATAATAAATTATATTTTCTACAAAGCACATGAAGAAGAATATGTTATGTGCATTTTGAATCAGAGAGTTTCATAAGTTGTCTGAATGGGGATCAATTTGCCTGCACTCTCTCTAACAAAGATTCACAGTGTTACAGTTAATTTTCTTAATGATAATTGGTGTGTGGAAAAATATATGTGGTCACTTTTCATTGACATTTGGGCCAGGAGGTATAATGCTTCCAGAGGATGTCTGTTCAGATGTCTTCCTTTATCGGACTTTGAAACTCTAATTCCTTTTTCTCTTTTATATGCCGTGAATCAATGACTTATCTGCTCTACATGATTTAGGGCTGCATAGAACTTGGCTTAGTACTTTACTTCTGCCTGTTTAATTCATCTCAATTAATCTTCATGTTTGGAAATTAGTTGACATATTTGCACAGTCTTTACAAGATGGAGGTGATATTACAGCTGAAGATTTTATGGAAATTTGATCTCTCCCTTCTGTGTTGTTAGATCAGTTATTCAATAGTGAAAGCTACAGCATTGAAAATATTCTATTGGATTGGCAATTAAGATCTCAGGATATATTCCCCTATTTAAATCATAGACAGAAATATCCTACAAAATTGCCAGGGGAAAGCTGCCTCCAACTTGAGCTGAAGAAAATTTACACAAAGAATGCTGTGTGAAGGAACACAGCAGTTGGCTTAGCTTCAAACATGCAGATCATCTCCCAGGATGCAGAAATGGGTAACATCCACTACTCCTATTCACTATTGGACTCAGTCACTAAGCTGTAGATGCTTGTTGGAATTCCATATCCTGTATCAAGACAGAATTCTGGGATAAAAAGAAGCCAGGTATGCTGAAGCACATGATCAGGAATGCAGATACTGTAATAGTCACCAACATAAATTGGAAACTTACAATATGTTAGAAATGATCATTCAGGAAGTCTGTTGTAAGTGTAAAATAACACCAGATGTTCACCTAATATAGGCAGGCAGGCAGGAGCAAAGTGAACTTAGAGAGAGTGACATAGAGGGTAACAATGGTTTTAAAACATGCACCATCATTCTCCCTAGTGGTGAAAAGCCTCATTGCATGAATTTTTCACAGTAAAAGGCCCATGGGCAATGAGAGAGTGACTAGCTGGAGATAAGATGGAGCAGCCACTACACAACATATTTCATGTGATATAAATCCCAGTGTAAATATCTGAAGTTGTTAATGATGGGTGATTTTTTATACCCACCAATGGAGGAGGTAGCAATTCATGCTAAATACCCAGGAGCAACACAGATTTAGAAGACTATTAATGGGGAAGAGGAGCCTGGTAGCTGTACAGAGGGCTTTGAGCTCTAAAAATCTAGTTGGGGATCTTGGCTTTGAATTTCCTATAGATCAACAGACTATATAGCCCTAGCCCTCCACCTGCAAAATCACTATCAATCTTTAACTAAGGAAAGTTTAACAGTTTTACTGCTTGAGATAACTTTGCTTTTCTTTGTAAGTCCCTCCCCCCATCTATTTTCCATAGATATATAATATGGTCTAGTTTTAGGAATGTACTGCCCCTTATCTAGGGGCAGGTTCTGATACACTTACTACACTGGGTAATGCCTTACTCTTCCAGTAGTCTCACTGAAGTAAATGGGAATATTTATGGAGTAAGATACTGAGCGCCCTGCACCGAAAGCAGGGCCGTTATCCAGTCTTGCTGGAGGAAGGCAGTAGTGCTTTATGGCGGGGGAGGAGGGGAACAAGGTCAGAAACTGCTGCAAGGTGGGTGTTGGTCAGCTTTGCAGCACTGACTCACCCCTTTAGAATGTAAGGGCAGGTCTTCACTACGGGGCGGGGGGGGGTCAATTTAAGATACGCAAATTCAGCTATGTGAATAGCGTAGCTGAATTCGACCTATCAGAGCCGACTTACCCCGCTGTGAGGACGGCGGCAAAATCGACCTCCGCGGCTCCCCATCGATGGCTCTTACTCCCACCTCCGCTGGTGGAGTAAGAGCGTCGATTCGGGGATCGATTGTCGCGTCCCAACGAGACGCGATAATTCGATCCCCGAGAGATCGATTTCTCCCCGCCGATTCAGGCGGGTAGTGTAGACCTAGCCTAAGGGTGGAACAATTTAAAGGTGCAAGCCCTGGCATTGGAAATCCTTGGGGGTGGAGGGAGGCAGCCAAGCTAATTGCTGGCACCTCCTTGTGGCAGATGTCCACTGCAGGTGCTCCATAGGGAAGGCATCTAGTGACCAGATAATTGGCCTGGTAAAGGACTTAAAAAGGGGGGTGCTGATTAAAGGAATGGAATGACGTGGGGTTTGGGGGCTCCTATGGTTGGAACAGCAGGGCGCCAACCCCCCTTTCTGATAACCCACCTTACCCCTCCTCTGAGGAGGGGTAGATGGTAAGATACTGGCAATGGATTTGCTGGAGGGACCTGATGGAAAAAGAGGGGGAGCTGGTTTATTCAGCAACCCCCAGGTAATTGCATAATAAACAGAGGTTACCTGCACTTTACGCTTTTATCTGCCGGGTAGTCCCAGACATCTAATAATAAAGTTGAAGCCTGATTAAATCCATATTGAGTGTCTCCTGTCCTCCTTTCGGTATAGCTGGACAATATGCAGTGTGAGCAAACATATCAGAATCTGGCCTCCAGAATTGATAACTCTTATTGAAAGAAGTGAAATTGAAACCACAGGAGATACTGCTACAGTTAAGGCATATATAAGGCTCACAAATCTGTGTCTTGTTTGAAAGAGGAAGAAGGTGTCTGAGCAACATTAATTGTTCTCTGTGTCAAGAACAGAATTGTCACCCTGCTTCCACCTTACATAAAGTACAGATCACTTGAAAGGTGATCTCCTAAGAGACTGAAGACCAAGCCTTCATCCTGACCTAATTTCTTCTTCAGATCCCATTTGTAGACTCATACAGTGGTTAAGTAGTATTTCTTTTTCTCTGTTTTTTATAGTCTCCCATCTTCAAATTCTTCCAGTTGATGCCATTCTTATTATTGTAAAAGTTAGAGCTGTATTAGGAAGTCAGATTTCAGGCTATCATGTTTTTAATTAATTTCTTCAGGTATTCTGATAAGATTAAGTATTCTGCATGTACGGTAAATAAAAGTTTAATATGTATGCAGCTAAGTCTGTGAAGAAAGAGGTTTTCACTGAGTATTGATTCATGTACATGAAACATTTCTATGACAATAATTCATTGTATTCTTAAACATGAACTTTTTAAGCTAATGAGGATTGGAAAACACTAATATCTGGAATTCTAAATTATGTTAGAACTTTTTCAAATTCACATAATAGGCAACATTTTCTTCTCAGGTGTGAAGGGGGCATCTTGTCTTTGCATTCATGGAAACTCCCATTTCAACAGAAATTCTGGGCATTTAAGATAGATTATCTAAATCAAGATCCAGCCTGGGCATCCAAGAGGAAAATATTTACTTTCAATGTGTATAAAATACTTGCCCAGTTTCCCATAGGATTATTTATTTATGTATTTATTTTGGCTGCATCTTTGTCACAGCAGACACTCAGCAATGAATCCAGTGAAGCTGCACAAATAAGAAGTAATGGTACTGTACTAGCAATGAGGTCTATTATCAGGGTGCTTTGTTTATGCTGCCATTCTGCCTTGCATGCAAACAAGCGTTCATGCTATGGTCCTAGTATCATTGTATCTTCTTCACAATCCCTTGGGCTGGGCACCTGTATCTCAGGAACGATAAGCAAAGTTATGTAAGTGAGGATGCCCTTGGGCAGAGGGATTGCTTCCCAAGCCCCAGGTTCAAAGTATGGTCCATGAGAGAAAAGGCTTAGTAGCACTGGTCCATGGGAAAGGCAAGTGGGTAGGAAGAGAGATAAAGTTGAGGAGCCTTAAGCCCAAAACCATTTGGGGACGGGGGTGGGCAAGATATCCCAGGGCCAAAGCAATTTGTTGAAAAGTGGGAGACAGGGGGCTCATGTTGCCAACATTTTCCTTGCAAGGTTTTATGGACTTGAAGCATAAACAATTTACCACTTAAAAAAGGAAAGTTAGATAAATCTAAAATATCAAAGAATAAAAGTTTACACTGGTGGGGATCTAATTTATCTCCAAAAGGTAGGTTTCCACTGCTCAAATCCCTGCCACAATAACATGGAGCTGCACTAAAATGTCATGGCTAGGTGGTGGACAGCTAGACCTAGTAGTCAGAGCCAGAGTCAAGAGTCAACTGGGTCAGAATACCTGGATGTCAGAAGCAGGAGGCAAACTGGAGATCAGAACCATGAGTTAGGAACCAGAATCAAGGTGGGTCAGCATACCAGGGGGTCAGAGGAAGAAGACAAACTAGAGGTTGGGAACCAGAAGTCAGATGCCAGGAATCAAGTTGAATGGGGATGCCAGGAAATCAAGTCGTAAGAGCAGGAGTCCAATTGATCAGGCAGTTTTCTGTTCCTCCTGCTGACTTAAGTAGGGCCAGAGGGACAATCAGCTACTCTGGGACACCACTAATCGGATCCTCACGTTGTGGTGGGGTGTGATGGGGTGTACCTACACTGCACCAGCCCCAAAGGTTTAACTGTACTTTGCAGGCTGAGGAAGCCCCGCCCCTCCGACTCTGCTGGGCATGCTCAGCCTGGAGGCAGAGTATAAACGGAAGCAGCCCAACTCCGTCTGGGCAGGTTGCTGAAAGGGGAGGACGCAGATTGCAGGCTTTCTCCAGGGAGCTGCTACAGGCCCTGACTACAGAGTCTTGGCATGCAGAGCTCTGGACGGACTCCAGGCTGCCTGACAGGCCCAGAGAAGAGACTGCGCCAGCAGGAGCCATGCCACTTGAATTTCCAGATACCCCAGGGAACCATGGAGCGTTTCTGAGGGGAAAAAGGGTAAGAAGCAGCCCAAGGAACTTAGACTTTTCTCTGGTGAGCAAACAGGGGAACCAGTCAGGGTGTTTCGCGAGGATCCCTGCTGACTCAGTGGTGAGCCCCCCCACCAATGCCTGGGCCCTGGGCTGAGACTTGGAGGAGCAGGGAGGGCCGGAGTCCCTCTACCTTGGGTGCCACACACCTCTAGGTGGCGCCCCACTTCTCCAACAGCCCAATAGGCCACACAGCACCCCAGAAGTGGGCGCCCTTATTGACTCTGGCCATTAGACCATGCTGACCTGAGTGGAAAGGCCACTTTATTGACTCTGTCCTTTATTGCTCTGCGACTGTGGGGACTATTTCTGGTCTTCCCTAGTGTCACGCCTCTGGGCAGAGTTCCACTGGGCAGCATCTGCTGGCTCCTTAGATGCCTTTGAGGAGTAGCAGGTGCTGTCTGGGGTCCTCTGCTCGGTGTCCCCATCTAGATTCCTCATTTTGAACCTCTGACCACCACTTCCAACCTTATTTTTCATTACTTGTCCATTTGGAACCTCGGTCCAGTGGTCCCTTCCGCTAGGCTGGGGGAGGGGCCTTTAGAAGTGGATGGGCTTGTGCCTGCCCACCTCCCAGGTTTTTCCAATGGGGGGGGGACTCTGGCCATTAGGACATGCTCCTCTAAGAGGAAAGGCCGCTTTATTGACTCCGGCCACCAGGCCAGACTACCACGTTTTAGTCAGGGTCACGAACACAAGACATAACTGGGTTCTATACAGTTTTTTTTTCCCTTCTCACCATAAGAGACCTGGCACCTGGGATGGAGTGTACTTACCCTGTGACACAGGGCTTCATGGATCTCAGATAAGCTTTTGCTAACATCCAGGTGGATGGCTGGAGTATAGCTGCACCCATGCACTTTTCAGGACTGGGTTCTAGACCTGTGTGTCATGACACCTAGCCTTCCAACAGCCTTACTATGGAGTGACAGAAGATTACCACGCTAACAGTACTGCCACTGGTACCACTGTAGCATGGCCACATGCGTGAACATGAGTGGTAAATAGTGTGAAAATAAATCACCATAATATCCAAGCTTGTTTCCAATATCACACTGACCATGTTGCACATGTGGTCACCATGATTTAAGCACAGGGGCATTCTTAGAGGAGGGTCCCTGCTGGTAAAGAGCTTACCCAGCTTGGGACTTACAAGTGCTGTTTTGTCAGGAGAAGGGAACATGTCCAGGGAAACAAGGGAATATTCTGATTCATCGCATCGCTAAACAGCCTCCATGAACAAGATGCCGGTTGATGCACAACCTGGAATTAGAATGATCTTCCCCAGAAGAACGAGCATTTTGTGCAGCAGTGAAAGACTTTCTTCCCTCCCCCAAATTGAATACCTGCAGGAGGGCATAAGTTGCACCCTTGTGCCAGAGGTGGCAAATAGAGCAGCACTGTTCATCTCAAAAATAGTAACTCCTCATGGGAGCTTCTGTCAGTTCAATTATTTTACTTTTGACCAATTTTTAATCAGCATTCACATTGTTTTGCAATCAATACTCCCAGGATTTATGGGGCTAACTCCTATTAATGCTAATAAGAGTTATGCAGGGCTATTCCCTATCCACTGATAGGTCACCAGAGCAAATAATATCTGGATAAAAAGCTACAATGTTCTATGTAATAATAGGATTGTAATGACATATTCAGCCTTTTTATCTTCTTTTTTTTTTCCTTTTGCTACTTGGTTCACCAAGAGCTAAAAACATGATTACTAAAGGCGCATCTCCATTAAAGGGGAATATTCATTACATAAAAAACTCACTTTCTGAGTAATTTGTGCTATCAAAAGAGGACTTTTTTTTCTCCTTGATAGCTTGGGACAAGTTGGGGGGCAGTAGCACTATTGTTGAGAACAGTAAACAGGTTTATTAAAGCGATCAAATGGAAATTTCACAATCTGCTCAATCCTTAATTACCTTAAAATATAAATCCCTGACTTATTGGAAGTATCAGGTGCTGTAGTCAAAATCTGCATTAAAATGCAAATGGGTCATTACATAATTGAAGTTATTTAAATAGTGTGTATTTTCTACACCCAGTCCATCCTGTCATGAGATTGTAAAGACTTGGATTATTTAGCCTGAAAAGGAGATGAATTAGAGGTGATTTGACTGAGTCTTATAAAATTTAGAAAAGCATGTGAAAGACTGATCAATTCCTCTTTTTTTTCTTTACACCATAGGAGAAAAAGGGAATTCTCAGTAAAATTAAAGGACAACATAATTAATTCCAATAGAAGGAAATAGAATTGTATGCGATGGACAGTCCATCACTAGATTTCCCAGCCTCAGGAGGTTGTTGAGACAATGCTGTGGCTGATTTTTATTTTTTTATTTTAAATGGACTGGTTTTGTAAGAATGCAAGTTAGTGGCCCAATTCTGCAAGGTGCAGCATCCACAGTGTGATGTGCTGAGCATTCATATCTCTCACATACTTCAACGGGAGCAAGATCATGCCCCAAAAGCCAAATTGTGAGAGCTATTGAGCATCTGAGTCCCATCATTGAAGGAACTCAGGGCCTTCAACAGTGTCTTAGATATTTGTATTGCCAATGCAAAGCAGCATTGTGGAACACATCACTGGGGAAATGGCCATTTTAGTGCCTGGGTCAGGCAGCTGGGATTATTGGTAAATCACAGAAGAGGTGGTTTTGAATTGTGAGAAAGAAACTGAAGGGTACTGCTAAGTGCTCACTTGCTCAAGGTTCTGAACGTTGAGATGAATGGGAATTGAAGTCCCATTGCTGTCCCACATCGAGCATCTCATGATTTGACCCTAAATGATAAATAGTGAGATGGTTAAAGCTGACATTTAAGGTTGGGATTTTTGAAGCACCCTAAGGGAAACAGATGGTGAACTCCCAATGGCAACTTTGAAAATACCAGCTTAAACCGTTATAGTTAAGACCTGGAGGCCAAGACCTCTGGGAAACCCTTGATCAGAGGTTTAGCCATTACTTGGAAATCAAGAAGATACTATCTATCTGGAAGGAGTCCAACACCATTCTGCTGTACAAGAAAGGTGATTGTGAAGATCTAAAAAATTATCATCCACTATGTCTGCTCTCACATGTCTACAAGCTGTTCATCAAAATAATAACAAACCAACTTTCACGGAGTCTGGACGAGCAGCCAAGAGAGCAGGCAGGCTTTTGAAGGAATTTCAACACAATGCACCATATTTTCACTATGAACCAGCTATTGGAATGCTCAATGGAATACAAATTCCCTTTATGTATTGCCTTCGTCAACTATGAAAAAGCGTTTGACAGCGTATAGTTCAATGCAGTGTTGAAAACTCTTGCAGAGCAGGGCATCGACACAAACTATATCAAACTGTAAAGAAAACAAATTCTGACTGCACTACAGATATAACTTTATTTGATACTCCCCTTCGCATCCCAGTTAAGAAAGGTGTGAAACAAGAAGACACGGTTTCACCCAAACTCTTCACAGCCTCAAAATGGTAATGAGGTGGATGAATTGGAAGGGTGGAATCAACATTAACAGAGAATAATTAAACCATTCAGATTGGTTTAATTGTATTGATCGCCAAAAATACTATCACACTACAGAAAATGCTGCGAGAACTCAACACAAAAAGCAGCCACGTCAGACTGAAAATTAACCACTCCAAAACAAAATTTATGCAGTCTGATACCTTGCCAAAAGCCCAAATAACAATCAAGGGAGAACAAATAGAAGAAGTTCAGCAATATGTCTATTTGGGCCAAGAAATTAACATATGCCATGATCAGGAAGGTGAACGCTCATGAAGAAAGAAAGCAGGTTGGTGCGCATTCAATTCTATCAAGGATGTCCTCCAAGGAAAAATCAAAAGGCAACACGCTCCAGCCTCTTCAACTCAACAGTACTGCCAGCAATGCTGTATGGCAGCGAAACATGGACACTGACGAAGACAGAAGACTGTCTGTCATGGAGAGGGCGATGGAAAGAAGAATTCTGGAAGTTTCAATCCATGACCAAGTCCCCAATGAAGTGATCAGACGGCAGAGTGGAGTAAAGGATGTCACTGTTGAGAGCAGGCACAATAAAATGTGATGGGCCGGGCATATAGTGAGTCTCACTGACAATTGAGGGACTCCAGCTGTCGCCCACAGGAACTGAAACGACCACTTGGCTGACCTCTAAAGAGATGGGAAGATTTTATCGTGAAAAGACATGGCCGCACATGAAGAAGGATGGTCAGGATACAAGAAGAATGGAAGAACTGTTGTGATCGGCGCAATCAATACGCGCGCTGAAGGACCAATCGATCAAGGTGATTTAAGTTCCATTCGTCCAAGTGGGATGAATGGGAGCAATTCACACCTTTCTTAGGTGTATTTATTATACAGGTTGTCTGCTTTGGATACACTTGGATCACTTTTCGGTGAGCTTCTTTACCCCCAAAAGGATTTTATTTTATTTCATTTTTTAAGAAAGCTTAGATTTTTCAACACAATACTGCAGAATGGGATAGATTCCTCTTCAAATTCCCTGGCCATGGTACCATAAAGTATACAAGAATTTGAACATAAAGCAAAATAAGAGAAGAAAGGCAGGAACACAATTAGGGCCTTGTCTACACTACAGAGTTAAATCGACTTAAGTTACATTGACAACCATCTGCTGTGGTAATTACATCAGTTGTGCACATTCACACAATGCTCCTTGTATTGGTGGAGCGCAACCATAGCTGGTGATCTTGCATCAACAAAGAGAGCATTGCATCGTGGATAGCTATCCCACGATGCCACATGCTACCAGCTGCCACTAGGAGATCTGGGGACAGATTGCAGTGCATCAGGGGAGCATGCTCACTATACCATGATACAGTTCTTTCCATCCCATCATTCCATGAGCTTCCGACTTTGTTTTGTACTTTTTTAACAGCCCCTGTAAACTGTGCACCCATCTAGGCCTGAAAGCATGGATACTGAACTGCTGACCCATCTGTTGATGAGAGTTATGAACACAATGCAGCTGGGCATGCAATATTTCATGAGCTGGGAAACAGAAAGTGAATCTGTGGTGCCTGCCCTGCTGTGTGCAATGAAAAGAAACAATTCAAGATTGCTGCTGGCATTCATGGAGGAGCTGCACATGGTGGACAGTGGGTACTGGGCTCAGGAAACAAACACTGACTATTGGGATCGCAGCGTGATGCATGTATGGTATGATGAGCAGTGGCTACAGAACTTTCAGATGCGCAAAGCCAACTTCCTGGAACTGTGTGTGGAGCTAACCCCTGCCCTGCAGCACAAGGACACCAAAATATGAGCTGCAACTCAGTGGTGATCGCTATGTGGAAGATGGCAAATCCAGACTACTACTGCTCAGTTGCGAATCAGTTTGGAGTTGGAAACTCCATCGTGGGGGTTGCAGTGACACGAGTATGCAGGGCCATTAATCACCCCCTGCTTCGAAGGACTGACTCTGGGTAATGTACAGGAAATAATTGATAGCTTTGTGGCAATGGGATTCCCTAACTGTGGTGGGGCCATATATGGCATGCTAATCCCAGTTTTGGCCCCAGATCATCCTGCGACAGAGTACGTCAACTGAAAGGGCAACTCCTCCATGGTGTTGCAGGCACTGGTTGATCACCGGGGCCATTTCACTGATATTGATGCAAGTTGGTCACGGAAAGTTCATGATGCATGCGTCTTTAGGAACACTGGACAGTATAGAAAGCCGCATACTGGGACTTTCTTTCCTGACCAGAAGATTCCAATGGGGGATGTGCAAATGCTAATAAATCCTCTGACTTACCCTGCTCTCACTTTTTCCTGTTCTTTAGCCACCACTCTTTCCTTGTTCATTACTCTCAACTGGGGTGCCTTGTGAGTCCCCAGATCTTGATCTCAACTCTGATAGTTTCTGAAGTTGTTCAAGCCCCAAAATCCCTGAGGCCTTTTGCCCCCAGTGAATGCTTTTGTAATGCATCCACAGACTCCTTTCCCTTCTCTCCCTCATCTGCAAGAAAACCTGTTATCCATTTGAACTGTGAAAATGCTGTATGGTTCAGACAGTTGTAGGTCACTCAGTTACTATAACCCCAGCAAATTTCTAGGATCCTCTTTCCCTCTCTGATTTCAAGAAACTCTTCCATTTCTGAAGTTGAGCACATCAAAACCTGGTCCCCAACTAAAGGGCCTGCTGTACCCATAGCCTGCCAAACCCTTACTGGTGACTTGGATTCCTACATAATCAATTGTGGCTGCAGATGTTCCTTCCCCACTTTCTCTTTTTCCCTCTCCACATCTCAGATATTCGCCCCCATATTTCCAGTGCTTGTGTCCTCATCCTGGCTCTCAATGGTCCCCTCCCTCACCCTGACCTCTTCCCAATCCTGTATCAGTAAAGGACTAGTTCTGTCCTTCCCCTCAAAAGTAGAGAGGCCTGCCTTGTCATTCAAAATAGGACTGTCATTAGTTCTTGACAGGCTGCTTAGAATCCTTTGATCCCCTGGCACAGGCAAGCAGAAAGGGTCCTTGCGACGTTGGGAATGATATTTTCCCCTATTGTGTATGCCTCTGGGCACTGCCTGTAAACATGTCCAATTTTCCGCATACGTTACATCTAATGAAGTCCCTACAGACCTCAGTCTTGTGTGCATCAGAACCACAGTACATTCACTTCCTCACACCGCTGCTCACACTAAAATGTTCTGTAGAGCGGCAGGTAAAACGTGTGCGGCTGCCTGGGATACCTACAGTAACTCTGCTCAGAACCTAAATCAAATATATTGAGGAGCTGTTACACTGTATTATTTGCCTGGAGAAGTTCAATGGTCCCTTTAAATTCACCATTCCAAACTTTAAATTGATCATAAACTTCAACTGGAAGCTGCAACATTTAGCATAATGTGGAACCCAATGCAGAACATCCTCTTCATGTATATTTTCATTGCAAAAGAAGATAGTCACAGACTTAATAGCGGGTTGGAATAGAGGAACAGCTACTACATCATCCCACTCCCTAGACCGTGTTCTAATTGCAAACTGCTTCCAGAAAAATTATATTTCACCATAGGAGTAAAAGCTGATCACAAATTCTCTGCTGCTTGGCAGGTGTATCACAGCTTTCAGTGAGAATCCTAAAGATTTTAATCAAAAGAGTCCCAACAACAAAATCCCTAGTGGAACTATGCCCCATGGGTAGGGCAGTCAAATCACATATTTCTGATGAATCATCCTAGGCTAATGCTTCTATTGTGAAGAGTACTGCCCAGAGTACTGTGACAGCTACCTAGGATTTTTTCTTAGGTGGTGTAACGATGCTGGTTCTGGCGGGACCCAACTGTGAGTGCCAATTCAGGACAAATTGCTTAAACAGGGCAGTTACAGCCCAAGGCTGGGGTTTTTCCACCTCTAAGGCAAACCAAACCAGCCAGACAAAGAGGACTAACCACAAGTCACACAAGCAATTCCCTTAGACACTCCAGTTTCCCAGTATCACCACCAGTGCCACTCATTTGACCCCCTTTATACAAGATTTGGTACCACTACAGGATTTTGGTTTTGCAACCATGTTCTATATGGTCCCAGATTATGTCAATAACATCACAGGTGGCCCCTGAGAAGACCATGGCTAGAAACAGGCACATCAAGTTCTTCCTTATTGTGGTTGTTATTCGGCTGCTCACTCATAACAGGACTTTGTGTTCTCACATCACCACTAGCGTTTCACTTTGTGTTGCTGGGAACCTCAAGATAAAGCAAAACAAGAGCCCCCACACCCCCCTTCAGATTCTAAAAAATGCCTCTTTTGATCCACTTTTCCTTCTGGTCAGCTTTTACCCTTAATAATACACAAATGGAATCCCTTAAAGTGAATGGAGCTCCTGCAACAGAAGAAACCCCAGTACTACTCCTCTCTCCACTTTCAGGAGGCCACACATGTGGTTGCTAAACTGCCCTTTACCTCTACATTTCTGATACAGCTGACTGTGCCAAAGTTGCACTGTATTCCTGCCCTTCCTTAAATACCCCACGCAGAGTTTGAGAAGGAAGACACACCCTGAAAAATAATTTCCCTGAGTAAGGGGACCTAGTTCCAGCCCCTGCATTCCTGGGGCTCCTTCTAGCAGTTGCTCCTCAACACCAGGGAGCTACAAAGAAAACTTTTTTTTCATTTTGAACACATACTCATATTGCCTATCCATTCATCCCAAATACTTCCCCAACTCTGAGTATCATTCCCAAGTCAGCTTCCCCACAGCTATCTTCATCTTGGGGTGGGAGGGGCACAAACGTCCAGGCACCACAGGAACAAGGATCATAACATTAGCTGATAGCACCACAGGATCCAACAATCTGTGAACAGAAACTTCTGCTTCAGTCTCCAAATAAACAGACTCTTCCATTATCACATCCAGGGAACTTACTGGAAGAACAAAGCCTCTTTCTGCCCCACCATCTGAGGCTGTAGCCATATTGGCAGGAAGATAATGTGAGAACAAACTCTTTCTCTCCTGTTGGAGCTTTTCCACTTTATATAAGCAATTACATATTAATTAGGCAACAGAGAGAGAGACTGATCATAAAGCCCAGTAGTTGTGGCACCCAGCTGGGATATGGGAGTCATGTGGTCACTTGAATGTGGGTGTCCAATATCTCAAAGGCCTCTCTCTCTCTCGTTGAAAAAAACCCGAAGTCTTATGATTTGATTCCAATGTGGAACAGAATCAAATGTCAAAACCTCTATTTCTTTATGAAAGAGAATTCTTGTTTTCCAGCTAGCCCTAATTATTATCTCCAATTTTACAGGGGGAGAAATGAAACCAGGATGTTAAATGACTTGTTCAAGTCTAGTAGATCAAGTCATTGTCAAAGCTAAGATAAGAAATATTCAGTTATGTATCCCAGTCCAGTCTTCAAGACCACTGGGATACTTTCAGAAAATAATCGGTCCTCGAACTTTTCCTTACTAGGACCTCTTCTTTCAAGTTGGAGCCCACTCATGTAACCAAGATCGTCCTCTTAGTCATACAAGAAGGCCAAGTCAAGACCTCAAAGTTGAAAATTTATATACTAGACCAGGGAATCGGCAACCTTTGGCACACAGCCCGCCAAGGTAAGCAACCTGGCAGGCCAGGCCGGTTTGTTTACCTGCTGTGTCCGCAGGTTCGGCCGATCGTGGCTCCCACTGGCTGCAGTTCGCCGCTCCAGGCCAATGGGGGTGGCGATCGGCCGAACCTGTAGACGCGGCAGGTAAACAAACCGGCCCAGCCCACCAGGGTGCTTACTGGCGGGCCATGTGCCAAAGGTTGCCGATTCCTGTACTAGACTATGAAAAGACATAAAGGGCATGGTTCTTATTTCTCTCACATTGATGTAAAACAGGAATAACTCAATTGAAATGGAAACCTCCCTGGAACAAAATCGGGACCTTTTTGAAACTTTTTGAAATTAATGGAGTTATTTCAATTTCACATCAATTTAAGAGAGATCAGAATCAGGACAATAGGCTTCCTCCTCTATAATGAACTGGATGAATTGCTATCCATTGGGACTGTGGGGAAAGGTTTGGCTGCTCCCACTATTTCATGTATTCATCATAATTCCCTTTGAAAATCACAATAATAGGTTATGCAGTGAGACAGTATTATCCTTTAAAAAATGTTGGAGAAAGCTCTTTTTCCCTATTGCTGGTTCTGTGTTTAGTATTTCAAGCATGCCAGGTATTTGCCAGACATTTATTTAATAGAGAACATTACAAGGGCTCTGCTGGCGCAGCAGCAGTCATTCATTATACAACTTAGACAGAAACACAGGGACTCAGAATAGTACTGCATCAGAACATGTGGCTAACCTCTGCTCTGAGGCTGCTCCTGAAGGGACTGAATGGTAATACAGAATATCATACTGCAGAAGTAAATATCACCAATAACTGTAATAAGAACTAGATTTTTTTTCACGTGGAATTGGGTCTGAGAAACATCCTTATTTAAGGAAAAAATAATAAAAAAGCACTATCCTATAGCAAAGGTGCAAAGCATTATAGCATATAATCATGTTACTACAGTGTATTAGTCATTACAGTGGAATACAGAAAAGTAAAACGACCTTTGGACCATAAAAAAGAGCTTATGGCAATGGGGGAAGGGAAGTAGGAAGTTGCTGTTCTTGGGAATGAATAATATTATGATCCTGCAGTGATCGATTTTTTTATTATTATTTATTTATTTATTTATTCTCACTGTTTCATTGTCTCTCTTAGCCAGCAGGAAAAAACAAACTATATTCTGACTATGAGTCATGCTCCTTGCAGAGTGTCTCTCTCTCTCTCTCTCTCTCTCTCTCTCTCTCAATCTCTCTCTCTCTCTCTCTCTCACACACACACACACACACACACACACACAGAGTCCCTTCGGGGTAACACTTGGTGTTCATCATTCAGTCTGCATTAGAATACTGGATGGTAGTTTTCTATCCTCTATTCAGCCACTGTGACTAAGTAATTTCTCAGTTTTAGAATTCAGTATGAAAAAAGACTGGCCCTGAGTTCATAGGGTCTGATTTATGAATAATTAGATTTTCATGCATTTCCCCGATAAAGAAACTACATAAGTGTACCATAATACCTTTTTCAGGAAAGATGAAATTACTCTTCTTTAAGGATTTATCAGATGCCTGAATTCCCCTCAGAGTGGGTCAAGGCATTTCAGTTGGGGTTCTGGGGTTGAGGAATGCAAAAGCCTACGAAAGGTATAATGCCACTCGGGATGCAAAAATGAGAAGTAATATTTATCTTTCTTAATAAACAGTCGAACATGAGAAATTCTTGGATTTCCTTTTTCTCTCCCTCCCTCCCTCCCCTATTGGTTCTCCCAGGCCCTTTCCCACCTTTTACCTAGTTCTTTATCCTGCAAATATGCACCAAAGGCATCAATTATCAGGTTGATTTTTGCTTCTGAAATGACTCAGTTGATCGTGAATTTGCAAAGGAGAACAGAAGCAACCATCTCAGGACTAGCAATCTATGGTTTCTATCAATTTATCCAACTATGGATATTGAAATGTCCAAATGTTTTGTTTTGACATTTTTGATAAATAATCTGGATATTTGAAATTTGAAAACAAAACAAAACATTTTGATATTCACAAAATTGAAATGTTTTGTTTCATTTTGTTGAATTGACCTGAAATGCTTAATTTCAAGTCAGTTCAACATTGAACTGCATTTTCCCATTGCTCCATGAGGGTTCTAGTTCTGGAGTCCTGTGCCATCATTCACTTCTATGGGACGGGCTCTGGCCAGATTACATCTCCCATTTTGCATCCAGAATCATGTTGCCCCTCAGATGCACCATACAGCTTGATCAGCATTGCACTGTGGGAAATGCAGTCCTCCAGTGAGCCTATAGGAGAAAATGATGCCTGATCTGTAACTCTCTTAAAGCAATGCATTGTTAGGGAAAAGCTGTTTAATGTGTTGAACTGATTTGAAACAAAACATTAAGTGTTTTGAGTCTAAACTGACCCAAACCAAAATATGTCATTTCAATTTTCCTGACAGAAAATCCATTATTTTATTTTATTTTTGGCAAAACTAAAACGTCAGTTTTGCAGAAACTGCATTTTCCATTGGGGAAATTGTTCTCACAGAAAATTCCCAATAAGCTCTAGTTTGTACATTGCCTAACACAAAGGAGCCTCTAGGCACTATCATAATAAAAATACTAAATAACTGCTTTAAGGGTCACAGAAATTGGAAGGGTGAGTAACTGAGCACTGTGGGTCTTAGCGCTGGGTCTAAAATTTACTCCTGGTTTTCTAGCAGCTTTGGATCCCAAAGTTTATCGAGTTAGCTGTGCTTGTGTATATCATTCTTTGACATTTTAGCTTTTAAGCATAAGGATATTGTTTTATGAAATAAAAGGCAGAATTTGTTGAATGAACAGATAAGAATATAGGATTGTTTTAAAAAATAAACAAAACAAAAGATATCAAAGTAAAAACATCTGAACAAATTCTGACATAGTAGGAAAAAAACTTCAAAACAATTTGCTATAATACCCTAGAGCAAATGTAGTTTTCTATTTCTAATTACTATTATATTTACTTCATAGCAGCAGCCTTGATGGGAATTAAGTAGCTATGAATGGCAGGAAGAGAAGGAAGATGTTGGCTACTTGTAATATAGGGCCAGATCCTTCAAAGCTTTACTCACTCAAGCAGTCCAAATTGTCAGTGGGACTATCCACATGACTGAGGATTCCTTGAATGAATGAAGCTTTGCAGACCAGGCCCAGATATTTTTAAATGAGTTCCTGATGTCTGAATATTTTGGAAAAAATAATCGACATTTGGATAGCAAAGGCCCCAGTCACTTGGACATAGTGGACAATTTTAGCCCCAGGGAACAGGTTGTGATTCCACGATCTTTGGACACCGAACCTACCCTAATCTCCTTCACTGGGATAAGCGCCACCATGCACCATCCTGCTACCAACATGCCAACAATACACGAGAGACTCCCCATTACATTACAGTTGTGGAGACAGCTGGCATAGGAGATGGTTGTGACATCTCAGCCAGCTTTATACTAATGGTGAAGAGTGTCCTGGCACAGCAGGAATTTATATATGTGAAACTGATGAAGTAGCAATCTGGCCCAAAAAGTTATAGAATAAAATAAGTATTTGGCACATGGATAAGGTAGACGGGGCATCCAGAGTGAAATGCCAGGAAGTCAGCACTGCCAATGGTATCTGATGGCAACACTATAGGACATCATACAAGAGTGGGTAACATCAGGCCGCCGGCTAGGGAGAAAAGCAGCAGGATTGTAACACCAGGAGGTAGACAGTCATAAGTCATTCAATCTGCAGATGGGAATGGAAGCAAGAGGGTATTGCCAAACAATCCATGTGTGTTTGTGTTTGTGTGTGTGTGTGTGCGCACAGGGCAGAAGGAAGTCAATGTTATTCGACACAGTGTGCTATATTAATTACACTGGAGGAGCAATCTGGTTTAGTAGGAATTTGAGGCAGGTGAGGAATGCTGGATAAGACACGTGTTGGGATTGTTCACTTTAATTGTATATTTATTTCAGTTCCAAATGAAAAAAAATATTTCATTACTTGTGGACCAAGTGCTATCTTAATAAAGTCAATGCAATCCATCATGAAGAACAGAATGACTCCTCCATGTAAAATGCTAATGACTGAGTGTTCAAAAATGTTGACATCAATGAGCTTTGGACCAGGTCAAAAGGCCAGAATTTTGATATTTAAAGGAACACAAGTAAAACCTTCATGGAAAACAAAGAAGCTGTGAGAAATCCTAGTATTTATCATGCATGTCCATCATGTGATGACATTATAGAATACGTGAAAATTAAAAAAGAGAAAATTAGACGAATGCACTGTTTTGTATGAGAAAGGAGTAGAATCCATTAGACTTGTCCTAATTTAAGATTATTCTTGGATTTTTTCTATAATTGATTAATAATAAAAAAGAATTGAATTATAGTCCAAATAGGTTGAAAAAATCAATTAAAATTGCTATAAAAATTGGTTTCATTTTTTTAAAAGGTCGTATTAAAGAATTCTCTGATTTATGATTTTAGGAACTCACTGATTTTGCATTTCTGGAAAATATATGCACCATGGTTGGATTTTGTGTGTTTGCTGACCACTTTAATGATTCATTGTGAAGTGTTTTTTAAAAACAATCTGTAAATGTCTTCTTGTCCAGAGGCTGATGATGATGAGGGACATGTTTATTTCACTTGTTTATAGGCTTTTTTCTGAGTACCTGAGCATCCTTGAAACATTTAACTAATCATCCTTGCAACACCCCTCTAATGTGGGAAAGTATTTTTATCTCTAGTTTACAGATAAAGAACTGAAGTGCAGAATGATTAAGGCTCCAGCCCTGCAACTGCATGTTCATAGAAACACCTCAGTGCCGAACAGAGCCCTACTGAAGTTAATGGGGCGTCATACAGGCACATGTCTCCACCCACATGTGTGCAGTGCAGGACTGAAAACAAAGGGTTTCCCGGAAGTGACACAGAAAGTTAATTGAACCCAGCTATTCCAGGTCTCAGGCCTGTGCTTTACCCACAAGACTGCTTTGCGCCCACTAGTACCATTTGGTGAACATGCCTTTTAAAGAGAGTAATGTTTCCTTTTAAACTTATGCAAAACCAATCTACGCGTAAGCTTCTATTCAGCCACTTGGGGCTTTGTGGCCTTCACTTGGGGCTTTGTGAAGTCCTGCCTGTTGGCCCCCTCAACCTCTCTTAGTCACAATTCTTTCTCGTCTTACACTCTCACTTTTCTCTTTCCTGCAAAGTTATGATGCAGAGAAAAATGCGTGTGCTGGGCATAGGGCAAAATCATGTTCACCTTACTCAGACTATTTGTTCTATTGATTTTAGGGCAAAAACCTGTGTGAATAAGATGGGAAAGATTTGACCTCCCTCTCGTGGTTGAATTTTCACTTGATGGAAGAATAGAGGAGTTCCTCCTCCTTTCATATGTGACTTCCTCAACTAGTTCCACCTGTCACAAAAATGACTTTGAGTGGAGGCAAGACAATCCTGCCCTATCAGCTTGTTTTGTGTTTTGACCTGGGCCCAGCTGCTTCTCAGACAATGGATGTGCAATGAACAATCTTACTGTAGTCCTGAAAGCCAAAACCACTTCCTCTCCTCTGGACCTTTGTCTTCTCATCCTGCCTTCCCACCAATTCCTGCCATAGGAAAATAGTAGGAAATACTTTCTCTTAAGGACAGAGAGCACCACAGTACCCCAGGTGCCCTGAACTTTTCTTCTTTGTTGAGAAAATGTTAGCACTTGACATAAAGCCCCCCACTTGTGCCAGAAATTGTAATATTTTGAATTAAAATCATACTGATCACATAATGGATGCCTTTCTGGAAAGTGTACTTTATTCAAATACAAAATTATTGGGCTCACTATAGAGAGGAACTGGGTGAAATTCTATGACCTGTGTTATGCACAAGGTCAGACTAGATGGTCAAGTTATCCCTTTGGGCATTAAAATCTATGAATATGTGTGAAAGCTATGAATAACATGTAGAACTTGGTATGAAAACACTAAAAAAAATGGAACATTTCCACACACAAATATTTTTCCATTTCTTTCATAATTTTTCATGGAAAATATTCAAAGAAAAACCTAGAATATTTATTTTTGTTGGAAAACTTGAAACAAAACATTTTTTAAGTATTCTTTTTTAGAAAAGAGATAATTTGTCATAACCACATAACATTATTTTCTTGTTTTCATCTTATTCATTCTTTCTAAGCATATACAGTATTCAGCTATTTTGTGAGCAGACCTAACTGATTTGGACTCACTCTTTGTGGCTTCAGTGAAAGTCAGTGAGATGAGTTGCTGATAGTGAAGAGAAACAAGCCTTTCAAATTCTTAGCAGCAACCTTTCACCTTTTCCCTTTGCTACCATGACAAAGTGAGAGATTGAAACAGAGTAGCTCTTTTTAGGGCAAAATAACTCCAAACTACAGATCTCCTCTTAGAATCCAATACAGCGTCAGTCAGAAGGCAGACTCCTTAACACCAAGCGGGGAAAAGGACTTGTATTTAGAGCATCACAAGAGCCTTATTGTTGCTGATTGCAAGCAAAGAAAAAAATAAAAAGAAAAGAAAAACCTTCAGAGGCTTTTATGGAGCTTTGGACTTTGAAAAATGAATAAAACATTGGATTTGAAATCCTTTTGTGCACTACAAGAAAGAGATAAAAGTTTATCATGAAATAAAGGTTTGGCAACTTCAGCAAATATGTCCAAGGAAATGGAACTTAAAAAGTGTTGTAAATAAATAAATTTAAAAAAACCCCACAAACAAACCTGCTAAAGGGAAGTTTGCCAGCTGGGTTCGAAGGTTATTAGAATGTTCTTTGTTGAAAGATGAGCTTTTTCAATTAATGACTATGTAGATTTAGATCAGTAATTCCTTTAGTAATTATACTCTGTGTAAAGAAGGAATTATATGCCTTGTAAGCATGTTCACTTCTGTCAAAGCAGATTTGCGCAAAAACTGAATTAAAAAGATAGTTTATCGGTAGTAGTTCACATAATAAATATGTCAGTCATTGTACCTTGGGAATCACAGGCAGAATGCAGACTTGATTTTTACCTACTTATTAGAAGAATTCACTGCTATAAACATATTTTCCATACTTGTCAAAATGTTGTTTATCATTTTATTTATTTGGGTGGAGAGGCAAGTGTGACTTGGTGACTATGTTTACCACTGAAATTGTTACAACTTTATGCTTCGTATTTTTATTGCAAGCATTTTCAGACTGGAATGCATTTCTATCCTTAGCATACTTCCCCACTTAGCACTTCAGTCGCCAATAGTGTTTTGGAGCAGACTCAGCTGGATATTATAATTTAATTTTTTGTTGCTTTTGGGTGAATGAACATGTTTCAAAGAACTGTTTTCTGAAAAACTGAAGCAACTCGTATTTATCCATCTTACAAAGTTGGCATCTGCTTCACTCAGATGACTTTACTGTGACTAAAAACGAAATACCAGGCCATTAATTCAGCAAAGAAAGAAATTAGTCTAAAATATTTACAATAGAAGATAACAGGGACTACAAAATGAAATTTGTTCGTACCTCATCTACTGGGACTTATTTCTTAGTCTCTCCCACAAAAAGGATTTATGTGAAAGCTTATTGTAAATCTGTTCCCATTGATTTCAGCCATTGTTAATGGTGCCAAAAAATAAGCAAACATGAATTGTTTCTGAAAATAAATGATTACAATAAAAGTCTGGTTGAACTGAAATGGAACAATGGAAACTACAAGTATAATAGGAAACAAGGTGCCTTTAAATTTAATATTGGATTTCATTGATTTTTTCTTAATAATGCTTCCTTTCTTCTTGAAATTTATTTTTTTCTTTTGGAGAATTTACTGCTTGTAAAACCTTCTGGATTAACAGGCATGGAGACTGAAGTCTTTTTTTATTCATTGATCAGGTACAGATAGACATGGTTGAGCAGATAGGGCACTGAGCAGTGGGTCAAGAGGCAAAAATTCTATTTCTAACGGTGCCTCTGACCTTTTGCATGGCCTTGGGCAAGTAACTGAACCTCTCTGGCTTTCTGTTTCCCCTCACCACTTTTGCCCCTCTTGTTTATTTAGATTGTAAACTCTTCCAGGTTAGCATCTGCCTATTACTATGTGATTGTATGACACCTACCATAATGGATCCCAAATCTTGGCTAGGGCACTTAGGTGTCATTATAATACAAATAAATAATACCAGGAGCATATTGTATTGTCTTGCATGTAATATATTGCCTTTTCTTGCAAGCAATCCTTTATTGGTTTTCTCCATATCACTTCACATTTCAGTACATTTTTCTATATACAAATGGTGGAAAACCACAATATTATAACAGCTTCAGTATAGATGCTACCTATGCTGATGGGAGGGATTCTCTCATTAACATAGGTAATCCATCTCCCCAAGAGGTGGGAGCAAGGTTGACTGAAGAATTTTTCCATTGACCTAGTGCTGTCTACCTGGGGTTAGGGCGATATAGGTATGTTTCTCAGGGGTGTTGATTTTTCACGCCCCTAACAGACAGCTATCCCAATGTGAAAGCCTAGTGAAGAATCCAGGCCTGTTTTTTTCTCTGTTACAATATTGTGGTCTTCCACCATTTGTGTATCAAACAATGTACTGAAATATGTAGTGATATGAATACAATTATTAAAGGATTGCTTTACAGAAAAGACCTCTTAACAAGGCCACGACATTAAAACTGACACTTCCCTGATTTGACTCTGTACCTTTTGATTCTCTCTCACACTCTTTGACATCCGCTCTATCTCTTCAATTCATCCATGTTATTTCTTTTAATGGCCAAACCTGCCAATGTATTCCATATGTAAACTATCCCAGGAATTAGATAGTTCTTCCTAAATGCCTCATTTACTTGGAAAAAACAATGAGGCGTCCTTGTGGCACCTTAGAGACTAACAAATTTATTTGGGCATAAGCTTTCATGGGCTAAAACCCACTTCATCAGAAGTCCAAGAAAGCAGATTTCACGAACAGATAACTGGAATTGTACAAGGAAAGAAATGTGTGTATCAGTTAGGGTACCAGCCTAGCATTTGTTTAATCTAACATTTTATCTTCGCTCTCATAACCCCCTTCCCTGGGAATGAGATTAAATATACTGATAACAAAAACAGCAGGATGCATATATTTTGTGTCTAGCTAAATGTCTTCACTCACATACACTATACATACACGTGTGTGTGTGTGTGTGTGTGTGTGTGCGCATGTGTGCATGTAAATATAGCTAAGTATAAACAGTGAGAAGAGATTCTGGTGGTTGTGAGATACCTCAGGCTATGTCTACACTATGTCTAGCCTATGTCAACAAAACGTATGTGGCTTAGGGGTGTGAATATTCCACCTCCCTGAGTGACATAAGTTACTCTGACATAAGCGCTTGTGTGCACACGGAGAAGCATCAGATGCACTGCAGCGTAAGTAATGTCATTCAAGTATGTAGTCCACTAACTAGGGCTCCAGGACTATGTAGTAATACAAATAAATAATAATAATCATAATTTAAAATGTCAGTGGGATTATACACATGAATCAATGTACTCATGCTTGATTTTTCCAGGTTCAAGTCTTGAATGATTATTACAATACACATAAATTGTTTAGAGAATGAGTGAATAGTAAACTTTTCAATTCATGTATACACTGGCCCCTTTTGATTGGCAAAGTATTGGGATGTGCATTCTATCAATGACCACTGCATAATTCAGAAATCCATCCTCTGAAATCCTGCTATAATTTCAGGGACTTTGGTTATGGCAACCACCGCTGGGGAGATTACAGTATTGATAGCCTGACAAACCTGTGGAACCACCATCCCAACAGCTCCCAGTATGACTTCCCAACCCCAAACTGTTTTGCAATTGACCAGTAGCTGTCAGGTGTTGCCAGCTTGCAAAGAGCAATAGCCACCAGTGTATGTTTACAAAAAATCATAATTGGTTGTAGCAAACTATTCACAACATGAAAAGGAATTAAGTTCCTAATAGTTTGACCAGCCCTAGAACCAGCATGCTGAACGTTGAATTTTGCATACAATATAATTAAGTCCTTTTTGTCCATGTGACGATTGATATAATAAAATACACAACTCAAACTTCCTTGCCTCTGTTTCAGTAAATATCAGGTCAACTTTTTTTTTTTTTTTTTTTTTACTTTCTCTGGAAATTAAACAAAATAGAAATTGTGGGTATTTTAAAAATTATCCTCAACTTGGGTGAAGTCTGCTCAAACTGGTGTTTGCATTTTCTCCTTAAAAAGATGATTTACCTCAATTCTTCCTAATTTTATTTGTATTTACTTACTAACCAATAGTAAATGAACTAGACTCTTCTAACACTAAATAAAAACTGTCTGATATGCTATGGGTACAAATTGATCTCTTTGATACTGCAGGACATTCTAGGTCCTGAACATTCAGGAAATCCCACCTTATATCCCATGCCACTGTTATATATGCAGCTGGTGTGGCCAAATGCATCTTGTTTATCCTCAGATGTACTATAAGCAAAACTCACTGAGGGAACCAACACAAGACTGACTTAAGGACTACATTTCTTAGCTGTCACCGCAGCTAAGAAGGAAAAGGTGAGGCATCACTAAGACATTTTTCTCTTTCCTTGATCCATGCTTGGGGAATTTGCATAGGCCCCCTAAAGGGCTAGCTTAAGATCCCTTTGTGATACAAAAAGACTTCAGCAGCGGTTGGGAATTTGTCCCTAAACTTTTAACACAGAACTTAAGTGGTGATTTAGCCCTTGTGTGGACCAGTGCATTAACGCTGAAAATCACCCTATATAAATGCAATATATCATTATAATTAATTATTAACATTTTAATATTAATTTAAATGAGCTTGTGTCTGAAGTGTTCCCAAGAGACAAGTAGGCCTGGAAACAGTGGAATGGGACTGGGAGAGTTTAAATGAGGTTACATTTATTTCAAAATATTCTGGTTCATAACTTAGATGATTATATAGGTACAATCTGCGGTCAGAAAAAAATAGTTTATCTGAAAGGGGGCATATGGAGCAAAATGTTAGATGAAAGCACTCAGTGTCCCAAAGTTTAATAGTATTTCCCATAACCACCCTAGATTTATGTTAATCCAGTGCTAAAGTTATTGGTATATTATACAGTACCTTATCTATTGTCAACAACACAGTCTAGACATTTATACACCAAATATAAAAATTATAGCTCACTTAATCTATGCAAGGAAAGCAGACTGGATTGCTTTATGTGCATAATCAGATCATGGAAAGATACATCAGGAGCAATTTATATATGGCTGGTTTTTTTGTTCTCTTTATTTTTGGATCACTATTTGTCAGTAATACATGAACTATGCAGTAAAGAATGTTTAAAATGTCTGCAAATTGAAACAATGGTGGCCTTGCTGTCTTAAAGGCCTGTTTCTGTACCATGGAATTGTACGTTGACTTGGTTGAGCTCAGAGTTGAGCCTTAAGAGTTTGTCTTGTAAGGTGTGGAGATCCCCTTGAGTTGTACTGGGCAATTTAAAATTCTACTGAGGTCAGTGAGCCAAAGCCTGAGGCTTGTACCATTCTTCTTGATGTGAATTTCCCATTGTTTTCAATGGGACTTTCACCTGTGTGATGACTGAGTATTAAAAGAAAAAATCAATGTAAATGGCTCAGTGTTTGGTCCATTACAAGTTAAGGACCTATCAGGAAGTGCTTAGTATGGCTGCTCAGTAATAATTTATGAATAGTGTATGTTGACCTGATTATTGGGATGTTTACTGTCTGTTACTGTATTGAGTTAAATCAATAGGGCTGCTGGGAAACAAACAGGAAGACAAAATAATAATTCAGAATAACAAACAGTTGGGGGTTGTTACAAGACAATGGGAAAAGCCATTGGCCATGAGGAGAATTACTCTATCTCCTACTGAGTCTACCAAACAGAACAGCAGGCCAAACACCTGCAAACTGAGAGAATGAAGAATCTGGCTGCATAAAAAGTGACCTCTCTCTAGGTTGTCAGAGAGGCTGTTATAAGAAGACTGACTCCTGACCCCAAGAGGGTGAAGGTGACTGGAAAATGAAGTCTTCTCAGGGACTCTACCCAAGGACACAAGGTCTCTGGGTAAGATAAACATGCGTGTACACCATTTTTAAATTTTAAAATCTTTTTTAAAGATTCTGTTTTATTCCTACTGTTATGTTTAAACAAGACTTTGGTTTGGGGAGGCTTTTTTGGTCACTATATGCCCCTGGTAACAGATTCCCTAAGGGAAGAACTGCAGGTGCAAACCCCAGTTGGATCTGCTGGGTAAGCATGGTCAATACTCAAGAGTATGTAGCCCAGAACCTGGCCTAAATTTGGAAGAACAGTGGAATTCCATTCCAGGAGAGGTAAAGGCACAAGGTCTGACATATGAGAGGGTGACCAGAGAGACCAGAAGAGGTACAACCAGCCTTATATCCATGACCCTGAGTATCTTGTAAGTTCAGGCCTTGAAAAGCTGCTATTTCCATCCAAGCGTTGTGAGCATTTTAAAGCGGTATATTGTACAATGATGGAAGCTAGTACATTTGTTTTCTATCGGAAGCAGTGTAACAGCTCTCAATCATGAAGAAGTGCTATATTCTGCATTTTACAAAATAACTCCGGTATTAAAAGCAGAACTCAACATAATTATTATTTTTCTTTTGCCATTTACATCAATTTCAACTTTTTGTACTACAATGATTTAGACACTGCTGATAACTTAGTACTGTTCTGTTATTACCATAATTAAAAAACAGTGTTCTACAGCAGATAGCATTGCAATACTCTTTGCCTGGAGCACTTTACTTGTGATGTCAGTAAGTGATAATCCTGCATCTGAAAGAGGGATAGCATTAGATGGAGCACTCTGATTATGGCATGCTAGTATTTTCTACATGAAAATATCTACATTTGTTATCCCCCCCCCTTCTAAAACTTCTTTATAAAAGGCTGTGAAATAGATGGAGATGTGTGCCCATTGTACCTCTGCTAGTTTATGGACACTGTGGAAATCCCGAGTTTCTTTCAATTAACATGAACCCAACCACTTTCACTTAGGCACCTAAATGAAGTAGATACAACAGAAGGGGCTAAATGTTCAGCACTTTTGAACATCTGGCCACTCATTTAGGTGTCTGAATGACAGTTGAGCTCTTTTGAAAATCTAATCCTCAGTTCCTGAATGTGATACCAATAAAATGTCCTCTATTCCAGTATGAAAGACTGAAAATAAGAGAAAAACATCAAATAAAATAAAAAAGAGAGATTATTTGGAATATTATCAAAACAATAGTAGAAGTGTTTAACAAGTATTCCTTATAGTTACTGAATTATAATCTGATGTCTAGGCTCCTCAAGGGACCATCTAAGGGCAAAAACTGGCCCCTGAATCCTGTGATGCATTCATATCAAGGTGCATTTGTGTATCAATTCTGCATCAAGAATTTAATTGGTGTTCAATATATTTAAACAGGCAGTTTAATGACATCACTAGACCCCATGTATGAGAGTCTGAGGGCAGAATTTGGCCCTTCAGAAACATTATATGCCATTTAAAACAAGAAACAGTATTGAACATTTTGAGAGGTATAAATGCTTTTGGGACCCTAAGGACACTATATTAAAAAATACATATGCACCTGCATGGCTAACTTGTGTGTGCAGTCACCATGCTTATGTGTACAAATGGCTGTCTAGGCATCTAAATGATTATTTGTCTGTGCAAGCACCCTGTTTCAATGTACAAATATCCAGTCTGCATGAGACCCAAGAGGAGGTAGAAACATTACCTGTCTTCCACCCAGGATTAAGCCCCACTGGAGCACAACATGCCAGGCTGGCACACAAAAGTGCAATTTTCAATTGCCTTCCCATCCACAATTAATCTGACTTAATTTCTTTTAGATAAAACTGAATTTCTAGCAATATCTTTTAATTCAAACTTTCATGACATTTTTCATAAAGTATGGGGCACTAATTCTAATGTTCTATGCAAATTGCAACTAAGTTACATTCTGCCTATTTAAATTCCTGCAGATTTAATTGAATATGGTATTATTTTTTCACATCCTGTCTCAATTGTTTTTATAGTGCTGCTGTGAATTTTTAAAGAGCCATCACAGAGGTAGATCAACTTCAGTGGGGAGTGAGGAACTGAGTGATTCCTGTTTCTCCCTTATGTACATCATGAGGATGTTGTGAAGCTTACTTCATTCATGTTTGTAAAGCATTTTGAGATCATCAGATGAAAGGTGATATAAAAATGAAAAGTGCCATTGTTATTAGTTTATAAGTCCAAAGTCCCTCAAGGAGAGTCACAAATCGACATACTGGAGTTTGCATTGGAATCTCTGGATCAGTTGTAAATTTCTAATCTTTGGATCTCTGATTTAGCTGTATAAATTGACAAGTAGGCAGACAGCTCCTTTTCTGAGCATTTGAGTCTTGTTTATTCCAACGTGTGTTTGGAATAACTTCTATCAAGAATTGTGTTCCTGGTACACACGCTTGATCCCTAAGGATATCAATAACTAAGCCCTTGTCTAAACTTCTGGGGTAAATTGGCCTAAATTATGCTACTCCAGCTAAGTGAATAACATAGCTGGAGTTGACGTAACTTAAGTCGATTTACTGCAGTGTCTACACCACGCTGCATCAATGGGAGACACTCTCCCATTGATTTACCTTACTCTTCTCATTCTGATGGAGTACCGGAGTCAACCAGAGAGCTCTATGGTCAATTTAGCAGGTCTTCACTAGACCCGCTAAATTAACCTTCACTGCATTGATTGCAGCAGCGTTGATCCCCGGTAAGTGTAGATATGGCCTAAGGCACAATATAATAGAACATAATTCCTCTGTAGCACCTTGCATCCGAGAATCTCAAAGGGCTTTAGAACCATCAATATTTAATTTTACATGTATAGAAATTGAGACACAAAGAGGTTAAGTTACTTAAAGAAGGTCACTCAGGAAGTCTGTGGAATTGAAAACCAAATATCAAGAGCAATTAAGCATTACAACATGCTTCCTTCTAGCACGGAGTTCAGATATCACTTCTGGTCAGACCATTTCCTATTTGTTCTAGTACTGGTGTAGATGGTGTACATAGCTGTCCTGACACACAGTTTAGAATCCAGTTGAGCTAAAAATTAGGATTACTCCTGGGGGAATTCTGTGCCACTGTGTGCACACAGAATTCATGGCCCCCACAGATTTCTATGCTTTCCTGCAGAAAAATGGCTTCTGATGGGGAAGCAAAGGAAAGCCCAAAGAGTGGTTTGCACCCCTCTCCAGCAGCATGGGTGCATTGTTTTGGGAGCCCAGAGCAGCCAGTGGAGAGGTAAATCACTGTGAGGAGTGGTGAGAGCCAGTGGCTTGTGCGCCGTGCTGAGCTGCTAGTCCCAGCTGGGCTGGGGGCAGTGGAGAATGGGACTTCCTCTTCTCCTCAGACACCCCCCCAGAAACCTCATCAACTTCACACGGCTCCCCAGTTCCTGCCGCTATCGCTCCTCAGCTAGAGGGGGAGGAGTCACTATACAGAAGTTTCTCCACTGTCTATCCAATCCCCAGGCATCCAGATGCCACCCATACTCAGACCCCCTGCCTAGCCTCACCCACCGCTCCCTGAACCCCCACCCCAAGCCTCCCACTCCTAAACCCCCACCCCACTGAATCTCACACCTGCATCCAGAGCTCCCCGCTGAGCTCCTCCCCTCCTGCATCTGGACCTCACCGTTGCACCCAGACCATCCCTCGCTGAGTTCCTGCACTTGAACCCCCACCCTGAAAAGTCCCACATTGCCTGCACCTGGACCACCCCAACAAGCCCCCCGCACTTGGACCCCCACTCCACTGAGCTCCACCCCCCCCACCAAGTCCCATCTCCCCACACACAGACTCCCCCTTCCCCCCCTCCCGCTGAGCCCTAACCACCTTCACCTGGACCCCCCCTATAGAGTCCCATTCCCCCCTGCACCCAGACCCCACTGAGCTGCCCACACCCAGATTTCACCCCACAGAACCCTTTCACCCCATACCTGGATCCCCCCACACTAAGCCCCTCCATACTTGGATCCTACAGGGCTGAGCCTGCTTACCCCATACTGGGATCAGGGTTCAGGGGTTGGTGTGCATGCAAGACTCTTTCCCTTTCGTTTGCTATCTTGGTGCACCTGGTGTGAAGGCACAGGGCCCTGGGGTGTTTCTGGGGAGGCCTGGCCCTTGCGCTGTGTCAAGGTCAAGTGCAGCCTCACTGCCAAGTCCATGTCCCCGGGCAAGGGCGGCTCTAGGCACTAGCTAAACAAGCAGGTGCCTATGGTGGCAAAATGTATGGGGCGGCAAAATGCTGGGGCCTCACCTCAAGCAGCATCCTGGGCTGGATCCTGTTCTCCTGCCGGGTGCGGCGGGGCACGGAGCCGGCTAAATGGGGAGCATGTCCCTGCCACTCTCCCGTGGGCAGCGGCCACCCCACCCTCAGGTGGGAGCTGGTAGCATGGCCCTGCCCCGGCTGCAAAGGACAGACAGCTCCTCCTCGGCTTGTCCCTGCCGCTGCAAGCCGAGGAGCAGCCTGTCCTCTGCAGCCGGGGCAGGGCCGCGCTACTGGCTCCGCCTCGCAGGGCGGGGTGGCTGCTGCCCGCGGGAGAGCAGCGCAAACAAGCTGAGGAGCAGCCCATCCTCTGCAGCCAGGGCAGGGCCGCGCTACCGGCTCCACCTGGGGGGTGGGCGCTGACAGTGGGAGAGCGGCGGGAGCCGCTAGCATGGCCCTGTCCCGGCTTCAGAGGATGGGCCACTCCTCGGCTTGTTTGCGCCACTCTCCCACAGTCAGCGCCCACCCCCCAGGCGGGAGCCGGTAGCACGGCCCTGCTCCGGCTGCAGAGGACGGGGGAACATGGCGCCCGGGCGGTCCATTCCTCCTCGGCTTGTCCCCGCCTCTGCCTCCTCTCCTGCTCCTCCTCTCTGCACCGCCTCCTGCCAGGGGAGGGGAGAGGGGAGTGGAGCGGCAGCCTGGACTGAGCCCAGCTCGTGCCAGGGCCAAGGCGAATCCCAAGGATGAGCAGGGCTGGGATCCAGCAGCAACCTCAACCCCTGGCCCTGGGAGCGGCGGTGACCGAAGATGACTCCACCTCAGGCCAGATCCGCAGCAAGGTAAGAGTCAGGCCAGGCGGGAGGGTCCCCAGGATCCCTGGGGAGCTTCTGGCTGCTGGAGCCCCAGAGGCTGCTGCCTCCCTCCCCAGCCCCTCACAGCACTCCAGTGCCTGGAGTCTCCTTCTGCCTCCCTCCTGCAGGGGGCGAGTGACCTGGCAGAGAGGGGCAGCATCTGCCCAGCAAGCCCAGCACCTCTTCCTTGGTTCCTCCAGCCCCAGAGCTCTCTCCATTGCATGCCCCTCGGGCTCCCAGCAAGGCGGCCTCAGTGCTGGGAAAACGCCAGCAGGGCTGGGTCCAATGTGTATCCAAGCTCGTGGGGAGCTCTCTTGCCCCAATGACTAGCACCTTACCTAGGGCAAGTACAGTAGTGTAATAGGAATGTGACATGAAAAATATCATGTCACGTTGTGACACGGTCATTCAAATCATGATTACGTATGTGTACTGTGCTGCCCTATCGGCACCATTTGCGCTAATTTCCGTTTCGTGTTGGTGCCAGTGGTTATAGGGCTAAAATGCCAGGACAAAAATGAAAACGACTTTCTGATGCTGCTTACTGGCAACAAAGAGAGAAACGGCAAAAAGAATTAGAAAATTCTATCTCGTACTTCAAAAAAGTGTTTTTAAAAAGTTGACAATCAAGGAGAAAGCTCTAAGCAATGCATTGAAGGCGATTATTCATCAACTGATGAAGACCGATCGAACCAAAGATTACCTTTATCAACTGATAAAGAGGAACAATAATCTGACCAAAGATTATCTTCACTAACTGATAAAGACGAACAATCACAATCCATCCAAAGATTTACTACTTCAGCTCAAGAGTCCAGAAATGAAGAACTGTTATACAAATCTAAAACTGAAGAACAATTATTGGAAGGTGGAGAGACTGACATAGGATCGGATCCAAGTACGTGGCCGACAATAATTACTGATACAATGCAAATTATTATTGTGAAAAAAGGTCCTTCAAAACTAGATCCTACATTTGAATATCCATTTAATGAGTTGAATCGTCGATTTATGCCATCCAGTATGAAGAAAAAAATGAAAAATGGGGTACAAATTAATAGATCGTGGTTTGTGTATTCACAGACCAAAGATGTAGTTTTTTGTTTTTGCTGCAAACTGTTCTGTAACTTGGACTTTCTTCTGGCAACTGTAGGTTTTAATGACTGGCAAAATTTGCATCAGCATTTGAAAGAACATGAAACATCAAAAAATCATTTATGCTCATTGACAAATTGGATTGAGCTGTCAAACAGATTATGTACCGGTACAACAATCGATGCGGTACAGGAACGTCAACTAAATTCAGAAATTCTACATTGGCAAGCAGTGTTAGAACGTTTACTGGCAATCATTAATTTCCTAGTCGAACAGTACCTCGCATTCCGTGGATCCTCGGATATCTTATATGAGAATAACAATGGAAATTTCTTAAAATTGGTTGAGTTATTGGCAAAATTTGATAATGTTATGGCTGAGCATGTATGAAGAGTGAAAGATGGAGAGATTCACACCCATTATTTGGGTAAAAATATACAAAATGAGATAACTGAATTAATTTCGAGTGGAGTGCGTAATGAAATTTTATCGAATTTGAAACATGCCAAATATTACTCAATTATAGTTGATTGTACTCAAGATCTGAGCAAAACCGAGCAAATGTAAATAGTTTTACGATTTCTGAAAATTGATGAAAATGCAGAAGTGAAAATTTGTGAATACTTTCTAGAATTTATACCAGTGAACGAAACTACTGGGAAAGCCCTCACAGATGTAATTCTACAGAGATTGGAACACTATGGAATACCTTTAGAAAATATGCGCGGCCAAGAGTACGATAACAGCTCAATCATGCGAGGATGACATGCAGGTGTACAGCAAAGAATATTGAATTTAAACAATCAAGCTTTTTTCATTCCTTGCCATGCGCATTCGCTCAGTTTGGTTGTCAGTGATGCCGCCAAATCATCTAAAGATGCCATTTCATATTTTACCACAGTGAAAGCAATTTACAACTTTTTTAGTGCTTCCACACACCGTTGGGCAGTCTTGAGGAAGTATCTTGAACAAAAACTCGAACTTAAACCTCTGAGTCAAACTAGATGGGAAAGCAGGATAGAAGCTATTTGACCATTCCAATATTCATCAGGAGAGATTTACGATGCACAATTCGAAATAAGCCAGGACTTGTTGTATGATCCTTCATTTCGACATGAAGCTGAAACATTGGCAGTTTCAATTTTCATGTTGCACGGTTATTTGGCACAATATTCTAAATCAAATTAATTTGACCAGCAAAGTTATGCAGAACATAACCATAGATATATCCGAGGCAAAGATGATTTTGAATAAAACGCTGGAATATTAAAAAAAATACCGTTCAGATGAAGGATTTGAAGAAACTGTCAAAGAAGCAACAGAAATAGCAGAGGATCTTGATTTTGAACCAACGTTTGCACCTCAACAATTCATTCGTCCTCGGAAAAAACCAAAACAGGCTCATGATGATCCTATTCTCGATCCAAACGAAAGGCTTAAAGTTGAATGTTTCTATTGTATTTTGGATGTAGCTATAACTTCCATTGAAGAAAGATTTTGTCAGTTGCATGGTCATTGTGAAACTTTTGAATTTTTATACAATATTGGACATATTAAAAATCAGTTTTCCAAAGAAGACCTCATGAAGCAGTGTCAAGTCCTACATTTAGCGCTCAGTACTGATAACACTGCTGACATTGATGCAGTAGAATTGTATGATGAATTAATAGCTTTACCTGAGCTAATAAGTCCTAAAACTGCTCCTCTAAAAGTATTAGAATTTATAGCAAGAAATGATTTTTTCACTCCAAACACTGCTATAGCATTACACATTCTTTTAACATTACCAGTATCAGTGGCTTCTGGTGAGCGCAGTTTCTCAAAACTGAAATTACTAAAAAATTATTTGAGGTCCACCATGTCTCAAAATCGTATGTCAGGACTGGCATTAATTTCAATTGAAAGTACTATTGCAAAAAAATTAGATTTCACTGACTTATTAAAAGACTACGCAAGTATAAAAACCAGAAAAATTCAGTTCATATAAATTCTTTTAATTTATGAGAAACTGGAAGACACTAACGTTTTTCATTACAGTGTATAGTTGAACTCAAATTGTTTGTAATTGTGTTTTTGTTAAAATTAAATGTTAAAATTACACTAGTAGGAAATTGTTTTATTTCACTAACTACAAATTCTCTGTTTTCGTTTTTTTTTAATTGTAAACAGTCAAAACAAAACTGCAAAGTGCAAACATGCGTAAAACCCCCCAAAAAGTGTGTGTGTCGGGGGGGGAACAGCCAAAAATGTTTTTGCTTGGGGCAGCAAAAAACCTAGAGCCGGCCCTGTCCCAGGGAGGTCTGCAGAGTGTCCCACCTCTGTGCAGCCAGAGGCCTGTGCTTCTCACTGCCATGCTGGAGGCTCCACATTTATTTATTGACAAATCAAATACGTAGTATTTTACAGAATTTTAAAATTGTATGCACAGATTTTTGTTTGTTTGTTTTTTGGCACAGAATTCCCTCACGAGTATATCAGGTAGGATGCCATATGCCCCTTTAAATCCACAGATTAATTCCTCTTTTGGTGATGCATATGGATTTATCATAGCTGATAAACTCCACTACCAAACTCCACAAAGCATAATTTCTGCTTTTTGTCCAGTGATATGTACATAAGAATTATAAAAACAAAAGAAATAAAGCTTAGTGAAGTAGATCCAGGATCTGGATATTCTGGACACAAAACACTGCTTGTACCCTCTATTACAGGAAATTGTCAAGTCAGATCTCCTTTGTGAAATGTACTTTGCTTGTTTCTGTTTGGTTTAGGATATTAGCTAATTCAGAGGATTTGCTGTTTTCCAATCAGATATAAGCTGTGATTGCCATTTCACTTGGATATTTTTCTATTAGTAATTTAAATGTAATTTCTCAGAAATAAATAGGCAGCACAACAGAGACATTCTTTATTGTATTATTGGATGGTACATAAAAGCATGGAAATAAACAAAGCCCATTTCAATTATGCCAGGGACATAATTTTGACTGTTGCAATGCCTTCTATAATTAGTCTTGGAAGCAAATACTGTTATATTCAGCCATGAAATGAAGTGGAAGAGTCAAGCTTATTGGAGATTAATAAAGTCTCAACGAATGTTCCTAAAAAGCTGCTAAACCCTTAAATATAGACTATAGGTCAGAACACTCTGCCAGAACTTCCTCTGAGAGTAACAAATCAAGTAAAATATGTCTATTAACTACAGAAAGAATGGAGGGATGTCTAATGAGGGGAAACTTTAACATATTATAACAGAGCAAAGGATTGAAAATGCAATTTTAACCCTATTATAATTAAGATGTTTTAATAAAGAAAAACTGTCTCAGCCCTGAAATTCATTAAAATAATATTTGCAACTTATTGCGTACCTATAAATAAAGGTGCTCAAAAAATGATGTCTTTTCCCCCCCATGGAACATTTTGACTTGTTGAAAAACTGTAAACTGAATGTTTTGGGGATTTGACTTTCTGACGGTCGAAATTTTATGTGGAAAGCCAACACTTTCCATGGAAAAGTTTAGTTTAGTTGAAAATCCAGTCTATGATTTTGCTTCCCACTCCACTACATTCTGGCATGCAGGGTCCACAGGTACCAAAAACAGACAAAGTATACAAAGATGGAAATGCTGCCATGTACCTCTGGACACACAGTGGTGCAACAGGTGCCATGCATGCAACAATAAAAGGGCATGTGAAAAAAAATATAGGCCTGCCTGGGGAAAAGACTTCAACCATATATTCCTTGCTGTATGAATTAGAAAACTGATCATTTCAGGTAAAAATTAGAATCCTTACACCTCATCTTGCCAGCTGATCCTTCCACCTTGTCTTGTCCCAGAATCTCCTTCCATCCAGTGGTGATGCACCAGTAGTGATGCACTATCCCCATGCTTGAATGCAGGCCATCCTTCCTCATACCTCATCCTCCTTCCCACTACCAGTTCCCACCCCTTTCCAATGCCTTGTCCGCTTCCTTTCTTCCAAATGACTTAATCCAGGCATCTCTCATCTGCCTTCATTTCCTACCTATTGGTTCATCCTTCCCAGTCCCTTTTCCTGCTTCACTCCAGCAGCCTGTCTCTTCTCCCCTGCCCCTGGTGTCTTTCCACCTTCACTTTGGGCCCACTCTTCACACCATTCACTGCTACTTCCCTTTGTTCCACTGGTGTCTTTCCCTCTCATATGTTCATCCCTCCCTCCCTCTTTTCCATGAAGTCCCTCTACCAATGGCTGAAATTCACCCTATGAGAATGGTGTGTGAAGGGTGTGTGTCTGAGAACTTTTGGCTTAGGCACCAATCAGCAGTGGTGTAGTGTTAAAAATAGGAATGAGTAAACTAACCTAAATTAAACTTCATATTCCCTGAATGAGTTTACTTGAGTTTACCCTTGAATACACTATTGCCAATCGGCCTTGTGTAGCTTTGTGGTCTCTTTTCTAGATTTCTTTTAGAAAGCAGAAGTTGAGCCAACTGAAATGGGTTATGTTTTCTTAGAGTTGATCAATAAATAATATTGAATTTCTAAAGCACTCTTCATGGACTCAAGCACTCTAGGGGTGTACAAAAGATCAGGAAAGAAAACAAACAAAGAAACAAAAAACATAGCCACAATGGAAAAGCTAATATATTAACAAAATGTCTGGTAAGATTTTTAAATGCTGCAATTTTCTAAAGGCATAATAGGGGTCATCAATAAATGATGTTAAAAGAGTGACAGACCCTAGTCTCCATCTTACAGCGTAACCCAGTATAGGAATAAAGCTCTTAAAGTGCAATAGTCTTTCCTAGGGTAGCATTTGTCTGTTACTTACTCCTAGTCTATGTAGCTTGTGCTGATACACTGAACTCAGTATGGATGAATGACTGCACGCACCAGAGTAAATAGATCTCATTTTCAAAGATTCAGACTTCTACTATTTGTAAATTGTTTTTGTTCTGCTTGGATACAGGTGAACTTTAAAATGAGAAATCAATTCTAGAATAAGAAAACCTCACCAAAGTGAAAAAGAAAAATTATTCCCCACCCCTATATCCCCAAGAGACAGCTTTCAAAAGACAAGTTGATAACAGGAAAATTGAATAAGTGGTAAGGATTAAACGGTAATGGGGAGAAATCATTGTCCTTGGTGCTTATACAACTGGGACTTTAATTTACCACTGTATTATCAATATTTAACCTTTATCACTTGGAGTCACTGGACAAGAACCTCCCTTACTTCCAAGAATACTTATTAAAAATGAGATTATGGAATGGATTCTCAAGTCGTGTAAATCAGTGTAGCTCCATTGACTTTAGTGGAGATATCTTATCTATGACACTTAAGTATCTGGCCCATATATTACACAGAAAATCTGTATAATGTATTATTTAGTATTGAAACTGATAAAATACGACTTGTCATAGATTATTCTGTCGATATTGCTACTTTTTGCTTAATTCTTAATTCATAAAATATTTTTTTTGAATAGTCAACCAGCTGTATGTAATATTCCATGCAAAATTCTAGCCTCATTACAAAGGCTGAGAAATCTAGCCCTCAAAATACAGAGGTAATGTTGCAAGCTGAATCTTAAAACTCTGCTCCTTTGTACTTGTATAACTATATAGAACAGCTTGTATTTATACAACCAATTTTAGTTGTATAATTCTACATATGTTTTAAAATATGGTCTCCCTTTATAACATTCTATATAATGTTTCCAATAATACAATATATACTATAAGACGGTACATTGTACTGCAATTGACAGAAGATAAATTCTTTTCCATTGGTATAAATATGCCATAACTCCAGTCACTTCCATTGATCAACATTGGATTTACATTTGTGTAACTGAGAGAATATGGCCCACAGTCTTCAGAGTAGACTTGATCCTTAAATCTCTAGAGATTTACCAATCTGAATTATAATTTGAATAAAACTGATTCAGTAGTTTTAAAATTCTAGGTATTGTCCCATGAAATACTTTCTCTTATTTTGTTCATGCTATTCTTATTTTATTGTCGTGGTGGTTTATTTTGCACTTTCCCCACATATACAAACATCCCACAATCAAAGTCTCATTGATAATTAAAAGATGTCAGATGCTGATCTCAGTTACATAATCCTGGAATAATTCCCTTGAACTCTGGCTCAGAGTCCTTGTTACACAGTACTGCAACATGGTAAATACAGTGGGCAAATTCTGAGAAAGGTAAATTACATGCTGGCTATAAACTGGCTAGGAAATGGGCATAGCTGGATTAAAGTGTTATTACAGTGTCACTTACATTCATCTGGCCTTCAATGGGTGCATTTAACATGTGGCTGGGTGTTTTAGAGTGGCATAGAGCAATCCCATTGGATAAATCCAGGTGCAGTACTTTGAACAAATGTCCCTGCTGTCAGAGGAATTCTTTGAAGACCTTGCTAAATCAATGTTGGCTATGCTGTTGGAGAAATTCCCATGAATTATTGCATATGGAGACTTTTGTGTTTGATATGAGAGTGATTCAAACATTTAATTCTACTTCCAAATTCTGAACACAGACACAAACATCAATCGCAGATACACACTTAAAGTCTCCTCAACTTATATGGGAGTGAAGTGCATGTTGCTAGCAACAGGGTTTAAACAGTAGGATGTGCCAGGAAATTATATTAACTGAGCCTGATTCAGCAGTGCAGAAGTGTAATGTGTGGTTGACTGGGATTTTCTTACAGGATGTTTTTATTTTTAGAGTAGGTATTGAAACATTGAATATTCATGAAGATATGCATTTCAGTATTAGGATTACACACTTATCATCCCCTTCTGATTGAATTGCAAATAGTTGACATCGAGTGATCTAGTGGTGTATGAAAGTCCATATTTTCTACAATGGCACATTGCTGCCATTGGTCCATATATGCGCCCAAAATACATTTCAGGTGCAAATATTAGTAGACTGTGAATTACCTACTCTCACCAACAAATCAGGTGGTATTTACACTTCTATTTTCTACTATTTGTGCCCACAGCTCAATGCATGTGCAAGATTGTGAGTACAGTTATTTGTGGGTGAAAAAAAAATGTGCCTTCAAAGACTGACTGTGATGAGAGCTGAAAATTAGGCCTTGAAAATGCATAAATGGGTACATACATAAATGGGTTTGCCTCAAACCCAAAACAGTAGGGCCTTTAACCTTGGCACAACCCTTACAAGCAATGCTAACAAAACACAGAAGCTGATAAAACCGTAATGACCACAGTCATTAGCACTCTCTTGCCACTTAGCCTGTCACAGTATTTACTAAAATACCACCATTTGATTTGGCTCTGAGGGCTTGTCTATGCTGGCACTTTAGAGCGCTGCAAGTTTCTCGCTCAGGGGTGTGAAAAAATACCCCCCGGAGCATTGCAAATTTCAGCATTGTAAAGCACCAGTGTAGACAGTGCACCAGCGCTGGGAGCCACGCCCCTGTGGAGGTGGGTTTTTTAGAGTGCTGGGAGAGCTCTCTCCTGGCGCTCTGCCGCGACTACACAAGCCACGTTAAAGCACTGTTGTGGCAGCACTTTAATGTTACCAGTGTAGACTAGCCCTGAGAGATTAAACAGGCAGCATAGGGTGTGGAACATAGGAGAAGATAGATACCTTTCTGGCAGGCTAAATTTAATCCCTATAATCAAATATTTTAAGTTTGTAGGTATATATTTATTATCATGTAATTCTGCATGACCAACACTATGCATCTTGATGAGTTTAGTAATCAACAAAACAACAGTAAAGCGAATCAACAAAAGCACACACAAACTATGGGCCAGATCCCTGGTACGTCACTAGTCCCATCTAAGTCACTAGGATGGTTCATTAAGGGCTAGATTGCTATTGTATTATCTGCCCTAAGTAAGGGGAAATATGTAGATGTACTACCCCTGGAGCTGACCAGAGAATGAATTGGGTCTCTGACGCTGTGAGTCACACCTCAAATCAACGTATTTGCACATGTTCTTTTTGAGCTAGCACACTAAAATTAGTAGTGTAGCCACGGTAGCATGAGCAGCGATTACTGGTGGCATGGGCTAGCCATGCTGAATATGTACCCATGTGATCCAGGCAGGTTCGCACTCGGCGTGGCTAGCCCATGCTGCTGTTCGCTGCCCATGCTACTGTGGCTACACTACTATTTTTAGAATACTAGCTTAATGAAAGCTAGTGCAAGTATGCCCTAGTGCTGGGAATCACATCTCCAGCTCCAAGAGTAGATGTAGCCTAAGTGCCCCAATTATTCTCCTATTCCCCCTTTGTTCTAAGTAGACAGTAAGTTTTTGTAGGCCACTTTTGGGTCTCCCACATGGCAGAAGCATGCCCTAGCTCTTTCCTGATGAAGCTGTTCCAGTGTGTATAAATAAAGAGTCATGAGAGCAGGGGTATGAACTTGGGTCTCCTATCACCCAGCTAAGTGCCCTGACCACCGGGCTATAGAGTCATTTTTACACACTCTTTCTGGAGCAGTGGGCATTCAAGTATTTTATACAATGCGGGACACTTCAGCAACAGAAATAGAGTGTGAACTGCACAAGAATATAGGACAGCCCAGTGGCTAAAGCCCACTTCTGTAATGTGGGAGAAACAAGTTCGACTTCTTTCTCAACATTATGGCAGGGTCAGGGGGAAGTGAACCCCAGGCTTCAAGTGGGCTACAAGTTATAAAAGAAACATCTGCTTCCGCCAGTTTGTGAATGGCACCTAAGTCCTAGGCTGAAACTATTCTATCAATTCATGAATAGTTTGGGGTCAATCACAACTGTGCTTTTTAGCAAATAAACTATTTGGCCAAAATGTTTTGCCCAGCTCTAGTAATAGTCGGGAAGCCCCTGCTGTCACTCTGTTTCTGGAGTCGCTATTAACCAGATTCTGATCCCTTTACTCACACGGCATAGTAATTTATTCTATGATTAGTTCCACTAAAGTCAATGGGACCAACTATGGAGTAAATATGACACTCAACAAGAGGAAAGGATATTGGAATCTATCTTTACATGACATAATAAGAACCAACGCTAAATCTCCAATCATATATAAGATTGAGTAAGATTTCAACTGCATGGCAGAAAACATCACCCTTTGTTAGAGCGTAGTATTGGATTCCAACAAAAGTCATAGGAATGTAGAACACAATCCTGTTCTCTACCCACCCCCAGGGATGATGCAAAAAAATAGTTGGAGATTGATCATACATGGAAAGTGAAATTATTAATTGTAATACAATATATATTTGTGCAAAATGAAAATTAGGTTGGATATGAAATTAATAATGCCTCCTCCTAAATGAATGCCTATTTGTGCTTCACAGAATGGCCATATTGTTCAAGAACAGTTCATTTTTGTCAAAAGATCAGACCCATTATGCTTCTGAGGTCAGTTGCTTCTGAGGTCAGTGTCTGCATGATCTTTGTAAGTGCTGCTGAATAAGTTAAAGACACCCAAGGGCAACATTAACTTGTGCACCTGACTTTTCAGAAAATGTGCTAATTTTTTCCATTCATGGATTGCCATCCTTTGCTCATTCATGCTTATGCCACAACTTTTCACTTAGTTTGTGGTTCATTTTAGCCATGTACTGATACAGATAACAATTAAGTGTGCTAAACTTGTATTAATGAGATTTGATTTTAGATGTCATCTAATACTGGCTGTCTTGCAAACACATGAAGTTTGAAAGTTAATGCATTTAAAATTCTTACTCTTTCTTGCCATTAGCGCTCTGTTACTCTGCCTTTGTTTGCTTTGCAAAACATGTTCCTGGAAGTCTTTTTATCATTCTTAAAGGGTAATTAAAATGCTATACTAGCGGGCCATTATAATAATCATTTTGTGCAATGTTCTGTTTGAGTTTCATCAGCATTCTCTAAACTTTGAATATGCTATATTTATTGCAGTGAAATCTATTGTTGGTCCATGTACCCATCACACAAGTGATGTGACAATTGAGCCCCTCTGAGTGCAGCTTACTTAACTGCTGCATGTGGCAAAGGTTAATTTCATTTTTTAATGGTGAACAACTATACCTTTGTAACAAGGTGTCTGTTTTCAGTTTCTGTAGCTATTTGTAAGCTTTCCTCCTTTCTGGGTATACCCCCAAGCAACCTTATTCAAAAGCCATAATGAATATGCCAGAATGGACCAACAATAGACATCTCTCCCTTAGGACAATCAGTTTCTCAACAGCTAGATTGTGACTTGCACTACATGCCTGTGCAGGGAAGTAAGACCTCCATTTGGGTTTGCACCCCTAGAACACCAACTTACTCCACCCCCCACCCTAAGAGTCGGTGGGTGAGAAGTGGGAAATGAACAGAAACAAAGATGGTCAAAGATGGGTGGGGACATAGTGGAGAAGGGGCAAAGCCTTGGTTCCACTTATCTAGGCCAACACAGTAAGTAAAGACCAGCAACACTTATTTGGGTGCTAAACATGGATGTAGGAGCCAAATACAGGCACCCACTTTTGAGAATCTTAAGCAAAGTGACATGTTCTAGGTCACAGGGGAAGTTTCATCAGAGCTAATAACTGAACCCAGATTTCTTGAGTTCCAGGTGAGTGCCTTAGCTACAAGACTAGCCACTTATCAGTCTCTGTGTACCATGTTAATTTAAGGGGTTCTCTATTTAGCAACATTTCTTTACAAGTTTTCTAATCAATTCTTGAAGAGCTTTTAAAAATTCATATAGTGTATGGGAATTGATCAGAGACTACTAAAAGTGAATAGTATGAGATCAAGTTCACATTTATAACTGCTCTAATTACCATATCAGCTGTTTAAAATATGAGTTCTGCATAATGTCTACAAACAGTCCTTGAAGCTGTGTCCTACCATCTGTCCTCAGGAAATATCCATTTTAATTTTGTTGTTGTGTCATTAATGTTGGTGAAAAAATATTGCCTAAATTTTGTGGAAAAGATGTTTGATAGTCATTAATGAAACACAAAGAAATAAGTAATCAGATTTATTTAAAATGTCAGAAGTCCTCTGAGGGATCTTTCATGTTTTGGAAAATCAAACTGACTATTTGATTTACTTTTTAGAGAATTGGATGATTCCAAAACCAATAAAAAAAAAGATGTGTCAACTTGATTTGAGCTGATGCAGCCTTGATAAACATGGCTATTTGTGATACAAGTCTACTTGTTTCGCATCATCCAAAGATTGCCAATCTTTTTTTTCCAAGTCTGGACATTTAATAATCAAAGGCTTGAGACAGTTAATTATAACACTTCACATTTTCATAGAGCTATTCATCTTGGAATTCTTTATGGTCAATGAATGGACTCCAACAATTTGACGTATAGTCAATTTAAAAAGAAAATCGTTCCTGACCATTTTTTTTGTCACAATGACATGGGTCTTTAATTTTTGTGACAACATAGTTCCATTTTCTTTTTTTTTTCCTCCATTTTGTTCACCCACATGAACATCAAGGACAACTGACTGCAGCCTGGGTCCAAAGAGCAATGAATTTAATGAAAATATTGCCATGACTTCAATGAGTGTTGGATCTGCCTTGACAGAAAATAACAAATTAGTATAATTTATTATTAATATTTCAGGAGAGGCTACAATTTGCTAAGTGCTTACCAAACATAAAGGAAGACACAGTCCCCGCCGCAAATAACGTACATTCTAATGGCAGGCATGACTTAGAAAGAGAGAGCTACAGAAATTCCCTGGATGGCAGTTACAGGAATATAACTATTTAGTTGTTATGCACAAATTTTATTACAAAATATCTTCCCCGACATCAAAAAAACTCCATATACACTATTAGTATCCCCTTCAAGAGCAAAGTGACCTATCTTTTAATCCAACCCATCCATTTCTCCTTCTTTTTCCACCCCGTCCACACTGATATCCAACCATCCTTCCCTTTCCTGATATCCAACTTTCTCCCCACCTCCCAAACCTTTCCCCCTCTATCTTCATAACAATCTGTGAGCCTGACAATTTACCCTGGGCAAGTCATCCCCTGACAACTAGTTCTTTTCATGCATAAGTTGTCCCCATATCTCCTTAGCATCACTCATGCTATCAGAAGCTCCCAGGGCTGTCAAGGTTGTTCCCACTCTCCCACTTAGAATCAGATAAATATGATTTAATCTTTCAGATTTTCAAGTAAAAAT